>NC_056035.1:8133749-9461249 GCF_004379255.2 Salvia splendens | reverse complement strand
TGAATTATAGGTAGATTGGCACAATTTATTGGCAACCTATATATCGAACTGAATATATCAAATGAAACAGCTCTACTTTTAACTTAAATTTTGATTAGCTAGACACTTACATTTCGTGTTGGACTATAACTACTAAATCAGTTGTATTTGTTTGTGATTTTCGCCTTGCTTGTCAAGCTGTTGCTCATGTGTCTGGTTTTCCATTTTCTCTTTCATCGGGTGTTAACATTGTCCCAATTGTCCGTGCAGGTTCTTTCTGAAGCTGTATCCTCTTAACTTCCACAAGAACTGATTTTTTGTGATTGTTGGAGGCTAAGGGGTGATTTATTCTAAAAGGATTGACCAAGCCTTCTAAAATGATGAACTCTAGGGGTTTTTCTCCTTCATCCTTCTTTTCAGAGGAGGTGTGCTTGTCTGATGAGGTATTGATTGCACATACAATATTTAATAAGAGAACTTCAGAATTATAGGTCTACAGTCTGGTGGTATACTTTGTGTAACTGTCATCTTCATCTTCAGAAAAACATCATACATGCTTTTGCTTGCTATGTGATTGATTATACATTATTCTTTCCTTCTTTAATTTGCAGAAACAGGTTGGTATAAAGAAGATGGACCAAATGAGTGGTTATGCCGGTGAGTTGTTCATGACAATTTTATACAGAGTTGTATGAAGGTTCATGTTTCTTGTAAGGTTTCCAATCCAGTACTGATATTCATCTTATAAAGTGGAACATAGAATAGGCGGGAAATGGGATGCAAATTACTTTTGTGCTTACTGAGAAAATTTATCTTACAGCATGGCCTCAATTTGTTCTGTAAAAGCTAAATTTATGATATTCTTGGCATATTTGGTAACTTTATTGTAAGAAACTGAAATCTATCAGCTTTTATCAATAATCATTATTACTGTTACATTTAATCATTCGTAGTTTTTTATGTTATCAATCCTCAAAGACTAGCTTGTGCACTACGATTGCTGTAGGTATCCCTTCGTGGTGGCAGGCATTTCTTAATAGTTACAAAATCTCCTCGTTTGTAGGTTGTTATTGCCAATTTTCTTTGATATCAAGGTGGTTTTACATGTGGTTAAGTTAGCACTTCACTAACCTACAAGGTTAAGTTTATTTCCTACTAGGAGTCTGCGATGGTTAAATATATGTGTAAATTCAGAGGCATGCATGATTGTGCTATATCCACTAAATCTCTGTTCAATATCTTTGTGCAAGTTATGAGTCTTACATGAAGTGAATTAAACTATTGTGAAATTGAAACTAAATAATAGTGACAATGCTTTTGTGGTTGGGATAAAAAGTCAAATGTATTCTAAGTACTGTAACATTTCGAAAATGGTTATGTACAGATCATAACACTTTTCTTGATGTTATTATTTGTATTATATAGCCACAGGTCTTGGTGAGGTCTTCTGAAACATGTTTATACTCTTTTCAGGTTTCAAACTAGATGGGATGCTAAGACCTGAAGGCGTTGCACATGAAAATAAAATCCCATTGGATTCACATACGGGAAATGGTTTTGCTCTTCCTGACTATTATCTCAGTCGTGGTCGACATGTTAACCTTTTGTTGGGTAATCATCTTATTGGAGCAGTGAGCCGCTCCTTGCCGAGTGCTGTTGATCATGATATGGGTTCTAGAACTAATTCGAACATAGAGCCTGTGCCATATTGTTTTGATGGAGATAAAATAAACCTCACGGGTGCTACTGCTCAGTATGAAAATGGCCTTTTTTCAAGTTCAATGTCGGATTTATTTAGTAGAAACTGTATGTACTCTTTTTTCCCATAGTTGTGTTAATTCTTAAGCTGTCCATTCGTCATCCAAGCACCTGCCAATAAAAACCATGAATCTGTTTTTATCTTGCAGTAAAATTGTCATCTAACAACGGCCCGTATGGTCACTCCTTTGCTGGTGCTGCTTCCTCCCATTATGAGGAAGAGGAAGTTTTTGAATCGCTGGAAGAACTTGAGGCTCAAACTATTGGTAATCTTCTACCAGATGACGATGACTTGCTTTCTGGTGTGACTGATGGGTTTGGCAGTGTTATGAGATCTAATAACGTGGAAGACGTGGAAGATCTAGACCTCTTTAGCAGTGTTGGAGGATTGGAACTTGGAGAAGATAGCTTTTTGCAAAGAAATCCTGAACTTTATGATTTCAATTCTAACAATCAGCTGGGATCCAACGGCGGGGAACACCCTTTTGGTGAGCATCCTTCTAGGACACTCTTTGTCAGAAATATAAATAGCAACGTTGAAGACTCTGAATTGAGAACACTTTTTGAGGTAAGTGGTATCACCTGTCAGTATTTCGAATTGTGTTTCAAGAATTTTCTGGTCGTTTTCTTACTGGTGAATTCTTGCTGTTATACTGGTATTGCAGCAATACGGAGACATCCGCACCCTGTATACAGCATGCAAGCATAGGGGATTTGTTATGATCTCATATTATGATATAAGAGCTTCCTGCAATGCAATGAAAGCTCTTCAGAATAAGCCATTGAGGCATCGGAAACTTGATATACATTTCTCAATTCCTAAGGTGGTTTTCTGAATATGTGCCTTTTCCAACCCTGCTTTAATCCTGTTGTTTTTCCCTTTACGTATGTGAAATTTAAATAGATATGTTCTGAAGTATTATCTTACTATATATCTGTTCCAGGAGAATCCATCGGAAAAGGATGTAAACCAGGGTACCCTTGTGGTTTTCAACCTTGATTCTTCTGTTTCAAATGATGAACTCCGTGAAATATTTGGTGTCTATGGTGATGTCAAGGAGGTAATGCTCTAATGCGGCTTAATTGAATAATGTCTAGTTTTCACATTCGTATTGAGCATTACCTATTTCTCTGCTTGCAGATTCGTGATTCTCCGGGCATGTCTTATCACAAATATGTGGAATTTTATGATGTCAGAGCTGCAGAATCTGCACTTCGTGCATTGAACCGGAGTGACATTGCCGGAAAGCAGATTAAGCTTGAACGAGGTCGACTTGCGGGCTCCCAAAGGTGCATTACTTCAAATCTCCATTAAGCATTTCCGCTGTCACATCCATTATCTCCATGTGCTTCCTTAATAAGCTTCCTTTTTAAAATCAATCTTACGAACAGTCACTTTTATCTTTTAATGAATTGGCTGGACTCTGGCAAATGCTTCTTTCTGCTGAATCTAACAGCTTATTATGCCCCATGTATAGATTTCTGGAGCAGGAAGAATCTGGTTTTCTGTTGCAGCATAGCCCTTCGAATAACCTATCAAGTGGATTTTCTGGTAATTTTATTTCTCAGTTTTGGATGATTCATGTTCTTTGCATTCAATTACAGTTCATGAAATGGTTCATAAGTATATAATTTATATTCATAATTTATATTTATATTTTATAATAGCAGGATCGCTTTCGCTTGGGGGGACATTCTCTGGTACAGAGAATGGCATTCATGGCCCTCTCTCGACAAATGGAGGTCATATTGGTCCTCTCCTGGATGATGTGCTACAACATGGTGTATCATCTAGTGTACCTAACAGTTTACCATCTCTAATTAGAGTTGAATCTGGAAACCAATCCAACATTGTTGAATCTGGCCATCTACGCAACCACCCAAAATTTGAGCTCCAGAGCCAGTCGAATCTTCATCCGCATTCTCTTCCTGAATATCATGATGGTGTAGCAAATGGGCCTCTCTTCGGCTCTCCAAGTAATATAGCTGCAAATGTTAATATCCGTCCTCCAGAAATAAGTGATGGCCAGCAGTTCCGTAGAATTACCCCCAATGGACAGTCAATCGAGTTAAATGAAGGTAACACGACCTGGTTTTGGTTTCCCCTTCTCTTTTAATGCATCTTTTTTCTTATTCATTTGTGCTAACTGCTAACTGTGAATTACGTTCTCTTCAGTTTTTGGTACCTCTGGAAACGGGAGCTGTCATCCTCCCGGGCGTCAGTACATGTGGAGTAATTCCCATCATCCACAACAACCTCAGGCTGTTTTATGGCCTAACTCGCCGTCATTTGTTAATGGCATTGGTGCTGCTCATCCTTCACAGATGCATGCTGTACCTCGAGCACCATCTCATATGATGAATCCACTTCTATCTATAAATAGCCATCATGTGGGATCAGCACCTTCTGTCAATCCTTCTCTATGGGACAGGCGGAATATGTATGCAGGGGAGTCGCCTGATGCTGCTTCTGTATTCCACCCTGGTTCGCTTGGGAACATGAGAATGTCTGGTAATTCCCCACATCCATTGGAATTTGTCCCTCATAACATCTTCCCGCTCCCTGGTGGAAATTGTGTGGACTTACAAATGCCTTCCAAAAATATTGGACTGCATCCCCATCACCAGAGGTGCATGATTTTTCCTGCAAGAGGCCAAATGCTTCCTGTGATGACTTCATTTGATTCTCCTAATGAACGAACCAGGACTCGTAGAAATGATTGCAATTCAAGTCAACCTGACAATAAAAAGCAGTTTGAGCTTGATTTAGAGAGAATTGCACGTGGAGATGATAAGCGGACTACACTTATGATAAAGAACATTCCTAACAAGTAAGTAGTTGTTCAGTAATTTCTTGAGTTCCTTATTCATATACAAGCTGTAACTCTTATATGAATGGTGCAGTGATTTGTATAGTACCAAATACGTTATATAGATAATGGAATTGTGCATGCACGTCACTTATGTACTTAATTTTTGTACACCTAATTATTTAATGTTCTTTTATGGCTGTGTTAATAGGTACACGTCGAAGATGCTTCTTGCTGCAATTGATGAACGTCACAGAGGAACTTATGATTTCATTTACTTACCTATTGATTTTAAGGCAAGTTTATTTTACCCTGTAACTTATTTTCCTTTTTATGAATGACATTGTTTTGATCATAACGTGTTTCTCCTTCTTGCAGAACAAATGCAATGTGGGATATGCTTTTATAAACATGACTGATCCTACACTTATAGTGCATTTTTATCAGGTATACACGATATTCCTCATATTCTAGATATCTGGTATTGAATTGGCTATACTGAGTTCTTTATTTTTTTCTCAGAGTTTCAATGGAAAGAAGTGGGAGAAGTTTAATAGTGAAAAAGTGGCATCTTTAGCATATGCTCGAATCCAGGGGAAGGCTGCCCTCATTGCTCACTTTCAGAATTCAAGCTTGATGAATGAAGACAAAAGATGCCGGCCTATACTTTTCCATACAGATGGTCCGAATGCCGGGGATCAGGTATGTTTTGTGTATTTGATAGATGAATCAGAAATGTCATGTTATCTCTTCAAGTGTTATTTCTCTGTATATGTTAAATCCCTGCGGTCATTGCTTGTTGAAGGGTGCCAATAATATGAAATGTATTCTTTGCCTATTGTTAATGTAGGTTCCTTTCCCAATGGGTCCCAACATTCGAGCACGGCCTGGAAAAACCCGAACCAGCACCTCCGATGACAACAGTCAAGACATCCCATCAAATTCTCTGAATGGGGATGATTATTCCAACGGAGACTCATCTTCTGGTTCCGGTAAAGATTCAGACTGAGTTTTGTGACGCAACTAACATCGTAGAAACTCAACAACACGGGCTAGTCATTGTACTGGAAATTTTGGTATTGTACATTAAAGTGTGTGATGGTTAAGAGGGAAGAGCAGAAGAGTAGTGTGACTGGGGATTGAGAGAAAGCATTGTTGTGTAGTAGAAATTGACAATATGGCTGACCAAAGAGCGTTGGAGTATTCGTTGTGGTGCGGTTACTGAAGCAAAAAGCAACATCATGGAGCTTCGAAATTTTGAATGTTAATATTTTGAGGAGTTCGGTTGTGTTGTACTGTGTGTGTTTGTATAGAGAGAGCAAAGCACTTTTTGTTTGGCCCCGCTTTCATCTTCTCTTGTTTTTTGGGCAATTTGCTAAGAGAAGTCGGTAACGAACTGCAACAATTTCATTCATGGATGGATTGCATCATTTCCTTTTTGACTATGTAACTTTCACTTCTTGATGTTCTTCCACTTTCCCACTGCTTTTATTATCTTCACTTGGTGGAACATATCCTTTTGTTCTGTTGTATTTGATGTTTATAGTATGGAGTACTATATTACTGAGTGGGTACCACCTATCTTTGCTCTTGGTACATAATCAGTTCCAAAGGTCATGAGAATCAAATCCTATATCACTCCAATAATCTGTAAAATGAAGGAATATACTTCATACACTCAATAACCTGAGGTCACATCAACAAAGAATTAAAAACATCAAATATGCGATGATATATCATCACTTTGCTTAATGTCTAAAAAATCATCATCAAGAGAACATCCATCCCACCATATTCACACAAGGAGATTCTATTTTTACCAGACACAAACTTATTGGTACTGCTGGTAAAACAAGTTATTTTGGGTACAGTATGTCATAATGACCGGGTCTGTAGAGCAAGGTTATGAATGGTGTAACCGCCACAAAACCACCGCTATTAGCATCCGTGACCGCAACAGGAATGAAATCGTGATGGTTCACGCTCACGCTGCCTTTATCATCATGACTGCGATCAAGATAGACTATGCGGATTGGGACGCCAAGTGCATCTGACAATGCAGTAATGTGAACATGATCACTCTCTTCACCCATTGGCTCCACGGATGATTTGCAAAACTGCACCAGAGCAGGAACCTAAGCAACAGAATTGTGGCAGTAACATGGATAAAAAACACTAAAACAATGTCCCATGTGAAGCCTCTTTGCATCCAATATAAGAATAGAGATTTCAGTCTATATTATATAAGCACATCTAATGTCAGACTGCTTGACCCTAAAGGAGTATGGGTCTCATGATCAAATAAGTTTATAGTACAGTCTTTCAGATGCTACAGTAAATTTTCCGCACACAAAAGAATTGAATGTTACGCAAAACCAACCTGCTCCACAGAGGTATTAGTTAATCCTTGAATAAATGGTTCATAGAACTCCGAACGCTTCTTTATTTCACCAGAAGTAATAAATCTAAAGAACATCACAACTAGCAAAGACAAATAGTCAGTTATTTTAATTTAAAAAAAAATATTTATTATGGACATGATAAGCAGCCAAATTATATATACTGATATACATGTATTTATCATGTCTGTCTTGATATCATTGCAAGGTTCCGTAAGTGCTACTCACCATAGTCAGATACATACTGATCTCTACTTCTCTGTACAAGTTCCTCATGGCTGTAACCACAATAACAAATATTAGGCACCGATGGAAAGTCGAAAGCAGGTTAGCAGAAAAAAGAGTCGCAATTAAAATAAATCCTATGAACCTTATGCAAGCTTCTTTCCCTGAAAGAACACTTTCAAGTTGCTCAAGGAACAGCTGAAAACAAGTATATAGATTCAGGAAGTTAAGTTTCAGGATTTCAACCGATCAGGTAAGAGTTATACTGATAATTAGTTTTCCTCCAAAAATTAAGCTGTGCAAAGCTTTGCTTGTAATATGAATAGTGTACTTGAGAGCAACATATTGGTTATGCAAGAAAACTTTAAGAATTGCAAATATGGCACGCTAATAAAGAAATAGTTGAGCTAATTAATTTTTAGCATTAAAATGCATCACCCTAAAGATATTTGTCCCTGATAAAAGAGTACCATATGACAAAGACATGGACCTACCATGAATCAGGAGCTGAATTTATGCTAGTACCAAGGTGGTGCAAACAAACTGTTCAAAGGTTGTTAAATAAGTACCGCAAAAAAATCTTCAAAAGTAAATTCTGCGTAGCCCAAGCTAATAAGTGTCTTCCTGCATTGCTCCACACTGACTGTGATGCGATCAATTTCTGCATGGTCTTGTGATTCCAGAATATGGTCCTAATTTGATGGGTAAATGTTTCAGTAGCTAAAATACGGAAGACTAAAGCATGATTTCCAACTGAAGAAGATAAAATTATGCGAAGCATTTAAGAACACATACTATCAAACATACCAGGTAAGCAAACATGAAGCCCCGGAAGAAACAATTCCCATCTCCCCTTGTTCGCCTGATGGCAGCATATTGATCGGTCAGAACCTACAGATATTGTAACGGCTACCAGCACTGAGGATAGGAAGCATGTGACAGAGAAAAATGCCAAACAATAAAGCGGACCTTAATTTTCTCCAACAAAATTGGGTTTCCTGACTCATATTCGTCTGCTAAAGATGAGAGAGGCTCCTGGAATATCACTTCCAAAAGTCATTCACTATGAATTAAGTAGATGCTACAAGAGCAATTGTGATATTATCACTTAATGAATGGTCTATATTAGCTAAAGAAAATCAGCTTTGTATCTAAAACCAATACAATTTTCCTCATAAGAATATAAGAGAGATGGATTTTCAAAGTTATAAGGATAAAAAGCCAAGAAAATAAAATAAACAGGTCAACAAAGAACGATTTCAAATCAAGTGACTTATTAACAAGTTCCTGCCAAATGTAAATAATAAACTAGTTGTACACACATCTAGATTGGACCAAAAATGAAACTGATTTCTAGGATCTCTAAAAGATATTCCCCACTCATTTAGTCAAGAATCCACCAGAACCAGTAATAATATAACTATAAAGGCAATCACCATATTGTATAAATCAAAATAGAGCAAATAAGAAGCTTCACTACCAATGTAAGATGTAACTATCATAGATTTACTATATATAGCATATCCACGAAAAATATTGCTTCCAGGGATTAATGGCTTCCTTGCCTTATCACCAACAAATGGGATTTTCCCAGCTTCCTCTGCCTGTATGGCGGAATGCTGCTGCATAACCTCATCATCCCTATAATTTGTCCAGTCATTGATCTCAGAAGTCTGTAATGATACTTTGGTCTCCGTTTCAGGCTTCGCTGCTTGACCATCCGGATTCTGCATCTTTACTGCAGTGGTTGGGAAATTTACTGTCCTTGACAAGTCAGATAGAAATACGGTAGCAGGCAAGCAGGTGTTGTGGTTTTATGTCCAGAAACAGCATGTACCCCTGAAACGTAGATAGCATTGTCCTATTCTACGAACCATCACATGTTATGGCAAATGCAAATATGACAGACAGAGAAAAAATTGTCATTGTTCAATTGCAGAATAATCTGCATCTCCCTATTATCATACCAGGTTGTACTTTTTGGGAATAGCATAACGCGCTCGCCAAGTATCAGAATACTATATTATTATATAGACTGTCATCACTCATCATAGAAGTAAAATCCCCCATACCAGTCAATATGATAGTCTTATGTTATCTTATCGTGTAAATAGCAAAAGATTGCAGAGCGAAAATTGACGTATTACAAATGAATGTAGGCATATATGTGCTATATTAAAAGATAGGACTGAGCATCTTAGTTCTAAACACAAAATTTCACTTAAAAATTGAGTAATACATGACCACCAACTGCACAAAAATAGACTAAATACATACTACTATTACAGAAACTCAAGACTAGAAGAGACTAAGAAAAAACCCAACACATCCTTCATTAGTAATTCACCCTCTACCTGCACACATCTTCACGCTACCACGCGAAATTCACAAGAACTCATATCCCAATTCTCCTAAACTCAACCGAATCAAATTAAATGTCAATGTCGCGGCCAAGAAAAAAAAACTACAAACTTATAAGAATTAAGAAATCTTTTACAGCAAATCTAAAAGGTAAATAGAAACTTGAAAATGAAGTACCTAGAAGATCAAGTATAAACAACATAAGCACAAGCACTGAACAATAAATTATGTAGACAAAAACGGTTACACTGTGGACTTTGAACAATTAACAGTAGCCAAATTCATGTCTCACTTGTTGGAGCAGAACGCACCGAGTAGGAGCAGATGGAGAGAAGAAGTGGATCGGTAGGAATTTGGAAAGAGAAAGATGATCTGCGTAATTTGTCTCACTTGCTGTAGAGTAACACGATAACAGAGAGCGGTGGTGGAAAGAAAAATTACCAGACTTTTCTTTATGTATATTTGTATTTAAAAATTCCAATTTCACTTTTTTTAGTATAATTTCAATTTCATTTCACTTTTTTAATACAATAAATAAATCCTGGCCCATTAACCGCGCAGCCCACTGCTCAGTACGGCCATTCCCACTATCCTCCAAAGCCCAAAGTCCATAAATACTCCTTTATTCCAATGTGCTCTGTTTCAAGCAATCACAATATTCTTGTACTAGTATTTAACTCAAATACATTATACTCCATGTAGTAGTCTTTTTCTTCGACTTGGAGTCTTGGATGTCAATCTTGTTTTTGTGTATGTATGTACTTCGTTGCTTAAGTATCTTGTGATCAGCTCTGATCGTCGTCGTCGTCATCATCATCAAATGTTGTACTATTTGTGACTTGAGCTCCTGAGATGATCCCCATCTTCAATATCAAAAATAAGGCTGAATCACCAAAACATTTTGAAGCGATTATGTCTATGAGTAGTTTAATTGTTGTTATTGCTATTATGTTTATGAGTAGAATTTTAAGAATTAAAAGTAGCTACTCTATGTTTATTTGATTATTAGTAGTATTGTTTTGCTTCTGTAGGGGATCACACTTCCATTAGACTTTGAGTTGTTATCCCGGTGAGATTTTCAATTTTAGGTTTATTCTTCTTGAGATATGATTATGATTAACCATACTATATGTTAGTACTACTCTGTCTCTCTCTTTCACTCTTTTTAAACCTAAGCTAAGTTACATGCCAACCCCTGATCAAATACGACTAACTATGCAATTTAAATCATGCTTCCCATTAATAAATTATATAATTATTTTTAACTTTGTTATGTAGAGTTGATATGGCTCTTTAAAAATAGAATCATGCGAATTATGCTCCCTATTTGGTCAGAGATTAATAAATGTAACAAATTGTAGGGTGGGACTAATTAATACTACTAGTAATTCTTATATAGAAAAAAAAAATGAAAGGTGTGTTGGCTGTGAGGAGCTTAAGTTAGTAGTAGTACTATGGCGTGGGGTACTAGAACATGTGAGAGCTTATCATGACAAATCACATGCAATGTATCCCTAAAATCTTATACTCCAATCTATACATATATAAAGCTCCAGTTTTTTTACTGTCATGTGGCACTATTTTTAACGGGGAAAATGATGTTTTTCTTTCTTTTTTTAATTAATTTTTGTAGCCTTTCATGATGCACATTGTAGATGCTACACGTTTAGAATCAGAGTAGTATTTGGTCGTGTGACGGTTTTTACACAATAAACTAAAAGTCATCCATGCTTCCAATGTTGCTATTGTCTTTTTTTACTCCATTTGTACCTGAAAATAAAATTAATTTTAGTTAGAATTATCAATCTGAAAATAATTGTAAAATTATTTCATTATAAATTTATTAAAATATAATGAAACTTAAGTATGCATGCACAATGAGTATTGTTACACTATAATAGATGAATCCTAATCTATTAGAAAGAGTAAGACCGAGAGAGAGAAGATGACAGACAAATATTTAGATCCTATCATATAAAATCACAATATTTAGACCCAATGAAATCAAGGAGAGAGAATATAATTCCAGTTTTACAACATTTAAAATAAAACAGAGAAAGAGACCGATGGAAAAAGAGATAGAGATCCAGATATAGATATTGAGAGAGACCGATATAGATATAGATAGAGATAGAGAGAGATTCATTTTTAGTGCAGTTTCCAAAAGAAAGAGACATGTTTTATGCAATTTCCATTGCAATTAATACCTAAAGAAAGCTTAAAAGTATGTTAGTTTTCAAATGAAACCTATAATTAGGCATGCACGCGGTTCAAAAACTTCCGGTTTCGGTTCAGAACCGGCGGTTCATGGTTCAACATTTTCATGAACCGGAATCGGCCCACCAAGAGTTCCGGCGGTTTTGGTTCCGGTTCAAAAAACAGCTGGTTCAAAACCGTCGGTTTTTGGCCGAAACCGCCGGTTCCGGGCCGGTTCGGCGGTTCGTTTTTTTTTTTGCATTTTATTATTTATTTATGAAATGTGCGTAAATAAAATTCAAAAAATCAAGATGAAAATTGCAATTTTATTGAGATTACAAGTTACAACAATTACAAATCACAAAAAACTTGAAGTTTTAAACAAAAAATTTAAATACAACGACACTACTAATCTACAACGAAACTAATTACAAATTTCAAAAAAGACTTGAAGTTCTGAACAATAAATTTATAAGTATATATACTCTTAGTCGGTGAAGGAGATGTTTCTACATAACTAAATTGAGGACACCTTTAGCAATTCAACCTTAAATGTTGAGTTTAGTCTAACAATCAACAATTATAGTAGAATTGTAAAAAGTTTCCCGGATTTAGCCTTATATAGAAATCTACTTAACCGACTAGAGTATATACAAATACAATTATTTAATTGTATTTGCATATTTTTAAAGTAGAAACAAATGGGAAAAAAAGAAATAAAGGGAAAAGGACTTGAGCTCAACTTAAAATTTAAGTTGAGGTGCCTACGTATCCCTAATGCTCATTTGCATTAGGGAATCAAAGTCCACGTAGTTCTCTTACCTTACTTACCTATTTGGCTTGCTTGGCCGGCGATTGACGGTTGGCCTACGATTCATCCCCGGTGAATTCTTCTTGTGATTCCTCCTGACGATCATCCCAATCATTTTCTTGTTCTCTGACGTCAGCTTTGGCCCAATCATCAAGTAACATCACGGCTTCCATATTTTTCGCGGAGAGCTTGCTTCTTGATTCATCCAACACACATGATCCAACACTGAAAGCGGACTCAACGGCGACAGTGGAAGCCGGAACTGAAAAAATCTCCTTGGCCATTAACGCAAGCATGGGAAAATCTTTCTCGTGTGTTCCCCACCAATCGAGGACTTCGATTTGGGCGGGAGGAGTTGGACCTTCATCTCCAAAGGGAAAGAGTGAATCGAAATATAAATCTAACTCACTTACCTTACCTGAGGTCGACCTTCCGCCGGTGCTGTAGCTGTATAGGTCGGTTAATTGGGATTGCGCGTCGGGGTCATCATAACCAGTTTGAAATTCGAAGCCAAAATTATGTTGTTGAGGAGGGGTAGGTCTTCTGACTTGGTGGATATTGTTATACTTAGTTTCATATTCGGTTTAGAGAGCACACAAGTTAAACTCGAAGGTTTGTTGGACAAGTGACCGGTCTGAGAGGTTTATTTGAAATGTTTCGGTTAGGTTTATTCCATATTGGTAATTGGTAATTGGTATCCGCTTGCAATGCTTGAAGTGGACCAAGATCAATAGAACTCAAATTGTTATAATAAAAATCTAAAATTCTGAAAGTACCGACTTATTTTCATTTTGGATCCAAGACCTTTGCAATAAAAAACACCGTTGGAATCTCACTGAAATACTTAGAGCATCCGCAATGGCGGACTTCGCCGCGGAATTCCCACGGATTTGCCAGAATTCCGTGGCGGACGTCTGCCATTAGGCACGAATTGCGCGGATACGGAATTCAGCTGAGGACGTCGCAGGTCCGCGGCCTTCCGAATGGAGTTTTTTTGGTGATTAGATTGGCATTGTTTGGAGTTTTTCAGTTTTCCAATCTCTTTTTTTTTTCTTTTTTGAACTGATCAGAATGTTTATCTTAGTTTGGTCTGGGATGTGGTCGATGGATTATGTTACTTGAGTTAATTGTTATGGAGTTGCTGTTTTGGCATTACAGGTTTGGGTTTTTGGCCAGGCTTCTAAGATGAATCTTTGCTAATACCTTTGTTATTTAATGAAGGTTATGTTTTGGGCTATTTTTTTATTTTTAGATTTTATTATTTCATATTATCTATAACCTAGCACCAATTTCAGACTTACGCTAAATATAATTCATATGTTTAGCATGATGGTTGGTCATTTTTTATAACTGTTTCTTTTTAATAACTTCTCCTAATTATATAAATACACATAAGAAGTTCAGTTTTCTCTAGATTAATTTCCTAACACTATTATATTATATTTAGATAACTAACTTTACAAATAAGTGTCTAATTCAATCAAATATTGCAGAGATATGATATAGAGCATATTATGAAATTAATACACTTCAAGGAAGGTTGAAATTAAGAAATTATTTGTGGTAAACTGTTTTACATTTAATTAGCAAATACAAAGCATTATCTTAGTCAAATTCAACATGCAAAACTCACATAAAGCATTTAGAACTTCATTTACTTCAATGGAATATATTGCTGACATAGATTTGTTTTGTACACTTGGATCAAATTTTCTATCATTTACTTGCATAATTTAGTTATCTAAGTATTTTATTAGTTAGGTAACATACCTTGAATCAAATGTCCTCTGTTTTTTTTGTCATGTTATAGATATTTTCCTTCCTCTTTACTCTTCCAATATATAGGTACCTTTGCAGAAAATGTGACAATCAGACCAAGGAAATGAGAGCTTATTGAACTTGTGTATATATACTCTTCCAATACATAGTTTGATTTTTTTCTTGCATCAACTTATGCTAGATAGGGAAGAATAGCTTAATCTCCCTTATCAAACTAATTAAACTACCATATAAAACAGAAGACTAAATATCAGTTTATGTTCCAGTGAATTATCTAATTGTTTCTTCTCATTATGAAATAATTGGTTCCTCAAATTTAGTTTGATTTTATTTTGTCATCAATTTATGCTAGGTAAGGAAGAATAGTATAATCTCTCCTATCAAACTACCATATAAAACAGAAGACTAACAATATGTTTCTGTTCCAGTGTATTACCTAATTGTTTCTTCTCATTCAAATTCAATTTTTGAAAATTATATATAGTTTATTTATACACAGTTTTTTAAAGTTCATTATATTTTAAAACAAGTTTTCCAGGAGTATTTGAGCCCATTCCTGAACCCTAAGCATAATACTGGGAAAATGAAAGATCATATTGGAATATGTGATGCCTTTTATTTTAACTCCTATTTAAGAACTCATTAGCCTTCAATTGAACACTATACTATTGCAGTAGTTGTGGTTTACATTTCTTTTGTGTTTGCAATGAAAAAATTAAATATGTTTGCAACTTTAAAGAGCTGCTCATATGAACAAATATCAACTACAATTCAGGTGAGTATTATACCATTGATTGGTATGAAGAATTGACTGGTATCTCTGTTTATCCTCCTTTAACATTCTAATTGGACGAGCTGTCATTTTTTTCCTGCCAAATACAAAATATGAGTTCTAATTTATATAATAATATGTACACTACTGTATAATATTGATCAACTTTTTCTTTCACTTATCTCAACATTTCTGAAGGTGTTATCCTTATTCTTCTTTTGAGCAATCTGCAAAGTATTAGTCAGATTAGTATAGATGTTTTATATTGCTGAGAATCATCATTTTCTTGTATATACACTTGCAGTTCTTGAAGTTCTGTTTATTTCAACTTATGAGTCACATATTCATTTTTTTCCACCTCTCAAGTCATTTAGTTTTTATGCTTATTCATGCAGTGAAGAAAGAAAATTATACTACATGTCTATGTGGTGTGAATCATTTACTTTTTCATGTAGAAAATTGAATAGCTGCTTGAAACCATGCCCTTTGTCCAATGAATTTGCAATTTTTGTTAGCAAATTTTAAAAAATCTTAATAGGGAGATATGTTTGTATCAGATCTAAAAGTGAAAGTGTACAATATTAAAATGTAATAGTCACCGTCACAGTCACAGTCACAGTCACAGATGTATTCAAGTGTTTATGAACAATATTTAGGCATGCAATTGGTTAGAAAACAGAAAATGCTAAATTTAGTGACAAAAACTTATCTTTTTGTGTAGGTAGAGGGTTCAGGTCTGTATTCCATTGTCTTCTCTTCAATTTTGGACCGATTTTAAATTTTCAGTTGATGTACGTTTAGATTTAGTCCCAAAATCCTAGGGTTTGGTAGTGTTTTCGTCGTCTGTTGTCGGATCTGTTCGTAGCATGAGAGGCGACGAACAAGTCACCATTTATTCTGCGAGAGCTTGAATCGTCCAAAGCATTCCATTATTTCTCCGATTCTGAAAAATAATACTCCCACTCGCTCCTTTCCTTTTCGGCACGGAGATTAAGGAATGAGTGTATAGGAAATTCAAAAATGACGGTTGTAGGTGAAATTTTTTACTAAAAATGGAAAGAGTGCAAGTAACTTGGGACACCCAAAAAGGAAATAAGTGCGAGTAGTGCGGGACGGAGGGAGTACTTTTAAAATGTTAGAATATTCTTAATTTTCGACGATTTTCCAAGAGTAGGTGACATTTGTTTCGAATTTACCTGAAATCGAAACCGTGTTTGATCTAATCGAGTACATTATGGACGTCGTGGATTGGGGATAGGGTTAGTGAAACTTTTTCGTCATCAATTCAGTCGAATAGTTTGTGTTGTCGTGGCTAAGCCTTCGCCGGTTAGGTTTTGCACCGCCGACGTCGTTTTGAAGGTAGGATTTGAGATAACAGTTGGTCGTTGTTTAAGTCTAAAAAGTTTCGAACGACGTGGATAAGTGTGTGTTGGTTGGGTTTTGCGACGGGGACATCGGCGATGCGGTTGTTGTGTGCAATTTCTGGCTGTTTGGAGTGAATTCTCCCTAGGGTTTTGGGTGATCGGCGCCGACAAAGAAGAGGAATGGGAGAAAGTTTGCTTTTATATGGTGTATAAATTATGGTTATAATCTCTAAATGCATTAATTTAATTAGATATAGTTTGATTATTTTAATTAGCTGTAAACTAATCGAATGTATTTGTTTGGGCTCATCCTTTTGGGCTATTTTTAAGGACGATTGTGCCAATTTGATAAATTTGTTTGGGCTATGTAGTAGTGTAATTATTTTTCTTGGGCACGTGTTTTAAATTTAATTGGGCCCTTTTTAATATTTTTTACATTTTTATTCTAATATATGATTTTGTTTAATTTTTATATTAATTCTGATATTTTAATTTTATTATATATTTCTATTTTTTATTAGTATTTTGTATTTTATTATAAATATTTTATTTAATTCGGTTGTATTGATAATTCTTAAATTTTTGTAGCTGGTATTGGTGGATCCGTTGAAAGTCCTGTTATTATAAGTGATGTTGTTCGTGATCAACGTTATTCATCTAATGAGAGTAATTTCAGTTCATCAACTTTAAATCGATATGAAGGTATTATTTATGACTCTTTCTATGTAATTGAGAATGCATACAATTTTCCTTTAATATTATATATATTTCATTTTTTATTTATTTATAGTTATAAGTCAAATCACACTATCATTAACTTGTCCCAAAAAGTTTAACAACATTTTGATTTATGCATTTTATTTCTATTTTTCGTTTTTACTCCCTCCGTTCCTTGTTAATAGAGGCAATTCTTTTCGGCACCAAATTTAAGAATAGTGTGTTAAATGGATGGTGGAAAAAGTAAGAGAGAATAAAGTAAGAGAGATGAATTACTGTGTTAAAAGGATGGTGGAAAAAGTAAGAGAGAATAAAGTAAGAGAGATGAAGAGAGAATAAAGTAAAAATGAGAATTACTTTTTGCCAAAAATAGAAATGACTCAATTAACTTGGAACTTCCCAAAATAGAAAAACGACTCTATTAACATGGAACGGAGGGAGTATATTTTAGTGGGCTATTGTATTATTCTATTGTATTTGTCCAGATGTATAAATTGGCCGCTGAGCCTTTTTGTTTGGAAGTGTTTGTCTATTAAATTTCTATTATTATATAATTTAATTATTATATTAAATCCAAAAAATGTAAATACTTATCGATTTTTTTTATATTATAAAAATATTTAGTACAATTTTTATTAGAGTTTATTTAATTCGTTTGTACTAATAACTTTTTTATATCCGATGTTGGTGGTTCCGTTGAAAGTCCTATCATTATAAGTGATGTTGTTCGTGATGACCCTACTTTATCTTTTTATGAATGAGAGTAATTGAGTAATTTTATTTCATCTACATTAAATCAATGTGGAGGTATTTTTTATCATTCTTTGAATTGAAATTTCTAATTTTGTGTATTGCAAGTATACTACTTCCATAACTATTTTGAGTATACAACCATAATAATTTTTTTTTGTTAAAAAATATTAGCATACCTATATTGTTAAAATGCATATTAACATAAAATTTGAAAGTTTTTGTTTGCTACTTTGTTTTAGATATATGTTAATAATTTCCATTTTTATGAATTACTGGTTTGTTCGCTATATCTAGAGTCACAAGTCGCAAATGTTTGAAGATTTTAGTTTGTGAGGATGAGAATGATTGTAGAAGTGATTCTACTTTTAATGTTGTTTACAAAGAAGTCTTTCAAAATGTATGAATTACTGGTGTCAGAGAGATGTTTGTAACGATTTTGTTGAGGAGAAGATGTTTGAATTCTATGTTTTGCTTATCGAATTTGTATATCCTATTCTATTTCTATTTCTTTTCCTCGTGTCCTTTCATTACAGTGATAGGTGTAGAAGAATGTATTTTAAATCTTTATAATCTTATGAATACAACATTTAAATAGTTTCTATTCTTGATTTGCAATAGTTTTAACATTTTTTCTATATATTCTTTATTTTGATTTAATTCGTTTTAAATATATTTTTTATTTTTTGAAAATCATTTGGTCCGTGCATAGCACGGGTGAGTAACACTAGTTATAAAAAAACCTAACAACTTAATTAATCCGTAATCGGATTCAAAATTTCTAAATTGGGCTAGTTTGAAATTCCAAAATCGGACCAACTGAAATCATTGACATTCATAGTTATAAACAATATAAGTAATAAGTAGTAATTATTTTGTAATCTTAATCGTCTTGTATTATCCTAGTGAAACAATTATAAGTAGAGCCATGATAAGTAATAAGGGAGTACTATATTATCTTGTACTCCATAATCTTAATGGTATGCGTAATCATATCAACATAATTCATTGTAGTTCATTGTTTTTTACATACAAAAAACTACTTTTCAGGAAGGGGTAAACATATGCTATATTATCGTTTATTTTCAAATAAAAACTTTGATCATTGTAATAAACGGGGACTTTGATCACGAATATCAATTGCGAATGCACCTATTTGCTAGGGTCAAATCCCACAAACAGTGATTTTTTTAGTAAAATTAATTTCACTATGAATGTAGTACATTCAATTTAGTGTGCTCAATTGTTATGAAAAAAAACGAGTTCTATAATAAGTCGATAATCCAACCATCTCCGGTCTGGTTAAAGACACATAATCAAGACTCAACTCAACAGTCATACTTGACTCAACTAAGAGCATCCGCAATGGGCGGACGATGGCACGCCCGATGGCGCGCATCGTCCGCGCCATCCATCGTCCGCACCCATTGCGGGTGCGCGCCATAGGGCGCGGATGATAGTCGCGCCCTATACTTCGGTCGCGGAGGATAGCGCGGACGATGGTCATCGTCCGCCCATTGTGGCTGTCGCGGACGATGGCCATCGTCCGCCCCATTGTGGAGGTCGCGGACGATTGACCGCGGATGATGGCACGCGGTTTCGTTTTTTTATAAATACCGTTCATTTGTAACATTTCATTTCACGCGATTTCATTTTCGAAACTTACATTTACATAATTACTACGAAATGGATTCAAGCCCCAATAGTCCTACGTTTAGCGCAGGGGCGCATTGGCCGGGTACAGAACCCGGCGATTATCGTTCGTTCGACACCAACACCCATTACGATCCCGATTTCAGTACGGAATCGTATGGGTTGTCTGACATGGAGCCGTCTCCGCACCGCCCAACCGCAGCGGCCGATCCCGACCCCGCCGCGACCGCTTCCGCCCCAGCCAGAAAGAAGCGGAACCGGCAGCAGGCGCAGAAGTTGCCGTCTCCCGGTGATTGCGATGAGTATGCCCCCGACCGTACGAACTACAACGACGACGAAACTCTCACTTTGGCCCGGTGTTGGGTAGATATATCGGAAGATCCGATATTCGCGAACAACCAGCGACAGATCGCGTACTGGGAACGCATCGCGGACCTCTACAATTCGGTCAAGCCGCCGACCGCGTACAAGCGCAAGCGTGAGCAACTCCGCAAGCACTGGGATCAAGTCAAGAAGCAAGTGAACTTGTACGCGGCGGGGTTCGAGAAGTTCACGCGGTCACAGGTGAGCGGCGAGAGCGCGAGCGACGTGCGCACTAAAGCGATGTTGTCGTACTGGTCGATGTTCGGCGATTTCAAGCACGAGGCCATCTGGGCGCTCTTGAGGGAGAAACAGAAGTTCCAAGGTGGAATTCTGCACACTGGTGCGCCGAAGAGGACGAAGGTCACCGAAGTTGGTGACTACACGAGCAGCGGCAGCGGCAGTCACCCGGTTGACCTCAACCAGACGTACGTGGATGAAGGGAGTTCCGGCACACCGGTGTCCTTCCGGCGTCAAGGCTGCGAAGGCCAAGGGGAAGGCGACCGCGACCTCATCGTCGACCGCTGCAACCCAAGCTCCGGTCCCGGTAGAGCTCCCGACCCAGACGGCCACCGCGTTTGAGACGTTAGCGACAGCGTCGATGGCAAGGACGATGTTGCAGACGCACAGGGCCCTCAAGAAGTGTACCGACCCCGACGAAGTCGAATATCTCCGGGCGTTACTCGATGAGCTGCGTCGGAAGTTGGGAATTGGTCCGACTTAGTTTTTTTTATTAGTTCAATGATGTAACTTTTTTTTTATAAAAACTTCGCCGTTTGTTAGTTAGACCGTTTTTTATTTACTCGTTACTTGTTATTTGAAAACAGTTAAATTAATTAAACAAAACAATAAAATGATAATGTGGCGTGCCATAGGGCGCACCTTAGGTCGCTCCACTGCAGGTGGGGAGGTAGGAGGATAAAACTGCTGACGTGGCGCGGCATAGGGCGCGCCTTAGGGCGCCCCATTGCTAATGCTCTAAGCGAAAAATCAAGGATGGAATGTAACTGGACTATATATATATATAGGGATGTTCATTTTCTTTTTGTATCTTTTGTTCTATTGTTCTTTTTAATTTCAGCCCCACGATTTTGTCATTCGACGGTTAGATTGATGCCACATGTCATTTAATAATGCAGATTTTCAGTTGAATAATGCACCATTATAGTGTATTAATGCTATATATATAATTATATATTAATGCTATATACAGCAGCAAATTTTTAAATATAATTCGGATCCGAGTATACATTGAACAAGAATGTTGAATATCGATGAGCATTTTCATACATTGACCTCTTTATAAGTGTTTGACTTCAAACTTTATAATTGAAGAAGCATTTAATTAATTAACTATGTTTGGAAGTTTCTTCTCAACTACACACACGCTGACTAAATTAATGCAATTTATTAAGACTTTGTTTGGATTTTTTACTAAGTTCGTATACTTGACATTTGTTGTTACAAGCGGTCACCGGTTACTTAACATTTTTACTAAATTTTCCATAAACATATCAACTAAATTTTGTTGATAATTCATTATGACCGTGTTGACATTTTTAATACATTGCGTTGATGAGTTAGCAAAATGAACAACTTAAGAAAGTTATCAACGAATCACACCTCTACCAATACATATGTCAAAATAGATGGCGTATTATATGATAGTAATTCATATTTTTATAAAAAATAAATATTTAAATTTAAAGATCTCAAATCTTTATCAAATGAATTATAGTTGACGTACACGTACGTACAGGCTGATCTTGTAATCTAAAAAATAAAAATAATTGAATTAGGAAAATTTGAGATAGTGGAATCGATCTGTTAAAAAAAAATAGATTTGAGTTGTTTTCATAATAATATTAGAGTTTTATTAGTTTAGATGCTCTCTAACTTTTCTGAAATATACATGGATTATAATGTTTTTTTATTTAAAATTATTTTCGAAACAATTGGATTTATCTATGCCGTACCGGTAATGTTGTCAGTCCGGTAAGGCATATCGAAATCGGTATGATATACCGAAAATGCGGTACGGTATCGATATTGATTATCTCCATACTGAAAATGCGATATACCGAAAATTTTGGTAAGATTAATGTATGATTTTTTTTCGTATACCGAAATTCAGTAAGGTATATGGCATGATGGGTTTGATAAGGTATACCGAACCAATCCACTCCTAGACTTATATGGCCATATCTCATAGAAGTTCATTATATCCATATTATTAGTGTAATTTATTGTAGAGATATTAGCCAAATTTAGGTTAATGTCACCACTTTTAAAGTTGGATTATACAAAGTTAGTAATTTTTTCCCATTGATCTCATTCTTATATAAATTGACATTGACGTCTTTCGGTAAAACAATATTGTTTCGATAGAATAAGAAAAGAAATAAGAACATAAAGGAAAATAAAATAAAAATATCTTTTAGTGAAATACCTTGAATATTATCAAATGATACTAATATTTTGTGTATGGATGAAACAATTGATAAAAAAATTAAAACATTATAATTAATATTTTTTATTTTAAAAATTATGGAATCGACCAAAATTAACTAAATTTTATGATTTAAATGAAAAAATCCTT
Source organism: Salvia splendens (assembly GCF_004379255.2). Lineage (NCBI taxonomy): Eukaryota > Viridiplantae > Streptophyta > Magnoliopsida > Lamiales > Lamiaceae > Salvia > Salvia splendens. The sequence goes on along the minus strand of NC_056035.1, from coordinate 9,438,716 downwards.
TATTGTATATACACGTCTACTATATTGTAAAATATTACATTTAATGATTTAATTTTACACAAGATTACCTTCTTTTAGTCTTGAAATAATGAAAAATATCAATTTCAATTTACCAATTTCGCTCTATATATTGCCATTTTACATTGCACTCAAGCGTGTCACATTATCACCGTTGTACTTTAATACTACAGCCGTCCATAATTTAAAGATTTGTTCGAATCACAGACTTTTGAAATTGTTTGACCTTGTAGATAAGAGTGAAGAAAAAAAATAGTGAAATCCACGTTCAATATTTGCCGATTTCACTTTAATTATTGCCATTTCTACATTGCACTCAAGTGTGTCACAATATCACCTTTGTATTTTACTACTATCCCCATTTATGATTTAAAGACATATTTTAATCCGTCATGAATTTTAAGAAATTGTTTGAGTTTGACACAGAAAAAGGTCGAAAATAGTTAGTGAAATGATGATACCACTTTATATAATACTATTAATTTTATGATATAATGTGAATATATTGATTTAGTTAAGTATATGATTCACTTAAATTAAAAATACTACTGTAGTAAATAATTCTTGAAATAGTGAATATCCTATCATTATTTTGTGGACAAGCAGTATGAAATTTAGATCCAAGGCATTAATTATAAGAAAATACGACTAGTACTTAATATTTTTGATGTCGTTATATATAGGAAATGACACAAATAATCTGATTCATTATTTTTCCCATCTAAAGCAATATATGTGGAACTTAATTAATAATTATAAACATGAGCCTAAAAAAGAAAGCACCGACGGTGGCGGATCAAATAATGTTTCAGAACTATTATATGCTGTATGCATATTATAGTATCACAATATTATATTACGAATTCATCTCAATAATTTGATGAATTAATCTGTCATAATGGGTCTTTTTAATCAAATAGTAAAAATATCTCAGAATCGCGTGTTTGTCTTCATTTAAACCCAAATATATCATCATTCTTCTCTAGCTTTATTTTCTTATATGTTCCACCTTAATTATTATAAAAGCACAAATATAGCAAAATTACACGAAAATTAGTCCTTACAAGTTAGAAGTGAACTAACCACACACACACACACAAACATATAATTAAAGATAAATATAGGTTAAATATACGAAGAGATAGAAATGATAGAATAGATACAAGAAATAGAAGGCACCAAATAGAAATGTTACACATGCATCTTGAAATGAAGACAAATGGCCAATCTTAGGTATATATCAGATCTGAAATGTTCCCACCTTAAAACTCTATCCCTTCATTTTCCTCATTAGATGAGATCCACCCCAACCTCTTGTGTTTGTGTATATCTCTTGTGTCTTCTTCCTACACACTAATCTCCAAAATACTTTTGTCTCCCAAAGCTATATCTTCCTGCATCCTCAAATCTCTTCTTTTTCCTTTTCAGGATTTTTCTTTCTTTTTTCTTTTTCTGTTTTTCCTTAAAGTCATTCATGCCCCATAATAAATACCACTATTTTTTACTAGTATAAAAAGGGAAGCCCATTTGCTAATAAAAATCATGCTTCCCTTCCCTTAAGTCTAACTTATTCTTGACAGCAACATATGCATACAAGAAATATACATAGAAAAAAGAATTGATATATTTATGGAAAATTATTAGTACTAGATTTTTATTTAAAAAAATCACTACTACTACTAGGAAACAAGAATCAAGCAAGGTGGATCCAAGGCATGGAAAGAGGCCTCTTCCAATGGAAGCGTCGGCGCAGAACGCCGTGATTTCAGGCCTTACTAGGATTTTGGGGGAAGACGCTTCCCAACCCGCCGCCGCCCCGCCGCCGGAGACTACTCATCAAGATCAAGATCAAGGTAAATTCACTGATCATTTATATGTATGTACCTTTTCTTAAAGAGATTAATTTATGGAGTAATTTTGTGAATGAGTAAATTAACCTTGATTAACACTAGCAGTTACTCCATGTTGCTTGTGGAGTTGATATTGAATTTGTGGTTTAATTATATAAAAGGATTTTGAAGGGTAGCTGTCAACTTAATTCAGAGTTGAATAAGAATTGTGTCAGATTTAATTTTGTGATTTGGCCAAGTTCATTGTATTATAGTATGTTACTTTCCGTAAAGTAGTATCTCACTCTCTGAATGGCTCTAGAATTCTCTCTCACATCAAACAAGGGTTCCACACTGCCAGATTTAATCAGTCACGTCTCTTGAATTATTACTTTGAAATGTGGGGAATTGAGTTCAGAGATGTGGAAACCCTCTCCACCTACCAACAATTTTTTCATGTTTGGCATGCCTAGTAATGCTAGTCGTTTTCGATTCTTCTATCCCAATTTGTATAAGTCCTTTACCAAACTCCAACATTTTCATTTCATTCATTCTGATTTGGTCAAGTGCACTTCATTTTGGCCTAATCAAACATTCGATAGTTAGATAGAGACAAGTTTTCTTTTCAATTAAATCATTTAAAACATGGATTGAACTATTTGAAGGGAGTGTGAAGAAGCACTATAGAGGAGTGAGGCAAAGGCCATGGGGGAAATGGGCGGCAGAGATACGCGATCCAAAGAAGGCAGCGCGTGTGTGGCTCGGAACATTCGACACAGCTGAGGATGCTGCACTAGCATACGATGACGCTGCGCTCAAGTTCAAGGGCGCCAAGGCCAAGCTCAATTTCCCCGAGCGCGTCCAAGGCAAGACCGAGCTACGCTACCTCAGCAGCGCCTCCGCCGCCGGAGGATCCTCCCCCGCCGATCCCTTGCTGCACAACACCTTCCCTGGCCTTCAGCAGTATGCCCAGCTACTCTCCAGCAGCGACGCTGAATTCCCTTACGCCACCTCGACTCTCTACAACAACAACAGCAACAACCTGCAGTTAGGTTATGATTATTCAGCCTCCATGCCGGCGCCGGAAAGCTTGATGCCGCCTCCGCCGCCGCCGGATTTTCAGTCGAGTTTTGGGGGTCAGTATGGCGGGTTTTATGGTTCGGATTTTTACAACTATGGCAAGTACTATGATCCTAGCAACCCAAATGGATGATTAATTAGCTATCATTGATCATCAAAATGTGTTTTTATTGATGATGAGAAATTTCCAATAGTACTACTCTTGGATTTTGGGATGATCAGAATAAAAAGCTTTAGATGTTAATCGATTGTGATGACATATTGCTTGTATTGCATATCATCATTACATCAATTAATATGTATGCTTGTTTCTTTTTTCTTTTTTTTTCCATTGGAGATTTTGCCTTTTTCTGTTCGTTTTGTAAAACATTTATCCTCCAATGAGATAATAATATATATGCTTGTTTCTTTCTATTTCATTGGAGATTTTACCTTTTTAGTTTGTTTTGGAGAATATTTATCTTCCGATTAGATAATATAATATTGAGATATAATATGTGATAAGCAAAAATGAGATTTGTATGATACAATTAGTCATATGGGTGTATGGGTGGAAGTGAGATGATTAATTGTGGATGCAATATAATCTTAACATTGTGGAGTTATGACAAGATACATTGTCACGTACAAAACTTTTGAAGGAAAAAATACAATTGAATAAGAGATCAAATTAGACAAGGTTTTTTATCACAACTAAACATTGCAATCGAAGGGGCCATAAGGATTAGAGTATGTGTTGGTGTGTGCCATATGACCTTGTACCAAAAAATGGTGCAACAGGTGACTAATTTGTTAAATTTCAAGAGTTGCTAGTTGTTAGCGTGGGATTATACTAATTTAATGTCTATATGCATTAGCATGTACTGTATAGTTCTATTTCATGGTGTATTTGGTTTATTTTGGTGACAAGATATATGGATTGCATGCATATGTCATATTTGTAATACTTTCACATTACAACACACACATAATTGACAAACACACACATTCATACAATTCATAATTGACAGACACGCACATTCATGTGATTAAATGTGTGGCTAAAATTACATCCGTTACATAACATCTGTATATGTTATGTATATGTATAAGTATAATTCCAACATATTCCCTTCATATATTATGTGTTGTTGACCTGCCAAAACATGTCGTAATCTTGATTCCGCTTGCTGCAATGCTTGATTATCAAATACTACTTTGTCAGACACATATTAAAATAAAAGTAAATCCTCCCCTCCCACAAATATACTACTCCAAATTAAACTAATTAGTCTTGTTAATCCAACAGTTGGAGTTCGTAGAGAGCCAAAAATACTGTTTGCTGACTTTTAGTATGTTTTAAAATTCGATTTAAGACTGGTCTTAATATGATACATGGCAAAACGCAGAAAATAATACTGGCGCAGTGTTTTCGAAATATTACTCCCTTCGAGCTTTTAAGAAGGTGATTTTGTTCCAGTTCTATGTGATGATGGTGACTTTTGTATATTAATTATTACAAACCAATAGTTTGATAAAATTTTAGTATCATGCCACATTAATTCTAGAAGAGATTACGACTCTTCAATTTTGACAAATTCCAATATAATTACTATATAACAGTAGTATAATGTTACAAAAAAAAAGATGGAATAATAATAGTGTCTTCAAGTAGAAGCAAGCGGCTGATAATACAAAAGGTTTGGTCGACATCATATTTTACTATATTTATATATATTACTAATCTCTTTACTTTGTTGAAGATTTTGGTATTGGACGGCTAAGGGTTTCCAAGTACTACTACTTAGATATAGCATGCAAAAAGCCCAAGGAACAAAATCTTAGAATAATGAGAAGCCGAGTTTCATGAAAGTGAAAAGGGGCCTACAGAGTACTATTATTGAACCATGCGTGAGTTTAATTCAAAAATTATTCATTTGCTAATATTCCAACTTGCATGGAATCATTCTCTTGTTTACTAGTGGAGTTCAATCATATATAGAATAATTCATATTGGTCCCTCCCCATATCTATCCTCTTTATGCAATTCGGTTCATATTATCATGAATTATATTATTGGTGAAATATATACATATATATGTGACCGGATATCTTCGATTCATTGTACGTGTGATATTATACCAATGTAATGAAACATGATTTCTAATTTAATGCAATAGATCGAACACATGACATGCTGACATTGATATAGCTAAGAGGAGTAGTATTCATAGTACTATATGTTGGTGGAATGACTAAAATTATAAGAAATAAACAAAAACCGGGCGTAATACAACCCAAGAAGGAAGAACAGAAACTGAAAAATACAAAACTGTAAAATGGAAATTAAACTTAGCCGAGTTGAGGAAAGTCCTCTTTCCGCAAGACGAGATACGCCCCGGTAATGCTCTCGGTTTGGCGTGCCATCCCTAAAGATAAAACGGCAACGTCTCTGGTGAAGCAGCACCGCTATCAGCAGAGCTTCGGCGAACTGGAAGAGAAGAGGGCAGAGCTTCGAGAAGAAAGACTTTGCAGAGAGAGCATGATGCTTGTGTGTATGTTCTGTGTTGATGCAAGAAATGACTAGTCTATTTATAGGCCTAGTCCACTGCAGGGGTCAACTCAGCCTTGATGGCTGTCATCATGGCTCATCATGGCGTGGCTGTAACGGCCAGCCGTTACGAGTTTGAAAGCTGGAGTGGTCGACGTTGAATCTAGACGCTATGCATGCCTAGTTCATCCGTCACATGTGGACTTCGTTACGTGGCAGCCTCGTAGACTCACGTAGACTTTGACTGCATCATAGTTGACGATGTGTCATGCCACTAGTCTCGCTGACTAAGCGTTGGTCCAAAACATTAAGTTTGAGTCCAGGGACAAGACCAAGTCCAAGTCCAAGTCCAAGTCCAAGTCCAAGGGCGCGGGCGCGGGCATGGCTCGGCTCGGCGCGTGTGTGCACGCGTGTGGGCTTCTTCAACCCATCTTAATCCACTATAATTATTAAGTGTAGTAAAGTCACTTAATAAATACACATTAAAATATGTGTCTCATCACCAATGTGAGATAATTAATACTAGTTAATTACTCTCTAAGCTTTAATCTCATAGCTTTATTAAAAGCTACAATGTGACCAACTTTATTCCACTTTTTCTCACTCGCCAGGAATCGGATTTGAAAAAGTGAATATACTACGGTCATCTACGCGGAACGTAGATCGACGCTATATCATTTAATTTCCAAGAATTAAATGTTTAGTCACATTTATTATTGGTCAAACTTCGTTGTCGGGTATCTTAAATTCAAGATTCCAATACTATATGTCAAATCCAATTATGTGTTATTGAAAGTGAATTAGGCCGAGGACCACTATGACCAAAAGTAGAATTCCTTCTACTTTTAACATATAGAGATTTTTATTAATGAATAACTAAAGTGATGCTTGGAAAGTTCTAATTGAAAAGATTGTTACCATGTCAAGAAAAGTTAGTCTTGTATGGAGTAATGAAAATTCAAGAAGCGTGCTAAGCTTAGCTCATGACCTGGAAAGATTAAAGCTACAAATTAAAATAAAAGAAACTTTTCTGGAAAAAAGAAAATCTGAGGCGAGGAAACTTGGATACGGATGTGATATTTGAGTTCTATAAAATACAAGTAGTCTTCTTATATCCGTACATATCAATGTAATATGATTTATATATATACTATTATCAAAATTGCATTTAGTTGTCAATGTAATTATATGGAGTACTACAATTAGATGTGTAAGGTAAGGGTGAATGACTGAATTCCACCTAGTCAATTGGAAATTATGTGCGGATGAATACAAAGGAAGAGACAAAGAGGGAAAGGCTCTCCTCGTGAAGATTACGCATGTTAAAGAATGTGTTTAGTGGGCCTTACCAAAAAATAAAAAAATAAAGAATAAAGATCATATAGAAAGCCTAATAAGTTACATTTGGGCACGTCATTCATTCATTTGTGCTCACACATACATAACAAAAAAATTAGCTAGGGACATTTTTAATATAGTTAAGAATACTAACTTCATTTGTAAATATACCATTAATATTTAAAAAAATATTTTTATTATTAGTGTCCTAATTAAAATTAAAAGATGCCAATGAAAATGTCATTTTCTTGGCGTCCTAAATTGTATTTTTCACAAATTTGCAACGCAAATAATTGTGTCTCTAGTTTTGCGTTCCTAAAGTAAGTTTTTTTAGTGATAGCTACGACACACCCATTCCCAATATTGATTTCTTGCCTTAGAGAGAGAGATGTATCATGTATGTAAACCTTTTCACACTTGGTGTGCTTCCTTCAGCATTTAGGAATCCATGAGTTTCGACTTGTCATTTCTAACGATAATAATTCATTAGTTTGCATCTAAATTATTACACGAGTGTGCGTTACACTAAAGAATCTATGTAAAGAAATTATAGAACATCTCAAGTGTGAAACGAGAAAAGCCAGCCTACAATGGACTAGTTCTTGTCTATGTTGACATGTCAGTAATTTATCGGTGCCAACCTATGTGTTCTTGTACATACTGTTTCAGTTCATACTCATTATTTGGAATAATAAGTTTTCTTTTGGTCGAAGTTAAATCAACAGTAATTAGGGGGTTTATGCATTTTCTTGAAATTCATATGCAACGGTACAATATATGCTCATGATTCTTTTAAGATCTACTATTTGGTGGCATTTAAGTCTAATAAAATGGAAAAAAAAACAAAAGGATTAAACTACGAACATCAAAGTCCAGGAATCACCAATGATAATTTGTCCTGGAAAATATTAGTGACAAAGAAATTGTGTTAGTGTTTTGCTTTTATGTTTGCAAAAGTAATGATTGGGAATGATAAATCATAAATTTTGGCTTAGGATTTTGCATGTGAGGAGGTTGATAAGAGGGAGATGAACCATAGCTGATTTGACACCACTCTCTACTTTTGGCACCACCACCATCACTGAATATCCACTATAAGGCGGACGTCCCCAATAGCCCCGCCCCCTTATTTGTCTACAACCCCAATTTTTTTTTCCGCGCCCAAAAAAAAGGTTTCCGCCACTATAGGCGGACACTTCCTTCTTCCTTCTTCCCTCCTCTCTCAAAAAATGTCGAAAATTAAAAATAAAAATTAAAAATTCAAGGGGGCGGCCGGCGCACCGACAGCCGCCCCACTATAGGCCGGCGCGCCTATCGCCCCGGGGGTTCGGGACCAGCACTTCCTCGCACTAAACTCACCGATGGGCGTTCCGCCCCGGAAATGGCGTCCGGCTCAGGGCGGCCTCTCGCTCCACTATAGCTCGGCGGGGCGGCGGGGGGAAGGGGGCTTTTCGAAACTATTCTCTCTCTTTGCACTACACATAAATGCATGCCATACATAGGCGAGACTATTACACAACAAGCAAGCAAAGTTGAACGTATCAGAATGTGTGTTCCATTTTTTACATTAATTTTATGATAAAGTTTGAATGAAATGTATTAGTAGAATGGGATATTTACTTATAGATTATTGTTAAGTGAAATGACATTCAATAGACCAAAATAACAAAAAAAACTACTAGTTATTATTCGATGACAAAAGAAACTAGTAGTTGTAGTTATTATTCGACTGGTGGGAGTAGTATTTTTCTTTCAGTTTACGAACTATTCTATAAAACAAAATTTACGTATTTCTTGTAAGATGCGTCTCTTTTATAAGACTGGCAAATTGGTTTGTACATGTTGGTTATATTGGGCTGTTTGTATGGTGGACTATTATTTGGGCCTGGGAATTAATTGGCCGAGTAATGTGTATTGGGCTTGTGCTTGCCCTAGCTCAATTGACTTCTGATATACCCCCGCTCCACTGCTCGCCACCTCATTCATTCAACACTCTCTCTTTTCTCTCACTTCTCTCTCGCGTCTGTTGTGATTCCCTTGCTTCTTTCTTCTTCTCCGATGAGTCTCCGGGTGATTCACGATTGTTTATCATTGTTATTTGAGTGATTAAACGCGTGTGTGTGTAGAAGGAATCAACTGGTTCGGTTGCTTGGGTTTCGGAGAAATTAGGGTTTCTGGTTTGAGCGATTTTGGTGAGTTGTGTTCGGAGAGTGGATACATCCGGTGTAGTGGAGTGGATTGGGGTTGAAATCCGTGGTGTGTGAAGAGATTCACGGTTGGATCTAACATTGCTCACTTGGATCTTGGTTCTGGAGAATAGATCTGCACTATTGGCGGGTGGCTGAGCCACATTCTCGATCTATTATGTTTCTTTGTTACTTCTGCACCATTTCTTTAGTATTACTGTACCAGATCCGAGAGGATCTTTCCTACTTTACTAACGAGGGTTTTGAGTGTGCAGGTTCTCGGTGCTCCAGAGACGCATCTGGTCAAGGAGTGCGTGGTCCGAGATAGTTAGCTATATTTGTTGTAACAACTAGGTTTTACTTGTGTAAATCAGTCGTGTGGGTGATAGTTTGACTAAGCTATCTTGTACAAGACCAAAGAGGCCTCGGTAATTAGTGAATCTGAAAGAGTCTGATCCCTACAGTGGTATCAGAGCCACGAGGGAGGCTAGTCCAGCACGCCGAGTCGCATTAAGGAGGTGGGCAAGTGGAACCCTCCTTCGAGTGGGTGGTTTGCTCTGGTAAATTGGATGATACTCTCTGGTTTTTTCTCTTTTGTTTTAGAGCCACATATAGGATTAGGATTTTGTTGCTGGTAGACAGTCTTGGCAAGACTTAGGGTTTTCTCTGTTTTTTCACTCTGTGTTCTTTGCTTCTGTGGTTTCTTTGTGCTCTTTGATCTTTGATCTCTTATCACTTGACCACCAAGCATTTTGTGCTGCCTAAGTGACCCCCTGCACCCTTCAGAAGTGAGTGATTGCGAACTGGGATAGCCTTAGCCAGCCTTGCTCGTGACAGTCAGGGATTTGAGGTCTGACTTGTGTGAAAACCGTGTGAACTTGTGTTCTGTCTTGGTGTGCCTGTCTCTGTGCTTGGCTAATTGCAAGGTTGTGTGTTCTTATCTTGCTTTCTGTGTTCTTGAAAAAAAATTGTTTTCAAAAATGGCTCAATCTGTAAGCTTGGTTCCTTTTAATGGCAAAAATGATTTTGTGATTTGGAAACAGAAGTTGAAATGTATTCTTATTCAACAAAAGGTTTTTAAAACTGTTGATGGTTATGTGCCTAATGATACTCCACAAGATAAACTGGATGAAATGAATGAGTTGGCTAAAACAACTATTATTCTCAATTTGTCTGACTCTGTGATTAGGAAGATTAATCATATTGAATCTGCTTCTGAAATGTGGAAACACCTTGATACTTTGTTTACTGAAACTTCTATGTCATCAATGATGTATTTGCTTGAAAAATTGTTCAAATTTAAGCTTGATTTGTCTAAAGATATTGATGACAAAGTGGATAGATTTCAGAAGCTTGTGCAAGATATTAAGAGATCAGCTGATAAAACTATTGGTGAATATACTAGTATTGCTTTGATGAATGTCATACCTGATTCTTATAGTGATGTGAAAGCTGCCATTAAATATGGTAGGGATACTGCTCCTCTGGACTTGATTATTAGTTCCTTAGAGTATCCACAGCGGTTGAGGGCAGCCGTCCGTCAGTCCGTGCCAGCGGCGCGGCACCCGCTGTTCGCCGCTGCGCTCTTGCCGCTGGCACGGCGCTGCTCGATGCATCGAGAACGTCCGTGCCAGCGAGCAGCCCACGTGTCAGTCGTCCATCGGCCAACCGGCAATGCCGTTGGCAATCTGATTTTTTTTAAAAAAATAGGGTTTTATTTAAAAAATCTGATTAAAAATAAAAAAAATTCCTACTTCCCAAAAAATTATATCCGTTTTCTACCCACTTTTAATTTATTTTTCAAAATTTTCCCCAAAATTACACATTTTCATCTATAAATATCCCCACTTCCACACCAAAAATTCACACCACACTACACAATTCTCATCTAAATTCTCTCATTTCTATTCTTACAATTCTCAATCTTTCTTTCACTCACAACAAAAAAAATGTTCGGCTCCGGCGATCACCCATTCGGCTCCCACGGTTGGAACCCCGATTGGTTCGGTTCACAACCATTTCCTAGTCCGAAAACGGAATATTTGGCCCCTCCTCAAACCCAAGGTTCGCAAGTTCCGGGTGGCTACCGGCCTTACCCGATCGACGACCAAGATGCCCCCGAAGGGCAATACGGGTGGACACCCGAACAACCCGTACCTAGAGCGGGAGGGAGCGGCCCCTCTCAAACTACTCCTCTTCCTACTCATGGTGTCCGCACCCCGTACACTCTTGGGGAGATGGAGCAATTATTCAAAGCGTACTTGTCAATCACCGAAGATCCGAAGGTTGGCACGAACCAATCCGGTGACCATTATTGGTGGCGCATCTGTCACCGGTACAATCAAAACCGGCCGGCTGGAACAATCAAGCGCAACGAGAGTATGGTGCGCAATGACATATACAGAGCCAAAGAAGAAATCCAAAAGTTCAAGGGGTATTACCTCCAGGAAGAGCGGTCGGCGGGGAGCAGCCGGAGCGAGCTTGGCATCATCAGTTCCGCCTTGGAGACCTACCAATCCATGAACTACAAGCCGTTCAAGTACCTCAACATTTGGCAGGAGACGCGGGCGCATCCGAAGTATAAGGGAGGCGTATCATCCTCCTCTAGCTCCTCCTCCAAACGGTCGAGGTCGGTATCCTCTTCGACGCCGGCTCTGAGGATGTGGCTAGCCAACTTGCCGGAGCTAACTTGGGTAGCCCCGACGCCGGCCCGAGCAGTTCCCAGCGCCGGCCGCAAGGAAGGAAGAACGCGGCGGCCAACCGCCGTCGCGCTGCGACTTCATTCGCCCCCGCTCCCTATGTGCCACCTCAACCCCCCCACCAACTCGTTGTGGGGGATTTTGGCCCAACTCAATTTGGCCGATAGGTCAACTATGACCCCCGAGCAACTTCGATCGCATGTGGCGATGATACGGGGTCTCCAAAGAACATTGGGGTAGAGCCGGATGAATAGTCATCCACGGGAGTAATTTTTATTTTTTAGGTGTTTAATTATGTAATTTTTAATTTTTAGGATTTTAATTATGTAATTTTTAATTTTTTTGTAATTTGTAATATTATTCCGGGTATTTTTAATGCATTTTAATTATGTGGAAATGTTTTTATTTAAATTGAATAATAGAATGGTGGGACCTTTGAGCTTGTCCTTGCGGAAGAGCACGAATGTGGGTGTTGTGCTCTTGCCTAAGAGCGGGGAGTAAAAGTGGGACCGGGCCCACATCCGTGCTCGTTGGCAAGAGCACGGATGTGGATGCTCTTAAAATCTAAAGAACTGGAACTAAGGGAAAGGGCCTCTGATAAAACTGCAGGGGGAATGAATTGATTGGTGGGCTTAATACCAACTCTAATTTCAAGAAAAAGTTTAGATCTAGGTCCAGTAGTAAGGAACCCAGATTTGTTAAAAAATGTTATAATTGTGGAGAAGTTGGGCATTTTAAAAGGGATTGTACTAAGCCTAAAAAGAATAGACCTCCTAATAATAACTCTCAAATTGAAAATATTGCTAATATGGCAAAGTTTGAAGCTGACAATGAATATGTGTTTATATTGCATGATTTGATGTACATAAATGTTTCCCCTATGTGTCCTTTCACATCAAATGATTGGCTGTGTGATTCTGGTTGTACTTATCATGTTAGTCCAGTCAAGGAAGTGTTCACTGATATTAAGCATGTAACTAACACTTATGTGTCAGTGGCTGATGACAAGAAGTGTGATATTCTTGGTATTGGCACTGTATGTTTGAAGTTTGAGAATGGCTATGTGTTGAACTTGAAGGATGTGAGATATGTACCAACCCTGTGTTACAATTTGATGTCATGTACTGCCTTAGAAAATTTTGGCATCTGTGGAAAATGGGGGGAAGGTTGCATGAAAATATGTAAGGGTTCAATGTGTTTGTTTAAGGCTATAAGAAAATCTTGTTTATATGTCTGTTCTGCAGTGCCTCTAACCTGTGAAAAAGCTTGTGCCAATGTTGTGAAATCTGATAAATTGATGTTGAGGCATAATAGACTAGGTCACATGAGTGAAAAAGGACTGAATATTCTGAAAAAGCATGCTATCTTGTCTGAATCTGATGTTCATGGTAATTTGTCTTTCTGTGACACTTGTGTGTTAGGTAAACAACATAGGGTTACTTTTCCTACCCTTGTGCCTACAAATGTCAGTCAAAATATTCTTGAATATTTGCATATGGATATGTGGGGCCCTGCCTCTGTATCCTCTCACTCTGGTTCTGTGTATTTTCTTTCAATCATTGATGATTTTTCAAGAAAGGTTTGGTGTTTTCTTATGAAACATAAAAATGATGTGTTTGAAAAATTTGGCACTTGGAAAGTTTTGATTGAAACTCGGACTGGAAAGAAAATTAAGGCAATTAGAACCGATAATGGTTTGGAATTTTGCAATAAACAAATGGATGATATGTGTGCTAAGTGTGGAATCAAAAGACATAAAATTGTGCCTTATACCCCACAGCAAAATGGGGTTGCTGAAAGAATGAATAAGACTTTACTTGATAAAGTAAGATGCATGCTAGCAAAATCTGGTTTGCCTAAAAAATTCTGGGGTGAAACTTTGATGACTCTTACTTATCTGATAAATAGATCTCCTTCTGTGCCTCTGTTAGGGCAGTGCCCTGAATATGTGTTTACTGGAAAATCCTTTAACCTTTCTCATCTGAGGGTGTTTGGTTGTTCTACTTTTGTGCATACTAAAACTGACAAACTTGAACCTAGATCTAGAAAGGGTGTGTTTTTAGGATATCCTGAGGGTGTGAAAGGGTATAGAATCTGGTTGAGAGATGAGCCTGGGTTTAGAGTTATCATTAGCAGGGATGTTGTGTTTAATGAAACTGAATTCCCATGCTTGAGGATGGCTGATAACCCTGCTCCAGATAGTGTGGACAGTGACCCTCTTATTGAGGTGGAGTCCACAAACGAGCCCACTAATGTGGAGCATCCAGTGGATGTTCCAAGTGAGGTGGAGCAGCCATTTTGGAAGTTTACGCCTGTCTATACACCTAATGAGACACCCCATGAGGGGAACCTGCAAGATAATGAGGTTATTAATGTGCCTTTGCCTGATAATGTTGATAATGCTACTGATATGCCTAATAGTCCTATGAGAATTCCTCCTACTGTGCCTGCCCAGAATGTGTTAAATAGTCCATCAGAGATTCAAAATGCTATTGAGGCTCCCAACTTGAATGATTATGTGCTATCTAAGGATAGGCCTAGAAGACTTAATGTCCAGAAACCTGCCAGATATGATGGTTATGTGGGGTTGGTTGCTTTGATCAATTTTGCTTTTAATGTGTATGAATCTGATGGGGATGAGCCTCAATCTTATAAGCAGGTAGTTAAATCTAAATTCTGGAATGAATGGCATAAAGCCATGTTGGAGAAAATGAATTCTCTGAAAATAAACCTTACTTGGATTCTTGTACCCCCTGCCTCTTGGTGCTTGTGTGGTAGATTGCAGGTGGCTCTATAAGCTAAAAAGTGAGGTGGAAGGTTTGAGATACAAGGCCAGATTAGTGGCCAAGGGCTTTACTCAATAAGAGGGGGTAGATTATACTGAAATCTTTGCTCCTGTTGTTAAATTTACTACTGTGAGATTAATGCTTATTTTGTGTGCTCATTTTGATTGGGAATTGAAACAAATGGATGTCAAAACTGCTTTCTTGCATGATGATTTGAATAAACCAATTTATATGAAACAGCCTGAAGGCTTTGTTGATCCTAAGTTTCCTAATCATGTGTGTTTGCTTAAAAAGGCCTTGTATGATTTGAAACAGTCCCCTAGACAATGGAATATCAAATTTAATACCTGCATGCATACACTTGGCTTTGTTAGAAGTACTTTTGATGCATGCTTGCATGTGAAGAACCTTGATTCTGTGTTTGTCTTCCTTTTGTTATGTGGATGACATGCTGATTATGGGTCCCTGTTTGAAAACTATAACTGCTGGTGCAAAGTGCCTTAAGTGAGAATTTTGATATGAAAGACTTAGGGGATGCTCAGAAAATATTATGAATTAATATTTTTAGAAATAGAAAAAAATGTGTACTTGTTTTGCATCAAGAACCCTATGTGCACAAAATTCTGAAAAAGTTACATGTATGATGCTAAGCCTGCTTCTGTGCCCTTAGCTGCTCATTTTATGTTGAGTAAGGACTTGTGCCCTCAATCTAAACAGGATATCAATGCTACGAAGAAAGTTCCCTATGCTAATGCAATTGGATATGTGATGTACTTAATGGTTAGCACTAGGCCTGATATTGCCTATGTTGTGTCTTGCTTGAGTAGATACATGTCTAATCATGGTCCTGTCCATTGGGAAGCTTTAAAATGGTTGCTCAGATATCTTAAAAATACTGCTAATTAAGTATGGTCTGTGCTATTCTAAATGTGATGAAGGTGTGAAATTAACTAGTTATGTTGACTCTAATTATGCTAATGACAGAGATAAGAGGAAGTCCACCACTTCATATATCTTTACTGTGTGCAGATCATGCATAAGTTAGAAGTCACAGTTGCAGCACATAGTGGCTCTGTCCACTACTGAATCAAAGTATATTGCCATTACTGAGGCAATGAAAGAGGCTGTGTGGTTCAAGGGAGTGCTTTCTGAACTCAATTTTGTGAAAACTCCTCCTGTTGTGTTCTCTGATTCTCAATCTGCAATTCAGTTGTGTAAAAATCTTATTTTCCATGATAGAACTAAGCACATTGATGTAAGGTTTCATTACATCAGAGATATTGTAGAAAATGGTGAAGTTTCTCTTTTAAAAGTGCACACTGATAAAAACCCAGCTGACATGGGAACTAAATGCTTACCACTTGAAAAACTTCTTTTCTGCATCAAATATCTGCATTTTGACCTAGGATAGGTGCATATCCCGGGGGTAAAAAGTCCTCAGTCACCATATCTACTTGGTAAGGGTGTTTGGTGGCTGGAGGCACTAAGTCCTCTAGACTAATGGGTGTCAGCCCCTCTGGAGTCTGATAGGTAAACCTGGTGGTTTCCCTAAGCTAGTGAACTTTGTTCTTTGGTGCTATGGGAGTTGTCTTGTAGGCTATGATGATTTAAACCTTAGCTAATAGTGCAATAGGTTTCCCAGAATAATGTCCAAGGTGGAGTATGTTGGTTATATTGGGCTATTTGTATGGTGGACTATTATTTAGGCCTGGGAATTAATTGGCCCGAGTAATGTGTATTGGGCCTGTGCTTGCCCTAGCCCAATCGGCTTCTGATATACCCCCGCTCCACTTCTCGCCGCCTCATTCATTCAACACTCTCTCTCTCTTCTCTCACTTTTCTCTCGCGTCTGTTGTGATTCCCTTGCTTCTTTCTTCTTCTCCAATGAGTCTCCGGTTGATTCACGATGGTTTATCACGGTTATTTGAGTGATTAAACGTGTGTGTGTGTAGGAGGAAGCAACTGGTTCGGTTGCTTGGGTTCTGGAGAAATTAGGGTTTCTGGTTTGAGCGGTTTTGGTGAGTTGTGTTTGGAGAGTGGCTAGATCTGGTGTAGTGGAGTGGATTGGGGTTGGAATCCGTGCTGTGTGAAGAGATTCACGGTTGGATCCAACGTTGCTCCCTTGGATCTTGGTTCTCGATCTATTGTGTTTCTTTGTTACTTCTGCACTATTTCTTTAGTATTACTGTACCAGATCCGAGAGGATCTTTCCTGCTTTACTAACGAGGGATTTGAGTGTGCAGGTTCTCGGTGCTCCAGAGACGCATCTGGTCAAGGAGTGCGTGGTCCGAGATAGTTAGCTATATTTGTTGTAATAGCTAGGTTTTACTTGTGTAAATCAGTCGCGTGGGTGATAGTTTGGCTGAGCTATCTTGTACAAGACTAAAGAGGTCTCGGTAATTAGTGAATTCGGACGAGTATGATCCCTACAGTACAAAGAATGTTTAAAATTATTTTACACGTATGCGTGAGCAGTATGTTTTCTGTATTAGTATAATGGAACTTACCTCCTATATGAAGGACTTTTTCTTGTCTTCAAATAAGACGAGGACTAAAGTTCAAGGCTTTCTTTTTATAATGGGCTACGATGGGCCCATTTATTTAAATTTTATCATTGGATAACATAATTCGCATTTGGGTTTTCATATTTCATTCTGGGCTTTAAAAGCAGCAACCAAATTTAGTAAAATGAATATAAAATATCATCACACGATCAGAAACCATTATCACATAAAATAAAATATTTATTTAAAAGAAAAAAAAAAAGAGAAAAGCATTCCTAACTACGAAGCCAAAATTAGCGGTTAACTATATTCCCCAAAACCATGACTTCAACCAACCTCATTCTTCATCTCTATCCAAAACCCTCACCTCACTCTCTGCTCCACCGCCCGACTCAATCCCCGATCAATACCCGCCGCATCTCCCGCTCCCCACTCTCCGTCAAATGCCAAGCCGTCGGAGAACAGCCGGAATCAACCGCCGTCTATCCAGGTGTCTACGGCCCCTGGAAAGTCGAATCTTCCGATGTCCAGGAAGTGGTTCTCTACAGATCGGGGCTGGTCGCGGCTGCTTCCTCGTTTGTGGCTGCGTCGTCGGCGGCGTTCCTGCACAACACTGATTCGGGGTTGTCTGAGTTGATCGGGAGGAATTTGGATTTGTTCTACGGCGTGGGAGCTTGTGGATTGGGGCTGTCGCTCTACCTGATTCACATATACGTTACGGAGATCAAGCGCACTCTCCAGGCGCTGTGGGCGGTCGGTGCCCTTGGTTCGTTAGCAGCATACGCCGCCGTAGCTCAGCCGGCGGGGAAGAGTTTGGTGGAGTACGTCGTTGAGAATCCTACGGCTGTGTGGTTCGTTGGTCCCCTGTTTGCGGCTCTGACTGGTCTCGTCTTCAAGGAAGGTGTGGTTTTCGATTTTATTGCGATTTAGTTACAAATTCAAATGAAATTGTAGCAAATTATGAGTCGTTTGGCTATGTAACATGAAGCTGTACTTGTAAACTGGAGTGTCAGTGACTCAGTAGTGGTGAATCAAGTGAAGCTCATTTCAAGTTCATTACGAGTTTTTCGTTTAATTGCAATTAATTTAATTTGTACTATGTATTTGCAAACAGGCCTTTGCTATGGCAAGTTGGAAGCTGGTATTTTGACATTTATCATTCCATCTGTTCTACTTGGGCATCTGGTATAGATTACACTTGATCCTTATTCTTTAATATCACGCTGATGTTTCTCACACTATTTAACATTTGGTGTACAGACTGGTTTGATGGATGAAGGAACAAAGCTCACTCTGTTGGGCGTGTGGATGGCACTCTTTGTGGTTTTCGCGGGAAGAAAGTTCACTCAGCCTATCAAGGTAGCATCACTTTGTTTGCTGCTCATGTCACCATTTCTAATATTAGAGCTGCATAAGGAATTCCTGCATTTGAGTGAATATTCACTTGTCCTGCAGGACGATATAGGAGATAAATCAGTCTTCATTTTCAATGCATTGCCAGAAGAGGAGAAGGAAGCTCTGATCAGAAGGCTCAAGGAGCAGGACAATCAGCTGGATCTCGATTAGGTAGGCGACTAATATTGTCAAAATAGGAAACTACACTCTGTAAACAAATTGGAAAAGCATATTATCTGCAATTAGAAATCCTGTTGATATATGTTTTGGATTTGCTTTCTATCCAGTGGTTTTATGTCTTTCGATGTTGCCACAATTTTAGCAATATTTATGGTTGAGTAACACATAATACACAGATTATAACTACATACTAGTCATATAGACCCCCACACATAATGTCACTCCATAAAAGAAATGCGATGTCATGATTGAAGAGAGTACATGGACAGCATAGAAAACATAAAGATTTATACAAGTACAGGATTAAATTGAAAAGAATGAGCTTACGATGGATTAAACATGATAAACGCCATCGCATCCACTGATCCACATGTAGTTCCAAAACTTCTCTTTGAAATTATGCCAACAGAAACTGAACCCATTTATCACAATAAATGAAGTTCATAAACTATTTCTCATTTGCCTAAGCCCCCACCCAAACCTAGCAAGTAAAATATTTAATGACAAAAATAAGTCTAAAGATAACCACAAATGAGAGGAGACTATATACAACGTCAAACTTGAGCGCCATCAGAAACGCAGACTCTCTTAGGCCTACCAAGTTGTATTGTTTCACGACCTTCTGTGCCTCCTGAATCTCCAGCTCTTTAGCGCCATCATTACGATGTTTCTTTTGCTGAGAAACACAACAATCTTTTGCCATTTGAAGGTTTATCGGTCTTGTTCTCTTTTCTAATTACAGCATTCACATCATTGTCTGGTGTTTCTGTCTCACGGTCAGGCATTTTCTTGCACATTCATTTCTGTGCTCTCACTATCAGCAAGCCTGCCAAGTTTTGCTATATCATGATCTTCTGTGCCTCCAGATTCTCCAGCTTTGGCACCATCATTACTAAGTTTCCTTCGCTTTGAATCATGAAATGCGCTCGAGTCATTTAAAGATTTATCAGTCTGGTCCTCTTTTGAGATTTCAGTGTTCGCATCAAAGTTTTCTTTATTTTCTGCAACAGAATCTGGTTCCATGCTGATAGCATCTTCTTGCTCTTCCATTTCTGAGCTCTCACTATCGGCATTCTCACTGGAATTCACACTTTGGCCATCCTCAGTTTCCCTAGCCTTGGAGCTCTCATCCTTCATCTGGTTCTGTAGTGTTTCTATCACATTCATCAACTCTCTGTTGACCTGTACGGATAATCACAGTCAAGCTGGGTCATTAATGCAACCATTTTAAGTCCTATCTAGCATCTGAGAATAAGCCAGATGAAAATCAGAAACAGAAATAAAGCAAAATATAAGGCCTGTACCTGAGGATTTTGAAGGAACTCGGCAATATCTTGTTTGCAAGATGGACATTTCATAACATTTTTCTGTGCTCGAAGAGTCCTTCCTCCAGATTTTCTCTCTTTCACGTGAGATTGACCAGCAAAGGCACCCTCCAAGCACGCCTTGCAGAAGTTGTGAGCACATGGAGTAGTGAGTGGCAGTTCCATCACTTTCCGGCAGATTAGGCAACTAAATTCTGCATTACATTTACAATGCCACAGTTAAACATGCTATCAAAAGTATTACAGTACAAAAACAACAAAACAAATTGCCAATTGAAACAAAAAATGGTGTTTCGTCCACAATTTAAAGAGAACACACAATAATCAAAGCAGTGTTGAAAAAGGAAAGAGAAAGCTACCCTTCAAAAGCCTTTCTTTTACAGATCCAGTTCCACTCCGATTTTTCCTTATCTTTTTAGTCTTTCCATTATCACCATCACATGATGTTTTTCTACTGGGTGGTTGAGGTCTCATCCACGTCCAGAGGCCTTTGTGCTCCTATACAGAAAATTTTAGACAGACGAGTCTCAAAGTAATGTTATCCTAGGAATTTTAAAGTCCTGGACCCATGCAAGCCTCAAGATACAATCACACGGTCAACACAAGAAAAAACATCAAAATGACTTGGTCAGAGTAGTTGCTCACATCAAAATTCCAGGCAGGACTCTTTGTCCTTTCAGTAATATCAGTAGCTTGCATCAACTCTGGAATGCTAGGTAGAGGT
Source organism: Salvia splendens (assembly GCF_004379255.2). Classification (NCBI taxonomy): domain Eukaryota; kingdom Viridiplantae; phylum Streptophyta; class Magnoliopsida; order Lamiales; family Lamiaceae; genus Salvia; species Salvia splendens. Next base: position 9,418,122 of record NC_056035.1, on the reverse strand, counting down.
CTTGGTCGATCTCCTTGGTTGTCCCTACAAGCCAAAAGGATTAGTTTCACAAAGAGTTAAAGCATATATTAGGAAGTACAGATTGTGGACTGGGCATGCAAGACAAATATAAAACAACTCACGAGGTCCATGGCGCTGGATCATTATCACAACGAACAAATAGGTAACGACAGACCACAAATCCCTATAATAATTCAAAAATAATTCCATAAGAGGGCATAGACAAAAAATGCAGATGAAAATCTTTATTTTGGCGAGGTTTTACTTGTTGCCCGGCTTTGCGCCAACACTTTTCAACCCGGTAAACCCCGTCATAACGCACACCTTCCTGTGGTGCATAAGACGACCGCTTTTCTTTAGCAGACCTACAACAAAATAAGAGAAAGCTGTATTAGAAGCCAAAACAATAAAGTGAAATATGACAGGAAACAACTTAATACATACTGGCTAGAGTTTTTGTTGGTCAGCTATCAAGATTTTCTCAACTAGTAAAAGTATTCAGATTTTAGTAATATTCAAAGTGTCCATACCACTGCAAGAGCACAAAAGTCACTAGAAGATAGTAATTCAAGTATTGAATTTTTATCTATCCTCAACATCCCTCATTTACCTTATATTAGAAATTTTAACTTACCTCACAACTCGCACGGGATAACCCTCACGGCAACTAACTCGCAAAGCTTCATTGTAACTTTTAAACCTTTGGTCAAATGACTGTTTCTTGTTAGTCCTTTTATTCCCGGAAAGATCACGTCCACCACTGTAACCAGCAATAAAGTAGAGTTAATGACAGGCATTATCAGTATGCAATACAACAACGCTAAACAAGAAAACATTTGGCGCACAAAAATTATCTCCAATTTCTCCATAATTGTTTCCAATAAAAGCTATTCAAACTAGTGCCCTGACAAGCAACGTCAATCTCATTATAATGTTATAAACAACTTCCCTCATAACCCTTGATTGTCACAAATTTTGTTAGCTGAATCCAAGAAAGCGTAACACAGTCAGATATATTGAGAAGACAATGTTATGCGTTCACACCAAACAGGTGGAAGGCATGCCTGATGCTAGGCATTGCTGGAAATGCCATACTCTCTGTCTAATGCACAAACAACAGTATATCTTGCTAATCCAATAACTGTGCCTGATTGTGATCATAGACCAATTTACCTCACATAATTATCACTACACCAAATTACTGATGATACTTGACCACTTCAAATTGCATTTACTAATTAAAGAGTATTGGACAAGGACAAAAAGGAGAGGTGTTCACCATATATCAGCTAAAATTAATGGAAATTGTCTCCACATGGTATGCCATTACCAATGTTATTAATGGCATATGGCGGTCGATTTAAAAAACCGACACAAGGTTATGGAAGTCAGCAAGGCTGGCAGGACATGGTGGTTGATAAATAACTAAAGTTATGATTAATACTCCCTCCATCCGCCATTAGGATTCCCGTACCTTGGCGACACGGGTTTTAAGAAATGTTAAGAAAAGTGAGTGGAAAAAAGTTAGTGGAATAGGAGTCTCACTTGTATATATTAGTTTTAAATGAAATGGGAGTGGAATGAGTTAGTTGAAGGTGAGACCCTATTACCATTTATGGTAAAAGTGAACCGGGACACCTATTCGCGGACGGACTAAAATGAAAAAACATGACTCCTATTCGCGGACGGAGGGAGTATATAATAGTAAGAAATATAAAAATGCAAATATTTTGAAAATGATAAAAACAAAATATTTTGAATCTTGGAATAGCAACTAAACATAAAGTCGTAAACTAAAACTGCCAAAAGGTTATGGCAGTCGGTAAGGCTGGCGGGACATGGCTGTCGATAAATAAATAAAGATATTATTGATATATAATAGCATGAAATATAAAATGCAAATATTTTGAATCTTGGAATAACAACGAAAACATAAAGTCGTAAACTATTACTCCCTCTGTCCCATTTCCTGTGACACATTTCTTTTTCGCACATGTTTTGGGAAAATCAGAATAAATAATTAAAGTAGAGGGAAACTAAAGTATGAGAGAGAATAACGTAGATGAGACTTGTACTACATAATATGCCTAATAATTGAAGCCGTACCGGTAGACATTATTGCAAATTTGCAATTCCTGAATATAACAATGAAATCGAAAATGCATGTAAATACGCAAGGTATAAAAATCAAATATGACATTTATAGAATCATGAAATGAATATTTATTGTATATTAAGACATTGTTTTACAAAGTTATGAGTCCAATTTAATAAGCAAACTTACTAGTGCATTTTCCTAGGTATATCAAATAAGTTTGAACATTCTTTCTTGTTTGAAGTTACACTGTTACATATTTTTTTATGCTACTTGAGAGACAGAGAGAGAGAGAGAGAGAGGTCGGGTTTGAGGTTGTGGATTCTGATAAATATGGAAGGGGGTTGAATTAAGCTAAAAACCCCTATATTAAATTGATAAATGTGTTGGGTTTTGGATAAACGGGTCGGTGTTTTGGGTTAATGGGTTGAACGTGAGGAAACAGCCACCATAACCGCCATGGCAGCACCACTGGTGTGGCGGCCGCCATATGCTGCCACATAAAACGGACACGCCATGATGTGGCACTGGTCATTAATGAACCTTTATAAAGTAAATATTGCAGACTATACACATCCAGTTTCACATTAAATTCAGACAGATTTCATTGGTAACAATATTTAAGTAATTAAAGCCTAATAGAAGCTGCATCCAAATACCTCCCTGTGTAGAGAAACCATTCTCCGTGATCCTCATCATCTTCATAACCTCCGGAGAGTGCAACGGACTGAGCCCCATGATCAGACTGACCACCGATGCCCCCAACATGGGGAAAGTGAGCACCCCACTGCCTGCATTCCATCCTATCTGCCCAAGTTTCTCCAACCATGACACCTAAGTTCCTTGTCGGATCATACTCTTCCGTAATTGGACCAAGAAAATCTGAAGGGATTGTAACAAAAATCTTCCCGCTGCAGGCATTAGCCTTTCCAGATTTTTTTGCTCGCTCTGTGGTAAATGCCTTGTCAGGACGATCTTGGTTGTGGATAAAATGGTATATCATGGGATTTTCTCCAGAGTAATTAGGCTCAGAAGCTTTTGCCGTTCTTATTGCCATAACAATAGTAGAGTTGATTCGAGGCTCCTTTGCCATCTTTGCTGGAATCATCTTGCGACAAATAGCACAAGTCTTCATGCGTTGTTGCCCAGTCCATTTCTGAAAGCATTTCAAGCAGAAGTTGTGCCCACACGGTGTCTGAAAATAGTATGAAGATCACAAGGATGAGGTTTAGAAGCTTATTCCACATGTTTACATGGAAAATACACTTATATCACAGAACCATAGTATCTAAGCTCTAAATGTTCTTCATTTCAATATAAAACAAATGGAGCCATTTATAGCACAGCTGCTCATTGAATATGCAACAGAAACATTACAAACATTCAACTTCAAGCAGATCAAAACCAATCCATACTTCGTAGTGGTAGTTTTGAGAGATTGCATCGCATTAGAACATAACTCAGAAATAAGAAGAAAAGTCCATGCAAAACATAAACTAGGCTCATGAAAACTAGAAACTACAAAGAAATGTCCACCACAACTAACAGAAAAATGAAAATCAAATATGTATAAGTATACAAAAAGGGCTTGAAGTTTCTGGGAGTACAAAACAGAGAAAAACCAAAACACCTACACACACAAGTAGAAACGACGCCGTGTAATAGAACTAACAAATTATTCATAACTTTCAGCAGTAACCAAAGTCAAATCCCTCAAAAAATCCCAAATCAGCCACAGATCGAAAGTTCAAACACGCAGAAGAAATTTTGAAAGGTAGAAAACCGTACAGAGACAGGCCTATCGAGAAGCTGCATGCAAATAGAGCAGTTGAACCGGTCACCCAAAATCCCCAAAACACCCCCAGCATTCATCTCCGTCTCCTTGTCTGCCTCCGTCGCCCCGCCGAGCAACTCCTGGCGGCGCTTGGCCTTCTCACGATCAGTGAGCGACGCATCGGACTCAATCGCGCGAATCTTCTCCACGAGGCCCCCTCCGGAGACGGCCGGCATGGCGCCGGAGAGATCGGAACAGTCGGGGCAGTCCCAATGGGCCGCGTCCGCTAGGGTTTGGGGGCGGGTGGCGAGGCAGGCCACGTGCCACGGCGTGGCGCACGTCTTGCACGTGAGGATCTCCCCCTCGGCCGGCCTCTGCTTGCAGACCATGCACAAACCCTCGCCGTCGCATGGAAGGTTGCTAACTTGCGCCATTGGACGATCGCCTTTGAAAAATTTTAGAACTATGATTTTTAAAAATTGATTAGAATAATTAGTAAAGAGAAGGAAAGTGGAGAGTGGAGTGATGAGTGGTTAGTTATGATTTTCGTCGTTACTGGAGTGAAATAGGGGTGTGTTTGGCGCCGACTTGAGGAGATAAGGAGATTATTTTTTCAGCTATCTTTTTTCTTTTTCTTTTTCATTTTCATTTTCATTTTCATTTTCTGCCCGTTTCCCTCTGACTTCCAATTTTCAACTCCAATTTTCTCAATACCTATATAAATATATATTCACTTTCTTTCAGTTAAAAGATTAAATGCGGCGACCTTAGTTAAACATTGAATCTGTTATTACACTTTAATTTTGCTGAGCTGTGTAGCATTGAAAGTTCTTGTTAAATTTGATGCGACCTTTATTTAATAGAGGATACTAAAAAATGAAAGATATAGAAGTAATAGAAAGAATCCAATCTTAAATTGGACAAATTTGGGCTTTGTAAAATTGAAAGCCCGTTTAAATATCTTCCGAAACCAGCCCAGAATCTGAGTAAAATTGAAAGCCCGTTCAAATTTTGTCATCCGACGCCGTTTCGTTCGCCATAGCGAACTTGTATATTTCCATTTTGGTACTATTAGACACTATTTTCCTTTCTGATAGAGATCCTGCGTAGGGCTCGACAATCCGTCGTGATTATTCAATCGATAGGTGAAAAATCTCCATTAATCGGAAATGCTGAGGGTAGCGGGGAGGAGGTTGTCTTCTCTCTCATGGCGGTCGGGTCAAGCTCCGTCCGCCGCATTCGCCACCAGAAACCCATTTGTCGCCGGCGATTCGTCATCGGAAGGACGTACTTCTTCGCCCGTTGAATCAATTTCCGTTTTTTATCAGATCAGAGGTTCTTTGCTTCTCTATTGACCCCGTTTGTATTGATTAATTTATGTCTTATTGTTGCGAAGATCCAATCAGTTAAGAAATATATGTCGAATTTGAAATCTCGGGCTATGTGGAATTGTGGATTCTTTCCTTTGCCTGGATGCTTCAAGGTGCCGTATATGTTTTATGCGTGCGTCTATCGGTATTGGCTGAATTGATCTTGTTATAAAATGTTACTAGTATTTTCAAAATAAAATAGTTTTGTGATTGACTGTCTGTAAAAATTCTATCTTTTGTTTCTACTGAGATGATAAGTTCCAAGAGAGCTCTTCATGGAGCTGTCTGATTAGTTTTCCCTTGACCTTCTATAGAGTAGTTGTGTATTAAAGTTTTTGTTAGTTTAGCCTATAGTTGGTTATGAAATTAAGATGCTTTCATTGTTAATGATAGATAATTAGGCCAAAGATATCACGAGCCTCTGTTATGTTAATTGTTTAAGATTATAAGCAAGTAACTACTTTGATGCTTGCATTTTCTGGTACAGTTTTTTTCACTCACGGTCCCATGTTTTTGATGTTCTGTAACATTATCCCAGATGCAAATGAACAGCTTACTGGTCTTGCTTTTAAGTACAACCATACATGGCTATAGTTTTCTTGCTACCTCTATAATACTCCTACATCTTATATGGAGAAACCTACCAATTGTGTTCATTTAACATAAAAATTGGAGTTCTTCAAATAATAACTCTGATACTGTTGCTTTGGTGCATGATATATATTTATCCTTTTTTTAATAGCCGGAATTAGCCTTTTTACTACAGTTTGGTGGTCTGAATGTTCTGAATCTTGACTGTGGCTATCATATGTAATCTATGCTAAATTCTAGAACACCCCCAAGGCCCCACTACCCCCAAACAAAAACAGGAAAAGATAAAAGAAATCCAACCACAAGTCCACAACCTTCCTTCTGGTATTAGTGTGGTGGATATGTATTGCTGCTTCCAGATACTTAAATGTGCAGATTGAATGGATTTTTGGTTGAGCTGTGATTACGATTTGCAAATTGTACGGCTGTACCTTTTCCAAAAAACATACTATGCTTTGCACAATTTCTTCAAATATTAAGTGTTAAGATTAGATTTCATAATGGGTGGGAATTAACTAGTTCTGCACTAAAGTAATTTTATCATGTGTATTGGTTCTACTTCCTGGTCAATGATTCTTGTCCATGAACTGACTTTGGTGGTTGTTTACTTGTTTTACTGAAACGCTAGGTATGTGGTAAAGGTTCCCTGTCTGAACACTTACCAATTAGATATGTTGTGATTATACGTGTACATACATTCAGTAGTTGGTTGTTTCTTATTTAACTGTATGCTGAAAGTTTTTGATTGGAAGTTAGAACACTAGGTATGTGGTAAAGGTTCTCCAGGAACCAACTAACCAATCAGATTCTTCGTGATATGCATACAGCTGCTTTGTTGGATAGCTGGTTATTTCTCATCTAACTGTATACTGACATTTTCCTATCGCTTTCATTGCTTACTACGGAGTATTTGTTTTTCTTTGCACACTCGAATATCTTATCAGGAAAATGCTTTTCTGTTGTTTCCTTTAGCTTTACCTTTCTCTGTGTGTATCTGTATGATTAACTCTTGCATCTTAGTTGTTTCATCTTGTTATCTGTTTTTCTTCATCCTCTTATCATATGTCATTGGCATTCAGTTCAGTGCTTTTGTTTAGGTGCTTGGTTTAGTCTACTATACTTGTGTTTATTCTGTCTTGTGTGGCTGAGCTTCTCTGGCATTCCAAATTTCCAATATGCTAATCTACCATTACTCCTTCAATTGACAGCTGCTTCTAGGTGAACTTATTACCATTTTCAGCCGTTCCACATGTATAATTTAGAAAGCCACGGAGATTGAAATAATATTTTTCTAACCTCTATGCATCTTGTAGGGTTCTCTTCTGGTTCACTTGCAACAGGACAGAACTCAGGCGGCCTGGTTTCGGAAGTCCCTGCTACAGTGGCAGCAATCAAGAATCCCAGCTCAAAGATTGTCTACGACGAGCACAACCACGAGCGATATCCACCAGGTGATCCCAGCAAGCGTGCATTTGCGTACTTTGTTTTGACTGGAGGAAGGTTTGTATATGCATCACTGGCTCGACTCCTTGTGCTCAAATTTGTTCTGAGCATGTCTGCTAGTAAAGATGTACTTGCTCTCGCTTCCCTGGAGGTGGATCTGTCTAGTATTGAACCTGGGACAACAGTCACCGTCAAGTGGCGCGGGAAGCCTGTCTTCATCAGGCGCCGAACTGAAGAAGACATCAAGCTGGCAAACAGTGTTGACGTTGCCTCCCTTCGTGATCCACAAGAGGATGCTGTGAGGGTCAAGAATCCGGAATGGCTCGTGGTTATCGGGGTTTGCACTCATCTGGGGTGCATCCCCCTGCCCAATGCTGGTGATTACGGGGGCTGGTTTTGCCCATGCCACGGATCCCATTATGACATCTCCGGTCGGATTCGCAAAGGGCCTGCACCGTTTAACCTGGAGGTTCCCACCTACACCTTTTTAGATGAGAACAAGCTGATGGTTGGGTGAGAGAGAAGAAGTGAAGGATGTGGTAGGGCGTAAAACCATTAAGGTGACGAATAATTTTATAATGATTTTTATTAGTTAGTTTTGGTATTTCAAGGATTCCTTGATTGATAGGCCTGCAGTCTGAAAGGGCATTGCTGTTTTGAATAATGCATTCTCCTTCAATTACAAGATTTTGTATTGAGATTCATAATTGTTGGGAGTAAACACTGCACTGTTGAGACTTCTCATTCATAATGTTCATCTCTAGTAGTGCGTTGGTACGGTATATACCATTAGATCATGCATGACAAAATCTCAAGTAATGCTGTATTACCAAACAGAGATGTTTCCACCCTGCTCATATCACTACATAAATATGAAAAATGAAATATGAAAAATGAAAAATGAAAAATGAAATTATTCCACGTAATATTGTGAATTACTACTCTTCGTTCGGTGAATTAAGAAATCACAATTAGTAGATTTAACAAATTGCACTATTTCTTCATATTCAGTAATTCTTTTATGAAATCATTTAACCACTAACACATTTTTAGATATTTTTAAAATTTTAAAAATAAAGTTTTTGTTGATGTAATTAAAAAATGTATTTTTTATTTATACATTTATTATTATTCTTTTAGTTTATGATAATTTATATATTGCATATTCGCGAAATTAAAATGATTTTAGTCAATTGTTGTTAAATTGGAGTAGTACTATTCATTTAGTGTTACATGTTATACACAAAGTTTAACTTCAAATCGTATTTTCAGTTAATGTATACAACTTCTAAATAATTCAACAAAAATAAGAACTAAGACCATCGTTGTCACTAACCTAGGTCCCTTCCTCTCCTCAATTTCAATTTTTAAAAATTTAGATGATCGACCAGATATTGTCTCTGTAGGATTTTATATACTTTTACATATTTATATATTTATTAATTTTAAAATATTTAAAATAAAAATACAGCACATTTATCGGGAGGATTTGAACATGTATCCATTTGGTACGTACCAAGGAAGTCGCTAATTAAAGTAGTAGTAGTAGTAGTAGACGACGACACAATTTCGGTTGATTTTCTCAATTTCTAGTTTGATTTCAAATTTTGATATATGTTTTTTTTTTGGTGTGCTTGGACTTTGATTTGGGACACACACTACACTCATCATTTTACGGTTTCATTTCAGTGATTATATCTTTCAACAGTTTTAAAGTACTCCTCAATAGTTTAAAGTTCCATGTCAACTATATGGGTCAGCCCAAATCCATGACTAGAGCGGATCAAAGCTAAGCTTCCAGCCCAAATTCCATTGGGTTGGACTGGATCTTAGAAATTAATACTACTACTATTAGTATTTCATAAATGTTTCATATTATTACATTCTCTATAGTTAAATGTTGCATTTTATGTTTAATATTTATGATAGATGAATCTCACATTTCAATAATTTATTTACTCACATTTTATTAATAAACTAATATTATATAAAAGTATGGTCCACATTTTACTAATATTTCCACTCTTTTATTTACATTTTATGAGACTTGTGTCGAGTCAAAACGAGAAATTTATTCATGGACGAATATTTTTTATAAAAAGTGATGCAAATTGAAATATAAAGTACTACAAATTTCTTTATTAGATATCATAAATTAACACTATTACAAATCATACAATAACAATATAAATAAAACTTTCTGCAAAAGTACACAAAAAGTAGTTAATCCAACTAATTTTCACAACCATGAGTGAAATTTAGATCTTAGTCCATTTTTCAATAAATCCTTTACATTTTGTTTTTCGTATTTTTTTAAGTTCATCAAATGGGCTATAGAATTTCAATAGAGCCCAAGCTTCAAGTGAAATGTTAAAATTGAGACGGCCATCGTCGTCGAGAAGTGGACGGGCCATCCTACCGGCAAAGCAAATGCAGCTGTCATTCGCCATTGAAGCACATCACGCAACAATCAGAATTCATGTACCATATACACTTTTAAAAAAATGTGCAGTATTTTCATTCAATTTCTGATTATTTTTTCCTCCTTAGTGCTGTCTTAAATGGCAAGAAAAGCAAAGACACCGAAGAAGGTAACTCTTCACCTACATTCTAGTACGACTGCTCAACTGCATCAAATGCCTGCTCTTTTTCCTTAATAGCACTATATAATATTACTGTCTAGTTTCCGCAAGATGTGAGATGGAGTTTTCGATGTGGGGTTGTCTGCTTCTCGCTCTGTTCACGGCCAGCATCGGCGTCGAGGGGATTGATCGCCGCGGCGCGCGTACGGAGAGAATTTCAGGTCCTATTTTTAACTCATTATGAATTCTATTTTCTAATTGCGCTGGTTTGATGAGCTTAGCGTTCGGCTTACGAAAATCGAGCCTACAATGGTGAAGTTCTGAGCAACTGAATTACTATGATGATGAAATAAATAGGTTTTGATTGAATTTTCTGTGCAATGTTGAGCTTGTTTAAGTTGGGCGATTTGCAATCAAGTTCAAAACGGGATGCTACTGTATGTTTTGTGTTTCTGTAGCGGGTTATTTTGGGGGAAAAATTAGGGTTTGGGGACATGGCATTTAATGCTCAGCAACATGGTTTCAGGATAAATCATCTTGAACCATATCATTGTATGCTTTCGTATTGTTTGAATTCATATTTTCGAATTATTTATTTGATATAATCAAGTATCCACTCCCACAAATGCATGAACTTAGTTTTACAGTGTGGAAAAATTTATTTGAAAACATGTTTGGTGATCTTGATTTTTGTCAATATGTAATCTAGGAAGTGCTGGTGATGTTCTTGATGATAACCCTGTGGGAAAGTTGAAAGTTTACGTTTACGAGCTTCCAAGCAAATACAACAAGAAGATCCTGCATAAAGATCCGCGATGTCTCACGCACATGTTTGCTGCTGAGATATTTATGCACCAGTTTCTCTTAACCAGTGCTGTTCGAACTCTGAATCCGAATGAAGCAGATTGGTTCTACACACCTGTTTACTCAACTTGTGACCTGGCACCCAATGGATTGCCACTGCCTTTCAAATCTCCAAGAATGATGAGGAGTGCGATACAGCTCATCTCGGCTAGATGGCCTTACTGGAATCGAACTGAAGGAGCTGATCATTTCTTTCTTGTTCCCCATGATTTTGGTGCCTGCTTCCATTATCAAGTAAGCTTTTAATCTCTAGTATCCTGCCTTTTCATTTCTACAGAATTGGACTCTTGACTGAGCAGTGAGAACAAACTAAAATATTCATTTTGCATTGGTTGATTATTCTCTGGTAAATGTTTTACATTCTGTTTTAAAAAGGCTAGACATTAAATGTGAAGTTTTCAGAACATTACAATTTTTGAATCTTTGGTAGATCCTTGCTTACTGACGGCACTTCATGATATTGCAATGTTTTCTCCAACCATAGGAAGAGAAAGCTATAAAGAGGGGGATCCTTCCATTACTTCAACGTTCTACCTTGGTTCAAACTTTTGGACAACAAAACCATGTCTGCTTAAATGATGGTTCGATAACTATACCTCCATATGCGCCTCCAGAGAAAATTATGTCCCACTTGATTCCCCCCGACACGCCAAGATCCATCTTCGTCTATTTCCGTGGTTTGTTTTATGATGTAAACAACGACCCTGAAGGTGGTTACTACGCTAGGTATGTTTCAACATTGCTGTCGTGTTTTTGAGCATCTTCAACACAATGTCTCACATCCCAAACTTATCTGCAATATCGTTCATTCTAATACATTAAAAGCTGATGGCATAAGTTCTTGATCTATGCGCAGAGGTGCCCGGGCGTCCATGTGGGAGAACTTCAAGAACAATCCACTGTTCGACATCTCCACAGACCACCCAACCACATACTACGAAGACATGCAGCGGGCCGTATTCTGTTTATGCCCTCTGGGTTGGGCTCCGTGGAGCCCCAGACTCGTGGAAGCTGTGATCTTTGGTTGCATTCCGGTGATCATAGCAGACGACATCGTGCTGCCATTTGCAGATGCTATTCCATGGGAGGAAATAGGCGTGTTTGTAGCAGAGAAGGACGTCCCCTACTTGGACACTATCCTCACATCTATCCCAGTTGATGTGATTCTACGGAAGCAGAGGCTACTTGCTAATCCTTCCATGAAACAGGCGATGTTGTTCCCTCAGCCAGCACAATCAGGGGATGCTTTCCACCAAATCTTAAACGGGCTGGCCCGGAAGCTGCCTCACGACAAGAGAATATACTTGAAGCCTGGGGAGAAGGTTTTGAACTGGACTGCAGGACCAGTTGGGGACCACAAGCCTTGGTGAAGATGCGATCGAGTTTCTTGCCCGCCCAGAAAGTAATGGTCTGTCAAGTTCCTAATTTTTGTTTATGGTTTACTCTGTGTACGATTGCTGGAGGAATCGCTAATTTTTGTGTATATTGAGTTGAAAAATCTAACTTTTAAGAGGGTGGTAGAATTTGGTGGGATTCTTGAATGAGATCCAATTCGTTGGATCATAAGAAGTGGGATTTATCCTATTTGGAGGCAGGGCGTTTGCCTAAGCGTTCTCCCAATAGCTCAGGAGTTCATCTTAGAAAATACTCCTAAGAAATTTATAACTTAGATAATCGTAATTAGCATATTCTCAATTATTTTTTTTCTTTTGTATTCAGGATTACACTGTAAATGGAAGTAAAATAAATAAAATTTTGAATATTTCCAGCCGAAAATCTAATGTCCACAGGTTGGGCTACCTGACAAGCTGCGTCCATGGGGTTAGTAATTAAATCAAATTTTCAATTAAAAAAAAGATATAAAATCTATATGATTTTAAAGGGTTAGTAATTTTTGCACTATAAGATTATGAACTATTCAAATAGGCTATTTAAATAGGCCTAAGACCATCTCTAACAGTACTGCATGAATCAGTAAGTTACTTACCGTTGGCAAGAATTTGGAATTGGTATGGGCCACAACGAATTAAGACTTTCTGTTGACTTCTCTTGAAAAATGGTGTGCTAGTTAATGAAGAAAGGAGGAGGAGGAGGCATATAGCAACCAATGATGTCTGCGGTATGTGTGGTTTATACACGAAGAGCCGCCTACATATGCTTCGTGATTGTTTAGATGCGAGAAGAACTTGGGAGGGTCTACTTCAGTTTTGTGATCTTGAGGGCTTCTTTGATCCTTCCCTCAACCTAAATGACTGGATGATTCGCAATATCAGCTCTAAACTTCAAACGGGAAGTGGGTGAAATGGTGCACCATCTTTGGAGTGTGGGTGCTGGAATGTTTGGAAGAAAATGTGTTCATTCGTTTTGAATAATGAAAGATTGAGCCCGGAAGCCGTTATATCACAAACTATAATTATGGCAAAGAATGTGGAGGATGCAAGAATGACTGTTGTAGTGGGTGAGCGTTTGCCGAGACAACCAGTGACAGTCTTCTGGCAACCACCGTTGTCGATCATGTTGAAGCTGAACACGGATGTTTCCTTAGAAAAGGGAACCGGCCGTGCATATAGGGGAAGACTTTTCCGTGATGTTTCAGAACAGTGGAGACAAGGGTTTGTCGCAAAATCAAAGTATGTTCTATTCTTCTCGCTGAAATTTGGTGCATTTTTCATTGTTTAGAAATTGCAAAGGCTCTGGGAATAAGAGTGTTGGAGGTAGAAAACGACAATCTTGTAGCTGTCACTATGATTACAGGAAAATTTGAGGTGAATGTCAGCTGTCGTGCTATAGTGGGAAAGATTGGTAGCTTATTGCTAGAGTTTAATTCGGCATCAGTGAGACATGTGCATCGAGAAAGAATTTTTGCTGCATATTTCTTGTCATACCATGCATACAACTTCGAGAAATGACTGCATGTCCTTGAACAGTCGCCTACAGATCTTGCTATTTGGTTATTACATGATAGGTTAGAAATTTCTTATGATCGGTAGTATGTAGTCTCGTTCGGGCGTTGCCTGCTTTCGTTACCCAAAAAAATGATACATAATACGGAAACAATATGCGGATTTCGAACATTGAGTTTTTGTTATTTTATGTGTATGTTGTAATATTTTTCTAAATTTTATAATTTATTATTTAATAGATAATAGATTTTATATTTAGTTATATTAATTAATAAAACTTATATTATGTTATTTAATTTAATTTAACATATTGACAAAGTGTCATGAGGTTAGTGTGTAATTTAGATAAAATATATAGGTATGATTGAAAAGTATAAGAAGTTAGTGGGTGAAGAATATTTTTTTGGGTTTGAGTTTAGTGTAAATGGTTGGAACAAAATTAATATTTAGTGTGACATTTCCACTAAAATGAGTTTGAGTATAGTGTAATGGTTGGAGATGCTCTAACTTCTTTTAATAGGTCCATAAAAATTGCTACGATAGATACTTTGTCATAAATTGTCACAATTAATTTATAACCCGTCCTAGGGAAGATGACCATTGACCATTTTCTGGGACAACACGTGATTTTATGCATATTTATTTTAAGAATAATGCTATGCGGCCACATTATGGCCAACCATAAATTAATTAAATAACAAAAAAAATTGATTTTTTTTCAAATTTTTGGTTTAATACTACTTGATTTTACTTTTATATTATCTTCATTATATGTTGCTCAACATGTTAGTGTTGCTCTTTCGTAGTTTTTGATCAACTTATTACTACTGTCATTTCTTGATTGTTGCTCAACGTATACAGTAATTCGTGATATTAATGTGTTTTACGAATGGAATTCAAAGATAAGTATCAACTCACAAGTCTATTCACACACATATAAGTTTATATCGGTAATTCTAATTTTTTTATACATGTAAATGGACTAAATTAACTCTTTATGGCCGGCCACATTATGGTCATTTAGCATCACCCTTATTTTAAAGTGTTTAAGAAGGGAGAGAGAAAGTTATTGGCTGTTTAAAAGTAAGAGAGATGAATAAAGTTAGAGAGATAATAGATTGTTGAGTGTTTAAAAGGAGTATGAGAGATGAAAAATAATAAAGTAAGAGATAAAAAAGGTTATTGAGTGTTTAAAATTAAGAGAAATGAATAAAGTAGGAGAGAGAAAATGTTCTTGGATGTTTTTATTATTTCCAAAATAAGAACGATGTCATTTTGGTTAGGATGAACTAAAAAGAAAGCAGGTCATCTTCGGCGCGACAAGGTTGTAACTTTTTATAATAATACCAATTGAACAAGATTTGTTTTTCATTTACGATGCAAACAACAGAATGAAATATTTTACTTATAATACAGATAAAATTTCCTAAAATATGTGGCCAAATATGAAATACCTTTCAAGACATTCTCTTGAAGTTTAAGATCAAGATTGTAAATTCTTAAACGTGGTAGGGAGAAGGGTGGGTATGAAAAAGTTGATGCAATGGCAACATACGGTCACGCGATTTTGTTGGGTAGGTCAATAATATAAGCTTAATAGTAATCATTTTTTATTATGATTTGAATCTCCTCCACAATTCATTTAATATTCTAGCCTACTTGGCAATGAGATATACTTAATCCACTGTGGTAAACTCAATCAAACGTTTTATGTAAGTTCATTTGGACATTAATTTTGTGCTGAAAATATATGTGTCAATTAATTTAATTTAGAACGAAGGGAGCACTGGATCAAATCATGTGTATTCCAATAAAGTACTATACACTACTTTAGATAGTATATGTATCATAATCAAATAGTATTAAATTTATTAACATATGTCACACATATTTCACATGTAGAAGTGTACACTCGAAACAGTAATTATGAGGAGATATACTACAGAGTATTTAATTTCCAGATTAACCCGTTTCAAGTGAACCACCTGTATGTTTGAATTTACCTACTCTTAGTTAATTAGCAAGTTAGTAATTTTAGTTATAAATATCAATCTAAGACGTCTTTGGATCATCATCAACACAGTGTAGATGACAACAATCAAAAAATTACTTGTGACAGTCACTACGTGTGAAAATGTGAATTAAACACAATCAAAATTATAAATTCAATAACATACACATCGAATAAAGAAACGGCAATGTTTATGTGCAGTGCGAAAAACAGCATGATTTGCATTTGAATTATTTATTTATAGCCAGTCACTACAGTAAAGATAGGCCAATGAAAGTATAGTTAGTCAATCTTTATACATAAATCATAGAAAATTATGTTGTGTTTGCAGAAATTATAAGCCTATATAATAACCGCTAATATGGAAATATGGAATGGCGACATTGACTAATAAATTAACTGTAAAACATCAATATATTTGTTTCCTCCTCTAAAATTGAACAGCAAATCTCTCAAATATAGTACTCCTACTATTACTTTTTCCTCCTCTAAAATTGAACTGCAAATCTCTCAAATATAGTACTCCTACTATTACTTTTTTTCTATTTTCTATACAAGATATTTTAACACTCATTATGTGAGAGGATTGTTCTGCTAGGCGCCCCTACGTGGGCGCTTGGTGAGCGACCACTGACGTGGCAATCGTCATCACTAATTTCTTCTTCTTCTTCTTTAATCTCCTCTCTCCTCTCTCCTCTCCCTTCTTTCATCATTTATCCTCATTCTCTATGCCCATCTCTCACTACAGACCCAGCGAAACCAAGATTCTTCTCAAAATCTATTTTTCGAATTCATGTATACTCAATTGTAGCAATCCCTATTTTTTCATTCAACCGACTTCTCAATCATCTCATTCCTCTATAATTTTTTAATAGTAGATTTTTTGAACCATGGTTTCATTCTCTCTCGTTTGTAATTTTCTCTTTCTCACTAAATTCTCCAACCTTGTCAAGGAGCTTTTCACCATAGAATCAATACTTCTAACTATTTAATGTATACAAATCGTTCCCATTTTTGCATCTGTCAAAAAATTTATGCACTTAATGTTTTCATCAAAATGGGTTTCTTCTAATTTTTCCTTATATTTTGTGAAATCAAGTATACAAGCTTTTACATATGCTTTCATTTAATAGATCTCTGTAAGAAAAAAAATTATTGCTCTGCATTTAAACTCGTATTGATATATTTTCTTTCACTATAACACGAAAATTAGATTTTGCAATTACATCCATTAAAATAGTAATCCCTTGTCAGTCGAAGCTAAAGACTGAGAAATTATTTTCAAGATCAAAAAAAAAAAAGTTGCAGCTAGAAAAAGTAAGTTACCGGAAGCAATAGGGGAATAGGGAAGATAACGAAGAGATTTTGCCGGGATGATAAAACATATCTAATAAATGAATTTTCACATGACTCTAAAATTGCACAACAAAATTGATGGCAGATCACAGATCAGAAAATGAAGATGGACACAGGAGAAGAGAAGGGGCGAGGAGGAGAGAGAGAAGGAGAAGATACAAGAAAGAGGAGAGAGGAAATTAAAGAAGAAGAAAGGAAATTGCTTATGACGATTGCCACGTCAGTGGTCGCTCACCAAGCACCCACGTAGGGGCGCCCAACAGATCAATCCTCCGTCATGTGATACTCTATTATATACTTCCATGTTACATTAAATTAGATAATAGAAAGTCCCATAGATAATTATAAATCACCTACCACCATCCTCCCCACCAAACAATTACACTGACTTCTCAAATTTGCCCTTTACTTACCACCACCCCTCAGGCTTCAACTCATTACTTAATTAAATTAAATTAAATTAAATTAAATTAAATATATCCCTCTTCCACCTTCATTTGTATCGCTCCACCAATAAATACAGCATACCAACCAACACACTTCATTTTATTTGCTTACATTTCCTTCACCAGTAACATAATTCAATCGGCCATGGCCTCCATTTCCAAGCTCTCCGCCTCAGCTTTTGCTAATTCTGCAGCTAGCTTCCGCGGATCTTCACAGCAGCAGCCTATATGCTGTGGTGTTGATCCTCGCAAAAGAATCGTCATTTTCGAGAAATCCATTTCATCCCCCAAGCTGAGTGTGCGCGCTGCCCAAAGAATCACCGGCTCATTGGTGTAAGCATACATATTCATCTTCAGCTTATTTCTCTCGCGTGCTGCTGTTGAGTGGGATTTTTTTTTGTCTTCATAAATATTCGTTTTTTTCTTTCCCGGAAATGAAAGATCTTAGCTAATTTTATGGACTTCGAATTATGAGTATTCTTTCTGTAAATGTGTCTACTAGGGCGCCTTGAAGTGATTAATTCTTTTATAGTGATTCGCGGTTTATGGCTTATGGGACTCGAATTTATAACTCGATCTATGCATGTGGTTGATTTATTTATTTGGGCAGTGTGAGATGCTCTCAAGCTAATGGAAATGGGAGTAGTGTGAAGAGAACCACACTCCATGATCTTTATGAGAAGGAAGGGCAGAGCCCCTGGTACGATAATCTATGCCGTCCAGTTACCGATCTTATCCCGTTGATTGAGAGTGGAGTTCGAGGAGTAACCAGCAACCCAGCGGTAAATTGTCCCATCTCTTCATCAATCATTGCAAAAGATATAAATTTATGTATTATCATCCCAACTTGATTTAAATTCTCTCAAGATCTGATCTATACATAAAATGATTACAATGTTATGCTATTATTAAAAACATTCCCTTTTTTGGATTCTTTTAATTTATCTAGTGTGTATGATTGCAGATTTTCCAGAAAGCAATTTCGACTTCGAGTGCATACAATGATCAATTCAAGTAAGACATGATTGGATTTATTTTCAAATATTGATCCTGTGAATTTGTTGGAGTAGCTTCAAGTGTCTAGAATCTATTGCTGTAGCTTATCCTTGAAAAATACTTCTTCTCTACTTGTTGTTAGTGGGCCAAGATACCGGCAGAGGAAATTGACTTTATCTGAGGCTTATGTGATAAAGTTTAAGTTGAGACTCTCTATTTTTGGTTATTGCAGGCACTATGTGAAGTTGATCTATTGAAAATAAATGATAATTTGGTACTGACTTTAACTTGTGGCAGTTGTTCTATCCTTGTTATTGTTAGGCCCCTTCACCTAATCCTGTATTTTTCATATTTATTCAGAAAGCTATCTTTTATTTCTTATTTGGGAATGATACCTGAATGGCTTCTACTCTGCAATTGAATTTATATTCTCATATAACTGCAGAAAACTAGTACAATCTGGACATGACATCGAAACTTCATACTGGGAGCTCGTCGTGAAAGATATCCAAGATGCATGCAAGCTT
This sequence comes from Salvia splendens, assembly GCF_004379255.2. Classification (NCBI taxonomy): domain Eukaryota; kingdom Viridiplantae; phylum Streptophyta; class Magnoliopsida; order Lamiales; family Lamiaceae; genus Salvia; species Salvia splendens. Next base: position 9,399,164 of record NC_056035.1, on the reverse strand, counting down.
TTTGAGTCAATCTACGATGATACAGATGGTGGAGATGGATATGTGTCTGTTGAAGTTTCACCCCTACTTGCTGAGGATACTGAGAATACAATAGAGTCTGCAAAATGGCTTCATCAGTGGGTTAATCGTCGTAATGTCTACATAAAGATTCCTGCTACAGCTCCATGCATTCCTTCGATTAAGGAAGTTATTGCAAATGGAATAAGCATTAATGTTACGGTGAGTTAGTTATTACTACTATCTTTCCAGGGACTAATGATATTGAATTAGTAATATTGTGGGCAACAGTGATTGTCATGTATTCTATTACTCCACTTAATAACACAATACGCCTTATTATAGTATATATGCAACAGCACATAATGGTGGCCATCTTTTCAAAGTAAACTTCCATCTTCATATTTGAACCGTCGATACTGATAGTGAAATTATGGATATGTGCAGCTTATATTCTCTCTTGCAAGATATGAAGCAGTTATTGATGCTTACCTCGATGGCCTTGAAGCGTCTGGGCTCAGTGATCTCTCCCGAGTCACAAGTGTCGCTTCTTTCTTTGTTAGTCGAGTGGACTCCCTTGTTGACAAGATGCTTGAGAAGATTGGGACACCAGAAGCACTTGATCTCCGTGGGAAGGTAGTTCAGTAGTATATGTGAGAAACCTCTAATAGTCCACAGGGCAAAAAATCAGGCAAGAGTATTTTGTTCAACAGGCCGCAAATGCTCAGGCAGCTCTGGCTTTCCAGCTGTATCAGAAGAAATTCTCGGGGCCAAGATGGGAGGCGCTGGTGAAGAAAGGAGCTAAGAAGCAAAGGCTTCTATGGGCCTCAACGAGTGTGAAGAATCCAGCTTATCCAGACACTCTATATGTGGCTCCTCTTGTTGGACCTGATACAGTGAGCCATCATCTTATCCTCAATTAGTGGTCCAGGGGAAAAGTGCTGTGTTCTTTATGACCTTTGACTTTTGCCCCTTGTATCTAATTTCTGCTTGTATCTATAGGTCTCGACCATGCCTGATCAAGCCCTCCTAGCATTCATCGATCATGGGACTGTTTCAAGGACCATCGACGCAAACGTATCTGAAGCTGAAGGCATTTACAACGCTCTTGAGAAGTTGGGAATCGACTGGGGTTATGTTGGGTCTCAACTGGAGCTGGAAGGAGTGGACTCATTCAAGAAGAGCTTCGATAGCTTGCTCGACAGCCTGCAAGAGAAGGCGAATTCCCTGAAGCTAATCAGCCTGTAAGCTGTTTTCATTGCTCGAATAAAGAAAACCACCGGCTGAGTGAGTATTATGTAAACAATAGGAGTTTTATTGAGTTTTGTTTGATACATTTGGTTGCAACGGTTTTTCTTAAGCAAGACATGTACCAAATCGAATAGGCTGCCTATTTATGACAATTTGAATGGTTATATGGTTAATTGTGATACACAATGTAACCATATGGCTCACAGCCTCAAATGAAGCAAATTAAGAGTAGAAAGCACATGCATAAGTAGATCTGAAAAAAACACACAAGAAAGCAGTCCTGCTATAGGTAGAAATAGAATCAGTTGATGGGAAGGCGTTTGCGTTTGTAGCGCACCATGACTTTCCCTTTGACACCAACAACCATGGCATTCCAGTCAATCTCCGGGAAGGGAGAGACGAGCTCCATCTCGAAGTTCCTGAGCAAGTGGCTCCAGATGGCTTTGATCTGCAGGTATGCGAACGGCTCCCCCAGACAACCGTGCCTCCCACCACCGAAGGATACATAGGAGAAAGCTCCTTCCGCCTTGTCCTCCTCTCTCCCCGGACCAAACCTGTCGGGGTCATAAGTGTCGGGATCCTTGTAAATGTGCGGGAGTCGATTTGCAAAGGCAGGTGATGTAGCCACGATGTGCCCCTTGGGAATATCGTACTCCACTCCTTCCTTGCTCTTCACACTGAAATCAGCGTGTGAGCTTCTCAGAAGCATGATCAACGGTGGATGGAGTCTCAGGGCTTCCTAGATGCACCTGTAGAGAACCTCCATCTCCGACAGCACATCGTAGTCGACCTTGTCTCCGTGCTTCTCCATCACCCGCCTCTGTTCCTCCACCACCGCTGACATGTGCTTCCCACTAGTGAGAAGGTGAGCTCCGGACCAGGTGGAGGTGATGGAGCTCGTGTGCTGGCCGGCGAAGAGAGCGGCGATGAGGAGGCCTGTAACCTCTGCTTCGGTCGTTGACCGCCCGTTTTTGTACTTGGAATCTATGAAGCACTGCAGCAGATCATTCTGCGGCTTGCCTGTTTGTTTTCGGGAAGCTATGATGGTTGCGAATATGTCAGCAAGCTTCTTGCGAGCTTGATCGCGGCGGCGATGGGCCGGGATGGGGAGGTAGGGGAAGATGACGTTGATGGGAAGCATACCATTGTCGAGGTCGTGGAAGAGAGTAGAAACATCGTCCATCATCTTATTTCGAACCTCCTGTTAAATGGCTAAGAAGAAGAAGGATTTTGGTAAAAGGCTTGATTATTTTCTTCAACAATATGACACCCTTATATAAGGCATTACAAAGCTTGTGCTACAAGTATTCTTGGGCACCAAGCTAATATATTCTTGGGCACCAAGCTCATGTATTTCTTAGCCTCCAAGCTAATGTATTTCTTAGCCTCCAAGCTAATACAAAGCTTATTCTACAAGCTTATACCTTTCTTTTTCTAACACTCCCCCTCAAATTGAGTAGTGGGATCCCCGATACTCAATTTGTCAAGAACTCCTTCAAGGCTCCTTGAGCTAACTGCCTTGGTCAGTATATCTGCTAGTTGATCTTCAGAACGTACAAAAGGGAATTCGACCACTCCTTCTTCAATTTTTTCCTTGATGAAGTGTCTATCCACCTCAACATGCTTTGTTCGGTCATGTTGGACTGGATTCTCTGAAATGCTTATGGCGGCTTTGTTGTCGCAGTATAACTGACTCTTACTTGGAATATAATCAATCTCTGTCATCAATTTCCTCAACCACATGATCTCGGTCAGACCACTCTTAATTCCTCTGAATTCTGCCTCTGCACTAGACAGGGCTACCACCTTCTGCTTCTTACTCTTCCACGTTACCAAGTTTCCTCCAACGAATGTAAAGTAGCCTGAAGTCGACCTTCTATCCACTGGATTACCTGCCCAATCTGCATCAGTATACCCATGGATGTCTAAGTCTTCAATTCCTAAGAAGTACTTGAGATCACCTAAATCCTTCATCTCAAATTCTTTGAAAAGCTTCTCCTTCAAATTCTCAATTTCCTTTGCATCATCGCCTGTAATAATCATGTCATCAACGTACACAATTAAACAGGTAGTCTTTCCCTCGTGCCTTTTCAGGAACAGTGTATGATCTGAATTGCTTTGCCTGTATCCATAGCTCTTCATTGCGTCTGCAAATCTACCAAACCAGACTCTCGGTGACTGCTTTAGCCCATACAGAGTCTTCCTCAATCGGCATCCTTCACCTGCCTTGAACTCATCAGAGAAGCCTGGTGGCGCCTCCATATATATTTCCTTTTTCAACTCCCCATGAAGAAAGGCGTTAGTGACGTCGAACTGGTACAGTGGCCAATCTCGATTGGCGGCAATGGAAAGTAGTACTCGGACTGTATCCATCTTAGCTACAGGAGAGAACGTTTCTGAGTAGTCTATTCCATAAGTCTGAGTGTACCCTTTAGCCACCAGTCGAGCTTTATACCGCTCGATACTTCCATCCGGTCTCCGCTTAATGGTGAACACCCATCTGCACCAAACTGGTTTCTTTCCTTCGGGGAGTATACACTTGTCACAGGTGTGGTTACGCATTAAAGCATCTATCTCCTTTTTCATAGCTTCTCTCCAATGCTTGTTCCTCATCGCTTCATCGGCTGACTGTGGGATTTCCTCCTCGTCGTAGAGTGCTTCCTCGAACGCCTGAGCCATCTCAGTCAGGTGCCCTTTTGCCAAGTTAGCAATAGAGTATCTTGCCTTTCTGTTGATTCTTTCTGGACTGTACCTCTTTGGTGGTACTCCTCTGTTTGCCCTTGGAGGTAGTATATATCTCCCAGTGTCAGGATCGACTCCCTCAACTTCATCCATTTCAACTTCTTTAGGTTGATCACTATTCTCCCCCTGAGTCTCATCCACAACACTAGTTCCAGTAATCTCATTGACAGGGGCAAGAGTACTTACATTCGATATCAGGAGCGGAGAGTCACTACTAGGACTTGTGTCACCTGCCGCTTCAGTCTGCACCACGTCAGAGACTTGTCCAGCGGAGTTGCGTACTGCTTCATCTGGTAGGTCCACTTCTGGTACACTTGGCATTGACACCCAGCTTAGTGGGTCACTATTAGGTGTCCTAATATCACCCTCCCCCTGACCGCTAAGGTGGGTATAGAAGTACTCTGATTCAAGAAAGTCACAATTCATGGTCGTGTACATACGATTAGATTTAGGATCAAAGCATCTATAACCCTTTTGGTTCACCCCGTAACCCACAAATACACATTTAATAGCGCATGGGGATAATTTTGTTCGTTCATGTTTTGGTATATGGACAAAGACGGAGCAGCCAAAGATCCGAGGTTTTAGGGAAAGATGTTGAGGAATGGTCGTGTATAGGGCTAGGGTATCGACTGGCGTTTGAAACTTTAGGATATGGGTAGGTAGCCGATTTAGAAGGTAAGCGGAAGTGGCGAGGGCTTCAGGCCAAAAGGTCTTTGGGACTTGTGATTCAATGAGTATGGCACGGGTCATTTCTAGTAGGATTCTGTTTTTCCTTTCGGCTACCCCATTTTGTTCTGGAGTGTGGGCACAGGTAGGGGTGGGTCGGTACGGTATACCGTACCGACCGTGCCATACCGCATACCGTAACGGAAAGTACGGTATGAAAAAATTCAATACCGATACCGTACCGAATTATCGGTATACCGAAATTCCGGTATACCGGAAATTCGGCATGATATTTTTTGATACCGGTTACCATACCGTTATTACGGTATACCGTAATAACGGTACGGTAACGGTAACGGTATACCGTAATTCGTCCATCACTCTATTTAATTTTATATTTTGGTTGGCATGTTATCAAGTATCATATTATATTTGTTGTTGCCGATGATGTTGATATTTAGGTATCTTTTAATATATATATATATATATATATGGATTATTTTGATTACATATATTTTTGTTTAATAATGATAGTTTTAGATATTTTGGATGATAAATGGTACTTTTGCATCATAAAATGATAGTTTGAGGGGATAAAATGATAGTTTCAAATGATAAAATGATACTTTTGTTTTAAAATGATAGTTTTAGATTTTTTGGATGATAAAATGATACTTTTGCATCATAAAATGATAGTTTGAGGGGATAAAATGATAGTTTCAAATGATAAAATGATACTTTTGTTTAATAATGATAGTTTTAGATTTTTAGGATGATAAAATGATACTTTTGCATCATAAAATGATAGTTTGAGGGGATAAAATGATAGTTTCAAATGATAAAATGATACTTTTGTTTAATAATGATAGTTTTAGATTTTTTGGATGATAAAATGATACTTTTGCATCATAAAATGATAGTTTGAGGGGATAAAATGATAGTTTCAAATGATAAAATGATACTTTTGTATACCGGAATACCGTGGATTCGGTATACCGCGGTATACCAAGGTATAGAAAAAATGATACCGTTACCGTACCGAAACACTGCGGTACGGTATCATACCGTACCGGAAACTGCGGTATACCGAAAAATCGGTATTTTCGGTATTTTTCGGTACGGTAAGTCCGGTATTACGGTATTTCGGTATAATTTCCCACCCCTAGGCACAGGTGGTTTGGTGTATCATTCCCTTTTCTAGGATGAACTGTTTCATTTTGGAATTGACAAACTCCCCCCCATTATCAGATCGAAGGGTTTTGATGGGTTTTTGGTATTGTGTTTGGACAAGATTATAGAAGTGGACAAAGTTTTCGAAAACTTCAGATTTATGCTTCATAAAGTATACCCAAGTCATACGGGTACAATCGTCAACAAAGATAAGAAAGTATCTAAAGTCTTGTCCCCCAACTACTGGTGCAGGCCCCCAAACATCAGAATGTATTAAATCAAAAATAGATTTAGTACGAGAATTACTCAACGGATAGGGGTTTCTATGGCTTTTAGCTAAAACACAAGTTTCACAATACATGCTCGCTTTTGAAGTGATATTAGGAAATAACATTTTTAAATAACCCGGAGAAGGATGTCCTAGGCGTCGGTGCCAAAGCCAAGCTTCCCTATCAGCAGACCCGTGAGTTAGCATGACAGCTCCTTTTTGGGCTATCTCATCCACGTAGTACAGCCCGTTACTTTCAGTGCCACGCCCAATAATCTCTCCGGTCCTGATATCTGCAGTAGACAGAAATTCGGTTGCATTAGCAGTGTGCAATTTAATTCCCGAGTCACATGACTGATTGACAGTAGTTTATGGGAAAGTGAGGGAACATGCAAACAATTAGATAATTCTAAAGTTGGAGAAATCTTCACAGTCCCTGCTCCCTTTACAACCGTAAAATCCCCCACTAGCAGTCTGAATATGAGATAGGTGAGGCTTGTGAGTTTTAGAAATATCTGACTCATCATAAGTCATCGTGTCAGTGGCCCCGCAATCAAAAATCCACCTATTGATTTTTCCAATACCTGCAGACATAGCACTTGCTGTCCCAAAATTTTCTAGGACTTGAAACCTATTTTTACATTCAATGGGGGCTGATTTATAGCTTTCGAGCATGTTGGGGTTTATTTTAGAATTTTGGAATTTTATTGGGGCCAAATCAAACATATTTTCATCATGAGGTATATTTTGTAAAGGTAAGGAAGGCCGAGGGTTAGGTTGCAAACCTAACCCTAATACCGCGTTACCTCCCGCCGTCTCCCTCATTTCCTCTTCATCGGATTTGGTTCCTCCAGTGGCGAACTGCGCGATTCCGGCTGTTCTCGGTGGTGCGTCGATCAACTGCTCGTTGCCCCGGGTATGAGTAGCCGTGTCACGGCTGCCCTCGGTGGCGGCGAGGGTTATGATTCCTCCATCCTTTCCAACAGCCACGGCGGCGTGGCCTTTGCTCCACGGTGGCCGAGTAGCCGCCAATTTGTGCTTCAACTCCCACCATTCCGGATACCCCACCAATTCAAAGCATTGCTCTCTTGTGTGCTTGCGTTTTCCACAATTGGAACAAACCAATTTGGATCTATCATCATCCGTTCTTCGCTCCTCGGATGTCCGTTGGTTCCATCCCCCATTTCCGCTACTGCCACCACGGCGTGGAGCGGTGGAGTGATTTGGCCTCCTCGCCGTGAATAGCCCTGCTCCGATTCCGTCTCCTGGAGGTTTTCCGTCTGTAGGACGGAGAATTTCCGATCGGGCATCTTCTCGCGTCGCTATGTTGTACGCTTGCTCGGCTGAGGGAAGTGGCTCCATTTTTAACACCTCTCTCTTTACGATTTCATACTTGTCATCCAATGCCGTAAGAAACTGATATAGTCTGTTTTGTTCAGTTTCTTCATTGTGGATCTGTATATCATCTGGGCATTTCATCCGGTTGGGCCTCTTTTGGTCAATTGCTGTCCAGATCTCATTGAGATCGTTCCACACTTCCTCCAGTATGGTGTTCCCCTGTTTTAGAGTGCTTGCCCTACGGTGTAGATCGTATATCTGTAACGAATCTCCACCGCTTTTGTATGTTACGGCCAGGCTGTCCCATATGTGCTTCGCCGTCGGTTGTTGAGCCACTCGGCTGACCAATTTGGTCTCGATATTTTGAACTAGCCACGTAAATACACAATGGTCGGCTTCCTGCCATTGTGTAAACGTTGGATCTGTTCTTGCTGGTGGGGATGAGACTCCAGTGATGTGAGATACCATCCCCCTTCCGCTAATCGCATTGTGCATCAGGATGGACCATACCGGATAGTTCTCTCCGTTGAGTTTAAACCCTACTGTCAAGGGTTGAGAATCGGTCTTGTATATTGGTTTTTCTGGTTTGTCGGGATTTTCTGGTGGTTGGTTTTGCATGAGGCTTTTTCGCATGAAATTTGAAAAGAGACGTGCAAACTCATCCGCTTCGAATGAGTTCGGGTCGCCAGTGATCACCTTTTCAGTTTCTGACATTTCTGCCTTTTACAGGTTCTTGGCCAAGAGGTTGGGAGAGGTTTAAGAGCGATGATGAGATTGATTCTGAGCTCCAAGAATCGTTGCTGGCTCTGATGCCATGTTAAATGGCTAAGAAGAAGAAGGATTTTGGTAAAAGGCTTGATTATTTTCTTCAACAATATGACACCCTTATATAGGGCATTACAAAGCTTGTGCTACAAGTATTCTTAGGCACCAAGCTAATATATTCTTGGGCACCAAGCTCATGTATTTCTTAGCCTCCAAGCTAATGTATTTCTTAGCCTCCAAGCTAATACAAAGCTTATCCTACAAGCTTATACCTTTCTTTTTCTAACCCTTATAACATCCATGCATTCAAAAGTTTTTGTATAAATTACATCTCATAAATTCGGATCATGTACCGAATAACATTTGTGAAATTTATGTTACTTAAAGGTTGTTACGCCATTTTATGATTAATAATTACATAAAAACATCCTTTGAAGATACGATATTTATTCCAACATACTCCAAGTATAATGCATATGACGGATAATTTACAATTTTTGAAAATTCGACTCATATTTACACGTCCAAGAGCAAGCTTTAAATCTATATTTGGGCCCATCAATTTTTAGCCCATGAACTAAGACCCAATAGATTTAATTCCCAAAACCAATCTCACCTGATTTATTCAAGTAAACTAATTCTAGAATAAATGTTTTTACATGACCTTAATTAGGAAACCGTTGCATTCCATCGGAGTAAAATCCAAATAATAGATCACATTTATTTATCATATAAAAACGATGAAAATATGCTAATTTTGGGTACTGGAATTTCGATAATTTCAGTAAATGTTTTTTTTTTCTTTTTTCTTTTTTGTTGGAGTCCAAGGCAAATAGTGATATGGGTTGAGGCCAATCAACCACATTCCTGTCAGCTTCTACAATTAATGCCACGGATTACGATTAATTTTTCTACTTGTATTTATTAGTGCTTTGCTCCACACATGGTAGTTGGATCACTCTTTATTGCACCCATCATCACACATTCATTACCCTGATTGCTATCTGTCATCACTGTGAAAATTGATCAACTCAATGCACATTTCTGTTGAAATGATTTTCCTAGTATTTCATTCTGAACATTAGAAGTGGGCGCCCTAACGAACGCCCTAAAGCCCGCCCTATATATTTCACTATTGTTTTATTAATTAATTTAAATGTTTTTAAATATGTCAATGCAAAATAATTAAAAAATACAACGATTAATTAAAAATGGCAAATCCTACATTGATTAAAAAAAGTTTTACACGAGTTAGAAATGAAAAAAAAGTTGACAACTCTACAAAAGTCCCAACTTGCGACGCAGCTCATCGATCATCCCCTGGAGGTATTCGGCTTTGGCCGGGTCCTGACATTGCATGAGGAAAAGTGAATGAAAAGGTTACAAATGAAGGTGGGGGAGGGGTATTTATATAAATAAATTTTTCAGAATTAAAAAATTAAAAAAATAATAATAACGCGTTGCATCGTCCGCGTCATCCACGGTGGGCGGACGATGTCCTATCGTCCGCGGATGATTTATAGGGCGCATACGATGCATCGGGCATCGTCCGCCCCATTGCGGATGCTCTACTCAAGATGGAATTTTTGAAGTCAATTCAAAACAATAGTATGAGACATGATCATGAAAATATTTCATCCGTACGTTATTTTGACGATATGCATACCTGTAATGATTAGGGGAAGAATGAAGATAATGGTTAATCCAATTGCCGGTGGCAGCTGCTGCATTAATTAATGATGTGTATATGTCAGTAATTCCTTCCTCTTCATCTTGACGTTGCATTCCTTAATAATTTCCAATTAAATGAAGAAAATATGATAGCGATGTACCAAACTTAGTGGACGCATGAATATATAATTCTGCAATTCAAGATGAGGGCAGCGGTAACAGCAACAGGGCTGGTTAAGTAGCAGCAGCATTCAGGCTCAGCCACATGCATGGGATGGCTTCCCGGGAGATCAAGTCACCCGAGCCCCTCCCCGTGACTCCGGTGAGCGTAGAGGCGCCTCACCGGAGGAAGCGGCTTGGGCTGTACTTTCTTGAATCCGACGACAGGAGGACGGCTCTGGGGGGCGGCTACACTGGAGGAGCAACACCGGTGAGCATCCGCGGGAAACCACTTTCCGAGCTCAGTGTGTCCAAGACCGGCGGCTGGCTTGCTGCTTTCTTCATATTTGGTAATAGGAAAATATGCACTTGGTGTTTTTTTGTTCAAAATGATATATTACCCAGTTCAACTTTAACTTTTGCAGGGAATGAAATGGCAGAGAGAATGGCTTACTTTGGTTTGTCTGTGAACATGGTGGCGTTCATGTTCTACGTGATGCACCGCCCTTTCGAGGCCTCTGCTAACGCAGTCAACAACTTCTTAGGGATATCGCAGGCGTCGTCCGTGCTTGGTGGTTTCCTCGCAGACGCATATCTCGGGAGATACTGGACCATAGCCATCTTCACCACCATCTATCTTGCAGTAAGCAATTTTTCAGACTTCAAACATATTGATTGATCTATATCTAAAGTTATTGTTATTTCTTGAAAGGGTCTAACAGGGATCACCTTGTGCGCAACCATAACTAGTCTGATGCCAAATCAAGACAAATGTGATCAGATTGCCCTTCTCCTGGGCAACTGTGATCCTGCAAAGCCATGGCAGATGCTTTACCTCTACGTAGTTCTCTACGTTACTGCGTTTGGAGCCGCAGGGATTAGGCCGTGCGTCTCTTCCTTTGGCGCGGACCAATTTGACGAAAGAAGCAGGGACTACAAGAAGCATCTCGACAGATTCTTTAACTTCTTCTACCTCTCAGTCACTGTTGGAGCAATTGTGGCATTCACAGTAATAGTGTACATTCAGATAAAACACGGATGGGGTAGCGCCTTTGGTTCGTTAGCTGTAGCTATGGCCATTTCGAACTTGGTTTTCTTCATCGGAACTCCTCTTTATAGGCACAGGTTACCTGGTGGAAGCCCCCTCACCCGGGTGGCACAAGTCCTGGTTGCCGCCTTTAGGAAGAGAAAAGCTTCGTTTCAGAGCAGTGAGATAGTTGGCTTGTACGAGCTTCCTGGCAAAAGATCAGCCATAAAGGGTAGCAGCAAGATCGCACACACAGATGACTTCAGGTAAGTGATTCTTTAAAAGAAACATCATCACCATGTCCTGATTTGATGATTTGGGATTAATTTGAACCTGCAGATGCTTGGACAAGGCAGCCCTGAAGCTGAAAGAAGACGGCATTGATCCGAGCCCCTGGAGGCTCTGCACAGTCACACAAGTTGAGGAGATAAAAATCCTTATCAAACTGGTCCCAATTCCAGCTTGCACCATTATGCTCAACCTTGTCTTAACAGAATTTCTAACTCTATCAGTACAGCAAGCGTACACATTAAACACTCACATGGGCCGTCTAAAGCTTCCTGTAACGTGCATGCCCGTCTTCCCTGGACTCAGCATATTCCTGCTGCTCTCACTGTATTACTCAGTGTTTGTTCCATTATCCCGGAAAATAACAGGCCATCCTCACGGTGCCTCTCAACTGCAACGGGTGGGCATCGGCTTGGCTGTCTCCATTGTGTCCGTGGCATGGGCCGGACTCTTCGAGAGGTACAGGAGACATTACGCCATAGAACACGGCTACGAGGTTAGTTTCCTGACCCCCATGCCGGACCTGAGTGCATACTGGCTGCTCATACAGTATTGCTTGATCGGCATTGCTGAGGTTTTCTGCATTGTTGGATTACTGGAGTTTCTCTACGAAGAGGCACCGGATGCCATGAGAAGCATAGGATCTGCATACGCCGCGGTTGCTGGTGGCTTGGGTTGTTTTGCAGCCACCATACTCAACAACATTGTCAAGTCTGTCACGGGCGATGAAGAGAAAAGAAGACCCTCTTGGCTGTCTCAGAATATAAACACGGGCCGATTTGATCATTTCTACTGGCTGCTTACAGTCATGAGCGTGATCAATTTCGGCGTGTTTTTGTTCGCAGCACATAGGTATCAATACAGAGCAAAGCAGGTGACAGAGATAAGAGAACAAGCAATCATGCAACTTAGCACCAGGGATCATACACTACCTTAGTATTTGTTTCTGTAGTCTGATGTTATAATTCCTTCTTCCAATTTAATGTAAATGTAACCGTAACCGGTGTCTTCAGTCAAGTACCGGACCTTTAAAGGTCATCGTCTTAATAGCTCATCTGCGTGTCAAAATACTTCATTACATTCCTGAAGAGCCTGAGTGTTCTCAGATTTTGAGAAACAAATTCAGATTTATACAGATATATGTAGGAATCAAATACAAAGCAACAACAATCTACAGAGTCACTGGCAAGTTCCATAAACAGGAATTTGGAACTTTCCAAGTAAACTAGATTAATATAACTCAATCATTTCTTCACAGGCATAAAAATGGAGAATGTGCGAGTGCGGTAGGAACCACTAGCAAGCTGGAACAATAGGATCACTAAAACAATAAGAAAAGATGACAACATAGATAGTGAAGTATTATGAATAAACATTTCGTCTAGAGCTGACTTGATCCTCCCAGAATCCCTTTAAGTTGAGGTTTCATATAACCATTATTGACTTTGTATTCAGATCTAATACCAGTTTGAGTTTGTTTCTTCTCGAAAAAATATACAGGGGCGTGCCACAAGCACAGATCCCATGTCAAGCGTCATTACATGGATATATCTTCCTGCAGTTTGGGGGTAGGCCAAAGAAATGAAATGCATAATTGCATATTGCATCAAACCGAATTCCCTGAAAACGAACAAGAGCAGTGACATGTCCCTCCAGTCCAAATTACCATCCCTCATATTCTATTGCATCTTGTGAGGGTAGGGACAAATGATTTGTTTGAATAAGACAATTTGTCTTTGTAAATAAATATTTAAACACTTCAACTGTACTTTATATTATGTATGGAGAATTATACCTAAAGGCTACTTTTGTCTAAAGCATACTACTATAATAAGAGAAAATCACGAGTTTGATTTTGGCTTAATAATGAGCAGTAATAAAGAAGGGAGTGACAACTGGTGCAGCACGATTAATTGGAATGGAAAATTACTTGGTAGTCTTGTGCATGCGTGCCCTATTCAATTTAACGTAAAATTATGATATTCATTATAGCAGCAGGTATTGTGTATTCGCCATAATTTAAGTTAAATGATGTGTAATTTTAGGTTTATTACAATAAGATAATATAACACTCAAGTTCAATTAATTAACCCAAATATTACCACTTCGCTGCAAGATTACAGCTTCGTGTGTAGTAATTTAAGGTGTCGATCCACAGGAAAGGGAAGATTATTTAACTCTAAAACAAAGAAAAGACATACAAAAAAAGTGGTTTGATTTGAAGATTTGGTTTCAATATTATGCTAAAACAATTAAAAGGAATAAAACGAGCAAGATGAACGAAGAGAAGAAATTGTTACTCCAAACAATTGTAGACAACAAGAGGATTTATCTTATAATTCGATTCTATCTCAAAATAAACGGGACAATTAAGAGCCAAATAAGGCGAAGGCACTAAACATGCTAAACACCAATGATTAAAGAATAGCTAAACACATATTCTTAAAACCAAGTTCCACAATTCTACAAATCCTACGGAAGCGCGAGATTCATAGAACCGTTTCAATTATGCTCAACATCTATTATCAATTTGTCATCTAAACGAATTCAAATGATAATTCAATACTACTTTGGTCCATCTTATTTTAAGCTAAAGAGGCATCAAAATAAGAAAGTAAAACTATCACAAAAGATGCACCTTAGGGGATAATTTCATTCAATGTACAAGTAGCAAAGATAATTATGAAATAGAAACGAACATAGAATAAATCATTAAATGTATTTGTCTAACAACGTATTTGGAGCAACAATGAAGTTCTTAGCCTATCATAATTAAACTAGGAACAACAATGTCGAATGAAACCATGGATCAATTTCGGAGAAGTTGAGGATGATGAACAATTCAAGTTTCCCTCTTTGCAATTTAATCTTCAACCTCGTTCTCTAAACTTTTCTCCACGTAATTTTCCAACCAAGCTTCTCTTCCCAATTCTTCTCTGCCCAATCCCCTCCTTTTTTTTCTCTGCCGAAAAACGTCCAAAAACTGACGCAAACTGCCATTTTACAGTTAAGGATGAACCACCCGGTCGGGTGGAATTTTGAAGCTGAAATATCACCCGACCGGGTGAGAGGAATTTCATCCTCTCTGGACTATTCATGCCTTGCGAATCTCACCCGACCGGGTGAATTTTTGAGACAGAAAAATCACCCGGTTGGGTGATACGTTCTGGACTCCGCATGCATTAAATATATCACCCGGCCGGGTGGCCACTTTTGAGAGCTTTCTAAGCAGAAATTTGCACAAATTTTCACCATCCGAGCTTCATTCCTTGTTTCGTTTCACCATTCATTCCTCTTCCTACACCATAAAACATACTTTTGCAAGCATCAAACTATATAAATCATGTAAAGTTAGGGGAATAAAAATGTACAATTTGATTCGCATCATTAAACTACTCGCAACAACCAGCATAACTAATCAGATCCATCAATCAAGGACAATTCCGATCAATAAAGAAGATAACAAATAAAACAATAATTATAAGAAGCCATCAGAGAAGAAGATTGCAGTGTAGAAAAGCCAATGAACAGGGCGATTGGTGAAGACATCCATGTAATACCTAATGAAGTGAAGCTTCTCCCAAACGTTGAAGAGAAAGCGAGGCGAGCTGCTCTTTAAGCGCCCACTCACCAGGTGTCGGAGATTCCACCGCAGAAGAGGCAAGAGTGGCGCTACGAGGAGGAGGAGAGTGTATGCGGCGGAGGACAAAGCCATTGATTCTTATATTTTGTGCATGCTCTACGCGACAAGGACATAATTTTTCTTTTTTTAATTAAAAAAATAATGTAAAACTTTTTTCGCGCAATTTAAAATTATGTGTACAAATTTAATATTTATAATGGAAAAAAATTAAAATCATTGAATTTCCTGTAAATATAAGCTTCTGTTCATAAATTTTCCCCGTGGCTTTAAATTTCGGCGAACAAGAGCATTGGCAATGGAGCGCCCTATGCACCGCCACGTCATCATTTTTATCCTCCTATCCTCCCACCTGCAGTGGGGCGCCTAAGGGACGCCCTATATGTTTTACTATTATTTAGTTAATTAATTTAAATATTTTCAAATATATAATGCAAACTAATTAAAAAACACAACGAGTAGCTAAAAACCGGCGAAGACTGCATTGATTAACAAGAGTTACACGATTCAAGTTGGCTAATCTAAGCAATTCCCAACTCTCGGCGCAGCTCATCGATCAACCTCTGGAGGTATTCGGCTTTGGCGGGGTCCGTACACTTCTCAAGGGCCTTGTACGTCTGCAACAACGTCCGCGCCATCGAGGCTCTTGCCAACCCCACATACGCTGCGGCCGTCGGGGTCGGGGTCGGGGTCGGGACCGGGAGCGGCGATTGGGTGGCGGCGGTCGAGGATGATGTCGCCGTCGCCTTCCCCTTGTTCTTCGCAGCCTTGACGCCTATGGGACGCCGGGAGGACATCGGTGTGCCGGAACTCTCCTCCTCCGTGTACGTCCGGTTGAGGTCCACCGGACGAGTTCCGCTTTCGCTGCTCGTGTAACCACCAACGGTGGTGGTCTTCGCCCTCTTTGTCCCACCGGTGTGCAGAATCCCGCCTTGGAACTTCTGCTTGTCCCTAAAGAGCGCCCAGATGCCCAAATACTTGAAGTTGCCGTACAGGGACTGGTACGACAACAACGCTCTATCGCGCACGTCGCTCAAGCTCTCGCCGCTTCCCTGCTCCCTCGTGCACTTCTCGTACTCCGACGCGAACAGGTTGACTTGCTTCTTCACCTGATCCAAGTGCATGCGGAGCTGCTCCCGTTGGCGCTTGTACGCTCTCTGCGGCTTCGCCTCATTGTAGCACTCGGCGATGCGCTCCCAGTACGCGAGCTGCTTCTGGTTGTTGGCGAATATCAGGTCCTCTGATATATCCACCCAACACCTCGCCAAGACGAGGGTTTCATCCGGCTGGTAGTTCGTACGGCCGGGGGCGTACTCTTCATTCGTTGCCGGATGTGGCAACTTGTACGCGCGGTGCCGGATCCGTTCTTTTTGGCGGGGGCGGCAACGGCGGATGGGGTGGCGGCGGCGGCACAGCGGGAGGGGGCGGCGGGTCGGTTTGGAGACGGCTCCATGTCAGACAAACCATACGATTCCGTACTGAATCCGGGATCGTACTGCGTGTTGGCGTCGAACGACCGATATTTGTCGGGTTCTGTACCCGGCCAACGCGCATCACCACTAAACATCGGACTATTGGGACTTGAATCCATTTCGTAGTAATGAAAATGTGAGTTTCGAGTGAAATGAAATGTTACAAATGAAGCCGGGGTAGGGGATATTTATACAAATTTTTTGAATTTAGCATTTAAAAAAAAAATAAAAAAACGCATGCCATCGTCCGCGGAGTCCACAATGGCGCGGACGATGGCGCGGATGATAGACCATCGTCCGCGCTTCTTCCGCGCCCGAAGCTTAGGGCGTGGGCGTAGGGTGTGTCATCGGGCGGACACCCACAATGGAGCCATCGGGCGCGCCCGAGGACGATGGCACACATCGGGCGTGCCATTGTGGGTGCTCTAAACCATGTATGTTGGACCAACATTATAGGCATAAAAAAATTGCAAAACAGGCATGACCTGACTACTGTATTTACTACTAAAATACTGTCAAATTGATAGTACTATTATGTGTCCAAAATTATCCCGTCCAAGAATGTTTGAATCCAAAAGGGTTTATAAAAAATCTGTCTAATACGAGTATTTCCAAAAGATGTGATTATTTTTCATAACGAATATTTTCTCCAAGGTTCTTCGATTAATCAAACATTTCCAATTTCTGCTAGTTTTTCCTGTGTCTTATTTTATTTTCTTTTTACTTTATCATCCTATTTTACTTTATTCTCTATCCAGTTAACTTAGTAATCACAATTCTGTACATAAATACTAGAACACAGAAATTAACTTGAAACAGAGGAACGTATTGTTTCAAATCGATGTTAGTATTTTACTTGTCAGATGCTCTACATGTACATATCTTCAATGTAGATGAAAGGAGGGGATGGGCAATGATCATCACTACAACCAAATCAGCAAGCTGCAGCCTTAATTTTCGATAATTCTAGCGACTTTCTCTACTTTCTTTCCCGCATACTAATTCCATCTTTCATTACCACATAAAAAGAGGGACCAATCAAAAGGAGAGTGAGAGATGGGGTAGGGTGAGAGGGAACTACGCAGGACCTGCAATTGTCTTCATTGTATAAATCGAATTGACCCTTTTCCTATTCTTCCATCTGAAGTCCAGTTGGCGAGCAACCTAGGCCACTTAGTACATATTACAGGCAAGAAGCACGTCGTCATCTCCATGAATAATCTTCAATGCAATTGCTTCCACCTGTGCATGCAGCTCAGCCTTTTCCCCCAAAATCTCATGTGCCATTAAGCAACAAAAAGGGTAAATTAGCCATCCAACTTGCGAATTTTACCTCAAAATTCACAATAACACATTCAACACATCTGTCTAAATATACTTCAACCCTGAAAGATACTGCTGTCTTGAAATTAGATACTGAGCCAAGGAATATATCACTCCAAGAAGCCCCAATATCTTGATCTTCATAATGTCTGTCATTATGATTGGTGGTAGATTAAGCGGTATGGTAAGCAAGGGCCTTGAATCGGCCTGTTTCGTATAGCTCCAAACAAAACGGTTGAAAAGGATGTGGCGTGGGAAAGTTAGTACAAGGAGGGCCAGATTCTTGACGGCAAAGATCCAATCAGGTCCCCTAATATCGACGCCCCATCCTGTATTGCCATGCCACACATCTTCCCATATACTATACACAGCAGTCGACACCAAGTACGTGGAGATAGCAACAGTAACAGGGAAGTACCTCTGCTTATCACCGAATCCAGCAAAGAAATCTGAATCCTGGTTAAGCAACAACAGAATAGGCGCCAAGAAAAATATAGCACGGTTTGATCCCCCGGTCAGATGCACATTCAAGATCAAGGATATTGCAAAACACATTACAGTGGCAACATTACCAACTGCAGGCATCCAAGCTCCTTCTGCAGCAATCTGCTTTGTAGTAAATGCTGGCAGAGTCGAGGCCCTGCGCTGCTTCATATATCTCAGTCTAGGAGGCACCATAGCTGAACTGCTTTCACCTGACTGACTGTGTCGAAGTCCACCTCTTTCCATAAACTTGCCACGGATAAGTGAAGCCAACTCAAACTTTATCTCAATTGCTATAAGCATAAATATTGCAGCATATAAACCAAGAAGTGATGTCCTTGCACCCTCAACAGCAAGTAATGTCGCAAACTTATTCCCCTCCTCAGCCATATCTTCAGCAACAATCTCTCCTAACCAAGTCTTGTTAATTCTCACCTGACCCTCCAGTAAATATGTTACTGGAAATAGGGCCACAATCAGAGCAAACATCCAGGGCAAGAACTTGGTGCTATAAGAGGAAGGTAGATGAGTGAAAACCACAAATATAGATGCACAAACCATGGTGACAATGATGAGGGCATGCAGAACTGCTGCCTGAAGAAAATACTCTGCAGATATATAAATGCCAAGAGCAATTCCCACAGCAATGGCATAAAATGTTCTCAACTCAACAATGTAAGATATTGGGATAACAGAGGTGACACCAGCCAGAGTGAGAAGGATAGCTGCAATAAGCAACCATGATGGCCATGTGGGCTTTGAAGCCATGAAGCCATATATGGAATAATGGAAATATCATCAGCAGATTGACGTGCAGATCTAATTAGGTCAGAATGATAAGTCCATGCTAGAGGAATTGGAGGCTGCATCACGATGAATAGCAGACCAGTTGCTATGACCAGTACCAAGTATCTTTTTGCGGCCTGAGTGAATATGGGAAAATCTTCAGTTAGTCCTAATAAAGTATTTGCTAGGCATACATCCTAACCAGCGATGCCCTCTTAGAAGTGACAAATAATGCAAAAGAAGATATTAATCTTTTAAGTACTCCCTCCGTCCCATAAAAATATATGTGCACTTTCCATTTTCGTTCATCCCATAAAAATATGGTCATTTCCATTTATGGAAAGTTATCCCAATTTATTACCCCTATACATCAAGTTATTTACAACTTATACCACCATCAAAACACTAATAATAATGTGGGTCCCACTATCCACTAACACTACTTTAACTATCCTTCTCCTCCTCTCTCTTAATTTACCAATTTTATCTTAATTCCCGTGTCATATCATATGCTCATATTTTTATGGGACGGAGGGAGTATATTGGATAGACAACTTCTGGAGAAGGGTATAAGAACCTTTTGATGCAGGGACTACATCAGAGTGGAAATCAAGTCAAAACATTATTAGCAACATGCAGGGCAGTAAGTTACTGCTAGTGTGGAATTCTATGAAATATTAATCTCAGAAAAACATGAATATGAATCAAAATAATAATAAAGAACTGTACCATGACATGGGAAAAGTGCAGAGCGACAATTGGTATACAAGCTAAGCCTGTTAAGAGAATGCAAGAACCAATGTTATTAAAAAGCGGCCATGGCGCCGCCGTGGCGCCATTGCGTGGCGGGTTTCGGAAAAAACGCCATAGCCACGAGCTGCCACAAAACTTTTTTATGGCAACCGCCATTTGCCGCCATGAGTGAAAAAGCAAGCCATCAGATGGAGGTCTTCCATACCACCACTGTAGGGCTTCAAATATTGTTTCGCAACAAAACCAGACTGACAGAGCAACCACACCAGCATGTGCATAACCATTAATAGGTTTCATCTTTGACGCTGATGATTTAGATTTATCCCTGCAATGTAACCAGACCCATTAAGTTTATAAGGAAAAAGTGCAACATTGAAAATTGGAAAAAGGTTTTGCCGATACTTATAAAGCAGCAAAGGAGGAGATACTGCTAAAAATAGAACAGCTGAAACCCACAACACATTCTTTGAAGCCATAACAAGCATAGATAACTTTGCAAAATAGAGACAAATCAGAACCCAAACTGCCTTTGATCCAATTCTCCGGTCCACAGAAAGTCTCCTGACAACGGCCAGACCTGCAAAAGTAGTCAAGACAACCATATAACTCGGGTATATCACATCATCATCCATCCCATAGTAGTACACATTTGAGTAGTTGAAAAAATTGTTCTCAATATAGCACAACAACAATGCATGGCTGATCAATCCAGCTTCAGTCAGGTAAAAAAATTGTGGAGGAAGAACAGCTAAACCAGGAACTGCCATAGCCAGAAGCACACTGCCAACTATTAGCTTACAAAAGGATTTTAATGACATGCCTGCTATCCAAATGTTAAGATCCCAGTAGTTATGCATCATGAACCAAGCAACCATCAAACTCCCCAACACAACAAATGCAGAGTACGATGACAGGCTCTTCTTTGTGAAGAAACGAGCCAAACAATATCCAGCTACTGAAGGGAGTGGAAGGAACTGTAAAGTAAAGGTGTCATTCAGTAGCATGACTTATACAGATAAATCAAGAAGAGAAATTTGGATGACAATAGTTTTTCGCACTTTCCAGTAATAATTGCCTTTTAAATTCTTTTCTGTTCTTAGAAAACTGCAAACATAAAATGGGGATAATTAATAACCTAGTCTACTAGATCTAAACAGATGGATTTGACTACATATCATAACAAACAAATAGTAGTAGATCATTAGTAATTTTCAATCCATGTTTTTCTTTCTATGTCCAAGTAGAGGTTGAAAGGATAGATAGTAAAGTAGCACCGCTAGAAACTTCCTTGCTGAATTTGTTATATATACATCCTGGCATGGGAGAAGGTCTTAATACTCATTAATTTCTTAGACAAAACATAATCTTAATAGAGTAAAGTTCGTGCAACAGTTGATGGTTACTAAAGAAGAAAGAAAAATGCATGCATACTCTCTAGAGAACTTTCAACCTCTATTTATATAATGGTGTGCAAACAGGCTAAGGGAGAATAGTCTGTGTGTGTACAAGCATTTTCTAGATAACCTTCCCATGGTACTCGGCCCCTTTGTAATAGTAAATTTTACACTGGTTAAACCAGAATCCTTAACAGTTAATGAAGACTCATCTAACTAAGATTTTCTATAGCAACTAGTCCAGAGATAGCACCAGCAGCAAAGCATTAGAACCTTAAATAATTCCATAGAAGTTCACAACACAATATCAGAGAATGCATCAATAACATTCAGAAATCAGAAGCTACCAGTTCATGCCAATGTAAAAAAAGAAAAGGCACATCGTAAGTAAAGAAGTAAATTCACAAAACAAATCCTCAAAAAGGGGTTACAATAATAAAATCACACTATCTGATGACCAAAGTCATAAATGGACCAGAAATCTACATACCAGGATAGGAAATCCCACAACAATCGCTCCAGCAGCACTGACAATGACAGCCAATGCAGTGAATACCAGTGAGCTGAATGCGTCAGAAACCATACCAAGAGCATAAAACCAGCAGCAGCAGCAGCTCCTCCGAGCATTGTGATGGTGACAAGCAGATAATTCAATGGTGGTGGGGCATGAATGTACCGCCCAAATGAATGGAAAACAACTCGAATCTCCAGGCATATAACAATAACAACTAAAGCCACAGCACCATTGACGAATCGAATGATCTGCAACTGGTACTCGTTATTAGTAACCCACCACAATGCCCCTCTTGTAGATGCATACAGCTGAAGCAGAAGGGGGATGAAGAAAAGCAGAAACAAATCAAAGATGGCTGCACTTGATGAGAACATAACCAAATAGTGGGAGGCAATGTGGAACAACACGGGAATGAACAAAAGACTCAGCGTATGTACACAGCATTCAAGCTGCCCAAGAATGAAACTATCTTCGGGGACCTCACCTCCATGGAAATTCACTTCTTGCTTCAGTTTGAACGAGGATACGCGGGGGACTGAATACAGCCAGTAGAATATGCAATTAAAAACCATGAGATAGTAAGCAGCATTCCACATACCCACCGCAGAAACTGTTGCCCAAGTAAAAAGCGTGGAAGCTATTAGAGGAACGCATACGAACAAGAGGCGTTCGAGAGCCAGCACAATGGTGGGGTGCTCGATCTGCATCCACTTGAACTGCAACGATGCCCAAACTCCGATTAGAAAATTCGCCAATGCACAAGTTAAGGCGGAGAGAATAGCAAGAGAAACATAATTGAAGGTGTAGTAGAGCGAGGAGCTGAAGAAGAACGTAATCTGCGCGGCGATGAGAGTAAACCAGACGGCGAAAAAGGAACCGGATTTGAAATTAAGAGAATCGAGGATATACGCAATCATGAGTCCAACAACAATGGTGGCGACGACCGGAGCACCGCCGAGGTCGAGGAGGAAGGCTGCGGAGGGGACGAGTGCATCGGCGATTCTGGCATTGAGGACAAACGAGGAAGGGGAGAATCGAGAGTTCTTCATAGAGGAACTGGAGCGGCGGCCGCTTCCGCCTGCTACGCCGTAATATAAGATGTCGGAGGGCTAGGGTTAGGGTTTTGGTCTCCGTTATAGGAGGTGGTGGGGAATGAGGGGGCGCTGGAGGAAGGGGAAATGTAAGGGCGGAAAGGCCGGGACTGGAGCTCCGGCGACAGCATTTGGCCGGCGGCGAATGGTTTCGTGATCTGATCGGATCGGAGTGAGTAAAGAAACGGAGTCAAAGTCTGAACTCCGATTAGACTTTTGTGATGGACGTGCTAATATGTGACGTGTTTATATAATATTCTGTTTTGGTCAAATACGATCATGTTTGGGATTAATTAGGAATACTATATATTTTTTTATTTATAACCAAATTATATACTACTACGGAGTATGTAAAATTACAAAAAAAAATACTATAAAAAAGTCAATTAAATGATTAAATTTTATAGATATCCCCAACTATTAATAAAATAAAGAATAAAGTAAATAAGAGACTAAATCAATAAGTTAAAAATACGAATATATCAAACTTAATATTCTACACTACTAGGGAAGGACATATCTTTAAGATCAGTTTAAAACTATGTAAACTCTCTCGTTTAGAACCATGTAGTGATATTTGAAGTCATAATTAATTGATATTTGACAATTTAAGACTATGTAAACTCTATGTGGCTCTTTTTGAACTCATAATCAATTTTGCCATGGATGTGAATTTAAGAGGAAGCACAAGCTCAAGCGTCTAATTTGAGATGAATACGTTAACTTTTTGCTAGTAGTTGGTATGCAATAGAAATCCCATGAGTTCATGTTTGATGAAAATGTCTTGACCATGTCTGAAGTAATATTTGTATGCTATAGAAATTGCCATACATTATCAATATTTCATGACAATTAGGTCATCATATTAATACCTAAATTGTCAGCATATTTGTATCAGTCAATTTTTCTTACCGATCCAACATATAAGAAATTAATTGTAAGCAGCATTTAACTGTACATATGTTTATTTTCATTATTTGTATTCATCTGCTGATGTGCACGCAAGATACTTAATTTATAAGCACATTAAATAATGTAAGTTGTAATGGAAAACAGAAGATAGCCGATAGGTACAACCCAGAAGCACAATTGAACACACAGCTCGTATAATCCCCAAAGTATTTCAATATCGTAATTTTATTTTTTTCACAAGTAAGTTTTAGTACTATATGTCTATGATTTATAAATCCATCTAATTAGAAGTCATAATTCATAACAATAGTTAATGAAAATTAAGAAATATAGATAAATGGCCCAAAGCCCGATAGTTTTGGGCTGATTTAAATGACCCGACCACAAAAGCGGTCCGAAGCCCGAAAGGTTTGGGCTGATTTAGACCCAGCCCACAAGTTTTTCATTTTGGGTTGGCAATTTTGCAACTCCTAACATAAGTTAGGAAAATCTCAGAAGTTAGATAGCTGAGAAGGTACCCTACAGTGTCAGCCACTCTGTCGAATTGCTTCATTGTCACCAGGTATTTAGATAATTTTTTGCTATTCTAGTGAGAACCACTGAACATCACCATTGTAGGAAGAAATATGTCGATTCTGTTTCTTATGACATTATCGGGTAACATGAATTGTGCGTTGATTGTTTCATTATTTTTTGGTTTAGGTTGGAAAAATCGTAAAGGTGAATTATTGCGCTTATGGTGGACGATCTAATCAAATGTTGCTAATTATATGAAACTATAAGGAAATGTAGGTCAAAGTTGAGGATCTGGGAAAAAATGTACTAGAAATTTGAATTTTTGGAAAATTGAAATCATGGTATATTGTTGACCGCGCTCTGAGAAGATTAATGTAGTTTTCCTTTTTGGAATTAGTCTTGATTTCCCTCTATTTGGTGTGTGGGTTCTGGCATTATAAATAGGATTCATAAAAGGCAACCTCAATATTTTCATAAATTTCCTACTCTGAAGTTTGATGTAGTTTTGGTGTGGACTGTTAAATTGTAAAGTTGGATACTTGCATTTCTCCTGATGGCCGGGGTCATGGTCGGTCAACTCTGACAGCTCTATATCTAGACATAAAGCATAGCAGTTTGCTACTTAAACAAATTAAGACATGTGAATCAAGACATTTATGATCCAAAAGTCCAAATGCTCCCAGCCTCTTCTTTATGCCCAACTTGTAGTTTTTTCCACCTCGCCATTTCTGTCTTTCTTGAATCAAATTTCTCACTGAAATGTAGATATCTGTTTCCACAGGTAAGTTGATTTTAATATAGTAATTGCTCAACTCAAGTGACTCGCCATATTTTCAGCAATATGATCGTATCTTTTATATGTACTCCGTACTATTGTTTTAGTTTGATTGTGAATGGTAAATGTTATTTGAAGTTTTACTTTCACCATATGACAGTAATTATCAGCTGTTTGATTGTGAACGGTAAGTATTATTCGAAGCTTTACTTTCACCATATGGCAGTAATTCTCAGCTGTTTTTGGAAAAACGTTACAGCTCAATTGTCTTGTGCTTATGAAAGCATGGAACACCATTTTTACAACAATGGTTACATTGAGGAGCTTGAAGATAAAGGCATCGACATGCAATGATGCACAAGGACAACAAAAGATCTCCACTCCTATGACTCTATGAGAAAGAGGTCGAAAGAGAGTCTGCTAAAATTGCTGAAATTAAGGCAAAAGGCTCTGATTTATTGATCTCAAACAGAAAATTCATCATGCCCTATTTCTCTCCCAATTTCACTAATTATTACTTGATTCCGTCTTACTCTTTTTCCAAATGAAACTTAATGTGAGATTTATTTTTTGCTTTTTAACATAAATACATGCTTGATTCTATACTTGGAACTATCCTATTCTCAAAATTTGTGAAAGATTCTCAGTCACATGGTATAACTCTAAATCTAATATAATGCTCGATTCTGCAAACCTGAAGCTTTCTAATTAAGAAATATATGGTATAAACTTTGTCATGGTCATGCCTGGATTTCATTTGCTTGTTGAATTTTAATTGCTAGAAGCATCTTCATTCAATAAAATATGTTTGTTTCTTTCTTGCATTTGTATGACTTGTTTTTTAAAATATTTTGATCAGGAAAATGTGCTTGGTGAATCTAGGAAGATGATTACTGACTGCCTCAAGAGCCTAGTGGCTGCTCTAAGTGATCTTAAAGGCACTTTGGTAATCTATCAAGCTCAAGTGCTGGCACAACTTATCTGCTGATGGAATTTTATCTTGGTGCTAATAAATCTATTACCCTATCTATCTAGGACATGAGATCTGTCATGGAAGGTGTTCTTCAATATGTATAAATGTAAGTGATGTAGTTCCATGAGATGCAACATGGGTAAACCATAAATAGGAATTGGTTCGAGTAAAAATTTCTTATTGCAAAAATTGTGAGAAGAACTCTTGCATTGAATCTATATGTAATTGCACTGCACCTGTACAAGGAACCACGAGGATCCTTAAATTGAAACGAACCGTTGCAGGTTGAAGTGGAGTCGTCTGGCCAAAAGGAGGTTCAGAGATTGATGATTCTTGGAGCACCATTACAGATGTTGATCAGATATTTCAATCTAAGACGCTTAGCTGGAAGCACTGGTGTTTATTCTCTTTGAATTGTGGTTTATGTATTAGCTTTGCTGTAGTGACTGGTGAGCTGAAAAATTGGGAATTGACATGATTGTGAATTTGTGATCATGTGCAAGTTAGTTAATATGAAAACAATCATGTCCTCATCTGATCATCGCCAATTTTTTGACCATACATCTCATTTATCAAACTATAGCTACTATTCTCTACGGTATATGGTTTATAACAAGTACTTATAATTATTATTTGTAGTTGAATGCTTGTTCTCAACTGCAGTATATGTCACTATTACATAGATATGCAATATATATTTAGGTGTCACTCTTGAGCTCACGTGCACACATTTTAGTTAACACTAGCATTTGTCATTTCTTTTCCGGTCTAAAGTTTTTTTTCTGGGGAAGAGGAGAAAACGAAAACCATAGTCAACAAATGTGCCAATTTCATAGCCGCAAAATCATTTACATTTACACAAAAGTTATGTCACTAATAGTCTTACCCACGTTTTAGTAGGACAGCATTGCGCCTTTTAACACTTAGTTTTTTTTTGGCCCCACTTTCCCCAACTCTTACTCTTTACTCCAACTTCATAAATATATAGTAGTACTAATAAATTCTGAAATATTGATTTCTTTTAATTTTTGGCCTGTATAACAATATGCCTAATGCTATACAAAAAATAAAAATTCATCAAATGAAGTAAGTTGCAAGGTTTGCCACCACCTCACTAATCACAAATGGTGTCAAGATTCATTGACAATATCTGAAAATGAGTTGCAGAACAATAGGAAAAAATAGAGTAAAATTTAATTAGAAATAAATGAAGTGTGTAGATAATTGAAAGTAGACAAAGATTGCGTACAGTATCCTAGAATTGATTGAATAAGATGGTCAATCCATCAAGGGTGTCTATAGTGATTATGCTACTAAGTAGGTGCATCTTCCTAGTTAATGCTTGCATTCCACTTTCTTTGCAAGCACATGCAGACATTTTAAAAATTGAGGAGTCAATTTTTAGATTCGAGAACTCCATCACACATTTTAATATTGAAAATTTGGTCTTAATCTAGTTTGAATATCTTGGTTATCACCAAAAAGCTTGATGAGAATTAGTGCTATAGTATCCACAAATGAGTAAATCATATAAGCATAGTGATAGAACATTGTCTAATACAGTTTGCTTCTCTTGTGGGTATGATTTATAGGCTATTGACCACAATAACATTTGTATCTTTTCTTAATTGTATGAAAAAGCAACATTCAAAATTGAGCTCGGACAAGTCATCTGATTCAAAACTGGATATTACTGTTTGTTGACAGACGTAAGCTGGATAGCAACGAAACATTGTCCCTCAAATTTGGGAGTTTGCATCATGTTTCTACTTTAAAACAACATTAAAATGAATCTTTTCGAGCATTTTTGGGCAGGAAATTCACACTTTTGAGACCACATGCTGGTGAAATTTTTGGCTGACCACAATAATTTAATCTTTGCCTAATTGATTGCTTTGACTGAGTAATCACTTGAGCTCAAAATCAAGAATCAACAAAGACCAAAAAAACAGCCTGAATTTTCAAATTTTCAAATTTATTTCTTGAAAATGGAAATTAGTTTTGCTGTTCATGGCCAGCTTAATTAATTTAAGGTCTTTATTTAGTTAGATTTATTTTGTAATTGCATAGGCCACTCTTTCACAGACATGAAACAAATTATATAATCTGAATAAAATTAGACTAAATTGAACACTCAATTATTGAAGTAGTGATTCCACCTTCGACCACTGTTCTCAAACTGTTGTTGAACATTCATATATACATATTTTAGTATAGCCAAGTTTTGTCCTTGTTCAACCATAATCTCTTGTCACATTAACCCTGATAAATTTATTAGCATTTCCTTGTCTGAATCTCACCCACAGTTTGTAGTCAGTGTCAATGCATGATCCAAACCCATTTTTTTAAAATTACCCATATGTAAAGTTTGTGTGTGACTGGGCTGTGTTAGGTAGTACTGGAGTATTATTTAACCACAAAAAGAATTTAAAGTAAAAGACAATAATGTAGGTTCCCCCTCATCACATGGTACCCAATTAACCTTTTTGATCTCTCTTGTTTTATGTTTTGGTTTAGATACCAAGAAAATCCAGGGGTTATGCCTTAATATCATGAGAATTCAACCTTGAAATAAAACATACATATAGAATAATTAATAAACATGAAAAAGTAAAGCCCAATACATGGTATTTAGATTAGTAGAAAAGTTGAGGAACATGCCATTTCAAATAATGATAAAATCTTGCCCTTAAATTGGATGCACATGGCTTTGATTATCATATTGCCCCATAATTTCCACTATTAATCAAAAAAGGCCCCAGTTTTGCTCTTTTCCTCATACTACAAAATTAGTTTCTATTTTGGATTCTTTTTCTTCTGAACATGCTTTTTTAACTAATTAAACTTGACATTTATCTTTACACATGTTAACTTCTTGCGATTCTTATTCTTTGGAAGGTAAAAGGGAACAAGAAGTAAGTAGGATGAGGCCAATATATGTATATAGATATTGCTTTTCTAGCAAATGAATCTACCTAAAAGTGTTTTAATTGTATATAGATATATAATGTATGATTAGATATGTGGTATACTCTACATAAGGGTTAGGTTCGGGTGAAAAATGAAAATCAACCATGTCATATTAATCAGAAACTAATTAATTTAGTTCATTGATCTTGATTTATGAATGGTGATCAGTGATTGATTTGCAACTAAATCATGCTTTTTTTCGCATACAATAATGACTGTTCCATAATAATGCATTTGTGCATATAATAATATATACTTTAATCAGGTCTTTATTTACAATAGGTATTTTATATACTCCATATATTACAATAATATTTGTTCATACAGTTAACAGAATAAAGATGATTTTCATATGATCACCCTCTTCATATACCACTGTCTAGAAAGAACCTAAAAGCGCTATACACACACTGACACACACACACACACACAATAATCCTTATTTTACGATAGTAATACTAGTACATAATCATATATGTATACAAATATACAATAGTTAATACTTACACACATTTTAGAACACGTAATTAAAAATTACTATTAAAATTGATTTATGGTTTTGTCAGGAGAATTAGTTCCTAATTCATGTATATTTAATTTGGTTTCTTGACAAGACGCGGTGACCTCTTAATTTAATCAATTCCCATATCCTAGTAGTACTATTTGGTTGCAATGAAATAAAAATGAAAATAAAGAAAGGCACTCAATCACATCATTATGATAAGCAAAATATATGTGGTTTGAAGTAGGGAAACCTCATACGAGAATGATTAGGGCAGTGAGCCCAATGATTGCTAGCAATCCGATTCAAATCATAATTGAATCACATAGTTTAGAGAATTGAGTAATCATCAAGTTGCAGTCTTCTTTTAGACGTGCTAAAAGTTGCAATCCCAGGAGAGAAATGCATGCTTAATTATGCTTCTAATAATCAAACTATCATGATTTTATGATACTACCACCTTTTTCCTTCACTCATATGATTAGACTTCGAATCAAGCTTCACATGCCAAGAAAGAGCAAAAGCTTTGCAAGAAAAATCTAGATACGTTTTCTTTTTTGCTTAAAAACTAACTTGGTTGTACCACTCTGCAAATGCTCTCAAATTTTGGTTTTGCACAAAAATTGTATCCAAATTATACATACATGGGGTAAATGGTTGATTTTGTCGCATAACTTGGAACATATACCTGAAAACGTCCTACCGTTCAGGATATAAACCCCAAATGATGGGACAAAATCATCGAAAAACACTGCAAACATGGAACAAAATCGACTCTTTTACCGTACTTTTAATTGATTCTGGTTTTGTGAATGAGATGGAGATTGGTTTACCTCAAATAAGTGCATCTTTTGAAATGAAAGGGAGTTATTAGATCATCCTTCGATGCCACATAAAATGACAAATATGAAATAAATCGTCTACAATCACAAGCTTTTAATATAGGGTGGAACAATTTGAGTCTCAAAATAAGAGTCAATAAAATAATATAAATGTAGAATCTTTTATGATGTACAAAATCAAACATTAGTCAAATATGTATGTATGTGTAATTATATAAGTAGAATGTACTGAAATGCAGTTGAATTATTTGTTGATAAATGTGGAGTCGTCTCATTTTCGATTATTCAAGCACGTTGCGTAGCTAGTTCCAAAATCGTCCAATCTAATAATTGGAGGAATAATGTTTGATTTGTGTAAATAAAGAGGTGAGGATTAGCATATACTCCATAATGGCATTGGATTGAGAGATGCATATGGTTAATAATGATGCATGTGATGATCAATCCAATTTGTTTAAGTAAGGAGATCCATATTCCCTTTACATTACTAAATTCCTCATTATTTTAATTAAAAAAACACCCTTATTTAAACCCCAGCCACAATTCATCAACAAAACGACTTGATTGAGAAGCTCTCCAACACTGAAAAACATAACCCCTTCTTCTCTCTGATCACTGTCAGTAAATATCACTTTCCGACAACTGATCATAACTGCCATCGTTTCCTCTGTCAGTCCTTTTCAACAGTCCCCCAAAATGGAAAGCATGAGCAAGCCTCCCACCAAGTCCAAAAGAAAAGGCTCTCAGCCGGCGCAGGCCGCGGCGCCTTCTGAGTCCACGAACCGCTTCCTCGGCGTGAGGAGGCGGCCGTGGGGGCGGTACGCGGCCGAGATACGCGACCCCACCACAAAGGAGCGGCATTGGCTGGGCACATTCGACACGGCCGAGGAGGCCGCGTTGGCCTACGACCGGGCCGCCCGGTCCATGCGCGGGTCGAGGGCCCGCACCAACTTCGTCTACTCGGACATGCCTCCGGGCTCCTCGGTCACCTCCATCATCTCCCCCGACGAGCAGCACCGCTCCGACTTCTCTGTGCTGTTCGCCGGCGGGGGGAACAGCTCCGAGATTTATTTCGGGGCCGGGGAGGGGCAGTATTCGGGGTTTCAGCTGACGGGGGAGGCGTGGCAGAATGCGTACCAGGCGGGGAGCAGCCACGTGGCGGAGGAGGCTGAGCTGCCGCCGCTGCCCCCGGATATCACGAGCGGATGCTACTCGGGGGAGCCGCCGGTGCTGTCGGAGATGGGGCATGGGGTGTTGAATGAGATGAGGTGTCTGGAGCTGTCGGAGCAGCACGCGGCGGTGGGGTACGAGTACGACGGAGGGTATTACGGCGGGGTGGAGGAGTCGATGGAGGCGGCCAGGAGTAGCTTCTCCGGCGGGTTTGGGTGGTTCTGAGTGCTCGGGGAATTTGTGTTGGCTTGTTGGATTTATTAGAATCCATGTGTTTTTTTTTTCTCTGTTTTTTTTTCTCTGTTTTTTTTTTCTCTGTTTTTTTTTTCTCTTTTGTGTTCACATTGTAATAACCATCAGCTTATATAATTATAATGCATTGAATGGTTTTTCACTGAGATAATTTTCACATAAATCTATAGTATTTATATAGATTAACATAAAAAAAATGTCTTTGGTTCCATTTTCTGCATGCTGTAATCTTGGAGTTATTTGCCGGAACCACATTTAATGACGTGGCATTTTTGCTCATCTTCGTCTTCCAACGAAAGTTTACAAATTGACTGAAATTGGTTAAATACGGAGTATTTTTTAATTTCCATATACAAGTCTTTCCGATAGACTTTAGCAAAATAATCATAATCATAAATTTTATAGAATTTAGTAAAATAATCATAATCATAAATTTTATAGAAACATTGATTTTGAGCCTTTTCGTTTTGGAAAAAGAGTTCATGACTTTACAATAATATACTAGTACTACTACATAACTTGAATTGTAATTCACTCCCAGCAAAGATATTAATTATAAAGTGAATTGGAAAAATAGCGTTTAGACTTTATAGTCTTCCATGTTTTGTTAGAAATTTAAGTAGTTGATATGAAAACAAAATATATAAATTATACTCCATTTGTCCAAAAAAAATAGATAAGTTTTATCATTTTGGGCCATCAACCAAAATTAGACTAATTCTAAAAATATAAAGTTTAAACCAATACTAACCATACATATCATTCTAAATGTGGACCTCACAATCCACTAACACTACTTCAACTATATTTTCCCTCTCTCTCTTACTTTACCAATTATGCATTAAAATCCATATCATTTACAACTTTGTCTATTTTTTTGGACGGATGGAGTATTTATGACAGTAATTTGCTTATAGCCATTTTAATTATGAGATCCATAACTCGAGCCAGGCCCAACAATAATAGCCCAGTATCAAGAACTGCTTAGGCCATCCGCAACGCTGTCTCTTATCCGTCTCTTAACCGTCTCCTCCTTTAACTATTTATGGGCCCACTGTACTTTTCACTCCATCTCTTAACTAAGAGACAGAACCTGCAACCCTCCATCTCTTATCCGTCTCTTAACCATCTCTTAACTTACTATTCATTCAATTTCATTTTTTATTTTTATTTCCAACAAATTCAATTAATAAAAACACATTTCATTAAATAAAATAAAGTTACAACTTAAAATTCTTAAAAAATAAAAAAAAAAACATAATTAAAAATCCTTAAAAAATTAAAAATACATAATTTAATTTCTTCCGTCAAATTTTGCTCAAATGTGCTCCATTAGAGCATCTTGGAGTTGGGCGTGGGCGGTAGAATCACGTGTCTTTGCCCGAATAGACAACCGATCTTGCAAAGACAGATGCACTCCACTGCGAGGCGGACTACTTGCGGTAGAGCTTCCGCGGGTTTCATGGTCGAACCAATTTCCCGCCTCAGGTCCTTTGTCGGCGACAATCATGTTGTGCAAGATTATGCACGTATACATGATGTCGACCATACTCTTCATGAACCACGTACGAGCCGGAGCTTTGATAATGTTGAAGCGCGCTTGGAAAACCCCGAACGCCCTCTCCACATCCTTGCGAGCAGCCTCCTGCTTCTGCGCAAAAAAAGTCTATTTTTCGTTTACCGGCCTGTTGAACGTCTTCACGAAGGTTGGCCACTTCGGGTAGATGCCGTCGGCAAGATAGTACCCCATTTTATACCGCCGGTTGTTAGCGATGAAGTTGATGGCCGACGCTTTACCATCCAAAACTTCGACGAAGAGGTCAGATTGGTTGAGCACGTTGACGTCGTTGTTCGATCCGGGGACCCCGAAGTACGCATGCCAAATCCATAGCCGGTAGTCGGCAACGACCTCGAGTATAACGGTGGGGTGGGTGCCTTTGTGGCCGCTCGTGTATGACCCCCTCCACACCACAGGGCAATTCTTCCATTGCCAATGCATGCAATCGATGTTGCCAAGCATACCGGGGAATCTGTGCACTTCTTCGTGAAGGTGGAGCAGAAACTGACAATCTGTCGTGCTTGGCTTCCGGAGAAATTCGTCGGTGAATGCAGCAAGGACGCCTTTGCAGAATTGCATCCAGCACATTCTCCCAGTGCTTTCTCCAATGTGGAGGTATTCGTCGAAAAAATCCGTCGTTTGTCCAGTCGCAAGCTGGCGGATTGCTGCAGTACATTTCTGCAGCGTCGTGTGGCTGGGACGGCCAACAGCGTCAAACCCTTCTTGGAAGAACTCTTCACGAGCTGCCAATGTATTTGCGATGTGGAGAATTAGCGGTCGCCGCATGCGGAAACAGCGACGGAAGTAGGTATCTCCCCATACCGGGTTATCACAGAAGTAGTCGCGTACTAACCTTGCTGCAGCTTCCTCCCGGTTACGATGGATGTAAGTCCGAGATCGTCTTTGGGGCGGCGCGGCTTCCTCCGCCTCCCTACGTCGATCTTCTTCAAGTGATTCTTCCATTATTCAACGCATTTGCTCAAATGGATCCATGAATGTATTAACTTTGGTAGAAGAATAAAAGAGATGATTTGAGATGAAAATTGGAGAGGAAATGGAGGTAATTTGAGAATAATAGATGTGTGTTTGTGTGTAATAAGGATGAAATAAGAGTATTTATAGAGTAAAAAAATAAATAAAAAATAAATAAAAAAAGAAAAATGACCGTTGAACGGTCATATGACCATCAGCGTGACGAAGCCCACTCGCGGGTCTGGGGACGAGACGGGACGCTGCAACGCGTCCCGGGCCCATCTCGTCTCGGAGGGACGAGATAAGGGACACCCGCGAGACGCGTTGCGGGTGCCTTAGTGAACTTTGAAATAATACAGTATGCTTTTTAAATAAATGATGATTTCAATCTTCAATGTGTTTAATTTAGTTGTTTAGAATTTTTAATTTAGTAATTATGTAGAGAAGTTATTTATTAATTTTAAGATTTATTTAAATTAGGTTGTTAGTTTTGAGTTATTCTCATATTTTTGACTAATTTGGGATCTCAATTAATGATGTCCTAAATAATTGAAATTTTAAATAATTATAAATTAGGGGAGTGATATTCAAATCAAAGGCCTAGATTATTAGCTCCGAAATGTCTATATGATCAACAAAAAAAGTCAATAAGGTTATCAAGTTCAATTTCCAACAAATTAGTTATAACTAATTTTTGAAAAATATCACATAACTTTAAAACGCATATAACTTTCTAGATTTAAATTATTTTTTCACACAACATATATCAAATTAAAGATAATTTCATAAGGATTCTAACGATATCTCACTTGCATATGTTCCGATGTCAAAATTTGAAAAAAAAAATTAAAAATTTTCAATTTTTTCGTACAACAACAAATGTCAACATAGTATATATAATATGTAAATATAATACATGTAGAATGTTATTCTTAAAGCAATGTGTTGACATTCTCAAAGCATTGTGTTGATATTTTCAAAACACTATATTGATATTTTCATCCAAAGCCCTAATTTGATAGTTTTTTTTATCTTTTTCGATTTAATTAATAAAAATAAAAATTACATTTACTTCATATATCCCTAACACCGAACACATACACAATATACACACACTCCACACACAGCGACACACGCACAAAATAAACAGACTCTGCACATACACTACACAACACATTGCACACACTCTGCACATACGCTACACATTGCACGCACTCTGCGCGCGCACACACACATTTGCTAAAAATTGAACATTTATTTAATTCTGCAGATAAAATGAGAATCAACAAAATTATAGAGCAAAGATACATAATTTGAAAGTCAAGAAATGAGGCCATAATCAAAGTTTGAGAGTAGATGAACATCTGATCAAACACAATACAAAGAATGGCGAATAGAAATGCAGAGACAAAAAAGAACATCTGATCAAACGCAATACAAAATGCCACCAGAATTTATCCACACGCCAGACCAGCTTTATCTGTTCATTTATAACTTTTGCAACCAAGATCAATTACTAAGTTGGGCCATAGGCCATGATGCACTGCTCAACTTCCGCACCACAGTAGGGGCAACATTTTTCATTCGCCGAGCTGCTGCAGCTCCCTTCATAGCAGGGTGCGCACAGCACTTGGTGGGTGCATGGAAGAAAAACAACAGAAACTTCATTGAAAGAGCATTTCATGCAGATCCAACGCCTCAAGGACTCACGCGGAACATTCCATTCTAGAGATTTTACCTTGATGCCGTTGTATAAAAATCTGTCGCCCTCCAATGCCACATTTGACATCTGACAAAACATGCCCAGACGAGACAGCTCCTGTTGAAGGCTCTGGATGTCATTCTTTTTCGCCCTTATGCCATTCTTAGTGTCTTGGCGAAGTCCCACCAGCTCCGCTCTCAAACTCGCTTTACGTGCCCCTGCCGCTCTGGCTTCATTGGCCACGAGAGCCTTCATCTGCTCCTTTTCCCTAATCTTCTGCTTCCGTTCATCCTGCAGTTTCAGAAAAGAGAGTAAAATACTCAAACTTCATCTGACTACACATGCATAGAAACAGCATTGAGCAATAGGAATTAGGAAGAGCACCTAATCAACAGTATATACGAAGACAATAGTATAATTATGTAATCGGAGTATTATAGAATCAAATTTATCATTTTAAATGAGATGTTACACGTGCATCACACGTTCGGTAGTACTAATTCGATTCAGAATACACACTGCCACCTTCTCAAAATGTTGAAGTAAAAAAATACACTATAATTTATAACTATACAAAAAACATACGATCTGTTACATGCATATCCACAAATTGATTAACATATGAAGAAAGATAGTAACTATTATACCAACAATTTAACAAGCCAATCCAAAGTGACTGTAAGTAGCAATCAAAATCTTTGCACATACGTAGTATTGCATCAGACCTCACACAAGCAAAATAATAACGCTCCTTTACTCTTTATTAACAATGTTTCAATATTTATAAAGACAAAATATAATGCAAGAAAATGTTTCCCAGTTTTTATACATTGGCTATAACCAAATTATTTGATGGAACCAAAAGGCTAAGGCCATACAAGTATAATTTTCCAGCAATGTCTGAGCCAAAACAGTGCCATTTTGCATTTAATATTCTAACACCCCCTGGGGGGATTAGGGTGTGTTTTTTTCTCACTATCTTATCCACTCGACATCTCATTCCTCCTCTTCCTGTTGCTTGCCCACTGTTCTGATCACCATTTTGGCGCAGCAGGATCACCAATTTGCGTTGAACAGAGCGAAATATAGTTTACGGTTTTCATTTTTATACATGATTTTGTTTCTAATTGTGGTCAGGAGAAAATTAATTCCAATATTTTTGTTGTGTAAGAGACTAAAAACTAGAACTTCATTTCTCACACAAAATCAAGAGCTAGCATTTCAAATAATTGTTTTTAGAAAAGCATTTGAATCTAGGAGCTTAGTGCCTGTCGTCCACATGACTATGACTAAGTAACTTGCAACATTGAATAGAATCATTATTACACATGTTCCTCAACTTATATTTCAATATGATGTTCCAAAGTCGCTCATCTAATATACAGCATATAGCATTCAAGTCTAAGAAGTTTGAAGTTCGATATTGTTTTTCTAGGTAGTTTCAAGGGTTCTCTGAGTCAAAACCAACATAAATACTGTATTTTTCATTCTCCAAATATTAATTTTCATGTATAGCTTCCACATGTAACAAGTGCACTTTTTGGTTAATGTTCCTCAACATACTACTATTCTTCAAATCAAATAAAGTAAATCAAAACTGAATGTGAACCTGCTCACAGAAAGATATCTGAAAATGAACTTAAACTTAATCTTAGAAACTATTGAAACTATTCAATCCTATCACTAACAATTAAGGGATTAAGCAGGCTACAAGCCATTAATACTCAACGAAATCATAGACCAGGTTAGGCTCGAAGGAAAGTTTTAACATAAAATTATATTAAAAAAAACAATGACTTTCATCACACTAATCAACCACATACCAGCTGAATGTGTCTTCCTTCCCATAAAAAATGCAGAATAAAAGTATCTACAAGAAAATATAGCTCTTTAAGGTATTGCATTCACTGCTCAACAGATTAGATTTATCTTTGTCTAAACTGTATCATCTAATGGTGCTGTAAGCAATATGAATTATCTTTGGGAAAATTATCTGAAATTAAAATTTTGAAAAAACACTGCCATCAACTCCCTTTGCTGCTACATTTTCAGTGCTACACAGTCATTGCATGTACTACTATAAGGTAGCGAAATGGTAATTTGTCTGGGTTATAGCCATCAACATTGTTATACTGCATAGAAGCAAGCCAGGAAATTAGGTCACAAGTTGGAGTGGATACAAATAGCCCAAATATATAATCTCTCTTCTGGTGCAAAACTGCAAACGCTTTCAAACATAGAATGATCACATAAAGAATAAAATATATTCTTTTCATTGTTTGACCTGTAATTTCCTACTTAGAGCATGTTATGCAAGCAATATCATATTCTCCTTTTATTGTTCAAATATTTAGTGAGGTAAAGAAACTAAATAAGAAGTAACATCACCAAAAAATTGGAGCATGCACTCACTAGATAAGTAATGCCTTCCTTTGCACAACAGATCCTTCTTGAGTGATTGAAAGTTCGAGAATTGCTTACCCCATGAGCTAACATTCATTTCCACCAGACAAGAGTTGCCACATCCATACCAAATCACAGACTTTCCATTCAGATGCAGTTCCAGCTTCTGTTCAACTCTAAACTGTCCAGGGTCCAACAAAGTCGACCAAATACTGTCGAGAAAATAAGTTTGAAACAATAAATAACCATTTCTAGCAATTGAATTCCCAATATAGTAAGCCAAAACTTATAGAATATGATTGATGATGAACACAATAACAACTAGGCAATATTCTTCAACAATCAATGTGACCAAAAACTAGCAGCATGCTTCCACCACAAACACATACAGTAATTAGGGGAAAATAAATACTTTTAGGTGCAATACATTCCCATGAATTCGATAAATCTACACTTGGATAGTTAGATTATAGGATCCGTGCATGCAAAACCAAATTATTGTGCTACAATTATTAGGTATTTTGCTAGTACAGAAGGGAAAGAAATCGGAGACAACGGATAATGATTAAAAAATGAGATAATAATCTACCATCAAAATGGAGGAGGAAACGGTGGATGCCAAAAGGGTTTCTTAACGTGAAGTCAATCGGAGAGATCATCGGTGACGAATCAAATTGAATCAAACTCGTCATAGTGAAGAGAATACAAGCCGGAAGCTGGTATCTGTTCGAAAAAGTGAGGACATTGTTAGAATTAGCTCTTCCATTAGTGGAAGGAAAAGAGAGTTCCAGTTTATGGTTGTTGCTTTTTTATGTAATACAGTAAGAAGTATCTTAGAGCATCTCCAATTGTAATGGGCCAGCCATACGTCAGCCTTAGGCTAGCCACAAACTCCTCCTACCATATTATCAGCACTAAAAACTCCTAATGTCACATCATCAGGACAAATAACTTGACAAGCAATAGGCTAGCCACAATAAATAAAATTATAAAAAATAAATAATTAACAATCGGAATTAAATTTACGACACAGATACAGGAAAAATCAATAATAATATTTAAATTAAAAAAACTACATTAATTATTAAAAAATTACATTAATTAAAAAAAATTAACGAAGTGCAATCCTCCGCGCCCACAACTCTTTAATTAAATCCTTTTGGAGTCGAATATGAGCATCCACTTGGCGCATGTCGGCATGCGCCTCGAGGCGGCCGACTTCATCGTGAGGTACCCCCTTCGTACGTTGGGGGCGGCCACGCCGTGGCTTGGGCCGGCTTCATTAGCATCGTCATTGGCCAACTAGTCAGTTGTACACCTTCATCTTCGACAATCATGTTGTGTAGAATAATACAGGCGTACATTATATCAGCAATGCAGTCGACATGCCACAAACGCGTTGGACCCCTAATTGCCGCCCATCGAGACTGGAGCACACCAAATATGCGCTTCACATCCTTGCGCGCCGACTCATGTCATTCCGCAAAGTAGGTCTTCCTCTCATCTGATGCGCATCTGATCGTCTTCACAAAGACGGGCCACGTAGGGTATATCTCATCCGCCAAGTAGTAGCCCATATCATGCTGGTTCCCGTTGGCGATAAAACTGATGGCCGGATCGACACCCTGGCACTGCTCGTTGAAAATGGGAGACGAGTTGAGGACATTGAGGTCGTTGTTCGACCCGGCTACCCCAAAATATGCATGCCAAATCCACAGCAGGTAATCAGCTACGGCCTCGAGGATCTTCGTGGGATTCTTTCCCTTATAGCCGGTCGTGTAGAACCCTTTCCAGGCAGCGGGGCAGTTCTTCCACTCCCAATGCATACAATCTATGCTGCCCAACATCTCGGGGAACCCATGCTTCTCCCCGTGCATCTGCATCAGATCCTGGCACTCTTCAGGGGTAGGGCTTCGAAGATACTGATCACGAAATATTTCAATAACGCCCTGACAGAAATACTTCAGACAATCCAGGGCAGTCGTCTCACCGATGTGGAGGTACTCGTCCCACATGTCTGCCGCGCCTCCGTAGGCCAACTGCTTGATTGCCGCAGTGCACTTTTGTATAGGTGTGTGGCCGGGTCTGCTACCCGCATCGTACCTGAATCGGAAACACAAATATCGACGCTCCAAAACATCAACGATACGCATAAACACTGTCCTACGCATCCTAAAACGCCGCCTGTAAAGAGGCGCCCAAACCGCGGCTCCTCCGCAAAGTAGTCTTCATATAGCCGCTGATGTGCAGCTACCCCGATCAATCACTGCTCGTCAGTGGACAACGGGTGGAGGTCGAGGTACCACCGGCTGCAAGGCCCTTTGTATCAACCGATTTATCTCGCGGGACGTATAGGCCTTCAATTCTTCGTTCATTTGCAGTTCGTACTCCTCAGCATCACCACCACTACCACCACTACTACCACCCGCGTTACTCATTTCACGTTGTTGCTCTTGTACAGTGGTGCGAATGAAAATGACGTGCAAATCAGGTATATATAGTGTTTCGAAAAATTAAAAAAAACTTGAGCTGGCCGATCGCTCGCCGATCGGGAGGGAGCCTGTAATAGCGGCCAGCCGACCGGCGAGCGGATCGGCCAGCGCCCGAAAATCGGCGTCGGGTCGCCGATTTGTTCGCCGAAATGGCGCTCGCCGGTTCCAATGGTTCGGCGAGCAAACCGGCCAGCGCCGGGAATCGGCTAGCCTGTCCGCTCGCCGCCATTAGAGATGGTCTTACAATTTTTGCCCCTAACCCATCCTTTACCGTACTCAGATCGCAACAGATCAGAAAAGCAACCATGACTGCCGCCACCTCCGATAATTCCGCCGCTTTCGCGCACGGTAGTACCATCACAAATAGCATCTCCACAACCGTGCAGCAGGTCGCCGTCGTCATGCTCGAAAACACGGCACTCCAATACCTCTCCTGCTACTGCCGCTGCTCGCGGATGAATGGTGCATCAAATCCAGAGACTGCGGTGGGGATGATTGCCGGCAAAAAAAGAGAGACGGCGAGAGCTAGTGTAGTCTGTTGAAGATAGTAGGCCGGCGGTGGTTAGTTTAGAATTTCTTTTTTTATTTTCTTCTAATACATTTTTTATTTCAATTTTATTAAGGGTATAATTGTCAATTTGAAATGTTCTCAGCTATAGTAGGAGGTATTGAACATTTTTTATGCAAAGGTATCTTAATTTTTTTTCTTCATTGCCTTAGAAACATTAATGCTTTTTTTAATTTGTATTATTGGAACAAGAATATTAAAAAGTGGAGTAATTTACTTGTAATTTTATATAATTATGGTTTTCAAAATGGTTAAATACGGTAAATAGTACTGCTATTTAATTAAATATTTAGTAAGTATAAACAATTACAACAAGCATATTTTCCTATAGAATTAAGAGAAAATTACCAAAAAAATCATAAAATTTAATCAAATTTTAGTCAATAAGGAAACTTTAAAAAATAACTAGAGTATATTATTACTTTATTTTTTCCTCAATTAGTCTACTTTTATATTCAATATTTTTCATTTTGAAGTTATTAGCTTTTATATGTGATATGCAAATTTACAAAACAAATATTATGGATTTTAACTTCTAAATCCTACATAATTTTCTCACAAATCTAAATTAATGGTACAAATGAAAAATTATTAAAATTATGATAATACAATTGACTAAATTAAAGGTTACAAAATTGATTAGAATTTGAACAAACTACATAATTATTTATTTTGGTAATACCCTATATTCAATTCCAATAATACATGAACATGTTGTCCTCGTTAAGTTTAAATGGCCACCTATAACTTTAGGAGAAAAAAAAGTGATAAAAATACAGCAAAAATGCAAAATTTTATTAGAGGTGAAAAGCATGAATAAGAGTGCCTTGGGGTCAGACGCGGCCATTGTATAATAACTCACCGCTCATCATACCCATCTCACTACCTAAGCTACTACCTAAACACGGTTAGTCACAAACTTATCTACAAACCCATAAAAACAACACTTTTACAACTCGGGCTGCTGCTCAGATTTCACCGGTGTCGACGCACACTTCTCATTTTGGATTGCCAGGCTGTCGGCAACCACTGAGTCCGTCACCAACCCCGTCCCTCTCATCAACGCGCCCTCCTCTTCGTTGAACTTGAGGGCAACTCTCAACTTCCTGGTTCTGAATACCAAACACAAGGCCGCTATTCAGAATTCAACATAGCATGTCACTGTGTTTACGATTATAAACACTCCAAATTACCCATTCAAGCGATCGTTGATGGCAGTCAGGTCTTTCGAAGGGCTCTGGTACGCGTGAGTGCTTTCTCCCACGCAAGCATAATAGCTTTTTGAGCTATGTGATATTAGTGCATCCATCTGAGAAATGCATCACTTAGTGATTATACATAAAGAGAAGCGAGAGAGATGAATGTGCTAAGAGTCTTTCAGACCTTTGATGACTGCAACGGGGAGACGTAAACATTGTGAGCCGCGGACACTTTCTTAGGGGACATGTCTGGAAGACTTGGAAACGGGGATGGTTTAGGCGATG
Source organism: Salvia splendens (assembly GCF_004379255.2). Lineage (NCBI taxonomy): Eukaryota > Viridiplantae > Streptophyta > Magnoliopsida > Lamiales > Lamiaceae > Salvia > Salvia splendens. Next base: position 9,356,272 of record NC_056035.1, on the reverse strand, counting down.
CTGGTGCTGGAAAAGCACCTAATTTGACAGGAATAAGATCCAAGTTAATACTGTATGAAAAGAGCAAGCTTATTTTCTCTTGGTTGAATTGCTTCCTTTTTTAACTCCAACCGGTCAACAGATGAATCGGAATAAAAAAATTGACTTCCTATGGCTACCAACCATCAATGTTATTCTTGGCCTCTGAAGCATGAGAACTACCCTGTTCTGATCCACCAGGAGCAAGCTCAACTAGAAGAGGTTTTACCACAGGAATGAATATCTCATTGTAAAATGTTATGATATCAACATGATCATGGCCGGTTCTCTGTTTCAAAACAAGGGAAATGTTTAGATTCCAATGTGTTTTCCAAGCAAGAGGTTGAGCCAAAAGCAACATACCCCAGTTCGGCGAGGAACTTTCCAATCAACATACACACTTCGGAAAACCTGAGGTTTGCATTGAGGTTGCTTTCTATAGTTAAAAATGATTTCTTTGAAGGTCAGGTTCAGTTGGGAAATCTGCATACAGGAATGAATATCAGAGATAACAAAGAGTGGATGACTCACAACCTTAAAGCCAAATAAAGTATCAAAAGCCGACCTTAGCGACTCCATAGAAGCAGCAAAGGATAATTTGATCGATGTGTCGGCTGAAGAACAGTGTTGTCTGCTGACCAAGGATCTTTTGGAAAAGGCAGTAGACAGACTCTCTTATCTGCTGCGAAAGCTGTAGTCTTTCAACCATCCCATTAATTCTGACGGCTGCTAATTTCACAATCTGGGAAAAAATTAAGCTTATATTTATAAAACCAAAAGCGTAAATAATTTGGAACTTTCATAAACACAGGAGCATGCCACAAAGCACAGAGTGATTCAAAACTTTCAAATTTTGGACGAGCCATTCTGCTTGATGTGTACTAAAGTAATGTAGTAATTACTAACTAGCAAATGTACAACTGAAATAGTTGCTCTTGTTACATATTTATTGACCAGTTGACAGAATATATTAGAAGATCATGATCAGTGAAACTGATGCATCCCCAAATAAGTTGGATTTTAACCCTCAGCTATAATAGCTGAGAGCTGACTGAACAAAATAGACGACCATGACTTATAAAAACAATATCTCAATTATGTACTGTATATGACACTGAATCTGAAATTTTGTAATTTTATTAAACATAAGTAGAGTAGCACGAGATACCTTACTGAAGAAAACATTGACAGCTGTTTCTGCACATGTTTCTCCTCCACCACCTGGATTTGGTCTCGTAGGACTGAAAAATGATAGAAGATTAGTTATGCTTGAGCCAATAGATGAAAAAAACTAGTTCAGACTTTGAAGATTAATCATGCTATGCCACAAAAATTAGATCAGACTTTCTTGCATCTAAGCTTTTGACGCAAATACCTAGCAAATGCAGAATGTAAAATAGGAGCTTGAAACTTAGATTTCAAGTTGTTTAGGACCAAGAGGCGATCTTTCACTGGTGACGTGAATGGATTCCGTTCAACCAATACACTTCGGTACTCAGTGCAGACTCTCTTTGGTGAAAGTATATCTCCATTTTGACCTGGATACCATTTCAGAAATAATCAATATTTACTTACCAAAACAGTAAAACCAATCTTAAAGAAATAGTCTTCTCAAGATCAATACATCATAATACCCAATAATTTTTTACCAGTTTTTTCATGCTTTTGAGCGAAGGCTGAGAGACCAGTTGACATGTTAATGTGCATGGCAATTGCATCCAAAGACAGCATAGGTTCGGCTAACAAGCCAAGACGAGTTACTTCTGCAGAAAGGGCGGGTTTTGCTACAATCAAGGAGTTGTACATTGATGAGCCTTTTTCCCAAACCATGCTCTCTAATAATCGTTCTTCAAGCGAATTTAAATGCCTCCTGAGTTCCCTGGGCAGAGTTTCTTCATGTCTGATGAAGCTCTCTATCACCTTACTAAGATCAAAGGCTGTTATTCCTGTTCTCTCCAAAACTGTTGGAAACAACATTGTCACAGTTTTATGTGTGGCAAGAACAAGCTCAGCAGAACATGCTAGCATACATCTGTGAAATCTCTCATTGGTAAGCAAAGAAGTTAAATTGTTCGCGTGCAAAATCTGGGACTCAGCCATGCACATTACTTGGAGAACCCTGAAATACAGCTTCATTGCTTCGATTCGACGTTGTTCAGCCCATATGTTGTCCATCAAAGTAGCATTTTGTCCAGGTCCGCTAATTGGAAATATCGCTTCAAGTATTATCTGAGCCCTCCTAGTGACATCAGCACTCACATCTCTGTCGCATGATTGAAGGAATCTCTCAAGCTCTGCTGAAGGTTTAGATGGGAGTGGAGCGATAACAGAACGTAGCCATTTTGCAGTTGTCATTGCTGTGCTGACTGGAGTAGCAGCCATCTTGGACATGCCACCACCAGCAAAACCATTGGAATGGCGTACAGGAGATCGGTAAGGGGACAGTGGACTTGAAATTGTCTTTATTGGGGAGGACATTGTGTCAATTTTCCTCTGAAGTGGTATAATATAAAAATAAAAAATTAATAGTTAGCAACAGACACAGCGATTTTAAAAGTCTTGAAATTTTAACAAGAAACTAACCTTTGACCCATTTCCAATCATGCTTAACGCACTTCCAGATAAGCTCCCTGAACCTAGCAAGCTATCATTGTCATTTATAAAAATCTTTTCATCTAATCCATCCATATCTCGAATTGCAGAATCATAATCCTTCTCCAGCAAGTTCATACTTGATGGTAGAGAAGATTCATCCATCAAATCTTCATAATAGATCAAACCATCTACATTTGGTCGTGGGAAAAAGAATGTCAGCTAACAGTACATTATAATGGAAATCAAGCAATGTTAGACTAACCTGTAACAATATTTTCCAAGTTCTCAGGCGTAGAATCAGAAGCCAAGCAAGGGCTTTGCTTCAATATATCAGTTATCATGTTGTTAGCTTTTTCCAAAGTTTGCCTGAGAACATCCTCTGAAGTGTCATACATATTGCAAAGTGATGCGAGGAGATCAACCTTGTCGCCTTTCATAACTGTATTCAAGTGTCAGGATATGACCGTCCTTACAAAAAGAAACAATACATAACAGGAACCCAAAAATGTATTACAAAATATACCTATGCGTTCAGAATTATTAAGATTGAAGTTTCTGTAGCGAGCAGGAACGTGTATTAAAAGTATTGCCTGTGAACAATAGATAGAAATAGTTTAGGAGATTACAGATTGACTTCATAAACAGTTTGAAGAAACAAGGACCACTCCACATAACACACTCATAATTTGATACTCTAACCATCTATAAAAAAAGGTTTTCTTTGCATTGTTTTGGAGCTTTTGGGCATAATGATTGCATTTTTGCATATAAATTTAAGAGAAACGAATTGTAGTACATCCGATAATAGTTTACTTCTATCTGAAATCTAGGATAAACATTCAATTCGTTAAATTAAAAGAAAACCACTGACCAGGACAGAAACCAGGCCATGAGTACATGATACTAAATCTTTGCACATACGGAACACGTGTACACGAAGTGCCAGAAAGAGTAACCATCCGAAACGGTAATACTCTGACCCATGACCAGATATATTTGCAGCATTAATTCGATTGCCATCATTAGCATCAACCATAGAGAAAAGATCCCGAAATGCACGCTCATATTTCCTGAGAGCAGTAGGCAACGACAAAACATCAGTAGTTTAAACAAGGAAAGTAAACATCCGCAGATCCGCAATTATTACCATGGCACTCAACACAGCTAATCAATCAAGGCAATTTGTTTGGCTAATAGAGAGTGGGCTGAGCAGGTATTATTCCCCTTTAGTAACTGACCAGCAATAATATTTACACAATTACAAATTCTATAGATTGATGTAGATAACCACCAAGCACAAACTACAGAATTAGACAAATAATGATATTGACATATTCAAATGCTAAATTTGATAAATTTATTATGTGTCCACTTAGGTGCCGAAAAGTAAACTCTTTTAGGACTAAAAAAACAAATGCATAAACAACAATGCATAAAATCATTTTCCAAAAAAAAAAAACAAATGGTTCACTTTGAATGGACGAAAGGAGTAGTTCGCTTAACATGATATACACATTGTTGCAAATCAATTTCCCAGAAGCTGAAAAACTTAGTTAAGGGTATAGCAGAAATGAATTTAGAATGCCTAAACCGCATGGGGACACCAATTATTGAGTAGTGCGAAAATCTATTCCACAGAAAATGCCAAGAAAGATAAAAAGGAAGATGTCCAGAACATCTAGGATTTATAATGCTTATACAATATATATTTTCAAAATAAGACGATTCAGTTATAGAAATGTTAAGTCGAATAATTAATGAAAAAATTACATAAGAAGCAATGGCATGGAAACTGAGAAATAAAAGATAATGCATACTCACTTGCTCAAGAGGATCAAATGCACAAAGTTAGTGTGTGATTCCTTTGCCTGATGGAAAACGAGAATAAGGCACAACCACCGAGACCAAAACAGATACGGCCAAAAATGAAAGATGCTACGAGAACTTGATTAAATTAATACTAGCACTTATGCAAAAAATATCCCATATCATTGAGTACCTCAAACCTCTTCTCCCAATCCTCACCATACAGGTTACTCAAAATCGATCCAACCTTGATTAGAAATTGATGAAGTTCTTTATAAAAATCAACGATACTGCAAGGCAAAATGACAGAATCCCTGATTACCAACAACCACAAATTTCCCAAAAGCCAACTATATGAAAAACGTTTCAGAAAAAAATACTTGAGCCTTGCTGCTCTCAATATCTGGCATAAATTGAGACCCTTCTCCGTGGGGCCAACATTTTCTCTGAGCCTTCTAACTGAATATAGGACAAATGCAAACCAATACCGTTCTGCTTCATCCAGCTAATAAGATAAAAGATCAAAAGCTTAGTAGAATTTATAACTCAAGTCACTTCAACAATAGGAAAACAATTAAAATTACCAAATTCAGTTTAAAACGATCAAACATATAGTCAATGCCAGGTGTATAGGAAAAGGATTTACATACCGTCCCATTTCCAATAGCAGATACATTGGCTAAAAGAAGACTCTTGCTTTGACCAAACAGCTTCATGGCTTGATCCAAAAAGTCACTGTCATCTAAGGGTAGAAAATTCTGATAACGCCAAGAACAAATCAGCCGTTAATTAAGGGACAACAAAGGCAGACTCCATAAAACATGATAACTTTAATTAATCTATGCGCAAGCGAAACACAGCTACTCCCAATCAAAACGACAAAATCCTGAATCATCTACAGATATATAAAAAAAAATTCAAAAGGATGGATTAGCTAAATGCTGCTAAAATTACAAATTTTATAAAGCAGATGAACTAATTCTCAAATAATTGGTCAAAACGTAAAGGGCATATAAATAATATACGAGTAAAAGAAAAATTTTAAGGAATAAAAAAAACATACACACATACAGATGGAGAGAGACAGAGGAACACACATTGCGGCCAAGAAGGAGGATTGACACAAGCAAACGACAAAACCAACAAAGAAAAATAAAAATGGTAAAAAAATAAAGAAGAGACCTCGCAGAAGTGAGCAAATCGAGCTTCAATGGACGTTCCACCTCCTTCTCGCTCACGATCAGGGGTTGAAATCTTGATCTGCTCAGCCATATGTTTCAGATCTCCGATCTATTCAGGCTACATATAACACAAATTTAGGAAACAAACAACTGCATAGACTTACGAAGCAGAAATGAAAACCCTAATTGAGTAACCAACCGAAAAAGGGCAATAATTCAGAATGGGCGAAACTCAAACCTCAGCTGAGAATCGTTGTTTGTTTCCGGCTGCAACGGCCTGCTGATGCTTCTTCCTTATCTCTATGAAATGCGAGAGAGAGAAAAAGAGGGGTTTCGTTTGCCTTTTTTCTAGTAATTTTTTATTTAGCTTTCAAGGGAAAATAAAACAATTCTAGCTCAGCTCGCGCGGGAAAACACATGGCATCGGATGGCCATGCCATGTCCTCATAGTCGACACACATACATGCTCAACCAATGCCACCATGACGCGTGTCCTATTATCTAAGTTTACCGCCAAAATTCCCCTGGGGCAGACAAAACAATGAGATTCCCTTTCCTTTTCGCCATTTTCTCTCGCTGCGCTGCCTATATGAGTATAATCTTTATGGGTAATGATTTAAACCACGATCAATGAGAACTTTCACGTGCGCTGAGTGTGTGTGGAACGACGGCTTGTTACTTGAAAATAGTTGTAAAATGTGAGAGACGGCAGAGATTCGGCCACCGGCGGCAGATCTAGGTCAGATTGATGATTCTAATTCAATTTTGTGGATTGTCTTTTTTGTTGTGTTTTTCTTTTCTTTTTTGGCAATTTTGTGGTGTTCCGAACACCGTGTTCGTATGTTGTTAACTTAAAATTTTGTAGTATTCGATATGATTATGAAATTTTATTCGAGAATAAATTAGATTTATTTTAAAAATAGAAGATTATTTTGATATGATGGGCATTGGGCAACTACCTCAAGCACGAAAATGGAAAATATGCTCGGGACTTTCAATGTGGAAACCAACTTCAAAAATTGGTTTTTGAAAAGGGATATTGCCCCTAAAATATCATGTAACTTTTAAAAAGTTATATTTTTTTCACGAACTTTACTTTACCCAAGTTTGTTGTATTTCCCATCAATGAAAAAAATTCAGCTATATTAATGGATTGAAGAATAATTTTGGAAGGTGTACTTCAAGAAAAACTATTTTCAAATATTGAAGAACTTGAAGCTCTCGAAGTTGTTGTCGAGAAATTATGGGGAAAAATCCGTATCATAATATTATTTGTCATAATTTTTGCTCTAGTGAAAACAACAAACTCGGGTAAAGATTGTGATATTTGCTAAGTTTAAAGTTTGTGGAGAAAACTTAACTTTTTAAAAGTTCCATAATATTAAGAGCCAATATTTCTTTTAAAAAATATACTACTATTAAGAACGAAGGTCCGGGTCACTAACATGACAACCAACTCCATGTATTTATAGAATGATTACACAAATTTGTAATGATTTTACGAAAATGGTTGTTGTGTTTTGAACTGATAAGTAGCATTATCAAGTCATATCTATTCTCATTGTTTTATTTAAGATGATCACTTCTTTGAATGATACGAAATTTTAAGTCAAGCTGTTGTAGCACAATAAAAAAGAAAAGATAGTTAAATGATTTTAATAAGTGTAAAAATCATGGATTAAATATGCCCGGTCAATGGATTTTGACCAAATAATAAATGTGACGAGACATTTAATTTTGTGAAATTAAATGACATAGCGTCGATCTACATTTTACGTAGGTAAATGTAGTATATTCACTTTCTCAAATCCGATTTCCGGTGAGTGAGAAATAGTGGATTAAAGTTGGGCATAATTAGCTTTTAATTAAAGCTTGGAGATGGAGCTTAGGGAATAATTAACTAGTGTTAATTATCCCACATTGGAAGATTAACACATCTTTAATGTGTATAAATTAAGTGACTTTATGTTACTTAATAATTATAGTGGACCAAGATGGGTGAAAGAGCCCACACGCGCGCACACGCGCGCGCCGCCGCCGCCGCCCGCCCGCCCGAGCCCGTGCCCGTGCACGTGCACGTGCACGTGCTCGTGCTCGTGCTCGCGGTCGCGGGCCTCGGGCCCGAGCCCGATCTCGATCTCGAATCGGGCCCGAGCCCGATCTCGATCTCGATCTTGGACTTGGACTTGGACTTGGTCTTGGACTTGGATCTTGGCAATTGGTCTTTGGGTGGTCTTTGGGCTTGGTGCTTGGCCCAAACTATTCTTTTTGGACCACCGCCGAGTCAGCAATCCAAGTGGCTTGACACGTCGTCAAGCGAGGCACAGTCACGGTTGCCACGTGAGAAATCCACACGCTCCACACACGGGTGGCACATTACAGCCACACGCCTGTAACCGACGTCGGTTACGTTTTTGCCATGATGAGCCTTCAATGGCTGGTTGACCCTGCATGGTGGTTGGCCTATAAATAGGCTAGCCATACCACTGCATTAGGACACACACCTACAAGCATTCTCTGCATAAGCTCTCTCCCTCTCCCTGCATTGTCTTTCTGTCGAAGCTCTGCCCTCTCCTCCATCCCGTTCGCCGGAGCTCTGCTGATTGCGGTGCTGCATCAGAAGAGACGTAGCCGTTTTACCTTTGGGGACGACACGCCAAACCGAGAGCACTACCGGGGCGTATCTCGTCTTGCGGGAAGAGGCCTCCTCGACTCGGCTGTCATAGCATACTGGTTTAGTTGTTTCATTTTCGTTGTAACTTCAGTTCTTTTTTGTATTCCTTCTTTTGGGTTGTATTACGCCCGGTTTTGTTATCTTGTAATCCCAGAAACCAACAATCGCAAGACGAGATAGCTTGCCTTTGAAGGAATTTGAACTTCTAAACTGAACTAAAACTTCCGAAACATTAACACCTTTTGCTGGAGATGTCGACGGAATCCAACACTGCTGCTGCCAACGCCACCGCCGCCATTCCCTCCACCATGGCGACCACTGGACCGGTCAACACTTCATCGATTCCCTCGATGATGCCAACTCCTGGCTTCCCAGCCGCTTCATCCACCGTCCCTTGGGTTTGGGACAACCCCTTCGGGGCGTCCACTGGTTCCACCTTTGGTGGTTCGGTTGGTTCCACTTTTAGTGGTTCCTTCGGATCCTTTAATGGATCGAGTGTTGGTGCCTTCGGGCTCAATACTAGTGTTGGATCTTTCGGGATCAACACGAATGCTGGGGCCTTCGGGTCTCATGCGGGTGCTAGTCCCTTCGGGGCTGGTACGACCATGGCGGGCTCTATGCCCAACATGAATGGTGGGGGCTCTATGCCCAACCAAGTTGTTGGCTCCTTCGGGGGCAACGGAATTGGTTCCTTCCAAGGACCAACTGCGGCACCTTTGGCACCAAGAATGATGCCACCTGCCGAGAAGCCACCAAAGTTTGGAGGATCTGACTTCAAGCGGTGGTACCAGAAGATGTTGTTCTACTTGACAACATTGGGCGTCGCCAACTTCCTCACGGAGAACGAGCCGCCCGCGCCAAGCGACCAAGAGACTAGGCTCGAAGTCATGGCGGACTATGAAGCTTGGAGAAAAGGGGATTATCTATGTAAAAACTTTATTTTAAGTGCATTAGATGATAGCCTCTATAATGTATACTCCATTGTAACCACATCTAAACAAATGTGGGAAAGCCTAGAGAAGAAATATAGCATAGACAATGCTGCAGGGACTAAACAGGTTGTAGCATCCAAGTTTATGGACTACAAGATGGTCGACTCTCGACCCATCATGGAGCAAGTCCAAGAGCTCCAAATGATCATCCACTCCTTAGTGGCTGAAGGGATGACCTTGCCCGATAAGTTCCTAAGGTGCACGATCATTGACAAGCTCCCTCCAAGTTGGAAGGACTTCAAGAGTTATCTCAAGCACAAGCGAAAGCAGATGACCCTTGAAGACTTGATCGTGAAGTTGCGCATTGAGGCCGACGTGCGCAAAAGTGATCAGAAGGCTAAAGGCTTCACCCCAAATGAAGCCAAAGCCAACCTGTTGGAGCGGGGCGGTCCCTCCAACAAACGCCCTCGCCCAAACCGTCCAAATGACAAAGGGAAGGGAAAGCAGCCTTCAAGGAAGTTTGAAGGCGACTGCTACAAATGTGGCAAACCGGGCCACTTTGCCAAAGACTGCCGCAGCAAGAAGAAGAAGCCGGCAGCCCACGTCGTTGAGAAGGAGTTCAAGGACTGGGATGAGAACGACCTCATTGCAGTGGTCACTGAAGAGGTTAACCTTGTTGATAACAAGGGAGGCTGGTACATCGACACCGGCGCTACTGCTCATGTTTGCTCCGACAGGAGCAAGTTTGCCTCCTACACTGCTGTTGAAGGGAGGAAGATCAACATGGGGAATCAAGCATCGTCAGAAGTCCTCGGCGTTGGCAACGTGATTCTCATGATGACGTCTGGCCTAACTATCACTTTGAAGGATGTGCTGCATGTCCCGGACATCCGCAAGAACCTAGTGTCAGGATCAATACTAGTTAATAAAGGGTTTAAACTTGTATTTGAGTCCGATAGGTTTGTCTTGTATAAGTTTGGAAAATCCATCGGAAAAGGTTATGTAACCGATGGGCTTTTCAAGCTTAGTGTAGCAACTCGAAGTGTTGCGAAGCCATTGGCCAAAAAGAGTAAAGCATCTACTTCCTCTTATTTGATTGAGTCTTCAAATTTGTGGCATTGTAGATTGGGACATGTAAATTCAAAAGCCATTAAAAGATTAGTAAATTTAGATTTACTAAAGGCTAATGAATTGGATATCCAAGATAAATGTGAAATTTGTCTTGAAGCAAAAATGACTAAGTTGCCGTTTCACTCGGTCGAACGAAGCACAAAACCCCTTGAATTAATTCACACGGATGTATGTGATTTAAAGATGTTGCAAACTAGAGGTGGTAAAAAGTACTTTATCACTTTCATAGATGATTGCACAAGATATTGCTACATTTATCTTTTAAGAAGCAAAGATGAAGCAATAGAGGCGTTCAAAAATTATAAGAACGAAGTTGAGAATCAACTTGGTTGTAAAATCAAAATGATTCGAAGCGATAGAGGAGGCGAATATGTAGCCCCGTTTGAGGAGTTATGCAACGCAAGTGGTATAATTCATCAAACAACTGCTCCATATTCACCACAATCTAATGGTGTTGCAGAACGCAAGAATCGAACTCTAAAAGAGATGATGAATGCACTGCTACTCAGTTCAGGATTACCACATAACATGTGGGGGGAAGCTGTTTTGACAGCAAACTATATCTTGAATAAAATCCCTCTCAAAGGAAAAGATGTTACTCCTTATGAGTTGTGGAAGGGAAGGAAGCCATCCTACAAATACCTCAAAGTGTGGGGGTGTTTGGCAAAGGTGATGGTTCCTCCGCCCAAAGAAGTTACAATCGGACCTAAGACGGTTGATTGCATCTTCATTGGATATGCACTTAACAGTAGTGCATATCGATTTGTTGTTCACAAGTCTGAAATATCGACTATCACAGTAGGAACAACAATTGAGTCGAGGAATGCTGTATTTCTCGAAAATACCTTTCCTTGCAAAGATAAGGAAAAAGTATCAACCAATTCTGAGACAAGAATTGAAGAAGCCACTAGTTCTAAACAAGTGGAAGAAGAAGCCACTAGTTCTAAATCAACAGATGCGGAACCTGAATCGCGCAAGCGTGCAAGGCCCGATCCAAAAGATACAGTACTAAGACGTGGTAATAGAGTCAGAACACCAAAAACTTTTGGTCCTGACTACATTGCTTTCATGTTGGATGAAGAACCAACATCGATAAAAGTAGCCTTTGCTGGCCCAGACGGGCTGCATTGGAGAGAAGCTGTTCAAAGCGAAATTGATTCAATTTTGCTGAACCACACATGGGTGTTGGTTGATTTGCCCGAAGGTGCTAAACCTTTAGGATGCAAATGGGTTCTTAAAAGAAAGTTTAAGGCCGATGGAACAGTTGATAAGTATAAAGCCCGATTAGTAGTAAAGGGTTTTAAACAAAAAGAAGGACATGACTTCTTCGATACCTATTCACCTGTAACAAGGATTACATCTATCCGGGTGCTTCTCGCTATTGCTGCATTGCACAATCTCGAGATTCATCAAATGGATGTAAAGACCGCGTTTCTGAATGGTGAACTAGAAGACGAAATCTACATGGAACAACCCGAAGGGTTTGTAGTACCTGGACAAGAGAAAAAGGTATGCAAGCTCGTGAAATCCCTATATGGATTGAAACAAGCGCCATTGCAATGGCACTTGAAGTTTGATAATGTGATGTTATCAAATGGGTTTAAAATCAACGAGTGCGACAAATGTGTCTACATCAAGAGCACTAATAACGGTCATGTTATAGTGTGTCTCTACGTTGATGATATGTTAATCTTGGGTAGCAACACTCAAGTAATTAACGATACAAAGGCCATGTTAAAGAGAAACTTTGACATGAAAGACATGGGTCTAGCCGATGTAATTCTTGGAATGAAGATTCTAAGAACGAATGATGGAATCATCTTAACACAATCACATTATGTTGAGAAGATATTGAATAAATTCAAAGCCTATGATGGCGCGCCGGTTAAGACTCCAATTGAACTCGACGTTCACTTGAGCAAAAACAAAGGCGAGCCCGTTGCACAAGAAGAGTATGCACGGGTCATCGGGTGCATTATGTACTTGACTAATTGCACTCGACCTGACATTGCTTGTGCCGTGAACAAGTTAAGTCGTTACACGAGCAATCCAAGCAAAGAGCATTGGAGAGCTCTTGTGAGGGTTTTGAGATATTTAAAACACACTCAAAATCTTGGGCTACACTTCTCGAGATACCCCCCGGTACTTGAAGGGTACTGTGATGCCAATTGGATATCCGATAATAGAGACTCACTTTCAACAAGTGGATATGTCTTTACTATTGGGGGTGGTGCTGTATCGTGGAAATCCACAAAACAGACCTGTATAGCCCGATCAACAATGGAATCGGAGTTCATTGCCTTGGATAAGGCTGGTGAGGAAGCCGAGTGGCTTAAGAACTTCCTTGAAGACATTCCATGTTGGTCTAAGCCAGTGCCACCAGTGCTGATTCACTGCGATAGCCAAGCGGCTATTGGAAGGGCAAACAATGGTTTCTATAACGGTAAGTCTCGACATATACGTCGACGACATAACACCGTGAGACATTTGATCACAACAGGGGTGATTACAATTGACTATGTGAAGTCAATAGATAATCTAGCGGATCCGCTAACCAAAGGGTTAAACCGTGATCAAATGAATAAGTTGCTAGAGGGAATGGGTTTGAAATCCACAAACTAAAGAATTGTCATAGTGGTAACCCAACCATGATGACTGGAGATCCCAAGAACTTGGTTCAAAGGGACAACTAAGCTATGAGAGTTCATGGAAAAACACTCAAACTATATCTATTCCCTAGAGAGCAATAGAGTGTTGGAGAACTTGCCTCGTGGTAAAGGCTAAGTCTATGACTTTTAATGGTTCTTAAGGATCTCAAAGAGATGGAATTCTCAAAGAGACCAAGTATGGCAAGGTACTTGACTAAGAATCACCTACGTAAGTGCGAAGTGTGGTCGCTTCATAAAAAACGCACTTATGAATCCAAAGTGGTGTCCAAGACCGCAATGGACACAAAACGTGAGAACGGATGAGGTTGAGGTGTTTAAGTGTTAACACCATTGTCTCGGTGCACGCCGTGGGGGATTAGTTCAAAGCATCGCGCTACTAAGCCGCCTGTGTATCCGATGGTGTCGACTATGGAGGGTTCAAAGTCAACAACTACCTATCCTTATGCTTATATACCTCGCGAGGGTTGAGCTTGTGTCTGCATGCATATGCATTCGGCTATTTCCACTCATGTGGGGGATTGTAAAAATCATGGATTAAATATGCCCGGTCAATGGATTTTGACCAAATAATAAATGTGACGAGACATTTAATTTTGTGAAATTAAATGACATAGCGTCGATCTACATTTTACGTAGGTAAATGTAGTATATTCACTTTCTCAAATCCGATTTCCGGTGAGTGAGAAATAGTGGATTAAAGTTGGGCATAATTAGCTTTTAATTAAAGCTTGGAGATGGAGCTTAGGGAATAATTAACTAGTGTTAATTATCCCACATTGGAAGATTAACACATATTTAATGTGTATAAATTAAGTGACTTTATGTTACTTAATAATTATAGTGGACCAAGATGGGTGAAAGAGCCCACACGCGCGCACACGCGCGCGCCGCCGCCGCCGCCCGCCCGCCCGCCCGAGCCCGAGCCCGAGCCCGTGCCCGTGCACGTGCACGTGCACGTGCTCGTGCTCGTGCTCGTGCTCGTGCTCGCGCTCGCGGTCGCGGGCCTCGGGCCTCGGGCCTCGGGCCCGAGCCCGAGCCCGATCTCGATCTTGATCTTGGACTTGGATCTTGGCAATTGGTCTTTGGGTGGTCTTTGGGCTTGGTGCTTGGCCCAAACTATTCTTTTTGGACCACCGCCGAGTCAGCAATCCAAGTGGCTTGACACGTCGTCAAGCGAGGCACAGTCACGGTTGCCACGTGAGAAATCCACACGCTCCACACACGGGTGGCACATTACAGCCACACGCCTGTAACCGACGTCGGTTACGTTTTTGCCATGATGAGCCTTCAATGGCTGGTTGACCCTGCATGGTGGTTGGCCTATAAATAGGCTAGCCATACCACTGCATTAGGACACACACCTACAAGCATTCTCTGCATAAGCTCTCTCCCTCTCCCTGCATTGTCTTTCTGTCGAAGCTCTGCCCTCTCCTCCATCCCGTTCGCCGGAGCTCTGCTGATTGCGGTGCTGCATCAGAAGAGACGTAGCCGTTTTACCTTTGGGGACGACACGCCAAACCGAGAGCACTACCGGGGCGTATCTCGTCTTGCGGGAAGAGGCCTCCTCGACTCGGCTGTCATAGCATACTGGTTTAGTTGTTTCATTTTCGTTGTAACTTCAGTTCTTTTTTGTATTCCTTCTTTTGGGTTGTATTACGCCCGGTTTTGTTATCTTGTAATCCCAGAAACCAACAATAAGAAGATAAGAGAGAGATTTTATTTCAAAAGTAGAAAATAAATCTTAACTGAAATAAATCAAAAACAAATATAATTAGCTTGAAAGTGATAAAGGAAATATTTTATTACATGGAATAATTATTTTTTTTACATATAATAAAAGCTTATGAGATTATAATATTTATTTTTACAAATAATAAATGCTTATGAGATTATAATATAGTGATCGGGGGAATTGAGTTCTGTCTAGTGAAAGATAGAATGTACGGTCATGTTACATCAAGCATAATATCTGTCGTATTTTATTCATGAACGAATAGAGGATCAAGCATAAAATAAAAATTTAGTAGCATATACTTGTAAGAGCATCTCCAATAACCGGCGTCACCACCGCGACGCCGATTTTTCGCCGACGCCGGTTTGACGCCGAACCATTGGAACCGGCGTCGGCGAAATCGGCGTCGCCATGCCGATTCCCGCGCTGACGCCGGTTCCGACGCCGATCCTCACGGGCGCCATTGTGCGTCCCGGATCGGCGCCAAACCGGCGTCGGATTTAAATTTTTTTTTTTGTTTTTCGAAAACACTATATATACGCGCGTTGGTCCGGGCCATCAGTTTTGTCGCCAGCGGCAACCAGCATGATATGGGCTACTACTTGGCGGATGGGATATACCCTAGGTGGCCCGTCTTTGTGAAGACGATCCGGTGCGCATCAGATCCGAAGAAGGCCTACTTTGCGACGCGGCAGGAGTCGGCGCGAAAGGACGTGGAGCGCGCATTTGGTGTGCTTCAAGCTCGATGGGCTGCAGTTAAGGGACCAACGCGTTTGTGGCATGTCGACTGCATTGCTGATATAATGTACGCCTGTATTATCATGCACAACATGATCGTCGAAGATGAAGGTGTACAACTGACTGATTGGGCCACCGACGATAATGAAGCAGGTCCAAGCCACGGCGTCACCACCGCCAACGTACGAGGTGGGGTACCGCACGATGAAGAAGCCCTCCTCCAAGCACATGCCGACATGCGTCAGACGGAGGCTCATATTCGACTGCAAAAGGATTTAGTTGAAGAGTTGTGGGCGCGGAGGATTGCAAGGCGTTAGTTTTTATGCAAATTTATGTAATTTTTAAAATGTAATTTTTTTAATTATTGTACTTTTTTTTAAAAAATTAATGTACTTTTTAAATTTTAATATTATTATTCGAATTTTCCGTATTTGTCTCGTAAATTAAATTCCGTATGTTGATACGAGTGTAAGTTAAATTATATAATTGTTATTAGTGATGTGGATAGGTAGTGTGAAGGCTATGTGAGGGCTATTTGATGTCCAGTTGATGTGGCAAGCTGATGTGGCAGGAGAATTGTAGTGCTGATGATGTGGCAGTGTGAAGGCTGTTTGAGGGCTATTTGACGTCCTAACCTATTGGAGATGCTCTAAGGGCCACATAATATAATAATTGCATATGTTATTCACGGACGAAGGGAACAATATTTTATTTAAATAATTTATTATTCCTTCCGTCCCTCGAGAATATGCATTGTTTATTTTTTAGTCCGTCCCACAAAAATATGCACTTTCTAATTTAAGAAAGTTTTTTCTCTCTAATGAAGTGAGACTCATTTTTCACTAACAATATTTTATTCACTTTTTCTCTCTACTCCTCTCTTACTTTACCAATTTTACATTAAAACCCGTGTCGACCCCAAAGTACATATTATTTGGAGACGGAGGGAGTATATATATTATCTCCACATTTAACATTCAAATAATGTTTTCTTAACTTTTTTTAGTGTCCATATCTAGTCTATTCAACTTTAAACAATATGATGATAAAATGATCTATAAAGTTCAAGACAAGATGAAATGCATAACTCAATTGGACCTTCAAGCTCCAAAGCAAAATGAAATTATGAAGTTTAGCACTAATCAGGTAAATTCTAAATTCTGGTATTTTAGTTAATAATAAAAGAGTGATTCAGATTTTAGTAGTATGAAAATGGAATACATATGCTATAAGACTACCTTAATGCAAAGAAAACTTGTGAGGGATCGCTGAGATACTGTGGGATAGATAATTTTTTTACATGTATTTGCACTTGACAAAATGAGTGATTCAAAATGTTAGCAATAATCTCTCGATATACGTTGAAATGGTGCACATTTTTTGGGGTTCGTTGTTAGCTCATTTGGAGAAAGAGGTGTGGTTTCATTTCAAATAATGACCAATAATGTGGAAGAAGCTATATTGGCACATGTAAGAGCATGGGAGTGCCAAACCGCTTATTTTGGTGGATGCTCGACCTTCAACACTTGATATTTTGAAATTGAACATTCATGCTTTCCTGAAGATTAGGTCGGGTTATGCTTTCAGATGAGGTACGATTTTGTTGCTAACAATGGAGTTTGTATTGTTCTTCTATCTTCAAAGATTTGGTGCTTCTTTCATAACCTACAATTGGCTAAATCTTTGGGTATCCAGAAATTGTAGGTAGAAAATAATGGAGTAATTTTACTGTAGTCTTCATATTTTAGGACAGTTTGCAATTTCTAACAATGGTCGCCCTATAGTCAAGAGAGTGGCGTGGGTTGCTCCAGATTTTGATTTCGTAGTTGTGCATCATCACATACATAGGGAAGAGAATTTTGTTTATTTTATGTCACACTATGCTTATTCTTATCAATGTTATGTTCATGATCTAGAGGTTTCTGTGCAGGGACGGACACATGTATAATAAGGATGGGCTAAGAGCATCCCCATCTGTGCTCTTGCCAACGAGTACGGATGTGTGCCCGGACCCACTTTTACTCCCTCCTCTTAGACAAGAGCACAACTCCCATGTCTGTGCTCTTCCGCAAGAACAAACTCAAGGGTCCCACCAATCTATTATTCAATTTAAATAAAAAAAATTCCATAAAATTAAAATGCATTAAAAATATCCGGAATACTATTACAAATTACAAAAAATTAAAAATTACCTAATTAAAATCCTAAAAATTAAAAAGTGCATAATTAAAACCCTAAAAATTACATAATTACATAATTAAATTCATAAAATTAAAAAACCCACTACTCATGGCCAAATTTCGCCCAAATGTGTTTGATTAGGTTATCATGTAGCTCAATGTGGGCTCGGGTATCGCGCATTGTGTTCCTTGTTTCGATCTTCTCGCCCACCGTTGTAAGCACACCTCGGCGTGGGGGAGACCTCGCGGTTGAGCTTCAGGCTTCATCCTCGTCGTAAAAGCTAGCCGTCATCGGTCCTTCGTCAGCTATAATCATGTTGTGCAAGATAATACGCGTGTACATGATGTCGGCGATATTTTTCACGTACCACAGCCGAGACGGGGCCTTCACAATGTTGAATCGGGCTTGAAGGACCCCAAAAGCTCTTTCGACGTCTTTCCGAGCAGACTCTTGACGCTGCGCAAAAAGAACCTGTCTCGGGTCTTGCGGGTTGCTGAGCGTCTTCACGAAAGTTGACCACCTTGGGTAGATACCATCGGCGAGATAGTAACCCATGTGGTATGCATTCCGTTGACGGTGAAGTCGATCGCCGGTGCTACACCATTCAAAGCATCATTGAAGAGTGGTGAAGAATAGAGCATGTTCAAGTCGTTGTTGGATCCGGCAATACCAAAATATGCATGCCGAATCCATAGGCGGTAGTCGGCGACCGCTTCAAGGATAAGTGTTGGGCCGCCGCCTTTGTGGCCGCTTAAGTGTTGCCCCCTCCAAGCAGTCGGGCAATTCTTCTACCTCCAATGCATGCAGTCAATGCTGCCAAGCATACAGGGAAAACCATGGAATATTTCGTGAAGACGAAACAACCGTTGGCAATCATCGGTGGTGGGTGCCCGAAGGAATTCATCACCGAAAGCTGAACGGACGCCGTCGCAAAAAATTTTAAGGCAAAGGATTCCAGTAGACTCACCGACATGCAAATACTCATCGAAGAGGTCAGCCGTTTGCCCAGTAGCAAGTTGTCGGATGGCACACGTACACTTCTGCAACGCCGAGAGACTTTGCCGACCGGTTGCGTCTGTACTTGTTTGAAAGTATTCAACACGGGCGGATAATGTGTTGACAATACGCATAAACAAGCGTTTTGACATGCGAAAACGGCACCGAAAGTAATCTTCCGGAAACCGCGGCTGGTCGGAAAATAGTCGGCAACGAGCCTTTCGTTGGCTCTCTCCCGGTCACGATGGATGTAGGTGCGAGTTGATCTAGTTGGTCGAGGAGGAGGGGCGGGGGTATTCGCGGTGACATAAGCTTCATATGAGGCACGATATTGTTCATAGTATTCTTGGTCTTCGCGCTCCGCTTCCGCAATTAGATTGGTGAAATCCATTTGAGAGGGTTTGAGTGAGAGAGGAAGATGTAGATAAGTTTAAAATATGAATGAGATATGAATGTGAGATGATTTGATGTGAAAAATGGATGATAAATGTGTGTATTTATAGATGATTTTGGGAATAAAAAATAAAAAATAATTAAAAAAAATCCAGAAAAACGGTAAAAAACGACCATATTTTTGGGAAATTTGGGATTATTTTTTAATTTTTTTAAAAAAAATGATTTTCCAACGGAAATGCAGTTAGCCAATCAGAACGCGCCACGTCAGCTGCTCACTGGCACGGACGTGCTCAATGCATCGAGCAGCGCCGCGCTAACGGCAAGAGCGCAACGGCGAGCAGGCGGTGCCGCGCCGCTAGGACGGACGCACCGTTGCGAATGCTCTAAAGCCCTTATTTTCTAACCTTTTTTCTTTTGTAAATTTTTTAAATTTATCCAAATTTAACACAAATTATTATATAAAAGCCCTGATAAATATTATAAAATACCAAAATTATACTTTGAAATAAAATTTAGAAATTTCAACTCTTATCATTGTATATTTCTATTTCTACATCCGCCCCTGTTTCCATGTTAGAGTAGTATAATAAACTAGTTGTTCTTTCTTATATTCATTAATTTTGTTTTATAATCGGGCTTTGTCCATTTTTTTGCCTAGAAACAACATTTTAATTTTATACAACTACAACACTACTCTTGAACACATTATATGAATAAATTTTGGCAATTTCAACACTAATTTTAATTTGGACGAAACCAAAATACTATATTTGGTTTTAGGATACCTTTTTACAATTCATTTTGTCAATCTGTTTCAGTTTTTAGTTTAAAAGGGGAAATAGAGTTAGAAGCGATCTCCTTGATTCTATGATCCAACTAGTAAATTAGAGAGTTCAAGTCGCACAGGAATAAAAATGGGAAACAATAATATTCTTTAAAAAAAGAAAAAAAGAAAGAAATAGAGTAATGGAAATCACTTAAGCAGCCCCCCCCCCCCTCCACCGGCTCATGTAGAGAAAGAAAAATTAAAAACTTAATAAAATGATTATCCGTTGCCACAAAAGCTAGTCTAATAAGACCCTGTATAGTGTACAGAAATATGATTGAGAAAGTAACGAAGACACAAAAGTTGTACAAAACAGAATACTTTCAGCACTATATGTAGGTAAAGTTCTGTAAGCAAACAGGAGACAATAGCTGAATTGTCCTACTAATCATAGGATTATGTAGTTAGGATCACACGATAAAACTCTCAACATTGTTCAATTTATCATGCGGTAGATAAAATCATACTAGTTTTTATTTTATCTAAACTGTCATCTAAAATAAATCTCATATAGATCGGAGGGGAGATCATCAGACCAAAGAGGCCACACAGATAGTTAAGATATACACCAACAAGCTTAACCTAAATCACTTTTCACAGTACCATACAATCAATGACTCAACTTACACTTCTCTCTTCCTCACATTTGGCATTGTCAAAATCAATGATGAGCATCCGAAGTAAAAATGTCCACCAAAGAAAATATCAGGGCATCACAAAATCAATCATCATTACAGCTAGTTCAAAGTAAAGCAAAGATACCCCAGCCCAAGATACTATGCAATGATAAAGTAAAGACAGAGACAGAAAAAAGGGATAAATTTTGTATCAACCAATCAAAATGTCCTCAGTTACCATATAAGACGTGACAGATCACCAAAATACAATAAGAGCAGGTCAAGTTACATGTTTGCAGTCACAGACTGAATACATGATTTGTTAACTAATGCAATACAGAGAGCATAGAAGCACGACCATCTAAACATTTAAGCACACAGGAGACAATAAACTGAGTTGTTCTATTAAATTGACAGTCATAGGATTAAGTAATTAAAGGACCACATGATCAAACAGGCTCAACATAATCCAATTTAGCAAAGTGTGTCATCCAAAGTAAAACTCATAAGTGAAACATAGATCGGAGGGCAGATGATCAGAACAAAGAGGCCACATTTTAGCATATCTTAGCAAATCACAAATAGTTGAGATGTATACCGGCAATGCAGTCACATGCTTAACCTAGATCACTTTTCACAGTACCATACAATAATGAGTCAACTTCACCACTCCTTTCTTCCTCATGTTTGACATTGTCATCTCCCATCCCAATCCTCATTACCAGCTAGTTCAAAGTAAAGCAGAATACTCCATTCTAAGGTACTATGCAATGATAAGGTAAAGACAGAAAGACATAAAAACGGTCCATAAAATTTGTATCAACCAATCAAAATGGCCTCAGCGACCATATGATACGTGACAGATCACCAAAATACAAAGAGCATGTTACATGTTTGCACTCACAGACTGAATACATGATTTGTTAACTAAGGCAATACAGAGAGCAAAGAAGCATTACCATCTAAAGATGTACTCCAACTTCCTACAGCATTGATGTTGTCGTTCCAGATGCCAGCCTTTCTAGGATCAATCCCTTCTTTAACTGCAGCAGTATTGCAAACTCAAACAAACCTGCAATATTCAATGAGCAAAAACAGTGTCATTCCGCCTGGGCGGTCTATCAGGAACTGAACCAGGTTTGAACTTGGAAGCCTCGTGTCTCGCAAGCTCTGGGGGGACAGGACTGTTGTTTTGGATCAACATTTGCTTGAGATCATAAAAGACATCTGTGTCGTGCATAGTCAAGAAAGTGGTAGCTGTACCAGTCTTTCCAGCACGACCTGTTCTTCCAATACGATGAGTGTATGCTTCAATATTACCAGGCATGTCATAGTTTATAACATGTGCAACATCGGGTATATCAATACCACGCCCGGCCACATCAGTTGCTACCAGAACATTATATCTCTTCGTCCTAAAACCCTCGAGGCTTATTTCTCTCTGGTCTTGAGACTTCCCACCGTGCAATGTGGTGACCCTGTAGCCATCTTTATCCAGATTTTTAGCGACATTATCAGCAACCTTCTTTGTGTTAACAAACACAATGGCAGTCTTATCACCGAGCTCATCAAGCAATCTTCTCAGTCTATCCATCTTATCATTCTCCTTCGTCATCATAACATGTTGTGTAATAAGGTCGGTTGCCTTTCCTGCAGTGCCAATATTGACAACAACTGGATTTCTCAGGTATTTCCTCGCGAGCCGCTCAACAGCAGGGGGCATCGTAGCACTGAACATATAAGTTGTTCTGTAAATCTTTTTATCGTCAAGCTCTTCATCCTCATTCTCTGGTTTCATGTTACTCGAAGGCATTGCATCCAGCACACCAACAACTTGCGGTTCAAAACCCATATCAATCATCCTATCTGCCTCATCAAGGACCACATAGTTACACTGGTTCAGCACTGCATATCGCCTCTCCAAACAATCAAGAAGACGTCCAGGTGTAGCAATCACCACTTCACACCCCTGCCTAATCCTAAACCCTTGTTCTTCTATGGACTGACCACCAACAATAGAAACAACCTTAATCCCCAAGTAATGGGCAAATTTCACAGTCTCGTCCTCAATTTGCTGTGCAAGCTCTCTAGTAGGCGCCATCACAACAGCATATGGCCCCTCCGCCTCATTATCCTCACTTATTGGGGGAAGTCTAGTTATGTAAGTCAGCATAGGAAGAACAAAAGCTGCTGTTTTACCTGAACCAGTTTCAGCAATTCCAATAACATCCCGCTGCTGCAGGCCCAGTGGAATAGCAGCCATCTGAATGGGTGATGGGGTTTTGTATCCAGCCCTCTCAACTGCTTTCAGCAACTCAGTACCCAACTTGCTCTCCTCCCAGCTTCTCATAGGGCGAGGAATCCTAGAGCCCTTGTATGAAATGTTGAAATCTTCCCTAAAGATCCGCCAATCTCTCTCAGTCATTTCCTCGAGCTTCTTCTCAGACCAATGACGGTCCACTCTCATATCAAACGTATCATATATATCTGCAGCCTGCTCCTTCTTCTTCTGCGCAGCCGCTTCCTCACGAGTCTCCTCAATGCCTTCCTTCTTGCGAATCTCATCCCGGATGTCCTTCTCGTTCTTTGCAGCTAGCTTCTTCTGCTCCCTCCGGTCTATCCCTGCTCTGAGGCCTCTGCCAAACAGAGGGCGGGCCTCGTGAGGGTTTTGGTAGAGCGAATTCATATCCCGCGAAGTATCCTCGGTGTTCTCCCAATCGAAAGAGAACCTGAACTTCTCACTAGGCTTAATCACCCTCTTTTTAGGTTTCTTAGACCCTAGATACTGCTCCTTGATGGCAGAAAGCTCAATCTCCCTTTCCCTCTCGGCCAATTTCTCCAAGCGAGCGCGCTCGCGCGCTTTCTGCTCGTCCTCGCGTTCCCTCTCACGGTTCCGCCGCTCAGAGTCCCGCTCCCTATCACGCTCTCTCTCCCTCTCACGGTCACGCTCACGGTCACGCTCCCGGTCGCGGTTCCGACGATCGCCGTCGCGGTCTCGATCGCGATCACGGTCTCTGTCAGAGGTAGGCGGTTTAGAGTCGTGGCCGCTGCTGGATTGGAGCTGGACCTCCGCGCGGCGTTTCTGCTGCGCTACTTCGTCCTGGCGGCGTTGGAGTGCCAGCTTTTGCCGCTCCTCTTTGGTGAGGAAGACTGGCTTCTTCGCACCGTCTAGTTTGTCTAGGACGTCGTCGTTGGCTCTCTTCATTTCTCAGAATTGAGATCAAATTTGGGATTTTAGGGTTCTTCGATAAATTGGTATCGCTTGAAGATTGCAGGAGGGGAGGAGGTTAACGGAATTGGATTACGTGTGATTTGATTATATAGGAAGGCCTATCAATAGGCCCAATTTGACCCATTTAGGACAGTCCGTTTACTGTTGGATCGGGCCTAATGATATGTCAACAGCCCATAAATCGTGATTCCATATGGGCCGGGTTAAAGCCAGTCAGATCTAAACAACCCGACCATGTTTGATTTAAAATATTATATAGTATCAAGATAATATATTTACTAAGATACCCTTAGAAATACTTCAAACTATCTACTTAACCTCTCTTCTCAATTCGTTTCCACCCAATTTTCCAGTTAAGTTTCTGTAATTATGGACAATTCCATGGAATCTAAAGAGCCTAATTTCTACAAAACATTTTTACCCAATTTTTCACATACGAAAAATCATGAATGGGTAGAATTTAGAAATCCTTGATCGCATAAATCGTTAATCGCATAAATCAAAATTACCTCTGCACAGATTTGATCGTCTTTGTCTTCTCTATTTCTTCCAAAATTTGATTCTATATCCTTTTCTAAATTTAAAATACGCAGATTGCTCTTGAAAAATTGAGGATGACAGTCATGATATTTGTAAAAAAAGAAAAGAAGTAAAGAGTAGATATATAATAATGATTATTTGTACACAACAATTATTTTTGTTGTGGGGGTTAGGCTCTAATCATCATTGATTCAATCTTGTATTGAGTCATGGATATAATATTACCTACTAAACGTTAATCAAAACTAATCTTAAATTTGACATAGGCAACCGAACTAGGCCCTAGTGTACATAATGTCTAGACCACAATATGTGCTCCGAACTTAACATAAATTCATTGTCCCCCCAACCAATTTTTAAAAAAGTTCGATAGATGCCGACTCAACCCGATCTTTGCTACCTTTAAGTTAATGAGAATGTTATAGGGTTATTAATTACTTCTTCCGTCCCATAAGAATATGCATTATTTCTTTTTATTTCATTTTACAAGAATATGCACTTTCCAATTTTAGAAATTCTTTTCACTCTAATAAGGTGAAGCCAATCTCCACTAATAATACTTTAATTACTTTTTCTCTCTTACTTTCTCAATTTTGCATTAAAACTCGTGTCGAATTCAAAGTGCATATTCTTTGGGGACGGAGGAAGTATTTGTAATTGATAATATATATTTCATCTGTTCCATTCAAAATGTTCATATTTTTTAATAACACGAGATTTTAGGAGGGATTGTTAGGTATAATAAATAAAAATAAAAATAGTTGAATATTTTAATGAGGAGTGAGAGATATTTATTTTGAAATATAGAAAATTGACGAGTGGAATAAACTAAAAAATATGAATATCTTGAGTCGGACCAAAGAAGTATCTCTCTCAATGTAAGCATACATATCTTCAAATATTCATGTTTGTGTCACAACAAATAGCTTCCGATGGCATACCGATATTCACATATAACATTTCTTATGTATATATTATATGTATGCCGCAATCATTGTACTCTCAATTTGCGTATTTTCATACTATTATTTTATACGTACTATCGAGCGTATAGGATATTATCAAATCATGCGATTTTCAAATCTGCCAATATACTGAACACTGGAATATTTTTCTTAGAATCAAACATGTCTTTTTTAAAAATAAAAATTGAATCTTTGTATGCAATTAACGGTTTAGACCATCCACAACGCGTCTCGCGCCGGGCTCGCGTCTCGTCTCGGAGAGACGAGACCCCCGCGAGACGCATTGCAGCGGCCATCTCGTCTCCAGCTCGCGACCGGCTCGTCGCGTAGCTCGTCTCGGAGAGACACGAGACGAGCTGTCTCGCCACGCGCCCGAGACACGTGGCACGTCCCCATGCGTGCGTGACGCCCACTCGCTGGCCCGCGAGTGGGCGTCGTCACTGATGACGCAATAATTCATTTTTTTTTAAATCGATTTTTAATAAAAATTTTTTTTTTTTTTTTCAAACGGTAATATTACCGTTAAATATTTATTTTCATTTTTTAAATTTTTAATTTTTTTACTCTATAAATAATTCTATTCCATACTCATTTCAAACACAAACACACATCTATTCCTCTCAAATCCTCTCTATCACTCCAATTTCCATCTTCAATCAACTCAAACAAATGGATCCTTTTGAGCAAATGCGTCAATTAATGGAACAATCACTCGAAGAAGATCGACGACGAGAGGCGGAGGAAGCCGCACCACCCCCACGACGCTCCCGGAAGTACATCAATCGGAACCGGGAGGAAGCCGCCGCACGGTTAGTACGCGACTACTTCTGCGATAACCCGATTTGGGGAGATACCTATTTCCGTCGCCGTTTCCGCATGCGGAAACCGCTATTTCTCCACATAGCGAATACTTTGGCGGCCAGGGAGGAGTTCTTCCGAGAAGGGTTCGACGTGGTCGGTCGTCCCAGCCACACGACGCTGCAGAAATGTACTGCAGCCATCCGGCAGCTTGCGACTGGACAAACGGCCGACATATTCGACGAATACCTGCACATCGGAGACAGTACTGGGCGCTTGTGCTTGCTCAACTTCTGCAGAGGCGTCCGGGCAGCCTTCAGTGACGAATTTCTCCGGAGGCCAACCACGGAGGATTGTCAGTTCCTCCTCAACCTGCACGAACAAGTGCACGGATTCCCCGGGATGCTTGGCAGTGTCGATTGCATGCACTGGCAATGGAAGAATTGCCCGGTGGCTTGGAGGGGTTCCTACACGAGCGGCCACAAAGGCACCCACCCAACCGTTGTACTCGAGGCCGTTGCCGACTACCGACTTTGGATCTGGCACGCGTACTTCGGGGTCCCTGGCTCGAACAACGACGTAAACGTGCTCCAACAGTCCGACCTCTTTACCGAAGTTTTGGATGGTAAAGCGCCGGCCATCAACTTCGTCGCCAACAACCGACGGTATAAAATGGGGTACTATCTCGCCGACGGCATCTACCCGAAGTGGCCGACCTTCGTGAAGACGTGCGGCAGGCCAGCGAACCCAAAGCAGGCTCTTTTTGCGCAGAAGCAGGAGGCTGCGCGCAAGGATGTGGAGAGGGCTTTCGGGGTTCTCCAAGCGCGCTTCAACATCATCAAAGCCCCGGCTCGTTCGTGGTTCATGGAGAGCATGGTCGACATCATGTATACGTGCATAATCTTGCACAACATGATTGTCCGAGACGAAGGACCCGATGCCGGAAATTGGTTCGACCCCGAATCCCCCGGAAGCTCAACTGCAAGTAGTCCGCCGCGAAGTGGAGCGCATCCATCTATACAAGAACGGTTGGCTATTCGGGCAAGGACACGCGACTCTAGCGCCCACACCCAACTCCAAGAGGATCTAATTGAGCACATTTGGGAAAACTTTGGCGGAGAATATTAAATTATGTCATTTTTATTTTTTTAGAATTTTAATTATGTCTTCGCTTTTTTAATGTTAAGTTGTAATATTGTTTTAATTTTAATAAAGTGTGTTTGTTTAAATTGAATTGGGTTTTAAAAAAATTATAAATTAAATTGAATGAATAGTAATTAAGAGACGGTATAGAGACGGTTAAGAGACGGAGCGTTGCAGCCTCCGTCTCTTAGTTAAGAGATGGAGGAAAAAAGGACAGTGGGGCCCTCAAATAGTGCTCAAATAGTAGTTAAGAGACGGTTTAAGAGACGGTATAGAGACAGCGTTGTGGATGGCCTTACAAACATTTGAGCAATAAATGACACTTACTATGAGTATAATTACTACTCTACTACTTGTCCCACCATGATCGAGTCGTTTTTCTTTTAGGGACATCTCATCTAAAACACTAAGTCATTTTTTTAGCAACTAATAATATATTTCTCTCTTTCTTTATTATCTCTTCCATCACACCAAAATCGATTCACTTTTCTTTTTAGGACGTCACACCTAAAATTTGTCATTTTATTGTTTAGCAAATAATAACACATTTATCTTTTTACTTGATTCTCTCAATTACTTCATTATCTCTTCACACCTCTATTTAATTATTTACTTTACCTTTTCTAAACAGAATTCTTTAAACAATACTCCATCCGTCAGTGATTAAATGTCCCATATTTGACCGGCGCGGGTTTTAAAAAATTGTTTAACTCTATGTAGTAAAGTGGGTAGAAAAGTTAGTGAAATGTGAGACCTACTTTTATATATTGATTTTATAATAAAATGTGAGTGGAAATAGTGGAATGTAGGGTCCACTTACCAAATATAGTAAAAGTGAAATGCGACATTTATTGGCGGACGGACGAAAAAAGAAAAATGAGACATTTAATGACAGACGGAGGGAGTAATTTCTTAAATATTGTGTTTAGAAAAATGTCTTAGTTATAACGAGAGAGAGAGTACTCCTTACCGCGTTGGTATGGCCTGCTTCGAAGTTTTTGTTAACAAAGTACAACAAACGAATGAAAATAAATAAAATGCAAAATGTCAAAATACCACGAGTTCTATTCCGCGGCCCATCCGTGTCTGCAAAATCAATAATATAATGATTAATTTATTTGGTAAATTGAAGAGATTCCTAGTTGTTCTAAATTTGATTCTCTTTGTCTTCGTATTATTTGCCTAGTTTATGACTACTGGGGAATATAATTACATTAATACTATGAATTATTGGTCAAACCAAATTAAATGGAGCTACTTGAACTTGAAACATGCTCCCTCAGGCCTCACCAATCACCATGTCTTATATAACAAAAATATAGATATTGTCCTCTTTATATTAATATTATTATTAATAATAATAATAAATACTAAAAGAATTTATATGCAACAATCAATATTATAAATTAATTTGTGTATAGATAACATGATTAGTATCATTCATTTGATGTCAAATAATTGAAAAAACTGATTAAATATTATATATGGGATCAAATGAACACTTTCTATAGTAATTATTCAATTTAGTTATAAACACTAATTTGCATTAATATTTGTTCTTATATGAGATAGAAGTTAGAAAGAGCTATTATATGTGAAATCTAGTAATTATTATGACTCTATATTTAGTCAATATTACAATTCATATAGGCATCTGATTCCTAAAATTGAGATATATGGTTTCTCATGAACATAAAAATAACATATCAATTATCATAAAAGTGTACGGTTTTTATAAATTTGATATTGTCACATGTATGTCACATACTTTACAAGTGAATTTGAGTCATATCATACGTGATTTGGATGCGAATGTTAATTTCTTCGCATGGACTGAATTTATACTTAAAACAATATAATTTCGAGGCATAAATATTTAATCGAACACGTTGCGCCAACGCAATGTCTTTAAGTACTAGTAACATTGCGCAATAACAATTGAGATACCAAGCAAAAAATAGAAGTTTTAATCAGTATTGATTCTTCACACATAGAAAAGAAGCTGAATGCTACTAAATATATACTAATATACTACTCCTATATATACAATATTACTATTGTTTTACTGTTATGAATAGTGGTATTATATAGTAGGAGTAGTAGTTATAATATTATTACGATTAACAACAAATCGTATTTTTATTATTTTGTTAGAGCAGCACGTCGTAATGTGGGAATAGAGTAGTGTATAATGAATACTGACTTGTATAAATTCCACTTATGTGGAATAAATTATGACAGTTATTAGGTTTAAGTTTCAACTTTCAACCCTCGTGTTTCTTTCATAGTGGTAAAACAAGAAAATGATTGAAATTAATTGTCGCCATCATCAGCTGGTCACCGCCATTAATTCATTAAACAAATTTTAAATCCACTGATTTATGTATTAGTATTATTTAATGCAAATAATTGAGGGGATGGGTTGACAACCAAACACCAATGATTCTTCCTTGACTTTCCGTAGTAAATTATTTTGATAAATAAATCTTAAATAGCAAATCCATTAGTCCTTAAACCTAAAAAAAAACTCAAGTCAATTTGGCAATTATATGTATATGAAAAATAATCAAGTACGAGGTGTTAAGATTAAGAAAAGTACACTTTGGGTTTAAAACTATTTTGATTTCAATATATAACAGAGATTAGGACTGTATAATTAACTTATATTGCCAACGAATAAAGAAAAACGGAAAGCAAACCTGCTAATTTGGGACTAGTTTAACTAAAAACTAATGTAATGCACGAATCAACTAGAATAATATTGAGAATAAATAGAATTAAAATGATTGATCGTCTGATTTTTTAGTTAATTATAAGTAATTGCTGTTTTTTTGTTGAGTTGCAAAGCCCACTAAACTTAAAGTATTAAACTAAAATTAATGTCACCATGTAATATACTCACAGCTCAACTAATGAGAATAAATAGAAAATGATTGATTGCCGGATATTTTACTTAATTTTAAGTAATTATTGTTACTTGTCCTATGCTATAATAATAACAATACTTTTTCCATGTCCCAGCAACTCACGCAACTATATACTCCATTTATATCATAATTAAACTATAAAAATTAAGGATATTGGAGTACCAACAATTTAATTCGAAAATCTATACATTATTGTATTCAAATAATATAATCTCTTTTAATGCATAACTAAAACTATTAAAATGAAGTTTTTGGCAGTTATTTTCGCTAAAATTATCATTTCAGTAAAAAAAACGTGATCCAAAACGTGGATCAAAACGAGGTTTAAGGATTCAACTAATTAAAAGTTAAGTACTGTATAAATTTAGAATTGATGAATCCGCGAATTTCCGATGTTTGTGAATGCTAATAGAGAATGAAAATGCAGACACAAAGAATTTACGTGGTTCGATTTACTGAAGTAAATCTACGTCCACGGGAAGAAAAGAGGGCAGAGTTGTATTGCTTGATCTGTTTTCTACAGCTTACAAATACAAACTTGCTATTTGATATTTTATCTCTAGAGAGCGAGAGAGAGAGAGTCCCCCTAATCTATCTGATCTAAGTTCTATTTATACATTGAACTAAGATCGTGGCTTGCATCACCACTAATGATGGTTGTGGATGTCGTGGAGGTCATGCGATCCTGCATGGGCCCACTATCCTGCATGAGTTAATGACTGCTTGACACCACTAAATAGATCGTGGGTGTAGTGGAGATCGTGGAGGTTCTGACATGAGTTGACGATCTCCCAGTTCGGTCAAATACTGAGACCGAACTGCTGAACTATTGCCGAGCAGCTTTTGCCGGTCTGAGAGTAGAGCTTGATTGGTCGGCTTTTACCGAGCTGTAGGCTGGGGCCGAACTCTTTGGTAATGCCGAACTGATTGGTTGGCTTTTACCGAGCTGTAGGCTGGGGCCGAACTCTTTGGTAATGCCGATCTGATACTCTTCCTTGGGCTTTGGGCTGATGGGCCGTCACTGCTGTTGGGCTTGTTTAGTCCGTACTCCATCACTACCCCCCCCCCGAAAAGCGAAGTGAATTACTTCGGCGAAGCGAGTCACTTCGGCATTCTGGATAAAGGTACGGGGTAAGTTGATGTTTGTCTTTGGTCTGATGAAATAAACATCTTTGACCGGACTCGTCTTTGGTCTGATGAAATAAACATCTTTGACCGGACTCGTCTTTGGTCTGATGAAATAAACATCTTTGACCGGACTCGTCTTTGGTCTGATGAAATAAACATCTTTGACCGGGCTCGTCTTTGGTCTGATGAAATAAACATCTTTGACCGGACTCGTCTTTGGTCGGAGGAAATAAACATCTTTGACCGGACTCGTCTTTGGTCTGATGAAATAAACATCTTTGACCGGACTCGTCTTTGGTCTGATGAAATAAACATCTTTGACCGGACTCGTCTTTGGTCTGATGAAATAAACATCTTTGACCGGACTCGTCTTGTGTCCTAATTTGGCGAGTTTTATCGCTCGGATCGGACTTTCCGTTGTCCTAATTTGGGGATCGGACTTTCCCTTGTCCTAATTCAGGCAAGTTTTATCGCGAGAATCGGACTTTCGTTGCAGTTCGTTTCAGACGAAGTGCTTGATTCTTAAGCCGAATTGCGGTCTTGTATCCTCTTTAGAAGCTTTGACTCACAATCGTTGGCTTATTGCAGCTCGTTTCAGACGAACTGCTTGTTTAAGCTGAATTGTGGCCTTGTATCCTCTTTAGAAGCTTGGACTTCACAATCGTTGGCTTATTGCAGTTCGTTTTAGACGAACTGCTTGTTTAAGCTGAATTGTGGCCTTGTATCTTCTTTAGAAGCTTTGACTCACAATCGTTAGCTTGCAGCTCGTTTCGGACGAACTGCTTGTTTAAGCTGAATTGTGGTCTTGTATCTTCTTTAGAAGCTTTGACTCACAATCGTTAGCTTGCAGCTCGTTTCGGACGAACTGCTTGTTTAAGCTGAATTGTGGTCTTGTATCTTCTTTAGAAGCTTTGACTCACAATCGTTAGCTTGCAGCTCGTTTCGGACGAACTGCTTGTTTAAGCTGAATTGTGGTCTTGTATCTTCTTTAGAAGCTTTGACTCACAATCGTTAGCTTGCAGCTCGTTTCGGACGAACTGATTGTTTAAGCTGAATTGTGGTCTTGTATCTTCTTTAGAAGCTTTGACTCACAATCGTTAGCTTGCAGCTCGTTTCGGACGAACTGACATCTCTTCGGTACGGAGGAGATGGAGTTCTCCTGTGGTTCCGGTACCGAGGAGGAACAGGAATATGTCGGGGTTGAGGATTCTTCTTTCCGGAAGACACGGCACTACTGCGGTAGTGACTTTCATGTCTGGAGGAGGAAGGAGAATCCACCCTTTTCGTCTTCGGCTCTTGGCTCTTTTGCAGGAAGGCTAAGAACTCATCCTGCTTCTCAGCCAAGAACAGCTTGACAGCCTCATTCAAATCAGGCTGCTGGGAAGACTCGGTGTGTGGACCTTTTGAGCGGCTTGTTCCTTCTCCGTGAGAACTGGAAGTAGATTTTTCACGAGGCTGCTTTCCAGGCCTATGGGCTGCTGGATTAGCTTCCTCATGGTTATCACGGACGGAGGCACGGGTGTTATGTGATCTGGTAAGCATTTTTTTGGTAGAAGAGGATCAAAAACTCGCTTTATCACAAATTTGGTTCTCTGTTTCCCACAGACGGCGCCAGTGATGAATCCGCGAATTTCCGATGTTTGTGAATGCTAATAGAGAATGAAAATGCAGACACAAAGAATTTACGTGGTTCGATTTACTGAAGTAAATCTACGTCCACGGGAAGAAAAGAGGGCAGAGTTGTATTGCTTGATCTGTTTTCTACAGCTTACAAATACAAACTTGCTATTTGATATTTTATCTCTAGAGAGCGAGAGAGAGAGTCCCCCTAATCTATCTGATCTAAGTTCTATTTATACATTGAACTAAGATCGTGGCTTGCATCACCACTAATGATGGTTGTGGATGTCGTGGAGGTCATGCGATCCTGCATGGGCCCACTATCCTGCATGAGTTAATGACTGCTTGACACCACTAAATAGATCGTGGGTGTAGTGGAGATCGTGGAGGTTCTGACATGAGTTGACGATCTCCCAGTTCGGTCAAATACTGAGACCGAACTGCTGAACTATTGCCGAGCAGCTTTTGCCGGTCTGAGAGTAGAGCTTGATTGGTCGGCTTTTACCGAGCTGTAGGCTGGGGCCGAACTCTTTGGTAATGCCGAACTGATTGGTTGGCTTTTACCGAGCTGTAGGCTGGGGCCGAACTCTTTGGTAATGCCGATCTGATACTCTTCCTTGGGCTTTGGGCTGATGGGCCGTCACTGCTGTTGGGCTTGTTTAGTCCGTACTCCATCAAGAATATAGAGAAAGCATTGATTACTGAAACCAACAGAACTAATTTGTTCGAATTATGTATTCCAATAGTGATTTACATAAACAGCTTCAAGATATCACACAGTTCATCTATTTTCGTGAAGGAATCATTAATTTCTATTGTAAAATATGGAATTATTGGAATATTATTGGTAATATGAGTAAAATAGATGACAGTTTTGTTTATTTGATATAGTTTAGCCCTTACTCCCTCAGTACAGAGCACTACTACTATAATCCGATTCTCTTCCGTGGTTGGAAATTCCTAATAATAAGCAGTTGAAAGGAAATAAAATTAAAGATTAATGCAGGAAAAATACAAAGCAAGGGACAGGCTACAGAGTGGTAGAAAATTAGTGTTGAGAT
The DNA here is from genome assembly GCF_004379255.2 of Salvia splendens. Taxonomy (NCBI): domain Eukaryota; kingdom Viridiplantae; phylum Streptophyta; class Magnoliopsida; order Lamiales; family Lamiaceae; genus Salvia; species Salvia splendens. The sequence goes on along the minus strand of NC_056035.1, from coordinate 9,322,366 downwards.
TTGAGAAGGATGGCATGACATTGGTGGGAGATAAAATTAAACAAGTAATTAGTAGATCCCAAATAGTAGTAAAGAGCACCAATAATACACATTAAATATCTAAATTTTCACTTTCCACCAATGATACGTCAGGTAGCCTAGTAATAGTAGACTTAAATTAAGGTTCCACACAATGTAACAACGTTGGATTTCCGAATTTAAACTAATGGTATGCTTGGTTTGACTCTCATGCCATCCGCCCTATAAAAACCCTCCTCCACCACCACCACCACCCATCACATTGCCCTTCTTGCTAAGAACAATTAATACTCCATTAAACATGGCGGAGCCGCACCACAACACGGAAACGGCGCCGGAAGAAGCCGCTGAAAATGAGGCCGGTATCAAGGAGAGGAAGGTCTCGTGGGCCAAGCTCCGCCGCGTAGACTCCCTCAACATGGAGGCCGGAAATGTTTCCTTCAAGCCCACCCATCACGCCTCCACCCAGGTCTTTCCTCTACTTCATATATTTTTCAAAAAATTTTGAGAATCTTTCTTACTATATGTTGATTATAGTATATGTTACATAGAGATCTACGAATATTAAAATATGAAACTAATTGCTCTTTTTAAATCTCTTTTGTGCTTAGAATTTGTACACAGTAACATCAATTAATTTGATAGTCCCATGTAAGTGGTGACAGACACATAAAATTGCATGAATATACGAATTCTTTAATTTTCGAAATAGGAGTTTAATTAAAGCCATATGTGATATGTGGAATGAATGAATGAATGAATAGGTAAGTTGGGGGAGGACATTGAGCCTAGCGTTCCAAAGCGTGGGAATAATATACGGAGACATCGGAACGTCGCCGTTGTACGTGTTCGACAGCAGTTTCGACGGAAGCATCAAACACAAAGACGACATATTGGGCGTGCTATCCCTCATCATTTACACCTTCGTTTTGATACCCATGATCAAATACGTCTTCATCGTTTTATGGGCTAATGACAATGGCGATGGTGAGCGATTGCCCTTTTCCTTCATCCAAACTCCACTTTTACCACTTTAGTTTTCTCATTAATTCCTTTCATATATATTCTTAATTTACATCTCACAGTCAACAGCTGCGTGCGATTAAACCACATAAATAATTTTAAATACATAAATCTTCCCGCGATCGCAACTTTTAGTGACGTCATTCCTAGAAAATATTGGGAAATAAATTGCATGAATTTGGACGTCATAGTAGAAACAAAAGTTGTTGAGATATAATAAGATTAATTGTTGTTTTTTTCCAACATGTATAATTTTGTTTATTGGTGTGTGTCAAAATCATCATATGATCATAGTATCACCTACTAATAATATTTGTGTACAGTACGCACGCTGCATCATAAGATTACAAGTCCTTACTCAGTTAGAAAAAACTAAATTATGTATAATAATCATTTAAATCACAAAATTTGATTAAATTTTCAATTTTTCTTAATTGTCTCATCAACACATAGGATAACATATTTTGATGATGCTCGAAATGATGTTAGTTGAATCAAATAAGTACTTTTTTTGTTATCTTATTCCAACTAGACAGCACGGTCACTAAAAATATGGTTTTATACATTGGCGTGACAATGATGATGATAATGGTATATACCTGAACAAATAGGAGGAACGTTTGCACTATATTCCTTGATATGCCGGTACGCAAAAGTGGGGCTGATCCCAAACGATCAACCCGAGGATCGGCAGCTCTCGAACTACCGTCTTGACACGCCGTCAAACCAGCTGCGGCGGGCTCAGAAGATCAAACACGCACTCGAGAGAAGCCTGACTGCCAAGATCATCCTCTTCCTCGCAACAATCCTCGGAACTGCCATGGTCATCGGAGATGGCGTTCTCACTCCTTCCATCTCAGTTCTTTCCGCTGTTGAAGGAATCAAGGGGCTCGGCCAAGGTGACTAATTAATTTAATTATTTATTTACAATTTCCTTTAATTTTTCATGGCTTCACTGATGTATGGTGAGTGGATTTTTTGCAGATGCGGTTGTGTACATTTCAATAGCCATATTGATAATCCTCTTCAGCGTGCAACGCTTCGGAACTGACAAAATCGGGTACTCGTTTGCTCCGGCGGTTTGCACGTGGTTCATGCTGATAGCCGGGCTTGGCTTGTATAACTTGTTCAAACACGACATCACCGTCTTGCGCGCCTTCAATCCTGTATATATTATCGATTATTTCAAAAGGAACGGCAAAGAGGGATGGGTCTCTCTAGGAGGGGTCGTTCTCTGCATCACCGGTGATTCTCTCTCCTCTCTCTCTCTCTCTCTCTGCTTGCAATTGTTGCTAAATTAATAGTATTATTTTTTCATATTTTTGATGATCAGGAACCGAAGCCATGTTTGCAGATCTAGGCCACTTTAATGTACCTGCTGTCCAAGTATGATGAGGATCTTCCATTTCCTTGTTCTCGTATAATGACCTATTTTTCTTTGGTTCTGTGTTTAAAATTAATTATGTGTGTATTGATCATCTACCTATATACTATATGTTGCAGATGAGTTTCTCAGGAATTGTGTTTCCATCTCTTCTGACGGCATACATTGGACAAGCTGCATATCTTTCCAAGTTCCCGGATCATATTGGCCGCACATTCTACGACTCTGTACCAGGTGAGGCTAACTAAATCAAACAGACAAATACCACGCATAGGTGTAAAAAGAAAACTGAAACCATCTCAACTATTCCTCCTTCCATTAATTGGTTGTAAATGAAATTTCATGATGGGATGGCCAGAAACTTTTACTAACTCAGCATTATATGGTTTCAATGCAGATCCTTTGTACTGGCCTACATTCGTGGTGGCGAACGCTGCGGCCATCATCGCGAGTCAGGCTATGATATCGGGGGCGTTTGCGATCATCTCCCAGTCGCTGAGCCTGAGCTGCTTCCCAAGGGTGAAGGTGGTCCACACCTCTGCCAAATACGAGGGGCAGGTCTACATCCCCGAGATCAACTACCTTCTCATGATCGCCTGCGTCCTCGTCACCTACGGCTTCAAAACCACCGAAAAGATAGGGCACGCTTATGGTATTGCGGTGGTTGCTGTGATGGTCATAACCACACTAATGGTGACCCTGATCATGCTGATGATATGGAAGACCAAAATCTGGTGGATTTTGTCCTTCTTCATCGTGTTCATGTCTTTGGAGATGTTGTATTTCTCATCAGTGCTGTACAAATTCACTCAGGGAGGTTATCTCCCATTAGCCCTATCTATAGTGCTGATGACCATGATGGCCATCTGGCACTACGCCCAGCAGAAGCGCTACGTTTTCGAGCTCGGGAACAAGGTCTCCTCCGGGCACGTCCAGGTATACTAAACTTCATTTTTTCCAAATTTTATGTCAATAATATATTTTCAAATATAATTTTAAAAAATATAGCCCCTATTAATATTATTTTCTGCGGCCGCCTGCAGGAGCTGGTGAAGAGCAATGGTGTGGCCAGGCTCCCCGGCATCGGCCTCCTGTACTCGGAGCTGGTGCAGGGGATCCCTCCGATGTTCCCTCACTTCATCTCCAACATCCCTTCGATGCACAATGTTGTAATCTTCGTCTCCATTAAGTCCATCCCCATCAGCAAGGTCGCTCGCGAGGAGCGTTTCCTCTTCCGCCAGGTGGAGCCCCTCGACGCCAGGATATTCCGGTGCGTCGTCCGGTACGGATACAAGGATCTAATCGAGGAGTCCGACGAGTTCGAGCGGCAATTGGTCGACAATCTCAAAGAGTTCATCAGGCACGAGCATTTCATGAATACGACCGCCGCTTCCGATCAACACCACCACCACCACGCTCCGATTATCGCTGAGTCCAGTCCGATTGCTAGGAAATCGACTTCCTCCGTGGTCCACGTGGAGGAGGCGCTGCATGCTCCGCCGCGAGTCTCGTCGGCGTCGATCCAGTCGTTCGGCGCGGGAAGGTCGGCGAATTCGTCGGATGGGGTGAGGACGGTGGCGGTTCCGAGCGGGGCGGAGGAGGAGACGAGGGCGGTGGAGGCGGCGATGGAGCAGGGGGTGTTCTACCTGATTGGAGAGGTGGAGGTGGTGGCGGCGCAGGAGTCGTCGTGGATGAAGAAGTTTGTGATAAACTATGCTTACAGTTTTCTGAGGAAGAATTTCAGGCAGGGGGAGAAGATGCTGGCGATACCAAGAAACAGGCTTCTTAGGGTTGGAATGACCTATGAAGTGTGACTTAATATGATTTGCAGCCAAAACTATTAAATATATATACTTGTAATATGGTTTTCCTGAGTGGATATGTATGTGTTGTATGTTTGCTAAACTTTCTGCCCTTTTCATGTGTGTAAATTCATCATGTTGTAGGCATGGACCAAGACCTCAATACTTCAATAATTTTATGAAATGAGATTATGGAATCGTTTCCAGATTATTTGATGTGTTTATCGTAAAGCGTCACGACACACTCACACACATATATACATTAGTTAGTTTCCAATTTTGAAGCTGAAAAAACAAGCGAAACTTGAATTAATTAATTATATCAATATATTAGTAGTATTTTATTATATTAAAATCATCATTCTTATACATAGTATTATGGAGCAAGTGTCCATTAAGTATATAACTAGAGAATAAATCTCAGCCATAAGATTAATAAATCAATGGCTGGTATTTGGCCATGTGATTTTCAAAATTGAAGCAGAATTAGTTCACTATGTGAATGATTCGGTTCACTGTAAGAATGCTGGGGCATAATAGACTTTTCAATGGTTTAAATGAAATAGGGTTCAATTTGCTTCCCCATTTCCAGATTTCGTTCTCGCTCTAATTCTCTCCAAAGTGATGGGATTTCCTCTTCAATTTTGCGATTTCTTCCTCATTCCATAGCTAGGGCTTAGTCGATTTTTCATATTTTCCTACAGTAAGGAAGATAGTCATGAAGAAGAGGGGAAAACTAAAGGTAATTTGTAATTTTTTTATTTGTTGAATTTGTTTTTCGATTTGTTTTCAAATTTCTGTATATTTTGTTATTTGTTATCGATTTGCTGGATCATGTTCTTGATTTGTTGAATCTAGTTCAAAAATTCATTTGTTTTCTATTTGTTGAATCTATTTATGCAAAAACTAATGAAAAAAAGATAAAACTGAAGGTATGTAGTAATTTTCACTTCAACTGTTTCTCGATTTGGTTCATTCTACATGAATGAATTGGTGTTGTGTACGAGTGAACTATATTGATTTTTCATCTCAGTGAAGTAAAAACGTGCTTAAAGTGAAGTATTTCATGGTTAGAGTGAAGTGTTTGTGATCCATGTTATTAGTGATCTGTTTTTTCATCTCAGTGAAGTTAAACGTGTTTAAAGAGAAGTATTCCATGGTTAGAGTGAAGTGTTTGTGATCCATGTTTATAGTGCACTGTTTTTTCATCTCAATGAAGTAAAAACGTGCTTAGAGTGAAGTATTCTATAGTTAGAGTGAAGTGTTTGTGATCCATGCTTATAGTGCATTGTTTTTCATCTTAGTGAAGTACAAACGTGCTTAGAGTGAAGTGTTTGTGATCCATGTTATTAGTGATCTGTTTTTTCATCTTAGTGAAGTAAAACGTGCTTAAAGTGAAGTATTCCATGGTTAGAGTGAAGTGTTTGTGATCCATGCTTATAGTGCACTGTTTTTCATCTCAGTGAAGTAAAAACGTGCTTAGGGTGAAGTATTCCTTGGTTAGAGTGAAGTGTTTGTGATCCATGTTATTAGTGATCTATTTTTTCATCTTAGTGAAGTAAAATGTGCTTAGAGTGAAGTATTCCATGGTTAAAGTGAAGTGTTTGTGATTCATGCTTATAGTGCACTGTTTTTTCATATCAGTAAAGTAAAAACGTGTTTAGAGTGAAGTATTCCATGGTTAGAGTGAAGTGTTTGTGATCCATGCTTATAGTGTATTGTTTTTTCATCCCAGTGAAGTAAAAACGTGCTTACAGTGAAGTATTCCATGATTAGAGTGAAGTGTTTGTGATCCATGTTATTAGTGATCTGTTTTTTCATCTTAGTGAAATAAAATGTGCTTAGAGTGAAGTATTACATGGTTAGAGTGAAGTGTTTGTGGTGCATGTTACTAGTGATCTGTTTTTTCATCTTAGTGAAGTAAAATATGCTTAGAGTAAAGTATTTCATGGTTAGAGTGACGTTTTTGTGATGCATGTTATTAGTGAAGTATTTTATGCCTATATTGTGACTATATTGTGTTTATAGTTTTATATAGAATTGTGCTTATGTTCAAGTATATTGTGTTTGAATGTTGTTATTAATCCTTTTTTACTTTCTTTATATGATAGGATAACTAGTGAATTTTCCGAAGCTGCTGATATACGTAATGAAAGACGAAAGACGAAGAGAAAAATCCAGAGTAGGGGAAGCCGATGCATGTATGGAGAATGAAACAATTGTAGAAACTGATATAGTTCATAACATGATTCAGTTCACTGTAATACCTATTTGATTCATTTACATTCAATAGTTTCATAACTTACATTAATATTTTGTTCAAAATTTTTATTTATGTAGTTCATAGATATATAGATTCAGTTGATTTTTACTAGCTCTTTTGTTCACAAATGATGTTTAACAAAATATAGTTCACAAATAAACTAATTAATACTCTCTCCGTTCCATAGTAATGGATGCGTTTCTTTTCGGCACAAAGATTAAGAAAAATTGTGTTATGTGAGTTAAGTAAATGGAGAATAAAGTGGAAAATGAAAAATGTAGAGAGATGAAGAGAGAAAAAAGTAAGAGAAAGTAAAGTAGGTGTGGAAAAATGTTGAACCAAGAAGTTTTCAACGAAACAAAACTCACTTACATTGAAGTAAATGTTGTTTATAGTGAAGTAAATATGATGTTTGATATTTCAGTGAAGAGTATTATTTATAGTGTACTAATTTTCATTTCAGTTAAGTATAATGAGCATATAGTGATGTATATTGTGCATATAGTGAAGTATATTCAGGATTCCTTATAGCGTACAATTTTTTCATTTTAGTGAAGTATATTGATTGAGCATAATATACTTCACTAAAATGAAAATTATATTGATATAGAATTAAAGAGCCTTTTTTCTAAAATTGTTGCAAAATATAACAAACCGACTTTAAAAAATTATAGATAAATCTGACGTTTAATGTGCAAAACTCTAAAAAACAATTTATTTTAATGGATTTTGACCCAAAGAAATATGAAGAATTCGTAGAGTACTTTAATTGACAGAATCTTGATTCAATTCGAAATAAAAGAAACAGAAGAAGAAATCTGATGTGTAATATGCAGAATCCTAAAGTAGAATTTATATTACAAAAAACAAGTTTGCAATGAGATAACAATCACTCAAAAGTGAACTAAAAATGAATAATAAGTGCACTGAACATGCTACAAAGTGAACTATTCTTGTCCAGATTCTCACTGCCCCTGTGTTGTCTTCTCTTTCACCTTTTTGCAGTTCCTCGAATCATGGTGTCCAATCTCATGGTAGTTTCCACATTTTCGACCTGGTTTCATTGATAACCTCACCGTTGATTCCTTCTTCGAAATCTTTCTACTTCTACTTCCCTTTGTACTGACAATATCCGGAGAATGAACTTCAATTAAGTTGGGAACTTTGAGTTGTAGAAGTTCCCGATCAATGCTCTCTTTTGAGTGGAAGACAGGACAACACCTTCTCCAAGAAGATGCTTCTTAACTGGGACAGAAGGGCAGCAACAAATGTCACAAGATGACCATTATTATCCTTACCCGTAAAAGGAGCAAATATCGTACAATAGCTACATATTAAAACCATCATATAAGTACAATATATAGCAACTTTAATTAACTATAAGTAATATAAACTTCACTATAAAGCATGCATAATATATTTCATTGTAAGCATATACTAGTTCACTATATATTCAATATACTTCACTATATGCTCAATATACTTCACTGAAATGAAAAAAATAGTACACTATAAGGTATGCATAATATACTTCACTGTAAGCATATACTAGTTCACTATATGCTTAATTTACTTCAATATATACTCAATACACTTCACTATACGAAATATTCACAATCAACTTTTGTATAAAAAAGCAATGTTATACTTCACTATATGAAATATTCACATCACTGTCAGCATTAAATTACTGGTGTATAAAAATGCAATGTTATACTTCACTCTATGAAATATTCACATCACTATAAATGATAATACTTCACTCCAACGTAATATAAGTAATTTTAGAGCTAATCATGCTGAGCAATTCACAAAACACGTACACTTCATTTTAAAGCATATACATATCACTTTGACATTTATATACCTCACTCTAACATCTTTTCACATCATACACACTCTAATCATGCTAAGAACAAACACATAGACTTCATCTTCATCACTTTAACTGATAATAATTGTAATTACATTTAGATTCTTCTTCTTCTTCTTCTTCTTCCTCTTCTTCTTCTTCTTCTTCTTCTTCTTCTTCTCCCGACGAAGAGGAATCGGAATCGGAATCAGAATAATCTGCTAACGATGGTTGCAGAATTTAATCTATGTGATCAGAAATTCAAATATCGCTGACCAATCACGCTGGAGGAATGAATCAGAAATAAATCGAGCTGGAGTAATGGATCGTGGCTGACCAATCGCGATGGAGGAATGAATCGGGATGAATAAATCAGGAATCGTTGAATCGTGATAGAGAAAAATCGTAAATCGTGGCTGATCAATTCACAAATTTGGACGATTCACGATGAACAAATCAGAAATCTGGATGATTCAGGAAAAAACGTGATTTGATTAGGAAGATCAAATCAGAATTCTGGAGGGAAGACGAACAAATTGTGAATATATGGAAGAAATCATAAGCTGAATTTGGTTCAGATTGTATAAATCGCATACACACAATTCACGGTAATCTTATGAGTTCCGAAAATGCCCTTTGGCTATTATTTTGAGAAAAATCTGAAAGGTTATTTAAACCATAGGATTAATTTGGAGTAATAAGATATGTGGCTGAGATTTATTCTCTAGTTATACACTTAAAATTAGTTAAACCTTGATAACTCCTTTCTTATACGTCCTCAAGTATTTGTTTCTAAGTTAACATTTCACTTTTCTAATATTTATGGTGACACATTTTCACAATATACCCATAGCAATAAACCAAGTACTGTAATATCTATAGAACAATACTACGTACTGTATTTGTTTTTCTATATAGTAGGAGCACTATATTTTAATATTTTGTAATTCAATTGATTGATAAATTTCATATGTAACACACATATACTACATGTCTATATCCACATCTTATCGATCAGCATCTTGTTTTGTTTATTAAAAAAACTACTGAAGAGAAGCAGATACACGCAAATAATGTGGAATTGCTGAATATTAATGATGTCATTTGTCATGCAACGTATGAAAAAGACGTGATTCAATGAACACAACAGTTAATTTGTTTTAAAGTCAACTAAATTATTAAACCGTAAATGTAAAAAATAAATTTAAAGTCAACTCAATTATTGAACCGTAAATGTGAAAATTAAGCAAATAGTGTAGGAATTAGAATACGTGGGACCAAAACAAGCGTTATGGGCTGTTGCCATTTCAAAGCCCATTTCAAGCGAAGAGACGAATCTCTAATTTTATTTTGATTAATAAATGAGCAGAAATTTATAAGTCATGCATTTGAACTTGATATATGGCATTAGGCAGGTGCATCTCCAATTATTTAAACTAAATTTAAACTCATTTTAGTGTAAATATCATATCAAATATGATTTTACTCCAATCATTTACACTAAATTCAAACTTAAAAGAATTTCTCTATATTTTACTTTTTTTACTCAAAAAATTTGAAAAACTTTTAGGTGGTTTAGTGTAAACCTAAAGATAGGTATTTTTTTTCTCAAAAAATTAAAATGAGATTGGTTTTTGAATACTATTGAAGCTAGATACCTATCTCATTTTAGGTTTTAGTGTACCATTGAGATGGTTTTAGACCAATCGCACCCATCTCTAATTCTACCTTCATAGATAGAGCTACATATTGAATTCTTATTGCACTCCAAGTCTCTACTTCTTAGAATTCGGTATATTTGCTTCAAAATTCTTTATTTTTATTTTTTGGTTTGATTCGACTAATCCTGCTTGATCCGGTTTATAAATTAAGGTCGAAAGTCTCCTAGTGAACCCATGACCTCAATCAAGGTCACCACAGCTTCGCGCTACCAACTATTTCAAAATTAATTAGTGGGTAAAGAATGATTACATCAAAATAAAATGGGACAGTGATTTCTAAAATATTAGAAAAATGAATAAAGAATAAAAAATAAAAAATGGTGGTTCCATTTATCCATTGTTTTGTCCATTTCATAATACCAAACAAGCAAGTAGCAACACCACCACACCCCAATCCCCACTAGCTCCCTTACCACCTAACACATCATACATCATCAAGGATTAAAATATACTTATTTGGGGCTGATCTAATTAATTATCCTATAGAAAAATGCATGAGACAAACAAACAAATACATACACACACTCATGAGCACTTGGCCAAAGCAGGTAAGACTGCATTTAAATACTCCTTCAATAGGCTTCACTCGTCTCTTTCTAAGGATGTTTACCGCTGTTCTCTTCCTCTACGTTTCTCTCTCTCAGTTGCAGGCTCATGTTGATAAGAGAGGAACAGACAAAATGCAGATAATGAGAATGATTATATCATTATTGTATTGATTAAGCATGGATGCAAGTCCTTGTTTCTGTCTGCTACTAATAAACATTTATTATATATATATATATATATATATATATATATATATGAGAATAACGCTCCCCTATATAAGATGAGACCCAATTACCTAGTAGCTAGCCAAAAAGCATGCAAAATATCATAATGCAGTCCAACTTTGTTGAGGATTTCGGAGAGGAAAACCACTTCCAACCTCACAGCCCTACCGACACAGCCGGCGACGTCTCCAACTCTCGCCCCCTCAGTACGTCGTCGTCCAAGAAGAAACGCAATCTCCCTGGAAATCCAGGCAAGTCTGCACCTCATTCTGGATTTACTTCAAACATTACTATATCCAAAACATTGTACCTAATTTACATAAACTTAAACAACAACCACTAAGGAGTAGGAGGGGCTGAAGCCCCCATCAATGTTTTTTTTTGTAGATCCTGATGCAGAAGTGGTGGCCTTATCACCGAGAACTCTAATGGCGACGAACCGGTACATTTGCGAAGTGTGCCACAAAGGATTCCAACGAGATCAGAATCTGCAGCTGCACAGGAGAGGCCACAACCTGCCATGGAAGCTGAAGCAGAGGCCTGCCACACAAGCCAAGAAGCGGGTCTACGTCTGCCCGGAGCCCAACTGTGTGCACCACAACCCTGCCCGCGCCCTTGGCGACCTCACTGGCATCAAGAAGCACTACTGCAGGAAGCACGGAGACAAGAAGTGGAAGTGTGACAAGTGCTCCAAGCGCTACGCTGTCCAGTCCGACTGGAAGGCGCATGCCAAGATCTGTGGCACCCGCGAGTACCGCTGCGACTGTGGCACCATCTTCTCACGGTAAGTGAAAAATGCTCCACTTTTTTATATACTCCCTCATTCCCATCATAAGCGACTCGTATTCCTTTTTGGGTACTCATTTTTTAACAAAACAGAACACAATTACTCCCCTTTCTCACCCCACTTAACTTTTTAAACATAATTTTCTTAAATCGCGTGTCCAAAAAGAAACGTCTCACTCATGACAAGACTAAGGAAGTACTATTAGTTAATATAGAATGGTATGACCATGTTTGAGCTCCCTTTAAGCTATACTTTTGGCTCGGCCACTGGCAGGAAGGACAGTTTCGTGACTCACAGAGCGTTCTGCGACGCTTTGAACGAGGAGAATTATATGGCGAAGCATAACGCTGGTGAAGCAATGGTGCAAAACCATGCTGAAGAAGTCATGTCTGCTTCTGCAGATTTATCATGTCATGAACCATTGTCATTGAGCACGCATGGGATGATGATGGCCGGCAGTTTCAATCCATTTTACAGTCCAAGAACTCTAAAAGCGGCCGCCATTGGGGGACTGAGTAGTCCCCCTTTAGCAGCAAACTCTTCTTACACATCAGCAACTGCGTTGCTGCAGAGGGCTGCACAAATGGGCTCAAAAACCAGTGACGGTACTTCTCTGTCTCCAACTCTTCTTAGAGGATTCACAGGCTACCTCACTCAAACTCGAAACATCGCAGACAAGGGCTCTTCTGAGGCTGGTTTCAATGCAGCCGCGCCCCTAATATCCACTGCTTCGAGTGGAATGCTTAGAGGTGATGTTGCAGAGATGGGCTTATATGATCTTTCGGTGTTTATGGGTTCATCAGGCGGCGGCCATTCCACCGGGCTAGTTCTCCAGGAGCAAGAGAAGATGACTGTTGATTTCTTGGGAGTGGCACCTCCAACTTTTTCGGGTGCAACAGAGTATGAGGATGAAAGGCAGTGCTTAGAGGATGTGCATTCCCAATGGTAGTTTGATCAGGAAAGACGACATAAAAAATGATACTCCTATAATATCACAATGAAAATTCATGTCCATAAAAAGTCGGGAATCCTAATCAATATAATCAATGTCTCACCCTAATTCTAGCAATACAAGAACACGATAATGATGAATGATGTAGCCTATGTTCTAGTACTTCCTAACACAACAAACTTCAATGTGTTTTCTCTTTGGAAGATCTGGCGACAATAATATAAGAAATGGTGGTTCTTAATTCTTATACCAAGCAACAACTGAAAAGATACCTTGGTCATATCAAATTTACCAGGTTCAATTCAATCCTACTTGTTTTCCTATCACAGCATGAATATTCACACAGAGCCATATCAAATTTATCAGGATCTAAATCGCTAATTCACCATACGAAAAGGGGTGTGAAAATGAAGAAATGCAACAAACATTTCTACCTTTCCGGGATTGATAGACACATGCAGTCGAGAGCTACTGGAATCGACAGCACAGCACGGATGATTGCAATTTAGGCGAATACATGATCAGCACTGTCCAAATTTTCGCATCGCAAAATGAAAAACTCCAGAAAAAATGGAGTGCCAAATTCGGAGGCGTGGAAGGCAAAGGCTAAAAAAATGAGGAAGCAATAATCCCCATAAAGTTAAGCAAATTTGGTATGATATTGAAGCGTAGTAATATGATCCCCCACTCTCAATCGGTTAAAGACAGTAAATCAAATCAAATTCTAACTGAAAATACATAGTAACAAAAATAATACGGAGTACTACTATTTTCTAGATCCATTCATAAAATTGTCAATATGCTGCTATGGTGTTGTTGTTACTCAGCCAAACTAACCATATTTCTTTGGCGAGATAATCAAATTTAGATTTTATATATATCTCAAAGTTGTATCTCTGTTTTTGGCGAAAATCAGTTTTGTAAATATCTTCAATACGCTTCTTACTTTCTCCATCCCAAATTAATCAGTATTCTTTTTAGAATATCTTGGGTCAAATGAGTCATTTTAACTTTGCAAAAATCAATCATTTTAATCACCCAAATCCACCCCAAAAAAAGGAAGAACTAATCATTATTTACAAATAAATATCTTCATATGAGTGACTCTCATATAGTCATATTCACAACCTAAAATAAAAATCTGGTTATACATATAACGAGGGGGAATAAAGTAGTGTGCTTTATCTTATATGATGCATGAATGGAGCAACATAATGCAAATTGGGGCTTCTAAACTAATTTACTCACATGCTTAAAGAGTTAAGTGCACCTTTATTATCAGCTTTCACCCAAATCAGCTTTTTAAATTGATAAAGTTTTGTAGTTGTTGGAATGTTGCATCTTTCTCTTTTTTGGGAAAATGACCACAACAGTTGCTTCTCCGCTGTAAAATTGTAATGCACTTTCACCCAACATATTTATCTTACCCTATAAGCAAACTGAAGAAGACCTCAGTTAATTACTTATCAGAAGTATTATTCTTTTGAGTAGGAAGTTAATTAATTTATTACTAAGGGGTATTAATTAGTTACTAATTACTTATTAGATTTTCACCAATCGGCGTACTTGCTCTATAAATTTAATTAAATAAGAGAATAAGAGATGCTTAGCTTGTTGAACCGCAAATACACATCCCAGTGACTCGACCTGCAAATCGGAGTAGTACTTAAGAAGATATGCAAGGAAAAAGATAGATTTTTCAAGAATTTGCATGTTTGTCACAATAATTTGTGGAGATTTATTCAAACTTAATCAAATGTGCAAAATATATAACTTTCCTCTGCAACAACCTAATGGCAAAGTACAAAACAGGCCTTGTACAATTACAAGAAGCCTCAATTTCTTCTTCTAGCTAATTGAGTTGCACCAGTTAATTTGATTCTATATACTTAGTATGTAATGACACAACGGCATACATTTCCAACAAAATGGCAAGTAATTTAATAGCAATAGAGATTAATTATGGGATAAAACAAATTGATGAAGCGGATAACAATTTCCTTAGAGTCGAAGAAATCTTTCTAAATAAGTCCTCCCAAGAATCCAGTATGATGAATACTTAATGTTTAAAATTCATAGGAAGATGGGTTGAAGTTTCTACCAATTTGTATAATGAGGGCAGCCGGCTTAGCTCATTGCTTTTTCACTTTTGCAAACAAATTAAGAAACAAAAAGCTCATGCATTCATCACACACGCATCTTAGCCCCACTACCACACACACTCAAAAAACTCAAAACTATATATATAGTGACCACTCCTTTAGCAAGTCAGTGTTGAGATAGATCACAGAGTAATTAACCATGAAGGAAAAAAGTTCGAGGTTGAAGCAGCTGATATCAATGGTGAGTTGTATGACCAGAGCCAAATGCATAGCCGTCAGAAGCAAAACCGACGCCATGACAGAGCGCCTCATGCTCACATCGCTCACGCTTCTCTCCAAGAAGAAGAGCTTCTCCATCGCCGCCAAGATCAACCACATTTTCCACCACCACGAATCTGGCGACGAAATCGACGACGATGATCCAAGCAAGGCGATCGTCCTCTACAGCAGCGACTCCGCGGCCAGCTGCTGCAAAGACATCAGCGGCGGATGTGAAACTATACGAGAATTCTACGGCGGCGACGACGACGACGATGATGATAAATATCCAGATCTGAGGCACTCGTTGTTCGAGGAGGAGGAGGAGAAGGAGCTGGCGGAGCTGCTGGATGATCCGAATTCGTCGATATCGGCCATAGATATGGTGAAGAATTCCAAGGAGAGCGGCGAGAGTTTCAATCTGGAAGATGATATCAATCAAGTGGCGGATTTGTTCATCACCAAATTCCACAAGCGGATGCGCTTGCAGAAGCTGCTCTCATTCAAGCGCTATCAGCAAATGCTCGACACCACTCATTCTACGTGATCCTACTATACATTATTATCTTTAAATTTGTTAATTACTACTACTATTAATTGTCGATGCGAGTGATACATGCCACGCGTATTCATTTTGTGGGAATTGTTAATCCGCTACTATCTCAACCAGTGTATGCGTGACTACATAAAAAAAATAATTAATGTTATTTTTTCTCACAATAATCCGTTTACCGTCTTCCATACGGGCATCCGAAGTGGTGCGGATGTCCCGACAGAATTCTCCGCGGAATTCCCAAAAACACCTCCTGCCACGTCATAAGGACTTCTCACTGCTTTGCCACGTCATACGGAATTCCCACTGCAAAGTGGTGGAATTCCCTGCGGAATTCTCACTGCACAGTGGTGGAATTCCCTGCGGAATTCCCACAACAAACAAAATTCACAAATTAACAAATTAAACACTTTCCTGAATTAAACAATGTACGGAATTAAAAAGTTCGACACGAATACGGAGAAAATTCAACCACTTTATTTAAAAAAACATACTTGATTAAAAAAAGTACATTATTTTTGAAATAAAAATCGGCTCCTCACTCCTCGGATTCCCCGCTGTCGGTTTCCTCGCCGTCCCCGCCGCCGCCCCTCTCGCCGTCCCCGCCGTCGCTATCCGACATCGCGTCGAACCCCCACGTCGCGGCGCATACTGTTGAGGAGGGGTCTAAGCTTCCGCTTGTAGTGGGGGTCAGTCGCTTGGCGCCATTCCTGCATCCCACGTAACAATGCGTCATGTGCGGCGATGCGGGCATAGGAGGGGGTTCTCGGGATCCGGATAATTTTGGGTGGGTGTTGCCGATTGGGCCTCGGCGGATCCGCTGGGACTTCCTCTCGACAAACGCGCAGCGGACCTTTGCCCAATCGGGCGACGGCGGCGGGCCGAAGATGTGGGAGTGGGGAACTCTGCATCGGTGGGGGGGGAGTTCAGCGAAACCAGCACTGCTGGTGTACTCTCCGGATGCGTTGATCCTCGTTCGCTTCGGCCAGCCGGATTCCACACCTGCAGTGAACTTGGGCGAATCCTGCACCGCGAGATACACCTCCCAATATTTGAATTCCCCGAAGCCCTTTTCGGAGTCGGGGAACTGCTGGTGAGACAACAGCTTCACATCCTCGGCGGACATGCCGCTGGTTGCAGAGCGGAGGTTGTTTGTGTAAATGTCGGCAAATCGGCTGAGCGGCTTCTTTAACCGATCCCATTGTTTCCGGCATTGCTCCGAGCTGTGGAGCTTCCCCGTTGGCGGTTTGAACTGTAGGTAGCCCTGGCTAATACGCCACCACATCCGATCGATGTGCTGGTTCACCCCGACGTATGGATCCTCAACCACACTGATCCACGCCTTCGCCAGCGCGACGCACTCGTCCGAGCTCCAGATGGTCCTCTTGGTCCCGCTGGATCTCTCCCCCACGTCAGCAGCGTACACCGGGACGCCCCGTCCCCTACCCCTCCATCGCTCTGTCCTCCCCCTTCTATCTGTCGCCGACGGATTCTCCCAGATCGGAGAAAGCTCCAACTCCTCCAACGAGAACGTGTCGATGCCAGTGAACTGAGTCTCGAGAGGAGAACTCACCGGGTTGTCCATCGACAGTAAGTCCATAAAGGGCCGATAGACGTTGTCCATCGGCGATTGGGGGACCCCAAGCCTACTCCTCCTCGAAGCGCCAGACGATCCTTGCATCATCCCGGGCATCATCATCCCCGGCATCTGGGGCATCATCCCATACCACTATGGGTACATGTTGTAGTACCCCGACATCTTGCCCGATGGCATTTGAGATTGGGGCAGCATCCCCGGAATTTGGGACATCGGCTGGGAAAATTGCATACTCCTGCCGATGGGAAAATGCGGCGCCGGTGAATCGCTCGAGGCGGGAGAAGAATCGCTATCGTGGTGTTCCATTGATGATTCGAAAGAAAGGTATTTAGAGAAAGAGATACTCGTTAAAACAAGTGGTGTGAATGAAATGAAGTTCAACGGGATGTATTTATAGAAAATAAAAAAACATTTAATGCAACACACGGGAATTCCGTGCGGAATTCCGTGACAGTCCACGCAATGGCGGACGTCAGGACGGAATTCCGCGCGGAATTCCGCTAAACTCCGCGGACCTACGACGTCCTCCTCGGAATTCCGTATCCGCGCCCGGTATGCACAATGGCGGACGTCCGCCAAGAAATTCCGGCACGTCCCTGGGAATTCCGCGTTGACGTCCGCCATTGCAGATGCTCTAAGTCAGTAGTTTGCATCTTCAACAGATAGTATATTATTGTTATAGACATGAGTCACATAAATGCAATTTTTTTCCTTGCAAATCTCCCTGACGTTAATTCCGACTCGGAATATGTACATTTTTCATTACATTTCTCTGTAATCTTAATTTTATTTTTATACACCTCATGCAGTGATAAAATGCAGATGACATTTTTCCTATAAACTCTAAACAATGATCTGAACCGTTAGATTTCAAGATTTGATGTCAATAGATGACAAATAACGTTAATAAAAAAATATCAACACATCGTCAATCTATTGACAATGTTGACATTTTTTGTTGGTCTAAACCATAATTTGAAGTTTGTACGTGAGGTTGCATTTGATTATATCTTCCTTTCTCTAAATATATGTAAACAAACAAGTGATAAAGCCTCTTTTAACCCACACATTAATTAGTCAGGAACTCTAAGAAAGTAGGACTTCATAAATCTAATCTTATCTTAATAAAAATAAAATTGCAAAACATAGTGCAACAATATAAATACTTCATCCGTCTACAAAGTAGATGCCCCATTTTCCTTTTTAGCTTGTCCAATAAAATATATCACGTTTTTTCTAAAATCTCGTGTCATCGTCCAAGTGTGAAATCTATCTTGGGATAGCATGTTTTAAAGCAAAATAAGTTTTTAAGCAAAATTGATAAAGAGGTAGATGAAAAGAAAAAAAAGGTTGAAATATTATTGGAGGAAAATGATATCATACATAAATTTATTTAAATATATGAATGCTAATTTTGATGAATAAAATAAGAGAAAAATATAAAGTGGATAGTAGTATCATTATACTACTAATACTATTATACCATTACCAGTACCTAGAATTTATTTTACAGATACATAAATTTAGACACTCTATTCCGGATTAATAATCAAAGCAAAAATTTAAATGGGCTTTTAACGTGGGCTGAACATTGATTTGGGCCTGTGCGTTCGGGAGAAAGGTGAAACCCGTATTTTTTGCGCCAAATCTTCCCGCCAAAGTAACGAAATTAGGGGTTGTGTGGATGCCCTAAATGAAAATCGTTCCCCTCTCGGCGAAGTCTCTCTTTCCGGCAACCCACATTTCGCTTATCTTTTTCCACACACGCAGTAAACAGAGTCCTCTGCAGAGCGAGGATGGCGGGAGACGACGATTCATTCAGTTCGGGAGGCGACGGCGCGGCGAACGCGATTCTTCCGTCCACACCTGATTCTCCGACTTCGGCCGGGTTCAACACGGACCAGCTGCAGTTCAACACCATCCAGAGCTACACCGACGAGGACGATAAGGCGTCCGTCATTCCTGAGATCGTCAGGGACGATATCAGAGAAGAACACATCAACGAGGAAGAGGAAGAAGGAGAGGACCTCTTCAACGGCAATTTCATGGAGTAAGTGGCTTTTTGATGCGTAGCGTGCCTCTAGTAACCTATGAAACAGCTAGGTTTGCAACCTTCATTTTGACTAATAATGGCGATACTGATGGATGTAGGGATTATCGGGGGATGGGCGTGCAGGGCCAATACGGCAATACGAAGGGTTGGGGATTGACGATTCTCTCGAGGGCGAGAGGGATTTGGACCAGATCATGGGGATTGACGATTCTCTCGAACTTGATGCCAAGGAGGCATGCGTTTCGCAGCGCAAGCTTCCGCAGCTTCTTCACGATCAAGGTCCGTTTTTATGTCATTTTCTCCATTCCTCGATTTTTTTTATCTCAGTTTCGGCTATTTTAATTCTAATAAGACGTTCCAACTTTTGTTTTGCTTTTGTGATAATAGTTAAATTTAATTTACATTATCGTAAGTTTCGATTACTTAGTACGTCAAATAAAGGTACTTATATTACACATTTGACATTACCGTTCTAAATGTGTTGTGAGGACTAAAACAACTGAAGAACGCTAGCAAGCAATATTATGATTTAGTGGCATTCTTTTGAATGAGTATCCGGGCTTGTTGCTGAACTGAGAGCGATGAATTGTGGCGTGGAATGTTTCCTGTCTCAAGAGTATTAGTACAAGATGTGCTTCACCACACCAAAAACCTGCCAGCTGGACTGCCCCATTAATGGAAAAGCTATATTTTGTTTTGCAGATTCTGATGATGAAAGCTACAGGCCATCAAAAAGAACAAGGGCTGACTTAAGACCTCCAGCCACTCCCGAAAGTATGGACGATACTGATGGAATGGCCAGCTCTCCAGGTAGGACACAAGGCAACTCCAGGGATGATGAACCATGACTGATCAGACAGATGATGACCCCTATGATGTATGGATTCACATTCCACGCTATATATCACTATTGTTTTCACCATATATAAGCACATGTTGATGGGTCAGTTGGCTGTTACCACAGGATGAAGAGAATGATGAACCAGAGAATGCCATGTATAGGGTTCAGGGAACCCTTAGAGAGTGGGTTACTAGAGATGAAGTGAGGCGTTTCATTGGCAAGAAATTCAAGGGTTTTTTGCTCGCATATATCAAGCCAAGGAGCGAGAATGAAGACTTTGAGTATCTAAGGCAGATCAATGAAATGATATCAGGTAAGAAGAAACCTTCCTGGTGTGTAGTATCCCAAACTAAGCTTAGAGTTTCTTCTGTTTTCAGTCACCTAATGTGCCTTATTATTATCTTGTTGATTCTTCTTGTAGTTAACAAGTGTAGCCACGAGACTGATTATACTCAATTCATCTTTGCTCATCCCAACATTGCAATCTGGCTTGCGGATGCTCCACAGTCTGTCCTTGAGATTATGGAAGAAGTTGCCAATAAGCTTGTTTTTTACTTGCACCCAAAATACAAGAAAATCCATCAAAAATAAATGTGCGCATCACTAAACTACCTGTCTATGAGCAGATACGAAACATTAGGTTAAATTTGTATCCTGAAATGATATTTTTGTGTAGTCCATGTGACAACTGAAATTTGCTTTCCATTTATACCATACAGGCAGATACACTTGAAACATTAGGTTAAATTTGTATCCTGAAATGATATTTTTGTGTAGTCCATGTGACAACTGAAATTTGCTTTCCATTTATACCATACAGGCAGATACACTTGAAACATTAGGTTAAATTTGTATCCTGAAATGATATTTTTGTGTAGTCCATGTGACAACTGAAATTTGCTTTCCATTTATACCATACAGGCAGATACACTTGAACACCATGATTCGTATTGGTGGAGTTGTCACTCGACGCTCTGGAGTTTTTTCTCAACTACTGCAAGTTAAATACGAATGGAGCAGTTCTGGGGCCTTTTGTCCAGAACTCATGTTCAGAGGTAAAGGTGGGTTCGTGTCCAGAGTGTCAGTCCAAGGGACCATTTACTGTTAACAATGAACAGGTAAATATTCTTACAGTCCCTGTTGTTTCTGTTAAATGCTACTGATATCTCTGCTAAGTTACTTTTTTATTTGATACAGACAATGTATAGGAACTACCAGAAACTCACCCTTCAGGAATGCCCTGGAATTTTTCCTGCTGGTCGATTACCGAGATACAAGAGTGATCCTTTTGAATGATCTTATTGATAGTGCCCGGCCTGGCTAAGAGATAGTAAATCTTTCACATCTCAAACCCCAGCTTTCTTATTTTCCTTTGATGCTCATAATCTCTTGACTTTTGTTGTTTTTTAAATTCCAGGAGGTGACTGGCATATATACCACCTTTGATTTGTCCTTAAATACAAAGAATGCTTTCCTGTATTTGCCACTGTGGTTGAAGCAAATTACGTTGCCAAGAAACATGATCTCTTTTCAGCTTACAAGCTGACTCAAGACGACAAAGAATAAATTTAGAAGTTGGCAAAAGACCCAAGAATTGGAGAAAGGGTATATCCAGTGTTAATTGATTGAGCATTTTGTCCATCTAATTGGTTTGCTACATGTTTGCTTACCTTTTTGGTTTTCCTTTTAATTAATACAGATTGCGAAGTCAATAGCCCCCTTCATCTATGGCTACGAAGACATTAAGACTGCAATAGCTCTCGCCATGTTTGGTGGCCAAGAGAAGAATGTTGAAGGAAAATACCATCTACGAGGAGCTATTAATGTACTCCTGCTCGGTGATCCTGAAATTGCTAAGTCCTAGCTCCTAAAGTAAGTGTATACTTTCAATAGAAACTGGGAGTTTCAAAATTCCAAACTCCTTTAGTAACAATACATCCAATTTGATTCCTTGCTTAAAGGATTACTGTATATTCCACATTCCCCATTAACCTTTTTAGTTAGCTTCTCAGTATCTTAACATCTTTGATGGATTGAGATGCAGCAATATTGGTGTATATTTGAAGGTCATGCTTATGGGTGATAGTGTAATATTGGTTGACAAACTTATTAGGTATGTTGAGAAGACTGGACAAAGGGCTGTGTACACCACTGGAGCTTCAGCTGTAGGACTCACTGCTGCAGTTTACAAGGATCCGGTCACAAGGGAGTGCTCTTGAAGGAGGTGCACTTGTTTTGGCTGATAGAGGCATATGACTTATTGATGAGTTTGGTAAAATGAATGACCAAGACAGGTCAGTAGCTGTGTCTTTAATGCTTGCCTGCTTGATTTGTACATGAAACTGATTATACATCTTTACCATTCAGAGTGAGCATCCATGAAGCAATGGAGCAGCAGAATATTAACATATCAAAAGCTGGGATTGTCACATCTCTCCAGGCGCGCTGTTCTGTAATTGCTGCTGCAAATCCTATCGGGTGAAGGTGTGTACAGTCCAAGTTTAGACAGTTAAATAGACATGTTTTTTAGGTCTTCACGTCCTAAATCCTTCCTGTGAGGGATCTTTTATTGGGGTCTTTCACTCATGATAAGATAAGTGCACCTGTTTCCATAATCCTGGGAGACTTATCCAGAAATTGCTTGTATTTCCTATGTATTTCTTACTTTCCACTTTCAAAAGAAAACTTATTACAATCGATTCTACACTATTTTAAGGAAAGGCCGGGTCATTGCCTCATGTTATTTTTTTTAATAATTTATATGTTCCAAAGCTAGTTTTGATAATTTTCTGCAGATATGATTCCTTAAAGACATTTTCGCAAAATGTGGAACTCACTGATCCAATTGTCTCCCGATTTGATATTCTTTGTGTTGTCAATGTTCGTCTTTTTTGAATTTTGTGTGCCAGATGGCTTTCTTGTGCTCGAATTTCAGTAGCTCTTTAATCGTAAAATATTTGATGTATACAGGATGTGGTTGACCCAGTAACTGATGAGATGCTGACACAATTTCTAGTTGATAGTCACTACAATTCCCATCCCAAAGGCTCCAAGTTTGATCATAGGAACGATTCACAGGATGAAAACCAAGCGTAAGCAGGACATACAGATCCAGAGGTCTTAGACTCTTAATTTTGATCTCTTATCAGCATTGTCACCACCCTCTCATAATTATTATTCTAACATGGAAGAGTATTTCTTTCTCTGCAGATAATACCCCAGGAGATGCTAAAGAAATGCCTAACCTATGTCAAGCTAAATATATATCCGAAGTCGCATGATGCAGATTTAAACAATCTTACGCAGGTTTATGCTGAATTGCGGAGAGAATCATCAGTAAGATAACTTGGCCTTGCGTTTTCTTCATGAGGTATATTAAAGATATATCACCATAATGACCCCTTCTTTCTCCTATTTGGCTTTTACTTTTGTAGAACGGACAAAGAGTTTCTATTGCAGTGAGACGCATAAAATCAATGATACGAATGTCTAAAGCCCATGCAAGAATGCACCTCAGAAGTCATGTCATCCAAGAGGATGTGGACATGGCCATTCAAGTTCTGCTTGATTCATTTATCTCAACCCAAAAGTTTGGTGTGCAGAAAGCATTGCAGAAGGTACTTATGGACCAAGTATCTATTAATCATCTATTACCTTCTTAAAACGTTCATTTTGCACTTGTTCAAATTTAAGAATGACCATATATCCTAATGACAAAGACATAATTATGAAAAATTGCTCTTAAATGCTTTTACAAATAAGATCTCAAAGGATGAAAAGGAATAATCACTGTGTATTTGTTTTGAACTTTCAAGCAAAGAAAGCATATCTTATGTAGGATAACTGAAATGATTCAAAACTTTCTGTAGAACTTCAAAAAATACTTATATGATATTCAAAAAGTATTTCACCGAAATTTTCTGCACCTTCTTCGGGGACTTTGAAGGACAGTTTGAAGAAATTGTAACTGATTCTACTTATAACCTCTCACTTTGAAGAAATAGTGGAAGAATTACAAAGCAACGTATAGTTTGAATTCAGTTTACGCTTTCACCTTATGCTTGTCCACCGTTCCTTCCCTGTTTCCTGTTATTTATGGATTTAGTTGGTAACTGAGGTTGAGGAATTTTCAAATACAGGCACTTGATTACGGAATCAATGATCTGAATTCTGAAAGCTTTCTTCAGCAGCACCGAGTTTTCCAACGCCAACTTTGAGTTGGATGAAGAGCGATCTTTGGATCACATTTTTAGCGAGAATATCGATATGAGATTATCATGTAACCCTTAGTGAAATTATTGAGTTTTTCATCCTTACTTTTAGTACATGTATTTTAAACTCAAAATTAAGTCAGGTTAGAGCATCCACAGTGGGGTGGACGATCGGGTGGACTATTGTCCGCCACTGTAGCCATGCGGACGATAGGTGTTGGAGCACGCATCGTCCGCCCCACTGCGAGCGACACTGATAATACCGCGGACTATGCAACGCGTTTCACATTTTTTTTAATTCTTCAAAATTTATATATATAAACTCTTCCATTTTTCTTCCTTTTATAATGGCATATTCTCTCATTTCATTGTTATACTAATGATGTGGGACAATGGTAAACATAAACTAAAATGGTCTATTCTCTCCTTTCTTAGTTATACTAATAATGTGGGACAATGGTAAACATAAACTAGCTTAATTATTTTTTATATATAGTTATTTAATAGCTACTCTATATAGGAACTTCTAAAAATACTATTTAATAGTTGTAATCTATTAATCTCAGATAAATTTGTAGTTGATAAAGAACTTTATTAAGATTTATTTAATCTCAATTTTATATCTATTGTACTAATATTTATAGAATCTAGGATTTTATGGAAATATTATTCTAAGAAAATAGAAAAAGAAATTTAAACATGAAAAAGAAATTAACAAGCTAGGCTGAAACTATTTGCCAACATCTCATAAAATAAAATAAAAATTAATTTTATAAACTATATAAAACAATCATATTAATCTATTTGTATTAATTAAATTTAAATTTAAATTATGCATCACCTTCATTATTATTGATTTAAAACAGGGTTTTAAATCAATAATAACGCGAGTTGGGAATGATGTAGAGTATGCCTTTTTGATCTGTAGTGAACTTGTTTTTTTATTTCTAACTATTGTAACTTTTTTTAAATTAAGTAACGTAGGATTTGTCTTTAAATTGTGGTGCTTTTTTATTATTTTGCATGATATATTTGAAAACATAAAATTAATTAACAAAATAATAGTGAAAACTATAGGACGGACTTTAGGGCGTCCCACTGCAGGTGTAAGGATGGGAGGATAGAATGATGATGTGACGGAGCATAAAGCGCCCTATAGGGCGGACTATATGGCGCCCCATTGTGGATGCCCGTACAAAGTTTATTTCCCTTTCCAAAATGGGTCAAGAGACCTAGTTTATTGCATATTTAGGCTCATTAAGATAAGTTGATATCAACACCTTGGTTAGCCTAAATCTGAGATATGTTTAATAACACTATTATCTAGTCCACATCGGCAAGCCCTAAACGCCTAAGCCTAAGGGCATCCACAGTGGGGCGGACGATAGGCCGTCCGATGCCTCGGGAGCGCCATCGTCCGCCACTGTGGGTGCGCGGACGATGGACGATGCGTCGTCCTCACCCTAAGCTTAGTCCGCGGACGATAGGGCATCGTCCGCGCCATCGGCCTCCCACTGTGGGCGACGTGGACGATGGCGAGTACTCAAGTCCCAATAGCCCGATGTTTGGAGACGGTGCACGTTAGCCGAGTACACAACCTGACGAATATCGGTCGTTCGACCCCAACACGCAGTACGATCTCGATTTCAGTACGAATTCGTACGGTCTCTCTGACATGGAGCCGTCTCCAACTCGCCCTGCCGCCCCTTCCCGTCGCGCCGCCGCCACTGCCGTTCCCGCCAGAAAGAAGCGAACCAAGTACAGGGCGTATAAGTTGCCACCTCCGGCAACGAATGAAGAGTACGCCCCTGGACGTACAAACTACCAACTGGATAAAACTCTCGTCTTGGCGAGGTGTTGGGTGGATATATCGGAGGATCCGATATTCGCGAACAACCAAAAGCAGCTAGCGTACTGGGAGCGCATCGCCGAGCGCTACAATGAGGCGAAGCCGCCAATCGCTACAATGAGGCGAAGCCGCTGACCGCGTATAAGCGCCATAGGGAGCAGCTCTGCAAGCACTAGGATCTGGTGAAGAAGCAAGTCAACCTGTTCGCGGCGAAGTACGAGAGGTGCTCGAGGGAGGAGGGAAGCGGCGAGAGCTTGAGCGATATGCGCGATAGAGCGCTGCCGTCGTACCAGTCCCTGTACGGCGACTTCAAGCATTTCAGCATCTGGGTGCTCTTGAGGGACAAACAGAAGTTCCAAGGCGGGATTCTGTACACCGGTGCGACGAAGAGGACGAAGACCACCGACGCTGGTGGTTACACGAGCAGCGAAAGAGGAACTCGTCCGGTGGACCTCAACCGGACATACACGGAGGAAGAGAGTTCCGCCACACCGATGTCCTCCCGGCGTCCCATAGGCGTCAAGGCTGCGAAGAACAAGGGGAAGGCAAATGCGACATCCTCCTCGCAAACCGCCTCCCCGTCGCCAATCCCGACCCCTACCCCGACCCCGACGGCACTTGCCTACTCGGAGTTGGCAACGGCCTCGATGGCGCGGACGTTGTTGGACACGCACAACGCCCTCATGAAGTGTACGGATCCGGTCAGAGCCGAATACCTCCAGGGGTTGATCGATGAGCTGCGACGGAAGTTGGGAATTTTGTAGAGTATAACTTTTTTTTAAATTTCTAACCCCGTGTAACTTTTTTTTAATCAATGTAGTATTTGTCGCTTTTCATTTAATCGTTGTGTTTTTTAATTAGTTTGCATTTATATATTTGAAAACATTTAAATTAATTAACAAAACAATAGCAAATCTATAGGGCGCGCCTTAGGGCGCCCCACTGCAAGTGGAAGGATAGGAGGATAAAATGCTGATGTGGCGGTGCATAGGGCGGGTCGGGTCTGCTGGTGATGTGATGCCCTAACACAATCAATGCAGTCAAATATCTTGGCTTAAAAAAAGGCTGACATGTTCCAGCACAGTGGAGTAAAAAACATGGAACTATGAAAAACAAGATGAGAATGAAAGGAATGGTCTTTTGTTGTAGTATGCAATTTTTGATAAGGTCTTGTTGAAAGTGGTTTGATATGAAAGCATTTGACACATTCATGTGGACGACATCTAGCTCACGTGTACTAATACTTAATAAAGCTCTTAATAGTAAAGCACAATTATTTAGTGGGTAGAAGTTGAAGAAGAGAAAGGGGGGGGGGGGGGGGCGGGCGACGAGGCAGAGAGGTCTGAGTTGGCAGCGCACGTGAGAAAATATTTGGTAGCGAGCTGACTCCATTTGACTCCTATCTTGTCCTTTTTCGTTTTCTCCGCTCCCGCTCAACCAAATATACTCACTACCAATATCCAATTATGCAATTAAGAATCTATTGGCGTGCCCACAATTTTTTACTTCTCGATACAAAATACTCCCTCCGTTACTTGTTAATAGAGGCATTTCTTTTCGTCACGGAGTTTAAGGATAATGTGTTAAATGGATGGTGAAAAAAGTAAGAGAGAGTAAAGTAAGAGAGATGAAGAGAGAATAAAGTAAAAAGAAGAATTACTTTTTGCTAAAAATAGAAATGACTCAATTAATTTAGAACTTCCCAAAATAGAAAAATGACTCTATTAACATGGAATGGAGGGAGTACAAATTATCACGAAATTAATGAATTTAAGTCATGTATTATTTGGTTTGACTTTCAACACAATAAGAATTTGGATTATCCACTAAAAAATAAAATTATAATTTATATTAAAATATACTCCCTCCGTCCCACATAATTTGGGACACTTTGACCGGGCACGAGTTTTAAGAAATGTAATGAAAAGTGAGTTGAAAAAGTTAGTGGAATGTGAGTCCTACTTTTATATATTAGTTTTATAATTAAATGTGAGTAGAAATGAGTTAGTGGAATGTGGGGTCCACTACCAAAAATGGTAAAAGTGAAATGAGTCAAATTATGTGGGACGTCCCGAAATGGAAAACTGGATCAAATTATGTGAGACGGAGGGAGTATATATTATACATTAAATTTATTAATAAATTTAAATCGTACTAAAGTTGTAATCATATTATATCAAATATTATAGTGTTATATCATATTTTAATTATGTAATACCAGGTTCTTCAGACCGTACGTATTGTATCGTGTCAATCTAAATTGTAGAATAGTAACTTACTAACGTTACAGTAGGCTCATGAACAAAGTTAATAGGGTGAGACTCAATAAGAATCCAGTTAGGGTTTAGCCTTATTTGATTGATCCGATAACACTCCAACAAATACAAATTGCCGGCCTACATGTTGAAATGTGGTTGGCAATATCAGATTATTCTCAGTCAAACAAAGGGATAGTAAAATTTATCCAATCACATTATCTCCTTGAATAAAATTGGCAAATTATCTTGATGACTTGATATAGTGGTCGTACATCATTATTAACTTTACTTGCCTACATTGATGATCTATCTTTCACTGTAGCAAAAGCACATTATTAGATTTCCTGTTTCATTCTCTGTGCGCACTCCAATCAAACAACCAATTCTCCAATTTGCACTGGACATCACATGATTAATCACTGTATAACTTACTTATTTCAAAACAAGTAATCATCTATTCCACTGTATAATATGTAAAGCTAATTAAGTGTGGATCGATTGAATCCCTGCTAAAAAATTGATATCCCTAACATGAACAAAATATACCTAAAAAAAATGGCGAATTCAAACGACATTCGATTTAGTTTTCCTCAAAATCTTCCTGCTCTTCTGCTCGGAAATGGAGTCGAGCTTGGGCTTCCACTGCAATCGCCGCCCCACAAGCATCTCATAGTCCTTGCGCAGCTGCGGCGTCGTGCAGACCCTGACGATCCGGCGCGCCACCTCCGCCTCCGCCTCCATTTCCTTCTGCCGCTGCACGATCATCTCCTCGGTGACCTTGACCCGCAGCCCCCCCGCGGCGGTCTTCTCGAGCTCGAAAGGCGGCGGGCCGGCGGCGGCGGTGCGGCATCGGAGGAAGGTGGCGAATGAGAGGGCGGACTGGAAGAAATTGGCCGGGAGGAGGAAGTAATTGTGGCCGGGGAGGAGGCGGTCGTGGTGGGAGAGGGCGGGGGTGACCTGCCCGATGTAGAAGCAGTCGGAGCGGCAAACCATGTGCTTGGGGAACTCCTCCATCAGCTCCGAGGCGGTCACGGGGGTGTCGTAGATGGCGACCATGCCATCGGATTTGACGAGGCGGATAACGGCGGCGGAGCGGCTGCGGCGGTGGGGGGTTTTTGCGTCGTAGTCGCGGTGGAAGCAGCGGGGGATAGGGGCGACCATTAGCTGATTGAGCTTGCGGCGGCTCAATCCCATTGCTTCGATTTGGGGATTTAGGGATTGGATTGGGTGCGGCGATGGAGGAGGTCTCAAGTCATCAGAGTAGAGAGAGAGAAAAGTGGCGGATTGGGTTTAAATACACAGTACGAAGCAGAAGAATTGGAACAGGAGAAGACCAGCTGGGTTAAGTGGACCGTATGATTATTCCCCAGGCACCATAATTAGGGTAACTGTCTATCTTATAAATTTAATATTTCAATTAAAACGTTTCTTATTGAACGAAATTTTAAAAAAATATTATTTTATTAGATAAATACAGATTAAAATTACTAGATTTTATTAAAAAATTACTTACATCTAATAAAATAAATACGAATCACAAGAAAATGTATAAATTTAGATAATACGAATTAGAAAAATGAAATTTTCTTAATAACACATGGAATAGTTTTTAAAATTAGTAATATAAATTTTCATTTTTAATTACTATTTAGTGTCATTTTTTTTAAATGAGTGCAGAAAAGAAGTGACTCAATTACAATAGAACAGAAAAAGTATTATTTTGTCATGTTGGGTGACGATAGTGGAGTGGTCTCGCTTGTATAGGGTATAACAACATTTTTAGTTCTCGGACATTGTACTAATACTCTCTCCGTCTAAACTAAGTTGAGTCAAAAAATTTAGACACAAAGATTAAAAAATTGTATTGAAAAGTAAGAGAGATGAATAAAGTAGGAAATATAATGAGAGAGTAAAGTAAGTGATGAGATAAAATAAAAGTGGTTGGATGCTTTATTTTTTGTAAAAAAATGACTCAACTTAGCTAGGACATTCGAAAAATGAATACAACACAACTTAATTGGGACGGATGGAGTATCATTCACAATCTTTATTCTTTTAAAATATCACTAAAAGTCAATGTATGTTTATATAATATCGCTGGAAGGACTTTTGCACTTTTTAAGATTTTTTGGATAAAAATGCTCCCAAGCTATAAGAGCTACTCCCTCCGTCAAATAGAAACTTTTGAAACATCACTAGTTTTAATGCAAAATTAGAAAAGTATAAGAGAGATAGAAAGAAAAGTTTGTTAGTGTAAAATGAGTCTCGTCTTATTAGTGAGAAATGAATTTCCTTAAATAAAAAATTTCTGTTTTTAGGGGACGGACCAAGAAGAAAATAGTTTATATTTTTAAGGGATAGACGGAGTAATTATTTAATGAGTGATCTACATTTTTAGGCCCTATATTATCCGCGATGCACATATGCAGTCCTTATACTTTAAAATGCACTTTGGCAGTCCCTATACTATCCATTTTAATCGTTTCATGTGATTTTGCATTTTTTTAAATACTTTTTAGACAAAAAAATGTCCCCAAATTTATTTGGGGCATTTATGTACATTTGCATTTTTGAAATACTTTTTAGACAAAAAAATGTCCCCAAATTCATTTGGGGGCAATTATGTACATTTACTCTCCAATGACCTGAAATGAAATTTGTTTGATCATAACCTGAAATAAAATTTGTTACTATGTTTTTTGGTAAGTGGTTTGTGATATATTCGAATTATTTATGAATGATTGTTTGGAATGGCTATACTGTGCAATTCGTGGATCCATAGTTTGGCTGGATTTATGAGTTGTGAATTAATTCTTTTTTATAGAATGCAATTCTCACAAACATATACTCTCTTTGTGTTCTAAAAATAAAAACTTTTGAAACGGCACGAGTTTTAATACACAATTGATATATTAAGAGAGAGATAGAATATAAAGTGTGTTAGTGGAAAATGAGTCTTACCTCATTAGATAAAAAGAAATTTCCTAAAATCTAAAGTTTCTATTTTTAGAGGACGAAAGGAGTATAGTTTTCAAATTCTAGTATATAAATGTACCTAAAAAAAACATTTTTAATCCTCTAAAGCTATATACATGCATATATAAATAGATGACTAAATACAGATTGGAGTATTATAAAAAATTAGTCAAAGCATATCAATTTATACACCAATTAAAGTATATCAAATTTAGAAACCTTGTACCATAGAAAAAATTATCATAAATTAAAGCATATAAGTTTACACACTAATTAAAATAGGAAAACAAAATTAATTTGGATTAGTCAGAGTATTAACTACTATTACTATTAAATATACATAACAAATTTTATTTCAGGTCATTGTAGAGTATCATTGTAGAGTAACTGTACAAAAATGTTCCTAATGGATTTGGGGCACTTTTGTCCGAAAATGTGATAGAAAAAAATGTAAAAGCACCTAAGAGCATCCACAACCGTGCTCTTGCCAGCGGCACGGTTGTGGGCCCGGGCGGTACTATTCATGCCTGCTCTCTGGCAAGAGCACAACACCCACAACTGTGCTCTTCCGCAAGGACGAGCACAATTAATATAAAATTCAATTACACAAAAACATTTTCATAATACTAAAATTCATTAAAAAAACCACAATAAAAATAACAAATTACAAATAAAATAAAAAGACATAATTAAAATCCTAAAAATTAAAAATTACATAATTAAAATACTAAAAATTAAAAATTACATAATTAAACTCCTAAAAATTAAAAATTACATAATTATTGGCTAATATAACCCGAGGAAGACTACGCATCCTGCGGCACCAACCCCAATTGTTTTTGGAGACCCAATATCATGGACTCGTGCGTTTGAAGTTGCGTGGGGGTCATAGTTGACCTATCGGCCAAATTGAGTTGGGCCAAAAGGGCCCACAACGAGTTGTTCGGGGGTGGAGGTGGAACATAGGGTGCGGGTTCGGGAGCAGGGGCAGATGGAGTCGCGGCGCGACGTCGTTCGGCCGCCGCCTTCTTCCTACCTTGCGGTCGGCGTCGGGAACCGCTTGGTTGGGCATCGGGGCTACCCAAGTTAGCTTCGGCGAGTTGGCTAGCCACTTCTTCGCCGGCGTCGGATAGGGATGCCGACCGTGAGCGTTTGGAGGAGCCGCTAGAGGAGGATGTTATGCCTCCCTTATACTTCGGGTGCGTCCGCGTCTCCAGCCAAACGTTAAGATATTTGAACGACTTACCGTTCATGGATTGGTAGGTGCTCAGCGAGGCGGTGATGATGTCGACCTCGCTTCGGCCGCTCCCGGCATTCCGGGACTCCTGGATGAAATAGCCGTTGAACTTGCCAATTTCTTCGTTGGCTCGGCCGATGCAGTTGCGCACCATACTCTCGTTGCGCTCGATTGTTCCCGGCGGCCGGTGTGCATTGTACCGGCTAGAGACGCGCCACCAAAAGTGATCGCCGGATTGGTTCGTTCCAACCACCGCATCTTCGGAGATTTCCAAGTACGCCTTGAACAATCTTTCCATCTCCGCCGGTGAGTACGGTGTGCGGACACCGGCGCGAGATGGAGGATTCGGCATTTGGGAAGGGGCGCGAGGCCTAGGCTCCGGTGTCCACCCGTAGCGCCCATCGGAGGCACCTTGATCGTCGATTGGGTATGGCCGGTAGCCACTCGGAACGCCCGAATCTTGGGTGAGAGGAGGGGCCGAATATTCCGTTTCCGGACTATGAAACGGTTGCGAACCGAACCATTCGGGGTTCCAACCGTGAGAGCCGCTTGGGTTGTCGTCGTTACCGGACATAGTGGTGTTGTAGGGTGTGAGAGGAAGATGAAAATGGATATGAGAGATTGATGATGAGAATTGTGTAGTGAAAGTGTGAATTTTTTGGAGTGAAATTGGAGGTATTTATAGATGAAAGTGTGTATTTTTGGGGTAATAAAAATAAAAAAAAAAATTAAAAAGTGGGGAAAAACGGTTATAAACGGATATAATTTTTTGGGGAAGTGAAATTTTTTTTTTTATTTTTTATCGATTTCTTTAATAAAAATCCGATTTTAAAAAAAAAAAAATAAAAAAATGTTTGAAACCAACGGCTATGCCGTTGGCGAATGGGAGACCGCCACGTGTGCGTCCGCTGGCACGGACGTGCTCGATACATCGAGCAGCGCCGTGCCAGCGGCGCGGTTGCAACGGTGGCGGTCCTTCGCCTTGCCGCTGGCACGGACGGCGGTGGCGCCAACCGCCACCGCTGCGGATGCTCTAAAATGCAAAATAGGTAGTACAGGGATAACAAGTGTACATTTTAAAGTACAGGGACCGATAATGTGCATCGCGGATTGTATAGAGCATAGATATGTACTCGTTTACTCTCATTTATTTATGTCTTTTTCATGAGAGAGAGTGAGAGCCATTACTTTTATTCAATCATTTCTCTTCGGATATGTGTTGTAACTAGCAATTATTGTACTTAGACAACTTGTCGCTGAGAATACAAAACAAATAAACGAACTAAATGCACTTGAAGTGACAATTCCCTCTCTCATGTAATAGACATAAATAAATAATACTTCTATGTAGTTCTTATAGTTTGTGATATTTTAGTTTTAAAAAGAATTAAAAAATATAAACATACTTGCAATGATATTATATCAATGTTCAAAAACTTTTAATTATATTTTTAAGAATAAAACCACAAATAATATTAATACAATATTTAAAGACTAAAAATATATATATATTTTTACCTCGCATGATGAATAATGATAGTGGGGTGATATTTACTTTTGCATTTTATGTTCATAATAGTGGATCCTGACCTCGTGCGATCGAATACCATGATTGATAATAGTACTCCTACTTATTAGGCCATCCACAATACTAATAGCCCAGCAATAGCCCAGTCATAACCTAGCCACTGCCACATCATCAGCACTAAAAATCTTCCTGCCACATCATCAAAACAAGCAAATAGCCTAGCAATAGCCCAGCCATAGCCTAGCCACATAATATCCACATCACTATTAACAAATATATACAAAATGAAATAATTAACAATCACACAATATATGAAATTTAATTTACGAGACATATACGGGAAACATTAATAATACTATTAAAATTTTAAAAAGTACAATAATTTTAAAAAAGTACAATAATAAAAAAAAATTACAATAATATTAAAAAAAGTACAATAATTCACTCCTCGTCGCCGTCGTCGTCTCCTCCGTCGCTGTCGCCACCATCGCCTCCGCCTCCGTCGCCGCCGCCTCTACCCCCGGCGGCTTCCCTCCGTGCCGCCTCAAAATCCTCCTGCATGCTCAGGAGCAATGTTTGAAGCAAACTCTTCTCCACGGGGTCCACCGCCGCCCGTCATTCGGCCATCGTCTTGACCATCTGAGCGCGCGTTTGTTGATGCGCGAAGAATTTAAGATCCGTTGTGGATTGGCCAAGGGGGGATGCCGACTGGACCTCCTGTGAACCCCCGGCGACCCCCCTCGCCTCCCGTTGAGCCCGCCTGTGCCCAACCGGGCGAGTACGGCGAGCAAACGAACGAGGGGTCGGGACCTCCTGGGCCGTCTCAGGGAGGTCGTGGGAACCACCGCTACCGCCGCTGAAATCACCGGAATAGTTCAACCGTTGCTTCTTCGGCCAGCCAGAGTCGACATCTACTCGGAACTTCTCGGAGTCGTTCAGCACAAGATAGCAGTTCCAGTAGGTGAAGTCCTTGTACACCCCCTTCAGGGGGAAGGCTTTCTCCGCTATCCTCCTGCAGTCGTCCTCCTGTACACCCCCTGATTCGGTCCCACCCCTTCCGGCAATCCTCCCCATTGCGTGGCCTCCCCTCCGGGCAAAACCTCTGGTAGGCTGCTGCTATCTTGCCCCACAAGTTGACGATCCTCTGGTTGTTCGAAACGAGAGGATCGTCGCAAACACTCACCCACGCCTTGGACAGCGCGACGTTCTCCGCGTCCGTCCACCTCCTCCGTACCGAGTTGTCGTCCTCACCCGGCTGCGAGGACTCGCCGACCCTTTTCCCCTTGCCTTTCTTCTTTGGGGCGCCCCGACCCCGCCCTGCGCCCCCCGTTTGAACGGGAGCATCCGGAACACGGGAAAGATCTAACCCCAAGTCATCGAAGGAGAAAGTGTCAAACTGGGCCGGAGGCGCAGCCTCCGTTGGCGTCGATGTGTGCGACGAACCAGTCGAAAAATCAAAACTGGGGCGATAGACGTCCCCCGACGTCCCCTGTGTCGCGGGCATCCCCTGCGTCGCCGGTACCCACCCGGGCATCATCTGCATCCCGGGTGCCCACCCCGGCATCTGGACACTGGGTGCCCACCCCGACATCGCCGGAAACGCCCCCGGCGGACTCCCCCCCGCTGGTATCCCGGGCATCATCTGCTGCCACGGGTACATGTTGTAGTATGGGTGCATCTGACTCCATCCACCTCCCACGGGGATCGGGGGAGTTTGAGATCCGCTACTCCCTGAAGTAGGCTCGTTGTTGAGATCCATTTACCGTTATTGATCTTGTACAGAAATTTAGATAGAGAGAGTACTCGTTAATACAAGTAGTGCGAATGAAAATGACAGGCAAGTCGTGTATATATAGTGTTTCGGAAAAAAAAAATTAAAAATTCGCGCTAGGCGGTGCGCTAGGCGATCCGGACTCGTTAATTAAAAATTGCAGCCTTCTAATGGAGTACTATTCAATTTCCTTTCCGGCCTCATGTTTAACAAGTACTTCTTCCATCGAATATATGTCCCCGAATCTTATTTGAATATACTAACTTTATAATAAATGGGATTAGAATGAGAGTTTCAAATCTAATAGTATTCATTTATTAAATATAATAGTAGTAAATAAAATAAAATATTTAATAATTGAAATTTCAAAATAGCACTACGAAACATTTAATACTCTTACAAACAAAGAACTTAAGAGCATCCACATCGGCGAGCACAAGCTCGTCCGTCCGTTCGTGCCAGCGGCGCGGATTAGATGTCCGCCGCTGCGCTCTTGCCGCTGGCACGGCGCTGCTCGATGCATCGAGCACGTCCGTGCCAGCGAGCAGGCGACGTAACAGCTTTCTATTGGCCAACGACATAGCCGTTGGCAATTCAATTTTTTTTTTAAAAAAAAATCAGATTTTAATTAAAAAATCCGATTAAAAATAAAAAAGTATTTTTCCACTTCCCAAAAAATTATATCCGTTTTCTACCCACTTTTAATTTATTTTTCAATTTTTTTCTCAAAAAATACACATTTTCATCTATAAATACCCACACTTCCACACCAAAAATTCACACCACACTACATAATTCTCATCTAAATTCTCTCATTTCCATTCTCAATTCTCAATCTTTCTTTCACTCTTACTCTTACAACAAAACAATGTCCGGCCATGGCAATCACCCCCCCGGCTCCCACGGTTGGAACCCCGATTGGTTCGGTTCACAACAGTTTCCTAGTCCGGAAACGGAATATTTGGCCCCTCCTCAAATCCAAGGTTCGGAAGTTCCGGGTGGCTACCGGCCTTACCCGATCGACGATCAAGATGCCCCCGAAGGGCAATACGGGTGGACACCCGAGCCTAGAGCGAGGTCGAGAGGCCCCTCCCAAACTCCGACTCCTCCTACTCGCTGTGTCCATACACCGTACACTCTGGCGGAGATGTAGCAATTGTTCAAAGCGTTCTTGTCAATCTCCGAAGATCCGGAGGTTGGTACGAACCAATCCGACGATCATTATTTGTGGCGCATCTGTCGCCTGTATAATGAAAACTGGTCGGCTGGAACAATCGAGCGCAGTGAGAGTATGGTGTGCAACGCCATATACAGAGCCAACGAAGAAATCCAAAAGTTTCAGGGTATTACCTCCAGGAAGAGCGGTCGGCGGGGAGCGGCTGGAGCGAGATCGACATCATCAGTTCCGCCTTGTCGACCTACCAATCCATGAACTACAAGCCGTTCAAGTACCTCAACATTTGGCAGGAGACGCGGTCGCATCCGAAGTATAAGGGAGGCGTAACATCCTCCTCTAGCGGCTCATCCAAACGGTCAAGGTCGGTATCCCTATTTGACGCCGGCTCCGAAGACGTGGCTAGCCAACTTGGCGGAGCTAACTTGGGTGGCCCCGACGCCGGCCCGAGCGGTTCCCAACGCAGACAGCAAGGAAGGAAGAAGGCGGCGGCCAACCGCCGTCGCACCGCGACTCCATCCGCCCCCGCTCCCGAACCGACTCCCGCTTCCGCTCCCTATGTGCCACCTCAACCCCCCACCAACTCGTTGTGGGGGGGTTTTGGCCTAACTCAATTTGGCCGATAGGTCAAATATGACCCCCGAGCAACTTCGATCACATGTGGCGATGATACGGGGTCTCCAAAGAACGTTGGGGGTATTTCCGGATGATGAATAGTCTCCCCGGGGGCATTTTTACGCTTAAATTACTTAATTTTTATTTTTTAGGAGTTTAATTATGTAATTTTTATTTTTTAGGATTTTAAGTATGTAATTTTATTTTTCAGTATTTTAATTATGCAAATTTTATTTTTTTAGCAATTTAATTATGTAATTTTTAATTTTTTTAAATTTGTAATATTATTCCTGGTATTTTTAATGTATTTTAATTTTGTGAAAATATTTTTATTTAAATTGAATAATGGAATGGTGGGACCCTTGTGCTCGTCATTGCGGAAGAGTACGGATGTGGGTGTTGTGCTTTTGCCTAAGAGCGGACAGAAAAAGTGGGGTCGGACCCACATCCGTGCTCGTTGGCAAGAGCATGGATGTGGATGCTCTAACATACTATTTACATGTTTATTGTTTTTCCTATCAAGAAAATAATCGATTTGTAATTCATTCGGTCGTGTTAACATTTTGTTTTAAAGATAAGTTATTGAAAAAAATCATAAAATTGGATTAAATCCTAATTTTTAAAATAAAATTATACTATCTAATACGGTAGTCGAAAAATCATATATGAACATTATTGTAGGCACGTTCAATATCATCATTTATTCATAAAGATAACAATGTTGTTTTGTTGAAAGCATCAATAATATATTACATGTATAAGTTTGTAATTTTTTTGATGTGAAATAGTAATTGTGAACAAATCGGAATATTACGATTTTTTACGCTGGAGTTTGAAAGTTGTGGAGCGATTTGAAATTTGACCAAATACAATAGTTTCTCCAACTATATGGACTTTTAAAATTAATTAAAACCATTGCACAACTTTTTATTAGAAAGATCTAATGTTATCTACTTTTTAAAGTAGATTGGGTCAATATAGTAAAAATAGTAAAGGGAGTAAAGTAGATCTGAAATATTAACTGTCCCCACAATACAACAAACTTTTGTTCGTTCGATATAAAACCGTAATTTATTTTACTCACTAGTATTTGACTATCGTATTCTTCACCTGCTTTTGTGTGTTCATGAGAAAGCTTTATCAATCATTAAAGCTAATAATTACCATTCAAAAAATGGAAAAGGAAAAGCATAAAAGAGCAAACAAGTAGAGCATGAAAAGGTGTCTACATTTTGTTTATCTATATAACTTTCAACTTGATTAAGATAATAATAGATAACAATGAATTTCACATTTATATCCTATCTACCTAAAGATGAAGACTTTGAATTTCACATTTATAGCTTGAGGTTGCTTGACAAGGAACTGTTTTTAAGCCCCTAACACTGTTTATTGGACTAACCAGGCCCGGAAAAGTGGGCCCATAGTTGGGCTGAATTCTGTTTATTGGGCTGAACAGGCCCGGAAAATATAACAGAAGAAAACTTATTAGTATAATTATGCATATCAGCATATGCCGTCTTCTTCAAGGTCTTCGGATTTTTGCCGGCGTTTATGTGTTTCTTCTCTGCCAAAATCCTCGGTGCCTCTCTCTCATTCTGATTGGCAGGCACTTCCTCCTATCTCCTTTCCCCAATTTTGATCCTGTTATTAATTATAAAGTTTTCTGTTTCTAGCATTGAGCAAACTTCTGGTAATTGCTGGTAGTCTGATGTTTCCCTATTTAATTTGACTGCATATCTTCATATCTAGTTTCCGTGACTTGGGTTAATCAACTGTTGCTCGGTAAAATCCCGATTGAAGAAAATTCAGACATACTTTGCGTGCTTTTGTTGTTTGCGATGTTCGTTTTGGGATTTAAAGTTTGAGCTCTGGTTTTGATGGTGGTGTGGTCTGTTATGAAAAGCATTCAATACTGTCCTTTCCACATAATCTATATTCTATTCAGATGGATGAGCATATAAACTAAATCAGCTCATGTGCAGCGAGATTTAGATTATTGATGGTTATCTATTTGACTTAGATAGAGAAGTTTGAGGATCTGTACACTGTTATTGTATAGCTAGACGGTAGTCATAATTGGAACGGAATGAAATGAAATTAAATTTAGTTGTCATTAAGAAAAACAAAAACGAACACCTCAACGGCTCAACTATAGAAATCACAGGCTGAGGACTTAGGGACGGAGCCTCATTAAAACCTTTACGATTAAACTCAGTGGGGAGAACACTGTGAATGGAAAAAGAGTACTTGTCCAAATCCCAAATAATCATAAAAAGAAAAACATAAATCTTTTAAGCCATGAGTAACAATTTGGGGACAAGCATAATTCCACCAGCCATCCAGGATAGAATGTGAAGCCATGTAGCAAGTGATAATTGGAGAAGAAGCAAAATATTGTATAACTGAAAGGAGCACTGCCTCGCTCTGTGCAATGGATACATTTTTTC
The DNA here is from genome assembly GCF_004379255.2 of Salvia splendens. Taxonomy (NCBI): domain Eukaryota; kingdom Viridiplantae; phylum Streptophyta; class Magnoliopsida; order Lamiales; family Lamiaceae; genus Salvia; species Salvia splendens. Next base: position 9,282,318 of record NC_056035.1, on the reverse strand, counting down.
ATTGTTGCCCATATAGAGTATTTTGTGATATCTTCTATGTCTTGGGGTGGGTTTTAGAAATATAAAGCAGAAGATTTCACAATTGCTGACGGGAAAGGCCTCTAAAGTCCACAGCACCATGCTGCACCGAAACAACGATCTTTTGTAGTATTTTTCTATTTTTCATTTCCATCATCTTATTTGGTGCACAACATGCTGCTGTACACATTAGGGGATCTTTGTCTAGAAAGGGCTGGGTTTATGCTATTCGTTTATATGCTAACCTCATATTGTCTACTCTCTCTCTCTCTGGGCTGTGTGAATTTTCTAACAATGTAATCTGATATGATCCATGTTTCCATGACGGACTTGTCTTTCAAAGTTATGGCTCTGCAGCTGAATGGGTTTAGAAAAATAAGTACTTTCACATGTTGTCAACGGGAGTTGAGAGGGATGGTTGGAAGTTTGTTCTTCTTGCTCGATTCTCACCTGTACCCTCCTATGTCGCAAACTATGCATTGGCTGCTACTGCCTACTAATGTTGGGTTTCTAGTTGATTTCTTGCTTCCAACAGTCATTGGGTGCATGCCCATGATCTTGCAAAATACTTCATTTGGCAGACTGGCGAGTGCTGCGGTAGGTCCAGAATCCGGCTCCCAGAAGTCTGAGGTTTGGTCATATTTATTTCCTCTTCGTGGGATCTCATCAAGCGTTCTTATATCATTGAGGATAAAAAAGTATTCGACTGATATCATAATGATGATTCTCCTGCTACCACAACTGAGCCTTCTGATGCCCAGGCATCACGTCAAGAGCAGGTCAATAGGAAAAGTAAGAGGTTAAAGGGAAAATAAATGTGATAATCATATAAGCTAGAGAGCCTGAACTCAACCAAAACCATGGTCAAAGGTAAGGTAAAGTCAACTCCCACTTATATGCTATTCCAACTTTCATGTGGAACCGCTGTCGGGTTCATATCAAAATGTATTTTGGCTGAAGTTCACATGCACCTTTTAGCCATTGTCAATTTCGCTTCGTCATTTGTATCAGCTAATAAAGAGTTGACCTTGTCACGATAAATATGAACTCAAATCTATCAGCTAGCTGTTTACAGGCTTCCTCACAACGAAATCGATGGGTTTGTTTCCCTACTTTTTCGGAGAAGCTTCTAAGCAATTAGAAGAAGAAAAAATATGTGACCCTGTAACTGAAATCCACTTGATGCCACCAGAGAAGTTGAGAGTTTCATCCTACCTGTTCAGCTTTGTTATAAACAAGCAGATGCATCTAGCTTTCTTTATGGTGCATATGCCATTGAAGTTGACATTTTCAGGTTTTGCATTTATACTTGTGAAATGTGTTAATTTAAAGAAATATATAGAAGATGTGTTCTGGAGCATCCTTGTCTTGTTTCTTCCTCTTGTGTAATTTTGTGCATAGGATGCGGGCTAATCATTCTTCTTGCTGTTGGTTGTATCTTTACGTATATTTGTAGCTATCTGGGTTGAGTTTCTTCTTAAGGGTTTGTTCTTCGGAGTTTGTATTCACACGCTCTAGTGCTGTGGTTGCTACATTTCAGTAAAGAGTGAATATGCTCTAGTGCCCCTCCCTCCTATGCATGTGAGCATATTCACAAGAAAATGTTTTATGTTGCAAGATCCCCCAAGCAAATGTCATGCTAGTCCCGTTATATCATCGGACCAATTCTGGACAGCCAGAATCTGAATCCAAAAGGTAGCCACTTTATTAATTAAAATTTGCGATAGGATTTCGGGTCCGTTGCTGGCAGCTGGGGATGTTCTTGGGATGCTTCTTCACTCTCTGCTGGCACCGTTGGTGTTGTCAAGTCCATGCTCGTAAGTCGTATCATATTGCAATTTAGTTTGTAACAGTATGCGTCTATATGCGCGCTCACAGTTAGCAAATTGTGTTGATATATGTAAGTACACATTTAAACTGATTATTAAAAAAGCATAGTATTGACCGTAGTCATATTTCTTGTGTCCAAATTCTGCTATCAATTTGTTGTTGACTTAGAACATTTGTGAATGGAAGCTAATTTAAACCATAAATGGCCTTGACGCGATAATCTTAGGAATGTAGGTGATAATTAAATTTGAAAAAAATTATTGTGAGGGTGGAACGATAGTAAAGAAAAGGCGTTATAATAGCTTCATTGAATCTTGTAGAATAAATAACAATGCAACTAAAACAGCTTGAATCAGGTGTGGGTGAAACGGTCTCTCTCTCATCTATCTCCTGATAATAATGAGTGAGTTGGTCACATGGGGAAACTATTTTCTAATTTTAGAATCTGTGGGAGAGATCCCCAAGTTACAGTTACAATCGTAACGGATTATATTAAATAAATAAGGCAACAACAACATTTTGTATGTTTCTTTTCCCCCCAAAAAAGAGGATCGATAAAGAATTTTTTATTTACTACTATCTCAAGCAAGTAGCCAGGCAAAGCCTTAAAATCTTCACATGTGTGATTTGATGGATCCCTACCAATGTCTTCTTAATTTGTCAAGGATTTTAATTAGAAGTTCATTAGTTCAAAATTAAATGCCACTATTAAACAACTTAGTCATCAGCTTAGTTTAGTTACAAGTTGATAGCAGAAATGATTAAAAAAAGAAGAATCAAATGATAGGAAAAGAACTACTAGTAGTAACATAACTAAATCAATGCCATTGACTTAAAAGTCGAAGTCAAATTAGAATCAAGCGAAGAAGAATTAGTTATAGAAAACATTAACTGAAGTGGATACGAAATTAACAAAGACTAACATTTTATCTATAAATCTCTATCATCAAAACTTCCAACTTTCTAGAGAAACCCTAGATGCTATTAATTTGCTTACACGATAATCCTATTTAATTGATGAGATAGCCTTAAACCGTATATGGATAAGTCGGCAGCAGTTTTTTAAACTTGGTGATATAGAGGAATTTTTAACTTTGTAGTAGGCAAAACTCTAATCAACTCTAGCTAGCTCCTTGATATCATTATTAACATTAATGCTTGATCCCGAGAGATTAATTTTTCATGATTCGGTTTATTTTCTATTAAATTAAATGATCCATTGACTCTTGCTAAATCATTATTTGATACGCACATTATTATTTTATTTGACAAGCATGCAGTACCAATAGTATTATTTTTAGACAAACTCCACTTAATTAGGCTGGAGTAGTGTGCTTAACACCTCAAATTATTAAGATTCTAAACCCTTGGTTTATTTCCCAAATGCATTATCGAAAAATACCGTAATACCGAAATACCGGTCTTATCATACCGAAAAAATACCGAATATACCGAATTTTCGATAAGGTATGATACCTTACCGAAATATTTCGGTAAGGTAACGGTATGAATTTTTATATACCGCGGTATACCGTTGCATACTGAAATTCGGTATATACTGTAAATTAAGGTATATACCGTAAAATATAAATATAATTATATATAAAATATATTTTATATATTTTTAAATTATAAAATCTATTGTGAAATGTAAATATAATTATGAATACAATATATTTAACATATTTTTTAAATTGTAAAATATAAATAATATTCTATAAACTCAAATTATTTATTTTCATTGATGTTGAAAGTCATGTATACCGCAAAAGTACGGTATATCGAACTTTGGTATGGTATACCGAAAATGAGGTACGGTATCAGTATGAAATTTTTCCATACTGAAAATAAGGTATACCGAAGTTCGCTATACCGAAAATCTTGGTAAGGTAAAGGTATGATTTATTCGCATACCGAATTTACGGTAATGTATACTGCATGGTGGTTTCGGTAAGGTATACCGTACCTACCCACCCCTATACACGATACCAATAAACAAATACAGATAAAATACTTCAAATATGATTGTTGATGTATTAGTTAGTTAGTTTTATAATATTTAAATCAAAGCTTGATTTATTCTTTTATTCATTTAAATAAAATAAAAGGAAAAAAGAAAAGAAAAGAAACCGAGCTTAGTAATTAGTAGGTATCGAGCAGGATTAGTCGGATTCCGCCAAATGCGAGTTCAGTATACCTGTGGTCTAACCAAAATCTAATAATAATAATAATAATAATAATAATAATAATAATAATAATAATAACAACGTTAATCACAATTTCTATGATATTAAAACTAAAATAAATATATGAAATGAAAAATAGTATAAACGTGAATTGTGGTCAATTGCGAATCGAAGGCCGGGCATGACGCGTTTGCTCAACCGATTTCTTTTATTAATGTTATAAAATAGTACTCCCTCTGTTCCATAATAATAAAGTCATTTTGCTATTTTGGTATATTCCATAGTAACAGAGTAATTTCCATTTTTAGTAAAAGTCAACCCATTTTTTCACACCTACTTTACTCTCTCTTATTTTTTTCTCTCTTCATCTCTCAACTTTTTTCATTTTCCACTTTATTTTTCATTTACTTAACTCACATAACATAAATTTTCTTAATCTCTGTGCCGAAATGAAACGCTTCTATTACTATAGAACGGAAGGAGTATTAGGTTGAAATTTGCTCATTTTCTCTCCATTTATATGCAAAAATATAATTTCGCCCGTCTAAACTTGTTAATATACATAAAGCATATTTTCTTCGACCCACCGTGACATATCACAGGTATGAGAATGATTTTTAAACCAAAGTGAATTTCAATTAGGGTGGTGGGTTTAATTAGATATGAAAAGTGAAGTGATATGTGCTGGTGCGGGGTTGGGTTGTGATTAATTAATGATAATAATAATGGAGGCGGCATTAATGAAAGACAGCTCAACTATACATCAAATAATGGGATTTGCCAGAAAATTTGAAGTGAATGAGAGAGAGAAATTGAAGTTATGAGCACACAATGCAATGAAGCACATGATAGTATTTGGTTTTGAAATAGAGGTTTGCAGCATCCACATCCGTGCTCTTGCCAACGAGCACGGATGTGGACCCAGACCCACTTTTACTCTCTGCTCTTAGGTAAGAGCACAACACCCACATCCGTGCTCTTCCGCAAGGACAAGCTCAAGGGTCCCACCATTCTATTATTCAATTTAAGTAAAAATATTTCCATAATATTAAAATGCATTAAAAATAATCAGAATAATATTACAAATTATAAAAAAAATTAAAATTTACAGAATTAAAATCCTAAAAACTAAAATTTTCATAATTAAAGTCTTAAAAATTAAAAATTATATAATTTAAATCATAAAAATTAAAAATTACATAATTAAATTCATAAAAAAAAAACCCACTACTCGTGGCCGAATTTCGCCCAAATGTGTTTGATTAGGTCTTCTTGTAGCTCAACGTGGGTTCGGGTATCGCGCATTGTGTCCCTTGTTTCGATCCTCTCACCCACCGTCGTATGCACACCTCGGCGTGGGGGAGACCTCGCGGTTGAGCTTCCGGCTTCATCCTCGTCGTAAAAACTAGCCGACATCGGTCCTTCATCAGCTATAATCATGTTGTGCAAGATTAAACACGTGTACATGATGTCGGCAATAATTTTCACGTACCACAGCCGAAACGGTCCTTCCATTCAATTAGATGAAATTTATCGGTCCTTCAGTAGCTATTATCTTTGTTATAATCTACTTGGATATTTGTTGTATGTGTGCATGCATATGAACGTTCAATGTCAATTCCATTCAATTAGATGAAATTTATCCCTTTCATATATCATGTAGTATCTCATTATTATTATGTTAGTCTTCTCATTTTACCCTATCCTCAATGCAATATATTTGATTTTGATGCAATCATTAATTAAGGAAAAATAAAGAAAGGTATCCGCTTTCCCAATATATGATTCATGCTAGCATGAGAAGTTTAATTATTCGATGAAAGTTATTTATATTTATATTATTGTTTTCATTTTGGGTCTTTTCATAAAACCTGTTTGGATAATTCTATCTCAGTTATGTCCTAAATTCATCCAGAAAATTACAATGTGCACCTTCACACACATCTATTGAGAACTTTTTTAATAATAAAATATTGGTAACGATGGTAGTGTCCATCAGTTCACTGACAGACATCAATTCGTCGATGGATCAATAGATTTAGGCATCCACAAACTGAACCGGACCGCCGGTTCACAAACTGGAACTGGAACCGGCGCGGCGGTTTAAGCTGGCCGGTTCAGGTTCAAAAAAATTGTGAACCGCAACCGGCGGTTCAGCGGTTCCAACGGTAGGATTCCAGCTAGGGCGTAGGTTTTCAGGTTAGGTGTGCAGAAAAACCGGCGGTTCACGTCAGAAACCGGCGGTTTCTTAGGTAAACCGCCGGTTTCCGACGATTCAGGATCTTTTTCAGGTGGCAGTGTGTAGGCCTGAAACCGGTCAGAAACCGCCGATTTTTTGCTAGAAACCGGCGGTTTCCGTCAGAAACCGTGGACTGAACCGCCGGTTCAGGCGGTAAACCGGCCGAAATTTGAAATTTGAACTTTTTTTTTATTTCTTCCAATTTTACTCCTATAAATACCCCACTTCCCCATCATTTTTACTCACCCCATTCTTATGTTAACAAGGATTTTCTTCTCAATCTCAATTTCTCTATTCTATATCCCTATTCTCTCTAATTGCTCAAGTTGTTTACTACTATATTTGTTGTTGTGTTCGAAATTTACCATATATTCAATACTTCATATTCTATACTACTTTCATTTTGCATTATGTCTTCTTCTCGTGGCGGACCGGGACGTGGTGATCGGGGCAAAGGAATTTCCCAAGATTAAAGTAGTCGTCCCCAAAGATCAAAGCGACCCAATCGTCGAGAAGTTATGGAAGAGGTTTCCCGAGTGGCGGCTGAACGCATGCAAGTAAGTTCTAAAAAAATAAAATTATTTTTACAATTCATAATTTCATAAGATTATTTTTTTTGTCTTCCTAATTAAAACTTCAACATATATAATATTTATAGATAGAAGAAGATCATATGACCGCCATGCTACTCACTCAAATGCATCAAGGTGGGGGTCGGTGGTAGTTCCCAACAAGATGACGAGTACGACGTGGTTGTATCGTCGGACTCGGACAACAATAATGATAGATCTCGTTCTCGTATTCCGTCTAGCACCGGCGGAAATGAAGACATGTCTCCCCCTGATCCACCCACTAAAAAAACATTGAAATCTGATATTTTTGTTAAACACTACAAGAAGGTCCATGTGGTAATTTCAAGTCCTAATGATCCGCTCTCTCAAGAAGAGACATCGGCGTTTCATGCATATTGTAACTATTGTGATAAAGTCTATAAATTTGCGAGTGGTGGGGGATATGACACCCTCCGTCGTCATTTGGTGACAAAACATCCCGTAGAATGTGGCACTGCCGCTACCCAAACCCAACTAAACTTCCAACCCGGTGGCTCAGGTTCGTCAGGTACGCAACTTTTTAAATATGATCCTAAAAACTTTTGCTGACGTTATGATTAAATGGGCTGCAATGAAGCATTTTCCTTTTAATGTTTATGATGACAAAAAATTTGAGGTTACTATGCAAAGTGGTTTGAACGTAGCTGTCAAAAGAGTAGGTCGAATGACCGTTCAACGATCTACCGTTCGACAATGTTTGGAGAAAAAAGTTGAATTATCACGTTATTTACTCAACTTGGGACACAAAATGAACATTTGCTCAGATGTATGGACTGATTCTTTTAACAGACATTCATACATGGCCATTACGGTTCACTTTGTGGACAATAGTTGGACTTTGAACAGACGTTTGATTGGTTTTAGAGAATTTGAGACACCACACACTACACCCGAAATTACTTCTTTAATTAATCAAGTTTTGAATTAATTTCAATTATGCAATAAGATATTTTTTGTTGGTTTTGATAATGCAACTACTAACACTGCAAGTATTAATGACTTGATTGCGGCTTGTGCTCCGGTTATTGATGGTAAGTATTTTCATCAAAGATGCATTTTTCATATTTTGAATTTATGTGTACAAGATGCGCTTGAATTATAGCAAAAACATGTTAGTCCTATTAGAACTGCAGTTAGATTAATCCATCAAAAGCCGCATATTGGCAAAGCTTGGAAGAAGTATTGCCATTAAAAGAATGTAAGATATACGAATTTTACCATGGATGTGTCTCATAGATGGAATTCGACATATGATTGTCTGAATTCTACTTTGGAGCATAAAGATTGTTTGTGTGATTTTTTTAGAACCTATCCCGTTTCTGATTTATATCTGTCGCATAGTTGTTGGGATCATAGCGTGAGTTTATTTAAATTATTCAAATATTTCAAAAATGCGACTGTTGAATTATCGGGTGTTTATTATTGCATTGTTGTTCGTGTTTTAGAGCATTGCATGTATATATCACTTGGTTTTAAAACGGCGATGAAAAATGCTTGCTCTTCTCCTGAATTGATGTGTGTTTTATATTATATGATTAACAAATGGCTTAAGTATTTCAGTGAGATTCCAACGGTGTTTTTGATTGCAAAGGTCTTGGATCCAAAATGAAAATTAGCCGGTACCCCCAGGATTTTAGATTTTTATTATAAAATTTGAGTTCTATTGATTTTGGTCCACTTCAAGCATTGCAAGAGGATACCAATGACCAATGGAGAGTAAACCTAACCGAAACATTTCAAATAAACCTCCCGGACCTGTCAATTGTCCAACAAACCTTCGAGTTTAACTTGCGTACTCTCTACACCGAATATGAAACCAAGTATAACAGTACCCACCAAGTCAGAAAACCTACCCCTCCTCAACAACATAATTTTGGCTTCGCATTTCAAACTGATTATGATGACCCCGACACGCAATCCCAATTAGCCGACCTATACAGCTACAACACCGGCGGAAGGTCGACCGTAGGTATGGTAAGTGAGTTAGATTTATATTTAGATTCACACTTTTCCTTTGGTGATGAATGTCCTACTCCTCCCGCCCAAATCGACGTCCTCGATTGGTGGGGAACACACGAGAAAGATTTTCACATACTTGCGTCAATGGCCAAGGAGATTTTTTCGGTTACAGCTTCCACTGTCGCCGTCGAGTCCGCTTTCAGTGTTGGATCACGTGTGTTGGATGAATCAAGAAGTAAGCTTTTCGCGAAAAATATGGAAGCCGTGATGTTACTTGATGATTGGGCCAAAGCTGGCGTCAGAGAACAAGAAAATGCTTGTGATGATCGTCAGGAGGAATCACAAAAAGATTTCACCGTGGATGAATCGTAGGCCAACCGTCAACCGTCAACCGTCGGCCAAGCCAAATAGGTAAGTAAGGTAAGAGAACTACGTGAGCTTTGATTCCCTAATGCAAATGAGCATTAGGGATACGTAGGCACCTCAACTTAAATTTTAAATTTAAGTTGAGTTCAAGTCCTTTTTTCCTTAATTTCTTTTTTATTCCATTTGTTTCTACTTTAAAAATATGCAAATACAATTAAATAATTGTATTTGTACATACTCTAGTCGGTGAAGTAGATTTCTCTATAAGGCTAAATCCGGAAAACTTTTGACAATTCTATTATAATTGTTGATTATTAGACTAAACTCAACATTTAAGCTTGAATTGCTAAAGGTGTCCTCAATTTAGTTATGTAGAAACATCTCATTCGCCGACTAAGAGTATATATACTTATAAATTTATTGTTCAGAACTTCAAGTGTTTTTGTAATTTGTAATTAGCTTCGTTGTAGACTAGTAGTCTCGTTCTATTTAAATTTTTTGTTTAAAACTTCAAGTTTTTTGTAATTTGTAATTGGTGTAACTTGTAATCTCAATAAAATTGCAACTTTCATCGTGATTTTTTGAATTTTATTTATGCAAATTTCATAGATAAATAAATAAGAAAATGCAAAAAAAAAAAAAAATTACGAACCTGCCCGGAACCGGCTGTTTTTGGCCGGAAATCGGCGGTTCTGAACCGTCGCCTGAACCGGGGGTTTTTTGAACCGGAACCGCCGAAACCCTTGGCGGGCTGGTTCAGGTTCATGGAAATGTTGAACCGTGAACCACCGGTTCCGAACCGGAACCGACGGTTTATGAACCGTGTGCATGCCTACGTAGATTATTATAGTTAAAATAAAGTAGGAGTACTTCAAATTTAATCGAATGAATCAATTAATGACAGTCGATAATACATTGGCAAAGTGGTCGGAAACTCTCATGCTTCGTTTTAAGCCAAACTCCATTGGTGATTAGCTCGTAAATCCATCATTGGTTTAACAATGTGTTTTCCGTCATAAAATCATCAGCAATCCATGGATCATCCATAATCTCCAATGTTTAGTGTTATAAACGTATGCCAAAATTGATAATGTTATTTACTAGTACAGTTTTGAAGCAGGCTGCATGGAGATGCAGTCACCAAACCCAACCCAGCTGAGGTTGACGCGTGCAATGTATACACCCAAAAGGCCATAGCCACTCTCCCCTTGCCCACAACTTTTTAAAATTTTAATTTTCTTTCCAAAACTCCTAATAAATCTTTAATACAAACCATATCCTTATAAATACCGTAAAACAATGATTTGAGCTGTCGATGTTATATTTTTCACTATAATAATACCAATACATCAATATCATCTATTATTGTGTTTCTTAAAAAATATTATCAAACTTGAATATTATATATTTCAAACACGAGCGGTGTTGAAATAGGTCCCCCCCCTCTTTTACTATTCTCTCGTACTCATAAAAATTACTACTACTACTACTAGTAATAGTATTTTTCTTGCAATATCGTTTTAGAGCATTCAAAGTGGTTAATAGCCCAGCAATAGCCCAGCCATAGCCTAGCTTCAAACTCCTCCTGCCACATCATCAATACTAAAAATCCTCCGGCCACATCAGAAATATCCCAGCTATAGCCTAGCCATATCATAAATAGCCACATCACTAATAACACAATATACGGAATTTAATTTATGAGACATATACGAGAAACATTAATAATACTATTTTAATTTTTAAAAAAAAAGTACAATAAATTAAAAAAATACATTAATAAAAAAAATTACATTCAAAATCGCAAAAAGTACATTACTTAAAAAAAATCACTCGCCGTATGAAAATGAAGTGCAAATCGAGTATATATAGTGTTTCAAAAATTAAAAATTAAAAATAAAAAATAAAAAATCCGCTGGGCTATGCGCTGGGCGATCCGGGCGCTGCAATGGAGCCGAGCGGATCGCCCAGCGCATAGCCCAGTGGATTTTGACCGCCTAGCGCTAGGCGAAATTGATTTTCGGAAAACCGCTCGGCGGTTTTCGGCTCCTCCAATGGTTCGCCTAGCGACCGCCTAGCGCCGGCGCTCGGCTAGGCGGTGCGCTAGGCGCCATTGTGGATGCTCTTACACATTATTTTTCTACTACCTACAATTGGATTTATCAACAGCCATTTTAGTAAACACTGGATTTTTAATTCAATCTTACAAGAATTCTTATTTCTATTGTATTTGTGATATAAGTAAACGTAGTAATCAATTAAATTTTACTCTTCGGGTCACCAAAAATTTGCAACATTGGAAATAAAAATGAGTATTAATAAAATGCTAGGTACATAGCGTAGAAAATGTCACATAAGTAATAGGCAAAATGATAGGTCATGTGTAGTTTATTTTATAAAGAAGTACTACCTCCACCTCCGTCCCGCATTAACTTTCACATTTACTTTTCTGCACTCGTTTTGTAAAAATGATAATAAATCGTTAAAGTCGAGAAATAACAAAATAAGAAATATAATAAGGTAGAGACGAGTCTTATTTACATTATTCTCTCTCTTACTTTACTATTTCTCCACTTTAACTATTTATTATAATTTTACAAAATCAATGCAGAAAAGTGAATGTAATAGTTAATGTGGAACGGAGGTAGTACTAATAAGAGTGAATTTTATTAAAAAAATTAAGTAGCATATTTATTTGCGAACGTCTAATTAAGTATTATTAATGGACTCTAATTGGATGTTAATAATTTTATTGCAAAAATAATCGTAATTGATAATTTATTACTTCTAGTTAATTGAGGACATAAGTTTGGCCATCATAAAAAAGCATTACCTTCACATCATGACTCATGAATATGGTAGTTCAAAGAGGAGAAATCTCACACTTGGTTTTACAGGGTTACCAATAAATTTGGATAAGTTTCTAGAATAAAAAAATATATTCTATCCGTTTGCTATTATTCGTTATTAGTTTTTTTTAATCTGTTCGTCAATACTTGCCACACTTACTTTTTACTTTCTCCATCACTATTAGTGGAGGCGACTCTTTTCGGTATGAGATTTGAGAATTTGTGTTAAAAGAGAGTAAGTGAAAGTGAGAAATAAAGTAGTAGTAGTAGGAAAGAAAAAAAGGTAGAGAGAAAAAGAAGAATAAAGTAAGATAGAGTAAAGTATGATAGAAATAATATGTTTGTTTTTTGCTAAAAAAAGAAATGACTAGAGTAAAGTAGGACAATCCAAAAAGTAATTAGACTCAACTAGAGTTAGAACTCCCTCAATCCCCCATTAGGAGTCTTATTTGAGTTCGGCACAAGATTTAAGAAATACAATGGAAAGTGGATGGAAAGATAGTGAAATATGAGACCATTTTTATATACTTCAGTTTTATAATAAAAATGTGAATGAAATGAATTAGTGGAATGTGAGGTTTACCTACCATTTATAGTAAAAATGAACCGAGATTCCTAATGGCGGACATACTAAAAACATAAACCCGGAATTCTAATGGCAGACGGAGTCACGAAGGGAGTACTATTTTTGGTAATTGACCCCACATTGTATAAACTCATTTCCCTGATATTTTACTATAAAATGAATAATTCATTCTAAGTGACACATTTTTATGGGGGTTGTTTCACTCTAAATGACACATTTCTGAAAATGGTAATATCACATTCTCTTACTTAATTTTTCTTCACTTAACTAAAAAAATAACAATATGTAAAATCTCGTGTCAGAAAGGAAACGCTCCACTTAGAGTGAGACGGATGAAGTATATAAAAATATGATCCGCATTCCACTAATTTTTTCAACTCCCTTTCTATTGTAACTCATGTTCAGTCAAAGTGTGACGTTTAATATCGGGTGGAGGGAGTACTTGCAATAGGAAATAATTTAAACCAACTAATTTGTCAGTCTGTCACTGTATTGAGCATAGATATGCACCCTCACCGGTGACACCTTGAATCACAATTTAATACTACTATTAGTATTTCATTTCATAACTCATAAACTCAAATTAATAATATGCGAAATAAATATAATGATATCCGGATGGTAACAGGTGGAAGTATTGAAGAGAGAGCGGTACAGTATTAATTAGGAGCAATAGATTAATTATACTATTATAGTAGTAGTACAAAATAATCGGAGAAGGCAACCCTGCCCGGCTGATTCGCCACTACTGCTTATAATAGCAAAAACAAGTTAGAATCGGGCCACCGTCGAATTTGACGGGTTGCGATTGGTCCCTCGAACCCGACAAACAGCGCATGGAATTGGGTGGTGCGGGCCCTCTCGGCCCGCTTTCCCATGCCTTTGTTTTTTCACCATACTGATTAACTGCTCCTGCCAAAATCCCGGACTTCCATTATGGAGTATTAGTATTTCCTACAGTTTTCATTATCAAAAAGATAGATTTGGATAAATTGATTTTAAAGGATTTCTCCTTTTCAATAAGGACAAGGAGGGTAATCCAATGAGCCGAATCCACTCCAATTTTCTTCATAAAAAATGAAAGGCATTGATACGTTAATATGGATGCCTGCAAAGTGCAAACACGCCTGATAATTTTACTTCCTTCGCTAGGACATGTGTCTAGCTATCATTAGTTCATTAAAATAAATTAAAATAAAATAAAATAAAATAAATAAATAAAATAAAATAAAATAAAATAAAATAAAATAAAATAAAATAAAATAAAATAAAATAAAATAAAATAAAATAAAATAAATAAAATAAAATAAAATAAAATAAAATAAAATAAAATAAAATAAATAAATAAAATAATCCCTCCGTCCCGGGCTACTCGCTCCTTTCCTTTTCGGCACGGAGATTAAGGAATGAGTATATAGGAAAGTAAAAAATGACGGCTGTAGGTAAAATTTTTTACTAAAAATGGAAAGAGTGCAAGTAACTTGGGACGCCCAAAAAGGAAATAAGTGAGAGTAGTGCGGGACGGAGGGAGTAAAATAAAATAAAATGTGTCTGGCTACATAGTCACGTACCTATCCTAAGTTATTCATTTATTGTACTGACAATAAATGTGATATTCTCTGGATAAGAATTGAGAGTCGAGATGTGTCGATATTATTCAAAATAGGTCCAACAAGGCTCAACATTTTTGTGTTCGAGAAAAAGCTTCTTTAATTATTTATCTACATGCATAGGAGGTACTCCAGTACATGAAAACTTCTGTATAGTAGTATAATCATAGTTTAGTTATTGTTTCGGTCGTTTGTTTGAAGTTAAAAAGAAGAAGAAAAGTTGATGTATTCAACTGAAATTTTATGTAACTTGTAGCTTAATACTAGTAATAATTTATGAGTAAAATTACAAACGTAAAGGAAATTATATCTCGATACTCATCCAAAAGAACCAAAACTTATCCATATGCATATACACACATGATTGTAGTAGTACTAATATTTACTAAAAGTGATATCTCAGTATTCACCATGTGGTGTAGTATAGCCTTGTGACCTCTCTAAAAGTAAAAATTCAAATATTATAACTCCTTTTCCACTATTACTTGTTGTCATGCTGCCTAATCAAATCCCTCTAACATGATGAGTGTGTGTGTGAGAAAGAGAAAGATAAAATTCTTATTCTACTGTTAAACATAGTTTATAAAATTTAAAAACTTTAGCCCATACATAGTTAGGCCATCCACAACGCTGGCATTATACCGTCCCTTAAAACACTATTTGCGGGCCCCATTATACTTTTTTACTTCATCCCTTAACTAAGGGACGGAACTGCAATCCTCCGTCCCTTAAACCGTCCTTTAAATTACTATTCATTCAATTTCATTTTTTTATTTTTTTCACCAAATTCAATTTATAAAAAACACACTTCATTAAAAATAAAATAACGTTACAACATAAAATAAAAATACAACTTAAAATTCAAAAAACTAAAAAAAGACATAATTAAAATCCTAAAAAATAAAAATGACATAATTTAAAATAAAATTTTATAGAAAATAAAAAACTACTCCGCCGGCGAATCATCCCCCGAAGGCGGTGTCCTGAGGCCACTTGGAGGCGGGATACCAAGTTGTGCCGCCATAAACAGGACTCCGTTAAGCCAGGCTTCGTATTGGGTGGACGTAAAGCGGGAAGTGTCTGCCATTGTGGCGGTCAAGTACATGGACATAAGGGAGTTCGAGGGTCCCCCCGAGCCCGAGCCCGCCTGGCTTGATTCGGCTCGGCCCCTCCTCCCTCTAGCCGCCTTCGCCGCATTTCTCCCTTGCGGCCGACGGCGCCCACGGGAGGACCCCCCGGCATTGTCTGCCGGGGTCTCCTCCTCCTGCGAGGCAAACTCTTGTGGCCCGATGCCCGAACCGCCCTCACCAGACGAGTATTGTCCACTCGCCGTGTGCTTCGTGCGCTTCGAGGTCGAGCCCGAGCTGGACCGCACACCGTCGGCCCACCTTTCCTCGTCCCTGACAACCTCCCAAACATCAACATATTTGAATTATTTGCCGGTGTCTTCGTAGTAGACCCGCAAAGCCGACCTCAGAATGTCGGCTCCCGTGGCTCCGCTTTGGTACTGAGCCGCTTCATTCTTGTAGATGCCGCAGAATCGTTTGACCTCTTTGTCGACTCAGTCAAAGTGAGCGCGAAGCATCTTATATGTGCGGCGGCGGGTCTTTTTCGGCTTAATCTCGTGGTAGGTCTCGGTGACCTTTTCCCAGAAGCACTACCGGGGTTGTTGATTCCCGATGATGGGATCGTACGTGACGCTGATCCAGGCGTTTTACACCGCCAGCGTTTCTTTGTGGCCGTACGGATGCCGGCCTAGATCCTCCTCCTCCTCCTCCGCCTCTGCCCTGGAGCCTCCCTCGCCTCGGCCTCCTCCCCCGCCTCGGCCTTTTTCCGGAGTGGGTTGAACAGGATAACCCTCCCGAATCTGGGATAATCCCTGCGAATACCGCGGGGCGGAGGGACGGGCGTATGCATCAACATCAAAATTGGGTGGTTGGTACCCCCCGCGTGCCCGAACCCTGGGTGCCCGACGTCGACGAACCGGAACCACCCAATGTGTTGTACATGCTCCCCCAGTCGCCGAACGAGTTGAGATCCCACGCGCCGGAGCCGCCACCGCCGGAGTTTTCGTTGCCGGACATTTTGTGATTAGATGTTATATGAAAATTGGAGAGGAAATGAAGATGAATTTGAAAGAATAGATGTGTAGTTGTGTGTGAAATGAGGATGAATTAGGAGTATTTATAGAGTAAAAAAATAATAAAAAAATTGAAAAAGGTTCTTTTAAACGGTAACATTACCGTTTCACTTTTTTTTTTAATTTTTTTTTATTATTTAATTTGATTTTTTTATAAAAAAAGTAATTATTGCGTCAGCGTGACGACGCCCACTCGCGGGCCGGCGAGTGGCGTCACGCATGGCCTGGGAGCGCGCCACGTCGCCGCGGCGCGTGGCGAGCTGTCCCGCATTACGTCCTAGCGGAACGGGTTTCGTGACGAGATGGCGACGGGCTGGGGACGAGACGGGGCGCTTCAATGCGTCGCGCTGCCGTCCCGTCCCTGCGTGACGGGTTCCGGGCCACCCGCGTGACGCGTTGCGGGTGGCCTTAGTTACCAATTTAGTACTATTATATGTTGCACATACTAGTACTATTTTTTTTAAAAAAAAAAGAGGAAATACCAGTTCATTAATTAGTAGGCAATGGCCGTAGCCCTATATAAGGAGGCCTCCACACTCTTCTTCCCAACACCATCATCTCTCACTCTCATTCTATCTCAAGGCAAGCCAATCCAATCCTTGAACCTCGTTCCACTATTGTTTTTGTTTTCCTTGTTTTTCTCTCTCGGTATAGCTAATAATAATAACCCACATTCTGTTTTGTCTCTGCAGAAACATGGCTCATCACTTCCTTTGGAGTCTGTCATTTGGGCTGCTGATGCTCTTCGCCGGAGCACTGGCGGCTGCACCTAGAAAAGCGGTGGATGTTCCCTTCGGCAGAAACTACGTCCCAACTTGGGCTTTTGACCATATCAAATACTTCAATGGTGGCTCTGAGATCCAGCTCGTTCTTGACAAAAACACTGGTATGTACTACAGTATGCCTCTGTGTGTGTGTGATATTGTGTGAAAGAGAGAGAGAGACTAATCAGTGTTGTTTCTTTGGCTTAGGCACTGGATTCCAATCTAAGGGCTCATACCTATTTGGGCATTTTAGTATGCATTTGAAGCTGGTTGGTGGGGATTCTGCTGGAACCGTTACTGCTTTCTATGTAAGTAAAGTTGGCCTTTTTACCATTTTTTTTCTCATTCTTCAACATTCCATTGGCTTTGGACTCCACTTTGCACTCAATAAATGATTCCCCCCTTTTTTTTGGAAATTATAACAATCAAACAAATTGTTTCTGATTAGTCTTCTTCCATGCTTGACAATCATATTTTGTGGTTGCAGCTATCTTCCCAAAACTCAGAGCATGATGAAATAGACTTTGAATTCTTGGGAAACAGAAGTGGGCAGCCCTACATATTGCAAACAAATGTGTACACTGGTGGCAAAGGAGACAAAGAGCAAAGAATTTATCTTTGGTTTGATCCAACTACATCATTCCACACCTACTCTGTTCTGTGGAATCTCTACCAGATTGTGTAAGTTCTGTTAAGCTCCTATGCATCTTGTTCAATGAACGAGTTATATATTGTTGGATAAGAAAACATGCTGACCAATCTTGAAATCTCCAAATTGCAAGAGTCGAACAAGTCAAATATGTTGGGTACACTTGATAGTGGATATATAGCTGTCGAATGTGGTCATAAAATCAACATAATTTGACTTAAAGTCGGTAGGCACGTGAAATTAAGGGGACCAACAAGATTCGGTTAGTTGGTATTATGAAATCTATTTAATTTCACAATTATAGATAGCTTTCCATGTGTCTGGTTGGATACAATTTAATTACTTATTCAGGACCATGTGTCAATCCATTCAGAAAATTCATTAAATTTATCTTAACAAGCGCGATTCAGTTCATTCCCTTTTAAGTCGATAACGTAGCAATGCATATGCTTGTTGTGCAGATTCTTCGTCGATGATGTCCCGATCAGGGTGTTCAAGAACAGCAAGGATCTCGGGGTGAAGTTCCCGTTCAACCAGCCGATGAAGCTGTACTCTAGCCTGTGGAACGCGGACGACTGGGCCACTAGGGGGGGCTTGGAGAAGACTGACTGGTCCAAGGCCCCCTTCATGGCCTCGTACCGCGGCTTCCACATTGACGGATGCGAGGCCTCAGTCCAGGCCAAGTTCTGCGACACGCAGGGGAAGCGCTGGTGGGACCAGAAGGAGTTCCAGGACCTCGACGCCTACCAGTGGCGCCGCCTGCAGTGGGTCCGGAGCAAGTACACCATCTATAACTATTGCACGGACCGGACCCGCAACCAGACCCCGCCACCGGAGTGCAAGAGAGACAGGGACATATGATCCAATGCAATGCAATGCAATGTGACCACATTGAGTCATACTTTAAATATATACTATATGTTGTATATTTATATATGTTGGGGGGAGAGAGACAGAGGCAGTGATATCTCACTTTTGTGGCTGCTGATTTATTCCTATATACTATGTGTAGCTGCTTCTCTCTCTATCTGTATGGTCTGATTTGTTTATGTATGAATATGGAGCAAGCATTGTGTTGATGTTGATTTCAGATTGTGAGCCCCATCATTATAATGAAATTCCAAAATGTTGTTTGATTTCTTTCATGTGTCCTGACAAAAGTTTTTCTTATTTAATTTTGAGTGCTTCACTTTTCACCTCAAATTGACCGTCGGTGCCGGGACCAGCTCGATGCCAGCAATTATGGTTAACAGAAGGTTATATTTTATTGATACTTCTGAAATAAAGAGGATTTAAATATGATATGTATGTATGGATTATCATCTCAGAAGAGGGCACTATTTATAGAAAGAAACCACAAGTAAAGTCGCAGTTGGTGACTGACGAGCCAACCCATGCAGTGGGAGGGGTAGTGTGGTACAGCAAGTGGTTGATTGCAACCACTTGCAATCAACCTACCATGTATTCGATTGGGTACTGAAAAATAC
The DNA here is from genome assembly GCF_004379255.2 of Salvia splendens. Classification (NCBI taxonomy): domain Eukaryota; kingdom Viridiplantae; phylum Streptophyta; class Magnoliopsida; order Lamiales; family Lamiaceae; genus Salvia; species Salvia splendens. The sequence goes on along the minus strand of NC_056035.1, from coordinate 9,263,024 downwards.
AAATTGTTTGTTTGCTATGTAGGGACTTGGGAACTATTTCCCAACCCGTCAAAATTTGACTAAACATAAATATGTTGTGAAACTTTTTTCATCAAACCATATAAATAGCCAAAGCTTTTTTTTATAGTAGTAGTGTATCACAATCCAACAAAGATCCATCCATATGTACCGTCAACCACACAAGTGAGATGAGAGGGGGCTTAAGAAATTTACTACGTCCGTTTTGTTGTTTTTAGTTAATAGTAGTAGTACTTAATACTAAGCTTAAATTAGAGAAAAATAACAAAACTTGCTGCAAATGTTTGTTTTGAAAAAGAATTGTTTAAAATTAGAAATACTAAAGTTACGAGAAAAAAATACGTCTCATATAAACATGGTTTTAAGTTAGATTAATAGTATACATTGGTTTTAAAATGTGGAGTGGTATTATTTATTACTCCTGTAATTTGTATCTATTAACCATAAGAAAATAAGTTGATTGAAACATGTAAGTCGTGTGAAGCACGAATCTCTCTAAATGAGGGAAACTAGTCGGCACAATGGAGCAAACAATCCATCTACAGAAGCCCGGCCTCCGTCACCGCCATCAACTCCACGGCTTACACCCCATATCTCGTCTCAATTGGCCCCTATCGTCATGGCACTGAAAATGAGCTACTACTCAATACAGTAGTAGATATCTACTAATAAGCTCCAATCTGATTTTATTACCAGATCTAATTACCGGTTTCTTTCTCTTACATAAATGTATTAAAAGTGTTTGTACATGAAGCCGGTACGTGCTTGCTACATCAACAAAAATGGCTGCTGCTGCACTTGCCCCGAGAAGACCTCTCCCCACGCCTCCTCTACTATGCCAATGAAAGAGATGATTGGCTGATGACTCAAATCTTCCCCGGCGCAGTTGTATCACCAAAAATGAGCTACTACTCAATAGTTACGTTTCCCGATTCCAATCAATGTTAGCTGTAAAAAGAATTTTCCCTACTTGTTAGGAACAGAAGAAGAAATAATAAGGATAAAACTATGCAAACATGCTCTCACTATGTTGTTATGAGGTTCCTTCCAGTAAAACCCCTGTAGAATAAGGGGTAAGATGTTGCACGCTACGAGAATGTATATCAGCAGTGCGTTCTTTCCCATCCATTCAAGTACCATACTGAACCGCCTCCATCCTTTCACATCTACCTGCAAATGTTCGCCCAGGATCAGTATTCTGCAGAGTTGTTTCACTTGATACATATGCCTTTGTTTTGTAGTATCAACTTACCACTAGGTAAATCGTAGCGAGTAGAATCCCAGCAAGGCCAACCGTAACACATGTATAACTGAAGGAGTAGAGAGCCTTGTTTATATGCATCCCTGGAGCAATAACTCTATATGAGTAAAACAAGTCCTACTAATCCTTTATTACACTGTACAATGAAGGGAAAATCATACCTAAGACATGACACATCAATCCCAGGAGCATAAAGCCCGTTGATGGATACGACCACAGAGAAAGTCTTTTCTTGTGTTCCTGAGTAAGATCAAGACAGATGAACACAATCAGGCACTCATCGTGAAAGATAATTGAATATGATTACAAAACCATGTCAAATAGCAGGTGTGTACCTTAAAGTGAACGATTACGTGTCCATACTGTAAACCTAACAAGCATGTGACAATTGCCATCACTGTACTACAAGATGATACAGATTGTGGTTAGTGGTTAAAATTACAAGATAGGCACAAAGCTATGGGGGGGGGGGGGGGTTGTCTTTTTCACATCACAGCCTCAACTAAATGAGTATGGCAGGGAAGTTGTTTATCTGTAGGGTCCTGATCATGAGTGGAAACTATTAACTATGTATCTATCCGAGCAAAGAGGCAAAGAAACCTTAAAATTCCTTCTGGGTCGAAGGGGGCTCGACACCATGAGGGAGCATCAGGAGGAAGTGGACCATAATTCGGTGAGTTGATACTGCATTGCTGCCAAAGAGATTAACATTTAGAACCCAAATCAAATTATAGCAAGAGAATACGAGATCTTAAGTTTCTGAAAGAATTTACTTGTGTTCTGGCATATATTGGTTTGCGGTACAAACGTTGAATACCCAACACTGCACGATCAAGCATTCCGGCAGCATTGCATGCAGGTCCTGTATTAGCTCTTACTCCACATTTCACCTTCAAAAGCAATGGATATTACAAAAAATAAGAAGAATACTATGACTAATAACCACAACATGTAGGTTCCAGTCATAAGATTTTCTGGGTTCGCAAAGCCAACAACCTACCTTGAATACCTCAGCTCTGAAAGATGCTTCTATGGGAATATGGTATTCCCAATCAGGAACATATAAGCCATATAACATCAGAAGATACACTGTACTAAGCACGAAAGCAGTGGCCCTGAAGTAATTAATGAAAAAAACAGAAAAGATCAGATAGATATCTATGTGTTACAGAAATCAGAATCAGAAAAAACCAACTTATAAGAACTTTTTAAAATTAAAACATCAAATGATAGATATTTATGTGTGTACCAAAATCCAAACCAGGAAAGGAAAAAAAAACTAATAAGACCTTTAAACATCAAACGATAAATATTTATGTGTTTACAGAGTGGCTAGAATTTACTCAATTTATTAAAAAAGGTAGTCTTGATAGCATTTGGGTTACACTCTTGCGAAGCATATTTGAAAGCCCAACAACGAAACTGGCATTTAGTTGACATTTTGGGATGGATGTGGCTCTCAAGTATTTATTTCAACTGCATCATCCTAAGGAACAAGTGTAGCTTCTCTTCCTACAAGAATGTGTCTCATCTCATTTCCTGTTTTATTTACCTAGTATCGATACCGAGATGAGCCATTGGATAGGTGTATATTTACCTAATCTCACAAGAAAACACTACATACAACTCTAATCATTGTGGTCGGCTTTGATGACCTGCTTCAAGCTAACACTCGAGCTCATAGTATTAATGGCTCTGTTTCACGATTTGGGGCTGCACATGATTCCTATGATAAAATTAAACTATGAGCCGGAAGGTAACAAAACATGGTCTAGTCCATTTTAAAACTTTCAACATGCAACCAACTTTTCGATCTATGTTCGTCTAAATTGCTCTATGGGAAGCATGAACTTTGTAAGCATACAGAACTTACCATTGCCATCTATATTTCTTCAGCAAAGATTTTCTGGAATCAACGATCTCATCATTTCTAAGCCATATCTCACACATTGCTGCAACCCAATATGCTACTGCAATTCTCTGCAAAAGACCCCCAAAAAATGGAAAAACTAAGCATGACTTATGCACTTCTAACATAATATTTTACCTTTATGCAGCATCAAGAAGTTACATGAGGAACTAGCAATACATTACTCATTTCAATAACATTGAGCAGCTTTCACATTTATATACCTGCAATATGCCCATCCATCTGATTTGTTCCAAGTCCACGCCATATGTCAGTTTACTGAGGCCATGGAAATAGCCACCTGATATATGAAATTAAATAATACTACTATCAATGATCACAGATAAATGATTAACATTGAAACATGAGTGTGACACTTTGAAAACTTCCAGCATTTCTTTCATAATATACAGTTCCTCATACAGATCCTATCCCAATTATTTATCATACTATAAAAATATTTATAAGATGTAGAAAATGAAGAACACCTTGTAGAAAAATCCCAAGTACGAAAAGCTTTCCTGCTCGGAGTATTGCTTTCTTAGTTGCAGCAACTCTACAAGTCATATTCTGGTTCAAAACAATATAGTTAGCATATATACCTACTACTTTTAGAGCCTAAACAAGTTTCAGAAAAGTAGGATCTAATTATGCAAATGATAAGTACCTTATATACAAGTCCGAGTGAAACACCAACCATGAATAGGAAAAAGGGCATAACAAAATCTGCCAGGGTCAAACCATTCCACGGCGAGTGATTGATGGATGGTATAAGTCTACCAGCATTATCAACAATGATCATCAACTGCAATAGAAAAACCACAGTAGTTATTCTCCACTACATCAATTTGAGATAGCCAATCATTCCAGAAAACAAGTTAGACATTGCATTCCAATTTTCTTTTAAGTTATAATCATCCTATTCCAGTTAAATGCTGGGCTAAAATTTCCAAATTTATTGGTAGTTTTCATCTCCAGAGCAAAGGGATTAGAAAGCAAAAAAACTTGAGTCTACTTTTATTTCAGTACAGTTTCTTGCTTTGCTTTTAAAGACACATGCAAAACAAGGCAAAAGTCTACCTTAGAAGATAGTATAAGCAAGACTACAAAAAAATTACTGTTTCGGTATTTTCAATTTTTCATAGCCTTGAAATACTACCTACACTACACATCCATGATATGAAAAAAGGCTTCGCTTTTCAAACAAGCAATCACGATAAACACGTTTACCATAAACAAAGCAAACAATAACAAAAACTTTAATAAGACAAAAAAAATTACCACAACAGTGAGGCCGCGGAAAACGTCGAGAGAAACTAGGCGGCCAGACGGCGGAGTGCACTTAGCATTACCGCCGGAGCCGGGCAAAACCGGCGGCCTGAGACGAGAAGAAGGCGTATTGGTCTTCAAGTAAGCAGACTCAACATCGCCGCCGTTATCAATGCGCAGAGCGCAATTCTTCGCCCGCAGATCCAATGTCCCTTCGTCGCCGCCATCTCTGATGAGTTTGTAGGACGCCATGATCGACCTACCAATGCTCGCGATTGCGATCTCGATTCTGTCTCTCTCACACCAAAATCCAAACAAACATATCGTATTCCAATTTCCAATATTCGATTCGGATATAATTTATTCCGTTGAGCGATCAATCCAAATGTAAACTCCTGTGTATGTAAACTAGGATTGTGTGTTGGTGGTGAAATTCCTGCCAACTTTGTGCAAATGCGACAGGCAAATGGAGGTAAAGAAAGAATCGTGAAAGAATTAAATAATTTATGGATGAATATGGAATTTAGGTAAATGAAGAGAGATAGAAAGGCATGAAACGTAGGGGTTGGGTGGCTTTTTGAGATTGGCAGTGGACAGTGGCCACCCACTGCCTCCTCTCTCTCTCTCCAATCTGTTGTAAAAGAGATACGTTCACGATACACTCAAATCGCTCCACATCGAAATTCGATTGATATTTGGCTTTTGATAACGATTAACGAATTAGAGGTTTGTATGCTTCTTTATCCATGAACAGACTCATCTCAAAAAATACCAAATCCACATTAGCATCTATCTTCCTCCTTAATATCTCATTTTTTCATATCAGAAAAACAAAAAAAAAAATTACTATTTAAATAACCTAAAGCCGTTATAATCAGTTACAAGATGAGCATTTACCTCAACTTCGTTATTAGAATTCAAAGTGTTCAGCAGTTTCAGTGTTTCAAAAACGAGATTTATGCATTTTAGATCACGTGACTTGCCTGACTACTCTGGATTTTTATCATCAAAAATAATTTCCTAAATATTAGTTACACATATTGCTATAGGCTTCTTTTCTTTTCTTTTCTTTTTTTTTTAGGGAACTATAGGCTTTATATTCTTTTAATGATAATGTATGCACTTGTATACTACTAGTAGTACTAATTTCTGGTAATATAATGCTTAGAGAATCGTAACGGTGTCAAAATATTGCTAGAAATACAGGATTTCTAAATTAGAGAAATAATTTAGGTAATTACGCCAAATACAAAATGAGATTACTCTATTAAGATGTGATAATCAAGTAGCAAGTTTGACTTTTTTTTTCTAAGTATTTCCTTCAGAAGCAAAACAAATAATTGCATGCAGATGTTTAGGTATACCTTTTTAATCAGTATACCAAACTTTATCTTCTAAAAAATCTATTCATGAATCCACCTCAAGACCACAATATTAGTTAATTGCCTCTTACGAAAACGAAATATGAGTTGAAATAATCTAAACTCTGTATATACTCTATGCTGAAAATACATTGAATATTATATTATGAATTTCAGATTTTCATTAAATTTATGGATGTATTCTTTTTATAATAATCTACTAGTACTACTAATTTAGAATTTTAGATAATTAAATGAACAGTAAGGATTCTTTGAAAGAAGGAAAATCATTACTCCACTATTAAAAGTATTTTTGTTGACTTATTCTCAGATTCATGATTTTAAAATTATCAAATTAAATATGAAAGTTCCATTTTTCTATTTTAAGTGGTAGAGGTCCAATTCACATCTACTATATTAACGTGATGTCGGGCCGGAGTGTGGGGCGGCCAAGGCGACGGAATCGCTTTTTTCTCCAATGATAAAAAAAATAGTACTCCCTCCGTCCCAAGATATTAGACTCGTATACCACTTTGGGATGTCCCAACATACTTGAGCCATTTCTATTTATGGTAAAAATCTACTTTATTACCAACTCCACTTACACCACTAAACAATACCTCCTAAATTCTTGTGCCAAAAGAAATGAGTCTAATATCTTGGGACGGAGGGAGTAGTACAATCTTAAAGCGACCGCTATAGGTAGGCTAAGTGAATGGAGACGGATAAGAATATAATAAAAGCATATGCTCTGATTTACGCCGAAAGAGTAACACATTCATCCATCACCTCAACACTTTCTTTTTTCCACTATATATATACGTGGCGACGGTAAACAAATGTTTACCTAATTTCCTTATTTAGTAAGGCTAATATAGATAATAAAACTAAAATGTCAAACAGACTCAAAAAAAAAAAGCAGAAAATACGTCAACTATCAATACTGAATCCGAAATACCGGAGTACTAATTTGTGATGACCGTTTATTTCCGTTTAAAAGTTTAATTAATTTTGCATTAATTTTCATTGAAACTCCTTCAATTATCGGATTTGGGCATATTCTAAAAAATTAAATGAATTTAATCTTAAATTTCAAAAGATCAGCAAATTTAATCATTTTTCTAAAATCTCTATTGTATTTGACTTTTAGTTAGGATAATGCTACTTATTCAGGTATAAATCGAAATTTTTTAGATTTTAAAATAATCAATAAATTGATAATCAAACTATCCGAGTATATGATTTGTCAAACAATACTCCCGATGCAATGCAAATTATGCAATTATCTATTTTTAATACGAGTTGCTATTAATTTGTTCATTTTAAATTATTTTGAATAGAGGACTATTAAATACTGCGTAACAGTTTTGCTTGATTTTGGTTAATCCCACAATCTTAAAAATTAAATATAAAATTAATATGGTAAATTTAAATATGATATGACAATAAAATCACATCGTTTCAATTATATCAGTATCTATAAAATAACTCTCAAAATAATGGCATTATTTTATTGTCACATTGTATTTAATTTTGTTATATTAGTTCCAATTTTAACCTTTGTGGGATAATTGAAAATATAAATTACTACTATGATTTTATATCATAGTTTAAAAAGGTAGGAGATTCACCATAAGTCAACAAAAAATTATAATCTAAATGACGATTATTCTTAAAATAATTACTACTACTAAACTTCATATATACTTTTTTATCAGATTTTTTTAATTTCCTGTAAAATAAAATTTGTAAGAAAATTGAATGAAATTTTAAATTGATACAAATTATGAACCATTATGACACGATGATGTGAATACATTAATTTAGAGGTAATTTATCAAGTAAATTCTATGTTTTAGTATTCTTATCCTATTTTATGTCAGAGAGATGGAAACCACAATGGTATAAAATTTCCTATATTTGATGTATTGACATTTATTCGAATGAAGCTCCTTAAATCACATTGTGTTAGGTTCCAAGGTTTAATTTAATGGAGTAGCTATTACTCCTATATGTATTTTTTTTTCTTTTTATAGGAAAAGTAAAATTGGCTTAAAGCTTGTTGGGCTTCATAGAGATAGATTGATTGGGCTATAGACGAATACAAAGCCCATTATATCACCGCTAATAAGGTAGTACTCCATAAGCTTAATTTATTATTTTTAATTAAAAAAAACTTAATTTGTTTTTCGAGACTCCAAATTAGCAACCGAATTACTGTATTTTTTATAAGCAATTGTTCAACCATTTGTCCAAGCCCAAAACCCCGATGGCATCAAGCTACACATAAACACCGACGAAGACGAAGACGATTGCTGCATCTTCCTATTGAGAATTCAACAATCGCAGAGTATTTGTAATTGAAGAGAGAAAAAAGTAGCAGAGATGAAGCGGCGAGCCATTTTTACCTCATCGGTTGCAGCGGCGATGCTGGTGTTTATGGCGGCGGCGGTTGCTGGTGCTGAGCGCGAAAATAAGACGTCGTCGATCGGGGCACTTTGGTCCAGTGCGAAAGGGGAAGGAGATGATTTAGGCGGTCCTCCTACTACTGTCCAGGAGGAGGAGGAACGCCATTTGGACGGCGGATTCTCTACCCTTGAGGGAATGTTACAGTGGTCTATTGGTATACTATATATCCTCTCTCTCTGCGTGCAATGATTTTTATGTAGTTGATTTAGGTTTAGCAGTATATTAGAATGATGTGGTATCTTTTAAATGGAGGCAGGCCATTCAGATCCAGAGAAGTTGAAGGAAGCAGCATTAGACATCGAGCGGCTTTCTTCTCAAGATCTAAAGCAACGCCAGGTGGAAATAAAGGTAACTTTGTAGTTCGTCATGATTTTTCATTATTATTTCTGGTTATAGAATTACAAAGGTGTTTTAGCTACTCTTCAGAGGTTTTCACCAGCTATTCTGCAATCATTTCTTCTGAAATGTTTCTTTCCGACTCTAATTCACATTTGCAATCATATTTTACAGCACATGAGCACAGTATCAATACATTCATATCTACACCTTACATTTACATGTATAACTTATTATAGATGTATAGTTTGTCAGACAATGGTATTTAAGTTTGTATTGATTGTTGAATTTTGCATTGTGTGTTGGTAGCTACAGTTATTACTTTCATCAAGCATACCTTAAGGGATCTCATTTTATTTCACTCCAATTTTATTGTGTTTATTGAAGGTGAAACATCTTTGGCAGTTTGGCTAATTGAGATCCATTTTGTGTCCTACTTACATTTCTGGTTTCCTTTTGTCTTGAGGACACTTAAGGTCTTAACCAATAACAGTGTCCCGTCAATCTGAATGATTATACTCGATGCTGTGTCATTTCTTCCTGTTGGAGGATATTGGTAAATACATCCAATTGTAAGTTCTTTTTTCTCCTATGGAAATCTAATCCTATTGGTTATGGCATGCTTGCATAGGAACTGATGGATAAATTGAAGACACCATCAGATGCAGAGTTGATGAAGATTTCAATAAATGATCTAAACAACTTATCCATATCGTTAGATGACCGCCATCGTGCCCTTCAAGAACTCCTGATACTTGTGGAGCCAATAGATAATGCAAATGGTATGTGTTGTTCATTGCATTCACAAAAGAAAATTATCAATTTTACATCGCCACTGTTGCAGAAATACTAGGTTAAGTGAGTTCTTTGTGACATGTTTGTTTTTTTAAAATTGGCTGTATGTGGAAGGATATTAGAATGCTGGTGGAAGGATAATAGTATAATTGCAATTTTTGGTATAAGTATGTGATATTATGATATATCAATAATTTTCAAGGCACATAAAAACTGATGCTAAGCAAAATTATTTTGTCCACTAGCTTAAGGCACATAAAAACATGTTTTATTTCCAGAATTGCACAAGTTAGGGGGACTCACTGCAGTCATAAAGGACCTTAACCATTCAAATCCAGACATAAGAACTATTTCAGCATGGATTCTTGGGACAGCCAGCCAAAATAATCCCTTTGTCCAGAACCAGGTTTGTCATTTGCTTTTACCATTCAATGTGAAAGTTGATGATGTGTTTCTAGACCTCTTAATCCCTCCAGAACCTCAGTCATACTTCTTTTTGGAGGGACTCACATGACATGTAGTGTAGAGCTCATACTGAAATTTGTGAATGTCAGATTTTGGAGCTTGGAGCACTGGCAAAGTTAATGGAGAGAGCACACTCTGGCTTCATTGAAGAGGCCATTAAAGCATTATATGCTATTTCAGCCTTGATTAGAAATAATCCTGAGGGGCAACAATTATTTTATAAGGAAGCTGGAGATTTGATGCTTCAGGTGAAAACACTAAAGGATAATATAACACGTTGGGGCTCTGACACACATCTTGTTGTCTCTCTAATTTGCAGCTATTACTTTTTATACAATCTTGCAGAAAATACTGAGCAATTCTAGCATTGATATCAGATTACACCGGAAATCAGTTTTCCTCTTGGCTGATCTTGTTGACTGTCAATTGCAAAGCAGAAGTGATACACAACTGCCTTTTTCCAGCAATCACATCTTGTTAAAATCTGTTGTTGATCTAATGGCATCAACAGACCTTGATCTCCAGGAAAAGGTCTTTGCTTGTCCTTTTATCAGTATATATGATATATGATGTGTGATTGCTATTTGTATTTTGTAGACAATGTGACTCACCTGAACAGCAATGAGCAGTATGTATGGCATTCTTGGTGCAGTTGAATAAACATAATTAATATCTAGAGTTTTAGAGAATAATGACTTGGGTACTTTCGTACTGGTCAAATTAATTGAATGCATCAATCATGTTTTTTGAATTTAAAAGTTTTTTTTTGGTCATTTAATCATCTACAGAATATATTTTTTGTTCAAATTTTTGCAGGCCCTATATGCAGTAAAGAGTTTGTTGATGCTAAGGTCTACTGATGCTCTTGTCTTCAAAGACATCTGTGAACTGGATTTGGCACTAGGGAGAATGAAACAACAGTTGCTGCAATTGATTCTCGATGATCAGTATAAGGAGTATGCTTTGGATGTAGAAAATCTTCGAAAAGAAGTTGAGATTATTTTCCTCAGAAAGCTTGAAAAGGTGTGTATGATAAGGGAATAGATTTTTGTGTAGTTTCCAAAATTTTATTTGTCTAAACTTAATATATGACAGGGTAAGCCAACTTTTACACAACAATTGGGCTTGACAGCGCTTCAGTAACCGCACACGGTGGATAAAGTTAGACCTTCCCTGAACTCATTCCCTTGTTAGAGTAAGTGAGTAACCATTTTGGCAATGCCTCTTCAACCAGGTGCTACAGTCCTTTCTACACTTTCTTTCAAATTTTACCGAAAAATGGAAGTACCAATTTACGTGGAATGCACTGGAGGCTTTCTGAGAAAGTAGTAAAAGTTATCGTATTATACAATTATTATAGTGAATTTGTTGTGTAGCTTAAACTCAATCATGGCACTACTTCACTTCCCTTGCAATTCCAGTGGTTGTTCGTACAATGGAACAGCGGACTAGTTATGAAAGATAGTATGCTACATGTGTAATGTGTTGAACATGCCATCATGATATGAGTACTACCTTAGAAAGAATTTTTTTCTAAATTATAAAGTTCATAATTTTAAAAAACTTACTAAAATAAATACCATAACATTAAGAGACGAATGGAATATAGAGTTTATAATACTGGTTTGAATATCATAATTTTATATATTGATTAGTTGTATATAGGAAATGGTTGCAAAGTTAAAACATTGATTATCAATATTTGCATAAAAAACTTTTTATTCTTGTACATTAACTGTCTTAATTTCTACCATCAAACAATACATTTTGATCCATAAAAATATAATTAATATTGAACTAATTTCTAACACCGAACCCTTTATTTTTAGTTGTTATTAGTTCATTTTAGAATATTTTTAGTCCGTTTTAGTTCCTTTTATATGAAATTCATTTTAAAATGAAGTAAAACAATCTAATAATGAACGCCGGTCAATTTATTTTTTTTAATTCTTTAATTTTTATATGCAAAATACCTATTCTCAATTCATTTTTTCCATTCCATTCCAATCTCAAAAATTTCTCAAATCCACTCTCCTAATTAAAATATACCAACAATCACTAAAATAATGTGATTTGTGATTGTAGGGTGGCAGGACAAATTTTTTGTGGCTAAGGCATGAATGTGATGACTAGTCGGACAAGTGTTTTTTGTGGCTGAGGTGTGGCTTTGCTACTATTTTGGACACTTTTACTTTACCAATTACACATTAAACCCGTGTCAATCCTAAACGGTTTATTTATATGGAACAGAGGGAGTATATTTAAATCAAATATGCCTACCCTTAGTGCCGAGCATGATCGTCTGCTCGTTTTCAGAGCCTAACTGTTGATATAAACAACACATGAAAATGATAAAAACACTACACAAATGCTGGTCATGCACATTTCTGCTGCTATGAGGTGTTCAAAACGAAAAATAAATTAGCAATATGTTAGCAACCAAATAAAACACAAGATTTATATTACATAGACTTCCAAGCATGAGCTCCACGGAAAAAACAGCAATGATTTACATTGGGTTTTCAGCCATCCATTGGCTGGTAAGTGCGGCGTCTCAGCTGAGATTCTGCATTTGGCTGCTGCAAGAAAATTCTAGTGGGGTCACTAGGATCAACATATCTGCAAAATACAGAGTGCCTTCTCTCGTTAGCAGGCCGTGATGTAAAAAAAAATGCAAACAAAAGCGAGAGACTGTAGCAAAAACAACACATACGCATGTCTCATCATCTCATCGACAGGAGTTTGTGCTGCTTGAAGAGGATCCACTCGAGGCTGTGCTGCAAGGTGCTGGCTGTATTGTCTGACAGATCCAATCAAGTTAAAGAAGAGTGAGACGAATGTTCCACAACCGCCTTCCTTGAACAGAATCTTGAAAGAATGAGTTGAATAAAGAGCCAAATGTTCATCATCAGGCACAACCTGGAAATGGCACCAGAAACTTCAGACCCGCTAAAGTGAAACAATAGATAAGAAGCACATGTTCTAAAAACTTACAGGTTCTACATAGCCAGCAATGTTGTTGCAGTAGAAAATTGGCTGGTGGAATTTCTCATCATGAACATGGAGCTGCATTGAAATAAGTTCACTCGTCTAATTAGACATTGAAACCAATAGAGGAGAAATATATTAACAAAGTGCAAAGAATGTGTTGCACATGAGAAAGTGGTTAAACGGCTACAAAATGTATCCTTAGATTATCCTATCCTCCAGAAAACACAAATTTGCTGGAAGAACAATTCATTAAAAGATATTTCCACAACAGACGATTGAGCACTTCACTAAGTTCCTTGTTATTTGTTACAATCTTTTCTATCTCTCTCTACTCGTTCCAGTTGCAAGTTGATTGGATATCTCAGTTTTCAAAACCCATGAACTACTAATGCCTAGTGATCTGGCTATTTCACCCATGTTAGAGAAGATTGTGTCTTTTCTGGCTAATTGACCCATGGCACAAAGTCAAATATGGACACCATACCCTCGAGTAGTGTTCAGGCACCATAATAAGTTATATTATTATGCCACATTCTTGTGAAACTCTGTCCTTTCCCAAGTGATGGTAAAAAATTATCACTGATATATTTTGATAGTTGGAGCAACATCAGAACTGTCATTTTAGGTCGAAATAGCAAACGTAAAACAGTAAATCCAAGAAAAAAGTTAGATGGATGTGAATATAGATTAATACTCCATCTGTCACATTAAAAATGAAAAGTTTTCCTTTTTGGAATGTCTCATTAAAAATGAAACATTTCCGAGAATAGAAATCCCATCATCTATCCTTTTACCACTCCCTGTTCACTAAATCACAAAACAACACGAAATAAAATCCTGTCCCGAAACGCGGTCGTTTCATATTTAATGGGACCGAGGGAGTGTTCTTTCAGCACGTCCATCAAAGAAGGCAAACAAGTAGTACTACTACTGTATTTATGCTTACCAGTGGCATATCAAATGCATAAAAATTGGCAATAGGTTTTTGTGCAACAAACACCAAGCGGATATTTGACAAGTAAATAGTTCCCTTTGCTTTCACTGTTCCAGCTTGAGCTCTGCGAGTGTAAAACGTGAAACATTCAGAAGCCGAGTTGGCATAACAGGACATGAAAAGTGCCACTCATAACAATATCTATGCTAACAGCTAATCTAAATAATGCAAAATGCACTAACTACGAAAACTTTCTATCTGCAACTAGGCTAACAATGTGATGCAGAGAGCAAAATAAAGGAATCAATATTGGGGCTATAAATCAGAAAGAGACCGTTTCCATGATTGTCAACGGAATTTAAATTAAATGAACGAGAGACCATGACCATGGCCACACTAGCGCGAATTAAACAGAAGAATATTAATATCAGCACAAACCCAACAATTCAACTCCAAAACAATAAGTGCAAGTGAAAAGGAAAAAAAGTGACAATTCCACACAAGTAGTTATCTGATTAATCAATACGACGATCATGCCAAGACGACAGCAAAATTGATCCGAATTTGACAAAGTATTATAGAAAAATAGGATAAGAAAGAAACCCGGGGATCTTGTCGATCTCAAATTCGACGCCGTCTCTACCCAAGACGAACATCTCGTTGTCGAAGGGCACCGGCATCCCATTGGGGAAAAGTTGAGGATTCAGAGCCATAACTTTTCTCCCTCTAGATTCAATTCAAGAGCTTCTGCTGCGGAGGAGGAGGAATTTTGGATATATGCAATTAACAGATGATCTTCAACTATAAAACGTGTGGGCGTCGCAAATTACTCTTACCATATTCTCGAATTTCTAGAATATGTTCCTTCGCCTTTTTGGGCTTTATAATTACTTAATTGTTAATCATGGCCCAATAACAGACAACCAACCGACTTTAAATTAGTACTATCATTTTGATTTCTTGAACATCTGATTACGACCAATGCTAATTCAATTCGAATTGTTGGGGTAAAATGATATACTTGTCGAATTTACACGTTTGTTTTTTGTGAAAATATTGCTTTCTAAGCTTACCTCCTTTGCTATTACCAACCACGATGTTGCTGTTGGTGTAAAATGAGATACTTATAATGTGAAATTTCAATCAATATTGTTATAATATAATAGCATTGGTACATAAATATATGATTGTGTCGTGACATTGATAGCATTTATAGTAAGTATATATTGTAGAGAAGTAATGGAAGGTTGAAATTTTAGATGATAGGAGAAGAAGGAGAAGCAAGATTGAGGCTTCACTTCAACCATCCAAGTAAAATATGTTGGGCTTGTTTGGTGGGGTGATCTCAACCGTCCCTTCGAGCATCTTCGCCACCTTCCCCATCGACGGCCTAGCCTCGGGCCTCTCCTGCAGGCACCACATCGCGGTCTTCACCATCCGATTCACCATATCAAAGTGCGCCCGGCTGTCGTAGCTCTGCTTAATCCGCTGGTCCAGCACTTCCTCCACGCTCATCTCATTGAACACCTTGTCGTACGCCCACCCGGGTAGGAACCACTGGTCGCTCTCCACCTTTGAGTCCAGCTGCGCAAAGTTTCTAGAACCGCTCACTATCTCCAGGAGCACCAATCCATAGCTGTACACGTCAGCTTTTGAGGTGATTTCCCGCCGCGTCCACTCTGGTGCCATGTACCCTGGAGTCCCTCGGATCCTCGACATGCTGATCATGTCCTCCTTCTTCAGCTTAGCTAGCCCGAAATCTGACACCTTAGGACAGAAGTCATCTCCCAGCAATATGTTCTCCGGCTTGATGTCACAATGCAGCACCCACTCCAAGCATTCCTCGTGCAGGTATGCTATCGCCCTCGCCACCCCCAACGCGATCCTGTACCTTATGTTCCAGTCAAGAATAGGCTTCCCCTTCGAGCCTAGGGTTAGTGCATCTGCATCGGCCTCACTCTCCAATGGGCAATCCTCCACAGTTTGGAACAAGAACTCGTCTAGTGACCCGTTAGGAACATACTCATACACTAGAATTCTACTCCCCTTTTCAGCACAGAATCCCCACAGCCTCACCAAGTTGAGGTGATGCATCCTCGCTATGATGGTGACCTCAGCCCAGAAATCAGCATCGCCACCGGTGATGTTCTTGAGGGACTTGACAGCCACCACACTCCCGTCACTCAGCTTCCCCATGTAGACAATGCCAAATCCGCCCTTCCCGATTGGATTGGAGAAGTTGTTTGTGGCAGCCTTCAGCTCAGCATAACTGAACCTCTTCGGCCCTCCAGCTGGCATGACCTCAAGCCCAAAGGTCCTAGCCATGTCCCTATACTTTATATACTTGTTGAGGAACGTCCTGAAGAAGAATGCACCAAAAAACAGCTCGGCCACAAACAAAGCGCACACGAGGACAATGTTCCTAGTAATCGTCCTGGACTCCTGTGGGGGCTCAGGGAGGCGTATCCTCACCGGGCACATGGTCTGCATCAAGGACGTCATCCCAGTGAAGCTCGACACATCACTCTCTGACTCATCAACCCTCAAGAACATGGCCTTCTCCGTCCCTGGAGACCAGTATCCGTCAAACATCCTCCCCAGCTGCAGAACACAGAAATTCGAGCCATCATACTTGAACATGAACCCTAAGCAATTAGGCCTGGACAAACACGAAGCCTCACACGCCATGAAGTTGGTAGTCTCGATGTCAGTTTGGTCCAATCCACCGGTGAAATTCACAAAATCCAACCTCAAGAACTTGGTCCTCCCTGAACTGTTCAACGGGATCTTCAACTGGCACGAGTCCCCGAGCCCCTTCGTGTACCCCGGAGGGCAAACGCAGGAAGTGGAGAGGTTGGAAGCATCATACATGCATATGGAGTTTGCACCACAAGTGCCATGGACCATACATAACTGGAACAAAGCTTGCCATCTAACAATCCATTGACTCAACCTCACATCATAGCTATACAGCCTAAGGTTGCCATCATCGTCAAGGCTCAATTTTCTCAGCTTCTTAACTCCGAAATCGGAGGCGTAATACTTATCAGCATCACCATACACAATCACCCCCAAATCATCCAAACTCATGAACGTCGAATTGCGCTGATTAGTCCAATAACTATCGTTCCTACCAATGAAAACAAGCTGCCTAGAATCAAACCTATACTTCCCGTTGCTCGAAACTAGGGTTGTCCCGTTTATCTGTTGATTTGGGAGAATAGTATTGGTGGGAAAATCAAAGCTTTCAAAATTGCCGTAAACGAGATTACCGGTGGGAAGCAGCGAGAGGCCGCTTCCGTTCACGCTCGCAACAGGACGAGAAGGCCATAGATTTGTGGCGTTACCAGGAGCGTCGACAAGGCGGAGCTCGCCGGAGCGGGAGATGATCAGCGAGGCGGCGGCGGAAACGGGGGAATTGGTGGCGGACCAGACGATGGCGTTTTGGGAGACGTTGCGGAACCAGACGGAGAAGGTGTAGAGACCGGGGGAGCTGGGGACGGGGAGGACTCCGGCAGCGAAGGTACCGTTGGGGGAGAGGAGAGTGTGGTTCTGGGTGAGCCGCCATGGGGAGTTGGAGGAGGAGAATACGGAGATGTTGGTGGCGGATTGTGGTTAGGAGATGGATGAATTGAGGATTGAGAGCGTGAAGAAGAAGATGAAAGGGAGGAGATGGTTGAGAGAAGACATTATGGAGAGGATGGTTTGAACTTTGAAGGTGGAATTGAAGAATTTTAATGGCGGATTTCATGGGCGTGTGGAAATGGGGGGAGGCGGTCAGCGTTGACTACCACTAGCAACTTGAATGCTGGAGATGGAATTTTTGGCGATTTTTAATAATAAAATAATTCATACTCTATTTAGTTAAATACTTAAATTTAACAGACGTGGATTATGTCTAACTGATGAGTGATTAAAGTTTAAGTGTATAACTAGAGAATAAATCTTAGCCATATATCTTATTACTTCAAATTAATCCTATGGCTTAAATAATCTTTTAAATTTTTCTCAAAATAATAGTCCAAGGGCATTTTCGAAACTCATAAGATTACCGTGAATTGTGTGTATGCAATTTATACCATCTGAACTAAATTCAACTTATGATTTCTTCCATAGATTCACAATTTGTTCATCTTCCGTCCAGATTTCTGTTTTGATCTTCCTAATCAAATCGCATTTTTCCTGAATCATCCAGATTTCTAATTTGTTCATCGTGAATCGTCCAAATTTGTGAATTGATCAGCCACGATTAATGATTTTTCTCCATCACTATTCAATGATTCCTGATTTATACATCCTGATTCATTCCTCCATCGCGATTGGTCAGCCACGATTCATTACTGCAGCTCGATTTCTTTCTGATTCATTCATCCAGCGAGATTGATCAGCGACATTTGAATTTCTGATCACATGGATTCAATTCCGCAACCATCGTTGGCTGATTATTCTAATTCTGATTCCTCTTCGTGAGGAGGAGGATGAGGAGGTAGAAGAAGAAGAAGAAGAAGAAGAAGAAGAAGAAGAAGAAGAAGAAGAAGAAGAAGAAGAAGAAGAAGAAGAAGAAGAAGTAATTATCAATTATTATCAGTTAAAGTGATGAAGATGAAGTCTATGTGTTTGTTCTTATAGCATGATTAGAGTGTGTATGATGTGAAAAGATGTAAGAGCGAGGTATATAACAGTCAAAGTGATGTGTATATGCTTTAAAATGAAGTGTACGTGTTTTGTGAATTGCTCAACATGATTAGCTCTAAAATTACTCATATTATGTTGGAGTGAAGTATTTATCATTTATAGTGATGTGAATATTTCATAAAGTGAAGTATAACATTGCATTTTTATACACTGGTGATTTAATGCTTATAGTGATATGAATATTTCATATAGTGAAGTATAACATTGCTTTTTTATACAAAAGTGATTTATTATGAATATTTCGTATAGTGAAGTATATTGAGAATATAGTGAAGTAAATTAAGAATATAGTGAACTAGTATATGCTTACAGTGAAGTATATTATGCATGCCTTATAGTGTACTATTTTTTTCATTTCAGTGAAGTAGATTGAGCATATAGTGAAGTATATTGAGTATATAGTGAACTAGTATATACTTACAATTAAATATATTGTGCATGCTTTATTGTGAAGTTTGTATTACTTATAGTTAATTAAAGTTGCTTTATAGTGTACTTATATGATGGTTTTAATATGTAGCTAATGTACGATATTTGCTCCTTTTACAGGTAAGGATAATCATGGTCATCCTGTGACATTTGTTGCTGCCCTTCTGTCCCAGGTAAGAAGCATCTTCTTGGAGAAGGTATTGTCCTGTCTTCCATACAAAAGAGAGCATTGATCGGGAACTTCTACGACTCACAAGTTCCCAACTTAATTGAAGTTCATTCTCCGGATATTGTGAGTACAAAGGGAAGTAGATGTAGGAAGATTTCGAAGAAGGAGTCAGCAGTGAGGTTATCAATGAAACCAGGTCGAAAATGTGGAAACTACCATGAGATTGGACACCATGATTCGAGGAACTGCAAAAAGGTGAAAGAGAAGACAACACAGGGGAAGTGGGAATCTGGACAAGATTAGTTCACTTTGTAGCATGTTTAGTGCACTTATTATTCATTTTTAGTTCACTTTTGAGTGATTTTTATCTCATTGCAAACTTGTTTTTTGTAATATAAATTATACTTTAGGATTCTGCAGATTACACATCAAATTTCTTCTTCTGTTTCTTTTATTTCGAATTGAATCAAGATTCTGTCAATTAACGTACTCTATGAATTCTTCATATTTCTTTGGGTCAAAATCCATCAAAATAAATTCTTCATAGTTCACTTTGTAGCATGTTTAGTGCACTTATTATTCATTTTTAGTTCACTTTTAAGTGATTTTTATCTCATTGCAAACTTGTTTTTTGTAATATAAATTATACTTTAGGATTCTGCAGATTACACATCAGATTTCTTCTTCTGTTTCTTTTATTTCGAATTGAATTAAGATTATGTCAATTAAAGTACTCTATGAATTCTTCATATTTCTTTGGGTCAAAATCCATCAAAATAAATTCTTCTTTAGAGTTTTGCATATTAAACATCAGATTTATCTATGATTTTTTAAAGTCGGTTTGTGAAATTTTGCAATAATTTTAGAAAAAAAAGGTTCTTTAATTCTATATCCAATATAATTTTCATTTTAGTGAAGTATATGCTCAATCAATATACTTCTTGGTTCAACATACCTATTTCATTGCATACCTAATTTTAAGTTCAGTATAAGTGTGAATTAGTTTTTTTTTTTTTAAATTAACTCCTATATAAGGGAGGAAATTACAACTGATGTCAAGAGGGCTCGAACTCGGCACCTCATGCAATAATGTCTAAGCTCTTTGCCGCTAGGACAAAGGCTCTGGACAGTATTAAGTGTGAATTAGTTCACTGCTTACATGTTTTTAGTTCACTGTGTACTTATTTTAGTTCACTATGATTGCTAATTGATTCACTTCTTTAGTTGTTTACTTCATATCAACTATTAATTAGTTTATTTGTGAACTATATTTTGTTAAATCATTTATGAACAACTGGTCAAAATCAACTGAATCTATTTATCTATGAACTACATAAATAAAAATTTTGAACAAATATTAATGTAAGTTATGAAACTATTGAATGTAAATGAACCGAATAGGTATTACAGTGAACTGAATCATGTTATGAACTATATCGGTTTTTACAATTGTTTCATTCTCCATACATGCATCAGCTTCCCCTACTCTTTATTTTTCTCTTCATCTTTCGTCTTTCTTTACGTATATCAGCAGCTTCAGAAAATTCACTGGTTATCCTATCATATAAAGAAAGTAAAAAAGAATTAATGACAACATTCAAACACAATATACTTGAACATAAGCATAATTTTATATTTCACTATAAACACAATATAGTCACAATATAGACATAAAATACTTCACTAATAACATGTATCACAAACACTTCACTTTAACCATGAAATACTTCACTCTAAGCACATTTTACTTCACTGCGATGAAAAAATAGTACACTATAAGCATGGATCACAAACACTTCACTTTAACAATGGAATACTTCACTCTAAGCACATTTACTTCACTGAGATGAAAAAACAGTGCACTATAAGCATGAATCACAAACACTTCACTCTAAGCACATTTTTACTTCACTGAGATGAAAAACAATGCACTATAAGCATGGATCACAAACACTTCACTCTAACCATGGAATACTTCACTTTAAGCACGTTTTACTTCAATGAGATGAAAAAACAAATCACTAATAACATGGATCACAAACACTTCACTCTAACCATAGAATACTTCACTCTAAGCACGTTTTTACTTCACTGAGATGAAAAATCAATATAATTCATTCGTACACAACACCAATTCATTCACGTAGAATGAACCAAATCGAAAAACAATTGAAGTGAAAATTACAACATACCCTTCAGTTTTGTCCTTTTTTCATTAGTTTCTACATAAACAGATTCAACAAATAGAAAACAAATGAATTTTTGAATCAGATTCAACAAATCAAGAACCTGATCCAGTAAATCGATAACAAATAACAAAATATATAGAAATTTGAAAATAAATCAAAAAAAAAATTCAACAAATAAAAAAATTACAAATTACCTTTAGTTTTCCCCTCTTCTTCATAACTATCTTCCTTACTGTGGGAAAATATGAAAAATCGACTAAACCCTAGCTATGGAATGAGGAAGAAATGCAGAATTGAAGAGGAAATCCCATCACTTTTGAGAGAATTAGAGCGAGAACGAAATCTGGAAATGGGGAAGCAAATTGAACTCTATTTCATTTAAACCATTGAAAAGTCTATTATGCCCCCACATTCTTATAGTGAACCGAATCATTCACACAGTGAACTAATTATGCTTCAATTTTGAAAATCACATGGCTAAATACCAGCCCTTGATTTCTTAATCTTATGGCTGAGATTTATTTTCTAGTTATATACTTAATGGGCACTTGCCCCATATCACTACTCATGTCTAATATTTTAGTACTTTTATATTGGTTTTCTAAATACTATAAATGGATAAAAATATTTCCACGTTATTAGAACAATAATTTGGAGGTATATTCGGAGGCAGACCTACATGGAGCTTTGGGGTTCATGGAAACCCTAACTTTTGTATCTTTAACTATATATACTCCCTCCATCTCTGAAATTTTATCACAGTTTGATCGGGCACGGGTTTTAAGAAATGTAATGGAAAGTGAGTTGAAAAAGTTGGTAGGATGTGAGTCATACTTTTAAAGTATTAGTTTTATAATAAAATGTGAGTATAAATAAGTTAGTGGAATGTGAGGTCCATTACCAAAAATGATAAAAAAAAATGAAATGTGACAAATTTTGAGGGACGGACGGAAATGAAAAAATGCGACAATATTTCAGGGGCAGAGGGAGTATATAGTAGGTTCAAAGATTAAGTAAATGTACATCCCCGCTAATGTAAGTGGCTTACACTTCCCTAGAGTTTAAATTCTGCGCCTGTCATTGGATATGTCACTGGATATAAGAGTATCTCATACTTCAATAAAATACTATTATTTGAAAATAACTACCGTTATTCACAAATAGTGCGTAGGGGTGGGTCGATACGAGATATCGTATCGAAAACGTTGTATCGTATATCATATCAAAAATATCGATATGAAAGAATTTCATATCGTTATCGTATCGAAAGTTTCGATATATCGAATTTTCGATATATCGAAACTTTCGATATGGATAATATCAATATCGATATCGTATCGAATACCTGTATATCGAAAATTATAATTTCAAAACTTAAAATTCACACAAAAATTAATAAAACTTCAACACAATAAAATTAATAGTGTTCTTATCTCCATAATCAAAATACAACACAGCCAAGTACAATTAAATGGATTTATATATATTTATAATTTTAAATTTTAATATGTATTGAATTTCAATATGTTTCAATATATACGATATATATTGTATATTCGATATAAAACGATATATCGAAAATATCGATTTATATCGTAAATTCGATATAAAATGATATATCGCGATATAAGGAAATTCATATCGTTATCGTATCGAAAACTTACGATACGGTATCGTATCGTATCGAAAATTACGATATATCGAAAATTCGATAATTTTTCGATATTTTTCAATACGATATGAGCGATATATCATTTTTTCGATATTTTTCTCCAGCCCTAATAGTGCGTACATATAGGTTTATAATGGAATTCCACAAACAAAACAAAATGTTTTCCATGGTCAATTCTAAGGAATTCCACAAACAAAACAAAATGTTTTCAATGGTCGATTTTAAATGTTGACTTACTGCTAACAAACAGAGCAGACCGCAGAGGGAGGTTTTTTCTATAGGTTTAATAATTAAATTTAGGTATGTTTATTTTAACATTGCAGCTAATCCGCTATGTTGAATACGTAATGTTTAGCGGCTGTTTATGAGTTATGAATTGTGGAGAGGGACATATATCAAAGGTGATTTGATTAACTGTTGGCTACAGTAAAGAGAAGAAAAAGTAGATCTAAGAGCATCCGCAATATCGCTCTAGCACTGGTGTGCGGCTAGGGCAGTATTGCGACTGCCGAGAAGAGGAGAGAGAAATGCCCCAACTTGTGGGCATGACAGAGAGACGCCCGAAAATATATTATTATTTTTTGTAATTTATTATTTCAACTCTGTTTTGACGGAATAAAGTAATTGAGTTGTCACACCCGCATTTTCTAAGGATAGAAAATACGGTTGATCGCGACTAAGGGAGGATTAAAGAAGCGGGGAAGAAAGGGGAAATAACACAAATCGACCATAGTTCGAAACAAATGGGAATAGCTCGAATAAAATCAGAATATCTCAACAATACAAAAACTCAAAAGAAAGACAACTACTCAGCGGAAGCATTTGAGAGAAAGCCACGTGTGAAGACATGACACATTCTAAACACTTAAATTTCTTCAACGGTCTTGCTCAACACCCACCGCACCCGTCACGCTCAACCTGCACATTTTTAAAAAGAAATGCAGGGCAGAGTACTTGATGCACTCAGTGGACACATGCCAAAATAATTTTCATAAAATATTGTGTCAACATTTAAAAGTGAACTCGGGGTTTTATAAAAGGCCAAGTCATCAAAACATTTTCTCGCTCAAAAGTATGGCTGCAGCCCATTTTTCTCACTCTTCGTACCATATCTGAACCTCATATGTGAAACGAGAACGTGGTCAAATTCTCGATCACTGCACCGGCCAACTCGAAAGATAGCGCACGATCCCCTCTGTGTACACTAGCTTGAATAGGGACTCACTCCCTAGACAAACCCGAATTCGATTAAACTCATAACTTCTAGTAGGGACTCACTCCCCACTAGGGCGATCAGATAGGCACATCCACAAAACAAAATACGGCATAACACAATATATTTGGAATTTAATCACATAACTCATACTTGAAAGATATTGCGTAAATTTAAAAGTAAGCCTACACAATAATGTAGGATGGAAAGCCCACCTCAAATGCTTAACTCCTCAAACCACTTTCAGTTCCCAACCGCAATATCGTGCACAAGTTCACCATTTTTGAAACCGCATGATATGCAAAATTAGACTTTACTAAATAAATAAATTTACAATGCATGCATCCTAAGTGTGTGTTCAAATTACCCTTCATCATTACTACAACTAAACATACTGATGTAAGATAAATTTCAACATCAGTTCAAAAATTATTCATGTTCTTGGGCTGGAGGAAACAAATAGCTCCACCAAACAACCAAAAGTTCAACCCATTACCAAAACTCCAAACTGCCGTTGAAACACAATTATAATCAAACAATTACCAAAACTCCAAACTGCCGTTGAAACACAATTATAATCAAACAAAATAAAGAAGCCAGAAATTAATATTATACTCCCTATTCAACACATTGCAAACAATTAAAAAAAAGAAAGTAAGTACTGCAAACTCCCAGCCATCACAACGCATTTGTCTTCATTCTCATAACCCTCTCTCTGTAACTCACTTTCTTTCTAACATGTGCTCCCCAGAACCACCAAACTCGGCTCCCACCATATCTCTCTCAATTCAAATTCTACAAACATACACCAAATTCGCAATTTCCCACACAAAACAGAAATTACAGATCCCAAAACAGCGCACACCCTCAACTCTCTCTCACCGTCTGCTGTCTCCGTTCACTAACTGCGGCCGCTGCCTCTCCTTTTCACCGTCGCCGCGGTCTGCCGTCACTGCGGAATCCAGCAGCCGCTGCCCTCTCTTTTCTCAAGCAGGTAAGTCCCCCCTTTTCCCCACTCAAAACTATTCTTTTATTTATTCCACAATTTTATTAAATTTCAGGGTTTATTAACGAATTGGCAAACTATACTATTCAAAGAGGGCCATAGCACTTCATCGGGAAATTAAAGATTAGAGTTTGAACATTGAAAAGGACTCTCAAAAGATTTCAAAGTGTTGTATTAATTTCATGGGAGTGAACTAATATGAATATGAAAAATGCTATGGAGAAAGAAACGTGGGACTTGAGTATACCTCTAATTTGATGGATCAAAATTTGTGGAACAACAAATTCTGGAATTCACGGCTGCCCTACTCCTTTTGCTTTCTCAGAATTTGGAGGAAAGGTAAAATCCTTTTGCTTTCTCAGAATTTGGAGGAAAGGTAAAATTTATTTGAAACTGGTATGGACTAGTTGAGATATATATGGGCGGGATTGTGAGAAATATATTTGACCAAAATTTGACTGATTGACTAGAATGTATAATTAATATTTTGGACTTCTGAAAAAAAATTCCATAAACTCTCAAAATAAAATTAAATGATATTTGGCTAAAATTCGACGATCATCCAAAAACTAACTTAAAAGAAATAGGAAAAGTCGGGGCGTCACATGAGTAATCGAAACAAACAAAAACAGAGACCCCGTTTAACTAGCTACAAACAATATAGATTTAAGGCATACTAACAAACTCTATATATATTGTTTGTTGTATTTCATTTTATTCACACCACTCATAGAAGTTTTATTTTATTGAAATATGTTGCAACTTTCTCCATTTTTTATCCAATTATTAATTTCGTATTTGTATTAATGTGATAAAATAAATAAAATAGGAGGGCTAGGGGGACTGTTGGTAGTGGGCCCTCGCATACTATTGCAGATGCTCTAAGATTATTTTTAGAGTACTATCACAACTATTTTAAAAACATATCATACACGATTACTTAGAGAGGATAAAGTATAAAAAAAAATGCAGCTCTGCAATATGGAATACTTTCGGACAATGGTTTGAGCTATTTTGCATATATTATTTGTGTAGGAAACTTATGTGGTTGCTATCTACAGACAATTAATCAGTGGATATAAAGTGTCCATGTCCATTGCCTAAGCTATACTCCTTAGATTTGGATGGACAAAAGAATATAAAGCCGGAAAAACATTGCTCTACCGAACAACAATACATTCACCAAAAGGATAGCAGCTCTACACCTTCCACTCTTCTCCTTCTCCGCCTTATTCAATCTCCACAACCCTATCACACATAATGTATAGAGTCAGTAACATCATCAATCACAAAATCCTCCTAATTTAGACAAGTTCTTGCCATAATTAAAAAAAATAAAAAAGATTATTAAAAAGAAGTATATATAGTAAGTACTACATAGGAACCAGGCAAATGGATAGGATCCTCTTATATAATGCCTTACCTCACAAAGAATTTACAAAACCGATGTGCCACTTGCATCAAGGATTGAACAAACCCGAGGTGCCCATGTTCAACGCTATAAGGACTGTGATACTTGTAACAATGGCAAGCCAAAATAAAGTTGATCCTGAAAAACAGATCGGTTGCTTCTGAATTTACAACGTATTCTGAAAAAGAAGATCAATTTAAGAAAACAAGCACCGAGGAATCGGATATCCATACCTTGAGAACCACCAGAGTCATTAGCCGGAGTTTGCTGTCCAGAGACAGAAGTGCCGTTGTTTGGTTCAGAGACACCGTTGTTGGCTCCATCACCTGGAGGTTTGTTATTTGTGGTATCTGATGCTACTATACCTCGAAACTCCTCACTTACTAATAGAGCTGCTAGAACATTCATGAAAGAGTCGTTATCTGCTGCAATTATGTATTCCTCTGCACGTTTCTCAGGAATTGCAATGTCCGATTCATCAGAATCAGACAAGTCATCCTTGGATGCCTCTGTATTTGCAAGTACTTTGTCAGACCTTTCATCTTCTTCATCCTCAACATATGCTTTGTATGTCAAACGCAGCAGAATTTCTCCAACTGATCCATTTCCAAATGGAGTCCAACCTCCTCTAAGTACAACTATCCTGTCTGCAGGAACTGTATCTTTCAGAGATCCAAGATCAATCTGCAAAAGGTATTCCAACAACTTTGTTATGATATTAGCAAAACCTTAATGAGAGAATTGAATAATAACTTGAATATAATTTTCTTATAATTGTGACTGCTCAAAAAGCAACTCCAGAGCTGTGTTTAAAATTCCTACAGAGTCTCGATTTTACAAACAAAAATCAGAAGACCACAACTATAAACAAAGGTGAAGTGAATGTGGCAATGTTCTAAAAGTCTTAAACAATACTACTAGTTTACCATTCCAAAAGTGGAAACTGAGCCATGTAACATTTACAATATCTGATATGATATAACAAACAAATGTGTATGCCAGCAAATTTAAGAGTCTCACCTCTGCTGTACCTACAGTCAGGTCTGTGAATCCAAGAGAATCCTTTACTTCAATTGATAATTTATTCTTCTTAGGGTCGGAAACTAACATATCAAAATCCTGTAAGATGTAAAAACCTGAATATCAGTAATTGATCAAGAGCTCTCCCTCATGAAACCACATACATCAGATCTAGAACAAGTAAAGAACTCACTTGATTCCAGATTGGCTCACCAGGAGGCCCAATGACTGTAGTTTGGCTATTTCTTTTACTACGTACAACTTGATCTCCCAATCTTAAAATAACATATGGATCTGTTTTGCCTGTAAAGTGTGGGACAAAACTCGCGACTATAAACAAAAACATACATGAACCAGAAGTAGTGCAACGATTAGCTGATCATTTAACTAAACGCTAACAATTTCAGCCTAAGAGAAGCGTTAAATTATTCCACTTAGCATTGGAATGAGTAAGATTTATACCATAGAATACATAATTAAGTTTTCGAGCATCCAGAAGTGTCACGGACAATTCTCCTGCGAAGTTACTGTTACCCTCTTGAGTTTCTCCAGATTTGGAGTCCTTCGGAACAGGTCCAACAGCCTTTCCCTTCTGAAAATCTAGAACTATCTTATTGGGACGAACAAATAGCTTTGGTAAGTCCTCAGTGAGAAGTTTTGTCAAAAACCTGCATAAGTGTTTTATAGCTAAGGCTGAATAACAGAAATCAAGATATGGACAATAATCCAGAAAAAGCTTGAAGGACATCACTTACATTGAAAGTACTGGTATTGCTGAATATTTCCCCGAGCACCATCACAGAAAACAGCATTAGAAACAAGTTAGAAGATCTGATATATGAAATGAGCATAGTTTCAGATGCAATACTTATGCATAGACATTATGTTTCTAAAACTTGGACCAGATGAGATCTAAGTAACTTAAGCAGGATATAGCCTTGCTAAACATGAAGACAGAAAGCAAGAAACTGGCTTTTTTAGTACAAAACTGCTCTACTTTCATTACATAAAAACTAATTTATGCATATTATTCTCTGTCCTATGTCAACCAATGACCTTTATAATCATAAACTAAGAAATTTCTGCAAACTCTAACAAGGTTCAACGCCAAGTTTCAATTGCTCCTCAAATATGATTTTTTATGACTTTCAGTTTTCATTAAATCATACTCGCAATTCATGATGCTTTATTGTAACAACATGCCATTATTGAGAGAAAAAATCAATGGAGAAATTGCAATAACCTACCCATTAAATTAAACAAGCGAAATGGTGATAACTCAAACTTTATCTTCGGAAGAGACACAAAAGCCCATGATACAGCTCCCACCCATGGCTCTGTTGGTATGAGTCGCAGTTTAACCCATAGTTCCCCATCAATGTCAAAGTCTCGCACACCAACAGGCACAACAATGGGAAGGATGCCAAAGTTAAGTGACAAAAGTAGAAGCATACGTGCACCACCAGTGTACCGGAGGCCTATCTGGTATCTTTTTACCAGGACAAAAAAATTAACATTCAATATGCATTCAGAGTTAAATATATTTGCATCATGCAAAATAACTACAGAGTACAGATTGTGGATAAATGTTGATAAATCACAGAAAAGATTAAAAGATTCTTCTCACTACTCCATTTCTTCCCAGACTGCACATGCAAAACTAATTAGAGTTTCCGTTACTTGTTAAAGTTGGTAGCTCTATGTTAAGCAAGCAAAATCCAACCAATATTAGCCCAGAAAATATAAGTTGTACAGAGTTGGTCTGAAAGACTGAAACAACACACCTCTTGAATGTATCAATCAAGGAAATCTATTTTGGTAAGATCCACATATCAGTTCTTGTAAAAGTTTAGAACATCAGAAAGTTTTGTTTTGCATGAATTGGGTTATGATTGATGTAAAATTGATTATTGAAAAGTTTTCAGTTATGATGGCAAAACATCGGAACTAAAAAATTAACATCTATTCTGGTTATCAGTTATATTAGGGGATGAGAGTGTAGATATCAAATGCAATCCATAAAGCAACATATTCATTCCAGTTGATATAACTCTTTTACAACCCTTGCTAGCTCGCAACAAGAGCTCTAAAAGACGAGAAACATTCATCCACCCATTCTCAATCACCTTACTACACTCAGGATCAATCAAATGTGAAAATGATTTCATATAACTGAGAAGCAATATGTATTGCAGAATGAAAAACTCACTGCAAGTCATTAGCACGGCGTGAAGTTCTGCGCTCGACGCTCCTAACAGACAATGGCTCATCCCCCAAAGAGAACTGCTTGATCTCCACCCTCTGCACATAATCCGGCTTCTTCAGATTGTCAATGACAGGCTGCAGCAATCCAATCAGCCAATTCTCAAGGCCACCCCTATAAACCTTCCACAGCTTCCCCAACACCATATTCACCCATTCCACCGACTCCTTCCTCTGCAAGTCCTTCTCGAGGAACAACGACAGCCCCGTTGGCACCTTCTGCCGGCTCCCGGGCTTACTGCCGCCACTTCTCTCATCTGTCTTCCTCCATGTCCAGACCTTATCGAATACAACACCCACGAAAAAGAACAAAGCGAAAAGGCCGAAAACACTGCGATTTATGGCTGGAGATGGAATTGGATGGATGACCCCGAGCTGACTCCTCAGCTTATTTACAATAGGGTCCTCCCCAAAACTTGTGCTGTAATAGTTACCAGCGTTAATGCTCGAATCAGATGTAGAGGGGCGGTTTAACTCCTCATCTGAAAACCGCTTCAGCACTATGTTTTTGGCGCCCCTTCCCGCGGCTGCGGCGCCGCCGCTGAATTGGTGCGGGGGGTTTCCGCCATTGATGCAGGCTTGAGCTTGAAATAGAGCCCATCCTACATTTTTAACGACTACCCCTCTCCTCCGGCGGCGGAATCGGCAAAGGTGAGAATCTGAAGCGCAAGGGCATAAACCTAGGAGAGGCGATTGGGGGAGATATAGGGTTTTTCTCTGTGGGAAGTCACAGCGAATAGGTGACGTGTTTGTGGCCGAATGTAAAACCATTAATTTGCAGGCAGCCAATATGGAAAGCAAGCTGAGGAATCGCCGGAAAACATGAATGAATTGGAGAGTGATGGGGTACGTACTAAACAAGCCCAAAAGCAGTGACAGCTCAGCTAGCCCAAGAAAGAGTTCAGTTCGGCACAACCAAAGAGTTCGGCCAAGAGTTCAGTTCGGCACAACCAAAGAGTTCGGCCTCAGCCTGCAGCTCGGTAAAAGCCGACCAATCAAGCTCTGCCCTCAGGTCGGCATCAAGCTCTACTCTCAGATCGGTAAAAGCTGATCTGAGACCAAAGCAGTTCGGTCTCAGTATTCGACCGAACTAGGAGTTAGTGGACTCGTGAAAGGCCTCCACAACTTCCAATGCACCCACGATCTATTTAGTGGTGTCAACTCAGGCCACGATCTTAGGCCATGACCTACACTACATCCACGACCTAGAGTGATGATGTAAGCCACGATCTTAGTTCAATGTATAAATAGAACTAAGATCAGATAGACAAGGGGTTAGAAGCTCTCTAGAGATAAAATGATATAGCAAGTCTGTGTTGTAAGCTGTAATCCCAGATCAAGCAATACAATCTTGCCCTCCCTTCTTCCCGTGGACGTAGATTTACTTCAGTAAATCGAACCACGTAAATTCTGTGTGTTGTAGTTTTCATTCTCTACCAGCATTCACAAACATCAGAAATTCGCGGACTCATCACTGGCGCCGTCTGTGGGAAACAGAGCACAAAATTTGTGATAAAGCGAATTTTTGATCCATTTTTTCCACCCAAAAAATGCATACCAGATCGCAGAGTACCCGTATTCCCGCCCGTGAGAACCAGGAGGAAGCCAATCCATCCCACAGGTCTGGAAAACAGCCTAGGGATAAATCCACCACCAGTTCTCATGGCGAAGGAACAAGCCGCTCCAAAAATCGTCCCACCGAGTCTTCCCAGCAGCCTGATTTGAATGAGGCTGTCAAGCTGTTCTTGGCTGAGAAGCAGGATGAGTTCTTAGCCTTCCTGCAAAAGAGCCAACAGCCGAAGACGAAAACGGTAGATTCTCCTTCCTCGTCCAGACATGAAAGTCACTACCGCAGTAGTACCGTGTCTTCCAGGAAGAAGAATCCTCAACCCCGACATGTTCCTGTTCCTCCTCGGTACCGGAATCACAGGAGACCTCGATCTCCTCCATACCGAAGAGATGTCGGGTTCGCCATGTACGGAGCATTGAAGACTCCGTTCTCGGACGCTATCACCCGAACTCCCCTTCCACAGAACTACCGAACTCCGTCGATGACTTATGACGGGTTGGTGGATCCTCATGACTTCCTGGGACGCTATCAGTATAATATGGCGAACCAGGGTCTCAATGAGGTCCATATGTGCAAGCTGTTCCCCGAGCTGCTCATCGGGAACGCCAGAAGGTGGTTCGACAGCCTTCCTCAAGGCAGCATTAGATCCTACCGAGATCTGATGGATGCTTTCCACAGGAGGTTCTTTCAGAAAGCGGAAGCCCGGAATACTTCGGCTCAGCTGCTTTCTATACGTCAAGGTCGCGACGAAAAGATCAGCGACTTCCTGACGAGATTCAATAAGGAATGCCTACAAGTAGATAATCTCAATGATCTACTTGTCATTTCGGCATTCCAAAATGGAATCCTGCCCGGAGCTCTCTACAGAAAGCTCGTGGAATGCAGTCCGCAAACAGCTCAAGAGATGTGGGACATTGCGGACCAGTTCTCCCGAGCCGATGAGGCAGACCGTCGAAAACGGTCTTTAGACAGCTCATCTAGAGGAGACGAAAAGAAGCCCGATCATAGCGATCAGAGGCTTCCTCGCCGAACACCTTCCCCACCAAAGGAGGGACAGCGGTCATCCGAGGTGATCGAAAAAGAGCAAGTGTGTTCGCAGATTGCGCTTAAAAGTGCCGAGCAATCAGTTCGGCACCATCAAGCATAGCAATCACAGCAGCCGGAGTCAGAGGCAGGCGAAATGACCGAAGTCACACCGGAGCCGAACTCAATGGTGTACGGCATTGAAGCCGTGATTCCGGTTTAGATCGGCATACCCAGTCCCCGAATTCAATTTCTCCTCAGAAATGAATGGTGACGGACTGAGAGCCGAACTAGATCTTGCCGAAGAAAGAAGAGAATTGGCCTGCATAAAAGCAGCCAAGTACAAGGAGCAAGTAGCCCGGTATTACAACCAAAGGGTGAAGAAGCTGCAATTTCAAGTGGGAGATCTCGTCTTGAGAAACAACGAAGTAAGCCGAGCAGAAAAGCTGGGCGAACTCGAACCCACATGGGAAGGTCCATATCGGGTGTCAGAAGTCCTCGGCAAAGGGTCTTACAAATTGACTCACGTGTCAGGAGCACAAGTACCCCGAACATGGTACGTTTCCAACCTCAAAAAGTTTCATTTGTAAAAGACAGTCCGGTCAGTCAGTCTTGAGTTCTGTTCGGTCAATGTGCTTTCTTTGGTTTACTTGGTCTTTATTTGTCTCTGTGCGTTTTTGTCTGTGCGTTTTGTCTGTCTATGTGCGTGTCGTCTCTTACAAATGTTACTGAGGTATCTTGTTCTTCGAAGGCTGATCCCCTTCTTAGAACATATACAAGCCAACGATTGTGAGTCAAAGCTTCTACAGAAGATACAAGACCACAATTCAGCTTAAACAAGCAGTTCGTCTGAAACGAGCTGCAACAAGCCAACGATTGTGAGTCAAAGCTTCTACAGAAGATACAAGACCACAATTCGGCTTAAAAATCAAGCACTTCGTCTGAAACGAACTGCAATAAGGGAAAGTCCGATCCACGCGATAAACCTCGCCGAATTAGGACGACCAAGTTCGGTCAAAGAAGTTTACCTCATAAGACCGAGGACGACCATGTCTAGTCAAAGAGGTTTACTGCATAAGACCACTTCGGTTAACTGGGAAAGTCCGATCCACGCGATAAAACTCGCCGAATTAGGACAAGGGAAAGTTCGATCCCGGCGACGAAAATCGCCAAATTAGAACACAAAGACGAGTCCAGTCAAAGATGTTTATTTCATCAGACCAAAAGACGAGTCCGGTCAAAGATGTTTATTTCATCAGACCAAAAGACGAGTCCGGTCAAAGATGTTTATTTCATCAGACCAAAGACGAGTCCGGTCAAAGATGTTTATTTCATCAGACCAAAGACGAGTCCGGTCAAAGATGTTTATTTCATCAGACCAAAGACGAGTCCGGTCAAAGATGTTTATTTCATCAGACCAAAGACGAGTCCAGTCAAAGATGTTTATTTCATCAGACCAAAAGACGAGTCCGGTCAAAGATGTTTATTTCATCAGACCAAAAGACGAGTCCGGTCAAAGATGTTTATTTCATCAGACCAAAGACGAGTCCGGTCAAAGATGTTTATTTCATCAGACCAAAGACGAGTCCGGTCAAAGATGTTTATTTCATCAGACCAAAGACGAGTCCGGTCAAAGATGTTTATTTCATCAGACCAAAGACGAGTCCAGTCAAAGATGTTTATTTCATCAGACCAAAAGACGAGTCCGGTCAAAGATGTTTATTTCATCAGACCAAAAGACGAGTCCGGTCAAAGATGTTTATTTCATCAGACCAAAGACGAGTCCGGTCAAAG
This sequence comes from Salvia splendens, assembly GCF_004379255.2. Lineage (NCBI taxonomy): Eukaryota > Viridiplantae > Streptophyta > Magnoliopsida > Lamiales > Lamiaceae > Salvia > Salvia splendens. Next base: position 9,228,763 of record NC_056035.1, on the reverse strand, counting down.
ATGTTTTTTTTCATCAGACCAAAGACGAGTCCAGTCAAAGATGTTTATCTCATCAAACCAAAGACGAGTCCGGTCAAAGATGTTTATTTCATCAGACCAAGGACCAAGTCCGGTCAAAGAAGTTTACTTCATAAGACCAAGGACCAAGTCCGGTCAAGAAAGTTTACTTCATAAGACCGAGGACAAGTACGATGAAATTTTTTCGCTAAGCTGTAAATACAGTGTTAGAAGCGAAAACAAAATTTCATTTTTCAAATCTTGTTCGGCATACAACTCCGCTACCCTACAAAATGGCGTTACGCTATTACAAAGGACTATTCTACTGTCCAGGGTTGCTGAAGTTAAGCCACCTATTCACAAAATCCTCTGGAAGCCGAGTTCGGTTGTGCCGAGCAGATGAAGAATAAGCAGGTCGACGAGACGCTATCCTCGACCCAACGCCTCTTCCCCGAGCCCGAGAAGTCCTAACACCTCGGCGATGAAGAGTCTCTGCAATAAGCATCTGCTGATCTTGCTCGCTCATAGTCACAACTCCTCGGCGACTTTCAGTCCGTCCCTGTCTTGACGATTCCGGTTGCTCCTGAGCCCGTTCTCGTCTTGACGTTTCCGGCTGATCCGGAGTTCGTTGTTGACTTGGAGTAGGATTTTGAACAAGGGAACCAGAGGTTTGATCTGGAGTGCGAGCATCTGTTGGCACGATATGCCGAAGGAATCTTTCTATGGAGGGGCGCCGAGAAAGAACAATGTTGTACCGAGAAGCCCAACGCCGCAGTGATGTCACAACTTGTTGGCAAGCCGAGCTCTCCAGCGCATTGTTCCTCCGGAGTACATGGTATTCCTCCCACAGTTCGTCAACTCGACTCTGAACATCCGAGATGGTAACTCCCCCGCGCTCACGGATATAATCCTCATACGCAGTCCTCTCAGCAATGGCCGTATTCAGCTCGGCCTCCAGATCTTTCTTATCGGACTCTAAGTCTTTGATATCGGCCTCCAGCTTCACTAAACGAGCCAGAAGCTCGTCATTCTTCGTCTGATCGGCTATAGCTCTTTTCTCAGCTTCGTCTAAAGCCGAAGAGTACAGCCGTTTCCAGTGAAGTATCTCCATCTCCTTGAGTACAAAGCAGCTATATTAGTTCGGCAGCTGTACCGAGCAGATAGTAAAATACAACAAGAATAAAGGCGAGTACGAAAAGCTATACGAAGACAAGTGTAGAAAATTTTTCATTCACAAGGAAAATTTTTTACACTAAGAGGGCTTCAAGGCCACCGTACAAGGAAGAAACTAGACTAAGAGAAGGGAGACGAAATCATACTCCGCCAGCTTCGTCTCCGGCTCCTTGGTCTGGTTCAGCTTCTTTCTCCTGGGCTACCTCAGCCTCGGCCTCGCATCCTGCCGGCCTCGCCTCCGCCTCCTGATCGGCTTCCTTCTCCGGATGCCCGGCCCGCTCGACTTCGGCCTCCCGCTCCAACGGCTCGGCCTCACCCTCTCCGTTGTAAGTCGAAGCGGGTGAAACGGGTCCCACGGAGGCAAAGATAGCCTCCAGGTTCTCGTCCCGATCAGCTCGACAACTCCGGACTCGGTCTGCAGAAAGCAGGACCGAGGATGAAGCGAGCTCCTCAAGGAGCGGCAGATTCTGAAGCCGAGCTGCTATCTCTCGGCTGTACAGAGGCAGAACGACGTCGGCCCCCTGCTCGCCCTTATCGGCAATTAGCCTAACCAGACTACCGACAAAGGCCGAGAACTGGCTGCTCAAAAAGAGTTTCTCCGTGTAAACACGGAGAGCCTCCCCTTGGGCAACCACGGCAGCAGCATCCCTCCGTTTCGTCTGCTCTCGCTGGATGACGAGCTGGTTTTTGGCAAACTGAGCTTCATCCTGGGCCGAAATCCTAGCAGCTCTGGCCTTCTCAAAGTTAGCCTCAGCCTGTTCGGCCCGATGACAAGCAGCCGCCAACTTCCTCTGCATCTCAGCATAGTCGTTGGACGCTTTGGAGAGTTCGACGGCGACGAGCTTGGAGAGCATATCGTTCCTCTGAAAATGAGTAAAGAAAAAAGTCAACAAAGGGGCCACAAAAAATACAGGAAAAAAGCAAGGCCAGAAAATCAAGAAGAGAATTCACCTCGGCGAAGTCCGTGGGCCATAAAAACGGCTCACAGATATGTTCCGAAGGAGGCGCCAAGACCACGTCTTTCTCTGGCGCTCTCGGGGGCTTCTGGGTCTTCCCCTTCCTACTTGCCGAAGTCGACTCCGGCTTCTTTGGACCCGAAGAGGTCTTTTGCCTCTTCGGATTCTTCTCGGCATCAGGCGCCGAGCTGGTAGCCTTCTCTTTCTCCGGCTCCTTAAGCTCGGAGGATTTGCGGCTAACCTTATTCAGCATGAACACTGCCAAAAAGCAAGAAAACAAGGTTAGTTTTCTTCGTTAAAGCAGTAGAGCATAAAGATAAAGAGAAATCCTCACCCTCGGCCTCTTCGTCCGAAGACGAGATGTCGAACACGACGTCGCCCTTGACGAGCTCAGACTCCGTGTATTGTTTCCTAACTATGGGAATCTTGTTGAGCTCGCCATCGAGCTCGTCCAACGGTTCAGGCCGAGGATGACGGATAACGGACTTCGGCCCTCTCCAGGGAAAACTAGGAGCCGCGGTCCTATTATAAAAAAAGAAGCGATTTTGCCATTTCGGCCATTTGGTTTTACAAAAGGCCCTAAAAGGCTGTAAAGGGACCAAGTAAAACCAAGATCCCTTCCTTTTAAACTGGAAAAAATTAAGGATTGCCCTCAGAGACAGATCCTTATCTAGCCTACGCAGTTCGGCAGCAAAAGCCGATAAGTGCCTCCAAGAGTTCGGAGTCACCTGACCTAAAGGGAGTTGAAAAAAATCTAGCAACTCTACAAAGGCAAGGGGAAGAGGGAAACGAAGCCCGCATTCTAAGCTGGCTTCGTAGACGGTGGCGTAACCTTCCGGCGGCGAGTCCGCCCTATAAAGGTCGTCGGGAATCGCAACCTTCCCCCCAGGAAAAGAGTATTTTTCGTGAAGGGATATCACAGTATCCTTACTCAAGATACTGTGAAAATACTCTACGGTCTTCTCCCCGGATTCTTTCCGGCTAGAAGACCCCTTACCCCCTTTACCACCGCTACCAGACTCAGACGAAGAAGAAGCAGACATGGTCCTTACTCTTTGCAAAATCTGAGGAAATTTTTGAAAGCGGAAGAAAATCTTTCACGCAAAAGATAGAGAGTGCAGAAGAAGCCAATAGCAAAGGTGTTCAAACGATGAAGAAAGGCGGTATTTATCAGATTTGGAAAAGATTTCAAATCATCGCACCGTTTCATATCCCACCTTTTCAGGATTCGACGGCCGGATTTTACTGTCGCATTTAATGCCGCATTTAATGCAGTCACGCGCAAGGCACGTCCCCTGACTTCAGCCTCCCCCGTACCCTTATCCGGAATGCCGAAGTGACTCGCTTCGCCGAAGTGATTCACTTCGCTTTTCGGGGGGGGTAGTGATGGGGTACGTACTAAACAAGCCCAAAAGCAGTGACAGCTCAGCTAGCCCAAGAAAGAGTTCAGTTCGGCACAACCAAAGAGTTCGGCCAAGAGTTCAGTTCGGCACAACCAAAGAGTTCGGCCTCAGCCTGCAGCTCGGTAAAAGCCGACCAATCAAGCTCTGCCCTCAGGTCGGCATCAAGCTCTACTCTCAGATCGGTAAAAGCTGATCTGAGACCAAAGCAGTTCGGTCTCAGTATTCGACCGAACTAGGAGTTAGTGGACTCGTGAAAGGCCTCCACAACTTCCAATGCACCCACGATCTATTTAGTGGTGTCAACTCAGGCCACGATCTTAGGCCATGACCTACACTACATCCACGACCTAGAGTGATGATGTAAGCCACGATCTTAGTTCAATGTATAAATAGAACTAAGATCAGATAGACAAGGGGTTAGAAGCTCTCTAGAGATAAAATGATATAGCAAGTCTGTGTTGTAAGCTGTAATCCCAGATCAAGCAATACAATCTTGCCCTCCCTTCTTCCCGTGGACGTAGATTTACTTCAGTAAATCGAACCACGTAAATTCTGTGTGTTGTAGTTTTCATTCTCTACCAGCATTCACAAACATCAGAAATTCGCGGACTCATCAGAGAGAGTCAGCAAGCGGGGTTTGTTAATGAGCTTGAGCACTAATAGTTTGAATGGAGACCTGGGAAGAAGAGAAAAATGAGTCGTGAGTTCGAAAATGGTGGTGTTGATGATGAAGAAGACGACAAAGATAGTAGGGTAAGGTTGAAATAAATTGAGGTTCACCAATTTGAGTTGAGTTGAGTTGTGCTGTGTTGTGATTTTGGGATGGAAATATGATCCAAGTCAATGACCGAGTTTGTTGATTGGGGAGGCCGGCGGTGAAATGTGATTCGCCATTTCTTTTTTTTTGGTGAAAGTATAGTAACAGTATTTCCAATTAAGTGCAATTTCGATAAATTAAGTTTTACAGTTAGAGTAGTATAAATTGTGATTTGTGAATGGGAGGTCGGAAACTATATGACTCTATGTCCTCCATTTGAAAAGGTTTGGTGAGTCAATTAGGCATGTGCGATAAAATCATTAACTAATAAGCTTCACATGGGTCGGAGCCGCCGCGCTTTAATTTATTAGTGTTTGACAAAACGGAGTGATTAAAGATGAGTATTTTTTTTGTTTTTTTAAAACTGTGTTTCATCTAAATTAATCATAGTTATGGTTGATAAATTATAATCAAGACCTTGGATTGACAAATTTGAATTGGAGTTAGTTCAATTATACTCCATCCGTTCTCTCATAGTTGAGGCAAAACTTTTCAACATGGAGTTTAAGAAAATGGACGTTGAGTGTGTTAAATAAATAGATAAAAAAGTAAGAGAGAAAAAAAAGTAAAAAACAAATAAAGTAGAAAGAGTAAAGTAAGAAAGAAAAAAATGTTAGTGATATATATGAAAATTACTCAACTATGAGGGAATTTCTTGAAATGGAAAAATGACTCAATTATAAAGGAACGGGGAGAGAGTAATTGACTTGTTATAATTGAAATTTGATTAAGATGGAACATGCCTCCTTATAGTCTGATATAGTAGTAGCACTCCCTCCGTCCCTCTATAGTGAAGGCGTTTTTTTTTTCGGCACGAGATTTAAGAAAATTTGTATTAAGTAGGTTAAGTAAATGAATAATATAGCAGAAAAGGAAAAAAGTATAAATATGAAGAAAGAATAAAGTAAGAGAGAGTAAAGTAAAAGAGAAGAAAAATTATTACTTTTTACAAAAAATGAAATAATTCAGCTACAGTGGAACAACCCAAATAGAAATACGACTCAACTACAGAGGGAGTATATCACATAGTCTATCATCTATTAGCATTTTTTTATTAAAATAATAAATTAATTAAACAGATAAGTTATTCTTATAGTAGACGAATCAATAGACCTCTTGTTACAAAAGGTTCTTTTATCATTAAGTAAAATACTAGTATTCAAACGTAGGTAAATGTGAACAATCTATCGTGAAAAGTTATCATGAACCAAAGTTATTCTCATTTTTAAAAATTGGTATAATAGTAAATATTGATCATAATGAGATAAATACTTATTGATAGCAAGTCACGTAGAATATTTAGAGCACCCACAACCGTGCTCTTGCCAATGAGCACAATTGTGGGCCCGGCCTCACTTTTTCTGCCTACTCTTAGGCAAGAGCACAACACTCACAGCCGTGCTCTTCCGCAAGGACAAGCACAAGAGTCCCACCATTCTATTATTCAATTTAAATAAAAACATTTTCATAATATTAAAATTCATTAAAAAACCGAAATAATATTACAAATTACAAATAAAATAAAAATTACATAATTAAAATCCTAAAAAATAAAAATTACATAATTAAAATCCTAAAAATTAAAAACTACATAATTAAACTCCAACAAATTAAAAATTACATAATTAAACTCCTACAAATTAAAAATTACATAATTAAAGGCTAAAAATACCCTCGTGGAAGACTATTCATCCGGCGGCACTACCCCCAATTGTTTTTGGAGATCCAATATCATGGCCTCATGTGATCGAAGTTGTGCGGGGGTCATAGTTGACCTATTGGTCATATTGAGTTGGGCCAAAATCGCCCACAACGAGTTGGTGGGGGTGGAGGTGGCGCATAGGGAACGAGAACGGGAGCGGGTTCGGGAGCATCGCCGGATGGAGCCGCGGCGCGACGGCGGTTGGCCGCCGCCTTCTTCCTTCCTTGCGGTCGGCGTTGGGAACCGCTCGGGCCGGCTTTGGGACTACCCAAGTTAGCTCCGGCAAGTTGGAAAGCTACGTCTTCAGAGCCGGCGTCGAATAGGGATACCAACCTTGACCGTTTGGAGGAGCCGCTAGAGGAGGATGTTACGCTTCCCCTATACTTCGGATGCGACTGCATCTCCTGCCAAATGTTGAGGTACTTGAACGGCTTGTAGTTCATGGATTGGTAGGTCGACAAGGCGGAACTGATGATGTCGACCTCGCTCCGGCCGCTCCCCGCCGACCGCTCTTCCTGGAGGTAATACCCCTGGAACTTTTGGATTTCTTCGTTGGCTCTGTATATGGCGTTGCGCTCAATTGTTCCCGCCGGCCGGTTTTCATTGTACCTGCGACAGATGCGCCACCAATAATGATCGCCAGATTGGTTCGTGCCAACCTCCGGATCTGTAAAAATCATGGATTAAATATGCCCGGTCAATGGTTTTGACCAAAGAATAAATGTGACGAGACATTTAATTTTGTGAAATTAAATGATATAGCGTCGATCTACATTTTACGTAGATAAATGTAGTATATTCACTTTCTCAAATCCGATTTCCGGTGAGTGAGAAATAGTGGATTAAAGTTGGGCATAATTAGCTTTTAATTAAAGCTTGGAGCATGTGCTTAGGGAATAATTAACTAGTGTTAATTATCCCACATTGGAAGATTAATACATCTTTAATGTGTTTAAATTAAGTGACTTTATGTTACTTAATAATTATAGTGGATCAAGATGGGTGAAAAAGCCCACACGCGCGCACACGCGCTCGCCCGCCCGCCCGCCCCGCCCGAGCCCGAGCCCGAGCCCGTGCTCGTGCTCGTGCTCGTGGGCGTGGGCCGCGGGCCCGGGCCCGATCCCGATCTCGATCTTGATCTTGATCTTGGGCTTGGACTTGGAGTTGGATCTTGGCAATTGGTTTTTGGGTTGTCTTTGGGCTTGGGGCTTGGCCCAAACTATTCTTTTTGGACCACCGCCGAGTCAGCAATCCAAGTGGCTTGACACGTCGTCAAGCGAGGCACAGTCACGGCTGCCACGTGAGAAATCCACACGCTCCACATGCGATAGGCACACGCCTGCCACACGCTCGTAACCGACGGCGGTTACGAATCTGCCATGATGAGCCTTCATGGCTCGGTTGACCCTGCATGGTGGCTTGGCCTATAAATAGGCTAGCCATACCACTGCATTAGGACACACCATTACAAGCTTTCTGCATCATCATAAGCTCTCTCCCTCTCTCTGCATTGCCCTTCTGTCGAAGCTCTGCCCTCTCCTCCATCCAGTTCGCCGGAGCTCTACTGATTGCGGTGCTGCATCAATAGAGACGTAGTCGTTTTACCTTTGGGGACGACATGCCAAACCGAAGAGCACTACCGGGGCGTATCTCGTCTTGCGGGAAGAGGCCTCCTCGACTCGGCTAAACTTAGTTCACGGTTTATTTGTTTCATTGTAATTCAGTTCAGTTTCGTTTCTTGTATTCCTTCTTTTGGGTTGTATTACGCCCGGCTTTTATCTCTTGTAATCAGTAGAACCAACAATCGCAAGACGAGATAACTTGCTTTTGAAGGGATTTTGACCTCTAAACTGAACTTAAAATTTCAAAACTTAATACACCTTTGCTGGAGATGTCGACGGAATCCAACACCACCGCTGCCGCCACCACCGCCGCCATTCCTTCAACCATGGCGACCACTAGACCTGTCAACACGTCGTCGATTCCGACGATGATGCCCACTCCCGGGCGCTATCCTTCTTCCTCAACAACCCCTTGGGAGTTCGTTAACCCCCTTGGGCTCACTAGTGGATCCACTTCGAGTGGGTCGGTTGGTTCCACTTTTAGTGGTTCCTTCGGGTCCTTTAATGGATCGAGTGCTGGGGCCTTCGGGTCTCACACGGGTGTTGGGGCCTTCGGGTCTTACACGAATGCTGGGGCCTTCGGGTCTCATGCGGGTGCTAGTCCCTTCGGGGCTGGTACGACCATGGCGGGCTCTATGCCCAACATGAATGGTGGGGGCTCTATGCCCAACCATGTTGTTGGCTCATTCGGGGGCAACGGAATTGGTTCATTCCAAGGACCAAGTGCAGCACCTATGGCACCAAGAATGATGCCACCTGCCGAGAAGCCACCAAAGTTTGGAGGATCTGACTTCAAGCGGTGGTACTAGAAGATGTTGTTCTACTTGACAACATTGGGCGTCGCCAACTTCCTCACGGAGAACGAGCCGCCCGCGCCAAGCGACCAAGAGACTAGGCTCGAAGTCATGGCGGACTATGAAGCTTGGAGAAAAGGGGATTATCTATGTAAAAATTTTATTTTAAGTGCATTAGATGATAGCCTCTATAATGTATACTCCAATGTAACCACATCTAAACAAATGTGGGAAAACCTAGAAAAGAAGTATAGCATAGATAATGCTGCAGGGACGAAACAAGTTGTAGCATCCAAGTTTATGGACTACAAAATGGTCGACTCTCGACCCGTCATGGTGCAAGTCCAAGAGCTCCAAATGATCATCCACTCATTAGTGGCTGAAGGGATGACCTTGCCCGACAAATTCCTAAGGTGCACGATCATTGACAAGCTCCCTCCAAGTTGGAAGGACTTCAAGAGTTATCTCAAGCACAAGCGAAAGCAGATGACCCTTGAAGACTTGATCGTGAAATTGCGCATTGAGGCCGACGTGCGCAAAAGTGATCAAAAGGCTAAGGGCTTCACCCCAAATGAAGCCAAAGCCAACCTGTTGGAGCGGGGCGGTCCCTCCAACAAACGCCCTCGCCCAAACCGTCCAAACGACAAAGGGAAGGGAAAGCAGCCTTCAAAGAAGTTTGAAGGCGACTGCTACAAGTGTGGCAAACCAGGCCACTTTGCTAAAGACTGCCGCAGCAAGAAGAAGAAGCCGGCTGCCCACGTCATTGAGAAGGAATTCAAGGACTGGGATGAGAACGACCTCATTGCTGTGGTCACTGAAGAGGTCAACCTTGTCAACAACAACAAGGGTGGCTGGTATATTGATACCGGCGCTACTGCACATGTTTGTGCAGATAGGAGTATGTTCTCCACCTACAACAACGTTGAAGGGAGAAAGATAAACATGGGGAATCAAGCCTCGTCTGAAATCCTCGGAGTTGGTGATGTAATCCTAAAGATGACGTCTGGCGTCTCAATCACCTTGAAGGATGCGCTGCACGTTCCGGACATCCGGAAGAACCTAGTTTCAGGATCAATACTAGTGAATAAGGGTTTTAAACTTGTATTTGAATCCGATAGGTTTGCATTGTATAAGTTTGGGAAGTCCCTCGGAAAAGGTTATGTAACCAACAGACTTTTCAAGCTTAGTGTAGCAACACTGCGTGTTCCAAAGCCACTGGCTAATAAGAATAAAGCATCTACTTCCTCTTATTTGATTGAGTCTTCAAATTTGTGGCATTGTAGATTGGGACATGTGAATTCAAAAGCTATTAAAAGATTAGTGAATTTAGATTTACTAAAGGCTAATGAATTGGATACCCAAGATAAATGTGAAATTTGTCTTGAAGCAAAAATGACTAAGTTGTCGTTTCACTCGGTTGAACGAAGCACAAAACCCCTTGAATTAATTCACACGGACGTATGTGATTTAAAGATGGTGCAAACAAGAGTTGGTAAAAAGTACTTTATCACTTTCATAGATGATCGCACAAGGTATTGCTACATTTATCTTTTAAGAAGTAAAGATGAAGCAATAGAAGCGTTCAAAAATTATAAGAACGAAGTTGAGAATCAACTTGGTTGTAAAATCAAAATGATTCGAAGCGATAGAGGAGGCGAATATGTAGCCCCGTTTGAGGAGTTATGCAACGCAAGTGGTATAATTCATCAAACAACTGCTCCATATTCACCACAATCTAATGGTGTTGCAGAACGCAAAAATCGAACTCTAAAAGAGATGATGAATGCACTGCTTCTAACTTCAGGATTACCACATAACATATGGGGGGAAGCTGTTTTGACAGCCAACTATATCTTGAATAAGATCCCTCTCAAAGGAAAAGATGTCACTCCTTATGAGTTGTGGAAGGGAAGGAAGCCATCCTACAAATACCTCAAAGTGTGGGGATGTTTGGCAAAGGTGATGGTTCCTCCGCCCAAAGAAGTTACAATCGGACCTAAGACGGTTGATTGCATCTTCATTGGATATGCACTTAACAGTAGTGCATATCGATTTGTTGTTCACAAGTCTGAAATATCGACTATCACAGTAGGAATAACAATTGAGTCGAGGAATGCTGTATTTCTCGAAAATACATTTCCTTGCAAAGACAAGGAAAAAGTCTCAACCAATTCTGAGACAAGAATTGAAGAAGCCACTAGTTCTAAACAAGTGGAAGAAGAAGCCACTAGTTCTAAATCAGCAGATGCGGAACCTGAATCCCGCAAGCGTGCAAGGCCCGATCCAAAAGATACAGTACTAAGACGTGGTAATAGAGTCAGAACACCAAAAACTTTTGGTCCTGACTACATTGCTTTCATGTTGGATGAAGAACCAACATCGATAAAAGTAGCCTTTGCTGGCCCAAACGGGCTGCATTGGAGAGAAGCTGTTCAAAGCGAAATTGATTCAATTTTGCTAAACCACACATGGGTGTTGGTTGATTTGCCCGAAGGTGCTAAACCTTTAGGATGCAAATGGGTTCTTAAAAGAAAGTTTAAGGCCGATGGAACAGTTGATAAGTATAAAGCCCGATTAGTAGTAAAGGGTTTTAAACAAAAGGAAGGACATGACTTCTTCGATACCTATTCACCTGTAACAAGGATTACATCTATACGAGTGCTTCTCGCTATTGCTGCATTGCACAATCTTGAGATTCATCAAATGGATGTAAAGACCGCGTTTCTAAATGGTGAACTAGAAGATGAAATCTATATGGAACAACCCGAAAGGTTTGTAGTACCTGGACAAGAGAAAAAGGTATGCAAGCTCGTAAAGTCCCTATATGGATTGAAACAAGCGCCATTGCAATGGCACTTGAAGTTTGATAATGTGATGTTATCAAATGGGTTTAAAATCAACGAGTGCGACAAATGTGTCTACATCAAGAGCACTAATAACAGTCATGTTATAGTGTGTCTCTACGTTGATGATATGTTAATCTTGGGTAGCAACACTCAAGTAATTAACGATACAAAGGCCATGTTAAAGAGAAACTTTGACATGAAAGACATGGGTCTAGCCGATGTAATTCTTGGAATGAAGATTCTAAGAACGAATGATGGAATCATCTTAACACAATCACATTATGTTGAGAAGATATTGAATAAATTCAAAGCCTATGATGGCGCGCCGGTTAAGACTCCAATTGAACTCGACGTTCACTTGAGCAAGAACAAAGGCGAGCCCGTTGCTCAAGAAGAGTATGCACGGGTCATCGGGTGCATTATGTACTTGACTAATTGCACTCGACCTGACATCGCTTGTGTCGTGAACAAGTTGAGTCGTTACACGAGCAATCCAAGCAAAGAGCATTGGAGAGCTCTTGTAAGGGTTTTGAGATATTTAAAACATACTCAAAATTATGGGCTACGCTTCTCGAGATACCCCCCGGTACTTGAAGGGTACTGTGATGCCAATTGGATATCCGATAATAGAGACTCACTTTCAACAAGTGGATATGTCTTTACTATTGGGGGTGGTGCTGTATCGTGGAAATCCACAAAACAGACCTGTATAGCCCGATCAACAATGGAATCGGAGTTCATTGCCTTGGATAAGGCTGGTGAGGAAGCCGAGTGGCTTAAGAACTTCCTTGAAGACATTCCATGTTGGTCTAAGCCAGTGCCACCAGTGCTGATCCACTGCGATAGCCAAGCAGCTATTGGAAGGGCAAACAATGGCTTCTATAACGGTAAGTCTCAACATATACGTCGACGACATAACTCTGTGAGACATTTGATCACAACAGGGGTGATTACAATTGACTATGTGAAGTCAATAGATAATCTAGCGGATCCGCTAACCAAATGGTTAAACCGTGATCAAATGAATAAGTTGCTAGAGGGAATGGGTTTGAAATCCACAAACTAAAGAACTATCACAGTGGTAACCCAACCATGATGACTGGAGATCCCAAGAACTTGGTTCAAAGGGACAACTAAGCTATGAGAGTTCATGGAAAACACTCAAACTATATCTATTCCCTAAGAGCAATAGAGTGTTGGAGAACTTGCCTAGTGGTAAAGGCTAAGTCTATGACTTTTAATGGTTCTTAAAGATCTCAAAGGGATGTAGTTCTCAAAGAGACCAAGTATGGCAAGGTACTTGACTAAGAATCACCTATGTAAGTGCGAAGTGTGGTCGCTTCATAAAACGTACTTATGAATCCAAAGTGGTGTCCAAGACCGCAATGGACACAAAACGTGAGAACGGATGAGGTTGAGGTGTTTAAGCGTTAACACCATTGTCTCGGTGCACGCCGTGGGGGATTAGTTCAAAGCATCACGCTACTAAGCCGCCTGTGTATCCGATGGTGTCGACTATGGAGGGTTCAAAGTCAACAACTACCTATCCTTATGCTTATATACCTCTCGAGGGTTGAGCTTATGTCTGCATGCATATGCATTTGGCTATTTCCACTCATGTGGGGGATTGTAAAAATCATGGATTAAATATGCCCGGTCAATGGTTTTGACCAAAGAATAAATGTGACGAGACATTTAATTTTGTGAAATTAAATGATATAGCGTCGATCTACATTTTACGTAGATAAATGTAGTATATTCACTTTCTCAAATTCGATTTCCGGTGAGTGAGAAATAGTGGATTAAAGTTGGGCATAATTAGCTTTTAATTAAAGCTTGGAGCATGTGCTTAGGGAATAATTAACTAGTGTTAATTATCCCACATTGGAAGATTAATACATCTTTAATGTGTTTAAATTAAGTGACTTTATGTTACTTAATAATTATAGTGGATCAAGATGGGTGAAAAAGCCCACACGCGCGCGCCGCCGCCGCAGCCCGCCCCGCCCGAGCCCGTGCTCGTGCTCGTGGGCGTGGGCGTGGGCGCGGGCCGCGGGCCCGAGCCCGAGCCCGAGCCCGAGCCCGATCCCGATCCCGATCTCGATCTCGATCTCGATCTCGATCTTGATCTTGGGCTTGGATCTTGGCAATTGGTCTTTGGGTGGTCTTTGGGCTTGGGGCTTGGCCCAAACTATTCTTTTTAGACCACCGCCGACTCAGCAATCCAAGTGGCTTGACATGTCGTCAAGCGAGGCACAGTCACGGCTGCCACGTGAGAAATCCACACGCTCCACATGCGATAGGCACACGCCTGCCACACGCTCGTAACCGACGGCGGTTACGAATCTGCCATGATGAGCCTTCATGGCTCGGTTGACCCTGCATGGTGGCTTGGCCTATAAATAGGCTAGCCATACCACTGCATTAGGACACACCATTACAAGCCTTCTGCATCATCATAAGCTCTCTCCCTCTCTCTGCATTGTCCTTCTGTCGAAGCTCCGCCCTCTCCTCCATCCAGTTCGCCGGAGCTCTACTGATTGCGGTGCTGCATCAATAGAGACGTAGCCATTTTACCTTTGGGGACGACACGCCAAACGGAAGAGCACTACCGGGGCGTATCTCGTCTTGCGGGAAGAGCCCTCCTCGACTCGGCTAAACTTAGTTCACGGTTGATTTGTTTCATTGTAATTCAGTTCAGTTTCGTTTCTTGTATTCCTTCTTTTGGGTTGTATTACACCCGGCTTTTATCTCTTGTAATCAGTAGAACCAACAGGATCTTCGGAGATTGACAAGAACGCCTTGAACAATTGCTCCATCTCCGTCGGAGTGTACGGTGTGCGGACACCGCGAGTAGGGGGAGTCGGAGTTTGGGAGGGGCCGCTCGGCCTCACTCTAGTCTTGGGTGTCCACCCGTATTGCCCTTCGGGGGCATCTTGGTCGTCGATCGGGTAAGGCCGGTAGCCACCCGGAACTCCCAAACTTTGGGTTTGAGGAGGGGCCGAATATTCTGTTTCCGGACTAGGAAACGGTTGTGAACCGAACCAATCGGGGTTCCAACCGTGGGAGCCCGGGGGGTGATCGCAGTGGCCGGACATTGTTATGTTGTAGGAGTGGAAGATTGAGAATGGAGATGAGAGAATGTAGATGAGAAGGGAAATGAGAGAATGTAGATGAGAATTGTGTAGTGTGGTGTGAATTTTTGGGTGTGAAGGTGAGGTTATTTATAGATGAAAATGTGTATTTTTTGGGGAAAAAATGAAAAAGAATTAAAAGTGGGTAGAAAACAGATATAATTTTTTGGGAAGTGGGAAAATATATTTTTTTTAATCGGTTTTTTTAATTAAAAACTGATTTTAAAAAAAAAACAAAAAACAAAATTGCCAACGGCTAAGCCGTTGGCCAATCCGCGCCTGCCACGTCCCCTGCTCGTTGGCACGGACGTGCTCGATGCATCGAGCAGCGCTGTGCCAGCGGCGGACAGCGTCTCCGTGCTGCTAGCACAGACGGACGGACGCCATCCTGCTCAACATTGTGCATGCTCTTAAGTGATTCTCTACCAGGATATTTTTTTGAAAAATTTCAAGAATGTATTGGTTTTGACGGAAAACATGTTTATTGGTTGGACAAAAGCGGTAGTACAATGGAAGAAAATTAATATTACTATAAATTACTATTGGACAAAATCACTATCCAATATAACGAGAGATAATGGTTGACTGGTTGTCCAATACAATGACAAACAAAGGTTTGTTATATTGCTCTCCTCTTAAATGGCTAACTATAACTAAATTATAGATATTGGATTATTAAATCAAGGCACAAGATCATTCATCCACGAATATCAATAAGATGCAAAAAAAATATCAATTAGGGATATTAATATCAATTAACAAAAAGTTAGTTATAACTCACTTTTAAAAAATATCTCAAAACTTTAAATGATTATAACTATCTGAACTTATATTATTTTTTACACAAAATATATTAAATTAAAGATAATTTTATAATGATTCTAACGAGATCTCACTTGCATATGTTCCGATGTCAAAATTTGATAATATTTTTGTAAATTTTCATATATTTCGTCAACAATTTTATGTCAACATAACTAACAAAATATGTCAACTTAATACATGTAAAATGTCAATATAAAACTGTGTTGACATATTCAAAGCATGATGTTGATATGCTTAATTCATTGTGTTGACATTTTGATCTAGAACCTTAAATTTTTAGAATTTTTAGAATTTTTATATAAAAAACGAATTTATATGTGGCAATTTATAGACCATTAGATCTTTAAAATCTTATAATGTTAAATTAGTTGTAGTTAGCAATTAAATGGTAAGTTAGCAATAGATCACATCCCATAACAAACAATATCATCTCAAGCAAGTTTTAAATGTCCAATACAATGTATGTTAATTCATTCAATGAAACTTATAAAATTTTAAATTAACCACAATTCATTTACTTTCTGCACATGACACAGAGTAGTGATATAGGGAAATCACTACTTAAATGCATAACTAGAGAACGCAAATATAGTTCACTATAAGAGCGATTTAGTTCACTATAAGAGTGATTTAGTTTACTACACGAAGGAGTGAACCAAAACGTCATTACATAACTAAATCATTCACGAAGTAAAATACTTCACTATAATAGTTCACTCTTTATTTTCAAATTCATATTGTAAACTAAAATGTACCTATAATGAAGTAGATCATTTTGATCTAATAACGGAGATGCACTTAATATTTTATTTGATCATCTACCACGTATGCTATACTTAACAAACCAGTTATTCTTATCGAATGATATTTTTTTTATCATATACACATTCAAAGTAACTCGAACTCTTAATTTATTCGTTCTAAAATGTATCTTTACCAATTAGATTACACCCATCGTCAAATTCATCACACCAGATTGGAATAGAAGAAATCATGTCAAAACTCAAAAAATAATTTAAAGTTGTAAACCATTCTCCTTAGGGCATCCGTAGTGGTGCGGATGTCCCGGCGGAATTCCCTGCGGAATTCCCAAAAACACCTCCTGTCACGTCATAAGGACTTCTCACTACACTACCACATCATACGGACTTCCCACTGCACAATGGCGGAATTCCCCTGCGGAATTCCCAACGGAATTCCCACATTAAAAAAAATCACAAATTCACAAATTAAACAATTTCCAGAAGTAAACAATTTACGTAATTAAAATTTCGACGAAAATAAGGAAAAAATTCCATTAAAATAAGAAAAGTACATTTCACAAAATAAAAAAAATACATTTCAATAATTAAAAACTACATCAACGACGACCCCTACGCTGCCACACTTCTTTAATAATATCATTCTGGAGTCGAACGTGGGCTTGTTTTTGGCGCATGTCGGCAAATGCACGGACTCGATCGACGTCGTCATGGGGAATCCCCATGCGTACATTGCTAGTGGCCACGCTGTGGCTTGGACCCGCAGCATAAACATCATCATTGGCCCAATCGGTCAGTGCTGGACCTTCATCTTCGACGATCATGTTGTGCATGATAATACATGCGTACATGATGTCGGCGACACTGTCAACGTACCACAGCCGTGATGGACCCTTCACTGCCGCCCATCGAGCCTGGAGCACACCAAATGCCCGCTCCACATCCTTGCACGCTGCCTCCTGACGTTGCACAAAGTATACCTTCTTCGCATCCGTTGGGCATCTGATTGTCTTCACAAAGACGGGCCACATCGGGTATATCCCATCCGCCAAATAATAGCCCATGTTGTACTGGTTGCCGTTGGCGACGAAGTTGACGGTCGGACCGACGCCCATGCACTGGTCGTTGAAAAGGGACGACGACTGGAGGACGTTGATGTCGTTGTTCGACCCGGCTACTCCAAAATAGGCATGTCATATCCACAACCGGTAGTCAGCTACCGCTTCAAGGATCATCGTGGGATTCTTGGCCTTGAAACCGGTAGTGTACATCCATTTCCATGCAGCGGGCAGTTCTTCCATTCCAAGTGCATACAATCTATGCTGCCCAGCATCCCCGGGAAGCCGTGC
Source organism: Salvia splendens (assembly GCF_004379255.2). Classification (NCBI taxonomy): domain Eukaryota; kingdom Viridiplantae; phylum Streptophyta; class Magnoliopsida; order Lamiales; family Lamiaceae; genus Salvia; species Salvia splendens. The sequence continues at coordinate 9,211,384 of NC_056035.1, read as the reverse complement.
TGAGCCCCGTGCATATCCAGCAGAGCCTGACAATCTTCGGGGGTAGGCTTCCGAAGATACCTATCTCCGAATATCTCTCTAACGCCCTGACAAAAATACTTCAGGCAGTCGTGGGCTGTCGACTCACCGATGTGAAGGTACTCGTCGAACATGTCCGCCGCACCTCCGTACGCCAACTGCCTGAGTGCGGCAGTGCACTTCTGAATCGGTGTGTGGCCGGGTTTACCCTCTGCATCCTCTCGTACCCTGAAATACCCTTATCGACGCTCCAAAGAGCCAACGATACGCATAAACAGCGGCCGCTGCATCCTAAACCGTCACTGGAATAGGGTCTCCCCAAACTGTGGCTCCGGCGCAAAGTAGTCCTCGTACAACCGACGGTGGGCAGCGAGGTGGTCGCGGGGTACTATAGTGCGACGGTGGATGGGTCGAGGCATCGCCGGCGCCGAGGCCTCTTGTTCCTCCCTCGCCGCGGCCTCCCGCACACGTGCCTAAATCGGAGCCATTACGTCTTCATGATGGCCACTACCACTACCACTACCACTACCGGCCATTACTATTATATAAAAGAAATTCAGAGAGAGAGAAACTTGTTAAAACAAGTGGTGCGAAATGAAATGAAGTTCAACGAGCGGTATATATAGACATTACAAAAAAAATGAAATAAAGTATAATTCAGTGCGGAATTCTGCTTAACGCCGCGGACCTGCGACGTCCTCAGCCCAATTCCGTATCCGTGGCGGGTACGCCTAATGGTGGATGTCCGCGACGGAATTTCGGGACATCCGTGGGAATTCCGCGCGGAAGTCCGCCATTGCGGATGCTCTAATAATTTTCAAATTACTACTCCATATTCATTTTGGACGGTTGAAGTTAGTGCTACGAATAAAGTAAACAATTTACATCGTGCACGCAGCCTTTCGTGCTAATGTCCAGTCAATAGTAGTAGAATATAATTATAAATTTAAATAATGGCAAATATCACTATAATTAATGACAAAGTACTAATAAAATTGATTTATAAAAAAATAAATAAAAATCAGTACAGCCATTCCGCATTACCAGATTTATGATTTATGTTAACACACACCGATGGCCGGAATGCCGCCGAAACCCCTCTCTCCGCCGGAATGGGACTCCCTAATCGACGATTACAATCTCGACGGCGCCGCCCGCCTCCATCGCTGGACCGGCGGCTCATCCGTTCCGGACCTCTGCCTCTCCTCTATCCTCCGCAAAGACCTCTCCATCCAACTTAAGCTCCTCATCCTCACTTTCCTCGAGCACCACTCGCTCGAAGATTCGCCCCCTCCGCCGCCCTTCCTACTCCGCCTCCTCGACGCCCTCCGCTCCGTCATCCAGTCCCCCAGCGACCCCTTCCCCCTCAAGGACCAATTCCTCATCTCCACCACTGCCGTCTTCGTCACATCGCTCTCCGAGGCCGACGAATTCGGCGGCGGCGCGCCGCCTCTCTGCGGCCTTGTCGAGCTGCTGCTGACTATCATCAATCGCCCCAACCACAGCCTCGATCGCCACACGCGCGGCGTCGCGTGCGAGTGCCTGCGCCAATTGGAGCTCGCTTTCCCCTGCTTGCTCTCTGAGATCGCTCCCCATTTGTGGTCTCTTTGCCAGAGCGAGCGCACTCACGTTTCGCAGTGGTACGTTCTGTTGCTCTCCACTGCTGTACTAAACATTGTGAAGCTGAAGCCGAGTAAGGCTAGTATTGCGTCGATTAGTAATGCTACAATCCCTCTGGTCCCGTTCAACCTACCTCAGTTTTTGATAGATAGAGTTGGGGCAGATTTCGTGTGGAAGGAGAACGAGATTTGCTATAAAGAGTTGAGGAAGGTGGTTGCGTATTTGCTCGATTTCCCTCAGTATTTAACTTCATTTGGTGTGGTGGAGTTTATGGGTGCCATCATTCCCTTAGCTGAAGAATTGGAACTTCAGGCTTCTTTGTTGAGAGTGCAGTTCTCATGGCTGCTATACACATTTAAGCCATTGCTCTGCCACATTTTCTTGCGAATGTACGTGAAGTTTTTGGATTCATTTGAGGGACAAGAGTTTGAAGTAGCTACAAGATTGTTGTTATTGTCGAAAGAGTCCCATCATTATTTGGTATTTAGGTTGTTGGCTCTTCACTGGATGTTGGGCCTATTTGCTTTGACAGCGGGAGAGGACGAAGCAAGAAAGAGAAGCATAATTGATATGAGCTTAAGGTTTTATCCTACAATATTCGATCCACTGGCTATGAAAGCCTTGAAGCTTGACCTGCTTGCATATTGCTCTAGATTGCTCTCTGATATTGGAGATGCAAATGTTGTAAAGGGTGTGGAGGTGGATAAGGAGGTGTATAAAGTCAAGCTATTTGAAGACGGCCTTCTTTCAGTATCATCTTTCGAATGGCTGCCACCATGGAACACGGAAACTGCAGTGGCGTTTCGCACCTTCCAAAAGTTTCTGATAGGTGGATCACCACATTCTGACAGTGCTACTTCTTCCGTTTCTGCTCTTATGGAGTCTAACATTTTTGACGCCTTACAGGTATGCTAACACTACCAAAATTTTTAGGGTATCTTTCTAGGATCTGTTAAGTGGCTGTTCATTTGATGTATAGTTTTAATATGTTTAAAATCAGCACATATGATAAACACGAATTCATGCCAATACCCTTTAGTGTGTCTGCTATGAAGCAATAGACAGTAGGACAGCCTTTCTATGATAATAATTTTGAGCTCTATTTTTTTAAAACTTATTTTCTTAGTTTTTCGGTTTGTACTAAATGTAATGTAGAAGACACAATTACTGTTGAATAGAATAGTTTTGGTGTGGTTGTATGTAGTACTTTAACATTGAGGAGGGAAGCTTTAGTTCTGGTGGAGTTTGCCTTATGTAGTACTATCTTGCAGCAATCAGATCGAACCTGACCCTTTTCCAACTGAATCTGATTCAGCATAACTAGGCACTGTATTTTTCACTTGTTTTACACCTCAACTGTCCCCGGTTAGGATAGAGCACTTATTGAGGACTTGATGCAATTTTTGGTGTTATATTGGGAGTTGTATTTAGTTCCAAAATTTTTAACCCTAGAACATCTTTATATCGCCTATAACACATTTTAAAAAGCCTGTAATCAATATCACATATACATAAAAAATAATACTCCCTCCGTTCCATAATGGTGGAGGCATTTTGCTATGTTGGTACATTCCATAGTAGTTGAGTCATTTCCCTTTTTAATAAAAGTCAACACATTTCTTCTCACTTACTTTACTCTCTCTTACTTTATTCTATCTTCATCTCCCTATCTTTTTCACTTCCTACTTTATTCTTCATTTACTTAACTCACTTAACACAATTTTTCTTAAATCGCGTGCCGAAAAGAAACCCTCCACTACCACGGAACGGGGGGAGTACATTAGTGGCCGTCAGAATCCCTCAAGAGCCTGTTATAATTCGTGCCGCCGCTTGCTATTTGCTAACTTCGAGCAAGAATTTGTTCAAATTTTTAGCTCTCTATTTTTTAACCCTAGAAGAACTGATGACTCTGATATTGATCGCCCATGCTGTATTTCCACCTTTAGTCATTCCATGCATAGTTCTTTGCAGTATTTATCTTTAAGTTAATTATTTATTTAGGTTATCTTTGACAAGTTTGAGTAGGATTAGGAGTCATTAGTTAAATAGAGTTTTATTTCATTATTTGAGTTGGAGTCTTTATTAGGAGTCTTATAAACAGGTTTATGTTTCTCAATTTTAAGCGTGCAGAAAATTAGTCTTGAGTCCAATGATTTTTGTAAGCCTCTTTGGAGGTGTGTATCCCTTTTCAAATGTGTAGCATTTTCGGAGAAGTTTATCGTTTGTAATTTATTTTTAGTTCAGTTTCTATCCAATTAGTTGTGGTTTCTCCCGTCCTTTGTTCTTTTCCTGTGTTTTCTGTCTGTTTCTGGCCAACACCCCCCTTATCTCCATCAATTTGGTGCCGTGAACGATGGTTCGACACAAAGCATAGATGCTAGGCTTGACGGATTAGAGAAGACGGTCGAAGGTCACACGTAAATGATCTCAAATGAGTTGAAAGCAATTTCTTCCACCCATTCTGAGAAACAAAAACGCATCCATACACTACTCGAACATGTCATGCAACACTTACCTCCCTTTCTATTGAAGGAATCCTTGCACAACATACGTGAAACCTTGTCTACTCCTCCAAGGCTCCAACACTGCCGTTTGCCGCTCATTCCCTTGGCCAAGCCGTACTGCTACTCTTTCCTTCTGTATACACCCAACAATGTCCTTTCACCACTTTCGATGGGACTGACGCTCTTTCATGGCTCACGTGTGCAGGACGATAATTTCTAGTCAACAGGACACCGATTAAGCAACGGGTTAAGCTCACGCTTACCGGATAATCGCATTATCCGGGGCCAACGGTGCCGTTTGTTCAGACATTACTTCGCCGCTCCCCGGCTCTCACGTGAGCACAATTTACCCATGAGATGTTGCTATGTTTTGGCAATAGCACCGCCCTACAAGGCCAAGACTTCTCATTGGACGATTACAATGCAGCCTTTGAAGCCCACCTCATCCAACTACCAGGCATCCTCGACCAGGGCTGTGCCTAGGGTTCTTTTTGGGTGATCTAAGGCCTCACATCCGCTACAGATAAAGGATTCAGGCATCTGCAGTTATTTTGAGCTTGTACAGATTATTAAGCGGGTTGACTTCCTGTCTTCGCCAAGCATTACCGTTAGCAGCACGATGGAGGTATCCCACGCCCAGCTGATTTACACTGTTCATCAGTCTTATATTCTCTTCGCACGTGATACCTTATCTAAATCTGTTTCGGTCCAAAGCAACTTTCAGTCCAGCCCCAACCCACAGTCCTCTCCAGTCTCCTGCTACTATTTCCGTTTCAGCTTCATCAGCACCAACTCCTTCACCATAGCCACTCCAATGCCAATTTCACACTATGACAGATGAGGAAGTCAGACAACATAGGGCCGATGGTATTTGTTTCCGTTGTGGCCTTAGCTACAGCCCAACTCACCTTTGCCCACCAAAAACATTGCAATACTTGTTGGTTAATTCAGATGAAAATACTGATGCGTATAGCCTAATTTGGAATGCTGCACCAGTCATGCCTGCACATCCAAGTTCTGGTGGCTGCAACGCTTCACCTTGGCCATATCTACATCCGCCTTGAGGTCAAGGCTGTTTCGACAGCGGGGAAGTTGATAACTTGATATCAATTGTCCATGCTGTATTTACTGCAGTAGCCGTTCCCTGCTCTATTCTCTGAAGTATTTATCTTTTAGTTGTTAATTAGTTTGTTAGGAGGTAAAGGCCGTCGATGAGGAATCAGCACAAGGTGTGCGCGATAGCTTCTTCCAGAAAGATATACTCACTCACACAATCTGTCTTAATAAAATGCTCTAAGAAAACAATATAGAATTTTGGGATAAAACTCTCGGCTAATTTGATTGAATAGGAACAGAACAAGAACGGATGGAAATAACCTAACAGAAAGAAATACAAGAAAATAATCCTCACAAGGAGGCCACGGTCTACAACCGTTCAAATTGGTGATCTCTCCAAAGATGATCAGCTACTCCTACTGACCCGCCTTATATAGGCGGGTAAACAAATCTACAATAATTCAAAATAACAATAAAATCTCTGAAATTGAACTAACTAATCAGGCGAGATAATATTGGGATTTCCCCTCTAACCACTTCCCTATTATTCTGGCCAAACCACTCCCCTCCAACAAACATCCGTATCAACTACCTCACTCTCGAAACAGCCTTGTCCTCAAGGCTATGTTAAAATTCAAAATACATCACTCTGTCCGGTGGAGGTTCAAACTCATGCTTTCGAGTAGTAGCCAGAGCATCGAACCATAGAAGATTGCCAACTATATGTAGGAATCGCAGCATGACCAGATAGGAGAATGGAGCACCTGCCAATGAAAATAGAGATCCTGGAAAGGAAACCGCCATAGGTGTGGACTGGTGGGCAGCGGAAACTAAACTTTGCAGCAAGGATGAGAACGGAGATTGAAACTGCAAAATGTAAGGGCCGGAGGTGGACAACAACGGTGCTGTCACTGGTGCTAGTCTAGGTGGAGTTGCTGGTGTAAGTGGACTGGGAGGAGATGGTAGAGACACCAAAACTGGAGGTGGAATGGGTGGTTGTACTGTCAAGGGTGTGCACATTTGCTGTATAGGTAGCGGTTGTTGGATGGCGTGTAGAGTATTCTCCTTGGCTGTTGTAGGTGGACTAGAGGACAACATCGGTGCTGTCACCTTTGCTAGTGTAGGTGGACAGGGAGTGGTAGAGGCACCAAAACTGGAGGTGGAATGGGCTGTTGTACCGCCAAGGGCAGGGACACTCTATTGCTTGCTTTAGTGTTGATATCAGTGTGGATTGCTGACGTGGTAATAGTTGGTATCTCCTAGCGAACATCAACACTCTTGGGTTTCCATGCTATTGAATCACCAAAACGTTTCATCATTTCCTGCGTAAAACGGTCCCAAGATAGAGTGGGAATTCGTCGCATAAGGAGTTAGATCCATGGTAAGGCCGGGCTTGCCAAGGCTTCCATGGCAACACTCACGCGATTTTCCAGTGGAATTTTTGACACCAGGAAGTACTGTTCAGCCCGCGCGAGCCACGCAATCGCATTGGATCCGTCGAATGTGGGGATTGTGATTGGTGGTGTGCCACCTGGAATTTTCGTGTTGGAGCCGTGCTCGTTAGACGAATCTTTAGGGAACAAACCAGTAGTGCTGTTCGGATTCCCGTAAAAGAAAGCAGCCCGCATTTCCACCCTGAACTTCTCGAGTTGAGACCCCAGCACCGATACACCTTCGTCCATTTTCAGGCATTGAATTTTCAATTTATTGACCATAGTGGCCAACGTCTCCGTCTTCTTCTCTAGATCGCCGACAACCTTCTCCAAACCATCCAAACGGGTGTCTGTGTTAAGCGGAGACACCATCGTTCACCGCACCAATTGTTAGGAGGTAAAGGCCGTCAATGAGGAATCAGCACAAGGTGTGCGCGATAGCTTCTTCCAGAAAGATATACTCACTCACACAATCTGTCTTAATAAAATGCTCCAAGAAAACAGTATAGAATTTTGGGATAAAACTCTCGGCTAATTTGATTGAATAGGAACAGAACAAGAACGGATGGAAATAACCTAACAGAAAGAAATACAAGAAAATAATCCTCACAAGGAGGCCACGGTCTACAACCGTCCAAATTGGTGATCTCTCCAAAGATGATCAGCTACTCCTACTGACCCGCCTTATATAGGCGGCTAAACAAATCTACAATAATTCAAAATAACAATAAAATCTCTGAAATTGAACTAACTAATCAGGCGAGATAATATTGGGATTTCCCCTCTAACCACTTCCCTATTATTCTGGCCAAACCACTCCCCTCCAACAAACATCCGTATCATAGTTGTTTAATTTATCTTTTCCAATTTTCAGCAGGATTAAGAGTCTTAAGTCAATTAGAGTTGGAGTCTTATAAATAGAATTATGTTTTTTAGTTTTAAGTAAGCAGAAATTTAGTCTTGAGTCCAGTGACTGCTGTAGCCCTCTTTGGAGGCGTGTACCCTTTTCGGAGGAGTTTTATCGTTTGTAATTAATTTTCGGTTCAGTTTCTATTTTGTTCTGGTTTTTCACGTCCTCTGTTCTTTTACTGCGTTTCATGTTCGTTTCCACTTTCCAGCCAGCAGCTGCTTATCTCTGTTAGACTCTCAATGCATATTATGTACGTTGTTTGCAAGTTTGGTATCTCTGACACAGTTACCTTAATTTTAATCTTCAATTTTGATTTTCATTAATGTCGGTACTAGGGTGAAGTTTTATGCATTATGGTATCATTATGTTTTCATTTGCAGAAGAGACTGGTGGACTCAACTTCAGAATTCAAGGGATTGGTGCCAGTAGTTGTTGCATTCGTTGATAGGCTCTTGGGATGCCACAAACACCGCTGGTTGGGAGAACATCTCCTTAAAACACTAGATAAACATCTGCTTCCGAAACTCAAAAAAGACTATAACCTGGGATCTTACTTTCCTATATTTGAGAGAATTTCTGAAAATGACAACGTCTCACCTAGTGGGCTGTTAAACCTTCTGTTGAGATTCATGGTTTTTCTTGTAGAGAAACATGGTCCTGATAGTGGGTTGAGATCTTGGCATCATGGGAGTAAAATTCTTGGCATTTGTAGAACAATGCTGGTCCACCATCACAGTTCTAGCTTGTTTATTGGGTTATCTCATCTTCTGGTCTCTATTTGTCTTTTCTTTCCTGATCTGGAGGTTCGTGATAGTGCGAGGTACACCTTACAGTCTCTTGGCCTATCTTACCGCCTACTTTTGCATGATCCAATTCTAAAACCTCATTTATATATAAGATCATTGTAGTATAAATAACATGGCTAAAGTTCAATCTAATGTAAACATTTTGTTCCTATCAAGTAACTTTATTATGCTACTCATGTTCGCAATATCAGAGATTTCATGGTCCTTTTCAGATTTTACCTGAGAATGCTAATTGGCATACCAGGAAAGAAGCTCAAGCACATCCTGCATACAGGGGAACATTTGCCTGGGTTATCTCCATCTACTCATTCTGGCTCATTCTTTAGTCTTCAGTCCCCTTCAATTTTTCCTGATATTAAGAAGTCTAGCAGTATTGCTTCTTGTATATACATTGAACGGGCAACGTCATTACTAGTGAAGCAGTCATGGTCCTTGTCCCTTCCTAACTTTGGCACCAATCCTGGTTTGCCTGGTTTTTTTGACGGCATCAGGGATAATGAACCAGCAGGCGAGGAACAGGTCTTGGAGATAACTATGAGTGGTGATACTATCTTAGAGAATGATTTGCCTCATCAACAAAAGGGGCCGTTACGAGTGATGGATGCAAAAAATTCTGAGATCGTCAATGAACTGAGAAGACATTTTATATCTATTCCTGATTATAGGCATATGCCAGGGCTCAAGATTCAGATCTCCTGTAATTTGAGATTTGACTCAGAGCTATTGGTTGATGAAGGGGAGAAATTTACAGCAGCTAATGCATTTGACAGAGAGGACCAACTTCCTGCTCTATATGCTATAGTGCTTACATTCACTTCCTCCTCACCATATGGAGCTATTTCCCCATTTCATATTCCTTTCCTTCTTGGCTCACCACCTAAAAATGATAAACTTTTGAGCCAAGCTGATTCATTAGCTATTGTTTCTGTGGAGAATGGCCATGTAGAAGAAGATAGCTTTAAAGCTCCTGTGTGTATAGAGTTTGAGCCACGAGAACCAATGCCTGGCCTGGTTGATGTTTTCATTGAAACTAATGCAGATAATGGTCAGGTAATCAAAGGACAGCTTCATAGCATTTCTGTTGGGATTGAGGATATGTTTCTCAGAGCTATTGTTCCAGATGACATTGCTGAAGATGATGTTCCGAGGTACTATGTGAATCTATTCAATGCATTATGGGAGGCCTGTGAGACAGCATCCAGCACCGGTAGAGAAACCTTTGCCCTGAAAGGAGGAAGAGGGATTGCTGCTATAAGTGGGACGCGATCCGTAAAACTTCTTGAAGTTCCAGTGACAGCTTTGGTTGAAGCTATTGAGCGACACCTGGCACCTTTTGTTGTTTGTGTCATTGGTGAACCACTTGTTGGCATGGTGAAATCAGGGGGCGTGATCAAGGATGTTATATGGAAGGATTCCAGCTCAGATTCTTCATTGGATATAACTTGTTCACCAACTAGTGCTCAAGGGGCCCTTTATCTCAAGTACTTTGGTGATGAAGAAGAAGATGATGGAGGGACTCAAATTACAGCTGCTAGAGAAAACATTGGTTACTGTCACATTTTGATATTTCTTCCACCAAGATTCCATCTCCTATTTCAGCTGGAGATTCGTGATTTTTCAACTCTGGTCCGGATTAGAACTGACCATTGGCCATGCCTAGCCTATGTTGACGACTATTTGGAAGCTTTATTTTTGGAGTGAAGCCTTCTTCACAACCCTTCAACTGGATTATGTTTTGATTGACGCTGTTCAGGACTTGGCTTCAAATTCTTTTATTCTTGTTCACTCAAAAATAAGGCATTGTTGAGCATGGTCATGGAACAGGTACTGACCCTTCCTCTTTTCAGTTTACTTTATATGTTTGCTTCATATGGTGGTCTCAGTTTTATCTGCTCGTTTACTATCATATTTTCTTTTGATTGTATTCTATTTTACTTCTTGTTCCTTCCTGCTCTAGTGACCTTTGGCTTCCGATATGATTACTAGTTCCTACTCAGTGGTTGCTTGATATGCTAAGTGGAAGTACTCAGTTTCTTAGTCATGAAACGACATAGTATTTCAGAGGAAGAAACACTTAAAATTAGTCTGGAGATTAGGAAACATTCTATGCTGCTGATTTGGCCGTAAGTGTGTTACACATTTCAAGAAAAAAACAAACTACTCTGAATTACAACATGCATGTTTGTTATAGTTCTCACATATGCCTACGGTTATGTGTCTGTCTCTGTTGCTCTGTTCTTGATTTTAGAAAGCTTCTAATTGAAACAAACTGTGTAGTCTCCCCAAACAGCAGCATCACAGGAACACAAGAGTGGGTACATGGATTCTTGGAATTGGGGAAGTACATCTTTGTTGAAGCTAGAATTCGGATCCAAAATACACATCCCGGAGTAGCTGAAGCTGGCTGAGAGAGCTCTCATTGACACATTATCTACGAGCTTTGGAGCAATTGAGGAAACCAACTCGACCCACATCACGTGTTAATGTTGGACCTCAAGAATCAAGATAGATAATGAATCTGTGGTTTTCCCTTACAGTAATTTGTACACTATAAGTTGAGATGCAGGAAGGCTCTGGGAACGAAAAAGAGGCATTTACCCGACAAGATGATGGCATGAGACGAGCATGATGGAAGTTAATGTGGCCTTTGGACAGAAGATGAAGCTTGATCTCCGTGTCCAGATGTAACTGTGCTACCATTCGGCCAGAACAATCGGTCTCGAGTGCCCGCAGATTTTTGTGGTTTCTGTATTTGTTATTCTTTTCGGCAGAGACTATTTAACTGCACTATTCGTACGAAAATATGTTTTAAATTAAAAATAAATAGATTGTGAGGGAAAAAAATCCGAAAATCTCCAAGTTATGTATTTAGATGAATAAAAAAAGGTTATGGAGAAAATAAGAAAATGTAAAAAAACTAAATACACGCAAATTACCTTCTTTTGATTAAAAACATTGTTTTAACTTTCAATGATTAATCGTATTTGTCACATGACACGTCTTCAAATGTATTTATAGACCGATTAATGAAATGATGGGTTAATAATAGAATGCTCATCGTGATCTTTGGCCACTATAGTTGATCTTTTATCATCTGAGATCTTGATTGATCAGTGGTTACATTGATCTTTGGGGGGAGCCTGTCGATTTTGAGTAACATTAGCTTCCCATAATATGCACTACCGATCTATTGCTGCCGGAGAAAGCTTTCAACAACTAACCGTATTAAAGAGGAGAAATCTCCAAAACCTAATGTTCCACACAAATTTGAATGCAGAGATATGAGTTGGAAATGATTGATATTTATATACTACGTATATTTTATAGTCAAATTCATTTACTTGTTACATTTTAGTGTGGGTAAATAAATATAAACTTAAAGATCGCGTCATGAAGGACTCGAACCGACACTATTATATTTTAGGTTTTTGTTCAAGGAAAGTGAGCAAGAGTCCCAATAGCAATCCTCGTACATTAAAAATGAAATTGATCAACTTTTATCTTAATATATTTTTACTCTACAATTTACTTTACTGGAATATTTTTTAGTGTGCTAGCTACACACAACTTACTCTTTTATTTATTTTTAAATTAAATGTTCATTTTATTTTCACGGTGCATTAATAAAAGCCATTTATATTTATTTTAATTCGAATTTAATTAAGACGATTATTTGGTAAATATAGCAATTAGAGCATCCTCAACAGCGGCCGTCCCGACGGACGTCCGACCGGCGTGCCAGAAGTCCGCGCGGGACGTCCGCCATTAGGCAGCAGGGAGGCGGACGCGGACGTGCGTTGCGGACACCGGAGTTCCACGACATTCCGGGGACGTCCGCCATTGCAGTGCCACGACGGACGTCCCGACTCGTTGAACTTCATTTCATTCGCACCACTTGTTTTAACGAGTTTCTCTCTCTCTCTACGTTTCTTTTATATATCCAAAATGGCTAGTGGTAGTGGTAGTGGTGCGAGTTCTGATGACGTACGCCGACGAATTAAAGAACAGTTGCAGGCCGTTACGTCCAAGGAGATAAATCGTGCGATACAACCGGCCTTGCAGCAGCACCAGCCGTACCTCGACCCATCCATTGTCGAACTATAGTACCCCGGGACTACATCGCTGCACACCGTCGGTTGTATGAGGACTACTTCGCTCCAGAGCCGCGGTTTGGGGAAAACATGTTCCAGCGACGTTTTAGGATGCATCGTCCGCTATTTCTGCATATCGTGGGCGCTTTAGAGCGTCGATACGAGTATTTCAGGACGAGGGAGGATGCGGTTGGTAAACCCGGCCACACGCCCATACAGAAGTGCACTGCAGCAATCAAGCAGCTGGCATACGGAGGTGCGACCGACATGTTCGATGAGTACCTGTACCTCCACATCGGTGAGACGACTGCCCGCGAATGTCTGAAGTATTATTATGAGGGCGTTAGGGAGATATTCGGGGATAGGTATCTTCGGAAGCCTAACCCTGAAGATTGCCAGGCTCTAATGGATATGCACGTGAGTCGGCACGGTTTTCCGGGAATATTGGGCAGCATAGATTGTATGCATTGGGAGTGGAAGAACTGTCCCGCCGCCTGGAAAGGGGTGCTGATGACGTACGCCGACGAATTAAAGAACAGTTGCGGGCCGTTACGTCCAAGGAGATAAATCGTGCGATACAACCGGCCATGCAGCAACACCAGCCGTACCTCGACCCATCTATCGTCGAACTATAGTACCCCGGGACTACATCGCTGCACACCGTCGGTTGTATGAGGACTACTTCGCTCCAGAGCCGCGGTTTGGGGAAAACATGTTCCAGCGACGTTTTAGGATACATCGTCCGCTATTTCTGCATATGGTGGGCGCTTTAGAGCGTCGATACGAGTATTTCAGGATGAGGGAGGATGCGGTTGGTAAACCCGGCCACACGCCCATACAGAAGTGCACTGCCGCAATCAAGCAGCTGGCATACGGAGGTGCGACCGACATGTTCGATGAGTACCTGTACCTCCACATCGGCGAGACGACTGCCCGCGAATGTCTGAAGTATTATTATGAGGGCGTTAGGGAGATATTCGGGGATAGGTATCTTCGGAAGCCTACCCCTGAAGATTGCCAGGCTCTGATGGATATGCACGTGAGTCGGCACGGTTTTCCGGGAATGTTGGGCAGCATAGATTGTATGCATTGGGAGTGGAAGAACTGTCCCGCCGCCTGGAAAGGGGTGTTCACTACCGGTTTCAAGGGCAAGAATCCCACGATGATCCTTGAAGTAGTAGCTGACTACCGACTGTGGATTTGACATGCATATTTTGGAGTAGCCGGGTCGAACAACGACATCAACGTCCTCCAGTCGTTGCCCCTTTTCAACGACCAGTGCATGGCCGTTGGTCCGGCCGTCAGTTTCGTCGCTAACGGCAACCAACACAATATGAGCTATTATTTGGCAGATGAGATATACCCTATGTGGCCCGTCTTTGTGAAGACGATCAGATGCGCAACAGACGAAAAGAAGATCTATTTTGCAGGTCGTCAGGAGGCAGCGCGCAAGGATGTGGAGCAGGCATTTGGTGTGCACAAGGCTCGATGGGCGGCAGTGAATGGTCCATCACGGCTGTGGTATATTGACAGCATCGCTGATATCATGTACGCATGTATTATCATGCACAACATGATTGTCGAAGATGAAGGTCCAGTCCAGAGCCTTTGTCTTAGCGGCAAGGAGCTTAGACATTATTGCATGAGGTGCCGAGTTCGAGCACTCTTGACATCAGTTGTAATTTCCTCATATCTATAGTATATGAGTTTATTTGTAATTTCCTCCCTTATATAGGAGTTAATTTTTTTAAAAAAAGATGAAGGTCCAACACTGACTGATTGAGCCAATGTTGATGTTGATGCTGCCGGTCCAATCCACGGTGTGGCAACCGCCAATGTACGTATGGGGATACCCTATGAAGAGGCCGATCGATATAATTGAAGAGCTATGGACGCAGATGGGTCGTCGTTGATATTTATAATGTAATTTGTTTAGACTTTTGTTTTGTTGAAATGTATTTTTTTTATTTAATGAAATTATCATTGCACTTTCTCCGTCCGTATTCGTGTCGAAATTTTAATTCCGTAAATTGTTTAATTCCGTAAATTATTTAATTTGGTGAATTTGTGAATTTTTATTATTGTGGATGTCTGTCGGGATGTCCGCGGCATGGCAACCGCCAATGTACGTATGGGGATACCCCATGAAGAGGCCGATCGATATAATTGAAGAGTTATGAACGCGGATGGGTCGTCGTTGATATTTATAATGTAATTTGTCTAGACTTTTTTTTTGTTGAAATGTATTTTTTTTATTTAATGAAATTATTATTGCACTTTCTTTGTCCGTGTCGAAATTTTAATTACGTAAATTATTTAATTCCGTAAATTGTTTAATTTGGTGAATTTGTGAATTTTTATTATTGTTGATGTCCGTCGGGATGTTCTTGGGGATGCCCGCCATTGAGCAGTGGGATGTCCTTATAACGTGGCAGTACAGTGAGACCTTATGACGTGACATGAGGTGTTTTTGGGTCGGGACCACCGTCCACTGTGGAGTGTGGGCAAGTGATCTAAAAGCATAGTTTCCAAAACCCCAGAGGCCAAACCAATCCCCAAATTGGCAAATTCAGCCTTTTGTATTGATGCCGCAAAACAATGATCGATGGTGGCGATGATGAATCACGGCAATCCGCCCGTCGCCGTTGGTAGTATTAGATCCCCACAGAACCACGGCCTCCCTTCACCGTCCCCACTCTCTCTTGCAGCGCCTTCCAGAGTTCGCCTCGCTGACATCTTGCCCTACGATGGAGCTCCCATGGCTCCCTACTTAAGGGCCGTGGATGCCTTGTCCACCTCCCTCACGCGCCACAACGCTGCCATCATTGAGCTCGGCTCCGACGATGCTGCCTTGCTCCTCTGCGCCCTCGAGTCTGCCCGCCTCTACTTCCGCACCAGGAAGGGCGGCCGAGGAGTTTACACCTACAGGGCTGGAAGGTTATCTCTCGCACTTCTTTTTACTATAGTACTACTTTTTTTTGGAATTTAGTTAGTTACAGACTTACAGTGGTCGGCAAGTGTCTGTGGTAACGGCTGTTGTTATTATTATATGTTAATACTCCCTTATTAGTGATTTATATGATACTGTTAAATTCCTGAAATTTTAAGATGCTGAGTACGTATACCAGTTATTTTTTTGGATTTCATGATTGGTCTTGTCTTTGAGAATTTGGGCATGGCGAGAACAAAAATGTCAATGTGGACTATTTAGGACGTTTAATTTACTTAAGTGAAACTTCTGAAATTGGTTAATTCTAGTGGATGTACAGCTCAGAACCTTTTTTACTCTTTATATGCTCTTATTGTTTATCATCTCATTTTACTTTAGAATTAAAATCTTCTAGATTCTTATCTTGCCACGCATATAAAATATTAAAGTCTATGCATTAAGATAGCAAGTGTCCAGCCATATTCAAATATGGTACTAGGAGTATAATTTATACTTTATCTGCTTGCATTTAGTTTTCCATTTCATTTTCTGATATTCATATAAATTGTTTTAGTGCATACATTAGTTGTTCACTTTCCAAGCAATGAAACCAAATCATTCTCCCATTTTATAGTCAATTAAGTTAATCTATTTGTGAGTTTCTCAATGCTGTTTCCCTTTCTGTTATGTTCATCAGACACAGTCAACTTTGTTTATGTTGCATGACTTTCATCTAACATATTGATATTCCAAATTTTGCACAGGCCTCTGGAAGATGTAGATTCATCCCCTCCATGCTTGACTGACATCTTCAGATGCATGGGAAGGGCTGCTGGTGCTGCTTTATGTGCTATATCTAGGCATCTTCAGCTACGAAGCGAGTAAGCATAGTGTCCCCATCTCTCCCTCCATTTTTTTTTCATTTACTGTTATTTGCGCCACAGTAGCATTTTTTGTTTGCTCTTACTAGCATATTCTTGAAACCTTTCTATTTTCAGTGTCTTCAGTCACTTGCTTGATGATAGCCCATTGCCTGCTGGCGAGCTGTCTTCATCAATTCTTGTTGCCACATTTTCCCAGGTATCCTCGCAACAAGGGAAAATTGCACCTGTGGGAGGAAAGCATGCTTCAAATTGCGAAGTGGAGAAGGGTTTGTTAATGCTGATATCATCAGATGCTCCTGATCTTCAGGTATATTTCATATCTTTAATGTGCAATTGCGGTTTTGGTTACTTGGTCTGGATCTTCCATGCATATGTTCAAATCTAGACATTCTTCTTCTCTTTGAGTTATTCATTCTTCCAACCATAGGTTTGTGACTCCAATGGGCGTTGGTACCAGGCAGATAGTAGCTTGTCTCCTGGGGACCTTTTACTGCTTACAGGAAAGGCTCTCAGCCATGCCACTGCAGGACACCGGCCTGCTGCTTCCTATAGGGTCATCTCTGATAACTCTCTGATCCCACATTGTGGTGGAAGGTAAATATCCTGGAAGTTGTTTTGTTGGTAACACATGATTTGCTTTACGAGAGGGCTAACTGTATATATCCAGGACATCACTGGCATTTAGGCTACTGCCACAAAGCAATGCAATTCTGGATTGTACGCCAATTGCAGCAGCTGGGCATGTGATTCCTCAAAGCTATGTGCCAATATCTGTAAGCCAGTTCATGGATGATCTCTCTGCCGAGGAAGACATATTGTGTAACCATGCTGATTATGTAAGCAGTTCTTGAAGACTCCTATGTGTTTAAATTTGTGTGACAAATGACTTAGTTCAGCTCAGTTACTTTACTTCCACCTGATTTAATCGCAGTGTGACTTCTTTAGGATGAGTTGGTTTCTTTTTTCAACTGCCTATAGTTTGATCCTCTAGATCAATTTTCTAGAAAATGGTGTAGTTTGAGTGAAGCATGTGATGAGATCTCTATTCTCAGTTTGAATCTGCTTCAACAGGTACCTGCAGATAATTTGAATAGGGAGCCATCACTAAGAAGTGTGCTCTCAGATCCCATATCGTAAGTTAGACCACCTTGCATCGAATCTACTACTTTCATTACATCTTATGTGGTTCATATCTAATATAAATATTGTATTAATCTATTTTATGTTGTGCCAAACATTTCTCCAGTCTATCAAAATCATGATATCTGTGGATATTTTGTTTTCACTGTATAAATCTTCATTCTAAATTTGCTGTTTGAATTCGAGGATTCTCCAGTGGCTCATACCTTGAGGATGCTACGCTAGTTTCTTGTGGACATTCATTTGGTGGTCTTATGCTGAGAAAAGTCGTAGAAACTGTAAGTGGAGACAACGATGTATCTTTGGGTGTCTTATCTCTCTTTTCCTGGGATTCTATTGCAAAACCTGAAGCATCTGTCACTTGTGTGCTGCGTGTGTTCAGAAGTTACATTTACAGTTTAAACCAAACAGTCATAAGTAGGGCGTTTGTATGTCTTGGATGCAATCCTCTTGAACTGGCACTTATCTTCTTAGCTGTAGGCGGATAGGTTTCCTAGTTAGACCATAGCTTATCTTCTTAAGGAAAACATTAAGCTGATGGGAAGGGCCGAACTAGACTTTGAAAAGTTTTAGGCATGAAGTATTGGACCGATGAGCTCATTCTGTTTACATAATTTCTATGCTAATATTTGTTTCCAGTTTACTCTTTCTACTATGCTATATGCTTAAAATTATTTGGCTTACACTTTGTGAATTGCCGTGACTCAGTTTTTGTGCCATTACAGTCTAGATGCACACTCTGCAATGTAGAAATCGATTCTGGGTCATTGATCCCTAATCACGGTAATGTATACTCTCTCTCTCTCTCTCTCTCATACACACACACACAACCACACCCACACCCTTGGAATGAAAACTATTAGGAAAAAGCAATCTGCATGTTGTCTGAAATTTCTCCAGTTTAGGCTGCTTATATTCTTTGTTGGTTTTAATGATGATTGCCTCTGATATATATACAGCTTTGAGAGCTGCAGCTGTAGCAGTCAAGCAAGAGGATGAACGCAGACTATTCCATACTGCAGCTCTGCGGAAACGCAGGAAAGAAGCAAACGAGCACAGGGTAAATTTTGTATTTGCTTTAACTAACTTTGTTTGTGTATATAGTACTTAAAAATGTATCATGAATATAAGAACATAACCAATTTAAACTTCAATTGCTTAATTTTTTGGCCAGATCTCCAATCTGTCATGCCATTATATGCGGTTTTATATCATGTCAATAACCTGCAAGGATATTCATTTTTTTATGGATACTCCCAAACAATGACTACATTACCATGACTCCCTAGTTGTACCTTTTTCTGTATAAGCTTCCACCTTTCTTCCTAAATAAAGTTAGAAGAAAGTTTGGATTTTGACTTTTAGTCCTAGTCCTGTCTTAACAAACATAAAAGGAGTTGATCTAGTTATCAGTTCATTTAATGTCTTGAAGCTTCTTATCAAGAGTTGTAGTATTATTTCTACAGTTCTGGAATCTGGATATATGAGAAATATTTTATATGGATATTTCAATTTCTAGAAAGTATATGATCTTTATCGTATGTATGCAGTTTTGCCGTCATTTACAGTTTTGGACTCTTGAATAATGAGTCTTCTTTGCCTATCTTTTCCTGTATATTTTGTCTTATTAATTTTGCAACTCCAGGAAAATGGCGATATCACTCCAGAAAATGGATCGCATAGAGGTGTACAATATCCTTTCTCAGTTAATGAAAAGGTTATTATCAAGGTAAACTATCAAGTCCGCTGGTTTCATCACTTATGTTTCATTTACAAACACCTTGCTGAAGATACCATGCAATATCGTACAGGGCAACAGGCGGACACCTGATAAGTTTGTTGGCAAGGAAGCAGTGATAACTTCACAATGTCTTAATGGCTGGTTAGTTGCATAGACAACCCCTATAACGTTGATTGGTTTATTTGATTCAGAACCAGGGCATATTTTTCAATTACTCTGATAGGACCCTTGTTAATTGCATGGTATTGTACCGATTCTTTGAGGTGATTGATGATGGTAAAGTGCATTTTATGAAGGTATTTGCTTAAGATTATTGAGACTGGGGAAAATGTCCGCCTACAGTACCGGTCCTTGAGAAAAATGACAGGTTCCAATGATTCATAGGACAGGTGTGTATCTGAACCAGTTCAGACCAGCAGCTGATGGTAGAGACCTAAATTTGATTTTGAAATATAGCATGGAGGAATATGTCCTGTCCTGTCTCGGAGGCTGCATATGTTACATAGTAGTAGTAATTATTTGGTTGTATGCTCTAGTTTAGAGGCAGAGATAGGAAAAGGGGGAGAAGGCTTGTAGTGTTGTGTAGCTCCATGCTGATATCAGCTTTCCTTTGTTCTCTGTAGAGGAAACGGATGAACATCGTAATCCCACCTTAATGGAAAGTTGATCAGAAGTTCACAAGAAAAACGAAAGATTGTGTCATTTTACTGTCTTGCGTTTTCTTGGATGAAAATCAAAATTATAGGTGGCATTCAAAAAGAATTTACAAACAGGATTACAATTTGAAGTGGAGAGATTCTGTTTCCAGAAAACAAAATAGGAAGCAAACAAGGTATGTAATGTATGATAATGTGTATAGGAAGGGGTTAGCACTTAGCACAATCTGGGAAGTGGTCTATTATGTTGAGGAGCAAGCTTCACCATTCTTGCCATCTGACCCTTCATCTCTCTGCACACTTTCTCCAGCTCCACCACTCGCCACTGCATCCTCTCCAGATTCGTCTTCATCCCCTCCTTGTCTTCGCTCGAGCACTCTGTCTCAGTCTCAGTCTCGTTGTTTTTGTACACCACCAGCTGATGATCTTTTCTGCCAAAATTGTGATCTTCGACCACAAACTCAGTGTTCTCACTTGGAACGTTGCAACGTTGACAAGATAGTGCTTGGATCGCGATTCTTGGAGGTATCCGAGGGTTCTTGGCCAAGTCCTTGCAGGCTTCGAGGCTTAGCTTCTCGTAGTTTAGACATCTGCACAGCCTTGATCTCTCCTCTAAGGAAAGAGAGGGATGGGCCTGCATATAAAAAAACACATTATTATTTCTTGGATTAATTACCTAATCAATAATAATGGTTGCATTTACTGTGTCACAAAAATTTGTCATGACTAAGAAAATTGGGCGGTCACAGATGCAATCAATCTATCGAAAACGTCCAATAAATAAGAAACTATGTAACGTGACTTCTATTGTCTTTTTCTATGGAAGATCAAGCTTATATAATACCTACCCCTCACGGCATGCTAAATAAGATTCAGGCAGTCAAACACATTAAAACCCACACAATAAAAAAAAATTAGCAACATATAGTACTCCACAAAATATATAAAATAGCAACTATTTGTACTAGGAAACAACGAGTAGTGTCCCGTGATACTACAAATTGTATATATCATTTCTTAAGTATGTACCATGCATATATTGCTAATACAATATATACACTTGTTTAATTAGACAAAATAATAAAATAGGAGGAATATAAAGGCAATGCTACTATTATACTAATAGGTCTGGTTCCATTGCTGACAAACAAAAAGCTGCTGGCAGGTTTTAATTAGTGGACAACATGAGTCATGGAATATTAAGCCTTTTGTTTTGGTTAGATAATGACAATTAGTACTGTCTAAACAGTTGTAGGATTCACAGGCAGATATAATCACATACACAACTACACTACACACAACAACTAAGGAGAAAACAAATCAATTCACCTCACTAATTAAGAGATGTAGTACATCCTGGCAAAGAAGAGAAGAGAAGAGAAGAGTTAGGCTTAAACACAACTCACTCAAACAATTGAACCTTAACCAATGGCAAACAAAAACTCAAAAATTTGTCCAACTTCAAAAGATTTAAAGTGGTGACGTAGTCTGTCAGCCATATTAGTGGGTTTCAAGAGCAATAATTCAAAGTCAGGAAGTCCCTTTGTCTTGTATGTCAATGTTATGCATTTGTTTCTGTCCCCAGCCATCCCACACCACAAATTCCACATCCAACACTATACATTGAATTACACACAAACACAGACTGATATAATCATGAAGAAATGAAAATGCTTAACAATATTGTAATTACCTGAAGATATATATCAATTGCTGTATAAACATGATCAAAAGAATCCCTTGCACAGTCAGGCAAGCTCTCAGCAACAGCAAGAAACTTAGGCAATTTGAGGGCAGGATCAGGCCCAATCTCCCCCAAATACATATCAATCATAAACCCTAATTTCACCATCCTCTCCATCGACATGTCTTCATAGTGATACACAAACAATCTGATCAGCCTCACCACCAAATTCACATCATACACCCCTCCTCCCCCGCCGGACACCAGAAGGTCATCCAGCTTCGCCTGATCGAGCATCCCTCCGATCAGCCGCTCCAGCGCCGCCCTCCTCTCCCGGCTGATCCCCAGCCCCGAGACCAGCTTTAGCACCCAAAAAAGCCCCCTGCAGGAGAACGCACTCCTCCCTATCACCACCACCCCGTGCACCGCCGTGTCGGCCAGCCCCCAGTACTCCGCCCGAACCGGCCTGATCCCGCCGCCGTTGGTTTTCAGATATTGCAGTAGGAATCTCGTGATGACTAAATTGCTGTTTTCGGCTCCGTACAAGCCTAATGCTTTAAGAAAATAATGAATGATTTTAGGGGTCAAAGTCGCCATATCTTGGAACCACCACGCATAAGGTTTCCGCGACGACGGAGAACTAGAGCTCCGATCAGTGTCGGGGGAGGACGAGGAAGAGGAGGATGAGACGGAGAGGAAATTGACGTGTGAATTCTGGGCGATCTTTGCTAGAAGAGATGACATCAGCTTGTCGACGAGGCCGCAGGTGTGGGCGTAGTCGAGGAAAGGATCGCAGCTCTTGAGGCTGGCGACGACGTCGTTCCATGACCAGTGGAAGATTTCCTGAAGGAATTGCTCGGTTTGAGCTAAGAGATTGAATGGAGATTGCTTCTCCGTCATGCCTAGGAAGACTGCGCAGCAATGCAGGAGGGCGACGTTGGAGACGTTGATGGATAGGGTGCCGTTGTTGTAGCAGAATCTCGAGACGAGTTCGAATCCGGCAGCGCCACCGGGGAATTCGGCGATGTCGATGCCGGAGCTCCTGATCTGAGTAGTTCTCTTCTCTTGCTTCACTATCTTCCTCAGCTTGCCAGAATATTTGGATAGAATCCTCTGCGAAAAACAAATACTCCATATTTATACTACTGTGGGTATAGATATTAACACAACACACATTTATGGAAGGTTGTTAATTACTAGACTAGTTACCTCGGAGAGGAAGAATGTGTGTTGGCCATTGATGAGAATTTGGAGATGCCACATTTCTGACATGGTGGGAATCTGCTTTGCATTAAATGATGATTTTGTAACTTGTAGTTGTACAACTACAAGCTCACCTCTCTCTCTATATATATAGATTGGTGATTGTGTTAATATGTGTGTGTGTGTGTGAGGTGCTCAAGGCTGATTTTTTCTGCAACATCACGAGCCAGTGGAGCTGTGTATGGTATAAATATAGAAAGTGATGCATATATGACATTCTTGACGTTTTTTTTTTAAAAAAAAATTATACTAATTTGTTTTTATTGCCCTACTGTTTTTTGTATCATTGTAAAATGAATTTGTTTTGGGGATAGGGTTGAAATTATCGCTCAAATCTGTGGTTTCTCTTTCAATTCCAAGTGGATAGATCATAGATAACATAATGTAGATTCTCGCGTTTCAGATTATCATTAAAGGGTGGGATAGTTGACTCAAGGAGTTAATTAAGGTTGCTACTTACCTTAAGGCAAGGATCGAATTAAGACCATTTACTTAAAGATAGACGAGTCCATGTCACTCGACCACACCACACCCTTTTAAGTTTTGCATTTCAGAATATGATGATATATATACCAACTAATGAACCATATTTTGTGAATATCATTAATTAAAATTGACTGTAGTGTATGTGATATCATGATATGTAGGGAATTTGTATGTCATGGGAAGATAAATATGGAAAGTGTAGTAAAATATGATACTCCCTTCGTACCCTAAAAATAGGACTTTGGGGTGACATAAGTTTTAACACGGAATTGACAAAAACATGAGAGAAAAAAGAGAAAAGCAATTGAACTAGTTTTAGTGGATAGTAAGACTCACTAATATAATGAATGGCCAAAAAGTTTTCTAAAATAGAAAGTGGACTGTTTTTGTGATACTAACTAAAATGACAAAGGAAAATTATTTTTGGGATGGACGGATTATATTTTGTTTTTATCCTTTTCTGCTATATGCATTATTCTTAGAGTGCACTGAACATATATACAAGAAAATGTAGGGAAATTAGTAAAATATATTTAGACAAATTCTGTAGAGTCAAAAAGGCTGAAAGTGTAATTGCAAAATTGTTTGTGAAGCAGCATCACATTTATGATGGTCACTTGCTTTGTCTCTACGTGGAAAAGCACCTCATGAACATGTGAAACTTAGGAAGGGGCCCTATAATATTTATTTGGATTATTTTGGGTCCAATTTCCAACTCCATGCTCCAACTTATTGTATTTTTATGCTTACCTGATTTATAACTTTTATGTTACATATACGATTATCATTTTACCATTGAACTTGCGACTCAGTTTCTATTTGGATTTATGTTAATGTGAAAGTTTAGTTTTATGAATTATAAAAATACAGCTCATCAAAATATTTTTGAGGCGAACAATATTGAACCATCTTGTTCCGCAATTTGAGATGATTGTCGTTTTCAAATTTCAATATAATAGTATTTCAATTAGTTGATAATGAAGCATATATAGTGATACACATACAACCTATACGATGGAAGCCTCAACATCAGCCCAACCAGGCAGCCCAACATGCGACTCCGCCAGCCTAGACAGCATCGTGCAGCCCCGCCCGCCCACCGCCTGCTCGGTCATCACAAGCCCCACGGAGTCTTGATACTTTGTGGGACGAATGGACGATAGTGATAAGGATTAAGGAAGATTGACATATATGCCTTTTTTTTTGTTAAGCATACATTCATGTTATCTTTTCTTTTATTGAGTTTTAGAATTTGTCGATTTTTTTCAAGTCGTATTATTGAGATTCAAATTGCATAAAGTTTAAAATTCTTTATATATGATACTCATTGAGAAATAATGACTATCTATTTTTGATTGTGAATTTAAACTCGTGTCATTTATAACTTTGTCTATTTTTTTAAACGGACGTAGTATATACATAGCTTTATAGGTGATGGTGATGATTTTCAAGTGATTATTGCTTCATAAAATAAACAAAAATTTAAATGGAGGTCGATTGGAATATCCAACAATTAATGGGACAAAAGAATCAAAGCAATAAATCACCATGTTATACACGTATGTTCAAAAGGTAATTAGTTTATGTTTAGATCCTATATGCCTTGCCTTTACATGAATTAGATTCCATCGATGGGAATATACATCTTAATCATTTCTTGAGGTCATATCTTAATTCTTTTTTAAATTAATCAATAATGAAAACGCATAGTAATAATTTTGTGTGGTCTAAGAAGAAACCAATAATTATGCTTTCATTGTCCCTCAAATCAGTATCCATATTATTATTTCATCAAATCATAAAAGGCCTTCCTTTTTAAAATGTCAAATTTTAAATGAACGGCTTTAGTAGTATTAAAATATAGAGAACAATATGACAGAAATTTACTCGGAATTGATAAAAGATAGTATTTATTATGGCCCAATTAAATGTATCTGTATTGTTTTTTATAAATAAAAAAGACCCGTGGAGACACATACTACCTCTTTAATAAATTAAATAAATCCTTCAGTTGGCACAATCAAAAGGGAAGTCGGAATAAAATGATTGATTGAATTTTACGCGTCTGAATTTATTAATGGACTCGTACCAGCAATTTAGGTTTAATTGTTAATTTGTTCTCCCCCCCTATAAATATGGAAAGAAAGAGTAGCCCTTATAAATAAATATAGCCCTTAGAGTCTCCACAATAGGTAGGACACATTGGTGGACAAATCACTTTTATTTGTCAACAGCGAAAAAAAAAGTATCCAAAGTAATAGTGGACACTTTTTATTTGGACACATTTTAATTTTCAATTGTTGGTATATTTTAATTCAATGTGAATAAAATTATCGGAAAGAAAATAAATTGTGGAAGGGAGTATTTATTAAAAACAAACGAAAATTAAAATATATATATATATATATAGGATTGTGATCAAGATAGAATCATTCTTAAACGTAGAACCATTCTTAAACGTAGAACAAATGCCAAACGGAGGTCGTTAGATATTTTAATCCAATGGTGTTGATTTGCACAACAACTTCCCATTACAACCAAAACTATTATTAATGTGTGAATGCAGATAAGTGAAAAAATAAAGCATGCATGGACTCTTCTTCGTTTCATTCATTCTTCCATCAACATGTGAGTTTTTTCACATGTTGAGTCCGGAATGTCGTGAAAACATAGTCTAATATGTATGATTTTTAATCTTGACCGTCATTTTTTCCTCATCCAATAAATAAAATATGTAGAGTTCTAGGTTCTACACTTAAGAATGGTTCTATCTTTAACGCAACCCTATATATATATATATATATATATATATATATATATATATAGGGGAGCGTTATTCTCCTTTTCACATCTTAGATCATTTTTCCTTCTTAATATTACGCGTTAGATCTAAGGCATCAACGGATCAGATTGATTCTATAAAACTGGTTCCGTGTTGCATTATAGAAGGTGGTTGTATGCATTACAGGGTTATTATTGACATTTGACGGAAAAGTAACTGCCACATTTTGGTATCTGCGAATAATGCACCACATGGTCACGAGTAATGCATATAATTGACTATATAATGCACAATATGTGAACTGCAATGCATACGAATAAGATGTACCATGTTATAATGTTTGGACACACGTTTCTTGTTTCCCCTAAGGGTTTAATAAGCTTAGGGGCTAGGGTATAGTACGTAGACACGTATGTAATCTTCACATGGTAACGAGTAATGGATATAATTGACTATATAATGCACAATTTGTGAACTGCAATGCATACGAACAAGATGTGCTGTGTTATGATGTTTGACACACGTTTCTTGTTTCCCCTAAGGGTTTAATAAGCTTAGGGGCTAAGGTATAGTACGTACGCATTAATAACAAATTATAAAACGATACGAATAATTCATCAAATTGTCACGAGTAATGGATGTTATTAACTATATAATGCACAATATGTGAACTGCAATGCATACGAATAAGATGTACCATGTTATGATGTTTGACACACGTTTCTTGTTTCCCCTAAGAGTTTAATAAGCTTAGGGGCTAGGGTATAGTACGTAGACATTACTAACAAATTGTTGTTATTGGAATATACGTATGTGCATTATTTGGTTTAGGTAGTGCATTATGTAGCTGTTAATTGTCATTATCTCAGTATATTATGCATTATTAGAGGTATTGTGTATATGGGTTAATCAACGGATTGAAGATTACATACGTGCATTTAGTAATGTCTACGTACTATACCCTAGCCCCTAAGCGTATTAAACCCTTAGGGTAAACAAGAAACGTGTGTCAAACATCATAACATGGTACATCTTATTCGTATGCATTGCAGTTCACATATTGTGCATTATATAGTTAATAACATCCATTACTCGTGACAATTTGGTGAATTATTCGTATCGTCTTATAATTTGTTATTAATGCGTACGTACTATACCCTAGCCCCTAAGCTTATTAAACCCTTAGGGGAAACAATAAACGTGTGTCAAACATCATAACACAGCACATCTTGTTCGTATGCATTGCAGTTCACAAATTGTGCATTATATAGTCAATTATATCCATTGCTCGTTACCATGTGAAGATTACATACGTGTCTACGTACTATACCCTAGCCCCTAAGCTTATTAAACCCTTAGGGGAAACAAGAAACGTGTGTCCAAACATCATAACATGGTACATCTTATTCGTATGCATTGCAGTTCACATATTGTGCATTATATAGTCAATTATATGCATTACTCGTGACCATGTGGTGCATTATTCATAGCGGTTTCCAGCCATTATTAGATTACTATTGTACCCTCATAATGCACAAAATAGGACAAATAATGCAACACGGGATTAATTACCCAATGTTGATCTTGACCGTCCATTTCTCTAATCTAATGGCTGATATTAAGAAGGAAAAAGGAGGAAATATAGGAAAAGGAAATGAATACATCTATATATATATATATATATATATATATATATATATATATATATATATATATATATATATATATATATATATATATATATATATTGTCCAGTGCCACGGCGCCGGATCTGTGCAATAGACCGCCGCGGCTCTCCACACCCCGCCGCGTCCAGGCCGACTAGTCGGCCTTGTGCTGTCCGCCGCCACCCGCCGCGCCTCATGTGTCCACCACTTAGGGAGGCGCGGCGCCGCCGTGTCCTCCCTATTGTGGACACTCTTATGAATCGTGGTTGGACTTTACAATATCAAAGGTGTGTTTAGTAGCCAAGATTAGACGTCACCACGGTTCGGGAACCGGCGGTTCACGGTTCGGAACCGCCGGTTCCGGTTTGAAAATAAGTGGAACCGAAACCGGCCCGGCCAAGGATCGGCGGTTCCAGTTCCGGAACCGTGAACCGCCGGTTCACGTGAACCGCGGAACCGCCTAGGTTTGCCCGGTTCCGGGCCGGTTTTGGGCCGGTTCATCCGGTTCGGCGGTTTTTTTTTTTTTGCATTTTAAATTTGTAATTCAAGTAAAATATGTAGATATATTTGCATAAATACAATTAGAATAAAGCGATGTTCAAATGCAATTTTATTGATACAAATTACAACTTTAAAATTACAAATTACAACTTTAAAATTGCAAACTACAAACAACTTTAAAATTACAAATTACAACTTTAAAATTACAAATTACAACTTTAAAATTACAAATTACAACATAAAAATTAGAAATTACAACTTCAAAATTATAAATTACAAAAACTTAAAGTCTTGATTACAATTTACAGAATTACATATTCGAAACAAAGGGGAGAAAAAAGAAATAAAGGAAAAGGACTTGAGCTCAAATTAAATTTAAACTTAAATTTAAAATTTAAGTTGAAATTTAAGTTGAGATGCCTACGTATCCTCAATGCTCAATTGCATTTTGGAAACAAAGTCCACGTAGTTCTCTTACCTTGCTTACCTATTTGGCTTGATTGAAGGAATTGGCGCCTACTCTTCTTCGTCGGGGAAGTAGTCTTGGTCGGGTTGTACTACTTGATTGTCCCAATTCGGTTCTTGGTCTCTAATTTCGGCGGAGCACCAATCATCAAGTAACATGGTGGCTTCCATGTTTTGCCCGGTGAGTCTAATTCTTCGGTCGTCCAAGACGTTGCCTCCAACACTAAAGGCGGACTCGACGGCGACAGTGGAAGCCGGAACCGCAAAGATCTCCTTGGCCATTGATGCAAGGATTGGAAAATCTTTCTCGTGTGATCCCCACCATTCTAGGACGTCGATTTGTTGGGGAACGGGACCTCCTTCTTCCTCATTTAATGAAAAATGTGAGTCAAAATATAAATCTAACTCACTTGTCGAATGTGCCATCCTTCCTCCGCTGCTGAAGCCGTATAGGTCCGCCAATTGGGATTGGGCGTCGGGGTCATCAACTTGGAAGAAGCCAAAGTTATGTGTTTGACGGGGGGGTCTAGGTCGAACTTGGTGGGTAGTGTTGTACTTGGCTTCGTAATCGTGAAAGAGAGCCCGCAAGTCGAACTCAAAATTTCTTTGGAGGCTTGGGAGGTGGGGGAGGTTTATTTGGAATGTTTGGGCAAGGTTTATGTAGTTGTCGTCGTCTTCGTCAGTTTGCAAAGCTCGGAGTGGTTCAAGATCAATAGAAGCTAAATTATTGTAATAAAATTCTAAAATTTTGAAAGTACCAACTAGTTTCCACTTTGGATCCAAAACTTTGTCAAGCAAAAAAACAGTTGGGATCTCATTGAAATACTTGAGCCATTTTTCAATCATGTAATATAAAACACACATTAGCTCAAGATTGTTTGTGGAATTTTTCATTGCAGTTTTAAAACCAAGTGATATGATCATGCAATGTTCTAAAACACGAACGGATGTGCAATAATACACACCCGATAACTCCATAGTGGCATTTCGAAAACCTTTGAATAATTTAAATAAGCTCATGCTTTGTTCCCAACAAGAAGATGTTAGATACAAATCATCAACAGGGCAAGTTCTATAAAAATCAACTAAATAATCTATATGCTCTAATGTAG
This sequence comes from Salvia splendens, assembly GCF_004379255.2. Taxonomy (NCBI): domain Eukaryota; kingdom Viridiplantae; phylum Streptophyta; class Magnoliopsida; order Lamiales; family Lamiaceae; genus Salvia; species Salvia splendens. The sequence goes on along the minus strand of NC_056035.1, from coordinate 9,181,636 downwards.
ATTGCAACATGTCATATGTAGAGTTCCATCTAGTAGACACGTCTAAAGTAAACTTTGTGTACCTTATTTTCTTCGAGTGGCAATACTTCTTCCACGCCTTGCCAATTTGAGGCTTCCAGTGGATCAAGGATACAGCTGTAGTAATAGGTTGAATATGTCTTTGCCATAAAGACAAAACATCTTGTACACATAAGTTTAAAATATGACAAATACATCATTGGTGAAAATACTTACCACTTATCACCGGGGAACAAGCCGCAATTAAATCGGATATACTTGCGGTGTTGGCGGTTGCGTTATCAAAACCAACCGAAAATATCTTGTTGCATAACTCATACTCATTCAAAACTTGAATAATTAGAGATGCAATTGCTTGTGCGGTGTGTGGGGAAGGGAATTGTCTAAAACCAATTAAACGTTTATTTAAAGACCAACTATTGTCTATAAAATGACATGAAATTCCCATGTAGGAATTTCGTTGGAAAGAATCCGTCCACACATCGGAGCAAATATTAACTTTGTGCCCCAAGGTGGATAGAAATTTTCCAATCTCCCTTTTTTTGTCAAAAAACTGACGGTTGTTAGATCTTTGAGCAGTAGTGGGGGGAATTCTTTTTGCAGCAACATTAAAAGCTTGTTGCATAGTAATTTCATATTTTCTATCATTAAAAAAATTGAACGGCAAATGTTTCATTGCCGCCCATCTTACCATGGTATCGGTAACATTTTTAGGATCATATTTAAATAGTGGCGTACCTGTTTGAGACGATGAGCCGGAGGGGAAGTTGATTTGGGTTTGGGACTTAGTATGTCCATATTCCACGGGGTGTTTTGTCTTCAAATGCTTATGGAGAGTACCATATCCCCCACCGGTTCCAAAGGGATAGACTTTATCGCAATAGTTGCAATATACTTTGAACTCACTTGTCTCCACGGTAGTGGTCGGATCATTAGGATTTGAAATTACAACCGGTACCTTCTTGTAATGTTTGGTGAAGATATCGGATTTCAACTTGGGAGGCATCTTCTTCTTTTGTCGTCCTGCGGAAGGAGGAGGAGCATCGGCCTCCTCATCATCATTTTCGCTTACTTGGCCGGTGCTAGAAGGGGGGAATTGATGCGATCCATCATCGCCTTCGTCCGACGATAGATTCACATCGTACTCGAACCGCGAAGCCGAATGTGAATGCCCCCCTTGTTGGTCGTCGTCGTCGGGCCCGCCGAGGGCAAGTAACAAGGCCGCATTTCTATCTTCTTCCTCCTACGAAAATTATACGATACGACTAAGTAAAAATACTAACACAAATGAATTTAATACTAACATAAAAATAAAACACATTAGAACTTACTTGTACTCGAAGAGCGGCTTGCCTTCCCACCTCCTCCGCAACTTGTGCTCTAGTAGGGGCACGGCGACGACGAGTATCACTTTGATCTTGGGCAAGTCCCTTTCCCCGATCACCGCCACGACGAGATGAAGACATGATATTTATGGAAATTCAAAGTGGAGAGTAGAGAGTAGTGTGATTGTGTGAATATGATAACGTGAACAACGTGAGTAAATTATGAGCGCAAATAACGTAAACAACTTGAGAGAATGAGGACGGAGAATAGAGAAATTGAGAGAGAAATTCTTATTAACACAAGAATGGGGTGAGTAGAAATGAAGAGGATGAGGGGTATTTATAGGGGAAAATTGTGATTAAAAAAAATCAAATTTTGAAAAATCACGGCGAACCGCCGGTTTTCGGTGGAACCGGCGGTTTTGAGGACCGTTTGAAATTTCAAATTTTGAAAAATGCGGCCGGAACCGCCGGTTTTCGCCGGAACCGGCGGTTTTTCAGCCGAAACCGGCGGTTTCCGTCAACGGTTTCTGACCAAACCGGCGGCCGGGGGAGCGGTTTCTGAAAAGGCTAAGAAGTAGGTCTGAAAAGGTGTCGGGATCCGCCGAACCGGCGGTTCCGGCGAAACCGGCGGTTCGGAACCGCCGGGTACGGTTGGCGAAATATGGGACCCGGAACCGGCCCGGCGGTTCCGGTGCCGGTTCGAACCGCCGCCGACGGTTCCGGTTCCGGTTCGGAACCGCCGGTGACGGTTCCGGGCCGGTTCGTCCGGTTCGGTTCGGATTGGTGACCTCTAGCCAAGATTAGCCTTTAGATAAAACCAGACCAACATAAATTGGTAGTGTAGTAGTCAAAATTACTAAAAACAAAGGCTCGTATTAATATCTCAGCATGTGCCATTTTGACTCCTGGATGGGACTCGGCCAAGTTGGGTTGGTCTGTGCCCGGCCTATTTCACTAGTCTAAGAGCACCCCAACCCCGTCTTCAATTTAGGCTCATGTCCTCTCCACATCATTATTTCCATAAATTTGAGTCTCAGGCCATAACTCCTCTAACCCTGCAATCCCATCTCAGGCCACAACTATTAAATTGCACTATTCACAACTTCAACATATTTTACTTGAAAAAATTGCAAACGTTGAACAATTATAACACGAGAAATTCATTTTTAATTCAAAAATAATAAATTATAAGCTTAAAAATATTAAAAATTAGAACAACAAAAAAAATTCCCAAAAAAATTACTTCTTCATCGGCTTCCTCTTCCTCTCGCCCCTCTTCTTCCTCTTCAAAATGCAAAAAAAATGAGAAAATTGGGGTTAGTCGCCCCTCTTCTTCCTCTCCCCCTCCCTCTTCTTCCTCTTCCAAATGCAAAAGAAACCAGAAATTGGGGCTCGGGACCGGAAAAAGCTCACCTCCAACGCCGGCCAGGCCCGATCCCGGGCACGGCCCCGGGACGCGACTGCGTCACCGGGACCGTCCCAGGCCGGAAATTAGGGAGGTTTAACGCATGGGCCGAGGGCCGGGACCTAGGTGTGGTCCGGCCCGCTAGCGTTGGGGATGCCCTAAGCATGAGTAGTCTATGAATTGTCCAACATGATCCACTGTACTTGAGTTGTTTAGGACCTTTGTAGTTTATAAATAGAGACAATACCTCTAGCCCTGTAATATTGGTTGATACTATTAAAACTGAAATTTGATGTTCTCTTTTGAAGTCATGATTAGTCTTATGTTTTGAAGGTTTTGGATTAGGGAACTCAGATTGTCCTAATGTGTTATCTTAGTACTATTAATTAGTGATTTAGAGAGGTCCCTCTAACACTTTGCTAGTATATACACCACAGCTTAAAGAAGAAACTCAAATTTGTAGAACTTGTATCAGCACATAAATGAAGAACTGGAATCCACATAATCCAAAACAAAAACAACATTGCAGAACCTACATATATATAGATAATTAGAGGGCCAACTATTTTCAGAGAGCAATACTACAACTGCAAGTCTGCAATATGAGGTTGGAAAGTTCATAACTATACATTGCATATTTGTACTACAAGACTCTACAACCCAGCAAATGAGACATGGTGCCAAAAGATCTAACTCATGAGTCAAGGTTACAAAACATGGGAATGTACTGTTGCACTACAACTGCCAATCTATCGGAGATACTCCCAATTTCTCCAAGAGCTGGTTTGTCCGAGAAAAGTGCCTGACAGTTTAAAATTGCTATTAGTACAGGCCGGTATATAATACCCCTATATCCTTTATCGTTGTCATGCAAAAACACTCAAAGCTATAAACCACTTCCTTTGAGAAAATAAGGTGAACATGTTGGAAGAAGGCAATAAATCTAAAATCAATAACGAACACAAATTACTAGAAGCCCAAGCCAGGACAGCAACTCAAAGTCCCCAAACCAAGACAACTCACCTGCATCCAAAGAAGCCCCTGTTTGCGGATAAACCTGAAGGATGTGCTGATTTAAGAATATAGTGCTTTGATTCATCTATCAACCTGCAAAACAAAATTCCCCAAAACCTGTCAGATTCATAATCTGATACCTATTCGGTTTATGGATGGTTCTTGTATATTAGAAAAGCATTTTCTTTTTGCAACATAAATTTCAACCAAAAAAGATTAATCTAAGTTTCTGCTGAAGCCCAAAGGAAAGGCAGAAATAGCATGCAAATGCCAATCACAGATTATCCAACACAATTCTTTCTTTCAGTGCTCATAAATTTATTGACACATTTCGCATAGATTGCTATTCACAGGAAATTTCAGAAACTGGTGCTTCAAGTAGTTGTCAAAAGGTAGATTGTAACAAACTAGTCCCAGTATTATAAAAGAGCTGAAGTGACTTTTGGGCGGTCAGAGTAATTTGCCAAAATTCTGAAAGGGCCGTGTTAGTAGTGAAATAATCAAATAACTTTAAGCTTCTTATATACTTGAAAACTTTATAGAAAGTGATCTGATAAGAGCCACAAAACTTTGGACAAGATCGATAATAAAAAAGAATTTCCATACAAGCATGTTTGACCATCACTTAGACATGTATCGTGAAATAGATTACCGGGATTTCGCCTGGGCATAGTTTCCCCAGAGGAGAAAAACAACTCCACTTCTTTTCTGTGAAATTGCTCCAATTATAGCATCAGTAAACTGCTCCCACCCTTTTTTGGCATGAGAGTTGGCCTCATGCTGTCTAACTGAAAACAAGATAGGAATAGGGATGCATTTATGTGAGACCAGTCAATGCAAAGCACCGTATGCAGTAAATTTGATGCTGTCAACTTGGTTGGGGGGGGGGGATTTCTATAACAGACCCCTCTCTATCCTACGGACCAATGAAATATTGATAAGCAGCAAATCAACAAAAACACATGCATATCAGCATAAAAACAGTTTCCTCCATCACATAAATATGACTTAGTTAGTATGAAAGGGGAAGAAAGGAGCTTACCTGTTAGAACAGCATTTAATAGCAGGACACCCTAGAGATCAAGACAACAGAGTCAATTCTTGAGGAGATTAAATAGACGTTCACTCAATAAAGTGGTGGTTAGGAATTAAAAATATAACTCACTGTAGTCGGTCGACTGAACTAATCATGCAAGATAATAACTAGATTTAATTATTTCACATGGGGTTTATTTTAACACACAAGGAAATGACAATTGGTGTTACAGCATCAGTTAGTGTTTTTGTCCCCTTTGATGAACTAATTGGGATCTAAAATTCTTTATTCCGTATTGCTCATATTATTCAGCAACCACAAGCCAAAGAAACAGCAAATAGTGATAACATTTGTGTTGAAAAAAACTCACGACATTGAATAAACTTTCTGATGCAGCATTTAATTAAAGATAGACATATCAAAAAAGACAAAGAACATCCCCACTATATTTAGGCTAGCTTAGAAATAAATCCATAGATCCAGAGAAGAAAAAAAGTTGTTATTTTCCAAGAAAGAGCCTTATTTTCCAAACACACACTGTAATTTTCATGTCTTCTTGAACTCATACACACTCTGCAACCCAAAAAAACACCTCAGAGGAATCTCTTCAAAATATCTACAATCTCCATAAACATGAATGTAAGTAGCCCCAAACACATTGGATTGTCACTAGTCACTACCTCATCTTATGTGGCCACAATAAGTCTTATCCTAAGCTTACAAAATATACGATCCAGAAACAAACTATAATACAAAGAGGAATAGATGCATCTGAACATAGCAAGAGAAAATAGGAATCAGCCGTTGGGATATAAGTATATTACCTGTATAGCCCATTTTTCAAGATTCCCATTAGATGGAATTGTGCATCCCAAATCTTTCTGGAGCTCTTTATATATGTTTTGAAGACTTGAAGGCACTTTTATGCCTTCTGGCACAGAGAAAGAGAGGCCCATCGCTTGTCTTGGTCCATGGTATGGGTCCTGATGAAATTACAAGGATTGTTTTATTATTTCACAAGTAGATATGCAAATTCTCAGCTCTTGAATGATTTGAAAGAACAGCAATCAGCAGATGACAAAAGACAATGCTATCAACTCTTGTTTTTTCACTTATTCTTCATATTTCTTGATTTTATTTTTTTAAACTATTTTGAAATTCACTTTCTAAGGCAAACAAAGTCTTTACCTGTCCAATAATAACCGCCTTTACTGAGTCAAATGGAGTGGTGTTAAGAGCATTAAAAATCAGTTGCTGGGGAGGGTAAATAGGTGTGCTACCATGGCATATTTCAGTCTCCACAAACTCATACAACTTTCTTGCATAAGGCTTTTGCAGCTCCCCAGATAGCACTTTTGACCAGGTCTCCTCCACCAGTAGCTCCTCCAATTTTACATACCCCGCCCCTTCATTAACCAAATTGCATAAGAACATGCAGCATTAGTTAATATTACTGCTATAAGTATGCATCAATCTATAAATTTAGATGAGAACAAGCAGTTTTTTACTAGTATTTTGCAGATTCCAAATATGCAAAGATGTAAACCAAAAGTTCATACAAAGATGGTAAAGAGAAAAGTAGGGCCATCTATTTAACTCGAACGAAATTGGTACAGTTTCACATAACAGCTTTTGAAGCAAGTCAGAAGCGACTCCAATCAAATGCTTTCTGTTACACATACACAACTCCATATACGCAAAAGTATGAAGAAAATGCTAACGACTCACTACAGAGTGTAACTCGGAAAAAATGTTCTTTTGTATCAATATTATATCAGTATCCAAAATGCATAAAAGAAAATACATACATCGTTCTGAAAATTAAAAAAGAGAGATGATCAAACTAAGAATATAATGAATAAAAAAAGAGATACCAACAGGAAGAGATGTGAAGAAGAAGAGGAAGATGGTTGACCTGTAGCAACTGCCTTGGAGAGTTTATCAGAGCAGAGTTTGAGGTTCCGCTTGGACAGGGCGAGGGATTTGTTGTATTCCATTCTGCGCTTCTGCTCCGGGGAAATGGACAACGCCGACTTGGAGGAAGCGGCGGCATCGTCGTCCTTGAGCGAGGAAAGTGTGCTGAGTGGAGGCGAAGAGGCTCTCTTGAGACGTTTCGCCGCCGGTTGCTGGAAGAAGTCGATTAGGGTTTTGGCAGGGGCCGCCATTGTATTCGTAGTGGAGATTTCTGAAGCCGTTTGCGGGGTGGCGGGAATTCGGGTTTTCTGCCGTCGTGCCGCTTTTTATTTCATAATTTCCTCAATTTGTTTAAGCGGTGACAGATTAATCAATTTCCTCTAAAATTGCGCCAACCAATGCAATATTTAAATTAATTTTAAAAAATAAAAATAAAAATACTCATTTTTATAATATAGTATTTTGAAAAATCTATATTTAATTGATTTCTTTAAATGGGCCAAAATATGGTTGACCGACCATTTTTGACGTCTTCACCAAAAACTGTTATCTAACACTGAAAGTATCAAATTTAATGTTCTTAACCAAAATTATACATCAAGCATATGTTTAGGACCACACATGAGTTTATTAACCTTGAATGACTCGTATTAAATCAAGAATAACCGGTTAAACCACACACTCTTAGCAATTTGCATAGTATCGTATCGAATTGTTCTATCACAGGAACCGAACATTATAACAGAGATAGCATATCAATTAGTCCGAGGTAGTTCACAATTATCCATACAAACCGCAGCAGGATTCAAGATTCACAACTACTTTAACTATTTCAGCACACCCCCAAAATTTCTGGCTACCTGTGTCAACGCCACGGCCACTCTAACTGTTCTACGTCGCCTGTGCTTACATTCCAAGCACCTTGAGCAATCTCGGTAAATAGTTGTTCCCAACCCCAGCTAGAATATCCCAGAAAGAGCCAGAAATCACTAACAGATTGGTTTCCACTTCTTATATCTTCAACTAGGCTAGGCTTCGCCGCTTGATCCATCAAGTATACGTTTGGCAGGATCTCCACGGATCGGCCCTCAATAAATTTGTGTGTTAACGCAGAGAGAGGCATCCCGCGCATCATGACAGGGCCTCCAAATGAAAGGGGCGCCTCCTTTAGGTATTCAAAGCTTCCTTCACCTAGCTCTTCAAGTGAGTCCCAACTAATATGTTTGTTAATTATCAGACCACGAAACCCAGTTCTTTCGTCCGCTTTCACTATTAGAATCTTTGATTCGTCAAAGGGGTGAACGTCCAGAAGCTTTTCCGTTGCTCTCAGAACACAACCAACAGACAAATCAGGCTTTTCCTGTAGCTTTGAGGGTAGCTGAGCATCAATCTTGTATTTGACAGCAGCATTTTGCACGAGATCTCTGACTAGAACTTCATGGTGCAAGCTCCTAGTCTGTAGATCCTCTTCAACAGACTTGTGGTCCTGTAGAAAATCTAACCCAGGAAAGGGTATTAGAATTATATTTAGATGACACAATAGTTCGTCTGAACCTGAGGATACAAGTGGAGAAGAAAAATAAGGAGATACTTGGTCCATGTGAAGGAACATGAGAAAGTACCATTACACAATTACCTTGATTCGTGATAAGGTCCATTACATGGCTGCCATGAGCAGCCAGAAACTTGATTATATCAGATACTACACTATCTCCTTCATAAGATACAGTCTCATTCTTCCTTCCAGCCGGGAATAACAGCAAAAGTGGATAAACTTCCCTCTGCAAATTTACACATACAGGCACAAGCCAGAAACAATTAAAATATGTTCTAGAAAAAAAATTGCAAAAGCAGAGTTATAAAGGGATAAGGCTTTTTAACATATAACTCTCAACTTATTTTAGAGAGCAAGACTGATCATGATTATTCTTATGCAGAAACCTAGACTTTTGTCATACTACATGAAAATATTCATTATACTTTGCCAAGGCACGACTAAGCATCCTTTCTACCTCCCATAGGATCATGGGGACCCATATTACTATCACACAATAAAAGACAGCAAGATGTACTGGATAGACACCCAACACACATACATCTATACGTGTAATCCTGTAACTCGCACCTGCAGTATTGGTCTAATGATGAAGCCACAATCATTCCGCGTGCAATCCATCACATAAATAAGTGGAAGCTTTAAAACCACATCATGAGTGTGTTCTGCAACAAATCTAAGCCAATGATCAGAATCAGAACATATAGAAGAATCAAGACTGCACTTCCGAGTACATTATGTGCAAACAACTTTAGATTAGACAAGAACTTATATGCACATAATAAACATCATAAAAGGTCCAAAAAATCAAAAGTGGAAATGAATAAAACCCTAAACCCTAAAGCTGGGCAACAACCCCATAGGTTCACATCCAAGTATTTGGTGCACTCAAAGCAGTGTATTTTAATTTTCCATTTAAAATTCAATGCCGTACAAGAATAAAAGATTTTCCAAGGCATGTAAGAAAAGGAGGTGGTGTATTGTTACCGTTCCAAAATAAGGGCATGGAATAATCTAAATTCTCACCACCTTGTGCAACACAACGATAAGAGGCACAGTGACTTGATGTCATCCTCCTGGGCTGCTAAGAACTACTCCCTCCGTCCCATTCAAGATGACCACCTTTCCTTTTTTGTTTGTCCCAATTAAGATGGCCACTTTCCGATTCTGGAAATAACCTCCTCTCTCATCTCTCCTCATTAAAATATTCAATTACTTTTTTCCTCTCTACTTTATTCCACCACAACACTTCCTAAAATCTCGTGCCACTCAAGAATGTGGCCATCTTGAGTGGGACGGAGGGAGTAGTAAGATTTTTTGACAAAGGAATCACCATGCAAAAAAAAACTTATTAAGGAAATTGAATTCAAACAAAGAGAAGAAAAACTGAAACAAATCTATGGACAGATTGTGGAAAATCACATCACAGGCAAAAATATGAACTTCTCACCTGCCTCCAGTACCGATTTAACCTTCCTTGAACTATTTGTCTTCATATAAGCATAACTCTTAACAGACTTGTACACTTCCCGAACAACAAATTCCATCCTCTGACAGAACCCACACCAATTATTGCTGAAAAGAACTAATACATTCCTATCCCACGGACTGGCAGAATTCCTGGGATCAGAATTATTACCGAAAATCAATTCAGAGAAAGTATGGGTTGTAACAAGGGGAATGGAATCTGTTTCATGAAAATCCTGATTAACAAAAGGTGGTCTTTGAGCACCTCTCGGGCTAGGAACTATATCAGATGATTGTCGATATGGATGAAGCTTTCCGGCTAGGAAATCATTAACAAATAAAGAGAGAACAGAATAGCTCAAAACCGATTGGTCATCTAAGAGATAGTGGTTCTCAGAAATTGGATCAACTATGACAACTGATGGAACCTTTAATCCTCCAGTTAGAGTTTCAAGCAATCTGTATTGGCCGTCCAAAAAGAAAAAGGAAACATTAAAATTGGTGTGCTGTTCATTGTCCTCCATTCCAGAGTGGGCTGTCTCCCCAACATTCCAGCCTTGAGCACTACCGGCTGTGATACTTAAACTATTATCGCCTTGATCAGGTTCTACAGATGACAAGATATTACTATCGTCATCTTCTTTGCCTTCTGACACTATATATACAACATCAGAAGGACTGAATACCTCTTTAGGCCTCCTATCAGAGTCATCAGCACCTTGCTCAGGTTCTACAGATGACAAGATGTTACCATCATCATTTTCTTTGCCTTCTGACACTATATATTCAACATCAGAAGGACTGAATATCACATTACACCTCTTATCAGACTCACCAGCATCACCTTGCTTTGGTTCTGGTTCTACAGATGAAAATGTGTTACTATCATCTTCTTTGTCTTCAGACACTCTATATTCAACATCAGAAGGACTGGATACCACATTAGGCCATCTATCAGACTCATCAGCTAGTATTTGCTTATGTATACCAACACCTTCTTGACCATCTTCCATGTGTGTTTCTCCTGAAATTAGGTTGGACTGGTCCTCATTGTGCGATGGCAGAGATTCTACGACTTCAATGGCAAAATCTTTGGATAAAAGTTGAAACCCTACATCCTTTGCAAGAGAACTTAGTTTCCTATCTGCCTTTTTCTTGAGTGCATATGTTAAGATCTCCTGCACAGACATAAGACCTTGCAAATTGGAGACCAAATTTTCAAGAGTAACATGTTGGCCCTCATTCACGATCGTGATCGACATCTTATCCTGGAGAATATTTTTTTCTGATAGTGCAAAATGCTGGAGTCTTGGAAGCTTGTAGGTATCTAATGTTTTGTCGGGCCTCTTAATGTCTTGTCCATGAGTGTGTTCTGCCAACTCTCTAACAGCATTCAGAGCTTCCTGGCTCTCCCTTCTTGTTTCTACTGAGTTTGATGACCTATCAATAAAAAGAAGCATTGAAGGCCGTTTTGTGGGCACAGCTGCATCAACTCCATGAGGATCATCTCCAATCTGCATAAGGTAGATGTGAACATATTGCGATAAAGTTTGTTATTATAATGCATGATTCTATCCAATTAGGATGAGAATAACAGTTTCTAGCCTCACTCATTTTAGTAACTTGTATACCATGGTTTTAGAGTTTAAGCACAAAGCGCATAACACAAATAAGTCACAATATTATTACTTGAGTGGTATTCTATTTTAGGTTGTCCCAAGTTACTTGAGTCATTCCTCTTTATGGCTAAAAACAAAACATCTAATCTCACTCACTTTATCCTCTCTTCTCTCTCCTAATTTATTCTTTCTTCTAGTATTATTTTATCTCCTTTAACCCACTAAACATAATTTTCTTAAATCTTGTGTCGGAAAGAAACGCCTCAAGTAACAAGGGACGGAGAGAGTAATAATATCAGTGAGTTATGTTAACTTTAGTTACAGTAACTAGTAAGGAGGTGATTGGTATAAAGGCAAGAGATGTGAATGCATAGGTCATCCCTATGTTCATCCCTATGATTGTTTTTGCATTACATTCTAACAACTCGGTAATTTTGATATCTAAAGATATATAGAAATCATTGATATTGAGAGATCCAAGAAGTTAGAGGTAACAAAATACAATTTACCTCTGAAACAGGCGAGGGCTGGGATTGCAGTATAGCTTTAAGATCATCAACTTCTTTGAGAACCTGAGAACAACTTGGACATCCGGCAAATTGAACAAAAACGAACCCATGAATTTGTTCTTCAATATTTAGCAACGGAAGAAGTGATCTTTCATGAATCACAGCATATCTATACTTCTCAGGAGGTAAGAAGAATTCTCTAGCAACTTCAATAAACTTCTGAAAAGACACTTTGTATTGCTGCAACTCAAATAAAGAACAGGATTCCCCAGCACTAACTGTAACATTTTGTACCTCTTTCAGAAGACTATTATTTACAGTGCTAAGCTGATTCAGCCAATATGTTCCACTAAATCCAACGTCACTTCCACAGCTTGGCATATCGTCCTCCATATCCTATTCACACACATAAAATAGAAGTGTTTCTTTACCTACCAAAAAAAATTCTTATGCACCTCTGGTGAGTGTCATAAGGTTGAGAATTAAGAAACTACCATCCACCTTCCTGTTATCCTTCTCTTCTCCCACGAGAGTTCCATTGTTCTCCATTTCAGAGTCTGATCCAACAAAACCTCTTCCTGGACGATTTATTAGTCCTTCCTCAGTCAAAATCATATCACAAAAGAATTAAAGTTATTGTATTTGTTATGTTGGTTTCATTTATTATAATTATTTACTCATGCAAGACAACAGAGATCAATTTAGAAAGGTAAACATATAACATACCTAGATCACTTCCAGTTGTAGACCCATTCATAGCAAGCAATCTTGGAGTCCAACCACAAAGGTCGAACAGAATTACAGCCTTGTCAGTTGAATGAAGGAATTCACTTAGCTCTTCTGCAGTGGTTAAAGTCTTAAGAGGTTTCTCATCGGGAGGAAGCTGCACTACATAATGCACAGAAAACAATATGCTCTGGACTCGAAGTCTTCCCCAATATCTATATGACAGGGAATTATGGTAGTAAAAGACTGTTATTCCATCAGTGGCACCAAGTGCATCAGCTAGTGTCCTCTCCACATTTTTGTATAGGACCATAAGTTTTAAGGTACCAAGCCCCATTTCATCATTGGCAACCGCTTGAGCCAATCCCTTCATAAGGGACCGTGACTCACCAGACCCTGCACAAAGATTGCAGAACATCAACATAAGGGGAATACAAAAATGGAACATGTGAAATATAGTGACTTGTGGAACCAGCAGAGTATACACGCATCCATAAGTAAATAACACAGCACTAGAGGCTAGAGCTAAATGCTTCTTATATCGATTCTGAGTGGCTGCTTGAGCTGAACACTTCTTCTCAAACTATAAACAAGCAGAAATATGTTACTATTTGTCTCTAATAGACGGTTAGCTCGGTGTCCAACAATTAAAATGTTTATTCAAGGAGAAAAAAAAAACATGTTTTCCTATCGCAAACCTACTAGTCCAGGGTTTAGTTATAGCTCGGTACACAGGTAACACCGAATTCTACCACACGTGTGAATCGATTAATTGGATAAATTATGACTATCAATTACATGGTACAGTGACGAGGAGAATGAAGCGAGGATGGAGACGAATCTGCGAGGAGTAATTTAATTTAGTGAGGATCTGCCATTGCACATCCGCATCTCCGCCGCCGTCGCAGTAAACGGTGTGAGAGGAGAAAAGAGAGAGCGCCACCGCCAGCAGCAGCAAACCACAGCGATTGAGATCACTCATACATACGCACATCTAATGTCAGAGAGCTCTAAATTTGTCAGATTTTAGTTTGATTTTGCTGGGAAATAGAGCAGTTAAATTTAGGGATTGAGAGCAAACGAAGGAGCGACTTTTTAATCGTGTTCCTAGATACGCGACATTCGTCCGGCTGTAGATTGAGCCAACACCGACCAGTTTTACTCTACAAACAATTTCTATGGAGTAGTTTTTAGAAAAATACATATCTTTATAATTGGATTAGAATATCTCAATATTTAATTAATTATACGTCTTTTCTAATACGTGACATAATTCTTTATCAATGAATATCTAATTGACATTGCAACGAAAGTAAAGAAAACCGATTCTATGAAATTTGACTAATTTTGTAGTAAGAGAATAATATCTTGCAGATTTTACAATAATGAAATAATAAAATTGAAAATAAAAAATAAAAATAAAAATAAAACGATACAAGTAAAAATTCAGAAACATGGTCTCAACCATGAAATTAGGCGCCAAGCATAGCATCAACACGCTGGTTCGCCGAGGCAGACAAAAACTTCATGCAGATTGGAGGACTCACTCCGGCCAGAGCCAATATCGCCGCTGGAACTCCCCACAGAGAGTCACCACAGATGAGCCCCGATGCGACAGCAGGCGACAGCTCATCCGCTTGCTTCTTGTTCTTCAATTGCCACGCGAACAAAAGGACACTCCCAATGCACATGTCAATGGCGAAGTAGCCTCCAAGATAGAAAGGAATAGCCATGCACATGGGGCTAGGGATAAACCTGTAGATCCTGTACTTGGTCTCATACCTTTTCAACACCACGATGAGCACATTGATGGCCACAGACACCAAGAAGCACACGATTGCAAGCATCAAGCAGTTGTGAGGAAGTGCGGAGAAGCCCTCCACTCCCAAGAGTGCAATGCCACGGTACAACAAGGCGTAGGGGGCTGGGTATGCACCGTTGGGGTCACCTACGCTGTAGGCCTTATAGAAGAACCAGAACACCAGAGGAGATAGGACACACCCCATAGCAGTGCCAAGGACTTGGCTGACAAACATTGAGCGAGGGGAGGATAGGGTGAGGTAGCCTGTCTTGAAATCCTGCATCAGATCAGAGGCTGTTGACACGATGCTCATCATCACACCACAAGAGGCAAGCCCTGCAAGAACCCCACCATGCTCTAGCCCCACCCATGAGCTGAACACCAGGATGGCTATCTTGCCATAGTTGGAGGCCAGGGACCAATCAGAGAGGCCGCAGCCATAGGCATTGCAGAAGGCAAGAACCGGAGCTATTATGTAGGCTACTAGAATTTGGTACCACTTGAGCTGATGGAAGATCTGTGGCACTACAAATGTTGAGATGAGAGCCAGAACAATGTATCCACCTATGGCTGTTGTGTTGGGGATTTGATCCTTCAAGAAGTATGTGGTTCTCTTTTTCTCGTTGTAGTCTTCCACTACATCTCCCTCATCAAGATTAATGTTATCATCCTTGTGCAAGCTCTGTTGTACGAAGCTCTTGAGTGTGAGTATAACCATGTATACCACTTGGAATAGGCCGTCACCAAGTATGGTTGCAATGGCAAGAAACACTCTGTATCCTTGGATGCCATGGAGGCTGTTCCCAGGCAAGTCTGCGCGGAACCAGATGCCTTTCTTGGACTCAATCGCCGGCCACATAAGTCCCCAAGAGATGATTGCTCCAATCAATAATGAAACATTGACCATGTAAGGGCATATCATTCCAACTCCCACGTATGTAGCCGAAAAATCAAAGTAGAACCTGCATTTGTAAGGAAATTGATGAACAAGTAATTAATTAACTAACAAGCAGTTTTTATGATAGTGAGATTCAATCAAGGTAGAGATGATATCACACCTTTGGCTGAAGGCTTTAAGGCCGAAAGTGGGGAAGCTACTAAAACCACATTTATCAGCAGCAGTGAAGAACCACTGGAAGAAAGCCCATGTAAAGCTACCAACAAAAGATTTGAAAAGCACCCACACTTGCTTCCTGCATCCACATCAAATCAACAGACATATTGAAAATTGCAACAACTAAAAACCGCACCGAGAATGAGAATGAGAAGAGAATTTACATACTTAGCTAGCTTGGCTCCTCTGGGAGTGTGGAAGCTGTTGATAAGGTAGGCTGTGGCAGTCCCACTTGGGTATGTCAATTTATACTTCAAGATCATCAGCTGTAACCAATATTTCAATTTGTAAACTAGCAGTTAAAATAAGGATATTTGGATGATGATCAATGAGGATAAAAGAAGATGTATATACCCTTCGTAGGGGCACAATTGAGAAAAGGCCGACGAAGCTGACAAGAAAAAGGAAACCAGTAATCCATCCTAGAGAGAGCTGCTTCACGTTGATTGGAGTATTCCCTGAATCAGCTTGAGATGCTGTTAATGGACTCATGCCCAACAGATAACTTGCTGTCCCACCTGAGTACATTTTATCACAACAATCATTAAACATTATGACACCGAGATGAAACAATTAATCAAAAACTGTAAATGAATCAAAATTTGAACAGGCCTAATGTTTCATGTTGGAACCCCAGAATCGTTGCATCAACCACGATTAAATCAATTATGATTCGACCACAATATAAGTTGAGAATTAAGAACAAACATTAGCAAAGCAATTATGCAAATAATTAAATACAGTAGAATTTAATTCAAAACAAAAAAGAGTACTCCATGTATGTATATATATTCAGTGAGAGAGGGAGAGAGGCGTACTGCTAAAAGCAATGCCGGAAGAGGCGACAACGCAAGTCTGTATAACAGTATTTTCCTGCCTGGTGAAAGGCTGCTTGAGAAGCCCACACTTTTCGATCATAACCGTCCACGCCTTGACGGCGGCGAAACCTAGAAGCCCCGCCGCCACGTTCAGCGACGGAATCACACCGGTGGACAGATTCAGCTTGCAGACTATCACATTGAAGACGGCGCTCAAAATCAAACTGGTAACCATCGCCCTAATGGTGATCTGCTTCTGCCACGGCGGCACCTCTATTTCGTCGAAAGCCCTCTCCAACGCCGCCTCCTCAGTCTCGCTGTCCTCAAAGTCCTCTCCCTCTTCTCTCACCATGTTCTCTGCCTTTTCCCTCACCATGCACAGCTCTTCTACAGGATTTCTTCCTTTTTGTTGGAGAAATTCTCTTGCGTGTATCTGTATTATAGAGAGAGAGAGAGACAGAGAGTTGGTTCAGAAATCTGAGATTCTGAAATCGGGAGAGAGAGGGATTGGGATTAGAGTGAGATAATGAATGCCGATGCATGGGGATTTCAGATTTTATAATTGGAAATTTATATCCTAATCCTACTCAATTTCAATATAATTATTTAGCTGTTATATTAATTTCATCGTTAAATACACCGATTTTATAGGCTAACATTATCACCGCATTCTATATGTGCCCCAAACCAGTTATAAAATTTATTTATTGTATTAAGTTTATTTACTAAATTATTTTAAAAATTATATACAATGAAAATACTATTTATTTGTTACCGTTTCACATCCCAAATAAGTATTTAATTGCCAGCACATATCATTAGAATCTTTATTAATCAGAAAACCGTTAGATACTGTTTTGAAATTTTTGTCCAACTATTTTATTTCTGGCAGATATTAAATCAACGTGATCTATTTAGTTGACCTACTGCCTAATTCAAATTTTTATCTGTAATGATAAATTTACCTAATCCGAAATACAAGGGATATATACAAATTTTTTAACTTTTATTTTTTATTTTACCCGATCATCCTCACGTAATAATTATGGAATAGGATATGGTCGATTATTTTTCAAGGCTGATCTCTTGCTGAATTTAAGGAGGGTTATATATCGTGATTAGCGGTTAATTTACTTGTCATAATACTCTAATGAAGGGGAAAGGATTTTTATTTATATTTTTATATTTATAGTAAAATTATGCGTGGTGTCACTTTGTTGAAAGGAAATACAATGTTCATAAACAAAAATAATTCTCATTGTGACAATTGTGGGGAATCAAGTAAAATAATTTTATATATTAATCCATGGTGATTTCATTTATGCTTGATTAAGTATTAACAATGTTGGGGATTTGTATACAATTATATTTGTTGAAATCTACTAGCTAGGGGTGATTGAGTAAAAATTAATAAAACTGGTTGGATTTAATTTATATTTAGAGAAATAATGTTTATGCAATATATGTAATTAAACTTATCTTACAAAAATATCGTTGGTAGATGTTTGTATCGTTTAGTTTGTCATATGCAGTTGATTAGTTTGAGACGAGTTATGACTTATGAGTAACTCAATTTCGGAGCGTCAACATAATTTCATATATAACCCTAAATTCTACTACATCAATTACATGAATGGAAGTCAAAACCTATTTTAATCATATCTATATAACTCTCACGCATCAAATAACTCGTTAATGTTGGAAAGCTAAATTGAAGTGTTCCAAAGAGGATGTGGAGTCCCAACATGTTGGAAGTGTATAACATTTATTATGGAGGGTTCCAATAAGTATAGTTCCTAGAACATTTATATCTAGAGTCCTATATAATGTATCCTCCATGTACTCTCAAATAATCAAGAAAATAAAACATCTTTCTTCCTATCTTTCTTCATGGCATCAGAGCAGAGTAAAATCTGGCTCAGAAAAGATTCATCATAGCCAAGAAACCATACCAATCTCGGCCAAGAGGCTGAAACCGATCCCAAGCCAAATACCATACCAATCACGGCCAAGAGGCTGCCCAAAAATCCCTACACATAAAACATGTCAGGATCAGATTCCGAAGGAGAAAATAAACCCACAATCAAACCATCCAAGATGAAAACAAGCAAGCACGTCACTGTTGCATTCAAACTAAATGGGAAGAACTATCCTTTATGGGCCCGACTAATGAAAGTCGCGATAGGAAGCCGAGGAGGGTATTCCCACATCAAAGATCCACCGCCAGAACCAGAGAACCCCGGGTATGCCGAATGGGAGGAGACTGATCTCGTGGTGTTTTCGTGGATCATCGACAACGTCGAAAATGACATAATTGCCGACTTTGCTCACCACCAAACCGCAAAGGCAATCTGGGACAATCTCGCTGTAACGTTCGAAGGCAAGAAAGATCCGTATCTTATATACGATCTAGAGGATAAAGCCATCGCACTCCGCCAAGGAAGTCTGGATCTCGAAACCTACTACAGACGAATCCACGGACTGTGGATCAATGTAGATAGGTGTCGAAAACAACCGGTGGATTGTTGCGACAAGGGGGTCAAGCAGTTCCGAGAGTTCTCAAACACCATGAGGCTATTCAAGTTTCTCACTGGACTTAACCCTGAGTATGATACAATTCGAAGGGATATCCTCAAAGAGGAACCTTACCCCTCAGTCGAAGAAGCTTACGGAAGGGTCCAGAGGGAGGCGGCTCGATTGAAGATCATGCCACCGGCATCCTCGACACCTACCGAAGTTCCTGGCGTTGGAAGCGCCGATACATCATCGGGGGAGATCGGCTACGGGTACGGAGCACAGATAGACCGGCCAATCAATCGAGGACCACCGCGACCGCCACCCACCAGAGCCAATCACCAAGACGGAGGAAGAATCGACAAAACCAAGCTATGGTGTTCACATTGCGGGAAAAACAAACACACGAGAGATACCTGCTTCCTCCGTGTGGGATTCCCCGAATGGTGGGACGATAAACAGAGGGCACGAGCACAAACGAAGTTCGCTGCCGTCGGAATCGGCGAAACAAGGCAGGGGAATCCCCAAAATCAACCCAGAGAAGGACCAAAGGGAGGACCGAATCCAGGTACCCCAAAATACCCCGGTGATAATGGCGGTGGCAGCAGTGGCGGCGAAGTTCGGGTTGGAAATTTCGTCGAGAGAACGGAAACTCAGATCGAGAGACAGAAATGGAATGGAGGCGCAGCAATAGGAGGTATCGGGTTTGGTCAAGGATCAAACCCTAGATCTATCCCTTTATTGCATTTTAATCCCCAGAATATGAAAGTCATGCAATTTAGTCCGCCACTTATTGATAATCCCAAATGTGACCCCCCAGATCTGGATATTTGCGAAACCAACCCCAAATTCCCTAGAAAGTCCGACTTACGCCCCCCAATTAGCCATATCTCCACACATAATCGGTTTACACCGTTGATGAATTTTTCCGCTGCTTTATCTGTAAAAAATACAAAAAATGTTGATAGGAAGGGATGGATTTTTGATTGTGGCGCCACAGACACTATGACACCAGAAAGATCTGATTTTAGTAATTTTAAAGAGGTTACTAAAACTTACATTAGAACTGCCAATGGGGAATTCATTACTGTAGCAGGGGCAGGAACCATAAGAATTTCCCCTACTCTTCGATTATCAAACTGTCTGTTTGTCCCTAGCCTGTCTCAGCGGCTAATGTCAGTAAGCCACGTAACAAGGGAATTAAATTGTACACTGCTAATGCATCCAACTTTCTGTATCTTACAGGATATTCGGACGAGGAGGATCATTGGGCGTGGCACTGAGGATCGAGGACTCTACTACGTGGATGGGGTAGCTCAACATGGCAGTGCGATGCTGGCTCACGGGTCCACGAAAGAGGAGGCTTGGCTGTGGCACAGAAGACTAGGACACCCGTCTCATGGTTACTTTAAACTTTTGTTCCCAAATTTTTCTTTACCTAAAGATTTTTCTTGTGAAACTTGTGTTTTGGCCAAAAGCCACAGACAGAGTTTTAAACCTTCAGATACCCGTATGAAATCCATGTTTGATTTAGTGCATGCTGATGTGTGGGGGCCGGCACCTGTTATTGGGGGTAGTGGATTTAGATATTTTGTGACATTCATTGATGATTGCACGAGAATGACTTGGATCTATTTCTTGAAACATAAGTCAGAAGTAATTGACAAATTCATTCTTTTTTTCCATATGATACACACCCAGTTCCACAAAACCATAAAAATTCTTCGTTCAGATAACGGGAGGGAATTTGTTAACACCGCTATGTCCAATTTCTTTCATAAACAAGGTCTCCTCCACCAAACATCCTGTGCTTATACGCCCGAACAAAATGGGGTAGCTGAGAGAAAAAACCGAACCATTCTGGAAATGACCCGTGCCCTTATGATTGAGTCCAACGTCCCAAAATTCCTTTGGCCAGAAGCCGTTGCAACCTCTATCTACCTCATAAACAGACTACCCACCAAAATTCTAAAAACCAAAACCCCCCTTGACATCCTTTCCCAACAAGCCCAAATACCAGAATCCCTTAGCATGCCACCAAAAGTCTTTGGATGCACTGTCTATATTCATATCCCTAAACATGAAAGAACCAAATTTTCCCCTTGCGCAACCAAATGTGTCTTCGTGGGATATGGGGTCAACCAAAAAGGGTATAGATGCTACGATCCAAACACTAGGAAAATCATCACCACCATAAACTGTGACTTCCTTGAAACCGAGTTCTTCTATAAACACCACCTTAACAGTCAGGGGGAGACATCCGAAAGTAATTATGGGGACTGTCTAAGTTGGTTTGTGCCACTTCCAAGCCACTCGATTGAGGATCCACCCGAGACAGTTGTCACTGTCACCGAGCAGGCCCCTCCAGAGTCTCCTCAACCGCGCCCATCTGACTCTCCTTCACCAATATCCGAGGTATGTCCGGAACCAGTCTCTGAGGAAAGTTCTACAGTTAATACTAACACTGCAGAAACCGAGGATAATACTGTAGACAGTGATACCGGGAGGTATGTTCTCCCTCCACGAAGTACTCGAGGAATTCCTCCGAAGAGATACTCTCCGGAGAGGATTGGAAAGAAAAGCAGATATGGAGTGGCAAACTTTGTTCAAGGCAATCTGAAGAAAATGGCCCGAGCATTTGAGGCTGCATTATATGAAGAACAGGAGATCCCGCAGACTGCTGAAGAAGCAATGAAGTACAAACACTGGAGAGAAGCTATGCTTACCGAGATGAAAGCCTTGATGAGGAATGATACTTGGGTGAAAGAAAAACTGCCAGAAGGAGTGAAGGCTGTGGGATGTAGATGGGTGTTCACTATCAAAAGAAGGCCAGACGGGTCAATCGAACGATATAAGGCCCGACTAGTAGCAAAGGGATATACTCAAACGTATGGAGTCGATTATTCCGAGACTTTCTCCCCAGTAGCAAAAATCAACACCGTACGAGTATTATTCTCGATTGCAGCAAACAGAGACTGGCCTCTCCATCAGTTCGATGTCACGAACGCATTTCTACACGGTGAACTACCAAAGCCCGTGTTTATGGTTCCTCCCCCAGGGTTCACTAACGAATTTATGACTGGAGAAGTGTGCAAGCTGAAAAGAACGCTATATGGGCTGAAACAGTCCCCAAGAGCCTGGTTCGGCAGGTTCACCGAAGTAATGAAGAAATGTGGGTACCAGCAGAGTAACTCAGATCATACATTATTTCTCAAAAAAAGGGGAGGAAAGATCACGTGTCTCATCATCTATGTCGACGACATGATTATCACAGGAGACGATAAAGAGGAAATAGGTGAATTGAAAAAGAACTTGTTCACAGAGTTCGAGATGAAAGACCTAGGCCTCCTCAAATACTTCTTGGGCATTGAAGTCTTGAGATCAAACCGGGGAATCTTCATAAACCAAAAGAAGTATGTGCTTGACTTGCTTGCAGAAGTGGGAATGATAGATTGCAGACCTGCCGACACTCCAATAATACAGAATCATGGATTACAAATACGTGAAGGAGGAAAGCTCACCGACAGGGGGAGATATCAGAGATTGGTAGGAAAACTCATCTACCTTTCACATACTCGACCAGATATAGCATATGCAGTAGGTGTCGTCAGCCAGTTTATGCACTCACCACAGGAAGATCATTGGGAAGCTGCCATAAGGATCGTTCGATACTTGAAAGGAACGGCAGACCATGGGGTGTTGTTTGAAAAACATGGTCACTTGGAAGTACATGGGTTCACTGATGCAGATTGGGCAGGAAACCCGAATGATAGAAAGTCAACCGCCGGGTACTTCACTTTTGTAGGAGGAAACCTTGTCACTTGGAGAAGCAAGAAACAGAAGGTGGTTGCGTTATCAAGTGCAGAAGCAGAGTTCCGAGGCATAAAGAGTGGCCTCACCGAGATATTATGGTTAAAAAGACTCATGGCTGAACTTGGTCTTCATTCATCACAACTTTGTAAGTTGTTCTGTGATAATAAAGCTGCGATTAGCATCTCAGAAAACCCGGTTCAACATGATAGGACTAAACATGTGGAGGTGGATCGACATTTTATAAAGGATAACATTGAAGCCAAAATTGTCGAATTACCGTTTGTTAAGTCCGAAGATCAATTGGCTGACATATTGACTAAGGCAGTGAATTCGAAGTCGTTCCGAGAAGCACTTGACAAGTTGAGTGTTGGAAATCCCATCACTTAACTTGAGGGGGAGTGTTGGAAAGCTAAATTGAAGTGTTCCAAAGAGGATGTGGAGTCCCAACATGTTGGAAGTGTATAACATTTATTATGGAGGGTTCCAATAAGTATAGTTCCTAGAACATTTATATCTAGAGTCCTATATAATGTATCCTCCATGTACTCTCAAATAATCAAGAAAATAAAACATCTTTCTTCCTATCTTTCTTCAGTTAATAACCCAATTTATAAGTTCTATAATAACATAGCTTCTCTAATACTATTATCTCAAAACTTTCATGAATATACACACTACTCAGTAGCAGGAGTATTGATTAAATTAACAGCTAGATAAGCTGATTATTGAATTACTTACTTACAATGACGACAAGATATAAAAATCGCACGTCAGAGCAATTAATTTATTTGGAATTTAGCTATATTTGAATGAAAACCAGCTTAGTTATCAAAATATTGCAAAGGCAAATATCTTATTCCATAACAAACTTCACTGGCAAATATAGAACTGATGACATTGAAAATGAGAAGGAGAATAAGCGTGTACACCTTAATAAGTTAATATAGTGAAATTCATATGATAACTTTCACATTAAAGAAGTTAATTAGAATCACACGCCTTTGGAATAGCTGGCAATGTTCGTATTTGTAAAAGAAATCAGTTGAATCAATAATGGAAAACAAATTTAATTTTTTTCTTATTCATGATTTACATAACCTTCAACGAAATCTTAATTGTTATCGCACCAAACGTTTTTGCATTCATTGAATTCATTCACATTATATATCTAGAAAGTGTAGTGATATATGTACATGTACATAAATGAACATTTTTGGTATTTTACATTAAAAATAACTTCATAATCATTAATTATTTTAAAATACTAGATCAACATATATTGACCCTTATGCAATAGTTTAGTAAAAACAAGAGTAACTCTCTAAATTAAATTTATAAAGTTAAGAAAAGATTAATCGTTTAACTTATTAGGGAGTAGTATTTATATCCAAATCAATTTCAAAATCACATGTGAATTTCTCATAAAATTTTATTCTTCTTAAAATATAAGGACAATATATACATAGTACTATTTGGAAATCTACAAATATACTCAGAAGTTAACCAGTAAATCTATATAGTACTATTTGGAAATTTTAACTTAGTATAGTTATATTTCGAGACCTTATAAATTTGATAAATTCAATTACTCTCGAGTATAAAAGATATCGGAATCTATAGTGTGCACGTAGTATATTACCACTATCCATCAAGGACTTTTTCTCATGCAATGCAACACTAATATTAGTGGTCGCTCTTTTTATATTTGGAGAATTATTTATAGTAACTCAAATGTCATTTCTATCCAGACAAGTAGGAATATAAAAAAAATACTAGTAGTATCAAATTTATAGTACTGAATATATGACAAATATACATCTAAGCTCAATTGAATTAAGAGACACATTAAAAACATGGGAAAAAGAATAAAGAGAAAAAGTGTCAAGTATGGCAGTAATTTCGGGGGTTGAATGGAGATCCCCTTACTCATGCTCATGCATTCCTCTCTCTCCTCTCTTTCTACATTATCAATACAAAAAGTAAAAACAAATATTGATCTTGATTTAGTAGTGGTTTGGGAGAAGTGATGAGGAAAAGTGAGGTGGAAGACGGTGAAGGAGGCCTCGGCGGGGATGACCCGGCGGCGATGGAGAGAGCTTTCGAGGAGATGCATGTGCCGCCATGGAAGGACCAGATCACCTTCAGAGCGATGTTCACTAGTCTCGTTTTGAGCATTGTGTTCAATGTCATAGTTTGCAAGCTCAATCTCTCCACCGGTGTTATTCCCTCGTTGAACGTCGCGGCGGGGCTTCTCGGCTTCGCCGCCGTCAAGGCGTGGACAGTGATGATCGAGAAGTGCGGCCTTCTCAAGCAGCCCTTCACCAGGCAGGAGAATACTGTGATTCAAACCTGCGTCGTCGCCTCTTCCGGCATTGCTTTTAGCAGTAAGTGTAATCAATTTCATCAGTTAAATTGATCTAGGGTTTTGTCAAATTGGGGGAAATGATCTGAATTTCGCAGGTGGAACTGCCAGTTATTTGTTGGCGATGAGTCCAATCACAGCATCTCAAGCTGAAACAGGAAATACTCCAAACAATGTCAAACAACTCCGCCTTGGATGGATGATTGCTTTCGTTTTTGCTGTCAGCTTCGTCGGCCTATTCTCAATCATGCCGCTAAGAAGGGTCTGCTCTCTTACTACATCAATTCTTACACAAATTCTTGCTAACTCAAATTAATTAGGTGATGATTTTGAAATACAAATTGACATATCCAAGTGGGACTGCCACAGCCTACCTTATCAACAGCTTCCACACTCCCAAAGGAGCCAAGATAGCTAAGTGTGTTCTGTGCCTTTAACACAGTAGTGTTTATGTTGATTAATTTGATGGATGGAGCTAATGCAGGAAACAAGTGTGGGTTCTTTTCAAAGCCTTTGTTGGTAGCTTTTTGTGGGCTTTCTTCCAATGGTTCTTCGCAGCTGCTGACGGCTGTGGCTTTAGCAGCTTCCCCACATTCGGTCTCCAAGCCTACAACCGCAGGTTTGTTCATCAACCCATTCTAGTATATATGTTGAACAACAAAATTAATCATCTTCTTACTGATGTGATCTAATTTTGTGGCAATGAATGCAGATTCTATTTTGATTTCTCTTCTACATACGTGGGTGTGGGGATGATATGCCCTTACATGGTTAACATATCACTGTTGATCGGAGCCATAATATCTTGGGGCATTATGTGGCCAGTGATCGAGTCGAAGAAAGGCCATTGGTACAGCGCGGACATACCGGGAAACAGCCTTCATGGCATCCAAGGATACAGAGTATTTCTTGCTATTGCAATGATTCTAGGTGACGGCCTTTACCAAGTGGTGTACATGGCCGCACTCACACTGAGTAGCTTCATGCAGCAGCTGGTGCATAGGAACGAGTCAGAGGATGAGAGAGAAGGAGACTCGGTAGAGGACTACAACGAGAGTAGGCGAACCGAGTACTTCTTAAAGGACCAAATCCCCAACAGAGTAGCCATAGGCGGATACATTGTGCTAGCTCTCATCTCACTTTTTGTGGTGCCGCACATCTTCCCTCAGCTCAAGTGGTACCAAATCCTAGTAGCCTACGTCATAGCTCCGGTCCTCGCTTTCTGCAACGCCTACGGCTGTGGCCTCACGGATTGGTCCCTGGCCTCCAACTACGGGAAGCTAGCAATCCTCGTGTTCAGCTCATGGGTGGGGCTCCAGCAAGGGGGAGTTCTCGCAGGGCTAGCCTCGTGTGGGGTGATGATGAGCATTGTCTCGACTGCCTCTGACCTGATGCAGGATTTCAAGACAGGGTACCTCACACTATCCTCCCCTCGGTCCATGTTCGTCAGCCAAGTCCTTGGCACTGCTATGGGGTGTGTTCTCTCTCCACTGGTGTTCTGGTTCTTCTACAAGGCGTACAATGTGGGGGACCCGGAGGGCACATTCCCAGCCCCCTACGCCTTGATGTACCGAGGCATTGCGCTCTTGGGGGTGGAGGGCTTCTCGTCGCTCCCAGATAACTGCTTGATGCTGGCGATCGGGTGCTTCGTGGCAGCGGTGCTGATCAACGTGCTGACCGTGGTGCTGAGGAAGTGGGAGAGCAAGTATAGGATCTATAGGATTATCCCGAGCCCTATGTGCATGGCCATTCCTTTCTATCTTGGTGGCTACTTTGCCATTGACATGTGCGTTGGGAGCCTGATTCTCTTCGTGTGGCAGATGAACAACAAGAAGCAGGCGTCCGAGCTGTCGCCGGCTGTGGCATCAGGGCTCATCTGCGGTGACTCACTATGGGGGATTCCAGCGGCAATATTGGCCTTGGCCGGAGTGAGTCCGCCAATTTGCATGAAGTTTTTGGGGGCTGCGGCTAATAAGCGGGTTGACTCTATATTAGGCGGCTGATCTTCAAATATTTATATAACGTAGGTACTCGATTACAATACAGGTGATTGAAAACACATGCTCCATTAATAAACTTTTTTAAGGGAGAGATTAATATAAATCGTAAAGGTGACTAGCAAAGCAGTATTTTTTTCAGAACTTTCATCTATATTAAGAGTCAAATTAAACTGGTATTCAATTTAGCGCACAACGTAACAATGCAATAATCAAGAACCATACACTATCGTAAAATAAATATTGAAAAATGAGCAAACATAACTTTGAATACTAGCACAAAATTGAACTCACAAGATCCAAACATTAATTGATCCACGGTAACAACCAAAATTAAATTATACTGCCCTAAACAGTAAACAAACAAAACATGTCCTAAACTCAAATGCCAGTGTGGAGCACGGCCTTCATGATACACCAGAAGTTATGGCCTAGTCTACTAGTCGTCGAATGTGGTCTTCTTTCCTGCACATATTCCGACAATGACGAGATGTCAGAAGAATACAGTAATAAATGTAATAATCTCATGTAAGAGAACTAAGGTTACATACCAGATGAAGCAAAGCTGGGTTTGTTGCCATATCCACGTCCTCCAGAACGGCCACCACCACTAAAACGACCACCAGAGTCCCGACCGCCACGGCCACCACCACGGCGCCCACCTCCTCCAAATCTGCCACCAGAGTCCCGACCACCACTTCTTCCAAAACCTCTACCACCCCCTCTGCCGCCACCAGAAGCATTATTATCCCTTGGCTTGGCCTCATCAACATACAAGGTGATGTCCCCAAGTTGAGATCCACTTAGCTCCAAAGCTTTGTTGACGGCAGCCCCTTCCGTGAAATCAACATAAGCAATCCTGAAGAAAAAATAGTATAAGCATATTTAGGAGCAATAGAAATTCAAAATCATAAAATCAGCAGAAACTTTCAATTATAAGAAGCAGCTGCAGAAGATGAGAGAGACACAACGGACCCCTTAACACCACCCTCTTGATCTTTGGGGATAGAAACCCGAGTGATTTCACCACAGCCACCAAAATGCTCTTCCAGAGCACTCCTAATCTGCAAATTCATTATTAGTGATATTAGTTTTTGTAGCCATATGGCAAGCTTTAGAAATCTAGAAAATTGATATGGAAATCCCAAGATTTACCTGGTCTTCACCGTCAAATTTGTTAAATCCCCGAATAAACACTGTTTGCCCCTGAGCTGCTCCTCCCCTCTGGAAGGATTGTGAATCGCGGCCACTATAAAAAACATAACAAGTTATCATCTTGGAGCAAACTATAAATAAGAAAGCAGATACTAAGTAATAACGCAGTCACACCCGCTGAACGGAGTGGCAGCACCCCTTTCTTTTGCCATGTCAAGTCTCACTTCACGACCTAGCAACTCTTGACCATTCAATTCCATAGCCTATACAGTTTTTGGACAAGGAAATTTTAAAAACTCCATAAGCTAGTTTCTGGGACTAATGGTTATATAAATTATTTTAAAAGGAGATGTTTACCTTTGCAGCTGCTTCAGCAGTAGCAAACTCAACATGACCAAAGCCCCTGAATGAATTATCTTGGCCCATAGCAAAGCGAACATCTACAACTTCCCCAGCAGATTTGAAGAAGTTCTCACTGAAATTAAAAAAACAATCATCAAAGAAACTTGCAGGAATAAGTAATTAATTAACAGCTTGAGGATAAGGAACTCACACATCAGCTTGCTCAATAGAGAAAGCCAAGTTTCCAACAAATAGGGTTTTTGAACCTCCAGATAGAACATTGGGTGTGGAAGGGGTCTTGGGCTGCAGAATTTAACAATCAAGATTACACTAAGATACTAGCATCTAAGAGACCAAATACTGACTTCAGTTTGCATGATATTAGCTCCCTTCTAACATATTCACCTAACAACAAATCAACAGATATAGGCTCTAGTATACAAATAAAACAGATTGCATTGAAAAAGTTCAGCACTCACAGTATTGTCAGCTTCTGTCATTTTAACATCTCCACCCTGCATAATAAAAATAAAAGTCATGTAAGGATGGATAGTCATACAAAGGACACTGCAAAATTGAAGTGAAAACACACGTAGAGGATTAAGAGTGGCAATTACAGTTTTCTTGGGAGTCTTGGCCGGTTTTTCATCTTCATCCTCCGAAGACTCTTCATCGGACTCTTCTGATTCAGATTCATCACTGGACTCGTCTTTCTTTGGTGCAGCAGGGGTGGTCGCAGGAGCTTTCTTGGCCAGTGCAACATCCTCATCTGAACTGGACTCATCTTCAGATGATGAGTCATCTTTCTTCTTGGTTGCAAGTGCGGCTGCCTTCTTAGCTGGAGCTGCTTTCTTGGCCAGAGCATCATCCTCATCTGAACTGGACTCCTCTTCAGATGATGATTCATCTTTCTTCTTGGCAGCAGCTGCAGGTGTCGCTTTCTTAGTTGCAGGAACATCCTCATCATCAGAACTGCTCTCATCTTCAGAAGATTCATCATCACTTGACTCCTCTTTCTTCTTAGGGGCTGCCTTACCATTCTTTGCCGGAGCAGCAGGGGCCTTCTTAGGGGCTTCCTCTACACCACTGCTTTCCTCTGAGTCTGAATCTGAATGTGCAACCCCATTCTTGGCAGGGAGTGCCTTAACCTGGTCATAGCACATACAGATAAATACAAATTTAATAATCTCCAAATGTTTAATTGGAAATTTAAGGAGCTAACAATGCACGAAGTACTACACAATGTACAAGTATTCCAAAAAATACAACACAAAAAGCTAATAGAGCAGAAATAGAAGTCAATCTCAATACATTTCAATAAGCAAAAAGGACAAACCTTGGGGAGTTCCTCAGATTCTGAAGAAGAGTCATCTTCAGAGGAAGACTCGACCTTCTTTTTAAGCACCTTCTTGTCATTTTTGGACTCAATCTTCTTCTCCTCCACCTTCTGCTTCTTAGCACTCACCACCTTCTTCTCAATGAGCTCTTCTGCTTCTCTCTTGCCTATCAGAAAGAACCATAACCAAGAGGAACAAATTAATCAATAAACAAATCCATACAGAAAATCAGAACATACAAAGAAGACATAAAATACAACAAAACGACGGCCAAAAACAAAACAAACCTTTCTTCAAGGACTTGATGGGTGTAGCCACGACGGCGGCTGCTTCAGTCTACAAAAAAATGTAATTTGTATCGAAATCAAAAGAAATTCAACGCAAACAACAGCCATGAATCATTAGAAGACGTGCAAAGTAGACAAACCTTAGTGACCTTCTTGCTTGATTTACCCATGACAAACTGTGTGAATGGGGTATTGAGAGGAGTGGAGAGAGGAGAGCGGCTGAGTGTAGGAGAAGGAGTGAATTCTCAAAAACCCTAAAAAACAAGAGGGTTTAACGAGGATGAGACATTTTTGAGCAGGTTTCTGCCTCCTTTTATAATAGGTTTTCAGAACTTTGCGGCGTGTTTTTCCCGGTTTTCTTTTTTTTACTTGTTTGGATACCTAATGCATTATTAGGGCATACATGCAAAATAATAGGCCAAATTAATTTTAGTATTTTTTATATTAAATTCTACTCATTCTCGAAACGTTCCGCTAATTAGTACTCCCTCGATCCCTAAAATTTTGTGACATTTTTCTATTTCCGTCTATCCCATGCAATTTGTCACATTTCACTTTTTACCATTTTTTATAATAGACCTCACATTCCACTAACTTATTCTCCTTCATATTTCATTATAAGACTAATACTTTAAAAGTAAGACTCACATCCTACAAAAAATTTCAACTCACTTTCTATTACATTTTTTAAAATCCGTGTCCGGTCAAACTGTAACAAAATTTAGAGGACGGGGGAGTATATCATAGTTATACATTTAAAAAAAATCACATTAATTAAGATTTGGAGAAAAATTGTGTATAAATTGGAAGCCAGAATATTTTACCCCATTATTTTTTTCATACTAAAATTAATAATTTTTGTGAATTACAAATTCATAAAAAGGTTATAGAGTTTAGCTTTCAAATTATACATAAGATCATCTTCAATGATACACTAAAACCTAAAATGAGATGTGTATTTGGCTCCAATAAAACCAATCCTACTTTTGGTTTTTGAGAAAAAAAATTACCTATATTTAGATTTACATTAAACTAAAAACTAATTTTTTTTCAAATTTTATGAGTAAAAAATGCATAATATAGAGAATATTCTTTTAAGTTTGAGTTTAATGTAAATGGTTTGATATGACATTTACACTAAAATGGATTTGGATTTAGTGTAAATGGTTAGATATGCTCTAAATGAGGCAGAGACCATCACCCTGTCACGACCGAGAAGACTGGGGATCCTTAACCCCACTAGTTGGGTGGCATATACGATGAAATTCTACGGATCATCTAACTTACCATAGAATACATGACTAGGTGATCCGGTGGATTTGTGGCTTTTTGCTAAGGTATGTTTATTTACTTGTTATTTGCATAATAAGTACTTCATCCATTGCAACTAAGTTGAGTCGTATTCATTTTGGGATGTACCAACTAAGTTGAGTCATTTTTTTGACAAAAAATAAAACATCCATTCACTCTTACTTTATTTCATCACCTGCTTTACTCTCTCTCTATCTTTCTTGTTTTATTCCTCTCTCCTACTTTACAATACAATTTCTTAATTTTTATGCCCAAAAGTTTTGTCTCAACGTAATTAGGATTGAGGGAGTATATTTAGATCTTTTGAGCTTATTTGTTGGATAGCTCTTATATTGTAAAAATTCTTAATTCTCTTCAAGAGCAAACTATCCCTTCATTTGTGAGATTGTATGAATTCCACTTCTTTGTGGTTGCATTTTATTGAATTATTAATGAATGTAAACGTATCCCTTTTAAATTGAGTGGTGATAGATAGATGGAGTCAATTTTAGTTTATTTCTTGGTAAAAGTAGTCACCGAATAGCCTTCAGATTTATTGAGGTCGAGGTCCAGGTCCTAATATTCCAAGAGACAATCCTAACTCATAACACATCCAAGCCTCCTAGCTCAACTGGTTGAGAAGGGAGGCAAGGATATGGCGCCATCCAGGAGGTCCTGAGTTTGAACTAGTTCGGACGTGACCACGAGGGGCTGAGGCCTGAGGGTAGTCAACTTATTAGCCAAGAGGAGGCTGTCTGAGGATAGTCAACTTATATGCCCGGGACCCGCCTAATGGTAGTCAACTTACGAGCCAAGAGGAGGCTAGTTCGGACGTGACCACGAGGGGCTGAGGCCTGAGGGTAGTCAACTTACGAGCCAAGAGGAGGCTAGTTCGGACGTGACCATGAGGGGCTGGAAGAGGCTGGTTCGCTTGCCAATGTATCTCGAACTCTGTTGTGTGTGAAAAAAAAAATCCTAACTCATAACACCCTCCTTTGTATCTCTTGTATTCATATTTCATGTTTTCTGATATATTCCCTAGGTCTGCTCTTTTTTTTTCTTGTTTATAATCATGAAACATGCTCAAGCCATGACTCAATGGCAAGTCAAGGGCTCAATAGTACAAGCGAACCAGAATCACTATAAAGCAGAAAAAAGCAAAGAACACGGGCTACCACAAACACCCCACGATCCTCGCAAAATCAAACCCAACTCAAAGCAAAAAAAAAAAGAGATTGTGAAGAAAACATCTTGGGCTGCAATCGATGTTCAAACAACAATGATTAATATTTTTTAATCACCTCAAAATTAAATAAAGAGGAATAATGATTAATATTTTTTATATAAAATATCCGCATATCTGTTTTTTGAATATTAAATGAAAAAGGAGTAGTAAAAAGATAATGCAAAAAAAATGATTATGGCTATATTATTTTATTTATATATGACAAGAAAAATATTTTTTTCTTTTTTTCCATATTTTAAGATAATAGTTCATTATTACTATATTGATAATATATACCTCATGATAAACTAGTCATAAATTTATATCATAAAATAGATATAAATTAAAGGCTATTGCGCGTAAAATTACTGTTAAAATACATACTATATCATATATGTGTGCACTAATTGAGATTTTTCGCTTTTGTTTCGATACTATATAAGAGATGAAACGAATTAGGTTGTCTATCAAAACACCACCAATACAAATCAAAATACTATACGTGAGCCAAAGCTTCAACAATGTATGGTATTTATAACTTGAATCAACACGTATAACAGCCAATAAAGGGATAATTAATTCACAAGGTGATGTATTGGAGTTGGACAAAACAAAGGAACACACACACTCATCCTCAGCTCAAGCAGTCGAATCATCCTAGAAATTTCAGCAAGACTCCGTCGTTCCCTAGTACGAATCCTTGTTTATCGTTTATGAACCTATACAGCATCAACAACTAACTCATGAACTCATCCGAGCACAGTCGAAACTTTCTCGTATGTGATGCTTAGTTCATCAAGACACTATATAATATAAGTAGCTTGATAAAAGAATGGAGCTTACTTTACAGAGTAGAGATTGGCAGCAATATTGTCAGCTGCTCTGTCACGGATCCAGGTCTTCCCACTGTTCGTGGTTTTCAGCAGAACGCCACTGCCACCGGCAGCCCAAGCCTCATCCTGCAAGTTGCATAATCTAGCGTTAAGAGACACAATGTTCGGTATGAAACTTGTTCGCAAATTATTATACTGTTGCAACCTATATTCAAAGAAACAGAAAGAAAGGGGGGAGGGACACAATGTTAAAAGCATATAACTATTCAATGACAGCTAACTCAAATCCTTCTGCATCTACTGTACTCAACCAGTCTATCCCAAATGCAGCAAACACACGGTATACCTCTGATCGGTACCCAACATCAAGAATCCCGAATCCACGACTTTGCACTGGAATTTCCTCAAAGTCCTCAGTTATCTGAAAACATTAACAATGATTACAATAGGTGAAGACAAGTCAAATATAAGTGAACAGGGTCAATTGATAAACAAGGCAGTAAGACCCAACTAACTGGATAACATGATACATTTAGTAATCAAAGAAAAATAAACAGGCAGAGGAATATATATTGAATGCGTATATATATTAAACTGGATTAAAGCCATATTTGTGTTTAGCAAGAGATGAAAATTATTAAGCAGACGTATAAACTTTTTTTTAGGAAGTGATATTTACTTACAAATTTACTCCATACATATTTAAGTGCCCTTGCTAAAATAAATAAGCCTTTACATCATAACTCGCTTACCCCAGTGCCCTTGCTGAGATAAAGTCCCCCACCACGTGCTAGAAGCCAAAGACCACCGTCCGCTCTCCAGCCCATGTTCTGAATTCTTCTTGCAACAGCCCTATTATGAGGCTGCCAGTATGCCTGAGATGTTGCATACAAATTGATAACATAAGCTTTTCTTAATTTTCTCAATTGGTCTTCAAATGTGAAAGCACTAGAAATATGAACTTGGAAATAAAGTTGAACTTCAGAATGCAAAAAAATCAGTTAATTCATTTTGGTGCATAGATAGCTAAGGGGCATTTCAAAAGAAGCTTAATCACATACAAAAAAAGTTTACGTCAAATGCTGTTAGTGAATCTTACCTGACCTGGTTCCCATGTCAGATAGAAGTTACCACGGCTTGAGACGGCGACATATTTTCCTTCAGGTGAGCGATTCACAGTGCTAAATGTTCCTGTGTAGTAACTGGCACCACTGATACCACTAGAAACAGTTCTGCAGCAGCAAGGGTGCACATTAGTAACTCGTACGCATGGGACCAAAATGCAGGCATAGAAAACTGAGATAGTAATGCAAATAATACCTATTCAACATGAGACTTAATAAATCCAAAAATAATTTATATCTCAGAAGAAACTAACCTATTTAAAGTAGCTGAAACAGTCTCCTGAATAGCAGCCTTCCAATTGTATCCTCCATTTGAAGTGACATAGATTGCACCTTGATCAGTTACCAATTCAGCACCCTTTTCTCCAGTAGCCTTTATATATACCTGAAAACAATCAACCATCTCGCTTAGATTGAGGAAAACTTTCCAGGTTAACATAATACTTATCAGATAGTACTAATTTATTCTTAACATGGTCCTCTATTTGCAAGAAGGGGAAAACAATTGGAATGGCATTTACTGATGACTATGATCCATAAGATTATCATATATTCCATCCTAATTCCTAAAGCACAAGTTGAACACAATGCTAAATCTAGAAATAAAATATAGGTCCAAGCCCTGCCTACTCTATCTGTATTTGGACAGATCGTAGTGTGTTTGTTCCATCTCGATGCTTTGACTTTTGGTATCTCCGTAGTCTGATGATATCCTTTGTAGTCCAGTTTCGAGATATATTAATGAAAGGACATGATCTGAAAGAGAGAGATAAATTGGCTCAAGGAGTTTGCACTTCTAATTATAACCTTCAATCACATAATTCCGCTATGCCTATGTCTATTCCTTCTGTCTCGAAAATGGACATTCACAAAGAATGCATCTTCTGAGATCTACTGGATAATGCTTAATCATGAGCTACGGGTGGCTGGATACACCCAGATGAATGTAAATCCATTAACATAATTGGAATAAAAAGGTAGTGCAAAACTAAAATTACATAAACCAAAACAATAATGTTATATACACTTTATTAAGGGATCAGTTATGGCTTATTGGATCAAATACAAAAATAAGAAGCAGTCTTGATCATTTTTGCCTAGTTGCATCTGATCGTAGGATTTCTAGAGCTATATTTTCCAATCAATGAACTAATACTTCCAACAATGCACTGCCTCCCTGGCCGAATAACACTGCCATAAACAGCCATTTCAATTATGTCAAGTTGTTCCTCAGTGAATTTAAGGTCGCAAGAGTATCCTTCCAGTAATCCCTGTTTAATACCATTGGTGTCGGATTTCAACCTATTTACCCTGGTTTGAAGAATTTGGCAATTCTCAGCCACAGACTCTCCACCCTTCGAAAAAGGGATAATATGATCATACTCATAACAGAGGCAACCATTACAGGTATGGAGACGTTTGCAGACAATGTTTCCAGCTGCATCTATTCGCCATCTTTCTGGGTCTCTACCTGGAACCTTTTTTGCTTTGTCCCAGCAAACTTTCTTGGCCTTTGAGTCAAAGAATCTAGGTCTATCCTCTTTCTTGCTGCTTCTGCTATCGCGAACGAAGTGAAACTGAATTTTGAAAAATTACATATAAGCACCCACCCACTGTGTGTTTTGCTTGATTAGTCTCCTTTCATTCTTTATTTTGGTCATATTTGCAGTTATTGCACTAGGTTGTGAAGTGGAAATGGATGATCAAAACATATATGGGAAAAGCAATCCTCAAACATGATCAATGGTAGTCTAGTTAAGGGATCATGTCATGAGAACTGGAAATGGAGGCGTTTACAAATAAAAGTAACAATATGTAACACAAGCATAGACACAAATAAAGAATCACGTTGACAAAAAGAAATAGAGTGAGGGTAGGTGATGGTTACCATATCACCAGGAAGTTGAGAACTTAACGGTATGCGCTTCCACGTATCTCCAGCATCTGGAGTGTACAAAAGAATAGCTGGCTTGCCTATAATCCAACCTTCCTTCCCTTTGAAGCTGATGGAGTTAAACCTATAGTTAAAGTCCTCGTCTTCAGCAGACGGTATGGAACGTGGAGCCCAAGTGCCTCCTCCGTCTTTCGTCTCCAACAAAGTTTGTCGAGTCCCCAATAAGAAACCTGCCAAACCATCCAAATCAAAGGGTGTTTGTATTTGCCGCTACCTTAATTAGCTATATCTTCAATCAATGTGCTAACTGAATCAACATGATTTCGATCGACTTGATAATTCAACTATTTTCAATAAATGTGCCGCAATGAAGTCCAAAATATAACTAAGCTAACAAACATTACACGAAATCTGCAGGAAATATAAACAATGGAGACTAGTGCAAAAACCAACCGTGAGAGGGATCGTCAGGGACGAAAGCAATGTCGAGAAGGACAACGCCGGGATCAATCGGCAAGAAAACTCTTTCCCACTCGGACAGCGGGTCTTCCGCCGCTGCCAACGCCTTGCGGCCTAGCGGATAGAGCGAAATTGCGGCGGTGGCGGCTTGTAGTCCGCCTATCAACTGGCGGCGGGTAATAGCATTATCAGTTTGCCCGGACTGAGGAGCGGCCGAGGCGGAAGGGAGGAGGCGACAGCGGAAATGGAAGCGAGATCGGAGCTGCGACGGCAAGCGAGCTGTAATAGAAGAAGAGAGGTGCTGAAGAGCCGCCATGGCTGAGCGTATGGTTTGTGGTGAATGTGATGATGTGTCTTTCTCTTACTCTGCTGCTGTTATCCAATGGAATTTCAAATTGCGGTTGGCGTTTTAGTTTTTTACGGTTGCCCCCACTCCACACTCTTTTATGGAGTAATACAAATCAGATATTTGTAAATTACAAAACTGCCCTTTTGATTTATACACTGCCCATATGGCCATATCAAGCAAAAAGAATATAAATGGGGAGTAATATATAAATATGTGCAAGTACAAATATAATTTTCTTTTCTCCTTGTCATAAAAAGAAAGGTGACTGTCCAATCCAATATACACGCTATCTATGAATGTTGAATGTACACATGCTGCAGCAATTCCAAAAGCACAGCAAAAAAAGCCTTTGCTGTTCTCCCCATTCCTCAGGTGAATGAAGATCAACTTTTTCTTCAACACCATCAGAGTGGCGACTCGAGTATCATTTTACCAAAACTGCGACTGATTCGTAACTGGTGGTCGTAAGCATCTATATTTGTTCACATCAAATTCATTTTTACTGATCTCAGCGTTCAGTAAAAGCTTCTGCAAGGTGGATGAAAGAATAGAGCGATTAATGGGCTCACTAATCGAGCGCAGCTTTGTTTTTCCGGCTCATTGGCTTAGGCAGACCATCAAAGATAGGCAACGCAGCAGAAGAGAGAGCCTGGAAATCTGGCTTCAAACTCCACGTAGACGTTGCCCATAGAGATGATAATGCACTAATATCTGTATCCATCAAACTCGATGTACTTGATGACTTCCGTACTACAGTGACAGAGTCAGTTTGAGGTGATTCCCCCAAATTTAAAGAAATTGGGTTCAGCCGACCCGAGTCAGCATCTACTTCGCCTGAAAAAGCTCTGGTGGCTGCCTTGGACCTGAGAGCCAAGCCTTCGCTTGAAATACCACTGCTACTGCTGCTTTCCTCCTTAAGAAGCTTTTCTGGGGGACAAGATGATAGTTCTGTTTCAGACTTTTGCCGCCTCCCTAAAAGCTTCTCAATCCATTTGTTAGTGCCATTATCTTCAGATTCTGGTGACAAGAGTGGATTATGCAGCCCACCATTTGCATACATTAAATTATTAGCAACACTTCTCGATTTTCTTTGATGACTCAATGGATGTTTTGAATGTGTGTAAAATGACCCATCCTTAAGATAGTTAGCTCTTCCATTCCGCTCCAAACCTTCGGAGGAAGCCTTTTCATCTGGTTGTCTGAGACCATAATAACCTCGTAAGCTGTTCATGGCTGGTGAGACATTATGATGCTCTGAAGAACTTAATTTTAAAGACTGAAACGAATCAAATAAATCAGATTGTCGACTGCTGGATGGGTCCTGCTCGGAGCTGCTTGGCCTGCAAAAGGCATTATAATCAGCCACCAATAGTCTTCCTCATTTAGTGTCAGTACAACTGTTTTGTTTAACTGTAGATATTGGGATTCATGCATAAAATCAGGACATTACAATATTAACTAGAGGGATGAAGCATGGCTACATTATATACCAATATGACATCATAAGTCATAAATGAAAATCCTGGCTTGAATAAAACTGGGTTCTGGACTTTATAGCAATTAGATACCTTTCTAACTCTTAGAGTCTAGACTGCATTCTAACACAAGGATATGACATGACAACATCATCATGGTTCAACATGAGCACAAAGACCTGGTATTTCTAAAGTTATTGTAACCAGATAAACTTGAAATTATACATTACATAAGATACTATTAGGAAGAAACCTGCAAGAGCATCAAGGCAAATAGTTTCCTTGTAGAGAAGGTGATCCATGATAAGAAAGAGAGAGTTTTGGCTTCCACCAAAAAATGTGAAGAGAGGGTAGGCTGATTTTTTATTATGCAAAGTTAATATCTCTCAAGTCTTCAGACAAATGCAAGTTACAGTTGAAGACCCAATGGATCAGAAACATCATATGATCATACATGATCACTCGACAAGCCATCTGGTTTGTTGAATGTTATTGTTTTTGTATAATTAAG
Organism: Salvia splendens; assembly: GCF_004379255.2. NCBI lineage: Eukaryota > Viridiplantae > Streptophyta > Magnoliopsida > Lamiales > Lamiaceae > Salvia > Salvia splendens. The sequence continues at coordinate 9,142,345 of NC_056035.1, read as the reverse complement.
CTGCATGTCAGGCAATATCATCTGACACGAATTATTTTCTAGGGGACATAACCTTACTCAATCATGAGTCATGTATCTCATATTAAAGTAATTATTTACATGCCTTCTATAACACTCACTTCAAAGTCCAAATCAAATGACCAATTGACTGATGCTCGATTTGGAAAGTCTAAATGAGAGTTTCCCCCATGTAATTACTGCCTTCAGTTACCAGATTAGCAAAGTCTAGCCACACATGATTACTCAATCCATGCAATCCCTTATAGCGCTCATAAGGTGAATAGGACAGAGATAGAGACTTAAAATAAAGGCAGCAGCCATGAACTGGGTAGTAGTTCAAAGGGCACTCATTCGTTAGCATAAATTGATTAACCACTTATTCAACAATTAGAAATGAATGAATGAAAACGAAGATATGTCCATCAGTTTTATCATGTAACATTACAAACATTCTAGCACTGATTTACAGCTGCATTAGAGAGTGGAGTAGCTAAATAAATAATGCATTGAGAAGCACCGAGTAAGCAGCATGACATACGAAGTCCAGATTAGGTTGTATACAAATTGAAAAAGGCACAAATGCGAACCAGCTTCGCTTCTTCCAACAGAAATTCATACCCAACACAAAACAGAAAATTAATTTGCAAGGCTTCTCACTCTTTCAACCAACAATGACAAAAAATAATATATCAAATTGACAGCACAAAGTACAAAATTTTGACATAATCCTGTTCGGCACTTCTATCAAAGTAATGTACAGAGAAGCATAATGCGGATGAGAATCAAAGTCAAAGCCAAAGCCAAGTACCATTGAGTCTCTTGGCCATTGCACAAGGTGGGGGACATGGGGTGCTTCCCTGGCAATGGTATTTTAAGGGTCTTCAACGCAAACATTTGGATATCAGTCACCAATCCATTTAACCTCTTAATATCTGCCACCTAATCCCATTCCAAAACCAAGTAATCAGACAAATACCAACTATCACACAACCCCTTAAGCTACAATGAAAGAGACAAGTAGGTCTGGTTAACGGAAAACTGGATGTACGGTTTAGTATGGAGAACACAAGTTTCTAACAAATGAGCCAATAAGCTAAGGTACAATTATCGCATCATCTACCTAATGTAGAAACTGTTTTAATCTAACAAGATCAATAACGCGAAAATACAAGAAATCGATGTGTGAAACCGATAACAAGAAGGTAACAAACTAAAATTAATATCTTCAGCTATTTTCTAACAATATAATTGAATTAAAACCATATTACCAGTGTAACTCTTATACATTCAAACAGACAATAGCGTATGGAAGGCGAAACAACACAATAATATAGGCTGGGAACAGAATACGGAATGCTAAATGAGCGCAGCAAACTATAATAAATTTTTAAAAAATCTTAAGAAATGTTATTCAATCTTAAGCGGGAAAATATGTGAAGTATTCTACCTCGACACCGTATTTTATGGCGACGCCGGCGAGAGTGTCGTATTTGCTAACGGTGTGTATTATGTAACTGTGCCCGCCGATCCCGGCGGCATCGAACGGCGAGCTAGATATCGGTAGTGATCTCGACGGCGGTGATGATGCCATCATTAATCTGGATTCAAATTCCACTTCGCCATTGTCATAATCCAATATCCCGTATCTTTCCATCCGCAACAAAATAAAAATCAGAACCCCAAATTGATGACGAAATTCGTAGGAATACAATTAATTTAATAATCGCTAGCCAGAGAAACTTCGAAATTCATAGGAACACAATTAATTTAATAATCGCTAGCCAGAGAAGCTTTGACGGTGGGGTAACAGCCCTGACGGATCTGGGGATTCTCCTCCCTCCCTCTCCTGATACACACAGAAATAATATAAATGTGAAATGTGTATATCTATAGAATCTGCATTTTATTTTGCCTGTTTATATTTTACAGAATAAAAAGGTGAAGTTGGTTGATTTTAGTTTATCTACGGAGTATGAATTTCTGCGATTTCATTCGACAATGAGAATTTGATGGTACTATCCAAAAGAGGCGCCGTAGGAAAAACAAAAATTATCATAAATCTTAATGTTTTCTAATTGTCACATAGCCATTATTTCAACATATGCATATATTAATTTGAGGGCAAATTGCTTGAAAAATATTATTACTACTAGTTTTGGTAAACTATAAAGTTTAGATTTATTCTTAATTATCCCACGACGAAAAAATGTGATGGCCTATGTAGTTTTTTGTATGAACAAATCATCGTTTAACTTACTAATTAGTGATATCGATAAATATTTTTTCAATTGTTATATCAAATACAGTTTTATCAAAAAAATTAGTTTTCAAAATAATTGTGAACAAATCCAAACTGTACGTTTCTAATATCTAAATTTAAAGGAAATCTCATATTGGTGCGCATCTTCCCCCACCCTTTCTCCCCCTCATCGTCACTGTCTCCTCCCACTCGTACACGCCGGAATTGTCTTCCCTCCCCTTCTCCACTGATTCCGTCTCCTCCCCCTCCTACTGCCCGCCACCGCCGCATCGTCTCGTCCTTCTACACCACTGCGCCCACCAACATTTGATCAAACCTAATGATTTTTTTGCCAGTTCCCTTACTTTTAACAAGGTAATGCTTACTTGTACGAGTTTAGATGAAAAGGTCGACTACATGAGACTGTGCAACAAAAACACGCAGTACTATTATTTTAATTTATAAAAGTAAAAAAAATGAATAAAAAAAATAGAACCATTACACAATTAAAAGAGCCAAATAAAAATATTTTGATTTTGTCTAACTATTAGTACTTACTACTATGCTTTAAAACTGGATAAATTTTGATTCAATTTTTCGTACAATTTAACAATTTTATTATTTTTATCTGATAGGGCATAAGAGCAATTATGCAATTGACAAGAATGACCATGCGCATTAAATACAACCTGACGTTACACAATGGATTGCAGTTTTTTCAAGGATGTGCAAATATTATGCCTAACATAATCTATTAAGATGACTTTGAATTTAATGGCAGCATCTACAAACTGTTGACATTTTTTTTCTTAACAACATTTCAATCTTAATAAATAGTAATGCTGAGTCAACGAGATTCGAGAATAAAAAGACAAATTCACAAGATGTGTATAGACATATGGTGTCGTGGTTATAAAAAACGATGCTAAATTTCTCCTTAACCACTTTTGTTTTGCTGCAAAAACATGATTCATCCATGAAAATATTTTCACGAGAATTTCTATTAGTTGATCGCACGTCCTATATGCAAATGGAGGAAGGATATTTCTTCCAATTACGTTTTTACTTATCAGAATGTAAAAAAGTTGGTTAATATTTATGTTACACATTGCATTCACATATCCAAAATGAAGATGAGAACATTCACATATCAAAATGAAGATGAGAACATACTTAAACCGTAAAAATTCAGAAAAAATGATAAAACAAAATGATTATATCGATCGACTAGTCAAGTACAAGATGCATTGCAGAAAGCATAGCCAGCAAAATCAAAGATCACAGATGAGTTTGATACTAAAATCTACTCTATCTATGAAAGAAAGAAGTTTGAAGCCCATCGACCAAATAATAATGCAACTCAAAGAATGCTCTAGTCATAAAACTTGTGTCAAATGGATGTAAGATACGCAACAAAGACATGATATACAATACTCATTAGAGAGTGAATGTTGGATGTGATCTACTTGGAATGCACACGTGCATCAGAAACAACGAATACGTGCACTGATGCACTTAAGATCTCCGTGAAAGAGATTAGAAATGCAGTTGTAGGAAAAAATGACAGAATTAGCAGGCGTTTTTAAACAGTACTAACCACTTCATGAGATGTATTGTATAATTACAAGCATTGGTATATCAAGCAAAAAAGGGCTTACAGATTAGTTGTGAACCCTTGAATGCTTTTTGTCAGGCAATTTTCTAGTATAAAGACCCGTGAAGGTTTCCAACAACTTCCCACCAATTCAATTCTATCCCGATGGAAAGCAACCTCTCAGTTGGAGCATATTAAAGCCCATACTCCTCGCAAATGTATAACCTGAAAAACCTGGTAGACAAGTAACTAGCTTTAAACTGGTTGTTTAAGATTAAGACATGAACAGTTGTGAAGAGTTTCTGTGTATGCATGCTCAACATACTTCTATTTTTTTTACTAAAAGGGATGTGAAAATGTTATAACTTTTGGCACGCCAAATATGAAGAAAACTAAAACTGCCATTTAACTGCACATCAATTAGCCTTTTGGCTTTCACAGAAAGGGACAAGAGATTTCGGAAACAGAAACGAGATCAATATCCATTGGACGGTAATATTTAATTTCCAGGATTCATATAAATACTCTTCGGATTTGCAAGTACAGTACACGTGAACCAGCTAACAAGATCAATCTGTATGTTGAGTTCATCAAATCCACTTATTTTGCCTGTAACTTTAAGTAAATTGATACCATAAATTTTCAGCTGATGATGTGGCTAAAACTAGTACTTACTCCAGCAACAATAGTTCTCTATCCTTTGCCCATTCGAGAATTTTCCAGGATGATGCATGCATCTTTCTGTGCTGTTGGATTTCAATCAATTTAAACATACTTCCATTTGCCAGACTTCAAACGACACGATAGTCTGCATGGGTATTGTATTAATTTTGGCATCATGTGCTGAAATAAAAGCTCGTTTATGCAATTCAGCATCCTCTCTCTCTCTCTCTCTCTACAGTAGCAGTCCAACAAGAGATCTTTTCCAAACCAAATGTTTAGTTATACTAGATATGAAGTCCCAACAAATAAATTATTCTTACATAATAGTGTAAAGATGATGATGCTGTCCCATTTAATAGCTAACATGAGCTAAGAAATGTACAAAAGCTTACCACAAAATTTGAGTCAGAATAAGTCTATGCTGGTCTCCAGTTGACGGAAGACATGTTCGGTCTAGGCAGCATCATGGGAACACCATGAACTAAAAAAATCATAGCGCCAAATTATACTAACATAACAGACAGAGTCATTGTAACCACAATTAAAAGTGATAACAAAATAAAAGTAATGTTGTATGAAGAAAAAAGATCACCTGGCATTTGACCAGACGAAGGTAGACTATTTGGGGCAGAGTGCTGATAATTTATGGTAGTACTTGAAGGAGGCCTTTCATGGTAACCTTCAAGACATGACACCTTATTAATGTTTATAGAACGTGTTCTCACCACTAAGTTCTTGTGCTACATAGCATCAGAACCAAGATCCAACCCTTTTCTTACTGAATGGGTAAGTATTGTGATGCCCTCATGCATGACTCATATATGCATTTTCCACAAGATTTTATTCATTCATTTATTTATTAATGTTATTATTATTATTCATCATTTATTTATTTAGGGGGGGGAGGGGTGTGATCTGTGGCATGCAACAGGAACAAGTGCTTCTGAAATCCATATCGAGACAGTTCACTACAAAACCCCCCACGGTGTGTGTACACACCAACCCGTGGTCAGGAAATTCAGGGAAGGGGACTACAATTTTGGGAGGGAAGGAGTATTCCTAAAACATTCTATATATATACAGTATCAAACACCTGCCAAGCACAGTTGACCACACACAACGCATATCATGCACCTGGTGCTCAAGTGGGATTCGTATTAGCCACGAGCAACAGACAGCATATATATTTCTACAGCAACGCTTGAATAATATAATACTTGCTGAACTGGTTTAAAAGCTGTGACTAGTACTTTATATACAGAAACCATCTACCTTATGTTTCACTATACAAATTATACTAGAAGCATCAGTGAAGACATAAAAATTATACTCCATAAAATACTTCAAAATACGCATAAGAGCACATAAAGAAATCCTAACTAAAAACAGTTGTTTTGGCATTAGAAACAACAATAATAAATCACACCTTCTTGGGAATAAGATGGACCAGAACATGACCTTCCTCCTGGCATCCACCCACCACGAGGATGATCCACAATGAAGTCATTTCCTTGCTTCCGCCATTGCTCATCAGCTATATATCTCCTTGGATTATCGGCAAAGTTTGGTAATGAATAAGAGGGGTACTGATGTTGTTGAGCTGCATTTGGATAGGGGAAATGGTTAGGTGGTCGTTGAGATGGGAGTTCAGGATGCACAGGCCTTTGTGCGAAAGGCACACTACCAGGCAGATACTGCTGCCTATGCTGTGAAGCTTGGGGATTCATATAAGTGTTATCCTCTCCATATTCCACATGCCTAGACGAATTATGGCCAACATGTTCTCGTGCATTGCTGATCCCAGAAGGAGGTAAACAAGATGATTGTTGTGGTGGTACTTCCCCTCTAACAGATGCATCCATATGAGACCCATGAATAGTAGAAACCATATTGGTCTGTTGATTTCCCTAAAATCCACAAGTTTGATCCTTCATATTCAAAATGAAAACAATGGTCTACATAAAAATTCACATACATTTGGACTAGTAAAGCTAGAAGACTTACAGTGGGTGTGGCACTAACTTCACGTGGTAAAGGATGAGGTCGATAAGATGATTGTGGAGACAGTGGCAGTGATGGAAGTGGAGGCCGAGACGGAAATAATTGCTGGGAAATTAGTGGCACAGGACCCAGATGAGGCGGAGGACCAAAAGGTGGAGGATGAAGATGTGGGGGAGGTCCAACTGGTGGAGAAGGACCGGCAGGTCTCAGTGGAGGGCCAATAGGAGACGGATCAACAGGTCTTAGTGGAGGTCCAACAGGTGGAGTTGGACCAGCTTGTGATGCAGGACCAACAGGTAGCTGAGATGGTTTAACAGGTGGTTGTGGAAAAGGATGTTGGACTATGATGGGTGGTGGAGGAGGTGGGGGAGAATATGGAGGTGCAGGTGGAGGTGGAGGTGGTGATGATGGAGGTGGTGAAGATGGCAATGGTGGAGTCATAGGTGGAGATCCAGGTGGTAATGGAGGAGACCCCTCTGGATAAGGAAGCCACTCGGTGGAGGTGTTTGAAGAAGATTCACGGCCACTATCTGGATTGAGCTCCAATGAAGCGAGCTCAATAGTGTCATTAGTCATCGTCAGTCTCTCATCCTTTTGGTGTCCAGATACATCTTCCATTTCAAGCTCACCATCAACTTCCTCCAATATGCAATGGCGCCTATCGCTAGGAGTAACAGAATGGTTCTCATGATCTCTTCCTTTAGCAGGTGCATCCTTGGAAGGTGAAGCACCATCATCTTTCAGGCGTAAACTCGTATCAGTAGCATCCTCATCTTCCTCTTCTTCGAACACACTTGCTGAAAGAAATCCAGGTAACTGAAACATAGCATTGCTGAAACCAACACAAAACACAAGATGCAGGCATATGAGATCTCTGAAAATATAAAGTTCGCAAAGTATGAGATGTAGACTAACCCATTCAGATCCTGTTATACAGATTTCAAATCAGATATCGTTATCACAGTAATCAGGTTATACATTGGAGGTATAATTTATGTTTCCAACTCAAGTCACGAGTTAAATAAGTAATAACTTATACCGGTTTTGCAGACAATGTCAGAATAGTTGTCAAAGTATCACAGGGTAAAACAGCAAAACAAAAAATAAGAGAAAGAATAAAAAAAATCTACATTCTACTTTTTCTTCAAATTTTTAGTGTATTAAATGTTGGGCAAACCATGAGTAGTTCCATGTTGGAGACTATGAAGTAAGAAGCCTAATGTTGCACAATAGCACAACAGTGTAAAATGACGTATAAACCAGAGTCCTGACTGCAAGCAGTTAATAAAACATGCCTAGCAACACTAACCACCACAACATTCAATTAGTGCTTAGGTCATGTACTTAAGAGTCAGGAAATACCAAAGCTACTTATAATCCGTATAATAAACATGCCATGATAGAAAAACAACTAGAAAACAAAAACAAAACAAAACATTACTTAAAAGAGCAAATGTAAATTCTAGACCTTCCATATTCATCAACAACCATGCCTTCCATTTCTCTAATAGGATCATCAATAGATCGTTCAGCTCGGGAAGGGCGTCTTAGTGGGATTGATGTATCATCATTTACCACTCCAAAGTCATCCATGTAGCGACGAAGAATGGATTCTGGCAAGATTTTCCTCTCGAGCCACAAACGCAAGACCTGAAAGAGGATACTCAGTACTTTGTAACAAAGTCTGATGACTCACTTTTAGGTACAGTATAGTCACCTTCCGACACTGACGACGATTTTCCTGAGCACCAGCAGGAGCAGCAGCTCCAACGAGGCGGGGCAACGCAGCTTGAACAGTAGAGACGTATGAGACCCCTGCATTTCATGAAGAGGATTTAGTCAAAGACAGGTTCATCGGAAAGAAACCCATCGGCATAGTGATGAGTGTGCATGTAAAGCAAAAGCGGCTGCATAACTTTATTTTGATGTAGGACTGGAGCAGGGTAAGTTGGGGAATAAGAAGACAATGGGAATAAAGATAGACTAGATATTTTAGAGGGCATCATTGTAAAGAAATGATCCAAGTCCCAAACCCAGGGTTTAAAGCACCCACATACTAAACAATTCATTTTTCTCTTTTTGGTCCCCCTGCGTCTCTGTGTACTGGTGAGAGTATTCTGTGTGAATAGTTTGATTTTGAACTTCCTGTACCTCTCTGGGTGTGAGAGCACTGCGTTATTGAGTCAACAAGGAAAAACAGATCCACTCTGCGATGTAAACTTGGCTCATTTTCTAACTTCTGTATAAGAAGTTCCACAACCTACATGAGAATCAAATTTCAAAATTCTATTTCCAAGGAATATATAACAACTAAATTAATGATGTAGAAAAGGCAAAGATGAACATTCAGTAACTAAGCACAAGTCAAAGGCAAAGTACCTAAAATCAAGATTACCCAACTTAAATTGTCTAATATGAGGGAAAACATCTCAGTTCAACTATGGATTTTAAATACATTGGTAGATACTCCCTACGTCCCATAATAAGAGTCTTATTTTACCATTTCGGTCCATCCCACAATAAGAGTCCTATTTCACTTTTACCATAAATGGTAGGTAGGTCTCCCATTCCACCAACTTATTCCACTCACATTTTATTATAAAACTACTATATATAAGTGTGACTCATATTCCACTAACTTATTCTATCCACTTTTCTTTACATTTCTTAAAACCCGTGCCATAACTAAATAGGACTCCTATTCCGGGACAGAGGGAGTACTACATTGGTGGTTGTTTCATATGGATTTTAAATACATAAAATCCTATTTTAAACTAACTTTTTAGTGAATTTGGCGCAGATTGGAATCCTCTTTAAATCTGAGTGAATTTTTTAAATCTATTTATATCAAACCCTTCAATCCGGACACAACCTAAATGAATAATCATGACGAACTAGAAATCCTAAATTACAGTACGGAAAAAGAAAAAAGAATGAGTCAGCTAACTATAGATTAAGTCTTCCATCAGAAATCAGAACTCCTAAGCCAAAAAGTGAAACCATCTATAGCTACTGTGCACCTCTCAAATTATTCTATACCACACCCTTTTAATTGGAATGAAATGAACATGTGCCAATTAGCTACCTCATTGGCGAGTCCATACTTTGCACAATCAATTGCCAGTCTAGTTGCACGTGCAATACTCTCTTTGGTCCTTGACAGTGTCTCTATCATCCCTTCAAAGGTATCACGAGCAACAGCTGCCTCAGTACCCCCACTTAGAGAGCTCCCAGTGCCTGGATGACCAGAGCTTAACCTCCTCTCCTCAAGCTCATCATTCTCATGTTGATGACTAGATTGGATTTGATGAAGATTGGCGGAAGGAGAAATTGGATTAGCTCCTAAAATATCCAGTTGGAGTGTATTCCTTGCTTCATACACCAAAGCAGCAGGTGCAGGACTTGGTCCCCGTCCAGCTATCTCAATGTCAGAAATAGAAAAAAGAAAAGGGTTTCCATGGGTATTTTGAAAGTGTGTCTGTTTCTTTCTTGCCTGAGCAGCAGCAGCAATAAGATGTTTCATTGACATGACGGAGTCTGATGTTTTTGAGTCAACTGTGTGACTTGTTTTGTGGTCTTTGCTATCATTCACCCTGAGCAATGAAAAATAAAGCTTAAGAAAGAAAGAAACACAAATACTATTCCCCATAATATCAAGCATTTTTCATTACCTTTCCTTAATTGACGTGATGTTTTCCTTTGAAGCCCCAACCACAGAGTCATTGATCCGCGAACCTGATTTTGGAGTAGTTTTCTTTCTCTCTCCAGAAGAAGGTTGCTTGCTTCTTCCACTTAGCAATTGATTAGGAAATAAGTTTGACCTATCAGACGATGCTGCATTCTTGTTGCCTCCTGCTGGAGTTTTTTGCCTAAAATCGCTACTAGGTGCCTTGTTGGGTTGCTTGCTTTCCAGTTCTCCTGACACTCTCCCACCACCAACAGACTGGGGGGGCCTTTTAGGGGAAACTGAAACTGGTTTAACCTCCATTGGGGCTAATTTCTCAGAGTTCATCTGCTGTGGACTAGGAGATACATGTGCTGATGAATCTCGCGTCCTCTTCTCCGTACCCTGTTGAGAAGCTGGAGATAGCAGCTTCTTCATCACTCCATTATACTGTACCTGATCTTTTAACCCATTTTCAACTTCTCCTGAATTTCTTAACACCTGGAGATCATGGACAAATTTCTCACCATGCGTTACAGATTTCTTTTTTGTATCTGATAGGCGTGGTACAGACACCTTACTAGAAGTTCCTCCGTGAACAGGAGTTTTAGGCAACTCATCATCATCATCATCATATATGCGGACAGATCTACGCTTCAACGGTAACTGCACAACTGGAGATATGACTTCGCTAGAAAGTACTTTGTCAGTCTTATCTGACACAAAAGTTTCCAATCTATTTTCAGATATCAAGGCAGATGCACACATTGTTTCCGGTTCCCGGCGATGGCGTTTTATTGGGGGGAGATCGTTGTCGGATTCAGAGTTACTAATAACTGTAGGTCTAATGGACTGGAAGACCTCAGCCTTCCCAACTGATGTAAACCTTTTAGGCTCTTTGCTAGGCATTTTGTCATCAAGAATATTAGGACCTCTAGAATCAGCAATTTTTGAGATTTTGGCAGGAGATGATACGTCATTTGTATGAGACCCTTTCTTTTCATTGCCATGCTGGACCTTCATCTTTTTCCAGGTAATAGCATCCTGTTGACCATCATGTAATGCCTCAGATTGCCTTTTTTCTTTCACCAACTGCTTTTCCCTCTTCTGACTATTAATATCTAAACGTAATTTTGGGATATCAGGTGATGAAAGCTTCATGCCCTCACCTGGAGCAAATTTTCTTCTCATCGCATCTCCTTTATGATCATGAGAAACAGCTGATCCACCACTACTATGTTCTGCACCCGGAGATTTTTTCTTTGACCCCATTGCCAGCTTTTGTCTGTGTCCATTTGTCAATTCATTCTGGCTACCATCAGTTGATCTGCCTTTTACTCTTTTATCAAGAGGATCTTCCTTCTTAAGAAAATGGTGTGAATGGCTAGAAACTGATAGTGAATCCTTTGAAGCATTGTTGTTGTTTGAAGAGATCTTATTGCTCTTCCGCAAGGATAAAGGAGGGGACAACCTACGACTCACGTCATCAGACAAATAAGGCTTTACATCTTGACATTCCACCGCATCTTGCTTGTGCGGACAATGCTCTAAGCCAGAGCCCGGATCATCATACTCTTTAGTCTCCAACTTGCATTCTGGCGCAATCCCATTGTTTTGATAAATATCCAATGCCCCTTCTACCATTGGATCAACAGAATGTGCCTCATGTGGATGAGTTTGTGTACTGTTAACATCTCCAACATCACTTAATCTTTTTCGCTGCAACTCTTCAAATTCTTCACATATTTCCTTCACCGCTTGGGCAAAGTATTTAACAGTCTTACCCTGGCATCGAGCTGACAATTTATTTTTCGCTTCATTGGTGAATATTTGGATATCCACAGGAGCAACAAAAGCTCTATTGCCGGAGAAAAACCAGGAAAAAATTAAAATTAAACTATTTCACCAAACCATTTTTGTTATTCCCTATCCAGTATGCCAAAAAAATACAATTAAGAGCAAAACTGAATGAACGAAGAAATAGCATTATATGAAATCCCTTCAAAAAATGGGTAAAATCCCTTTGGCCTTTCTTTAGTGTTCTGATGCGAATTTTAACTCAATTAAATGTCTTCACGAATCAGAGCATATCAGATCACATTTAAGTCCCAAGTGATGAAGTGAATATGCAAACCACACCCATAATTCCATACATATTATTGCAATAACTCAAGAACTTCCCCATCAAAGATAATTAACCAACAGTACCAACTTTCTTATAATGAGATGCTTCCACATCCGCATTAATGAATTCAAAAACCCTGTTATGCTTCTCTTCATGAACAAATTATGGGTTTCTAGTCACAAACACAATAAATTAGCCAAAAGTAAAAGGAGCACGTGAAAGCAAATTACTTAGACCATGCTTTCTTTCATCAGAAAGAAGATGATAATTATTTGTAGTTTTGTAGTTTTGTACCCTCGTCTTAATCATTAACTAATTTGGCTTTAATGTTTTTCAACGAATCTGTACCATGTTCTAAAGATAATTAGTAGTTCCCTGAGGCATTGATTTTAAGTCAATTGTTTCCTGTGAGTGATATAGCAAGTAGATATACAAACACAACGCAGTAAATTAATAGATAAGTGTAAAACATAAATAAATTTTGTACATCCTACATAAAGGTGGGCCACCAATATAAAGTAATTTTATTAGGTACATGAGACTTTCCAACAGTGTAAAGAACGCACGGTGCTTTCAATAATTCTCTAATTTACTTGCGAGGTAGGCTTAATATCATTTGAAACCTGAGTTTCTAGTTTCTACAAGCGCACTGTCTGATTCTATGCATTTGTCATCTTTTGAAGTAGTACGTATACACTTTAAAATACTATAACTATAGGAGTCTACTGAAATTTTAGTGACACTGATGCTAACAGAAATTCAGCAATATGAGAGATGTGCCAATACAAAATGTCATGTTTTTATGAATGACATTCATGCACCTGCGGACTGCCAAGTAAAAGACCTACTTCCAGGACATAAAGCAAAAGTTTTCCAACTTTATGCTTACAAAAGTTTTTCAAGGCAGGATGGGAAGCCATTTCAAGCATGAAGCAAGGAGGAGCTAACCTGTTATTCTTCATATTTTTTTATTATTATTATTTTACTTTTTTGCTGTCTATGAAATTGAAAAGAATAGACAATAGTATTTTTCAAAGCACCATAACAACACAAAAGGGTATCAGGAACTCTGTACTCCCCTCAAGTAGTAACGGCTTTCTTTATGTTCTTAGCAGGCTAAGAAAGGCTCTGAGCAGATATAACTAACGCCAACCAAGGCCCTCTACCACTAGTACAAGTAAGTGAAAACATAGAGAGGAAGTACTCACATTTCTGCTGTACCAAAGAACTGGACAAAGCACTTTTTAGGATCAGGAGCGCGCTGCCAGTCTTCAGGTCTGCTGATCTGAACTTTGAAGCTCATCAGTGAACAATTCACATAAGGTCAGACAGAATTAATAAGGAACAAACACAATTACCATCATTCAGCCAACTTAAGCTAACCAAGGCACAACAAAGAATGGAAAAGCAAGATACGCAGCACCAAATTCATATATCATAACTGCCAAGATTAATATTGATATGTTGTTTGCCTTTAACCAAATCTGTAAGGAGACTAATAAAACCTTGACACTAGTATACTAATACATGTGGCCTTTGGAACTAAATATGTAAAGACACATGCGCGCCTGCTCAGCAAATATATACTACTACATAAAAAATAGCATATCCACGACAATAGATCATAATTGACCTAAATCCCAACAAGACCTACATATGAGCAACATCGGATTCATCTTGTACTAAGAGTTCAAGATGCAAGATTCTCGAAATAATAATCCCTAATCTCCCTGGGAAAGGCTAGTTTCAATCAAACTTAGCAACTAAATGCAGCTCCAGAGAGCGAAGACTAAGTCAATGCCAACCAAACAAATTGAGATTCCAATAGAAGAAAAATTGAATGCTCGCAGTAGCAGATAACCACTCCACGACAAATCAAGCGAAAGCAGGCGAAGAAAACAGCGCCGAAAACAAATCAAGTAAAGCAACAAAGTGAAAAAGAATGTACCTTGGCAGGCCAAGCGGGGAAACCCTTAACTTTGGCGAGGACGAGATCGCCCAAAACCAAGTCGTTCTTCGACTTAACCCCCTTGGCTCCGCGCCGGCGCCCCGGAGCCATGGCCCTCGAATTCCAACTTATTTCGCCCCTATGGTTGAGCAAGCAATTGACGGTGGAACAATCGGAAGAACCCTAGCGAAAACAGCAGATGTCAGGGGGCAGCAGGCCCCCAAAAACGGCGTCAGTCTGGGGGTGGCGGCCTCGGGTGTTGCGGAGGTTGGTTGCTGCGGCGATCACGGAGATATAGCAGAAGCGAAGGCCAATTCGCATGCGGGAGGCGGAGACGGCGGTGGTGGATGATAGACAGGGACGAATGCAGTGCGCGCAAGCATGTATGTATTCTGAATTTCTGTAAGTATTATCAAAATTCGTATACAAATTGCAAAAATATCAACAGAAATTTTTTAAAAAAATCCACCATGGGATACCTATAATCGTAATTTAATTTGCTACACCCAATTTTCAGAAATTTTATAAATTACTTACATAATCCATAGAATTCCATTGTTACCCCTGTCACAAAACCCCAATTATTTTTTATAAACAAATAAATTTCAGTGTTTTAGGGCGAATCAGAGCATACGAAATGGCGGACTTCCCGCCGGACGTCGGACCGGCGTGCCGGATGTCCGAGCAGGACATCCGCCATTAGGCACGAAGACACGGATGCGGACGTCCGCCGCGGATATGAGGTATCCGCAGCCTTCCGACGACGTTCGTCATTGCGGTGCCACGGCGGAGGTCCTGACGGAGGTCCCGATTTTTTATTTAAAAAAAAAACTATATATATACGGCTCGTTGAACTTCATTTCATTCATACCACTTGTTTTGACGAGTTTCTCTCTCTACTTTCATTTCTTTTGAAGATAAATGGAGCACGACAGTGATTCTCCCGCCACGAGCGAAATAATAAAAAATAATCGTTGCATTTTCCCCGTATTCGTGTCGAAATTTTAATTCCGTAAATTGCATATTTGTGAATTTGTGAATTTTTATTATTGTGAATGTCCGCCGGGATGTCCTTGGGGATGTCCGTCATTGTGCAGTGGGATGTCCTTATGACGTGGCAGTGAAGTAGGAGGTCCTTAAGACGTGTCAGGTGGTGTTTTTGGGAAGTCCGTCGGGACATCCGCACCATTGCGGATGCTCTTAGCAATAATGTCATAAAACCAACCACAAAATTAGACACAACTAGTATTAACACCCGTGCTATGCACGACACCTAAGATTTTCAAATAATGAATATAAATTTTAATAAAAATTTAGAAAACAAGAATTATAAACAATTAATAACATTATAAACAATTAATAACATTATAAACAATAACAAAAAGAAAAATGCACTCCTCCCACCTCACTTTAAATGAAACATTTCATATTTGGCAAACAATGCCTACAACTTTAATTTATGAGAGTGAAATATATAAAAAAAGAGATGGACAAAAAAAAAAGAAAACTTTAAGTGGAGTAAAATAAAATAAATGAACCATGTAATATCAATGCTATGCACGGGACATAAGAAATCTGACCCTAACTCGTCCCACCCTAACTCAACTCGAAATCTTCGAGTTCTTATTGGGTCGACCGTATAAGGTCTCAAACCCTAAACGTACGTGTCCGTATCGGGTTAACTTCGTGTCGATTCGTGTCGAATAAAAAATTGTCAGCGTTGTTTTATTTTACCCCTTTTCTTTCATTAATTAAAATATTCAAAGTCCATCATTTATTCTAGAAAATATATAAACAATTTATTATATCTCTAGATGTACAAATAATTAATTAAGTTGCCGTTAGATTAATTAATAAGAAATGTATAATAACATTTTTATTAGGTAAATAAATAATATTTTAATTAATTAAATATAAATTTAAAAGAGAGAAAACAAATATTGATTAGAATAGAACAATTTAAAAGAAAACAAATATTGCCTCAGTTATGGGTCACTACTTTGATTGCCTATGTCCTACCGACGCCGACGCTGACACCGTCGCCAGATTCCCAGCTCGTCAACCCATTAAATCTTTGCATGCCTGAGCAAAGATTCTAAATTTTAGGTAAATCCATTAAACTTAAGTCATGATCATTAAGCTTAATAAATTATTTTCTTGAGTACTAATTTCATTTAACTTCAGGTAAATCCATTAAACTTATTATCCTCACCCTTGTGGAATACACAATCAATTTATTTTTTGAGTACTAATAATAACACGATAGAATTATATAAATCAAAGATATATTTTTCATTATATAACATTTTATTAAAGAACAAAAATATAAAAATAAATAATGTAGAAATTAGAATACCATAGATATAAACTAAAATAATTTAATGCATAAATAATATTAACCATATATACAACAAAGTGCAAAAAAATATCTCCATCCGGATTCAAATTTGACGAATTCAAACTAATCTAACTCACATTACGCGAACCATGTTGATCAATAACCTATCACTTAAAATAATGGGAGTATCAACGAAGCCACCAATGTCAACTACAAAAAGAAACATTATTATTAGTCGAATCAATGTAAATTAAATATAATTACATTTCAAATAAAAATTTCTTTATAAATTTAAAAAATCTAGAGAAAAATTAACATTTACAAAACTATTATATAAAAGAGGAATTATATTTAAAACAATTACTCTTATTATATTTAAAATAATTCAGACAAAATTTGATAATGAGCCAAAAAAACATTTGGACCATTTTCTTTATAGGTATAGTTATTAGAAACAGCTCAATTTAAATACTCCAAAATAAAATAAGAAGCCCAAAATATTCTTACTCTGAAATAGCCCAATTAGATAATAAGTACTCATATCAATATATTTATAAAAGCCCAAACGATTTTTCAAGAAAACTTGCTAAACTTAACATTACACTAATTAAAATTAATCAGCATAATGAAAGCCATTAGGAATTATTAACTTATTGCACAAAAAATATGAATAGTGCTTTTGTCACATTTCATGCGCTGCATAGATTGGAAACCCTAATTTCTCTCTAACTTCTCCACGGTTCCACCGGTAAAAATGCAGAAAGAAAGGCGGTGGACGGTGACACTGGGTCCAGGAACAACAAATTGGCGACTCCTCCACCTTGAGGTCAGTTTCCAACGACAGTAACAATACTAATCGCCGCCTCGGCGAAAGACCCTAATTCCCTCTATCTTCTCCACGCCTCCACCGACGAAAACGGAGAAAGAGGAGGAGAACGCCGGCAATGACTCAAATAAACTACAAATCGGCGACGCTGCAACTTTTTGGCCAGTCGCCGATAGCGGTCTCAATCCTATTCGCCGCCTCAGTGACGAAACCCTATTTCCCTCTAACTTCGAGCTGACACCACCATCGGAAAAGGAGAAACAGAGGACGTCGAAGCGATTTCTTCAAACCCCTACCACATCGACAACCGATCATCTCTCCCTCACCAAAAAGGTACAAATTTGTTCATTTTTGTCATATAAGTTTTAAATTTTCATTACAATTAACTAATTTCATTGAAAAAATGTTTGCTGAAACAGATCTAAAAAATTCGATAAGCTTTAATTTTCTCTGCTGCAGAGCTTCTAAAATCATGAAAATCAATGTCGGAGCCTCCGGTAAAAGGTAAAACTTAGAGCTATTTCATTACAGATTAACTGTAGAGCTCTTTATGGTTGTTAACGTGTCACTTGAGAACTATTCTTTGCTTCTATCATCCATTGTTCTCTGCAAAACACTTTAACGTCTATGTTAATAAAGCTGCATTCATTCATACAACAGTGTAAACTGGTAGTATTAATAAAACTTTACCTTAATCGAGATAGTAGATCAATTAGAGTTTGTTGATGGTCTTGCATACCAATTTATGTATAAAAAACAGTTGCATTTGCTGTCTTTCACTCTACTTGAATTGCAATCACAATGTCACCTTTACTTTGACATGTTGTGCCTCTAATTCTCTTAGGGCTTTTGTTGTAACAGGAAAATTTTGTAATTCTAATCGGATATATTGTGGAGAAAGACTTGATGGTTCTGCCCTATTTATAATTCTGATAACCTGAAGTGTATTGGGTAAGCCAACTTCATATTAATAATTTATAAAACTAATCTCTGCATATTAATAACAACTTTCAAAAATGTTTCAAGCCTCTCTAAAAATGAGTCTCTGCGCAATCTTTGCACTTGAGTCGATGTTGATCAGCTGTTTGTGAGCCAATTCAGTTTAAGGTTAAGATTTTCAATATATATTAAACTCTAATTTCTACTTATCTATCTTCAGGTAGACATGCTTTGGAAAGGAGAAATTCTGGATTAGTGACAACTTTTGGTAAGTGGAAGCATTTATATTGCGTTTTGTAGTATTAGGCGAGTTTTGAAAATCGAACAAACCTCATGCTCTCTTTATATTAGTATGTTTTTCTCCTACTTTTCTTAGTAAAATAATACTCTATTTTATACAAGATGTGTACAGGTCCTAATTCCATGTGTTCCCCCCAGGCAGTTATAATAAATATGTCTGCACCTATGCAATTTTCGATGCATGAAATAATGACATAATTTCATATCTTTTGTGCAGATACTAAAATAAGATATTGATGCATAAATATTCATGAGGTAATGCCTAATTGAATTAAACTGAATAGACTATTAAGAAGAAACAAATATGGTTGAAACAAAAGTAGATACTAATATTGTTAAAAATCACATAAAAATGGTAAATATATCATACAGGAAGAATGAAAATAACCAAAAATGAAGGCCAAATTTGCGCGCATTAGTATTCATAGGAATTACTATTTCAGAATCAACAAATAATGACATAACTTCATTCATTTGTGCATGGATTGATAAAAAAAGGTATCGATGCTTGCTATGGAAAGCAGATTATATATAAATATTAATGAGGCAATACCCAATCTCCATAAACTGAATGCAATATTGGGAATAAACAAATATGGTAAAAACATACGTAGATACTAATGTTAATGGCTAGAAACAGAAAAAATAATATCACATACTGATTGCAGGGACTGATCTACAAAAATATCAAACAAAGGAGGCATGACTTGAAAAAAGATGATACAAACATGGAGGCAATGGCAGGTTCAAGTTTAGAAAACTACATCCATTGTAAAATGAGTTTTTACATATGCTAAATATGCTAATTTTTAGTAACAGAGTGAAAATTACTGACAATTTCAAGTTAGGCAACTGCATCATCATGTAACTAAGTATTTACAGGAGCTAAATATCATAAACTAACTTCAATACATATAGGGCATTTCAGAAACAGGAATAAATATATAAAGAAGATTCAATAAAGAGGAATGCAAATAAGAATTTGAAAAGAAACTTAACCAAGCTTGTGTTGCTGATTCGATTGAGTGTTTTCAGTTGTGAGGAGTCGGTTAGTGATTGTAGAAGTGTTAGGAAAGGGTATTTATAGGTTAAAAATGGTCAGCGTGCTCTTAAAAAAGTATCTTAGGTTCCCTAAGCACACATGACATGTCAGACATGGGGGGCTTAAACCTATTCTACTTCATTAGCATATAACATAATAGGTATGAAATTCTTTTCTTTTACAATATGAAAACAAAATGACTCAGATATAAGTTTTGCATCTCACTCTAATGGGTGCAGATTAATTACTATACCTAGTCAGAATTATATAATTTATGTTAATATTTTCAGAACATAGCTAAAGTATATTTCTTTTAACTACATATACTTAAATATTAATCACATAACATTAAATCTTCTTTGCAATTAGCACAATACAACTTAGATTATATTTAATAATCTTTCATTCAGATGAATCAGTTTCAAGTTACTAATTCCATGCCATTCCTGAGCATAAAGTACATTAGGTCTTCAATACTTTTATTAAATTAGATTTAATTTAGAATTAGTAATCTTAGATTTGATTGTGAAGCAAAAATACATTTTGAAAATAATATTAAGGCTTAGAAAAGATTAAGAGGTTTCATTTTTTAAATTGCCACAAATAAAACAATAGTTCGAAATAAATTTCATATACTATATTAATCATTATAGTGACATTATTTACTTTGCATATATTAATTACTTAATGCTTTGCATGTAATATTATTGAATTTATTGGGATTTCTACATTTTTCCTATTTTATTTACAGAAACGAATTACATTGATTACTAATATATGTTGCATTTATTATCAGAGACAAACTGCATTAGAAATACACAAATGTATCAATGACAGATTTGATAATATGGAAAATATATATTTTGTAATAGAATACTTATTTAATGACTACAACCTATGCATATCCTACACAAATATGGCTGCAATCTTGGAAGAGGGTTTTTCTCCCCCTCTCTCTATCTATCTGTCTCTATCTGACTTATATTTTTATACTGATTTTATTCTCGTTTTAATGATGTAAAATTGAGATTTTGTTATGTTCTTATTATCACAGGTTCTAATCTTGTGTTTTTTTAATGTGCATGTATTAATTGAATTGACAACAACTGAAAATAGTATCATTTCAAAACTGCATTATTATATTTAATTTTCCTTAAAAAACACGAATTGCATAGATATTTTTAAATTGATATTCATGAAAGGTTTAAATATGCATTTAACATATGAAATATATATTTTTGACAAAATGCATTGGAAACTGGAGTGAATCAGACAGCTTTGAAAGAATGGAATAAATAGATACTATATTGTAAGGGCATTAGCAGTGGGGCGCCCTAAGGCGCGCCACGTCATCAGTTTTATCCTCCTACCTCCCCACCTGCAGTGGGGCGCCCTAAGGCGCGCAACATCATCATTTTTTTAATATTTACAAAATTCATACGAATTTAAAAAAACTAATAAATTAAAATACGAATTTCAAAAACTTCATTTCATTTAATAAAAATTAATACATTACAATGCGAATTAAAAAAAAAACAAACTCAGCGACGGCCGTTACGAGCCCACACTTCTTCAATCATGTCGCTCATGAGCTGCGCATGATCCTGTTGGTTGCGCATTGAGGCCTGTCTAGATAGAACCTCATTGAAGCCTAACGGTACCCCTCTATCGGGTGTCTCGATCGACGTGCCGGATGAGCTAGATGCACGGTCATCTTCATTCCAATCGGTGATGCTTCCGCCTTCATTTTCGACTATCATGTTGTGCAGGATTATGCACGCATATATGACATCGGCGATGACTTCCTTGTACCAGGAACGAGTCGGCCCTTTCACAATTGCCCACCGTGATTGGAGCACACCAAATGCCCGCTCGACATCCTTCCGCGCCGACTCCTGCTTTTGCGCAAATAAAACCCTCTTCTCACCAATTGGGCAGCTGATCGTCTTTAGGAAAACTGGCCACCGTGGGTAGATGCCATCGGCCAAGTAGTACCTCATATGGTATTGGCGTCTGTTGGCAGTGAACTCGATGGCCGGGCCGTTGCCGTTTTATTGCTCGGTGAAGAGGGTGGACGAGTTGAGGACGTTAATGTCGTTGTTCGACCCGGCTACGCCGAAGTAGGCATGCCAGATCCAGAGTCGATGGTCAGCGACGGCTTCGAGGATCATCGTCGGGTGGCTGCCCTTGTATCCACTTGTGAATTGGCCTCTCCACGCCGTCGGACAATTATTCCACTGCCAGCGCATACAGTCGATGCTCCCGAGCATCCCAGGAAACCCGTGCGCCGTCTCGTGCATCTGCATCAGACCCTGGCAATCAGTGGCAGTCGGCTTGCGCAAATATGTGTCGCCATAGGCCTCTACTATCCCCCGACCAAAGCGCTTCAGACACTAGCGGCATGTAGAATCCCCGCAGTGGAGGTACTCGTCAAAAAGGTCCGCCGTGGTGCCGTATGCCAACTGACGAATGGCAGTTGTGCACTTTTGCAATGGTGTAAGGCCGGGTTTGTCGATGCAGTCCTTCCGAAACGTGAAGTATTCATCACGTGAAGACAATGTCCGAACAATGCTGAGAAAAAGGTACCGCGACATTCTAAACCGGCGGTGGAAAACAGTCGGGCCCCATCGTGGTTGATCGGCAAAATCGTCTTCAACCAGACGTCTGTGAGCTTCCAGGTGGTCGATTCGGACATACGTCCTATGTCGAATAGGCCTATGGACTTGCTCAGCCGCCGCCGCCGCCGCTGCCGCCGCCTCCTTCTCGCGCTGCATTGCCGCATAGCATGCCGCCATGGCCTCTTCAACGGCTGCATCTGATGCTTCTGACGTCGAACTACCGGACTCAGACGAACTAGAACTATTGGTGTCGTTGCCGAGATTTATTTTGGTTGGATGTTGAGAGAGAATATGTAAAGAGATAGTCGATATGTTCGTATGTACAAATGAATGAGAAACGAGATTTATATAGAAAATCAAAAACGCGTGCCATCGTCCGCGACCATCGTCCGCGTAGCCCATAGTGGGGCGGACGATGGCCTATCGTCCGCGCTATACTCCGCGCCCTTAGTATAGGGCGCGACGATCGTACGCGGCCTATGTCACGCACCCGCAATGGGGCGGACGATGCGCGCCATCGGGCGTGCCATCGTCCGCCCCATTGCGGATGGCCTAATAGAATAGTGGTATTTTTTATAAAGCCTATGCAAAGCTAACATGAATAGGCTGCAACCATACCCTTAAATTATCGGTTCATACAAACTAATCAGACATAAGATCCATATTAAATAAAATGTATTTTACAATAAAATAATAAAATTTAAGCTAAGATAGTGCCCAAATTTCATAACATTTCCCATCCAAATGTGGGGCTAGTGGCACTTCTGTAATTTTCCTAAACATGTCTCCCTTTGTATGAGTATAGATTATATTATCCACTATTATACAGCATATATATTCTAAACCCAACTGAAGTAAATAATTAGTAAAATCTTAAAAATTTAAATTAGCTGGACTTATTGAATCAACATTATGCATCAATCGATAAAGCCACAACTTTATAAGTGATGCAACACGTATTAACTAATAACTGAAAATAAATAGGATCAACATAGACATGGGTACTTGTCTCCATGTTCAATCAGTAGTTGTTGTCGCAAATATATATAAAAATCAAAGGGAGGTGGTTAATTAACCATCAAAAATTAAGATTAATTTTTAACGATTAGGAGATTCGGTTGATATAATGTCAAGTGTATTATATTTTAAATTTAAATAATTATTAAATAAAATTGAAGGGTATTAATGTCAATTCTCTCTTATTAAAATTATCCTAAAACTTTAAATTTACGTAAATTTCTCAATTTAAATTATTTTTTCGCAAAAAATATATCAAATTAAACTTAATTTTATAAGGATTCTAACAAGATCTCAATTGCATATATTACGACGACGTTCGGATAATGAAATTTGATGATTTTTATTTCACTTTTCGTATATGTTGACAAGCAAATTTTTTATCAACAAATACATAAAAAATCTCAATATAATGCAGGTAAAATCTCAATATAATGCATGTGAAATTTCAATAAAACTATATTGATATTTTGTCTACTATTTATTAAAATTCGTAAGATTTAATCTCATCCACTCATTTTAAAATCTAAGGATGAAGATTTAGTGAGAATATGAAGCGATGCTCATTGTTTGGGTCACACTAACAAATAAATAAATATAAACAAATATTATAATACCCGCCCAAACAAATATTATAATACCCACCAAATCCATTTTGTATGACCAACAATTAAGAATAATTAACACACTAGGTTGCTAGATTTGAATTCGTTATCCACTCTCTAACCCTATCCTAAACCAATCGATTAGGTAGCAATTAATTAAAAGCCGGCCCCTGGATCCCGAGAAAAAATTCAGGGGTCCTAGTATACCACGTGGCAATCTGACTTGATGTGTCCCTCCAATATAATTTTGCCAAGTGGAAATATATACACAAGCCCTACTTCTAGCTGGAAACATAAAGCATTTAGAAAGAAAAAGGCAATCTTCTGTATTATGGAAAGAGTGATGCTAAATGGTCATATTATGGTCTGCCATAATTAGATTTTTCAACCAAATTTAATGCACTTGGAAAGTACAAAATTTTCAAGACTAATCTACCCCTTCCTTAATTCTCCATCTATATTTTCCTCAACATTCGATAACGCTTTATACTTATTACTCTTATGTTCTCATATTTTTATTTATAATAAAAATTAACAATATTAGATAAATGTAGTATAATATATTATTATTTTTGATGTTTTGATGTCATTGCTTGTAAGGATCCAATAATAATTATTTTTGGGAAATGGAGTTGTAATTAGTATAGAGAGAGATTGTTTTCAAATTTAAATTTGAAATTAAATGCATATTCTCTCAAACGGGAAGAATAAGGGTGATTATGTCAAAATACTTAAGCACTATCTAGAACTATTATTTTATAATATTATTTGCTTCAACTATTTACAAAACTGCCACCGTGTGGCGAGCCATATTGTGGCCGCATAGCATTACTGTTATGGAAACTATCCCAAAATTTTGGGCATGTATATAGACTTTCTCTTATATATATATATATAGGGTAGTGATCAAGATATAACTAATCTTAAGTGTATAACTAGAGAACAAATCTCAGCCACACATCTTAATGGAACAAATATTATTTATATTAATTATATAAAATAGACTAAGGGTATTTTTGTAAATTACATTATGAGAATTAAATCAATTAAGCGGTTTCCTTCAGCGGTCACCAGCATCACGATCCACATCGGCCTTGGCAGCTCCTTCAGCGCACCGAATAATTCCCCAAACACCAGGATTTGCCCTTTCTTCGCTGGATCTGGCTCCGTCGCAGCTTGAGGGGTCTCCGTCACGAAGAAAAGGGCCATGACGGTGATGGAGATTAGGAGGAAGATGGCGATTATGAAGCAAGTCTTCAGATTTTACTTCAATACTGTAATATGTAATCCATTGTTCTATATGATACTTTAGATATTATTTAATTATAACTATGATTTGTATTACTTGTATCACGACATATGTAATATTTCAAGGTTTTTATTTGTCAAAAACCATCTATTTGAACAATTTTCCAACTTATATATTGTCGAAAAGAGTACATACTTTTAGATCAATTACTTGATGGAAAAAGTGTGCCAATTACATCTGGATTCGAAATTTCAAATGATGAGAATTTGTTTAAGATTGAAATTAAATTTTAAGGGTGCTTTGGAAAGAACAAAACACATCACTCTTATTATGATTTTACTTCACTCTTGTTTACAAAACACATCACTCTTATTATGATTTTACTTCACTCTTGTTTACAAAACACATCACTCTTATTATGACTTTACTTCACGCTTGTTCACAAAATACATCACTCTTATTATGATTTTACTTCACTCTTGTTCACAAAACACATCACTCTTATTCTGATTATATTTCACTCTTGTTCACAAAACACATCACTCTTACTGTGATTTTACTTCACTCTTGTTCACAAAACACATCACTCTTATTCTGCAAAACACATCACTCTTGTTCACAAAACACATCACTCTTAATCTGATTTTACTTCACTCTTGTTCACAAAACGCATCACTCTTACTCTGATTTTACTTCACTCTTGTTCACAAAACACATCACTCTTAGCATGATTTTACTTCACTCTTGTTTACAAAACACATCACTCTTATTATGATTTTACTTCACTCTTGTTTACAAAACACATCACTCTTATTATGATTTTACTTCACTTTTGTTTACAAAACACATCACTCTTATTATGATTTTACTTCATTCTTGTTTACAAAACGCATCACTCTTATTATGATTTTACTTCATTCTTGTTTACAAAACACATCACTCTTATTATGATTTTAAACATTGCGGAACAAAAAATTTAATTAAATTTCAACAGCTCGGAAGAATCATAAATGTGATAAATAAATAATTGTACACTTAGCATGATTGTGATAGAGAGTGGAGTAGTAACATAGTCATTAGCTTGGATTATTTATTGCTACGTTGCCATTTTTTGTTTTGAGCGTGAGCATTTAATTAAAAAAAAAAGAAAAAAGAAATAACAAATCAATGCAACTGTTTTCATTTCATCTTCATCCGATCAAGCCCTGGGTAAGATATGGCCTTAATGCCTCAATCCATTTCCAGCACTGGAACGAGGAGAAGCCTCCGACGCGCAGAGTTCGCTTTGCATCAATCCTGTTATCGAAAGCATTCGCTATTCTCTTAATCGCCACCTCCTCCATCGTCTCGGCATTGGTAGCAGAGCTGCGGCGGAGCAATACCACACCAAATCACAAACGGAAAAAAAAGCACAGCAAATTGCAGAAATTGAGTTTACCAAACAAAACCGTAAGCGCCGCGGCCAACGGGAGTAATCGGCGGTGCGTATTTGGAGGGGACCTCGAAGAGGTTGCCGAGGACGTTGTACTGAATGAATTTTCCGCCATGGATTGGAACGCCTTTTATTTGGACAGCTGAAGCATTGGATTCGATTTCGCTTTCCTTTTCCCTTTCCATTTGGTTTTGCTGTGAGACTGTGGGAGACTGTGGCCGAGATCTCCTCCTACCTTCACCTACCTAATTTTAGCTATGCAATGACCATTATACCCCCGCATTGTTATTATGGAGTAAATTTGTGATTGAGGGAACTAATATCTCATTAAATTCGAAAATTAATACTAGCCCTTGATTTTTTGATCAAAGGCTAGTATTAATACAAGTCTATGATTTGGTTCTCTAGTTATTTGGTTAAGGTATATATATATATATATGTGTGTGTGTGTGGGGGGGGAGCGTTATTCTCCTATTCATCCCTTAGATCCTTTATTCTTCTTAATATGGGCCGTTAGATCTCATTCATCAACGGTCCAGATGATCTGCATTATTACACTATAATGGTGCATTATTAGTTGGTGTGCATTTTTCAACTGAAAATCTGCATTATTACACTATAATGGTGCATTATTAGTCGGTGTGCATTATTCAACTGAAAATCTGCATTATTAAATGACACGTGGCACCAATCTAACCGTCGGATGACAAAATCGTGGGGCTGAGATTAAAAAGAACAAAGAACAAAAGATACAAAAAGGAAATGAATACATCCATATATATACATATAGGTGTGTGATCAAATACTAACTAATTTATAGTAATAACTAATATCAATTTATATGTTAAAAATATCAACACAAAAACATAAATTTATCAATATTCTTGTGTTGATAAACTTATGTGTTTGTGTTGATATTTAAATTTAGTTAGCACACTAACGTAACCATATATATGTATGTATATGCATTAACATGTAATTTTGACGTGATTTGTGAACACAAATTTATTTAAAAAATGGTTATAATATTCCACCACCAATATTTTTTGTTGAGACTGCTTTTATTTTATATTGATATATATATACATAAATTAAATTTATTTATTTGATGGGATTGTTTTTTCTTTTTTTTATCGATATATACATTAATTAAAATTTTGTTAGCTTTGCACTCAATAAGTTAACTATACGAATGAATATACAATGTATTTTTTATCATTACATATTTTAATATCAATTTTAAGAAATTTTATAAATAATAATATTTTTAAAAAATTTTATTGAACCGGCGGTTGGAACCGGTGAACCGCCGGTTACGGTTCGTGATATTTCCGAACCTGAACCGGCCCGCTTGAACCGCCGAACCGCCGCTGCCGGTTCCGAACCGCCGGTTAACCGGCGGTCCGGTTCGATTTGTGCATGCCTAATCACAAATATCTCAAATTCTATCTATTCTCTAAGGCCATACACAATGTTGTCTCTTATCCATCTCATCTCTTAACTATTCATGGGCTCCATTGTACTTTTCATCCCATCTCTTAATTAAGAGACAACACCTGCAACCCTCCATCTCTTAACCGTCTCTTAACCATTTCATCCCTTAACTATTCATACAATTTCATTTTTTATTTTTATTTCCAACAAATTCAATTAATAAAAACACACTCCATTAAATAAAATAAAATTACAACTTAAAATTCTAAAAAAATTTAAAAAAAACATAATTAAAAATCATAAAAAAAATGAAAAATACATAATTTAATTTCTTGCGCCCACTCTCTCTAAATTCAAAATCTCAAAACTCAAAGAAGCAGAAGAAAGATCATGTGCGTCTACCGGTTGCTAAATTTTGCCCAAATGTGCTACATTATTAGATCCTCATGGAGTTGAGCGTGGGCGTTAGAATCACGTGACCTTGCCCGAACAGACAACCACTCTTGCAAAGACGGATGCACTCCACTGCGAGGTGGACTACTTGCGGTAGAGCTTCTCGGGGTTTCAGGGTCGAACCAATTTCCCGCCCCAGGTCCTTCGTCGGCGACAATCATGTTGTGCAAGATTATGCACGTATACATAATGTCGACCATATTCTCCATAAACCACATATGAGTCGGGGCTTTGATAATGTTGAAGCGCGCTTGGAGAACCCCGAACGCCGTCTCCACATCCTTGCGAGCAGCCTCTTGCTTCTGCGCAAAAAGAGCCCGTTCTTCGTTCACCGGCCTGTTGAACGTCTTCACGAAGGTTGGCCACTTCGGGTAGATGTCGTCGGCAAGTTAATACCCCATTTTATACTGCCGGTTGTTAGTGATGAAGTTGATGGCCGGCGCTTTACCATTCAAAACTTCTGTGAAGAGGTCGGATTGGTTGAGCATGTTGACATCGTTGTTCGATCCGGGGACCCCGAAGTATAACCCCCTCCACGCCACATGACAATTCTTCCATTGCTAATGCTAACCCCAAAGTATTACCAAATCCATAACCGGTAGTCGGCAACGGCCTCGAGTATAACGGTGGGGTGGGTGACTCTGTGGCTGCTCGTGTATGACCCCAATTCTTCCATTGCTAATGCATGCAATCGACGCTGTCAAGTATCCCGGGGAATCCGTACACTTCTTCGTGAAGGTGGAGCAGAAACTGACAATCTGTCGTGCTTGGCTTCCGAAGAAATCCATCGGTGAAGGCTGCCCGGACGCCTTTGCAGAAGTTCATCAAGCACATTCTCTCAGTGCTTTCTCCAATGTGGATGTATTCGTCGAACAAATCCGCCGTTTGTCCAGTAGCAAGCTGACGGATTGCTGCAGTACATTTGTGCAGCGTTGTGTGGCTGGGACGGCCGACGGCGTCGAACCCTTCTTGGAAGAACTCTTCCCGGGTTGCCAATGTATTTGCGATGTGCAGAAATAGCCATTTCCGCATGTGAAAACGGCGACGGAAGTAGGTCTCTCCCCATACCGGGTTATCACAGAAGTAGTCGCGTACTAACCTTGCGGCGGCTTCCTCCGCCTCCCTACGTCGATCTTCTTCAAGCGATTCTTCCATTATTCGACGCATTTGCTCAAATGGATTCATGAATGGATTAAATTTGGGAGAAGAATAAAAGAGATGATTTGAGATGAAAATTGAAGAGGAAAGAGAGATGATTTGAGAAGAATAAATTGTGTTTGTGTGTGTGAAAGAGGAATATTTATAGAATTAAAAAAGAAAAAAAAATAAAATAAACGCTGAACGGTCATATTACCGTTTTTAATTTTTAATTTTTTGTATAAAATTCGATTTTTTTAAAAAATAATTTATTGCGTCAGCGTGACGAATCTCACTCGCGGGCCGGCGAGTGGGCGTCACGCCTAGCGCCAGCGCGCGCCAGCCGTCTCGGTGAGACTGACGTCTCGGCGAGATAGGGACGAGACGGGACGCTGCAACGCGTCTCGCGTCTGTCTCGTCTCGGAGGGACGAGATGAGAGACACCCGCGGGATGCGTTGCGGGTGCTCTAATTGAACATGTTGTAAATCTCTCCATAGAAGAAACCACATTTTAGTGATAACATTCTAGGCCTCAAAGAGAAAGGTAAAATGTTCACGGTGATTTCTAAACAACCTTTATTGGAAAATGCATAATACATACTACTTCGGCACACGCATGTTCATATAAAAAAATTCGATATTAAAAAAAACACTCGTAAAAAATGTATACAATTATCTTGAGAAAAAAAAATGAAACAAACACCCCCAATTTTAAACTGGCTCGATCAAAATTAAAATCACCCCTACAAAAGACAAAAATGTAAAAGACGAATTATAATTTATACCACACCAACTGATAAAATCAAACTCAAGTGTCATAGGTGTTGATTCCGATGGAGCAAACCTTGCAAAACAACCCTTTTCTTATACTCCCACGAATCAAAATCAACGCCGTCGCTTTCACCGCTCCTGAATTTAACGGCGTATGATTCGTCCATCTTCGGCCTAAATCGCGGCACGAAGTAAAACCATGCTGCCGCGCACACAATCGCCCAAACTTTCCCCCAAATTATCATTACCACCAGAGTCACCGATACGATCACCGCTCCAACCGTCGAGTCAACCGCCGCCGCCGGAGCAGGCGCCGCTTTCTGCTTCCTCTGATGTATAATCGGCAGAGAAACCGAGTGCGACAATTTCCGTTGATTATCCGTCCGCTTTATCATCGAACTCGTTGCTATCGATTTCAATTCGTCTCTGTTTTCGCGCCTCTGAAATTTTTGCAGATGTGATTAATTTTATGTGAATTGTTATAGATTAAGAGATGATTAGTTACCTTATTGGTGGTTATTAGTTGATCTGGAGATGGAGTTGCGATCTTCTTCTCCTCCTCATCCTGTTCCACAACATTAATGTCTTTACTCTTGAGGATCTCCGGCGGAGGCGCGGCGGTATATTGGTCGTTGACCGGAGGAGCAGCTCTCTGGTAGCGGCCGGAGAGCGATTTTCTGTCGCTGTGATCGGCGGAGACTTTATTGGAAATACCGAAGCAGGCAGCGAAGGAGCAGAGGAAGGTGCTTCTCTTTCCTTTTTTTCTCTCCTTTTTGGAGGCAGCCATGGGAGAGAGAAGAGAGAGGGGAGATGTTAGCTGCAGCCTGCTAATGCTATTGCATGAAGGGTTTTTCCTAATAGGTATGGTTAAACCAACACATTTTGGCCCCCACGTTTTCCTTTTCTATAAATTATTTTTTGTTTGTTAGTTTTTCTACTGCGTAAATACAATGGTGTGAGTGAGTGAGTGGTGTAGTGCAAATGCTTTTATATCCTATTCAATTGGGAAAAATGAAATCTGTGGAATTTGATTTGGTTATTTTCTGCAAATGAAATGTTGGATTGGTTAATTATGAATTGAGTGTGACTAGCTGATGTGACTTTGAATTTGGAGAAATAGAACACTACAAATTCCTAAGTCATCGAATAAAAATTAACTTGTTCGGATATATTATAATGTGGTATGTTCCACTAATAACTGCATAATTTCTTTTTTTTATTAATATTTTTTAGGTAAATAATGTCTGACTAATTAAAAATTAAAATGTTTTTCGTTTATTTTTCTTTACCCAGTTTGACCAAATACCTTATAAAAAGTGAAATGAAACGACGTGAATTAGTACGTGACTATAGTGATACAAATCCTCAATTTAAAATATCCTCAATATACAAAGCTGACGAGTGGCGACTATGAATGTAAGGCAATAAAGTAAATATTATTGGAGAGAAACTACGAGGGAACGTCCACAAGAAGCAAGATACTAATTAAATCGTTTTATGAATTATAAATACTAATTAATATCCTCATTATAAAATCATCTACATATATAGGAAGGTTTGATTGGGTAGTTAAGTCTTAGTTTTTATTGATTCAAAAAAGGATTCTAGGAGTAATAATCAAATTGACCGATTCAAAGCATTAATATAAAATTTATGAGCATACATCGTGGATTAGCTAAAGAAAAAAAAACACTGAAAACGACCTACCCTCACTAATATACGTGTCTGGCAGTTAATTTAATTTCTGTATAACAGAAGATAATAACTTATTTTATATTTAAATTACCATATCTGTTTAATATAAAAAAACAGGAGTTTGTAAAATAATTTTGTATCAAACGACAAATTGAGGGTCGACAAATTTGAACAGATATGGAAGACCTCGCCATATAACAACAATTTCAGTTGCCACCTTTGAATTTTAATAATGTGTTAAATTAAAAATGCACAATTGAAGTAATCCATCCATCAACGTTTCTAGTTCTATGGGACATGAACATGACTCATTGATACTCAAGAAGATTAAATTCATTTTTCATTTTTCTCAACAGTGCCAATGAAGTCTGTATCTGTGGTTAATTAGGGTTGTTGAGGCTTGACAACTATAGCATACTGACAAACAGAAACAGAATACATAACCTAGGGTATCAGAGTGTCCAGCCTCAGGCATTGTATCATGGGAAAATAGAAATAATTTTTTTATATGATGCGTATTTCCTTCATGCGCTTTCCAATTATGAGGCATGTGTGTGTCACCAACATTCCCCTTAAAGCAACGTGGCATAAGAACATGAACATACCTTGTTTATTTATATGTAACCAATTGTTAATGCACTCTGAATGGTAGGAATGTTCACAAGAAAGAAGTGTCAACGTGTCGTCATAGCCTACATATCACACAGCTGATAACCCACCAATAAAATGCTGTCAGTGATACGAACCTCTATTATTATTATTTAGTTTAGATATTATAGGAATTTAGCATATCTTTTTCTATATCTTTATTTTCTTGTTCATTAAGTCAGTAGCATTATAAATAGGATAGACTGTTATCCTTTTTATTCATTCAATCAATTAATGAAATATTTTCTCCACCAAGGATAACGTGTGTTTTTCAATCCTAACTTTAGATTCCCTCCGCCGATCCTAATTGGACGCCGGAGTATTCTATCAGCCGCCGAGTTATCTGCCCGACGGGAGCGACTCCCGCGCACAGAAACTCTGTCCCCGTCCGCCGAGCCTATTGGTCGCCGGAAATTGATCTCCACCGCCGAGCGAAACTCGCCGCCGGTGCTTGTTAAGGGAAACACCCTTAACAACTGGTGCTTTCATTGAGAGTTGACCCTCCCACCATCTCGAACCGAAGCTACACCGCTGCCCGACGGAAAACATTCCGCGCACAACAACTGCTTTGGTTGTCGAGTCCCGCCTGTCCGCCGAGCTCTAGCCGCAGGACAACACTACTTCTGCAACGCCCGACGGGAAGGATTCCCGCGTGCCGCGTCGAAGTCAAACGATCATCAACCACCACAGCCACGCCTCAGTCCGTCAACATGTCATACGACTACGCCGGCTATCGCCGTCGTCAATACGACTTCCCTCAGGCCACACAGCCATTCCGTCCCTACCAGCCGGCCCAACCTCGTCGTGTAACCAGTTGGGACCCTCCGAGCAGCCTGGTGGAAGTACTCCGTCCGTCGTCGTGGCCTGATCCAGAATCACCCTACGTCTCACACCACTTAGATCCACCTGATCGTCGCCCACAACCGAGATACCAGCCCATCGGGTACCGCTATCGCGCGCAAGACGCTTGGCCCCGACACCGCGGTGGTTACATCGAGAGGGGTGGCCACCTATCTGATCGCGGAGATCATCAGACCCAATTAGGGTTTGATCGCTACCCGACAACCGCAATGCAGCGGCACCGCCCAACATGCTGGGACCCACCGGCACAACAGCAGGACCGCGACTACCTGACCGTTGACTGTCCCCGACGCTCGGAGACGTGCTGGGACCGACCTCGCCCTCGGGAGGAGGTGAGAGCGCGAGTCCAGCCCGCCTCCCATAAGCCCCGCTACTCCACCGAAAAGCCAACGCGGGACCTGTACAGTCAGCCCGCACGTGTGACCAGTCAAACTCCGGAGCAGCCACTCCTGCCACTAATACGAGTCTCTCAGGCGGAGAAGTCAGAACGGTCCAGGTTGGGTCTCTGCTGGCACTGTCCCGAGAAATGGGTGATGGGACATGTGTGTAAACAACGCATTCTATGTTATGCGGATGATGGGGAGGAGTTTGAGGAGAACATTCAAGATGAGAATTTAGCCGAAGAGAAAACTGATAATACTCCCACGATAGTATTCGGTGATGATGTTCCCAATGACGTTACCGATGTTCACAATGATGGCGCTCCTCTTGATGTTCCAAACAACGAGTCCCCTGGAGAGTTCGTCAAGAACAAAGGGATTGTCAAGAACGACAATGAGTCACCGCAAGTGCTCGTTGGGGTATATGATGAGAAGATTGGTGAAAAGGAGGAGACATGGCTAGAAGATAAAGAGGAGGATGGTTCTATTAGTGAAGTGGAGAAGATAATCACCTCACTCAATGTTGTTCAAGTGTCATCCAAAAATGTTGTTGGAAATTGTTGGGGCAAGAAAGGAGATGGTGCTTACACCGATTTGCCCATAATTGCTTGTGTCTGCGTGGATTTGAATGTCGGTGATGTTCCAAGTATGAATCATCGATCAACATCGCTTGACAAAGATGCAAGGTTGATCCCTCCGAGTAATGACATGCCATGCTTGGGCATTCTGGGAGGCGTGGACAAGCTTTTCGATTTGGCAAGGAATTTTTCCGACAAAGTTGGGTCTCCTTTTTTGATTTTTTATGGAAGTGGAGAAGGGAGACGTTCATCTGTTCGGTGTGTGTTTGATCCAGGAGGAGTTGCCTCGCCGAAGCTTCTGCTTTCAACTCTCCTTTTTGCTTCGTGGTTCCCACCTTGAGGACAAGGTGGATTTTAACCGTGGGGGAGTTGATATGAACCTCTATTATTATTATTTAGTTTAGATATTATAGGGATTTAGCATATCTTTTTCTATATCTTTGTTTTCTTGTTCATTAAGTCAGTAGCATTATAAATAGGATAGACTGTTATCCTTTTTATTCATTCAATCAATTAATGAAATATTTTCTCCACCAAGGATAACGTGTGTTTTTCAATCCTAACTTTGGATTCCCTCCGCCGATCCTAATTGGACGCCGGAGTATTCTATCAGCCGCCGAGTTATCTGCCCGACGGGAGCGACTCCCGCGCACAGAAACTCTGTCCCCGTCCGCCGAGCCTATTGGTCGCCGGAAATTGATCTCCACCGCCGAGCGAAACTCGCCGCCGGTGCTTGTTAAGGGAAACACCCTTAACTACTGGTGCTTTCATTGAGAGTTGACCCTCCCACCATCTCGAACCGAAGCTACACCGCTGCCCGATGGAAAACATTCCGCGCACAACAACTGCTTTGGTTGTCGAGTCCCGCCTGTCCGCCGAGCTCTAGCCGCAGGACAACACTACTTCTGCAACGCCCGACGGGAAGGATTCCCGCGTGCCGCGTCGAAGTCAAACGATCATCAACCACCACAGCCACGCCTCAGTCCGTCAACATGTCATACGACTACGCCGGCTATCGCCGTCGTCAATACGACTTCCCTCAGGCCACACAGCCATTCCGTCCCTACCAGCCGGCCCAACCTCGTCGTGTAACCAGTTGGGACCCTCCGAGCAGCCGGGTGGAAGTACTCCGTCCGTCGTTGTGGCCTGATCCAGAATCACCCTACGTCTCACACCACTTAGATCCACCTGATCGTCGCCCACAGCCGAGATACCAGCCCATCAGGTACCGCGATCGCGCGCAAGTCGCTTGGCCCCGAATAGTAATTCTTCTTCTAAGTAGTGATTTTTGCCTTTATGTGAGGGTGGACAACAATATCAGTTTTTGGAAATTCACGTTTCAGGGCTTCCAGAGCACGGGTTAGATACCCTGAACGGAAACCATTATCCTACTTCCAGCCGGTGGCAGCCAACTCCTTGATAGCCGCCAAAAGGATGGCCTCCTCGCGTTCTGTCCAAACCCTTCTAGCGCCGGGTGCTACCACTCCTCTGTTCGTGATCATATCAGAGCAACCTTCACATAAAAAATGGTTAACTACCATGTGTGTACCAAGAACAAACAATAGGGGGGTAAGGCGAAGGCAATACCCTCTAGTAATGGGCTGCCGTCGGTGTCATTACCGCTGTTATGTTGAGACGCCATAACAGAAGATTGTAGCTGCGACAAGATCGTCGTATGTCTTGCAACAAACAAACCAATTAAACCAAAATGTACTCGTTTAACTATATGTTGCTGCAAATTCGACTTCAAACATCAATCCCAAAACTACCGAATAATTGGCAGCAAAACAAGTAAGTAATGCTTGAAATAAACCTATTGCTCTAATCTAAACCATCAAGTTTGCTTCCGATTCAACACTTTCGCGTTTCGGACAGAATCTGCCCATCAGCGGGACCTTCAGTACAGTAAGGCCATATATGGCTAACCTGACGAATAATACCAGGTATCCTTCTGCGGATGTAACTCCAGGCGAGCGAAGAAGCTTCAAGACGCCGGTCACCACCACGAGTGTTGATTTGCTATGAAATTTGGGAATCGGGCATTAGGGTTAGAGATGAAATCGGTTTTCAGCGCCAAAACTTTGACTAAGGGCAATATTGGAATTTTGAAATTTGTCTGAGGATAAATCCGAGAATGAACATTTGTATCTCTATTTCCGAATCGGTTACCAAACGGCCATATCAAAGGGGTGAGGATACGTAACTGTACAACCAAACACCTGCCCAAGATTATTAACACAATCTCCAATCCAGCTATTGGAGGTTACAATCTCCTAACATATGTTGGTATCTGTACAACCAAAAACGGGTTTTTGAAAAAAAAAACATGGAAACCAAACGGGCCCTAAGGATTGGTAACAGGATTAGGTATGGCACAAGCAAATTAAGTATATTCATTCGTAGTGCTAGTGAAATAACAATGCAGATGGCCAGGTGTAAGCACAGAGATAAGCCGAATGAGATACTGCATCAAGCTGCGCTACAGTACCAAAGTAGCTAACTACATGAAGGATTCTAAAGTTAAGATGCATGAAACTAATTGCATGCTCTCAACCACAAGCATTTCCATAAATATGCTTGCAGAAACACAAACCCTCTTTTCCTTACAGTTTTAATAGCATACAGGAGGATATATAGTACTCCCTCCGTCCCAAAAAAATATGGGCAATGGATAGGGTGCGAGAAGTAAGACTGTTCGAAAGTGTTGGAAAGAGAGACAACATTAATATGCCACCCAACATTCATTATGGAGAGTTCCTAAGTAAAGCATAGTTCCTAAACTTTGTAGAGTATCAATTTACATTTATTGATGAACTAGAATATTCTCATTTACCCTATAAATACTAGGGTGATGAACTTTTGGAATATACAAGTTGAATGAATGAAATTCTTCTTTTCCACAATTTATTCTTTTAACATGGCATCAGAGAAAGGCTCAGAATAAGACACAGCCGGAGAATACCAAATCTCGGCCATGGCAGATCATTCAGACGATGAAGAAAAGCCCAACAACAACAACGAGTCAAGACTGAGAATGAGTAAGAACGTTACTCTGGCGGTCAAACTTAATGGAAACAACTACCCTCTCTGGCAGAAACTAATGAGGATAGTCGTTGTGGGCAGACGAGCTCTTCGGTACCTCACATGTATACCTACGCCTCCGGAACTAGGGGCGAAAGGCTATAATGAATGGGAAGAGACCGACATGATTGTGTTCTCTTGGATAATCGAAAATATCGAAACTGATATCGTCGTCGACTTCGCACACCACCAAACCACTCAGGCCCTGTAGGAAAGCTTGTTCGTCACGGTTGCAAGCACCGCTGATCCGTACCTGTTATACGACTTGGAGGAAAGAGCAAGTAAGATCGTGCAAGGAGAACAAGGACTCGAAACTTACTGGAGTCGTCTCCATGGGATCTGGATTGAGATAGATCAGTGTGAGAATCGCCCGATTGATTGCTGCGACAAAGGAGTCGGACAATTCCGAACATACATAGGAACAAGACGTATGTTCAAGTTCCTCACCGGACTGAACGAACGATACGACAGAATCCGACGTGATATCCTCAAAGAGCATCCCCTGCCCTCAGCCGAGACTGCATACGAGCGGGTGAAACGAGAAGCTACCTAGCTCAAATCATGTCGCCGACAGCAAACTCAAATTCCCCGACCAGAACAGCCAGCGACGACTCATCATCGGGCGGTGTGGGGCTAGGATTCACTGCCCTAAACCAACCCCAGCAGCAGCAACGCGTCAACCAACAACCACCGCCACGCGCCGCCAGACCCAACCGAAAGGGAGGAGGATTCAAATAAGATAAATCAAAATTGTGGTGCTCTCATTGTGGGAAGCAGAAGCATACCAGAGAATCATGCGTTCTCTTGGTCGGATTTTCCGAATGGTGGGACGAAGGTCAGAAGGTGAAAGCTCGATTGGCAATCGGCATGGATGACAGCGGCGGCGGTGGATTATTCCCGATGGGAGGCAACCGGGAGGCTACCAATCCTCGTGGGAGAACAGGAGACGGGGACTCTCGGAATGGTGGGGGCGGCAGACGTGGAGAGGTGACGGAGGTGATCGGAGAGGCGGCGTTCATCGAGAGAAAGAGGGCGCCACATATGGAGGTAACGGGTTAGGGCTTAACAGCCCTAATCCTCCAATTTTTTTGCAACAAGGTCTCCCAGATTTATGTGATGTTAAAATTTTACCCCCTCATGCATATGATTTACTATCTGCCCCCTATAGAAATAAATATGTGCAAAGTATCCCTAAGCATGTGAAAAATCAAAAATCTACCCCAAAGTTATCTGAAATATCATATGTGACTAGTGATGCCCACGGTTCGAAAACCGGCGATTTCGGTTTGTAGGAAGATGGAACCGGAACCGGACCGTGAGGCTATTTCACTGTTCCGGTTCGAAAACTGGCGGTTCCGGTTCCGGTTTCGAACCGCCAGTTTTTGGACGGTTTTCACGGTTCCGGTTAAAAAACCGGCGGTTTCGCGGTTCTATTTTTTTTTGCTATGTAATTTGAAATTTGGACTTATACAATAAATTGGAACAAGACAATGGATAATTTAAATTGAAATAAGACGAATAAGGTGAAAATCATATAAATTTTATTGAATTTGAGTTGTAAGTTTGTAACGGACAACGATACATTACAATTTACAATACATATACAACATACAACAATGTAATATAATTTACAAGTGTCGTCG
The DNA here is from genome assembly GCF_004379255.2 of Salvia splendens. Lineage (NCBI taxonomy): Eukaryota > Viridiplantae > Streptophyta > Magnoliopsida > Lamiales > Lamiaceae > Salvia > Salvia splendens. The sequence continues at coordinate 9,103,064 of NC_056035.1, read as the reverse complement.
GAACGTAAATAAAAAAACATGAATTGGGGGGAAAAGGAAAAAAATTGAAAAGGGCTTGAGCTCAACTTAAACTTTCAAAGTTAAAACTTTTCAAATTTAAGTTGAGTTGCCTACGTATCCATAATTTTATTGAGGAATCAAAGCCCACGTAGTTCTCTTACCTTGCTTACCTGTTAGGTCAGTCGTGCTCGCCATTCACTACCCCCCTGTCATTGATATTGTTGAGAGCCCTCGCTTCCGACCTCGTCATCACCATTGGTGGAAAAGTCTTCACCATCACTCTCTACACGGAAGTCGAAATCCGGCTCTTGTGCGCTCATGTCCACCTTTGCCCAATCATCAAGTAACATAGTGGCTTCCATGTTTTTGGAGGAGAGATTGCTCCTTTTATCATCTAGGACACAACCGCTGACACTAAAAGCTTGCTCAACGGCGACGGTGGAAGCGGGAACGGCGAAAATCTCCTTAGCCAATATAGAGAGTATCGAAAACTCTTTGTCATGTGTTCCCCACCAATTAAGGACGTCAACTTGTTGTGTAGGAGGACCTGCATCTTGAAAAATAGAGCGCGATTCCAAATATATATCTAACTCACTAGTAGCTCTAGTCCTATTGGTTGTAGCACCGTATAGATCTTGCAATTGTGATACTACGTCTGGATCAATCATGACATTGCTATAGTTCCCGCCACCAAAATCAAATGTAGAAGGACTAGGAGAAGCACGTACCCGGTGAGCGGTGTTATACCGCATTTCATATTCTGCGTAGAGAGCACGAAGTGCACTATCTAACCTTAGTTTGATTTCATCAACATTTGGAAGACTTAGTTCGAAGCATTCTCCTCTTGTCAAGCCCATTTTGCGAAGTTGAGAAAAATCCAAATCGTGCAAACAACCATAGTACATGTCTAAAATTTTATGAACACCATGCAACTTCCACTTTGGATCCAAGCATTTTGCAATCAAAAACACATTTGGAATACGCGCAAAATATTTTAACCATTTTTCAACCATATAAAACAAAATAGCCTTCAACTCTATTAATTGAGTATTTTTCATATATGTCTTAAAACCAATTGCCACGTACATCCAATGCTCCAAAACGCGCACAGAAGTAGGATAATAAACACCAAATAACTCAACAGTGGCATTTTTGAAAGTTTGGAATAATCGAAACAAATCCATGCTGTGGTCCCAACAAGAGGGTATCAAAAGCAAATCAGAAGGAACATGCGGGAAAGTTCTAAAAAAATCACATAAATATTCAATGTGGTTCAAGGTCGACTCCAACATATCGTACGCCGAGTTCCAACGAGTTGAAACATCCAAACGAAAATTGGTGTACATGCACTGCTTGCTATGACAATATTTCTTCCAAGCTCTACCAATAGGAGCTTTGTTATGAATCAACTTAACAGTAGTTCTAATAGGATCAACATACTTTTGCCACAAATCGATCACACTTTGAACACACAAATTCAAAATATGAGTAATACATCGCACATGAAAATATTTGTCATCAATAACAGGAGAACATGCATTGATGAGTTCATCTATACTGGCAGTGTTAGCGCTTGCATTATCAAAACCAACGGAAAAAATTTTATTGATCAATTGAAATTCATTCAAAATTTGAATGATCAATTGAGCAATTACTTGTGCAGTGTGGTGCGGGAAATTCCCGAAATGCAATCAAACGTTTATTTAAAGTCCAACTGTGATCAACGAAATGCACAGTGATGCCCATATACGAATTTTTGTAAAAACAATCAATCCACACATCAGAGCAAATTGAAACTTTATGACCCAAGTTAACAATAAACGTACCTAATTGCGCCTTCTTTTCCATGCATTGTCTAACAACTGCTCGAGTCATAGAAGTTCGACTCAATTTTCTTGCAGCGGCATTATAAACTTGTCGCATACTCAACTCAAACGTATCGTTATCAAAAGCATTGAACGGAAAATGTTTCATCACGGCAAATCTAGACATCACATTAATAGCATTTTTGTGATCATATTTTAAAAGAGCATTGCTACACATACCTGATGTTTGGGATGAACCCGTCCCACTCCCGGTCCCGATTCCATGTTGAAAGTTGAGTTGAGTTTGGGTTGGAGCGATACCAAACTCGACCGGATGCGCTTTCTCCATGTGACGGGTAAATGTACCATATCCTCCACTATTTCGGAATGTGTATACGTTTTCGCAATAGTTGCAATACACATTATAAGTGTCTGGATCAGTACTATCTCGTACCTTCTTGAAATGTTTCACCATGATGTTTGAGGTTAAAGACCTTTCAATGGTATAGGAGGTTGAGGAGGGTGTCCACGACCACCACGACGACTCCTTGGTGGTGGTGGGGGTGGCATTTCTTGAACCACTATCATCATCGTAGTCATCAAGATTCACAAGGGTTGGAATTTGTTGAGAATAGGAACCGCGACCGGGAGCACCACTACCAGTACCAACATAAGCATCGCCTTGGGATTGAGAGCGAGAGAGAGCAATAGCATTGGCCATATCTTGCTCTTCTCGAATCTACAAAATAATATTTGTATTGTAAATATCAAATAGTAGAATTATGAACAATAATGTAATGTAATTCATAATTAATAATTAATAATATTAGTAGATAATAATTATTAACCTACCACACATCCATGTTCCTTTGAGAAATCTCATCAATAACGGATCTTCGACTTGGGCTCCTGGACTTTCCCTTTCCCTTATCAACACGACCTTCTCGGGATGAAGACATCTTGATAGTAACAAATTATATAGTAGAAAACTAGAAATATGGAATAATATATACTTTTTTTGTTTTAGCAATTGTGAAAGACAACTTATAGAACTACGAGAACAAGTATAAGTGTATAACAATGCGTAATAAGAGTAGCACTTGAATAATTCAAATGTAAGCACAATAGCACAAATGAGAAATGGGAGACAAAGAGAGAGAATTGGGAGATTGAAGAGAGAAACTCTTGTTAACACAAGAATGGGGTGAATATAAGTGAGGATAGAAGGGGGTATTTATAGATAAAAATGGGGGGGAAATGGATGAATTTGAATTCAAAATCAGAATTAAAAAAAATTGAATTTCGGCCTAAACCGGCGGTTTTACCGCCAAAACCACTGGTTTGGTCAACAAACTGCCTGCAAAACCGCTGCCAACCTGCAACGTGTCATCCTTGTGTTCCGCACCGGCACCGGAAACCGTCGATTTCTGGTAAAAAAATCACCGGTTTCGGCCGACAGAACCGCCTGAAAAAGCTGCGCACCGCTGACGCCTCGGTGACCACGCCGGAACCGTGAAACCACCGGTTTACCGGTGATTCCAAACCGTCCGGAACCGGCGGTTCGGTGACGGTTCAGGTTCGAAAAATCTTGAATCGAAACCGGACCGCGGTTCCAAATGCGACGGTTCTGGTTTGAAAAAATCGTCACGGTTCCGGTTCGGCGGTTAACCACCGGAACCAGAAAACGTGGGCATGTCTTTATGTGACCCCGAACCCAATTGCACCCCTAGAAAAAATTTCTATCACGTGTATGGCCCAAAAACAAAACGACCCTATTGAGAGTGGATGGATATTTGACTGTGGTGCTACAGATATGATCTCCTGCGATAAAAATGATTTTTTCATGTTTGACGAAGCCACAAAAAGCTCAATTCAAACCGCCGATGGGGAGTTAACAACCGTTAGTGGGAGTGGGACCATCGAAATCTCGCCAACCCTAAAACTCTCCAATTGTCTTTATGTGCCCAAATTATGGGATAAACTCATGTCTATTAGTCATGTGACTAAAGAGCTGAATTGTACGTTGCTAATGCATCCAAATTTCTGTGTATTACAAGATATCAAGACGATGAGGATAATTGGGCGTGGCACTGAGCGTCAAGGCCTCTACTATGTGGATGAGATTACTCAACAAGGTGGCACCGCGATGCTTGCTCACGGATCGGCTAATCAAGAAGCCTGGTTGTGGCAACGCAGATTGGGACATCCATCCTCGGGTTAACTTAAAATACTTTTTCCTAAATTTTCTCGATTTAAAGACATTTCTTGTGAATCTTGTGTTTTGGCAAAAAGCCATAGACAATCCTTCAAATCTAGTGATACACGGGTTAAGGATATTTTTTCTTTAGTGCATGCTGATGTGTGGGGCCCAACGTCTATTATTGGTGACCATGGTTTTAAGTATTTTCTCATATTTGTTGATGATTGCACTAGGTTAACTTGGATATATTTTTTGAAAAACAAGTATGAGGTTTTTGAAAAATTTACCCTTTTCTTCACCTTGATTCAAACACAATTCCAAACCAAAATTAAGATACTCCGGTCTGATAATGGTAGGGAATTTGTTAACAAAGAAATGGCAGAGTTTTTTAGGAGTAAAGGTCTAGTTCATCAAACAACTTGCTCTTATACCCCTGAACAAAATGGAGTTCCAGAATGAAAAAACAGACTGATCTTAGAAGTCACTAGAGCCCTATTTTTTTATTCAAATGTCCCAAAATTTTTGTGGCCCGAAGCTGTAGCTACTGCTTTGTATTTAATAAACCACCTTCCTACTAAAATCTTGGGTATGCGAACACCCCTGCAGCTACTTTCAACACTAGCTAAAATTCCTAAACCCCTCACACTTCCGCTTAGAGTTTTTGGTTGCTCTGTTTATGTTCATATTCCCAAACATGAAAGAACTAAATTTTCTGCTTGTGCGCTTAAGTGTGTGTTTTTGGGATATGGGACTAATCAAAAGGGATATCGTTGCTATGATCCTGTTTCCAAAAAAATAATGAATATGAGTATTTTTTCCACACCCAAACTCGGGGTCAGTGGGAGAGTTGTACTAGTCAGGTGGAGAATCCGAGTGATAGCATTAGACCCCTTAGTTGGGATGTGTTGCCACAGTCAGACAACTCAATTGTGGAACCAACAGAGCAAGCTAGTGCCATCGGCGAGCAAATCACATCCGCCGTAGGGCCTCCTCAGCCGCCTACACCGCAATTATGTCCTCCTCCAGTGATATCTGAGGTAATTCCTGAAAATAGCTCAGATAGTACAATTATTACCCCTAACAATCCTGGTGCAGAAGAGGATGCGGAAATCGACGGTGACACGGGGCGGTACATACTCCCTCCAAGGAGCACTCGTGGTGTACCGCCTAAGCGTTATAGCCCAGAGAAGACTAACTCAAGAAGCCGATACTCTGTGGCAAATCTGAGTGAGATGGCTAAGGCGAATCTGAGTGAGATGGCGAGGGCGTTCGCAGCAGCGCTCTATGAAGAAGAAGAGCTCACTCGAACAGCAGAGGAAGCCATAAAAATCACCCATTGGAGAGAGGCGATGTTGGTGGAAATAAAGTCTCTAATGAAGAACAAAACATGGGAAGTTTGCCTGAAACCTGAGGGAATCCATACTGTGGGATGTCTATGGGTATTCACCATCAAAAGGAGGCCAGATGGGTCGATTGAACGATATAAGGCGAGGTTGGTAGCAAAGGGGTACACCCAAACTTATGGAGTTGACCATGCTGAAACATTCTCACCTGTGGCGAAGATGAGTACCATTCGAGTTCTCTTCTCTATAGCGGCGAACAGAGAGTGGCCACTACACCAATTTGACGTGACCAATGCATTCCTACATGGGGAGCTGTCAAAACCTATATACATGGAGGCGCCACCCGGCTTCACATGGGAGTTTGAAGGAGGAAAGGTCTGCAAACTGAAGAAGGCCTTATATGGGCTCAAACAGTCATCCAGAGCATGGTTTGGGAGATTCACAGAAGTGATGAAGAAGTATGGGTACAAGTAGAGCAACTCCGACCACATACTATTCCTGAAGAAGAGAGAAGAGAATATTATATGCTTGATTATTTATGTGGATGACATGATACTTACAGGAGATGATGCAGATGAGATTGATCAGTTAAGGAAAAATTTGTTTGCAGAATTTCAGATGAAGAACTAGGGCTTGCTCAAGTACTTTTTGGGGATAGAGGTATTAAGGTCAAGAGAGGGAATCTTCATCAGCCAGAGAAAATATGTGCTTGACTTATTGGCAGAAACAGGATTGTTAGATTGCAAGCCAGCCGACACCCCTATGGTACATAATCACAGTCTGCAGATAGTTGAAGGGGCTGAATCAACTCCCCGAACGAGGTATCAACGTCTGGTTGGGAAGTTGATCTACCTATCCCATACCAGGCCTGACATCACTTATGATGTGGGAGTGGTCAGTCAGTTCATGCATGCACCTCAAGCAGCTCACTGGGAAGCAACCCTGAGGATAGTTCGATATCTAAAGGTGACACCTGGACATGGGATTATGTTCGAAAAACATGGGCACCTAGAAATTCATGGTTTCACGGATGCTGATTGGGCTGGAAATCCGAATTATAGAAAGTCGACTGCTGGCTACTTTACCTTTGTAGGAGGGAATCTTGTCACTTGGCGGAGCAAAAAGCAGAAAGTGGTAGCCTTGTCAAGTGCTGAAGCAGAGTTTCGAGGGATTAGGAGTGGGCTAACCGAGATCCTGTGGATGAAGAAGCTAATGACGGAGTTGAGCATGGACTCACAGAAGTCATGCAAATTGTTCTGCGATAACAAGGCATCAATCAGTATTTCTGAGAACCCAGTTCAACATGATCGGACGAAGCATGTCGAGGTGGATCGGCACTTCATCAAGGACAACATAGAAGCCAAGATAGTAGAACTTCCCTTCGTGAAGTCAGAAGATCAGTTGGCAGATATCCTAACCAAGGTTGTTGTGGACTCAAGAAGCCTCCGCGAAGTATTGGGCAAGTTAAGAATATGTGATCTCATTGCTTAACTTGAGGGGGAGTGTTGAAAGTGTTGGAAAGAGAGACAACATTAATATGCCGCCCAACATTCATTATGGAGAGTTCCTAAGTGGTGCATAGTTCCTAAACTTTGTAGAGTACCAATTTACATTTATTGATAAACTAGAATATTCTCATTTACCCTATAAATACTAGGGTGATGAACTTTTGGAATATACAAGTTGAATGAATGAAATTCTTCTTGTCCACAATTTATTCTTTTAACAAAGACAAAATTGGTAAATTAAAAAAGATGAGGAGAATGGTACGATAAAGTAAGAGAGGAGAGGAGAATGATAGTTAAAGTATTGTTAGTGGATAGTGAGTCATACATTATAAAATATATATAACTTTCTAAAAATGGAATGCACATATTTTTGTGGGACGGACGAAAATGGAAAGTGCACATATTTTTATAGGACGGAGGGAGTATTACTCTTTACCGGAAACTCTAAGCATCATTTCTGGATCAGCGATAAAACATGGAGATGACAAACAAAGAAACCTTCAACTCGATTTGAGACAACATAAAAAGTATTCCCCCTGTCCTTGGCCTACAACTAAACTACACTACAGCCATACAAATAACACATGACAACTATATCCGATTCTACCGGAGAATTATCACCATGATCCTCTTCATCTTCATCTTCATCTTCATCTTCACCTTTTCCAAACAATCCATATCGGAAGAGTTCAATCTATGTCAGTAATCACACAGTTCTAATACTTAGTTGAACTAATTAAGAAGCAAGTAACTAAACAACTAGACTCACACTTTCATTCATCCCAGATAGGGCCTGCCATGTCTTCATCTAAAGAATCTTGCATGGCTCTCGCAAATGCCTCATCATCAGAAAATGCAGATGGATCCAATTCTACATCCTGGTTGTCGTCATCGTCTCCTTCAGCATGAGCATGGTCGTCACATACATGCCCTTCACCATTGCCCACCTCAACATCTGATTCCTCATAATCCTCTTCACTGGCATCTTCGTGCTCATAACTAGATAAAAAAGTTCTCTTAACAAAAGTTACTCTGTCTTAAAAGTTCCTCGGATCAAAAGGTTTAAAATTGAGAACCGACTTTTTCGCATACACTGGTTGAAACTGAACAAAATCGGAAAATTTTAGTTCAATAGATAATCTCGAATTATTTAGTTCGAGAACTGATTAACCAACCACTGTCTAACCGCCAAACTTACTAATCAGCCTAGCACATATGCTTTCGGGAGACTATTTCTTGCTATGGTTCTACCTTTTGGCAAGTGGGTCTTTAACATACTATGTGAAAATTGACGTTTTAGATGTGAAAAACATGGCCAGCTTGAGATTTTCAAATCTGTATTTGGACAACGACAATGTGATTCTCCTATTTTACATGGGTGGTGCCCCACTTCTTTATAGAATTGACTATTAAAATGCAAATTGCTTCAAATTAGTGATACATTATTAATGTACTCACCCCTTTTCTAGTGTCTTCTCATAACAGCAGGCACTCACTTGTATGGACGTATTAACACTTATGGAGCAACAATAATGCTTTCCAGTTTCCAAGCAAAAATATATGTCACTTTTATTTACTCATTTTCAGGTGAAAAAATATAGACCAATACTTTTGTAAGAAAAGAGGGTAATGCTTGAAATATGAATTTATGTCGGACCATAATGTCGCAAAATAAGGCATATTGATTTGTCTTGCACTGTTTCATAGGTTCTTTTGCTTTATCTCATAGTAGAAAATAAAAAAAGTTTTGCATAGTAAAATCTATCATCTGTGTGCTCCACTTCTAACTTTTTTTAAACTTTGAGTGATGATAAAATAAACAAGAAATAATATACTATGTGTGTCAAAAAATAAATAAAGATATACTATTAATGTTTGCAAAAGAATTTAGGAAGTAGGCATATATTTCTTGCACGGACATTTATTGCAAAAATATTAATAATGATGCATGCTTTTAAAATGAAGCCGAATTGTGTGGCGCCTTATTGCCTTCAATTTGTTCACCCATTTCCCATTTCAAATTTACAACTCTACTTCACTTCTAAAATGGAAAAAACTTTATGTCAAAATTATTCACATCTACTCCCATCTCTCCTACACGCACACACGAACATGCACACGAGTATATACAGTGTGTCTACTCCCATATATGAGTATTATATAGTGTGTCAAGTCAATCACAATTTATTTATACACAGGGAAAAAAAGATACTCTTTTTGTCTATACGAAAAAATATGAATATTTAGTTTGACATGAATTTTAATGCATAATTAGTAAAGTAAGAGAGGAGTAGTGAAATGATGGTGAAAATAATGTTAATAGAGAGTGAGATCTACAATATTAGCAGTATAGTTGAATTTCCAAAATTAGAAAATTCAATACTCTTTGGGACGGATTTAAAAGATAAAATATTTCATAATACTTTTTAGAGACAGATGAATTAATATTTTTATAATTATAACTGCTTGAACACATTATGACAATGTGTCTTGACTATTAAATTTTATATTCCACTTAATGAAGCAAGGAAAATTATTAATGGACTGGATTCGTTCTTTTTATAGAAAATTGGCTGTTTTATTGGTGGGGAATTTAGGAGCCCTTGATTTTCGAAAGAAAATTTCGTATTGATAACATCCAAATCTCAAAGGAAAATTCACGAGTTAACAAATATCCTCACGTAGTCAACTAACACTCCTAAACTTAATGCTAAAAGACACATGAATTGTTTGACTTAACAAAACAAAGAAGTTCAATAGGAGTAGTATATTTAATTGCTGAGAAACCATTGTAATAAAAGGATGATTGGTTAGCAATGGATCCAATGATGATTTAAATGTGATGAAAGAAATGTGATTTAACACTCAGTTCGAGGGAGTTAAGCGTGCATGTAAAAATGGCTTCTTTCTCTATGAATTTAAGCAGCAAAACAAAAAAGAATTAGTTCAAGAAATAGAAAAAAGAAGGCATTTTTGGGTCTGCAAACCATGTGTTTATTTCACGTGATGCTTTTCAGCCATGTCCCCGTGAGCATGAAATTCGAGGAAAGTGCAAGCGCCCACTCTTCCTAGAGAGAGAGTCGAGTAGTAGAGATCACAAATTCACATTACACAAACAAACTGTTAGAATGGAAAGAATCAATTACCAAAGTATGGAAAAATTGGAGAAATATTGTGTATAGAATAGGTTTATTTACTTTCAGCAAATAGGTTGTTTTGTTGTATACAGTACATCATCGAGCTCCTATTTAAAAGAGATCAATTACTTACAAGAAATAATCTTTGAACACAAACCTCCATTAGTGAAACACCCTGTATTGTGTGAGTAGGGATAAATCGCCATAAATATATACTCCAATTCTTGACTCTTGTTGCGGGCGCTTGCTTGTCTCTCTCTCCACTGGTCAAACCTAATGTGTAGACAGCGACGCTAATTGGCGCTCTTACTTTACACTTCACTGCCCCCCCCCCCCCCCCCAATGATTCACAATAATCTTGTGTCACTCTCCTATAATTACACTTGCTAGATCTGGAGATTCCACCAATTATCTTGATGCTAAAGCTCAAGACAGAAAGCTGTCTCCTTTTCGAGCCCCCATGTTTATTTTCTGTTCATCAAGATTTTGAACCATATGATTATACCCCTTTCTGTTTATTCTAATCATTGATTTGAGTTTCTATCCAAGATTGCACCTTTCAGGATAAAGCAATGCTTTAGTGCATTCATTCGACTATTCATCAATGGCTATTGCTCTCTCTCTGTTTTTGTTGGTGTTGGCTGCATTTCCGCAAGTGAGGTCAGGTGATGCTGAGGCTCTGCTCTCTCTCAAAGACTCCATTGATCCATTGGGATTGCTGCAATGGCGGCAGGGGATGGATGTGTGTGAATGGGAAGGTGTGAAGGAATGCCTTAATGGGAGAGTGATGAAGCTTGTGGTTGAGGGGTTTAATCTGAGTGGGAGATTGAATGGGGGAAGCCTCAATCAGTTGGATCAGCTGAGGGTGTTGAGTTTCAAAGATAACTCACTTTCTGGGGAAATTCCAGAGCTTTCTGGACTTGTGAATCTCAAGTCTCTCTTCCTCAATGACAACAGATTCTCTGGGGGAATCCCAGTTGGTCTCTCCCGCTTGCATCGCCTCAAGGTCACCGTGCTGTCTGGTAACGAGTTATCCGGTCACATTCCTCGTTCATTGCTTGACTTGAGTAGATTGTATGAGCTATATTTGCAGGATAATCAATTGAGCGGTGGTGTTCCTCCATTTGCTCAAAAGAGTTTGAGATTCTTTAATGTGTCTAATAATCTGCTCTCTGGGGAAATCCCCAAAACTGCTGTATTGGTTAGGTTCAATAGTTCCTCGTTCGTTGGTAACACTGATCTGTGTGGCGAACAGATTCAAAAACAGTGTAGTGTTAGTCCATCACATTCAGTAGCACCCCATAAAGATTTAGGGCACAATAAGAGGAATAAGAAGCTTGTTTTGATCATTGCAGTAAGTATAGGAGGATTTTCCTTGTTATGTGCTGCAATCGTGCTTCTAATAGTGTGTTGTAGGAGAAGGGGGAAGGGAAAGGAGGAAAGCGATAAGGTGGTAGCACGAGGGGTGGATGAGCGGACACCTAGTGGCGTTGGTAGGGGTGATAGTGGCAGGGAGCAAGGGAGATTCTCATGGGATCAAGGGGGAGAGGGGCTTGGTGTTTTGGCATTCCTTGGGCCCGGTGACCAATTGATGAGCTATAGTATGGAGGATTTGTTGAAGGCCTCAGCTGAGACGTTGGGGAGGGGAACGATGGGGAGCACTTACAAAGCAGTGATGGAGTCGGGGTACATTGTGACCGTTAAGAGGCTCAAGGAGTCGAGGTACCCTAGGATGGAGGAGTTCAGGAGGCACATTGAGATTCTTGGTAGGTTAAGGCATCCTAATCTGGTCCCCCTCCGGGCCTATTTCCACGCAAAGGAGGAACGCCTGCTCGTGTATGATTATTTCCCAAATGGCAGCCTCTTCACTCTAGTACATGGTAAGCTGCATCTTTCACTTCAATTACTTGAAATGTGTCTGGTTTTGTGCTGTTTCTGTCAGTAGTTATAATAGTAGTATATACCTTGATCTGTTTTCCTACTTCCTGCAAAACTTATGTATAAAAAGTGATGAGATAATTATGAAATAGCTCTCTTTTTTAGCAAACCAGTTTTCAAGAACATATTGTGTTTCTCTCTTGCTCATGTAAATAAATGTCTACGACTTCCATTTGTGCTTGCTAAAACTGAACAGTTTACACAAACAAGTCTTGATCCATACACTGTACTAGTATCTATCTTACATTCAGCTTTGGTTATGCTTAAAAAAATGGTTCAAACTCGACATTAGAGGTCACTTGAAAGAGAACAAACCACTTATCATGTTTCTTACTTATAATACTCCATCCATCCCCGAATAAAAGTCCTATCTGGAAACGAATTCTGCCCCGAACAAGTGGATACTTTGCTTACTCGAAACCACTTTTGCAGGAACAAAAGCTGCAGGTGGTTCAAAGCCTCTGCATTGGACATCATGTCTGAAAATCGGAGAGGACTTAGCAGCTGGATTGGTTCACATCCATCAAAACCCGGGCCTGACTCATGGCAACCTCAAGGCAACCAATGTTCTTCTGGGGTCCGACTTTGAGTCCTGTCTCACGGACTACGGCCTAACCCCCTTTAGGAACCCAAACTCACACGAGGAGTCCGGGGTCTCCTCCCTCTTCTACAGGGCCCCTGAATGTCGCGACCCAAGAAAGCCCGCGACTCAAGAGGATGATGTGTACAGCTATGGAGTCCTCCTGCTGGAGCTACTGACTGGAAAGACTCCTTTCCAGGATCTCGTCGAGGAGCACAGCTCGGATATACCTAAGTGGGTGAAGTCGGTCAGGGAGGAGACAACGGAGTCTGGGGATGAGCATTCGTCGGGCAATGAGGCATCCGAGGAGAAGCTGAATGCTCTTGTCAACATTGCGATGGCGTGTGTTTGTGTCGAAAGTGGGAGCCGGCCGGTGATGAAGGACGTTGTGAGGATGATCAGGGAGGCGAGGGCGGAGGCACAGGTGCATGTGTCGTCGAACAGCAGCGATCACTCGCCCGGGCGGTGGTCGGATACGGTTCAGAGCTTGACAAGGGAGGATCATTCAAGCATATGAGTGAACATGAATGGGATGGTTTGGTTTCATGCCAATATATGCCATGATGATTTTGTGTATTCTTTTGTTTCTCCAAAAGTGTATTTTTGAGGTTAGATTATATTTTATTTAGTCATTGCTCTTTGGCTTGGGATGTTTGGCTTTTTATAAATGGTTTGTGACGTTTGGAATACAAGACGGTTTCCTTATGTATTTGTCATGATTCTAATTTCTAACTAAACTATTTTTGCTTCTGGATTGATAATTTTGACTTCTATAACTTATCTTAAAAGACATAAATTTAATCACACGCATAATTAAATCGAAGTCGATCGATACTCAACTCACTAAGGTCGAAACATCTGTATACAAGATTGAATAATCAGAGAAATTTATAGAGTCATCTTGAATCAATTTTCCTTCTCATTGATGAAATCTCATCCAAAATCAGACTAAACAATTTTATTGGGAATAAATTACAACTTCAATAGAACCATGATTGAATGGGTGGCTGCATATTTGATAAGCATAACTTTCTGTCAAATGCTAGTTTCTAGTATTTCACATTTACATGTAGAAGAAGGCGGGCTGCAGCGGTAGCTAACTAGTTCTCTCTGAAAACAAGGCACTGTCTCATCTCATGGTCCAAAACAAGGCGGCTTGTTTCTTTGCGACCATCTGCATCTGTTGCACCTCCACCAAAAACAATCCACGCCTTCAAATATCTCCAAAACCAATTATAAACGAGGCATAATACGCTATTTCTCCTGGAGATGTATGCTAAAAGCTGGTGTGACCCGAGTTATAAATGGTCATCAGCATCCTGGCTCCTGCTTCAGAGGTATTGAACTTGAAGCACCAAATGTCATGCGCTGGAGATATGAAACAGAGAGAGGCAATATCAGTCATGACCCATTGCAATGAAATGCGATAAGATATATTGACTCTGGTCGAGACTGAGCTAATACTCTGAATATCTCATCATTTATTATGGTTTATTTGTGTGAAGGAATACATATACTAGCAGCAGATGTTTCATTGCAGAAATAAGGGGGAATCATGTTTCATTGCAGAAATAAGGGGGAATCATGTTATACGCAAACAGACACAAGATCTATAGATAAGCCAAAAATGAACACTCAATACTTGTTACAGGTTCTCAAGCTATTTCCATTTTCAATGTGACTAGATGATTTATTGCCATTAATGATAATCCTGAAGAGAAACAGCAGGACATACCTGAGATGAATATGGAAAAATACTACAAACAAGTTCCTCATTTAAGAGAACAGGAAGTGGTGGCATTTGACTCATAATCCCAGGCATGTTTTTCATGCTGCATGAATAAGAGGTGAAAACTATACTCACTTAAAAAAGTAAGTTGCACTTAAGGGACCAACAAGAGTGACATACTCATTCAAAACTGTCGTTAAGTTGTTCCTCGTATGGAAAAAGAGATCAATGTTTTCCTGCAACTGATACATGGATGTCAAGATCAGGAGAGTCTGAACACAAGTAAAGGATTTATTATGGAAATAGATTATCAAAGTAAATCAAACACAAATAGATCCACCGCCTATCAATACTTCATACACAAGACACAAACCAAAATGCCAGCCACAAGTTTCTTTTCACTTCGTTGATTATAAATTTGATTGGCAGTGAACCTAATAAGAACCAACAACCACATCACATAGCATCCATATTTATGGAGCATCTCATAGAAAGAAGATACAACTCAAGATCATTGTCATTTTATGCTAACAAAAAAGAGCCAACAAAAAAGATACAAATCATGCACTTTATTCAAGTGAAACTCAAAAGACAAAAAAACTTCTAAGTTGAATCTGAGTTTCCAGAGGAAGATTGAAGAATTCTGTGTACTCTTAAAGCTGCTACAGGTTGAGGGTGTAAAGAAACTTTTATAGTTCCAGATTTTCTTTATTGGAGTCTTTAGGTAGGATTCACGACCTGACGTATAGTTGCAGTTTTAAAATAGGTTAAGATCCAGTACCAGTTCCCTACTTGGTCTTAAATTCCATTTCCTCGTGTAGATTCTAAGCTCATCTATTCCTCGTGTAGTCTTCGTAATTTGGCATTTAATTGTCACCAAAACTATTTTGGACTTTTCGATGGGTTTCTTCAACATTGATACTTGATAGGAAAGTACTATCTTCTCTTCTCTCTAGCTTTCTCTCTGCTTTCTATTTTACCCATCCAAAGATCCGATTTGTTTACATCATTATCATATTGTAAGTGACAGTGACCATCCATTAATAGTGAAGAGCAACTGGCATTCCAATATGCATAAAGTTAGCATTGAATAACCATGTCGAAATAAAACAGGGCCAACCAAGTTGCTATTATGCTTCTCCTCCAAGGTCTTCTATTACAAGTACAAGATAACCAACATAATATTGATTTCAGAGTCGTATTCCAGACTTAGATTCTAAACTTTGAGGCATCGAAAATTCAAGTTTCTAGTTAGAAAACCACAAAAATCATTAAAATAGCTGAAATTTTCAAAATGGGCACTCTCTACTTTCAGTTACCACCAGAATCGTCCATTTCATGGTGAGAAGTAAGTTCATTGCATATATCAACTATATTCTAGAATTAATACTCCTAGGATATATTAGATCAGATGACATACTGCTAAAAACAATTCTAAAACAATTAAGACAAACCACTGTTTGGGATAAACATCGTTATTAACACAAACCACATCCACTATTGATATAATTTATCACTGAGAACTGGATAAAGTTCCAACAATGTTATCATTGGTATTTCTCATGCAGCTGATTCATGTAGCACAAGAAACAATTAATTAGATGTTGATAACACATCAATCAGGGCTGGGTACTATGGTATTTCAAGCAGAAATGTTATGGCAAAAGAAAAAAGTTGGGTACTATCGGGTCGGGTCAATTCAATAATAGACGCCTGTTGGCATTCCACCCTTCCTTCTCCTTTCAGGGCCTATCCGAAAGAGAATCCAGTACTTCTTGGTCGTGAATATCTGAACTGGTTGTTCACTGTTCAAGAATTCTTGTTTGGGCAGTTCATACCATCCATACATAGTGTATCCCGACATAGTGGCGTTTTGATACCATCGGGAACAGGAAAACAAAATCCCAAGGAATCCAAAAAATGGAAAAATTGGATGTATGTTCAACGGATCACACCTAAGACTTCATTAAAATTTGGCTTGTATGTGTATGGTCAATTGAGCAATCCCCGGGTATTTGCACAAAAAGAGTGAGAAATTTAACTCCGTCGGAGAATGGTACTTATCAAGTTATACATGATTAATTTCACATGGAGAACTTATGGTCAGGAAAAATGTTTGTTTTCCAGCTACTATTGGCACAATGGCACTTATACATTAAGACATTCTATCATCCCACCCCCAACCACAACAAATACATTCTTTATTATTTAATCCCATGCTGACTGCTTACTATCCTTACATTTCTTGGTTCATGCCTCATTTGAATATTAGGAAGTTGGTCTTCTATTAATATGAAAAGTGGTTGGGGGGGGGATGAATATACTTAGAATCGGCTTGGAAAATTGTTCTAAATTTGATTGTAAACGTATCTCATTCACATAAAAGAACTGCAATGCTTTATTCCTTCAGGGTTTGGAGGTGCATTACCTTGAGAGTTGAAAGATTTGCAGATATTTGACCAAAAGCATGGTTATTTTCTTCCAATAGATGCCTGGCTCTGGAACTAAGTACTGAAAAATATACAGAAAATTAGTTCACTACATTAAAAAAGAACAGAAACAGGAAAGAGAATGGGGAAAGAAATAAAAGAAACCCCCACGACTCCAGTTTATGGTCATAAGCAAAAGTGATGCACAATGTGTGCAGACTAGTAAACAGCAAGATATAAAAGATCTCATAGTATCACGAAGTTGTTCCAAGTAAGAAATAAATCTAAACCCTGGATTACAAGGAAATCAGAGCGATCCCAATAAAAATGAGACAGACCTCCTGAAAATATGTAATCACCACTTTGGTTATGATGGTTTGAAGGTAAAGAATATCCAGGCAAGTTCACCGTTGGAGATGAAGGGACATTATTCTTCAGAGATGCCTCCATTAGTGTATCCTGAGAAAATAAGTAAGCTTCAAACAGCTAATTTCTCATAAGAAGATAACTGGTGAGTCATTATCAGAAAAGCAGTGCATGGTAAGGTAAGAGCACGTTTTGAATAATATAGTGTACAAGTTCAAACGTTAAAGTATTTTTGGGCACTTCAATTGGTAAAGGCAAAAAAGTCAGAAACACAATGTGAAAAACAACGGAAAAACTATACACTATAACAAGATGATCAAGGTAAAGTATCTCGAGGCCACAACCAAAAATTTAGTAGCAACTAGCGTTAGAAGAACAAAATTCGGAAGTACATGATACTTGAACAAGATTTCACGACCTGAGTTTAAAATTAAGCTCGTCTCCTTTCCTTTTCACATCATTTTTACCCTTCTGTAATTGTGCATGTGTGTTTTAGTATTTTTTATTCGTTTTATTTCTTTCGGGGGAGGGGTGAAGGCCCATTGGACTACCCTGCTGTCCCAGAGGTATAATCCCACTTCCCCGTGTGGAAACAAGATCCCAACCTGATCAGGTAGCTTGCATTTCAATCAACAAAAACCCAATTGCTTATCTTTTCAATGCATTGCTAGGATAAACATCTTCTTAGGCCTCAGTGCAGTAGTTTTTCTCCACTTGACTTTCTCAATGCTCAAGTATTTGTAAATTCACAAGTCACAAGTATACTACTCAACATAATGAAAAGTACACAAGCAAAAAATAACAGTAATCTACCTTCCTGTGCTTCATTTTCTTCCCGAAGCTTGGATCCTCCTGTTTCCTTCGCTTTCTCTAAAAGACAGCAGTCTTAATTAGGAAACTAAACTAAAAGATGTTGGAACACTCTAAATCAGGCACAAGAAAAGTACATGGCTTTGACATTGATAATAATCATAAAAACTACGACTTTTTTTGGGCATACACAACAATCAATTGGGATCTCAACAAAGAATGTAACTTACCATCATCCATCTACACCGAAGAGCAACATCACGTACAGTTTTTTCCTGGAGGTAGGCAGCTATCTTAATATACTGCAGAATATGGGGCTCATTCGCATACCTACAGATTGAAGTAAATTGAACAAAATGATATAAGTCAACCTTTTGAAACTAAAATTAGATAGGCACTGATAGAAAGTAAATCTAAATAAGAACTGCCCTAAACAACACAAATTACATACTAAAACAAGAAGACAGTATATGCAGCAGAAAAAAAATCTCTGTGTTCTAATAGAGGGATTATGTGAAGTAATTGCATCAACCTGAATCGTATGAGTAGGAAACTGGTGCAATTGATAAACCTCAGTAATAGCAGCTTGACTACTCATGGCATTACAACATTTTTATTGATGTGGTCATTCTAGAGTACATCAGTTTTCCTTTAAGAAAGATACCCCCTTGTAATATAAGTAAAAGAATTTCAAACGCATTGTTCCAGCTTGATGTTAAGTAATAACAGCTGATCAACAACAAAAATCTCAACGGATAAGTTCTATACAATGCATTACGTCTAGTAGTAATGGCAGGGTGCACGTAAAACAAAATTTAGGATAAACCCAAATTCACATCCAGCTTGGACATACTCAAATGATCAGTAATCATCGCACCAAAGAGAAACAAAAATGCAGTTCAGGATCATACAGCAGCAGAATAAAGAAATCCACGCGAACAGATCACACATTTGAAACCAAAAATTGCATCTAGGTTCTAATCCACTTCCATCAATTTTTAATGGCCCCATGCATTAGGCATCTACGACTGCAGATAGCATACAATAGGGAAAACGATCACTTGCAAGTAACAAACATCACACGCGTGCGTGTGTACAATTATGATCGTGCAAAGTGCTCTTCAAAAATGTGGAGAAAACTGGTTTCCTTTACTAATATAGAAGGAACTACCTACTTGACCAGACCTTCCTCAAGCTTATACTGTTCCTCGACAGACCACTCCACCGCCAGCCCCGTGTCGTGCTTCAACCCCGGCACCGAGTCCAGCAAAAGCGGGGACGTGGAAGGGCCCGGGGAGTTGTTCTGCGCTGAGAAATACTGCATCCCCCCGGAAGAGCAATCGACTGCGCCCAAATTCAAGCTTCCCCCGGGGTTAATGTAGTAATTAGGCATGGGAGCTAGGTCATACCCTGCGGAGCCGCCGCTGCTGCCGCTGCTAATCCCCCCGGCGCCAGATTCGTAGAGCGCGCCGTGATGTTGAAATCCGGGGTTGAACTCACCCGCCATATACTTGTGAATTTGTCTCGGTTGAAAATCATAAAAAATCGCAGCTCCACTTGGATTTTGTGGCAACAGTTGGTTGGATTTTGGGTCTCCTTCGCATTACTAACCGCCACACTTTGAATTCCAACTCCAATTGCAATTGAAAGCAGAAAAGCGCACTTCCAGTTGTCTGATTGCGTTTGCGACTGTGTGTGAGAGAGAGGGAGAGGGGATTGAAGGAGGAGAGGTGGAATGGAGATTTGAGCAGGCTACGGGTGTTGGTGTTGGTGTTGGTGTTGGTGTTGGTGTTGGCTCCTTTTTCTCTTTTGCTCTGTAATTATTGCGTAGTGAAGATGCACACATAGTTTTGCTAATACTTATGATTGGTTTTCGGAAATATTATTCAAATGGATATATATAAACAAGCAAAAGTGGGATGAATGGATATTTCTCAATTTCACAACTTTCTTCTGTTGCAATACAGTGCAACTATTTCTACCACTTCTATATTTATTTTTCCTTCCTTTATGTAGGAGTAATAGCTAATTATATAATCTTGTTTATCTATTGTCTTCCAAAAAAAATCATGTTTATCTAATAATTGAGATTTGTAAAAGTATTTTAAGTCATAAGAAGCACGTATGTATATATTTTTAATGTTTGATGTTAAATAAATAATTGCATGCTATTAAACACAAAAATATTTTGTTAAAAAAACATCAAGTAAACTCCGAATTTTACACTTGTAGACAAGTAGTTTATTTGTATTTCAACTGAATAGCCTTCATATAATTTAAAGTATATATCCATGCCGAATATGTACGTTTGGACATGGAATAATTATTGGGCACAAAACATGTAGTTGAACTTAGCATAAAATGCATAAAATATGACCTTTTCATCATGTATTCAGATTATATTGTTATGTTAATTTTAAACACATAAAATATACTAGTACTATATATAGCAAAATGAATAAAAATACTATAGATGGTTATATTGAATAGAATACTTATACGTGGTAATACCAAGATATAATCTAAGATTGCGTTGTGAGATTATTTTAGTCATAGATGGTTAGCTATGACTAATTATCCCATTATTATCCATCTAGGATTGGGTTGAGAGATTGAATCTCATAAACCAAACACTCTACAACTTTAATCCCGAATATAATCTTGCAAACCAACCCCCCTAGTACTCCGGTAGATCACGTAATACTATTCCAACTAATTCCAGGACTAGCATATGCGTTTATTCAAGAGATGCGTGACTGCTTTCTGCCCAAATATTAATAGAAGTTTTATCTTTCTCACAATATATAATGATTCTTGAGTTAATATTGTATTTAAATTTAATTTAAAATAAAAAATAATAATAAATAAGTTTAATTAATACGTAGAAAAAAAGTTAACTAAATTATGAAGTTCATAAACAAAGATCAAACCAAAGAACTTATTAAATCAAAATATATTAGTATAAGTATTTAATGAAATAAAAAGTTGTAAAAAATGACTAATGAAATAAAATGCATTAACACAAAAACATAATAAAATAAATATTTATAGAAGAATCTAATAAAATAAAATAAGTATATTAGTATAAGGACTTATAAATATATTTTATCATTTTTGTAAACTCACAAAATATCTCCAAATAGTATTACCTACATCATAAGATAGGCATTCGGAAAATGTGGGTGCAGTGGTGCAAGCTGAGTAGAATAAATCAGCCACTATCTTTCTGCAAATAAATAAAATAAAAAACTTGTGTAAATGAATCATCATGTGTGCCATAACATAACATGTAATAAAACAAAATAAATAGGAGTAGTCAAGAATGGGAGATGTAAATTGGCTCTACACACACAGCTACCAACCAATTGACGTCATGCATTTCGTGTGTGTTTTGTAATCATACAATAAATAAAAGGACTCCCATATATGTCTCCACATCTATAGACCATACCAAATATAACAAGTTTTCGAAGTTCCAAAATGGAGTAATAAATTAGTTTTACGTAAGAAATAGATAATACTAATATCTCATTTTTCTTTTTCTTTTTCTTTTTCTTTAGGTGCTATCTTAATTCTCAGTGTCACACGTGTCTACAAATTCAAAAGCATATAAATTTTGAATAAAAAGAGAAACTTCCCAAATTCAATTATGCATCAACTTTATCAACACACATTAACTTTATTATTGCTCATATCCACAACAATTCGAAATCCACCTCACCGAATACTTCTTGTAACATCTATCACGTCATATACTATATAAATTAGTGATAGAAATCTACGTGATCCATCTTAAAACCAATTGGTGATAAGAAGAGAGGCCCATGAGACTTATATAGTTGATTAAGCTCTTTGTGTACACCGATATAGGATATTATTATATTCATTTTATGTTTCAATTGCAACAATTAGCAACAATAATAATACTACTTGTTGTAATTTTGAAGTTATTTATGACTCGTAGTGGAAATAAGGGAGGGATCACCTTGTCATTTTGCACTTGTTCACTGCGCCAGTGACACCCAATGTTCCATACCTACTGCAGCCCCCACAAACATTCATTTGCCTATAATTAACGGACGTAGAAGTAAAAGTTTATGCAAAATAATTCCAACTATTTTATACTCCCTCCGTCCCGCACTACTCGCACTTATTTCCTTTTTGGGCGTCCCAAGTTACTTGCACTCTTTCCATTTTTAGTAAAAAATTTCACCTACAACCGTCATTTTTAACTTTCCTATACACTCATTCCTTAATCTCCGAGCCGAAAAGGAAATGAGCGAGTAGCCCGGGACGGAGGGAGTACTAACAGAAGACATGGAAATAAAAGTTTATGCAAAATAATTCCAACTATTTTTTAGGACGTAAGAAAACCCTACATTTTTTTTGCAAGCATTAAATGAGGGCTGACAAATTTTGACACGACACGATAACACGACACGAACCGGCACGGAAATAATGGGTTTGGGTCAGAGCTTATTGGGTTCGTGTCCTTATCGGGTCGACCCGTTAAGGACACGAAAATTTCGTGTCGTGTTCGTGTCGGGTTCGTGTTATCCGTTAACAATACGTGTTCGTGTCGTGTTCGTGTCGTGTTCGTGTTATCCGTTAACAAATAATATTTTAATATTATTAATTCTTATTATTTTCATTTTTAATAGGTTTAACCGTTATCAGGTCGTGTTGTTATCGAGTCGTTATCGTGTCATCTCGTGTACGTGTTGTTATCGTGTCGTGTTGACCCGAATTGTTCGTGTCGTTAATGGGTTCGTGTCGTGTTCGTGTCGTGTTCGTGTCTGAGGGTTTCGTGTCGTGTTCGTGTTCGTGTTTGAGGTTTTCTTAACGGGTCGTGTTCGTGTTTGTTGTTATCGTGTTCGTGTCGTTATCGTGTCGACACGATAATGACCCGACACGCACTATTTGCCACCCCAAATAACTTAACAGCATGGTCCTTTGCTTTCATGTAATTATTTGCTATTCGACAAGTACACTCAGTGCTGAAAATTAGTAGTCTTAGATTGAGCAGCCGACATAAATCAATCAAATTATATTAAATAGAAATTGATTTTAAGGCAAGGTAGGGCAAAAAGTACAGAAAATCTAAATGTATAGATATAGTGTCACGAACAAATATGCTTGTACTACCACATTTATGACTAATTTAAAGATATATAGAACTTCCTACTACTAGTGGCTGGGCTTGGCCTGGGAGCCTGGGATAACAATTTCTGCGTTGACTTTTTACAGAATTTGGGAATTGTTTTTAAAATGAATAATGGGCTGAAGTTGAATTTGGAATGCTTGGGGCCGAATATAAAGTGTTGCTGGGCTCGCCAAAATAAAATGATGAGCGTGCAACAAGCTAGTCTGAAGGAAATCTCATAAAATATATTTCCTAATCTAGAGTGTTAATTTTACATAAATTTATATTGTCATAAAATAAATATTAATCTAGTAATATATTAAATTAGCATTAAAATCAAGAACATAGGTTTTTAAATAAAAAAATAAATATTAAATACTCAAAATCTGATCAAAACAACTAGGGTTATTGGCTTCTAAAATTAAGAATTTGATCTATAAGGGAAAGTCACGAACTTTGACGTCAAGCTCATTTCTCCCAAAATTGATTTTCATCCAAATGAAATCAAATTTTTTATGGCATGCCATAATGTTTTACGTCGACGTACCAGATATTTAAAGTAATGACGCCGCTTCTCTAACCTCAAAACAACGCTATTTCATGATTATTTACAATCAAAACCCCCAATTCCCTCCTATCTCTTTCAGCAATACATCTTCCTCTTCTACATCACTCAATTTCGTTATTTTCATCTCTTTGTTGAAGTTGTTATCACCATTCGTCAATTTTCAAATACTACAACCGTAACGCCCACCTTTTTCCTTGCATTTTGGGGTTTTTTTTTAATATCTCCATCTTCCCTAAAATCTCTCCAACAAATCAAATCTTTACAGAATTTATTATATATATAGAGAGAGTTGTGATCATATGATAACCCCTAAATCACGTAATAACCATATAACCAAATCTGAACCACACATATTTTCTAATCTTGTGGTTGAGATTCAAACTTAGATTTACTTCATAAAAAAAAGCGCGGGGTAAATATGTCATTTTCCTCATTTAATTTCTGAATTTCGCCATTTATCACGTAAAATGATAAAATGATATATGTTAGGTTTATTGCATAGAATGATAGTTTTGCCGGATAGAATGATACTCTGAGTTGATAAAATGATACTTTTGACTGACTGGTAAAATGATAAAATGATATATGTTAGGTTTATTGCATAGAATGATAGTTTTGTCGGATAGAATGATACTCTGAGTTGATAAAATGATACTTTTGACTGACTGATAAAATGATAAAATGATATATGTTAGGTTTATTGCATAGAATGATAGTTTTGCCGGATAGAATGATACTCTGAGTTGATAAAATGATACTTTTGACTGATAAAATGATAAAATGATATATGTTAGGTTTATTGCATAGAATGATAGTTTTGTCGGATAGAGTGATACTCTGAGTTGATAAAATGATACTTTTGACTGACTGATAAAATGATATATGTTAGGTTTATTGCATAGAATGATAGTTTTGCCGGATAGAATGATACTCTGAGTTGATAAAATGATACTATTGACTGATAAAATGATAAAATGATATATGTTAGGTTTATTGCATAGAATGATAGTTTTGCCGGATAGAATGATACTTTGAGTTGATAAAATGATACTTTTGACTGATAAAATGCTAAAATGATACTTAAATAAGATTTTACGTATTTAAATGAGCGAAATTTGTATATCATGGGAAATAAGATTTTACATATAACTGAACCTCATACATACGTGTAACTGAACCTCATACATCTGTATATCATGGGAAATAAGATTTTACATATTTAAATGAGCGAAATCTGGATATGTAAATTTTATCATGAGCGAAATTCAGAAATTAAATAAGCGAAATGACATATTTACCCTCTGCGTCTTTTTTTATGAAGGAAAGCTAAGTTTGAATCTAGACCACGCGATTTTAAAAATGTGTGGTCCAGATTTAGTTATAGGGTTATTACGGAAATTGGGGTTATCATTATAATGCACCCCTATATATATATATATATATATATATATATATATATATATATATATATATATATAGGGTCCCCTTATATGCACAACACCTCCTTAGTGTAGAGCTAAAGACCAAATATTAGCCATTGGATCTAATTTTTGATGGATGAGATGAGATATTGTACAAATAATTTCTGTCATTCATCCTAAGAGCAATTTACTTCATACCAGGGGCTATTTAGTCATAATACATTATTATAAGTTATTTTCATTTCTCGGGTGAAGTTATTTGATTATAAGATGAAGCAATGTAATTATAAGATGAATAAATTATATCATAAGATGAAGTTATTTATTTTGGACTGTTCAAATTTTGGCTCATTTTAACCGAAATGTTTCCATTTCTCGTGTGAAGTTATTTCATTATAAGATGAAGTACAGTGATTATAAGATGAAGTGATTGAACGACGGTAGTGTAGTAGCGGCGGTGGTGGCACACTGTATCGGGGCCGAGTTGCGGGTGAAATTCAACCCGAGACTGACCTCGAGTCGGTGCCTGAACAAAATGTTGTACTGCGAGTAGGGAGAGCCGAGTTATGGCGGTTACCAACACCGGATGTCACGAATCAAGGGTGGCTATAAGTTGCTGAGAGAGGAGATTGATAGAGAGGATTTTTCGGATGGTTAGGGTTCGAAATTGGAGACGGGGATGAGAGTGAACGAGTTTGAGCAAGAGTAGATGGTGAGAGAGAGATGTCAGATGTGAGTGAGAGGGGGAATCACGGGTGGCCTGCCGCCACTCGCCGGCGAAGGTAGATGCACTGGAGAGAGATGCAGTGACCGAGATGTAGACGATGGAGGAGGGAGGTTTTAACCGAAATGTTTCCATTTCTCGGGTGAAGTTATTTCATTATAAGATGAAGTACAGTTATTATAAGATGAAGCTTCCCATCCTCGCCAACTTCAACTTGCGTCTCCAGCGGCTCTCTCACGTACAGCGAAATGATATCCGTGTCGACGCGGAAGGAGATGATTGAAGCAGTGGTGTCAGGGAACTGCTCGGAGATTAAGGATCGAGCGTGTACCAGATGATGCACTGGAGGACGACGATCTGGACCATGAGGCTGCCGGAGTTGGTGCCGTACATGCCTTTGAGTAAGGGGATGCCCACGACGAGGGGTGTTGGGGAGGGTGGAGAGGGAAAAGAGGGTGATGGACAAGTCGAGGGAAGCTCGGGCGCTGATCCTCGACCAGACAGCGAGGACGATAAGCTTCTGGAGCGTGTCGGTGGCGTTGAAACGGTAGTTCATGGCGTAGGGGTTGTTGGTGGAGATCGAGTGGAAGGAGAGGAGAGGGACGACGAAGAGGCGACGAAGCGTTTGATGCCGGAGCACTGGTCGGGGGTGAAGATTTTCCACCATTTGACGGAGCCGTAGGCGAGGATCATGGCGACGTAATTCCAAAACTAACCTTTTGGCAATTTGATTGAATAAAAAATAGATAAGTTCTAATTTTTAATAACCATTAGATGTGATTAATGGGTGGATGAGATTTGGTCTCTAGTTCGGTCTTTAAAATTGGTTCGACATTGATCACAACTCTCTCTCTCTCTCTCTCTCTATATATATATATATATATATATATATATATATATATATATATATATATCAGTCACTCCAAATCAGTTTCATATCTACAATTTATATGTATAGATATATAGGTAAAATCCCTCGCGATTTTCACCCTCCTTCCAAATTCTGGGAAAAAAAACAAAGGAGATAGCTAAAGGAGTTGGAGAAACGAGCGATCCAGTTGACAATTGAGGAAGGCAACGAGATGCAGAATCTGCCCCCTTCAGAGTTGAGTAAGCATGCTATGGAGATGAAGGAAACGACAACGTGTGAGAGACGACGCTGCGAATCCTGCTTACGGACAGAGAAAAAGAGTGAGGCAGCGACGTATGAGAAAGAAAATTGGCGACGTTATGAGCGTGATGGATCCCGTTCAACCGAACGCAGCGGCGGCGAGGCTACTGATCGATGTGCTGGAGGAAGGCGGTGCCGGCTCGGTGCTGGCAGCAGCGACCACGTCTGCACGACAGCACGATCTGCAACGAATTTCGGAATCAAGAGCAGCAGCAGCTCCTGCTGCGTCGCGGTATTGGTGGCGGTGGTGTTGTATTTTGCCGGCGGAAATCAACGAAGGAGGAGAGAGACGGGACGACGAAAGCACCGCGCGGCTGCTCGACGAGTCTCGAACAGCAGTAGCGGCAGGTCGTACGCGCAGACAGCAGCAACAGCTGCAGTGGAGGTCGCTGGAGTGGGCAAGGCGCCGGCTGGAGCAACGATTGACGTCGGCGCAGAATTTGTGAAGAAGAGTCAAGATTTGAGAGAGAAAGAAGACGACGGAGGGGATGAGAAGTGAAAATTGAGAACAGAGGGAGAAAGATGTGACGTGAAATTGGGGGAGAAGTTTTCAAAATAAGTGGATTCTTTTGGTAATTGGGCTATTGTACCAAATTTTTGTTGGGCCTTGTCTTTAGTTAAAGCTTTGGATCAACAAATTAATAAGGATTTATGGGTTAGAATTTACGAATTTATGGGCCAGATTACAAATTACAAAGAGATAGGCTAAGGGGAACACTCATGATGACGAAGGCTTTTCACGCACGCTTTTCGAGGATGGAATGAAACACAAGTTAAAGCTTTAAACGAACGAGGTGTGCTTTCTAACTAAGTATTTTGTGGGTTTCTATCCTACATTATTGTGTAGGCGTACTTTTAAATTTACGCAATATCTTTTAAGTATGAGTTATGAGCTTAAATTCCAAATATATAGTGTCATGTCGTATTTTGTGTTTGAGGATGTGCCTATCTGATCGTCCTAGTAGGGAGTGAGTCCCTATTAGAAGTTAGAGTTAAATGAATTCGGGTTTGTCTAGGGAGTGAGTCCCTATTCAAGCTAGTGTACACATAGGGGATCGTGCGCTATCTTTCGAGTTGGTCGGTCCAGTGATCGAGAATGTGGCCACGATCTCGTTTCACATATGAGGTTCAGATATGGTACGAGGAGAGAGAAAAATGGACTGCAACCATACTTTGAGCGAGAAAATGTTTTGGTGACTTGGTCTTTTATAAAACTCCGAGTTCACTTTTAAATGCTGACACAATATTTTATGAAAATTATTTTGGCATGTGTCCACTGGGTACATCAAGTACTCAGCCCGACAATTCTTTTTAAAAACATGCAGGTTAAGCGTGACGGGTGCGGTGGGTGTTGAGCAAGACCGTTGAAGAAATCTAAGTGTTTAGAATATGTCATGTCTTCACACGTGGCATATTCCTTCTCTCAAATGCTTCCGCTGAGTAGTTGTCCTTCTTTTGAGTTCTTGTATCGCTGAGATAATATTCATTTTTGAGTTGTTGATTGTTGAGACACTCTGATTGTATTTGAGTTATTCCCATTTGTTTCGAGCTATGGTCGATTTGTGTTGTTTTCCCCTTTCTTCCCCGCTTCTTTAATCCTTCCCTAGTCGCGATCAACCGTGTTTTCTATCCTTAGAAAAGAAAATGCGGGCGTGACAATAACCCTCACATCTCTCTTTACCAACCCGCCATTATACACACACAAATATTTACGAAAAGCCCATAATTTTTTGTCACAAAGTTTGGTGAAATCACCATTGTTGATGGCACTCGTTTAATCCATTGATATTAGATCGTTTTGTATGCGTAGTGTAATTGATTTTGATTTTATTTGATGATTTTAATTTTGGTTGAGATAGAACTTCTCGTTCATAGCTAGTGATCAGTTTTAAATGGGAGGTCGCAACGATAATGACTAATGGCAACGATGTCATCAGAAATTGGAAGATGAATGAATAGAAATCGAGAGATATGAGATAGTACACTATGGCAAGAGAGAAAATTTCATAGGCAAGATAAATGTGAAATACAAATTAATTTCAACTATCAAATGAAAATGCGTGGATTATTATTATTATTATCATTGCAGATTTTGATCGGACTATCCATATGATTTATTATCTCCATTATTTAATATAATAATTATTATTATTACAGATTTTGATCGGACTATCCATACGTTTTTTGCCCGAACCCGACTGTGGAGGTTTAAGAAAATGGTTCCCTTCTTCTACTACAGACAGACTTCTTCACCGCCAAAACCCTACTATCCAAATCTAATTCCTCGAGAAAAAATAGACAGCATCTTCAACATTTCTGCCGTTATTTACAATTGCAATGAGTGATTGGAGTCCGATTTCAATCGGAATCGGATCCCATGCCTGACCCGCTTTCATGCTGCACCGGTTTTGCCTGCCATGTCCATGCTGCTACGCCGGCTCAAAACCTCTCATTGCCGTTCTGTAAGCTCGTCGCTGTTTAATTCTTCATGTTGTCTGTTTTCGGGAAATTTCTTAGCTTGGGCCACTTGTTTTCTGTGTTCTCGTTGCTCATTCTCGACAACTTCAAATTTTAGCAATTTTAATGGGCTTTTTCATCGCGACACAGTAGCTAAAATTGTGAAAGAAGAGAGGTGGGATGATTTTCGCCTCGTCGGATTGTTAAGTTCGGCCTTGGCCCCCGTCTGGGTGTCTAGATTATTGATTATGCTGAAGCAGGATCCATTATTGTCTCTCAGGCTCTTTAAATGGGCTGAATCGCAGAATGGTTTTCGTCATACAGTGGATAATTATTGTGTCGTTGCTCAGATTTTGTTCTGTTCGAGGATGTATGGAGACGCGCACGATGTGCTCAGGCAGTTGGTTACATTTCACAGAGACAGGGGAGGTGATATTAGGCGTCACCCTCTGCTTGCTATTGTGGACGTTTTATGGGCGAGGAGGAATGTTTGCGTGCCTGGTTATGGGGTTTTTGATGCGTTGTTCGGTGTATTGATGGAGTTGGAGATGTTGGAGGAAGCCAGACAGTGTTTCCTGAGGATGATAAAGTTTAGAGTGATTCCGAAAGCAAGGTCTTGTGATGTTCTTTTACGGAAGTACTCTAAGGTGGCAGATGGAGTTTCGGCAAAGAAGTTTTTTAGTGATATGATTGGAGCTGGAATAGTTCCATCGATTTATACCTTTAACATAATGATTGGGATCTTGTGTAAAGAAGGGGACTTAATAGCTGCAAGGAGCTGGTTTGAGAGGATGAAGGACATGGGCATCTCTCCGGACGTAGTTACTTATAATTCGCTCATAGATGGCTATGGAAAACTTGGTGAGTTGTGCGAGGCAGTTTGTGTATATGAGGAGATAAAAGCGGCAGGGTGTTCTCCCGACATAATTACATATAACACATTGATTAATTGCTTTTGTAAATTTGAGAAAATGTCACAGGCGTTCAACTTTCTTAGGGAAATGAAAGAAGGATGCATTAGACCTAATGTTGTAACTTACAGCACATTCATTGATGCGTTTTGTAAAGAAGGGATGTTGCAGAATGCTATTAAGTATTTTGTTGACATGAGACGAGTTGGTCTGATTCCTAATGAATTTACTTACACTTCTCTGATTGATGCTAACTTTAAGATCGGAAAGTTTGAGGATGCCCTGAAGTTTGTTAAAGAAATGGTAGAAGCTGCTGTGAAGTTGAATGTTGTTACCTACACAGCATTGCTCGATGGCCTATGTGAAGAAGGGAGGTTGCATGAAGCAGAAGAAGTTTTTAAGGTCATGCTGAAAGATGGAGTAGTTCCTAATGAGAAAATATATACTGCTTTAATGCAAGGGTACCTTAAAACCAAAAGGATAGATGATGCTATGAGGATTCATGAAAAAATGAAAGCGAATAACATCAGGCCAGATCTAGTTTTGTATGGTACTATAATCTGGGGGTTTTGCAATCTGGGAAGGTTCGAAGATGTAAAACCATTGTTGGCTGAAATGAAGGACTACAATATAGAGGTTAGTCAAGTAATATACGCAACACTAATTGATTCCTATTTCAAAGCTGGAAAAAACGTAGAAGCACGGAATATGCTTAATGAAATGCAAGAGAGAGGTATGGCACCAAACATTGTGACATATGGTTCACTAATTAATGGTTTATGCAAACTGGGATATGTCCAAGAAGCAATTGGTTATTTCCATAGTCTCATAAGTGTTGGTTTACAACCAAATATTGTCGTTTATTCATCTCTAATTCATGGTCTCTGTAAAAATGACCGCGTTGAAGATGCCAGAAAGCTTTTCCTGGAAATGCCTGAGAAGTGCTTGATTCCAGATAAAATTGCATATACATCTTTGATTGATGGAACCATGAAGCAAGGAGATATTCAGGAAGCTTTGGATCTGGTGAAGCAAATGACTGAAACTGGTTTGGAGATTGATCTTCATACCTACACATGTTTAATTTCCGGGCTCTCAAGACATGGACAACTTCATCAAGCAAGAGATTTACTTCACGAGATGATTGAGAAAGGAGTTCAGCCTGATGAAGTTGTTTATGGATGTCTCATACGTAAGTACCATGAGAATGGCAACAGCAAAGAAGCTGATGCCTTACTGAATGAAATGATCGAAAAAGGACTTTCTCCTGATAAAAGTGTGCTGCTGGAAAAAACATACGGACCTGAATTGACATAAGCGCCTTTTCTGAAGCAGCAATGAATCACTCTATATTGAAGCATGAGAAACGTAGACAAACATTTCATGTTTGGTTACTCTCATATTCCTGAACTTCCAGATTGCTGTTAGGGGTAAGCACTCAGCAATGATTCAGAGACCTGACCGTATATGCAGTGTATGCAGGTATACCTTTGTCTTCACTACTTCACTCCAATCTAGTTACCCCTTTTACACGAAATAATTAGTAGCTAATTAGCTATGTAGCAATGATTTTGAGAGAGGAGGAAAAGCATTAGCCATTAATGTGTAACACCTGCCTAAAACTTTACTTGGACTAGGATATTCTAATCTGTGGTTGTAAGCTAAGATATTGACTCCCATGATGTTGCTCACTTTTTTTTGCTTGAGCTTAGTTGAGACCAATATGGTCCTCATACATATTGTTATTGAGTTTGTTTGAGTAGTAGAACTTTTTTGTAATATTGACTTGATTATTAGTTTTATTCTGGACATGATGTTGGCATGTTCTACTTTTTTTAATTTTTTGCATAATCTCTGATTTTTGCTGATGCTTCTAGGAGTCAATACAATTGCTTCTTACATCGGTCCACTGCTAATTGCAACCTTCACAAACTTTATGTCATCAAACGACGACAACTTGAGATGGCATCATGGTTTGATGATTGGATTTATCATCTTTGCAAAGAATTTGGAGTCACTATCTCAGAGGCAGTGGTATGTTTGGTGCTCGTCGGATCGGCATCAGTGTCATGGCAGGTCATGGCATTGATATATAAAAATATCTGGCCTTGAAGTACAAGGACGGGTAAAATCATTAATTACATCAATATTGACATTGAGATAATTGCATAGGTTTCTTGGCATTTACATGGCATTTGGTTGCTCCCATTTCAGGTTACCTTTGCTTCGGACATCTTGTACAAGAATTTAGGGTCTGATCCATCTTTTGCTGCTTTCTTCTCCAACATATTTGTGGCGATAAGTGAATCTTTCACATGGAAGTCAGAGATTTGCAGATAAAAGCCTATTCAGAGGCTTTGAAGAGCGTGAGAGTCCTCATGTTGCATTTGTGGTAACTGACTTTCTGAAAAAAAAAAACTATTTCATCGTATGGGAATAGAGAGAGGTTTCTGAAAAGTACCTCTACACAAGCGAGCTATGACTTCTCTGGACACATTAGTTTCAGTTTTGTATCTTTGGGGTGTGCATCTTTAGTTAGTCACTTTCCGAAATCTTCAACAACCTATCTATAATCTGACGAGTTTATGTCTATGGTAGCTCTGACTAATGTTTTAACTGATTGGGTGCAAAGTTTCGTTAGGGAAGAAGATTTGATGAGATTGATGCACACTCATACTTCAGGTGAACCTAGTGTTGCCATTGAGATCGAAGCTGCATAATTTGCTTTGGCAGCAGGACAGAGGTGCACATTCTTGACATTGAGTTGTAAAGATTCTTGATATTCCAATTTAACTCCTTTCTTGCTTGGAAAAAAGTGTTTTTGCAATAGCAATGCTAGTTTAGAGACTTGATATTTTTTCCTCATCTTATATATAGTAGACTTGATAGTTGATGGTTCAAACTTAGTCGGTGTTGAATGAAGTAGCTTCAGATCTTTTATTATGCTTACACTTAAAAAAATGTACTACTATTGCTTCTCTACGAAACATACAGCATTGATGCTCTTGGCCAATTGAAATATCTGCTAAATTTAGATGTTACATTTTGCTAACTACAATAGGTATTTGTGGTACCTGTAGATTTGCATTGATGCGAAAGTGTTTACTTGGGATTTTGTGTAGTTCTATGCTTAGTAGTGTATACTTAAATCAAGTCTTCTTAGCTATAGAAATGAAATTATATGGGAATATAAATGAAGTTGGGAATGGGTTATGAAGAGAATACATCGTAGTAAAGGTATAAAATTCTCATGGTTGCTTTATTTCCTCTTTTGGTTTGAATGGAATCGGAATTTCTCATTTCATTTCATTAACCACACACATGACATTTGACTAGATTGTATTCCTCAATTAATAATTAAATACACTTTTCACTTTTAAGCTATTTGAGACACTATATGGATTTTACTATATTTTAGAAAATATACACATGTACAATAATCCAGCTGCGTTACTTTTTAATTTTTATACATCCAACAATTTAAATATTACTACGTTAGACAAGTTCATTTTACATATTGAAAGTTTACGTTAGGCAAGTTCATTTTAAATAGTAGTATTAAATTAAATGTGATTAATGTCCATTTATAGATTATACTAGTCAAATACCCCATATTAGACTTCTAATCTATAAATCAAAGTAATACTAATCAAAGTGAAATTGATGGTCACATGGTGGCTGAAAATTCTTGCATGTTAAAACATCAAATCATCAAAACAGTTTGAGAAGAATATCACCATCAATTAAATTTTGAACTACTACACTTCGATCACATTATTTAAATAGACAAAATAACATTTTTTGAATTTAATATATTTGCCATGACGGTATCATGTATGGTAAAGCTGGTAAGAGCATTAGCAGTGATGCGGATGTCCCGGCGGACATCCCCGCGGACATCCCAAAAACACCTCATGCCACGTCATACGGACATCCCACTGCGGATGCCACGTCATACGGACATCCCACTGCACAGTGGCGGACATCCCCAAAGACATCCCAACAGGCTTCCAACAATAAAAATTCACAAATTAAACAATTTACGGAATTAAACAATTTACGGAATTAAAATTTCGACACAAATACGGGAAAATGAAATCACTTTATTTAAAAAATACATAATTATTAAAAAAATTACATTGTTAAAAAAAGTTGCCTTCTTACTCCTCGGATTCCCCGTCCCCAATCTCCTCGTCGTCCCCGCCGCCGCCCCCTCGTCATCACTCTCTGACATGTCTCCGAACCCCAAATCGCGCTGCATACTGTTGATGATATCCTTAAGCGACCACTTGTAATGGCGGTCGGTCGATTGGCGCCATTCAACCATTGCACGTAACAAGGTTTCATGTGCCGCGATACGGGCGAATGAGGGGTTCTCGGGATCGTTTTGGGTGGGTGCTGCTGATTGGGCCTCGCCGGATCCGCTGGCGCTTCCCCTCGCCATCCGCGCCGTGGACTTTTGCCCAACCGAGCGACGGCGGCGGCCCGACGATGTGGGCATCGGGAACTCTGCCTCGGCGGGGGGGAGTTCGTGGGAACCAGCACTGCTACTGTACTCTCCAGAGGCGCTGATCTTCGACCGCTTCAGCCAGCCAGATTCAACACCCGCGGTGAACTTGGCCGAAGTCTGCACCACAAGATAGACCTCCCAATATTTGAATTCTCCGAACCCCTGTGCAGTGTCGATGAACTGATGGTAAGACAGGAGCCTCACATCCTCGGCACACATGCCGCTGGTTGCCGAGCGGAAGTTGTTTATGTAAATGCCGGCAAATCGGCTGAGCTGCCTCCTCAGCCGCTCCCACTGTTTACGACGTTGCTCTCCGTTGTAAGGCTTCCCCCTTAGCGGTTTGAACTGGAGGTAGCTTTGGCTAATGCGCCACCACATCCTGTCGATGTGCTGGTTAGCAACGACGTACGGATCCTCCACCACACTAATCCCCGCCTTCGCCAGCGCGATGCACTCCTCCATGCTCCAGACGGTCCTCTTCTTCCCTCTGGACCCCTCCCCCACCTCAGCGGCCCCCGCCCCTCCCTCTCCCTGCCCTCCCCCTCCTCCCTGTCGCCATTGGTACGTCGGTGGGAGAATCCCGGATCGGAGATAGCCCCAACTCCTCAAGCGAGAACGTCTCGATGCCAGTGAACTGAGTCTTGAGAGGAGTACTCAGCGGGTTGTCTGGCACCAGTAAATCCATATAGGGTCGATAAACGTTGTCCACCGGCGATTGCATCATCCCCTGTCTACTCCCCCCGCAGCGCCAGGCGATCCCTGCATCATCC
The DNA here is from genome assembly GCF_004379255.2 of Salvia splendens. NCBI lineage: Eukaryota > Viridiplantae > Streptophyta > Magnoliopsida > Lamiales > Lamiaceae > Salvia > Salvia splendens. The sequence continues at coordinate 9,067,544 of NC_056035.1, read as the reverse complement.
CCGACATCATCATCTCGGGCATCTGGGGCATCATTCCCGGCATTTGGGGCATCATCCCCGGCATTTGGGCCATTCCGGGACTCGCCCAGGGCATCTGGGACATTTGGGGCATCATCCCATACCACTGCGGGTACATGTTGTAGTACCCGGGCATCATCCCCGTCGCCGTTTGGGATTGGGGCATCATCCCCGGCATTTGGGGCATCGCGGCGGACATCGGCGTACTACCGCCGACGGGAAAATAAGGCGCATGTGACTCGCTCGTGGCAGGGGAATCGCTATCGTGGTGCTCCATTGTTCTTCGAAAGAAAAGTATTTTAGAGAGAGATACTCGTTAATACAAGTGGTGTGAATGAAATGAAGTTCAACAATACATATTTATAGAATTATTAAAAAAAGAAATTAATGCAATAATCGGGACGTCCGCGCGGACGTCCGTATGAGTCAACGCAATGGCGGACGTCCGCACGGACATCGCGACGGATATCCGCGAAACTCTGGTGTCCAGCGCGGACTTTTGGCACACCGTCGGAATTCTGCCGGGACGGTCGCCATTGCTAAGACCATCCACAACGCGTCTCGCGCCGGGCTCGCGTCTCGTCTCGGAGAGACGAGACCCCCGCGAGACGCATTGCAGCGGCCATCTCGTCTCCAGCTCGCGACCGTCTCGTCGCGTAGCTCGTCTCGGAGAGACACGAGACGAGCTGTCTCGCCACGCGCCCGAGACACGTGGCACGTCCCCATGCGTGCGTGACGCCCACTCGCTGGCCCGCGAGTGGGCGTCGTCACTGATGACGCAATAATTTATTTTTTTAAAAAAAAATCGATTTTTAATAATTTTTTTTTTTTCAAACGGTAATATTACCGTTAAATATTTAATTTCATTTTTTAAATTTTTAATTTTTTTACTCTATAAATAATTCTATTCCATACTCATTTCAAACACAAACACACATCTATTCCTCTCAAATCCTCTCTATCACTCCAATTTCCATCTTCAATCAACTCAAACAAATGGATCCTTTTGAGCAAATGCGCCAATTAATGGAACAATCACTCGAAGAAGATCGACGACGAGAGGCGGAGGAAGCCGCACCACCCCCACGACGCTCCCGGAAGTACATCAATCGGAACCGGGAGGAAGCCGCCGCACGGTTAGTACGCGACTACTTCTGCGATAACCCGATTTGGGGAGATACCTATTTCCGTCGCCGTTTCCGCATGCGGAAACCGCTATTTCTCCACATAGCGAATACTTTGGCGGCCAGGGAGGAGTTCTTCCGAGAAGGGTTCGACGCGGTCGGTCGTCCCAGCCACACGACGCTGCAGAAATGTACTGCAGCCATCCGGCAGCTTGCGACTGGACAAACGGCCGACATATTCGACGAATACCTGCACATCGGAGACAGCACTGGGCGCTTGTGCTTGCTCAACTTCTGCAGAGGCGTCCGGGCAGCCTTCAGTGACGAATTTCTCCGGAGGCCAACCACGGAGGATTGTCAGTTCCTCCTCAACCTGCACGAACAAGTGCACGGATTCCCCGGGATGCTTGGCAGTGTCGATTGCATGCACTGGCAATGGAAGAATTGCCCGGTGGCTTGGAGGGGTTCCTACACGAGCGGCCACAAAGGCACCCACCCAACCGTTGTACTCGAGGCCGTTGCCGACTACCGACTTTGGATCTGGCACGCGTACTTCGGGGTCCCTGGCTCGAACAACGACGTAAACGTGCTCCAACAGTCCGACCTCTTTACCGAAGTTTTGGATGGTAAAGCGCCGGCCATCAACTTCGTCGCCAACAACCGGCGGTATAAAATGGGGTACTATCTCGCCGACGGCATCTACCCGAAGTGGCCGACCTTCGTGAAGACGTGCGGCAGGCCAGCGAACCCAAAGCAGGCTCTTTTTGCGCAGAAGCAGGAGGCTGCGCGCAAGGATGTGGAGAGGGCGTTCGGGGTTCTCCAAGCGCGCTTCAACATCATCAAAGCCCCGGCTCGTTCGTGGTTCATGGAGAGCATGGTCGACATCATGTATACGTGCATAATCTTGCACAACATGATTGTCCGAGACGAAGGACCCGATGCCGGAAATTGGTTCGACCCCGAATCCCCCGGAAGCTCAACCGCAAGTAGTCCGCCGCGAAGTGGAGCGCATCCATCTATACAAGAACGGTTGGCTATTCGGGCAAGGACACGCGACTCTAGCGCCCACACCCAACTCCAAGAGGATCTAATTGAGCACATTTGGGAAAACTTTGGCGGAGAAGATTAAATTATGTCATTTTTATTTTTTTAGAATTTTAATTATGTCTTCGTTTTTTTTAATGTTAAGTTGTAATATTGTTTTAATTTTAATAAAGTGTGTTTGTTTAAATTGAATTGGGTTTTAAAAAAATTATAAATTAAATTGAATGAATAGTAATTAAGAGACGGTATAGAGACGGTTAAGAGACGGAGCGTTGCAGGTTCCGTCTCTTAGTTAAGAGATGGAGGAAAAAAGGACAGTGGGGCCCTCAAATAGGGCTCAAATAGTAGTTAAGAGACGGTTTAAGAGACGGTATAGAGACAGCGTTGTGGATGGCCTAATGCTCTAAAGCATATTTGAGGCAAGTTATGAAGTAGTAACTCAAAATTTAAATTCGATGGGAAATACGACAGAAAACCCAATCTTCATCATAAGCCCTAAATCCTAACCCAAATGTATGAAATATAAGGGGAATCCGCAAAAAAAGGAAATGGCGAAGTGAAGAAAGGGGATCTCTCTCGTCAATTCATCATCTTCCATTCGTCAGAGTGTGGTTGTGTAATTGTATCTGTTGCAGGAAGAAGCTAATGAAACTGCATTAGAGTACCATTTAAACCCTAGATCTCTTTCTCTCTTCCCCCCTTTTTTGGTTAATAATGAAAACTGGTGACCTTAATGGTGGGAGAATGGCGGGAGACGCCGCACCTCAACCTCCTTCTGCCGAAGAAGAAGCGCTCAAGAAGAGCACCGATTGTGTTTCCTTTCTCGCTTCTCCTTTAACATGCATAAAGGTTTTTTTTCCATTCACTTTTTTCTCGCCTTTTTTGTCATGTTTTCTTTATGATGCCACATGCGCCTGTTCATCTCTCTCCCTCTCTCTCTCTCCTGCCTTAATACCTTTCTTCGGTTTCCAGACGTAGCAGCAGATGCAGTGATGAATATGATTTTTTTTGATAATTTTGTTGAAGGCTTTATTGAATTAAACTTGTCAATTTGATATTTTCTTTGTATGTGTGAAGATTTAAATTGTTACTGGTGGTTCAAACAGCTTTGGAGATCTAGAGTTTTGTTTATTAATGATTTTGCAAATTTTTGTTAGTCATGGATAAACCCTACCTTATTTTTTAATACTAGTAGTAATATTTTTTCTCTTGCGTCTAATGGTATCTTTTTGACATGTAGGAAGTTAGTTGCTATTTGTCACTCTGTTCATGTCGACTCATCGAGTCTCGATAGAAAGGTAGTATATGCTAGACTGCTAGTACAATGTATTAGTAGAAGGTTAGGATCCTGATTTTGTTTAAATTGCTCATCATCTGTCAACTGTTGCATGTTTTGTTCCATCTGTTGCATTAGCTGTTTAAATGGTTTATTGGGACCGGAAGTTTAGGGATTGCTTGTTAGCATTGTTTTATTTGCTAATTATTTTTATAAATCATTAGTTTTATTTTTTCAGGGACATGAGTGTGAGTACCGACATAGTGACTTCGCTAGGCTAAATCCAAGGGACTGTTGGTTCTGGTTAAATAGTAACTGCTTGAATCCTAGCTGCGGATTTCGACATCCGGTTAGTCATTTACCTCTCTTGATTGTAAATACCCACCAGCCTGAAGTTCAGTTTATTTAGATCCTTTAAATAGAGTAATTTGATGTATAATATATGTGCAGATGAGAGTCTAAGCACTTCATGGCATGCTTAGATAGTACAGAAAAATGATAGATTATTAGGTTGACATGGATTATTTTCTAAAATTAGTTTTAAACTTTTGTTCATCAGCCACTTGGTTTACTTGGAACACAACTACCAACACCCTCAGGGTCTGCTCAACCTCTACCCCATACAGCCGCTATGACTCCAGTGCTGGTCATGGATACAAATAGCATACAAGGGGTGCCCTGTAAATTTTTCCAAAGTGGGTTATGTCTGAAAGGTGACTGGTGTTCTTTTACTCACACACCGAATTCCATGAGATATAAAGCATCAGCGGTGCCTGTAAGAGCAGTTGCGACTGAACCTTCAAATCTCAATAAGGTTGACATCTCAGTGCTGGGAAAGAAGATTCCTCCACCAACAAATAAGAGCAAACCTATCAAGTGTCCTCTAGATCAACAACTCGCAGCAGGCGAAGTGAAACCTGACGTCCATAGTAATGAACTTCCTAAAAACAAGAGGATGATTGAAACATCGTGCATCAATGAGCTTCCTGACTATAATAGCCATCTTGCTTCTAATGAAAACGTGGTCCGTGTTAAACAGCCTTATCAAATGGATGACCCTGGGATGATCGATGACAAGAATGTAGGAGATGACTCAAGGGAACCCTCACCTGGTTTTGATGTTCTTGTTGACGACGAGGGGAGAGATTCTGATTTTTTTCTAAGTGAAGACCAATATGGGATGTCAAAGGAATATGAGGCACAGAACAATAATGATAACAATAATTTGACTGAAGAAGATATATTTGCTGAAGCTGATAATGATAGGTACAGGTATATACATGGCTATGAGCCACAAGGGTACCCCAGGGGTCAATATGGTTTGGAGCAGAACAGAGCTTCATCTGAAAGGATGTCAGCAGGTCACAATGCGATGCCTTATGCTAGGGGTGAATTAGATCTACGAGATTGTTTGACAAGGAAGAAGCAGCATCATGGTTTGAGGTCTGTAATTTGTCATGAGCAGGTTCGTGACAATCTTGCTAATGATCATAGCCATGAAGATTGGCGGAGGCATGAAAGATATGCTCCTGCTCCCTGGCATGAGGGTTCTCTTAGCAATCGCCTTCAAGGAAGAATAAGGCTTCCACAAAGATCATCATATCCAGCTGATTGGGAAATTATTAGGCGAGCTGACAATGGTAGATTTTCTTCTGCCAACGGATGGAAGAATCATAAAGGCCCGCACTTTAGAAGGGTTAAGAATCATAAAGAATCGCATTACGCTACGGATCAACAGCAACCTGGTAAGAGAAAATATGACGCCCTTGAAGGAAATGGGAGCACTGTTTCGTTTGAAGGGCCAAAGCCTCTAGAGGAGATTCTGAAATGGACGAAAGGCGAAAGAACTGTCAACATCAGGAATTCTTCCGAGGGTGAAAATGGTACTCCTAAGTAGGATTGCTGAGAGTTGAGTGTATGAACAGAGGGACTAGGTGGTGGGGTGGATTTTGATACGTATGAGGGGGATAATGGTGAAGAGGAATATCTTGGTGGCAATGGCGATGAGTTTGCGTAGAAGCTGGAAAGGAAACATGAGAATGATTGATTCAATTCGTCTTTTTGATATTTTTTGGATATTTGTTTGGGGCTTGAAGATGGCATGACTAATTTTGGGGTAACAAGTAGAGAGAGATGGTTGGTCCCCTTTGGTCAGTGGGAGTTTTTTTTTTTTTGGTTGCTTTGCAACTTGTCCTGACGTAGATTTTTTGTGCTACCCATTAACACCACCATTACTCAATATACTACTGCACTGCCTTCCTCACCTGTATTTTATTTTCCTTATTTTTCCGTTTTGTTAGTTTGCTTTCTCAAATCTAGAAGAATGAAGAAAGCATAAGTTGAAAAGTTGATACTAAGAAAATGAGATGGTGGCAAGAAAAAATTCCATAAACCCAGGATGCAAAACTTCACCTACAATATGCAACAGTAAACAAAAAAGGGACCTCAAAAGAAGCTGTACCTAAACAAGAGTTTTTAGCTTTACTTGCTAAACCTTGAAAATAACTTATCGTTAATGCAAACATTGAGCCAAATCTATTCTAATATCAACTTGCCGTCACCCTGTAAGCTCTAGTTTATGCATCGGGTAACTGGAACCGTTGATGTCAAACTGCCAATTTTGGTTCCAAAACTAAACCACTGGTTCGACCTTGGATACACTGAGGGGTTGAAAATCCATCCAAAAAGGAATGAATCAGCTATGATAGGAAAATAAATGGTCTTGTAATGAGGAAGTCTACAATTTCTACACATAACAACGTGTTTACTTTTGCAACGACGTAGGTCCTTAGGCCATCCACAACGCTGTCACTAAACCGTCCCTTAAATTACTATTCGCGGGCCCCACTGTACTTTTTTACTTCATCCCTTAACTAAGGGACGGAACCTGCAACCCTCCGTCCCTTAAATTACTATTCATTCAATTTCATTTTTTATATTTATTTCCAACCAAATTCAATTAAAAAAATACATTTCATTAAAAATAAAATAAAATAACAATAGAAAATAAAAATACAACTTAAAATAAAAAAAAAATAAAAAAAGACATAATTAAAATCCAAAAAAATAAAAATGACATAATTTAAAATACAATTTTATAGAAAATAAAAAAACTACTCCACCGGCGAATCATCCCCCGAAGGCGGTGGAGGTGCACTGAAGCCGTGAGGAAGCAGAATGTCAAGTTGTGCTGCCATAAACGTAATTCCGTTAAGCCAGGCTTGGTATTGGGTGGGCGTCATGCGGGAAGTGTCTGCCATTGTGGCGGTCATGCACATGGCCATAAGGGAGTTGGGGGGTCCCCCCGAGCCCGAGCTAGCCTGGCTTGATTCGGCTCGGCCCCTCCTCCCTCTAGCCGCCTTCGCCGCATTTCTCCCTTGCGGCCGACGGCGCCCACGGGAGGACCTCCCCCGGCATCGTCTGTCGGGGTTTCAACCTCCTGCGAAGTAAACTCTTGTGGCCCGCTGCCCGAACCGCCATCACCAAACGAGTATTGACCACTCGCCGTGTGCTTCGTGCGCTTCGAGGTCGAGCCAGTGCTGGACTGCACACCGCCGGCCCTCCTTTCCTCGTCCTTGACCACCTCCCAAACATCGACATATTTGAATTGTTTGTCGGTGTCGTCGAAGTAGACCCGCAAAGCCGACCTCAGAATGTCGGCTCCCGTGGTTCCACTTTAATTTTTTATTTTTATTTAATTCGATTTTTTTTAAAAAAATGAATTATTGCATCAGCGTGACGATGCCCACTCGCGGGCCGGCGAGTGGGCGTCACGCATGGCGCAGGGGCGCGCCACGTTACCTCGGCGCGTGGCGAGACGTCTCGCCATTCGTCACGCCGTGACGGAACACAGAACGGGCTGGGGACGAGACGGGGGGGCCGCAACACGTCACGCCGCCGTCTCGTTCCTTCGCGACGGAATACGGGCCACCCGCGTGACGCGTTGCGGGTGGCCTTAGACCATCAGCAGTGGGGCGCCCTAAGGCGCGCCCTATGGCGCGCCACGTCAGCATTTTTATCCTCCTCCTTCTCCACCTGCAGTGGGCGCCCTAAGGCACGCCCTATGGCGCGCCACATCATCAATTTTGTAATATTTACAAAATACATACGAATTAAAAAAAAACTAAAATACATTTAAAATACGAATTTTAAAAACTTCATTCATTTAATAAAAATTAATACATTACAATGCGAAATAATAAAAAACGCAAACTCAGCGACGGCGGTTACGAGCCCACACTTCTTCAATCATGTCGCTCATGAGCTGCGCATGCTCCTGTTGGTTGCGCATTGAGGCCTGCCTAGATAAAACCTCATCGAAACCTAACGGTAACCCTCTATCGGGTGTCTCGGTCGATGTGCCGGTAGAGCTAGATGCATGGTCGTCGTCATTCCAATCGGTGATGCTTCCGCCTTCACTCTCGACTATCATATTGTGCATGATTATGCACGCATATATGACATCGGCGATGACTTCCTTGTACCAGAAACGAGTCGGCCCTTTCACAATTGCCCACCGTGATTGGAGCACCCCCCAAATGCCCGCTCTACATCCTTCCGCGCCGCCTCTTGCTTTTGCGCAAATAAAACCCTCTTCTCACCAATTGGGCAGCTGACTGTCTTTAGGAAAACTGGCCACAGTGGGTAGATGCCGTCGGCCAAGTAGTACCCCATATGGTATTGGCGTCTGTTGGCAGTAAACTCTATGGCCAGGCCGTTGCCGTTACATTGGTCGGTGAAGAGAGTGGACGATTTGAGGACGTTGATGTCGTTGTTCGACCCGGCTACGCCGAAGTAAGCATGTCAGATCCAAAGCCGATAGTCAGCGACGGCTTCGAGTATCATCGTCGGGTGGCTGCCCTTGTATCCACTTGTGAATTGGCCTCTCCACGCCCTCGGACAGTTCTTCCACTGCCAGTGCATACAGTCGATGCTCCCGAGCATCCTAGGAAACCCGTGCACCGTCTCGTGCATCTGCATCAAACCCTGGCAATCAGTGGCAGTCGGCTTGTTCAAATATGTGTCGCCATAGGCCTCTACTATCCCCCGACAAAAGTACTTCAGACACTCGCGGCCTGTAGTCTCCCCACAGTGGAGGTACTCGTCAAAAAGGTCCGCCGTGGTGCCGTATGCCAACTGACGAATAGTAGTCGTGCACTTTTGCAATGGTGTAAGGCCGGGTTTCCCGATGGCGTCCTCCCTAAACGTGAAGTATTCTTCACGTGAAGACAATGTACGAACAATGCTGAGAAAAAGGTACCTCGACATTCGAAACCGGCGGCGGAAAACAGTCGGGCCCTAACGTGGTTGATCGGCAAAATAGTCTTCAACCAGACGCCTGTGAGCTTCTTCGTGGTTGCGTCGGACATACGTCCTAGGTCGAATAGGACGATGGACTTGCTCAGCCGCCGCTGCATCCGCCCCCTTCTCGCGCTGCATTTGCGAATAGCATGCCGCCATGGCCTCTTCAACGGCTGCATCTAATGCTTCGTCAATCGAACGACCGGAATCAGACGAACTAGAACTATTGGTGTCTTCGCCGGGATTCATTTTCGTTGGATGTTGAGAGAGAATATGTTGAGAGATAGTCGATATGTTCGTATGCACAACTGAATGAGAAACGAGATTTATATAAAAAACGAAACCGCGTGCCATCATCCGCGTGCCTTCACAATGGGGCGGACGATGTCGCGGACGATGGCCATCGTCCGCTGCGTCCGCAATGAGGCGGACGATGGCGCGGACGATGGCCATCGTCCGCGGTTTAAGTCGCGCCCGAAGCATAGGCCGCGACTATCGTCCGCGGCCTATGCCACACACCCACAGTGGGGGCGGACGATGAATGGCGCGGACGATGCGCGCCATCGGGCGAGCCATCGTCCGCCCATTGCGGATGGTCTTATGCGTGAGGAACACATGAGCGTCAATCACTGAATGCCTAAAGCCAATGCACAATCATTGTCTTATTTAAGTTTTTTTTTATTTGTGGCGGGAAATACATCTAAAATTCAAGTGGAATTCGTAGTTTCTTTAACTGTACGATTTTTGCTTTTTTTTAAAAAAATTTATAAATTCATTTAATTGGAAATTATGAGAAAATGTGAAAAACAAGTGAATAATGTGTAGTGCTCAACCGTTGGATCTTCTTATGCCAACTAGAGGAGTGCAGAGTGCCCACTCTAGAATTGCCCAGACAAAATCACTCGATCATTCCACATTTAAGACTTAAAAGTTTAGTGTAAATTTTTTAATTTGTAGGAGTAGTTATATTTTTTATTTGATCCCTACGTATATTATCATCAAGAAAAATGTCCCTTCCTTTGTCCCATGATATGAGAGAGCAAAGAAGAAAAGCTGGCAAAAGAAAAAAGTAGAGGCAAAAAAACAGGGACCCAAAAATCAGAATAAATTTTGGAAAAAAGAGGTCCCCCCTCTTGCAATCCTACTCAAAAAATTTTCTCCTTTTGGATTTGAAAATGAAATCTGGTAGAAAGATATTGACCTTATTCCCTACATAAGAAAAAAGATTCTTATGTTTATGACAAATTTAATAAGCCTTTATATCTATAAAAATATACTCCTGAGTTTTATCTACACACTATGAAGAATGGTCCAAAAAACCCCACCCACACAAACCAGGCTTTTATCTGGACTCTGAAGTGATTCCATCATCATAAGGAATAAAATATATTTTGATCCTGCCATTCTGAGCTTTATCTAACAAAATTATTGGGATGATGTGACAAAAGTTTTCTAGATATATATAGTGGATTTTCAGATTTTAATCATGAGATTTATTAAGATATTTTTATTGCACCTATGGTAATGTTAACACAGATCTGTATACAGTAGCCTAAATGCATTTTATAGTAGTGTGGAGTACTACACAAAACTAAAAATATTTTACTAGTACTATTATTTTACACTGTACATACCTATATAATCCACGAGACATGTACCAAATCTAATCACATGTCTCTACAATGCAACAAAATCTCAATGTAAGAAACTTTATCATATAATTTCAACTTCCAACATGTCTACACCTATCATCTATTTAGGGCATCCGCAGTGATGCGGATGTCCCGGCGGAATTCCCCGAGGAATTCCCAAAAACACCTCCTGCCACGTTATACGGACTTCCCACTGCACTGCCACGTCATACGGACTTCCCACTGCACAGTGGCGGAATTCCCCTGTGGAATTCCCGACGGAATTCTCACATTAAAAAAATCACAAATTCACAAATTAAACAATTTCCGGAAGTAAACAATTTACGTAATTAAAATTTCGACGAAAATAAGGAAAAAATTCCATTAAAATAAGAAAAGTACATTTCACCAAATAAAAAAAATACATTTCAATAATTAAAAACTACATCAACGACGACCCCCTACGCTGCCACACTTCTTCAATAATATCGTTCTGGAGTCCAACGTAGGCTTGTTTTTTGCGGAATAAACGAAAAAACGAAATAAAGCGGAATTCCGCACGGAATTCCGCATGAGTCGACGCAATGGCGGACGTCTATGCGGAATTCTGCTTAACGCAGCGGACCTGCGACGTCCTCAGCACAATTCCGTATCCGTGGCAGGCACGCCTAATGGCGGAATTCCGGGACGTCCGTGGGAATTCCGCGTAAAAGTCCGCCATTGCGGATGCTCTTAATAGACAACTTGCTTTACATATAAATGATTTAATTTCTACTCCAAAAGCTGGTTTGCCATTTTTGACACATGAGAAATACTACCTCCGTCCCCCAAAATTCGTCCCGGTTTGACCGGGCACGGGTTTTAAGGAATGTAATGGAAAGTGGATTGAAAAAGTTAGTGGAATGTGGGCTTGACTTTTATATATTAGTTTTATAATAAAATGTGAGTAGGAATGAGTTAGTGGAATGTGGGGTCCACTACCAAAAATGGTAAAAGTGAAATGGGACAAATTTTGGGGGACGGACGAAAAAGGAAAGTTGGGACAAATTTTCAGGGACGGAGGGAGTAGTAAATTTTAGATACTACTATATCTAAATAATTTGGCCAAATTAGAATTTACCACCCACCGCATTCATTATTACACAATCTTTGGTCCACACATTGGATTTTGATGAGATAAGCAATTTTATTTGAACATGCATTCTATCTTCAAATAAGTATGTATTTTGTCTCAGAATTTTATGAATCGAACTTTCTATTTACATGAAACTTCTAGAGACAAAAGGGTAAAATTGCTCACTTGTAAAATTTGAATGCTTGAGGATTGAGGAGTAAGAACAATTTTTATTTAAAGAGTAAGGACATTTACTCAGAAATAAAAGTATAAATTAATTAAACAGTCGAAGGCTGCATTTTTAAAAATAGATGAGTTGTTTGAAATAAAATTAAGTCACAAATAATTGTTCAATTTCAGTTTTATTTGATAAAATGATTCCTCATTCTACGATCAATTTTCTCTATTCTTGCAACTTTTCATACAATTAGGATCTTTAAATGCTCTACTGCAATCCAAATTTTGACCCAATCCTTTAGAGCATCTCCAATAGCTTAGGACGTCAAATAGCCCTCAAATAGCCTTCACACTGCCACATCATCAGCACTACAATTCTCCTGCCACATCAGCTTGCCACATCAACTGGACATCAAATAGCCCTCACATAGCCTTCACACTACCTATCCACATCACTAATAACAATTATATAATTTAATTTACAATCGTAGCAACATACGGAATTTAATTTACGAGACAAATACGGGAAAATTGAATTTTTCATTTCGTTTTTAAATCAACGGAATTGAAATAATTATAATCAATACTCTTAATTAATTCAAAAGGGTATCAGCCCAACCCTTCTGGGCCCAAAACAAATAATTAAGATTGGCCCAATTGCTTTAAAACAAAAATCAGCCCCAACTCCTTTAAAAAAATCCTTCCATTCTCGGTCAACTCCTTCTTCTCCCTCTCGGTCAACTCCTTCTTCTCCACATTTCCACTTCCATTCTCCATTAAAAAAAAGTCGAAAAATTAAAAATAAAATAAAATAAAATCGGACGCCGTCGGCGTGGGCACGCCGATTGTGACGCCTATTTAGCCGACGCCGATTTCGCCGACGCCCAATGGTTCGGCGTCAGACCGGCGTCGGCGAAAAATCGGCGTCGCGGTGGTGACGCCGGTTATTGGAGATGCTCTTAGGAGCTAAAAAGGGTCATATTTAGATAAGTACTCCAACAATTTAATCAAGAAGAAGTTTAACAGCTCATATGCATATAGTATACAATTTAATTAAGAAGAAGTTTAACAGCTCATATGCATATAGTATGAGAAATGAAGAAAAAAATTTGATAGTAATAAAAAAAAACAAGAAATGTGAGAGCATCTCCAATGGCAGTGAGCGGACAGGCTAGCCGATTCCCGGCGCTGGCCGGTCCGCTCGCCGAACCATTGGAACCGGCGAGCGCCATTTCGGCGAAAAATCGGCGACCCGACGCCGATTTTCGGGCGCTGGCCAATCCGCTCACCGGCGGGCGCTGGCCAATCCGCTCACCGGTCGGCTGGCCGCCATTGCAGGCTCCCGATCAGCGAGCGATCAGCCAGCTCAATTTTTTTTTTAAATTTTCGAAACACTATATATACGCGATTTGCACGTCATTTTCATTCGCACAACTTGTTTTAACGAGTTTTCTCTCCATCTTAATTTCTGTACAAGAATAACAACGTGAAATGAGTAACGCGGGTGGTAGTGGTGGTGATGCTGAGGAGTACGAACGGCAAATGAACGAAGAGTTGGAGGCATATACGTCCCGCGAGATAAACCGGTTGATACAAAGGGCCTTGCAGCCGGCGGTACCTCGACCTCCACCCGTTGTCCACCGACGAGCAGTGATTGATCGAGATCACGTAGCTGCACATCAGCGGCTATATGAAGACTATTAATGTAATTTTTTTTAATTAATGTACTTTTTTTAATTGTAAATATGATTATTGAATTTTTCCGTATTTGTGTCGTAAATTTAATTCCGTATTTTGTGTGATTGTTAATTATTTGTTTTTTATAATTTTGTTTATTGTGGCTAGCCTATTGCTTGTCCAATTACTTATCCTGATGATATGGCAGAAGGAGTTTTTAGTGATAATGATGTGGCCGAAGAAGTTTGTGGCTAGACTATTGGTGGCTCATTAGCATGGGAATTGGAGATGCTCTGAGAATGGCAAAGCTGAAGAAGAAACAGAAAGGACAGAGAGCACAAAGAGAAACATCATATGTCTCTCTCACTCCATCCTTCAATCTACACACTGCTAACTGTACAAATAAAAGTCACTGTCACAGTCTGCAACCCCCCACTCACCACTCATCCCTCATATACAATGCACTCCCCTATCTATCCATCTGTATAAATATACTTCTTCCAACACAGTAATATTAGAAAAAAACTCTTTTTGGCCAAGAATGGGAGAAGGAGGTGAGGCTGTGCAGTGTGAGTCATATGGTGCAATTGTTTATGGGAAAAGGATGTTGAAGAGATTGGTGTGGAGAGTGAGAGCAGAGATGAGGAAGATGAGGAAGAAGCAGAGGACTGATTTCAGCTTCTGCTATGATCCTTTGAGCTATGCTCTCAACTTTGATGATGGCAATTTTGGGTTTTTTTGCACATAGATAGTGTTTGAATTTCTGTTATGGTCTTGTACATTTCTTTTTTCTTTTTTGGTCAGGGAGATTCAAGATTGATGTTGTGTTCTTCCTATTTTGAGGGGTTCAGTTGTAATGAAGTTGCTAATTAATGGACTAATGTTAGCCGGTTAGGTTGTAGTTAAATCTCCATGCTTTATGTGAAAATATTACTACTACAAATGTTTTTATTTCATGGTAGTAACACTGTTTCCATTGATCTTTTCTGTGAAATGCCAAGCACAAAATTAAATCTAAGACTAGGGAGGAAAAATAAGAATAAAGGTTGGGGATGTCTTAATATTTACTCCCACTTTTTAGATTGGAATTGAATGATCTGTGTGCTTCTGGTTTAGTTTTTCTCTAACATTAATAACGGAAGTTAAAAAAAAAGTTTAACGGTATAAATGTACTAGTTGTTAAATGGGCCGGCCCGGCCCACCATCAAATATTTTTGAAATACTTGGTTATTGTAAACTAGTCTCCCCTAAAATCCAAACTTTTTGTTATCTACAAGACTACAACAGAATATTTGAATAAATATATCTTTAATCCTTTTTATATCCACGTGGATGCCAAGGAGACTGCTTTCGGAGGTTATGAAGCTTATATATTTCTATTGAAGTAGGATATGGATTATATTGGATAGTATAGTATGGATATGGATTATTTTGGATATTAGAAGTAGGAGTACCATTTATTGTCACATATATTAAAGTAGTACTCCTCACCTACAAATTGTTACTCCAATTACTTATATTTATCGTTACACCAACGTTTATATGTTTAACGACAATTACTTTTGCTCAATGTTGCAAATAGCGGGCTATAGCGCCGATATAGCGCCGCTATAGCTGCTGAAGCAAGCCACTGCGAAGATATCCTCTGTATTGGATATACGGGCGCTAAAATCGCTAAAGCGAGCTATAGCACCGCTAATGTACGATAGCGTAGCGGTGTCGATAGCTGCGCTATGCTTTTTTTTGTTGCAACAGGCCAAACGTCAAGCCGGATTAAAAAATTGGCCCAAAAGTAGCCCACTACGTGCATGTAACCCTATTTCTTTTGGTTCCCTACTCCCGTATCTCTTTGACTGATCGTATACGGCGGCGGCGGCGGCAACGATTACGACGACGGCGACTGCGGCAGCGACCGGTTGGCTACGAACGGCTTGGCCCGTGCCATCGACGCTAGATCCTGCACTAGGACGACGGCGGCGAACACTGCAGTGCCTCGACGAACGGCCGACGATCACGGCAGCGGTAGCAAATGGCTGACGAACATCAATCTCAGAGTGCGCCAGGCACCCAAATGTCCCAAAGCCAAGGCAAGTTTCATTCGCATCTCTATCTGCCTCTAGTAATTGGAATTCTGTAGAAGAGTTGAAGTAAATTAAATAGCTAATTCAAGTAGTGTCAACTGTAGGCTTTTCAAGCTCCGGGTCAACAGCTCAAAGAGTTGCACAAGCAAATGATTCAACCGACCCAGCATGGAAGTATTGCACAATGCCAGATGTGACAAAAAAGAATTCTCTGAAGTGTAACTTTTGTGGTAAACTTTGCCATGGTGGTATAACTGAGGCAAAAGAGAGAGAACAATACTAGAGACCCAATTGTGGTAGAAGACGAAGACGATGATGGCAATGAATGGATCACAGGCATTATACCAAATGAAGAAGGAGAACAAGAGCAAGTAATCGATCTTACAGATGTTGTACCTGGATCCTCATCACAAGGAATGCCAGATCAACGCAAAAGGAAGAGAGGCCCAGACAATAGGAAGAAAAAGAAATTATTTCCTGTTCTTGATGATGAAGAGGCATCTGCTACTTCCTCCTCTGAAGATGAAGATGATAACGACACCATTGTACCATCCCCATCTGCTTCTAATTCTTCGAGTGATGATGATTTGTAGTAAGAGGACGAGAGAAGAGAACTGAAGACGAACTGAAGGCAACACGAGTGAACTAGCAGAGCATTGTTGGCTTGTTATACTATTTTTAATTTTTATTTTGCATTGGCTGCTATCATAGTTTATTAGTTAATGGCTCTGAACTAATGTATGTGAACTAATGTGTGAAATTACTCATGTTTTGGCTAAAATTTTGCTTTTTTTTTTTTGTAAAACGCTATTAGCAATAGCTGCCGCTATAGCTGCACTATAGCCGCTATAGCTTTTTCGGGAGGACTCCGCTAAAATTGATAGCCCGCTATTTGCAACATTGCTTTTGCTAATTAAGTACTTACTCGCCGTACAACATAAATTGTTAATGGAACTTTTTTCTTTTCTTTTCTTTTCTTTTCTTTTATTTAATTTATTTCCAATCTTTGCAAGCATGAAGGAATAGAGCCAAGGCTACAAGAAATCCAGCTCTTGAGGCGGAGTTGTCGACTCAATCTGCTAAAACCCCCAACTACTAAAACCTCGATTGCATCGAACCCTACGCCGTTTTCTTCAAATCTCCTCCTTCCCACACTCTCGTTCCTCCCATATCTGTCTTCTACGGAGAGTGCCTCTATCAAGATTGGATTTTTCACGCTCACTTCTGAGGTACCAGTTCTACTGAAAAGATTTATGCTTTCCAATTAATGGGTCTGATTTTGTTTCTCTGTTTGTTCCTTTCAGCAAATTAACTGATTCGCTTGATCTGAAAATGGACTCCGCGGCCATGACATTTTGCAGCAATTCAGTTTGCTCGCACCCCGTAAGTAATCTAATTTAGCATATCTTTCTTGGCACATCTCTTCTTGCGTATGAAGTTTTGATTTTTCGTTTTCTTCTACACCATTTATTGCATGCTGAGTAATGTATCTGTGCTTTCATCCGTGCGATGCAATTCGATTTAGCTCTTTGATAAAGTAGTTGAACTTTTTAAGATGTTTGATCTGTCTAGAACATGTTTAGGATGTCATGGGCTGTGATGTCTGTGTGATCCAAGTTCAACCATGTACTAATTCATAGTTTGGCCTTGTTTCTAAACTTCTGGTGTATTTTGCAATGAAGAGTTTATTCATGGAGGCTACGCCTGGAATCAGGAGCTCCCAGTGTAGCTTCATGACAGGGAATAGGTTTAATTTCCTTCGTCAGAGGGTCCAGGCTTCTCGAGCTGGTACTAAATTTGGAAAGCGTGGTGGCGCGCTTGCTGCCACATGCCGTGATGATAAAATTCTGGTGGCTAACAGAGGAGAGATTGCTGTTCGTGTCATTCGGACAGCCCATGAAATGGGAATCCCTTGTGTAGCGGTTTACTCAACAATCGATAAAGATGCTCTTCATGTGAAACTTGCTGATGAGTCTGTATGCATTGGAGAAGCACCAAGCAGTCAATCGTAAGGACTTAAACATCATCAAATCATATCACTCTTATCACAATTGTAGAAGGACTTACATAATATTGTTGATTGTAGTGAATAAACTAAGTTTCTTTTTCTTCCAGGTACTTGGTAATTCCGAATGTCTTATCTGCTGCAATCAGCCGTGATTGTACCATGCTTCATCCTGGATATGGGTTCCTTTCTGAGAATGCTGTTTTTGTTGACATGTGCCGAGAGCATGGGATCAACTTTATTGGGCCAAATGTAAGTTTCAATTTAGAGTGTTTTTATAGAGTCAACATCATACCATCTATAAACATTTTAGAGTGTCCCTTGTTTAGATTTTTGGAATACTTTATAAATTTTCATATGATAAACATTTTCCTTCCGTGGCCATTAGGTTTTTGTCCATATCAAGTAAACCTCTATATCGGAGAAAATTAGTGTATTGTAGCCTTATATGGTTAACCTTCTTCCAATTGAGATGTGTTTTTTCCAAGTTATGGCATTCTATTTATAGTCTCTTAAAATCCTGGATGAATTAAAACTATTGGTGTTGAAACCTGAACTGCAGCCTGACAGCATTCGGGTGATGGGTGACAAATCAACAGCTAGAGAAACAATGAAGAATGCTGGAGTTCCGACTGTCCCTGGAAGTGATGGTTTGTTACAGGTACTGCTTTTTGTAAAGAATGTTACGTTATAAAACTTATCATAAGGAATCCAATATTGACTCATCATTCAGTTCTTCACTTTTAATTTTCTCTTTATGAATTACTTTTTGTTTTCAGAGTACTGAAGAAGCAATTAAACTTGCTGATGAGATCGGTTACCCTGTCATGATAAAGGTATGTTTAACCTCTCAACAAACCAAAAGTACAAATGTAATTACTTGCTCCTTTAACTGGAGGCATGATTTAATAGGTAGCATAGATGTTTATGCTAGTCAAAGGGACGTTACATTGCCCATTAGGAACAAAATTTTACAAAGAATTCTCACTAAACAGAATAAGAGCAAGAAAATCAGTTGGAAGTTGGAACTTCTTAACCGACTCATATACTCAGTTGGAAATTATATACCATCTTCTTAATTCTTTTTATATTGTTTCTGGTTTATGTTATTTTGACCATGTAGGAATATACTTAGCTAATCTGCTTTTATATAATAAAGTTCTAAAATATTTCACTTGCATAAAATGTTAGCCCTAACATATATATGGGCTTCTGCATGGGAACTCCATGGAAAAAAATATATGCTAATTTAAGGCTTTTATTCTCGTGAAGGCAACAGCAGGTGGTGGAGGACGTGGAATGCGCCTTGCAAAAGAGCGTGATGAGTTTGTGAAGTTGATGCAGGTACTCCATTTCTTACATTGCTGGGTTAATATACTGTTGACCCTTTTTTCTCCGCGTTTCAAAATATATCAACCTGAAAAAATGAAATAGTGAGATGCACAACATAAACCTATTTTTTATTTGTGGAAACAACCCCTCTTCCACAAAAGATCTATTTTCGGATGCCCTGCATACTCATAGTTGTGCAAGCCAACTACTGACTATTTGTGACTGATATTCTGCTCTATATTTTGTGATTGACTGTTTGTTGCTGTCCGAAGCACACTATCTATGTGGTTTCTATTTTTCTTTGGAGTCGCATGGTAATCGAACAAGTTTACAAATAGACGTCACCTTGATTTCTGTTTGTTCAAAACTATACTTTGTCGAGGTTCTACCTGGTGCAGGAGTATGGTTTTGGTTAGAGAATCTTCAGTGTGTTTGTTTGCTTGTGTATTATTTCCAGAATGTGGTGTCCTTTGAGACCTAACAATAATTTTCTTGCAAAGTCTTCCATGCATTTGACTATTTCATTGTGATCAAGTATCTGCTCATTTTGACAGCAAGCTAAAAGCGAGGCTGCAGCTGCATTTGGTAATGATGGTGTATACCTTGAGAAATATATCCAAAATCCAAGGCATATTGAGTTCCAGGTACATTTGTATTAAACTTTGAATTTAACTTGATGTCGTTTTAACTGAAATAACCAAACTCAAAATATGGATTATATGATAGAGCATATATAGACCTAATTGTTCTATGTTTATGAAGGTATTGCGTAGTGAAACTTCTCGTTGAAAGTATTTTAAATGTATGAGAATGCTTATACTCCCTCCGTCCCCATAAATTGTCACTAGTTTCCTTTTCGGTCCTTCCGCCAATACTTATCACACTCACTTTTTACTACTTTCGGTAATGGATCCCACATTCCACTCACATTATATTATAAAACTAATATATAAGAATAGGACCCACATTTCACTAACCTTTTCTACTCACTTTCCAATACATATCTTAGTACCCAAGTGGGGTTAACTTGTGACAATTAATGGCGGACATAGGGAGTATTTCGTTTTCCTGCTATTGTATCTTTGTGTTGACATTTTTGTCTTAACGAGCTATCTGTGACACCATATGGTTGATTATGCCCTGCAGGTTTTGGCTGACAAATACGGTAATGTCGTACACTTTGGGGAGCGTGATTGTAGCATTCAGGTAATATAGCCTTTATTCCATGCCAGACATTTTCTGCTAGGCTTCATGGTGTGAAAGCACGTGACTTTCTAATCGTGTCAATCTCGCAAATTTAGCTGTTTAA
Source organism: Salvia splendens (assembly GCF_004379255.2). NCBI lineage: Eukaryota > Viridiplantae > Streptophyta > Magnoliopsida > Lamiales > Lamiaceae > Salvia > Salvia splendens. The sequence continues at coordinate 9,047,455 of NC_056035.1, read as the reverse complement.
TGAAACTTAAAGTTTTCTCTCTGTGGTGGACATATCATAACATCAAACAGTATTCGTTTGAGCTTTGATCAAACACCATACTTTAGATCAGTACTTAGATCAGTCTGGGCCCAGTCAATTGTGGAATCATGACATATTAACTTTAGTTATTATTTTTCCATTGTAGAGGAGAAACCAGAAATTGCTAGAAGAAGCACCTTCACCTGCATTGACACCGGAACTTCGGAAAGCCATGGGTGATGCGGCAGTTGCAGCAGCTGCATCCATAGGCTACATAGGCGTCGGTACAGTTGAATTCCTCTTGGATGAAAGAGGCTCATTTTACTTCATGGAGATGAACACTAGGATCCAGGTGAAAAGATCAAGGCCTGGATTATCTACTACTAAATAAACTACCCATCTCATGTCATCCTTGGCATTCTCCATTGATCTTTCTCCTTGGTCTGATGTTAGGTTGAGCACCCTGTTACTGAAATGATATCCTCTGTCGACCTAATTGAAGAACAGATTAGTGTAGCACGGGGTGAGAAGCTCCGTTACACACAGGTAATTTGAAGGATCTTTACGATGTATGATACCCGGAAATCAAAGTGAAATCTTCAATGATATGAACATTTTGTATATAGGATGACATTGTGCTCCGAGGACACTCAATAGAATGCCGTATTAATGCAGAAGACGCTTTCAAAAATTTCAGACCGGGACCAGGTATCACTCAAATGTGTTTTTGTGTCATTTTGAAATTCATCATGAAATCAAATCCACCAACGAATGAAATTATTCGATCATGTTACATGACCAGGGAGAATAACTACTTATTTACCGGCTGGAGGTCCGTTTGTGCGAATGGACAGCCATGTTTACCCAGATTATGTGGTTCCACCGAGCTATGATTCTCTTCTTGGAAAGGTTGGCTGATTATGTGTTCCGGACGCTTGTAATTTTTTTTGAAGCATTTGTCAGACATCTAGCTGAAATGCTTCTTACCATTTAGCATGATTGGGGACCTGCATCGTTATAATATATTGTTCGATGCAATCTTATGTACTCCATCCTTGTTTCCTTTATCAGTTCATTAGTGTTGTCTTCCATGTACCCTAATATGTACGATGAATCTTATACTTCAGCTTATTGTCTGGGGTCCAACGAGGGAAAGGGCAATTGAGCGCATGAAAAGGGCTCTTAATGACACCATTATTACAGGTAAAAGGGACAACTTTATTCACTTATGCAACAACCTAAACCTGGTCCTGTTTTTATATTTGAAAATATTCGCCGTGCTTGTGCATCTCTGGTGGCTTTCTACATACCTCCGGAGTCCGGAGTCTTGCGCTCAATTTACTGTTCATTAATACGTTGATATTTCCATGCTGAGATCGTTAAGTTCCTAAATGATTCTCTGTGGCCAGGTGTTCCAACAACGATCGATTACCATAAGCTCATCCTAGAAGTCGAGGTATTCATCCGTTGCAATTTTCTTGGGCTTGCTTTCTTTAATAGTCTAAACAAACTTATATATATATATATATATATATTTATATATATATGCATTCATCTCTACATGCTCCAGGACTTCAAAACTGGCAAGGTGGACACTGCTTTTATCCCAAAACACGAAGAAGAGCTCGCTGCGGTAAAGCTACCAACTTCTCCTTCGTAGGATACAAAAACCAGAAGGGCCTAATCCAGAAAGTGTGAAGCGTTTTAATGGCTTATTTTGGTTTGTTGTTTGTGATTGCAGCCGCTGGCGGATGAACCTGGTACGAGCCGGAACGAGTTGATCAATGCGGCCTAAACTATGCTGTGTGGACCCATGCTCATGTTCTCAAATGTATGAATGGATTTTTGTTTCTATTTTTCTTTTCATTACATTGTCAAATGAGCTTCACATACCAATAATTAGTTTGCTTTTTGGTAGAAGCATAACTGCCGCCCCTTTGAACAAGATGGCTGCAATACAAAATATTTATTGTTTCGATGCTGTTGTCGAGATTATATTTAAAATGGGGTAAAGAAAAGAGTGTTGCACGGTCACATTTATTGTGATAAATTTGTACAACACATGGCACCACGTTAAACAGTTGATGTACAAATCAAGAATAGCTTAGGGACAAAAGGTGATTCGCTCACCCCAGGCGCCCCCATAACCCGGCCCGACATCGCTATGGAGGGGTTCAAACACGGTACCTCAGCTGCCCATTAGGTGGGAGGAACTTACACTGGTAACCAGCACACAAGGAGCCACCACAGTGGTGAAACTCCCACACTGCGGCTGCCAGCATTCGATCCTGTCTGCTTAGGGACAATCTACCACCCAGGAACCAACTGAGTTAAGCCCGTGCGGGCGACAAATCAAGAATAGCTGATTTTGGTTGAAGTGGGCTCAGTTTTGTGATAAAAGCTACCCCTCTAATTAATAAATTTTGAATATTTCTTGGCTTACTATAGACCGCCCATAAAAAACTCCAGCGCTCTAAAAAGTTAAATGATGAATTTTTCTAAAAGTTAGTATGAAAAAGTATAGAATATAAATTTCTTTTTAAAAGAATTCTTAATTCTACAATGAGGCAATTGTTTTGAAATCTCAAACTTTCTAAGCAAAATAAAGAAATTGAGAAATGGATGAACATAATAAGGAAAAGAGTCGGATTAAAAGTGAAGCTAAAACACACAAAATATGTCGTTTTGATTATATAATTGACGATAGCAGAAAAAAAATAAAATGTCGAATAACACGAAAACTGATTTTATAATCTGATGATTCCGCGAATTTTTGATGATGATAAATGCTCGTAAAAATAAATTACGACACAGAGAATTTTACGTGGTTCGATTTACTGAGGTAAATCTACGTCCACGGGGAGAAATGGGGGCAGGTTTGTATTGCTTGATCTGCGAATTACAGCTTACAACACAGACTTGCTATATGATTATTTCTCTAGAGAGATTCTAACCCCCTTTCTATCTGATCTTAGTTCTATTTATATATTGAACTAAGATCGTGGCTTGCATCACCCTAAGTCGTGGATGTCGTGTAGGTCATGGCCTAAGATCGTGGCCTGAGTTGACGCCACGTGGTAGTGGGTGTGTTGGAAGTTGTGGAAATCCTGCATGGGTCCACTAACTCCTTGTTCGGTCGAATACTGAGACCGAACTGCTTTGGTTGCCGATCTGAGAGTAGAGCTTGATGCCGACCTGAGAGCAGAGCTTGATTGGTTGGCTTTTACCGAGCTGTAGGCTGAGGCCGAACTCTTTGGTAATGCCGAACTCCTCCGAACTCTTTGGTAATGCCGAACTCATACTCTTCCTTGGGCTTCGGGCTGATGGGCCGTCATTGCTGTTGGGCTTGTTTAGTACGCACCCCATCACTACCCCCCCCCGAAAAGCGAAGTGAATCACTTCGGCGAAGTGAGTCACTTCGGCATTCTGAGAATGGTACGGGGGAGGCTGAAGTCAGGGGACGTGCCCTGCGCGTGACTGCATTAAATGCGGCATTAAATGCGACAGTAAAATCCGGCCGTAGAATCCTAAAAAGGTGGGATATGAAACGGTGCGATGATTTGAAATCTTTTCCAAATCTGATAAATATCGCCTTTCTTCATCATTCGAACACCTTTGCTATTGGCTTCTTCTGCACTCTCTATCTTTTGCGTGAAAGATTTTCTTCCGCTTTCAAAAATTTCCTCAGATTTTGCAAAGAGTAAGGACCATGTCTGCTTCTTCTTCGTCTGAGTCTGGTAGCGGTGGTGAAGGGGGTAAGGGGTCTTCTAGCCGGAAAGAATCCGGGGAGAAGACCGTAGAGTATTTTCACAGTATCTTGAGTAAGGATACTGTGATATCCCTTCACGAAAAATACTCTTTTCCTGGGGGGAAGGTTGCGATTCCTGACGACCTTTATAGGGCGGACTCGCCGCCGGAAGGTTACGCCACCGTCTACGAAGCCAGCTTAGAATGCGGGCTTCGTTTCCCCCTTCCCCTTGCCTTTGTAGAGTTGCTAGATTTTTTTCAACTCCCTTTAGGTCAGGTGACTCCGAACTCTTGGAGGCACTTATCGGCTTTTGCTGCCGAACTGCGTAGGCTAGATAAGGATCTGTCTCTGAGGGCAATCCTTAATTTTTTCCAGTTTAAAAGGAAGGGATCTTGGTTTTACTTGGTCCCTTTACAGCCTTTTAGGGCCTTTTGTAAAACCAAATGGCCGAAATGGCAAAATCGCTTCTTTTTTTATAATAGGACTGCGGCTCCTAGTTTTCCCTGGAGAGGGCCGAAGTCCGTTATCCGTCATCCTCGGCCTGAACCGTTGGACGAGCTCGATGGCGAGCTCAACAAGATTCCCATAGTTAGGAAACAATACACGGAGTCTGAGCTCGTCAAGGGCGACGTCGTGTTCGACATCTCGTCTTCGGACGAAGAGGCCGAGGGTGAGGATTTCTCTTTATCTTTATGCTCTACTGCTTTAACGAAGAAAACTAACCTTGCTTTCTTGCTTTTTGGCAGTGTACATGCTGAACAAGGCTACCCGAAAATCTTCGGAGTCCAAGGAGCCGGAGAGAGAGAAGGCTACCAGCTCGGCGCCTGATGCCGAGAAGAATCCGAAGAGGCAAAAGACTTCTTCGGGTCCAAAGAAGCCGGAGTCGACTTCGGCAAGTAGGAAGGGGAAGACCCAGAAGCCCCCGAGAGCGCCAGAGAAAGACGTGGTCTTGGCGCCTCCCTCGGAGCATATCTGTGAGCCATTTTTATGGCCCACGGACTTCGCCGAGGTGAATTGTCTTCTTGATTCTTTGGCTTGGCTTCTGTCCTGTATTTTTGGTGCCCTCTGTTGACTTTTTTCCTTATCCATTTTCAGAGGAACGATATGCTCTCCAAGCTCGTCGCCGTCGAGCTCTCCAAAGCGTCCAACGACTATGCTGAGATGCAGAGGAAGTTGGCGGCTGCTTGTCACCGGGCCGAGCAGGCTGAGGCAAACTTTGAGAAAGCCAGAGCTGCTAGGATTTCGGCCCAGGATGAAGCTCAGTTTGCCAAAAACCAGCTCGTCATCCAGCGGGAGCAGACGAAACGGAGTGATGCTGCCGCCGTGGTTGCCCAAGGAGAGGGTCTCCGTGTTTACACGGAGAAACTCTTTTTGAGCAGCCAGTTCTCGGCCTTTGTCGGTAGTCTGGTAAGGCTAATTGCCGATAAGGGCGAGCAGGGGGCCGACGTCGTGCTGCCTCTGTACAGCCGAGAGATAGCAGCTCGGCTTCAGAATCTGCCGCTCCTTGAGGAGCTCGCTTCATCCTCGGTCCTGCTTTCTGCAGACCGAGTCCGGAGTTGTCGAGCTGATCGGGACGAGAACCTGGAGGCTATCTTTGCCTCTGTGGGACCCGTTTCACCCGCTTCGACTTACAACGGAGAGGGTGAGGCCGAGTCGCTGGAGCTGGAGGCCGAAGTCGAGCGGGCCGGGCATCCGGAGAAGGAGGCCGATCAGGAGGCGGAGGCGAGGCCGGCAGGAGGCGAGGCCGAGGCTGAGGTAGCCCAGGAGAAAGAAGCTGTACCAGACCGAGGAGCCGGAGACGAAGCTGGCGGAGTATGATTTCGTCTCCCTTCTCTTAGTCTAGTTTCTTCCTTGTAAAATGGCCTTGAAGCCCTAGTGTAAAAAATTTTCCTTGTGAATGAAAAATTCTCTACACTTGTCTTCGTATAGCTTTTCGTACTCGCCTTTATTCCTGTTGTATTTTACTATCTGCTCGGTACAGCTGCCGAACTAATATAGCTGCTTTGTACCCAAGGAGATGGAGATACTTCACTGGAAACGGCTGTACTCTTCGGCTTTGGACGAAGCTGAGAGAAGAGCTATAGCCGATCAGACGAAGAATGACGAACTCTTGGCTCGTTCAATGAAGCTGGAGGCCGATAATAGGGACTTAGAGTCCGAAAAGAAAGATCTGGAGGCCGAGCTGAATACCGCCGTGGCTGAGAGGACTGCGTATGAGGATTTCATCAGCAGGCGCGGGGGAATGACCATCTCAGAAGTTCAGGAACGAGTTGACGAACTGTGGGAGGAATATCATGTACTCCGGAGGAACAATGCGCTGGAGAGCTCGGCTTGCCAACAAGTTGTGAAATCACTGCGGCGTTGGGCTTCTCGGTACAACATTGTTCTTTCTCGGCGCCCCTCCATAGAAAGATTCCTTCGGCATATCGTGCCAACAGATGCTCGCACTCCAGATCAAACCTCTGGTTCCCTTGTTCAAAATCCTACTCCCAGTCAACAACGAACTCCGGAACAGCCGGAAACGTCGAGACGAGAACGGGCTCAGGAGCAACCGGAATCGTCAAGACAGGGACGGACTGAAATTCGCCGAGGAGTTGTGACTATGAGCGAGCAAGATCAGCAGATGCTTATTGCAGAGACTCTTCATCGCCGAGGTGTTAGGACTTCTCGGGCTCGGGGAAGAGGCGTTGGGTCGAGGATAGCATCTCGTCGACCTGCTTATTCTTCATCTGCTCGGAACAACCGAACTCGGCTTCCAGAGGATTTTGCAGATAGGTGGCTTAACTTCAGCAACCCTGGACAGTAGAATAGTCCTTTGTAATAGCGTAACGCCATTTTGTAGGGTAGCGGAGTTGTATGCCGAACAAGATTTGAAAATGAAATTTTGTTTTCGCTTCTAACACTGTATTTACAGCTTAGCGAAAAAATTTCATCGTACTTGTCCTCGGTCTTATGAAGTAAACTTCTTTGACCGGACTTGGTCCTTGATCTTATGAAGTAAACTTCTTTGACCGGACTTGGTCCTTGGTCTGATGAAATAAACATCTTTGCCCGGACTCGTCTTTGGTCTGATGAAATAAACATCTTTGACCGGACTCGTCTTTGGTCTGATGAAATAAACATCTTTGACCGGACTCGTCTTTGGTCTGATGAAATAAACATCTTTGACCGGAATCGTCTTTGGTCTGATGAAATAAACATCTTTGACCGGACTCGTCTTTGGTCTGATGAAATAAACATCTTTGACCGGACTCGTCTTTGGTCTGATGAAATAAACATCTTTTGACCGGACTCGTCTTTAGTCTGATGAAATAAACATCTTTGACCGGACTCGTCTTTGGTCTGATGAAATAAACATCTTTGACCGGACTCGTCTTTGGTCTGATGAAATAAACATCTTTTGACCGGACTCGGTTTGTGTTCTAATTTAGCGATTTGTTGCCGGGATCGAACTTTCCCTTGTCCTAATTCGGCGAGTTTTATCGCGTGGATCGGACTTTCCTAGTTAACCGAAGTGGTCTTATGCAGTAAACCTCTTTGACTAGACATGGTCGTCCTCGGTCTTATGAGGTAAACTTCTTTGACCGAACTTGGTCGTCCTAATTCGGCGAGGTTTATCGCGTGGATTGGACTTTCCCTTGTCCTAATTCAGGCAAGTTTTATCGCGAGAATCGGACTTTTGTTGCAGTTCGTTTCAGACGAAGTGCTTGATTCTTAAGCAGAATTGTGGTCTTGTATCCTCTTTAGAAGCTTTGACACACAATCGTGGGCTTGTTGCAGCTCGTTTCGGACGAACTGCTTGTTTAAGCTGAATTGTGGTCTTGTATCCTCTTTAGAAGCTTTGACGCACAATCGTTGGCTTGTTGCAGCTCGTTTCGGACGAACTGCTTGTTTAAGCTGAATTGTGGTCTTGTATCCTCTTTAGAAGCTTTGACGCACAATCGTTGGCTTGTTGCAGCTCGTTTCGGACGAACTGCTTGTTTAAGCTGAATTGTGGTCTTGTATCCTCTTTAGAAGCTTTGACGCACAATCGTTGGCTTGTTGCAGCTCGTTTCGGACGAACTGCTTGTTTAAGCTGAATTGTGGTCTTGTATCTTCTTTAGAAGCTTTGACGCACAATCGTGGGCTTATATGTTCTAAAAAGGGGATCAGCCTTTGAAGAACGAGATACCTCAGTTATATTTGTAAGAGACGACACTCACATAGACAGACACAACGCACGTAGAGAAGAACAAGTAAAAAAAAAAAAACAAAGAAAACACATAAGACTGAACTGTCTCTTACAAATGGAACTTTTTGAGGTTGGAAACGTACCATGTTCGGGGTACTTGTGCTCTTGACACGTGAGTCAATTTGTAAGACCCTTTGCCGAGGACTTCTGACACCCGATATGGACTTTCCCATGTGGGTTCGAGTTCGCCCAGCTTTTCTGCTCGGCTTACTTCGTTGTTTCTCAAGACGAGATCTCCCACTTGAAATTGCAGCTTCTTCACCCTTTGGTTGTAATACCGGGCTACTTGCTCCTTGTACTTGGCTGCTTTTATGCAGGCCAATTCTCTTATTTCTTCGGCAAGATCTAGTTCGGCTCTCAGTCCGTCATCATTCATTTCTGAGGAGAAATTGAGCTCGGGGACTGGGTATGCCGATCTAAACCGGAATCACGGCTTCAGTGCCGTACACCATCGAGTTCGGCTCCGGTGTGACTTCGGTCATTTCGCCTGCCTCTGATTCCGGCTGCTGTGATTGCTATGCTTGATGGTGCCGAACTGATTGCTCGGCACTTTTAAGCGCAATCTACGAACACACTTGCCCTTTTTCGATCACCTCGGATGACCGCTATCCCTCCTTTAGGGGGGAAGGTGTTCGGCGAGGATGCCTCTGATCGCTATGATCGGGCTTCTTTTCGTCTCCTCTAGATGAGCTGTCTAAAGACCGTTTTCGACGGTCTGCCTCATCGGCTCGGGAGAACTGGTCCGCAATGTCCCACATCTCTTGAGCTGTTTGCGGACTGCATTCCACGAGCTTTCTGTAGAGACCTCCGGGCAGGATTCCATTTTGGAATGCCGAAATGACAAGTAGATCATTGAGATTATCTACTTGTAGGCATTCCTTATGGAATCTCGTCAGGAAGTCGCTGATCTTTTCGTCGCGACCTTGACGTATAGAAAGCAGCTGAGCCGAAGTAATCCGGGCTTCCGCTTTCTGAAAGAACCTCCTGTGGAAAGCATCCATTAGATCTCGGTAAGATCTAATGCTGCCTTGGGGGAGGCTATCGAACCACCTTCTTGCGTTCCCGATAAGCAGCTCGGGAAACAGCTTGCACATGTGGACCTCGTTGAGGCCCTGGTTCGCCATGTTATATTGATAGCGTCCCAAGAAATCATGAGGATCCACGAGTCCGTCATAGGTTATCGACGGAGTTCGGTAGTTCGGTGGTAGGGAAGTTCGGGTAATATCGTCCGAGAACGGAGTCCTCAATGCTCCGTACATGGCGAACCCGACATTTCTTCGGTATGGAGGAGATGGAGTTCTCCTGTGATTCCGGTACCGAGGATTCTTTCTTCTGGAAGACATGACACTACTGCGGTAGTGACTGTCTCGTATGGAGGGAGAGGGAGAATCCGCCGTTTTCGCCTCTGGCTGCTTTTGGCTTCTCTGCAGGAAGGTTAAGAATTCCTCCTGCTTTTCAGCCAAAAACAGCTTGACAGCCTCGTTCAAATCGGGCTGCTGGGAAGACTCGGTGTGACGGCTTTTGGAGCGGCTTGTTCCTCCGCCATGAGAACTGGTGGTGGATTTATCCCTAGGCTGTTTTCCAGACCTATGGGATGGATTGGCTTCCTCCTGGTTCTCACGGGCAGGAATACGGGTACTCTGCGATCTGGTATGCATTTTTTGGGTTGAAAAAAATGGTCAAAAATTCGCTTTATCACAAATTTGGTTCTCTGTTTCCCACAGACGGCGCCAGTGATGATTCCGCGAATTTTTGATGATGATAAATGCTCGTAAAAATAAATTACGACACAGAGAATTTTACGTGGTTCGATTTACTGAGGTAAATCTACGTCCACGGGGAGAAATGGGGGCAGGTTTGTATTGCTTGATCTGCGAATTACAGCTTACAACACAGACTTGCTATATGATTATTTCTCTAGAGAGATTCTAACCCCCTTTCTATCTGATCTTAGTTCTATTTATATATTGAACTAAGATCGTGGCTTGCATCACCCTAAGTCGTGGATGTCGTGTAGGTCATGGCCTAAGATCGTGGCCTGAGTTGACGCCACGTGGTAGTGGGTGTGTTGGAAGTTGTGGAAATCCTGCATGGGTCCACTAACTCCTTGTTCGGTCGAATACTGAGACCGAACTGCTTTGGTTGCCGATCTGAGAGTAGAGTTTGATGCCGACCTGAGAGCAGAGCTTGATTGGTTGGCTTTTACCGAGCTGTAGGCTGAGGCCGAACTCTTTGGTAATGCCGAACTCCTCCGAACTCTTTGGTAATGCCGAACTCATACTCTTCCTTGGGCTTCGGGCTGATGGGCCGTCATTGCTGTTGGGCTTGTTTAGTACGCACCCCATCATAATCCAACTCAGAAAAGAAACGAAAAAGAAAGATTGAAAGAGAATAGATTATTGTATTTACCTTCCAAACTTTGCTATGCCAAATAATTACCAATCCATATTTAGCATTATCTCATAATTCCATGGACTTCACAAATTCTAATGTTTTATTTCTATATAGATGATTTAAGTCATGCAAGGTAATGAAACTGAAATTCAGATTATTCATTTATTTGATGATGGAGAGGGAGAGCGTGTTTTGATTCGCTACTTCCCACTTGGTGGGCCCCACTTCCTTTTCTGTATTTTCTCAATCAAAATGAACACACCCTCTGCAGTGCTCCACTCCCCCACACGTTTTTGCACCCACACGACACAACCCCCCTCTCCTCTCCTCTCCTCTCCTCTAGTATAAATAGTACTACTCTCTTAATTATATTTTCAACATAAATTTTTAAAAATATGAATTCAATGAAACATTAGTTCAATTTTTATATAGGGAAATTCCTCTCAAATCATAAATTTAACTAAAATTTTGTATTTCCCATTAACTTTGAAATTGATATATAATATCACAAACTTTGCACTTTGTTTGGTATTTCCCACGGCATGTCTATTACTATATTTGACAAATTTACGAGACTTATTTTTATCATACTTGACACAATTAAATCAACGTGGTTTTCAACATGACTTTTTATCCTACATGTTATGTACTTAAAAAGTGATTTAAAATATCATAAAACGTATCAAACAAAATGCAAAGTTTGTATTATTATAAATCAATTTCAAAGTTCATGAGAAATACTAAATTTTAAGCAAAGTTCATGGTGTTAAAGATAAATATCCCTTTTATATATTAAATATTAATCAAATAAATAAAGGAAATGAAATATAAAAATTATCAAACCTTTTTTGTTGACGGAAGAATGAGAATGTGTAAATGTTTCCGTTTTGGGGCGGTTTGATTTTTTCTGGATATCCAATCAAAATGCCATCCCGAAATTTCATGTAACCCCAACCTTTTCTATTATTTCCATTTTCGCATCTCTGCAAATATCACTCGTGCATTTAATGAAGGCTTGATTATTATTGCGTGGATAATTATATTTCTGCCTCCTAAAGTAACTTTTTCAGTCTATAAATTTTTGTGATGTGAAAATAGTACTAGAAAATATGCTGCAGGTACACTAATCTGGACAATCATGAATTACTAATAAAATTACATGATACTTACAAAAATGTACTACGATAGTAACTAAATAAAATATAATTCGATTTATTACACTATTGTTTGATTAAATGGTTTGGTTCTTTAACGTTTTACTTGTTAATGATGACGTCTCCACCAAACAACTTTATGTCATACCATGAAATGGTTACATTATTTTTCACAATAAATCAAGCGGTTCATTTATTGCTTTTAAATTTATCTGGATGCGTTTTTCTCTATGTCACAAACATTATTCCCAATCTCCTGCTAGAATAATTACTACTATTAATCAAACAAACAAAATAAAATAGTCTAAATAAAATGCAATAAAGAATTTCACCCTTGTATGAACAAAGAATTTCATTGGCCTTCTTCTTAACAGAGAATCTCGAAAATAATTGACTGCCAATACCATCTGTATGTTTTATTATTTTATGTTGAAAAACCAACGAAATCCAGTTTGAGCTTTACACAGTCATGTCTAGCTATGAGATAAAAGCCCTTACTTATTCATTAATTCTTAGTAGTATTCTGTTGTGTGCGAGCTTTTGGTAAACTGTCAAAAGATGGTTACATTTCATTAATTCACTTATAAAGTGAATATCAGTTGAAAAGGTTGTGATTCTTTCAAGTATGGCTACATTTTTGACAGATTTGTACGCTTCTTCCTGTCTTTGTCTTGTGTTGAAATGGGTGTTGGTAGGAAATGATCATCTTTTCTCTCTCTTTGTTATTGCAAAATGCTGAAAGGGTTTTTCTGACTTGTTCATTCTTGAACTCTAAATCTGGGGTATTCTTAATGTGTAGAAAGTTTTGGTCTTTATGTATGTTACTCTCCCAAAAAAAGAGGGCTTTCCTTAGAGAGAGAGAGATAGGTTGAAGTTGAACTGTAAAAGTTTAGTGTAGTAGAATTGATATTTGGCAGTGGGCCTGTGCAGTGAAAAGAGGAGCTATCAAAATATGGGGTGCTTGGCCATTTGAAATTTGTAGGGGTGAGTGATGGCAATTTGAGTGCTGTTTTTATCCATTCTACACTTCTGGGGTTTCTTGTTTGGTACCAAGGTGGTCTCTTTCACACTTTACACACACCTCTAATTACTCTCTCTCAGTACTCAATATACACTCACCAATTAAAAAGTCTCCATCTTTTTTTGTTCCATAATTGCAATTCCTTTTTTTACTAGTAAGTAAATGCTTTCGTTTTTATGATTTTCAGATATTTCTCATGCTCTCCTAACCAATATTGCCTTTTTCTCATCAATAGGGGCTCTCCATTTCACACACACACACACACCAGTTCTTGAATTTGCCAAGCAAATTTCACTCATTCATCATTCACTCCACCACCACTTTCCCCCTCCTCTGTTCTTGATTACAATAGATTGGTTAGATCCCAATTCCAAGATTTAGCTTATTTATTTCTTGATTGCCTTGTTGAGTTGTTGGTGGGAGTGGGAATAGTTCTGCTGAGGGGTGTGAGAAAAACAATATTTTTCAAGAACAAGAATTGAAATTCTAACAATCCTAGATAGATGCCTGCTGTTGAATCAAGTAGCTCTGTGTGGAGTAGGGAGCAGGATATGCAGTTTGAGAAGGCAATAGCTGCTTATCCTGAGAATTCTTCAGACAGATGGGAGAAAATTGCAGCTGATGTTTCTGGGAAATCAGTGGAGGAGATTAAGCAGCACTATGAGCTCCTAGTGGAAGATGTTAGCCGCATAGAATCCGGTTTTGTTGAGGTTCCTAGTTACAATCCTTCCTCAGATGGCTCATCCAGCCTTGCTGGTGATGATGTGTCTGCTAAAAAAGGCGGCAGTTTTGGCCATTTGAACTGCGATGCCAAGTCATCCCGCTCCGATCAGGAACGCCGGAAGGGGATTGCTTGGACAGAGGATGAACATAGGTATACATCCCTTGTCCTCAGTTTGGACCAATTTAATGCCACTATCACATAATTTGTTTATAACTGAAACTGTGTAGAGGATGAAAGAAACCAGGCCCTACAGATTTTGTATATGCAGATTATAGCAAATTTCATTGATTTAATCTCAAATCTGAGCCAGTGATGATTTTTTGTTTCTGATATTGCTATAACTAACTGAATCTCTATTTGTATTTTGATATAAGAAGTTGTTATTAGCAGCCCTAATGCCTAATTTGCTGCTTTGTGTTCAGTTTCATTGATTTCTTTCTCTATATCAACAGTTCAGCCTTTCATTCTTCTTGGCTAAGTCAAAAGCAGTGTTCCAAATCTACTGATATCCCTACTTACATGATGCAAAATTCTACACTTGTTATTGAGATAGTGTGTTGTTTGATTCATGAAAACTTGTATTGTGTGACAGCTTGTCCAGCCCAGTCTCTATTTTTTATGATTATTTTCCTTGTAGTTGTATATATCTTTGCTCTGTGAGGAGATTGAACATTCCCAACTGCAATAGTTGCTAGTATTTGAAATACTCCTTTTTTCATTCAATCGCCATCTTAAGCAGTCAGGAAATTTGTGCTGTTGATTTGTACTTAGTTGTGGAGTAGTGCTCATTTCTCTCGGTTGATCTCCTGTGTTACGCGTTCTGAAAACTCGACACCTGCTACATTTAGGCAAATAGTGAGGAAAGGGAATGAATCAATTTCATACATGGAAACATGGATGTGATAGTTGACTGATGGTGTCATTTTCATGAACTCTCCCAACCCAACAGATTGTTCCTCCTTGGTTTGGACAAATACGGAAAGGGTGACTGGAGGAGCATTTCTCGCAACTTTGTGGTGACGAGGACCCCCACGCAGGTGGCCAGCCACGCGCAGAAGTACTTCATCCGCCTCAACTCCATGAACAAGGACAGGAGGCGTTCCAGCATCCACGACATCACCAGCGTTGCCAATGGGGACGTGTCCGTGCCCCAAGCTCCAATCACCGGCCAGACCAACGGAGGCCCACCTGTTAAACCCGGCAAGCAGGTGGTGGGTGGTGCAGCAGCAGCAGCAGCTCTTGGAGTGACCATGTACGGCGCGCCAACCATGGGGCAACCAATAGGCGTCGTCTCAGCAGTTGGGACGCCAGTGAGCCTGCCTCCGCCACCACACATGGCCTATGGCGTGGGGACACCTGTCCCGATGGCGTACCACGCCTCGGTTCACAGATGATCATTCTCATCATCCGTTATATGGACTGATTAGTGATTTATTTCCACTTGAGGAGTAATAAATTTTCCATTTTGAGCACCATTGTGATATTATTTTTGCTTTTTAATGTGGGAAAAAAGAACTGTATAGGTGAGATGATGGCGGTGGAGATTAGGATAATAATATGGTTATATTGAGAATTAAAAATTTTAAGCATTGAGATTAGCTGTAGGCTGTAGCAGATATCATAAACAAAGAGACTTCATTTTTAATGGTGGAATTATTCAACTCTCTTCCTCTCCTCCTTGTTTCTCAGGTACCATTTCTAGTTAATAAACAGATAAAAATTTATTAAATTCTTGGAATTATATTTCTAGGGATTTTTAAAAGATAATTTAGGTATGTAAAATGCCTATAAATTGGTCATATGACATCCAATGTCACGATATTCATTTATTAAATGTTCGAGACGAGATATGAATAACCAAAAAATAATGAAATACAAGTCTAATACTTTTGCACCTACTCCAAAGTATTATTATTATTATTATTATTATTATTATTATTATTATTATTATTATTCGATTTTCATTTTATTATGGAGAATCAAAATAATAATTGGAGTTGTAGGAACTGAAGGGGTCTGGTCTGGTCGGGTCTGGTCGTCTACGTCATTGAATCGCCACCATTAATTTAATTTATTGTAATGTACATCATATAAAAAATCTACAACAGCGCCCACCATTTATTATGAATCTACACCATTCATTTCCATCTCTATCTTATGTAGAGAATCTACATCGTTTGAATTGACCTCTATAAAAATAAAAACAGTCACAATCCATGACATCTATTTTTATTTAGTTGCTATTTTACTCCTTAAGCTTACTCTTTAAAATCTCAATCACACTATGACGAAGATAAACATCTTTGTTACGTGCTATACACATTTTCCAAAATTATTCTTTTTAGGATAAACACAAACACAAACACAAAGAGAGTGAGTGAGAATACTGAGGGCATTAGCAATGGGGCGCCCTAAGGCGCGCCACGTCAGCAGTTTTATCCTCCTACCTCCCCACCTGCAGTGGGGCGCCCTAAGGCGCGCCCTAAGGCGCGCCCTATGGCGCGCCACATCATCATTTTATTTATTTGTTTAATTGATTTAAATGTTTTCAACTAACAATTAATAACGAGTAAATAAAAAGGTCGAAATAACAAACGGGGACACATTAATAAAAAAAGAAGTTACACCGTTCAACTTACAAAAAAAAAAACTAAGTCGGTGCAATTCCCAACTTCCGACGCAGTTCATCTATCAATGCCCGGTGCAATTCCCAACTTCCGACAACCCATACGAGTCCGTACTGAAATCGGGATCGTATTGGGCGTTGGTGTCGAACGAACGATATTGGCCGGGTTCTGTACCCGGCCAACGCGCATCTCCACTAAACATAGGACTATTTGGACTTGAAGCCATTTCGTAGTAATTATGTAAATGTAAGTTTCGAAAGTGAAATTGTGAAATGAAATGTAAAACGAATGAACTCTATTTATAAAACAACCAAACCGCGTGCCATCGTCCGCGACCTATCGTCCGTGTACGCCACAATGGGGAGGACGATGGCGCGCCCGATGCCTATCGTCCGCAGCCATCGTCCGTGTACGCCACAATGGGGCGGACGATAGGCATCGGGCGCGCCATCCTCCGCGCCCTTAGTATCGGCCGCGACGATCGTCCGCGACCTATCGTCCGTATCCGCAATGGGCGCGGACGATCGATGGCGCGGACGATGCGCGCCATCGGGCGTGCCATCGTCCGCCCATTGCGGATGGCCTGAAGTCGTGTTAAAGCATCTATCTGAACATTGCTAAAAAAAATTACTACTAAAGTCGTGATACTATTCATGGTATTTTGAGCAATCAATATTCACCTTCTAGAATGTTAATGCAACTAATTAAAAGCCCAAGCCCAAGCCCAAGCCCAAATAAATAATTTAAGCTCAATAAATATATCGCTACCATTGTCTAGCCCGAGCTTATATATCATGCGATCGCATAGTCCATTATTTAATTCATGGTGTGGAAAAAACATGTTAATAAGAAATCATTGTCATTGTTTCCGAAAAATACAAATATAAACATGCCAAGATTAAAAAATACTCTAATTAACAACTTAAGTTATGCACATGCCAAGATTTGTTGTTCAATGAATTATTTAAAATGGCATAAACATTTAAGCCTTTTCTAGATTATAAAAGATGCACTTTAAAAACTGCTGACGTAATGGCTACTATTTTTTTTTAAGTAAAAACAAAATTGCCACTATTTTCCTTTTATCATGCATGGTGTTTCTCAATGTGTGACTTACATGTTAAGCAACAATCTAAATTATTATCTTATTTTTATTTTATTAGTTTCCTTATTTGCTTACCCCAACTAACTAACTTTTTCAGGTCCAACTAATTTTGTCACTCTTTGATGTAAGTATAAAAAACATTTATATACCTAATTCCATGTCTATGAGTCGTCTAACATATCACATGCTCATCATCATTTAACATCATCACATTGCTCTGCAGCCGAAAGTAATTACGATAATAAATACAATTATTTTTTTATCGTATTAAAATATCGATTCTAATGGTAATCAGGTCCAGAGATTCCTCATTATATTTAAATACTACTTCGCAAGTCAATTCTCAATATATTAATAATAGTCACTGTATCAATTTCTCTATATATTACTAATAGTCACTATATCAATTTTGGTTACTCCTATTTCAGTATAGTTTATACTCATAAAAATAAATTTAGTATTCTTTCTGTCCACAACCAAGTATTTCTATTTTAATTCGTCCATAAAAAATTAATCACCTTCTATTCATGATAATGATAAGTTTATCTCTCTAATAAGATAGAACTCATTCATCATTAATAATAGTCCAATCAATTTTTTGCTTTACCACTCTCATACTTAACCCATTTTGGATCAAAATTCGGTTATTTATTACCAAGTCTATCACACTTTACATAATTCTTGAACATGGATCTTGAACCAAAAAACAAAGCACTAAAAATCTTATCAAAATTCTTTTGCAAGATTGATTTTGGTAGCAACTTGGACAACCCTAATTTTGGTGGGTGCATTAAAATTTGAAGATGGTGGGATGGTTGCATCAGAAAGGGGCTAAGCCAGCTCAAAAGGTGTTGCTTACACACACATTTCCAAAAACATGCAACATGTTTGGTCTCTCTTCTAAATTGTAAAACAGCTCACTCCTAACTTGCTATGCACCTTTTTCTTTAGGCCTCTACACATCACATATGTGTCAAATTCAGAGCTTTGGTTTGGCCCATGAATACATCAGCTCCTTTCTTTATATTGAAAGGAAGAACCCAAAAGAAAATATTTTTCAATATTATCTAATCACTTTAAAGAAGCAAAGAAAGCAATCAGAGGAACCAACTTTGTCAAAAAAATGAAAAAAGGGCCATATCTTCCCACCTTGCACATTTGATGACACAAAGCTGACTCATGGAGCTAACAAGTTGAGATTAAACAACTGCTCTTCTTCCCTTATATATTGTGTCGAAGACATGCTCGTATCGGGCAAGGGAGAGACGAACATTCTAAAGCATTTGCGAGCAATGGAAGTGAAACATAAGAGAGCGAGGTTTGGGAAGACGAGCATGCTAAAGGAACATGCTTTTGGGGCTCCGATCAGCTCATCAAAGTACGCATTCGCGTATAAGGACAGTTTGAAAGAACTTTTACCTGATCCTGCTGCACAGTACCAACTGCTGCCTTCTCCAGCCAATCATTATTCCAAGATACGAACTGGTGAGCGATTCGTTCTTGATCACTCTGATATCGAAGAACAAAATTACAACTGTTAATCTGAATGTGAACTTTACAACTTTGATGATATTGCAGATAGAGGAAATTCAGTGATTGCTAAGATGATCAAGCTCAGCAAAGCCATGGATGTCATTGCTCAAGGAATCAGAGAGCATGGTATACACTCAGTGAAGTTTAATGAGTAGATGTAGCAGAATCTATGATCACATATCCATTTTTAAATGTCTACCTGATGTACAAATGTTGATGATCCCTGCAGTGAGACTAGGGCCGAAATTGAGTGAAACGGTTAAAGGAAAATTGAGTTTAGGCGCGAGGATCCTGCAGGTGGGAGGAGTCGAGAAAGTATTCAAGCAGAAATTCAACGTAACGGATGAGGAGAAGCTGTTGAGGGCTTCTCAATGCTATCTATCAACGACAGCCGGGCCAATAGCAGGACTCCTCTTTGTTTCAACTGAGAGAGTCGCCTTCTGCAGTGAGAGATCCATCAGAATCTCATCCTCAAACGGGAAGCTGCTAAGAGCACATTACAAGGTAAGAAGATCATCGCTTCGAACTCAAATACATTTATATTTCAGCCAAAAATAAAACGAAGTATACATGCAGGTGATGATCCCCCTGAGGAAGCTAAAGAGAGCGCACGAAAGTGAGAACACGAAGAAACCAGCAGAGAAGTATGTGCATCTGGTGACAGGGGACAATTTTGATTTCTGGTTCATGGGATTTCTCAACCATCAAAGAACATTAAAGTATCTCCAACAAGTAATCCTCCAAGCAAAGATGAGAGTTGAGACACAATGATGTTTTTGCTTTTTAACCTAGTATTTGTTGTTTCTTGTTTCTATCCCTCCTCTTAGGATGTGTAGATGCTAATCAGAGCTATACTCTCTATATCCTGTACAATTTGTGAAAAGATATAATCTAGTAGTAGTGATCAAATTCACTTCTTGTGAAAGATTAAAACTCTGCCCAATGTTTCTCCAAATGCATAATCATCTTCTGGAGTAAAATCAAAAGCAATGAGTAAAACAACAATAGCAAAACTATGGAGATTACAACAAGTGTTACATACTCACTGCACCCTGACCAAGCCAGTGTCTTTCCAAGGAGAAGAATCTAAACGTACAGCATAGAACACAAGCGTCCCATGAAATGTGCAAATCTGCTCAAAACAAGCACTACCAAATAATGCAAAAATACATTTTGCATGAACATTGTAAATGAGATTCTGCAGAAGGTGGCATATGAAATCTCCTAAACTGCAAACTCTCAACATTTTTCCTGTTCTCTAAAAATCTCAGAATTCTACGATTAACTTTAAGGGCTACTATTCCATTAGTTAACTCACTTAACACAATTTTTCTTAAATCGCGTGTCGAAAAGAAACGCCTCCACTGCCGCGGGAAGGAGAGAGTATAATTTTGTTAAAATGTAAAATAAGAAGAAAGGATAATAGAATGGGATGGTCATTCCTTGGCTTAATGGAATGAATGAATATTCTTATAGGCATAAATTGTTGTTGAGCCAATAATTTCTTTTCTACCTAGTATATCTTATTTCATTCGTCCCATAAAAATAGATATTTTAGAAAGAATAAGCAATTGAAGTATTGTTAGTGAAAATTGATGATCATCTCGTTAGAGAAAAAAATATTAATTGAAGTACTATTTTTATGAGAGACCAAAATGGAGAGAATGTCTATTTTTAATTTTTTATAGACGGATGAAGAATTATACTACTACACCTCTATTATTGGTAATTTTGTTATTTTTATTAATTTTCGAGGTTCTGCATTGAGACAAGTAGACAACATTAAAAATCAAATCTTATCATTTTAACTCAATTAAACGTGAGACAGAGCATTCTAACCTTGTGCTCAAGCTTTACAAAGACTATTACTAAAAAAAATTCAATCTTTTTCATAACTATACAGCTCGCAACCTCCTCGTAAAAACTTCAGGTCATCTTCATGCTGTTTCTCCTCCCCCACCATTTCCTTCTCGCCTTCTCAGCCGAACCCTCCTCGCCCCCGAGCTTGTTCAGTATCACCTTCGTCTCCCTCAATCTCGACCCGTAGTCCTTCTTCCACGCTTCGAACATCTGCTTCAGCCTCCAGAGCTCATGATCCGGGTCCAAGCTCGCCTCGCTCTGACCCGACTTCACCTCCACCAAGAACTTGGCATCGTCACCAAATACCTGACTCCTCTGCTCGAACTCTTCAGCCAGCCGGCCAATGACACTTAGCCCAGAGCTCGTTGATCTTCCCCCGTTTTCATGGATCCTCGGATTGTTGCCCGTGTCCTGGCTAGACTCTCTTTCTTCCGTTTCATTTACTGAGGCGTCAGAACTTCTCTTGGAATCATCGAAGGTGAGGCTCTTCTTTGCAATGGAAAGGCTTGACCGCAGCGATCTCATCTGCTTCTGCCACACCTCCTCCATAGACTTCATTTTTAGCTCATATTCAGACCAGCGATTATCGTACTGCTGAAGCCGTTGGTGAAGGATGTCGTTCTCCTCTTCTTTCTCTCGCAGGGCGGCCTCAGCCCGGAGAACACGGCGTTGCAGTTCGGCAAGGAACGATGATTTTACCAGCACTTCTTCTGGCTCATTATACTGATCCACAACAAATTAAAGTCATCACATCAACGTGTCCCATTTCTACATTAATAGTACAAAAGGTCCTAACACCATTTCTTCACATTCATAACCTAATCTTGAGTCAATGTATACAAAAAAGTCAAAATAAAATGTAACAAAACGCAAATCTGAGTACCTTTCTTCCTCCTAATTGCACCAATCCTATGTCTCCTGAGCATCTTCTGACCAACCAACCGCGAATAACTAGAAAAAATAGGGCGAAAAATGGGAATTTAAATATGAGTTTGTTAGTAACACTTTTAGCTCTATAAGGTCTCCACAAGGAACGGAATCACAAACATAAAATCAAAGCAATGTCGAGTTTAATCACACTATCACTTTCAAGAAAGCAGATGTCGAGAATTTAGAAGACTTTGCATGTAGATTTCAAAGATTAAGCATTAAAAATGCATAGGCCAGTTAAACTAGCTAAAGTTCAGAATTTGCGAAAACTAGTTGATCAAATTTAACGAGCTATCTATTATTATCGTTGTGTGGAATTACACAGATGATGGTTACCTGATTGCATTGAGGTAGTTGCCTCCCTAACTCTGTTGAACTTTTTCCTAGAAATCCTAGCTCTGGTATGCTTTTGAATAGATATAGCTGCTCTATGCTTACGTAGTATGCCTGCATACTCCTTTCTAACTCTTTCACCGCGGATAACTGCATCAACAGAGGTTCCCCATAAAATACGGTTTTGTAAGGCTAAAGAAAAGATAATACATATCCACGAGGACATACATGACTGTAACGTGGCAATCCTTCTCCTAAACTCCCTCAGCTGGCAACGAGCCTGATGGCCTCTAAAGCAACTCTGGACATGCAATATCCCATGGAGAGTGCGATTTCTGGTATCTTCAAGTACCCCAATCTATACGTTGAAATAAGACCAAATATTAGCCAAACAAACAGAATGACTAACTGCTCAAGCAAAGAGGTGTGCAGCTAAGGTCATGCGTCAGGACTTAAACAATGAAGTTCCCTAAATATTCTGACCTGCCCGGTTCGGAAAAACAATTTCGTGTATCCAACTTGGTACATCTCGAGGAGAATGTTGAACTGATGAAGAATAGCTACTGAAACACTGAGCGGATCCTGAGACGCTACATGCTCTAATAGAAGAAAACCATACCTGATGAAGGGAGGAGATTGGATGGATAAACATCAAAGATAGAAGATAAGGAGTTGCACAATAGTTATTTATAATCTCTCTTTTACCTTCTGGCAAACTTTTGATGTGACATTCTGGTGGGAAAACCAGATCTTGATATCCTGACAACTTCTAAGACTCCACAACACCGCAACTGTTGCAGTATGAGTCCTTGATTATAGCCACCAGGAGATTGGAAGTTGTTGGGCTTTATACAGCGTATGAAGTGTGGAGTCGTGCTTTCAAGACGTTGCATTAAATGGAACAGTTGGCTCTGAAAAAAACAACATTAGCAAAGAAACCATTATGATCAATGAGTATGGGAAAAGAGTGACAACAAAAGAAGAGCACTTGATCAAAAAGAACAAAAAAATCCTAAAATTGGATATTCCAATTCACCCTCTTCACCAAGTCTGTTTATGCATTTGAATTAAATTATAATATTAGACTAAGCACCAAAACACCTCCTAACTCTACAGCTGTAAAATACACAAGTCAGCATGGTTAGTAAGACTTGCTTTACCTTGAATTTTGTCGTAACACTTAATTTTTGTGAATCCGCTCCACCAGATTTATGTAGTGCCCCTACTACAGGCTTCTCAGATTGATTGCGCATGCTGGATGCAAAAGCCTGAGGAAGGGGGCACGTGCAAGAAGAAAGAAGTTCGGTTGAATCCAAATGGAGTAAATCCCTGTTCTTCTCAAGAAAACCAGTGGTGTCATATGTAACCTGCCATCAGAAATGAAGTTATTGATTCTCCAGGAGGAAAAAAGGAGTATTGAAATGAATAAAATTAACTTCTAGAAGTGTCTTCCAGTAGTATGAGAAAGTGATCATGAGATCATAGAGCCAGTAATCGAAGTGGCAATGCCAGCAGTCCACTTCCATTTTACTTTCATAATGAATAAATTTACAGTAAGATAAAATTCAATAGTAATATTTGAAAATTATCCTAGGGATGACATGATTTGAAGCGGCGATATGTCGCACCCAAAACAAACATGATACCAATACGATAGAAGTGAATACCTCTCCAGCATAATGGCAAACTCGAAAAACTTTCTCCCTTTCTCCTTGAAAACAAGGATTTGAACTTAGATGTTGCTTGAGCTTATTTGCAAAGCTCAAATCTGTACCATTTGGAAAGGTTGATTCCTCATCAAGCAGCGACTGTAACCCTAATGGTTTCTGCACCATAGAAAAACCTTTCAACAGTCTAGCAGAAAAAGAAAAAAAAAACAGAATAATCCGGAGCATAAAGATCTTGATGTTATTTATGTAAGATATAAAATTCCCACCTCAAAGAACTTCTAACCATGATAACATTAGAGAAACATCTACCTAATTATAAAAAAGATACAAGTAATCTAACTAATGACACTGAACGAGAGTGGAACAGAGTGCTAAAGTTTTAAAATCATACTTGGCCAAATATATTATAACTTATAAGAGCATTAGTTGCACAAATGTTGACGAGGTTGAGTGTCAGACCTTCTCAAACAGATTAAGGCAATCCTGATTGTCTTCAAAATCAACTTTTGCCCAGTCAATGCCATCTTGAATGTATTCCTGGATAACGGTTTAAAAGATTCAAAACCAGACCCCATTCAAATATGTAAATAATACTTGGGCCTTCATAACACATTAAGCATGCCACGCGATAATATCAGAGCGCATAGATGCTTGGATCAAACTTTGGAGAAGATAAATGACTCACAAATCTTCTAGTATACATAAATTGCTTTCGTAGACTAAAAGTGTGTGTTGCAACAAGACCAAAGGGCAGAACATGAGGATCAGGTTATTCGCATATATATATGTATATGGATTATTTAGTCTCTAAGACACATTAATTCATTTTTAAGAACATTGAATTAATGTGTTTTAAAGATATTTAATTCACCGTTCTGAAATACGAAAAGTGGTGTTCACTTTTCAGAGATAAATAGCAATATTTATGAAGAAAGTGTGAAACTACATTTAAGAAGAGACATGACATGGTTACCTCTTGCTCCAGTTTAAACAAGTGGCGATTGAAGTGTTGTTGTAATCTCTCATTGGCATAGTTAATGCAGAACTGCTCAAAACTATTTCGCTGATAAATAAAATAAAACAATCATCAGAAGAATATAAGCTAAGAATAAGAGACAAGTTGAAGCATATATAAAACACTCACCTCAAATGATTCAAATCCATAAATATCAAGGATACTGATAGATCTTCCTGTACGCCTCTTGCCAACTGCTAGTGATTTATTTATCTGTTCCACTAGCCAGTCAAACAAATATGAATAGATCGATTTTGCCAATGCATCTCTTGTATCCATGGCCTGTGATATCAATGTAAGAATTAAAAAGTCAGGGCCTTTGGCATGTGTACAGGTTGAAATTCCACAATCCCTTGGCATTTCAAGATTAAGTAGTTTCACACAAACTGTCCAACCTGTCCTAGAGTGAGTCTCTGAATGATTGTATCATTTCTTCTCCCTACTCTCATTTTTCGAGTTGATAATGCCAGCTTCAGTTCCTCCACTTTGCACCCAATCAATGTGGCAACAGTGGTTAGACCTGAAAATGGGATGCACATGTATTATCAACAAAATTCATGCATCTTGCAAGAGTTACAAATTTACAAGACTGTTTTGTACATAAGGGCGTGATTTTAGAGAATAAAAGCAAGTCACATGTGTTAATGTGCAAACATTATTCGAACCACAAGCATAATCAAGAATTTCAAATTAGCTGCACCACAGTGAAACAGGTTGCGAACTATTCCTTGATCAAGTATACGTTTTCTTTAACCTACGAACATTATTGCAACACCCAGAGATAAAATGAAATAGGCTATATTGCAACTTTTTAGATATGGTAGATATAAACGAATAGAGGTTTCCTTTCTTTACAAAAGGAAAGCATAGCACATCGACATTGCCACACTTAACATGATAAAAATTGTTTATATCAAAAATAGATTCAGGCATATTCATTTTAGGATATCCACCCTGATGTATTCACACCTTCATCAATCACTGGTTCAACATGATTTTCACTATCAACTGAAGTAAATGAGACATTTCCAAGCCATAGTACTGCAGCCAGCATTGCAAATACGCTATCCTGATCTTCCTTCCTTACATGAATAATGTCCAGAGCGTCCTGAATTTACAACAGATAATATATAGCTGAGTTAGTTTTAGTTCAACAGTGCAAGAAAATGGATGAAGCATGATGAGAGAAAGTCCAATAGGATACCAGTACTATACGAAATTGTTCGGCATCATCAACCCCGGAGATCTTAAAGCAATTACTTTGCCTCAAATACTTGAACTCATCAGCATTCTTTAAGTTCAATTTGTCTGCAAAAGAACAAGAAAGTACAGCTGAATGAAAAACATATAGCCATGACAGAAGAAAGGAGAAACAGTGACGTACAACCAAAAGCAAGCAGATATAGGAGGGGGCAAGAGAGATTGAATACAACAAAATGCAAGAAAATATAGCACAGCAGTTGATCTGATAGCCAATAAGCAAATTTACACCAAATGGAAAATAGGAAGTTGATAAAAAAAACATTGCAAGATTGTTGACGGTCATTCAACACTAGAAACAAGGATAATGGTAAAGCTTTACCTTTTAGGCTAGATGAAGCCCCAGCACAAAGTTGATAAAATATATGATATGACCTTTCTCCCTCCGAACATTGAACAACTCTTGACTGTTCACAAAAACAATCTACCTTATTTTTCTGTGTACTGTATACCAGAGTGAAATATCTAATAGAAAAGCTAAGTAGATCTGTAATTACCTTTTCTAGCAAAACTGTATGGAACAAGGAACCGCATTTGATGGAGCAGCAAAAAAGAAGCAAATTTAGAAGAGTCACCATAATTCTGCAACAGTGTGCATAATTTTATTAGAAGAATATGTGTGGTAGAAGTAATCTTACAGGTTTGAATTTTGGCACCCGATATTTTTCCAGTTTCACTGAAGTGGATTTCGATCAGCTTTCCCTGCACATAGGTCATAGTCTTAATTACTTGAACTTACAAGCAGTAAAATATCGGGTATGCACACCCCAATAGTAAGTTGAACTTCGGATATTTCATGCTAAGCAACCAAGAAATAGGAGATGGCACAATAAGCAACTTACAAATCGACTTGAGTTGTTATTCCTTAATGTCTTGGCATTACCAAAAGCTTCCAGAATTGGATTCGTCTTTAGTATCTCATACTCGATGCCACTACCACCTCCCAGAGCAGCCAAATATTGCATGGCTATCTTTGCAGTCTCGGTTTTTCCGGCTCCACTTTCCCCACTAGATAAAAAGAGATGGACAGAACCAAACTTGTCAAATATTATCATTACATGTATTAGAAAAAGACATTAAGTGAGAGACAGCCTACATGGATATTTAAATACACCAGTTATTGAAAAAAAATATGTGTAAGGAACCAAGATTCTGTGAAATAAAGTTGGCTGCTAAATAACCAAGGGCAACAAAATTGCATGTGCAACTTGGACTACCAAAAAAATACTGACCTTATTATGATAGATTGGTTGACTTCATCTGCAGAGAGAGGAAAAAACAAATTGTTGAGTTAAATTAATTTCATCAAACTTTTGCTTAGCTTTTCAGGATTTATTTACCTCGGATCATTTCACGTATAGCGGTATCAGTGATGGCATATACATGAGGGTTGTCCAAAGATTTGTGCTTGTAAGCTTCAATATAATCATTTCCATATAACAAGACTTTTTTGAAGGGATTAACTGCCACCAGCACTGGGCCAGCTTTAGTCTGAAATAAACCAAAAGGTGAGAACAGAAACTTGAGCTAGAAAACCAGGAAATCTCATTAAAATTTCATCACTAACATATTAACTTACATAAATCAAATCACGATCATATCTATACTGGAGATTGTACAATACTGACGGTTCATTCAGGTAACTTAATTGCATGAGATCATCTACACCATCAAGAATATCACGATTTGCTGGTATCAGAGTTTCTGAACTCACTTTCAGTACCTAGACAAGGAAAATTGTTAATGAAAGCCACAAGTAACAGTTCAAGAAAACACAATAATGGAAACCAAAATTTTGCTCACTTTTCCCTCAGGCAATGTTATCACTGAATCATTACCAGTAGTCTGAAGAACTGTCCCCAGCTCCCAGTTACCATCAGGAAGCTGAACCCACGACTGAATTTTCTGTAATATAAACTCACAATTCAAAGATGATCACCTCATCAAAATGACAAGTATGATGTTCATATAAAGCTCTTTCCTACATAAAGTTATAGGAACAGCAGCAGGTTCTATGCCACCATTTTGGTAATTTAAGAACGCATCATTAAGCAGATAAAGTGATGGTTCGTGACAATAGCAAACAAGTTCTATGAAGGAAAGAACCAGATGAATAATTGAGACAGTTTCCAAGGCACATATGTGAAATGACAGTTTCCAAGGCACATATGTGAAATCAGTGTTACACATAGAAACAGACAGAATAAGTGCCTCAAGGAATGTAAATGGGAATGTCCTCTTGACATAAACAGCTTCTTGGGATTTTTCCTCTCAGTCTTGCTTGGATGGCAAGGCATGCTTTGCTGTTCATTTTTTTTTCTGTCAATTAAATAGGGTCTGACGTGATATTGGAACGGTAAAAAGATATATCCTCTACATCAGTCTCAGTCATACCACAGAAACATACTATCATTTCATTTTACACATGTGATATCTAAAACATTAAGCTATTTGTCAATCTTAAACTGAAAATCAAATCATGCTCTAGAAATGCTTCACTCAACCCTATACAGCAGATTGCAAAAATCCAAAAATGTTTTGACTTTCAGCTAGTCATTCTATCAAACCCTCTCTTTAGAATACGTAAATGCCTTTGTTACTATCTCTGACTAAGCAGAGCCTTATTCTTGAATTTCCTTTGTATTTCCATGTTCCCCCTTAATTGCATAAGCAAAATTAGGACATGCTCCGCCCACAAAAGCAGATGCAACAAGAAGCACGACTCAGTTAAGACTTGGGATATAATCTGATGACAGAGTATATGAGAAAATAAACAAAAGCAAAAACATAATATAGCTTCAAATGACAAACAGAAAAGTAATTCCAAAGTACCTTTTTCGATGCGTATGGGGTGGTGTCACTCCACTTTGAATCAGTATATGATTGCTTAATCGGCCGCACATAAGTACTTGTATCCTTATTATCATCACCATCATCAGCCAAAGAAGCCCCATCTTTGGCAGGCACATTCAAACTACCATAGGGTGATTCATCAATATCTGATCCAACATGACCCCTACCATTAGCTGCCCCATCTGAGCTATCTCTCAAATTTTCAGCATTTTCCGATATAGTATCAAGCAGCATTGTCCTATCTACACCTTGATCACCAGCATACCTAAAATCAACAGGCAACGACTTGATCGACTGATAGGAATGCTTATCATTAACTGCAGACATTATACTCAATACTTGAGAGGGTCCTCCAATTCAATCAAGACCCCTATAATTGGATCAAAAGGGGAGCTTTTACCTCCCTTTTTGTTCTTCAAAAGTGAATTCTACTTTAAATCCACAGGCCCCACGGACTTAGCTGCCGAACTTAATGGAGGGGACCATACAATTACCGAACAACAACACTATTAGTGACCCTTAAGTAACAAGTCTGTCAAAATCTACAAGTCTTGAACCCCACTTGCCCAATTGTGGATAATCCTCAATCCAAAAACATATATACCTTAAAAACCACTCCACGAAATGGGGCAAAAAAGATGCAAAAACAGTCAATACAAATCCCTCAAATAAATGGGATCCTACAAACAGAAAACCAAAGCTCTAAACAGATCTTAACCCCCGATCGCTCAGTTGTCGTGAAAAAAGACAGCAAATTTGGAGTGAGCAAAGTGAAAACAATTGGAAAATGGGGCAATTTGAAAATCAAAATTGCATGCAGTAAAGATGGAGAGAAGAACGGGAGCACAGGCGCTGCAGAAAGCAAAGACGGAGAGAGATATGGCGGGAGGTGGGATGGGAGCAGGGACAATATAAAAATAGGAATGATTTCTTAAAAATGGTAAGCAAGTTTTTCAAGATATGGAGGAAGATGAGATGGCAGAAGAGTAAGACAGAAGTAGTACTCCGTAGCTTTTTGCTTTGATTATTCCTCTTTTCTCTGTTTTGGTGCTTTGTTTTTGGAAGCTTTGAAAGGCAAGTATATGAATATCTATTGCCATGGCTATCTATGGTTTTGGAAGGTAGGGTTTCTCTGCAGTGTAATCAATTGATTTTTCAAATTTGTGAGATTGTATTTGCATTTTGATTTCCTCAATTTTGTGTAATTAGCTTTTTTATTAATCCATGAGTGATTTGGAGTTGTAGATTTGGGATTATAGAAATACTGTTATGTTTAATTATTCAAATCTTGAATAGAAGGCAATTTCGCATTTGGTTTGCCGCCTCGCTGTAACAGTGACAACCAATCCAAACTGACGTCTCTTTAATCCAACGGCGGAGATTCAAAATGGGCCAAACGCAGCTCTGACTCGTCTTTCCTCATTTATTGATAGTAATTAATTATATTATTAACTGTAATTCCTCAGTAGCTCTATCAACTTCAATTCCTCTTCATCATTCAACATCGCGATATCACAACCGGTAAAGATTCATCCTCACCAAGGAATGCATATTTCAGATTTGTCGGGAGTGGCTTCAATTCCAGCTTTGGTGGTACTTCAATTGAAGGCTGCACATCCGCCACGAAAGTATCCACCACACATTCATTCTCGAGACTTGGTTGATCAATTTGAGCATCCTCACTTTCATCAAAATCAAAATCAACTTTAATTGTCGAACCAAAGTCTCTTTCCAAGCTCCCCTTATCATAAACGCTTCCTTCTATACTTGCCGAGCAACGCATCTTGTCAAAGATACACTTGTCGAGGACATCAACTCTAAAGCACGCTTTTGCATCACTAGGATGCTTCATCGCTTTCTCCACATTAATGGTCACTTGCTCACCATTAATTCTAAACGTGACTGAGTTGTCCTTTGCTCCTAGCAACACGTCCCTTGTGGCAAGAAACGGTCTGCCAAACAGAATTGGCACCTCTTTGTCCTCGGGCATATCCAATACAATGAAATCAACGGGGATGACGAACTTGTCTACCTTGACCAAGACATCCTCTACTATTCCAGTGGGCTTCACAATGGAATGATCAGCCAGTTGTAGAGCAATGTCGATGGGCTCCATTTTGTTCTCCAGTCCAATGGCACGTGCTGTTTTCAACGCCATCAGTGAGATCCCCGATCCTTGATCCAATAGACATTTGGTGAAAATTGTGTTGCCTATCTCACAAGGAATCACACAACTTCCCGGATCCCTCTTCTTCATGGTCATCATTCCCGAAATCAGTTGTGAGCAATTCATGCTCAATGCCACTATTCCCTCGTCTTGAAGTTTCTCCTTGTTTGCCATCATGTCCTTGAAGAACTTGGAGAACTTGGGGAAATTAGTGAAGAGGTCCACCAACGATACATCCACATTCACTTTTCGAATCACGTTCATCATCCACTCGAAGCTTTTCTCCTTTGGAGCTCTCTTCTTCCTCTTCGGTGGATATGGTGGAGGAGGAATGTGATCAGGGAAGTTGAACTTGCTTTTTGGGTCTAATGCCGGACTTGTCATCAGCTGTCCCTTTGATCCCATCTCTACTTTCTGCTTTCCCTTCTTTTCTGCCAAAAACTTCTCGCTTAACTCGGATTCTACACCATTTTCCTTGCTGTCGGATGCAGCCTGTTCTTGACCATGTTGGGCACCCTGCACCGACGCGGGACTTCCCTTACATGCCTCGTCCGCCCCTGCGTGCGAGGAATGCAAGCCTAACATCTCATCCGCCCCTGCGTGTGAGATGCCGGAAGTACATTGGCCGTCCATTGATGGTGTCGAATCCAACTCACGACCACTTCTCAAGACCACTGCCTTACACTGTTCATTGCCTCTCGGATTAGGTACGGTATTGCTCGGGATGGTATTAGGAATCCTCGTGTGTGATGCCGTGGCAAGCTGCCCTATCTGCGTCTCAAGATTCCTCATTGTCGCATCCATCTGCCCAAACTTTTCCACCGTCCTTTCCTTGAAATTTTCGTTCTCCTTTTGACTCTTAGTCATGAAAGAGAGAATCTGCCCCAACTGATCCTCGACGGTTGGCTTCTTCTCATAACCCGGCGGTTGAGTGTTGTTCCTCCATTGATTTCCCGAGTTGTTGCTAGGACCAGCCTGATTCCATCCCGTTTGTTGAGGCCTCCAATTTTGCTGATTGTTGTATTGGTTGCCTTGATTGAACCCTTGGCGATTGTTGCCAATATAGTTCACATCTTCCACAGGTGGTCCTTGAAGACTTGGGCACTGATCAGTATGATGCCCGCCTTGGCACAACCCACATCTCATCACCGTCACAGCTTGGGGTTGAGGAGTCAGTTGAAGAGATTTAACTGCCTTTGTCATCGACGACATTTGAGTGCTAATGTCCGCCAGTTGAGCCTCAATTGCGGTCACTCTTTCCGCATCCTTTGTAGCACCAAATGTATCTCCTGCTCTATCAGCCCCTCGCCTTGGATTGTGCCAATTCCGTTGATTGTTGGCCAGCCTTTGAAACAAAGCCCTCA
This sequence comes from Salvia splendens, assembly GCF_004379255.2. Taxonomy (NCBI): domain Eukaryota; kingdom Viridiplantae; phylum Streptophyta; class Magnoliopsida; order Lamiales; family Lamiaceae; genus Salvia; species Salvia splendens. The sequence continues at coordinate 9,015,466 of NC_056035.1, read as the reverse complement.
CCTCATCGTGAGTTAGATCATCTAGGTTCCCATTCGAACCTGCAGTCACCAATCCCGTGCCTTCACTGTTGAGTCCCTTGTAGAATTTCAAAAGGTCATGCCCCGGAGCTAGTCCGTGACTTAGGCATTTCCTTATCAATTCCGTGAATCTCTTCCATGATTCCGCGAAGGACTCGTCATACTTCTGTCGGAAAGAGGTGATCTCCTCTCTCAACTTCTCAATCTTCATAGGAGAATTGTATTCCAAGAGGAACAACGTCTTCAACTCTTGGAACGTTGCTATGTTGTAGCCCGGGAGTGAGTCATACCACGCTCTTGCGTTCTCCCTCAACGAGAATGGAAATAGGGCCCTCTTAATCCGATGATGCTCCATATTTGGAGGTCTATGCGAGTTTGTCAGCTCATAAAAGGCATTGAGGTGGCTCACCAGATCTTCCTCATCCCGTCCGTGGAAAAGATTTCCTCCATTCACCAAACTAATGTAGTGAGGTGGAATGTTGACGTCGTCGTTTGCATAAGCGAACTCCCCCGGGTGCTCAATTCCCGATCTCAGAGTGTCGCCAAACCTCACCACGGGTGGTGGAATCTCATTGTGATCTGCCATTGATTCACCGTCTGAATCCTGATCCCTTTCTTCACCAAAGAGTCGGTTACTTCTGAATGGACTCGAATAGTCCGGGAATATCTCAAACTCTGAACCTCTGACCTTACTTCTTCTTTGATAACAGAGTAGTCCAAACAGTGGTGTACCCTGTGATCGCGTGTGCATTCACTTTTTTTTTTATACCTACACAACAGAAAATACACCAAACACAAGCACAATATATTTCCTATTACCGAAAGCGAGACCTCTCGACAACTTCGGAGTAAGTACTATAAAATGTGTGTGCTTAAGTGAAAACTAAACTATCTAACTAAGAGTTAAAAGATGTCACCTAGAAAATATACTCCTTCGTCTTCAAGTCCAGATGCGGTAGATGGCTATCACCTCCAAGAACACGAAATGAGTACCTACAAAAATAAGAGAAAGATCAAATAAAAATAAAACAAAACACAAACTAGAAGTTAAACAATCTATTGCCTTCCCCGGCAACGGCGCCAAAACTTGATGTGTAATTTTAGAGCTTAGATATTATATGCGAGATCAATCAAGTTTAATTAATTAACTCTAATATTACAGCAATACTGCAAGAATACAGTGTCGATTGTAATACTTCGAGTGTCGATCCACAGGGAAGGAATTGATTATTTAATTCTAAAACAAAGAAAAGACATGCAAAAAGATGATTTGTTTTGAGGATTTTGATTTCCAAAAATTGATGACAAAATACAATTACAAGTTAACTAGGAAAACTTTTCAAATAGGAAAAAGACATCACTCCAAGTTGCTCACGAGGCTTGTATATTTCTTGAGATAAATCTAAAGATTAGTCGGTAAAAAAGCTAGGCTTACACATGGAATATCACCTTAGGGACATTCTCTCGACCTGAAACCTAAAGATTAGTCGGTAAAAAATTTTCATAAAAAATCAGATAACATTGAATCTCGGAGACCCACAAAACTGAAGCACCTAGTGACAGCATTCAAGCCCTAATGTGAAGGAGATGACATTATGACTTTTGTTCTGTGATATATTATCAAGTGTCAAACTGATGGGAACTGTGCCACTTTGAAATTTGAAGAACATGGGCATTGTCTCATGTGCTCATGCTACTAATTCTCCTCTTCTCTGACCTTTTGCATAATTACTCCAGTCCAGTGTGCCAATTTCGTTCATTAAGATTGTACATTACATGGAGCACTACTAAAATGATATACAATGATACTAATGCTAGTGAAACCAAAATCAAAACACTGTATGCAATTGGTATCTTGGTCATAACTGAAACTAAATGCAGGTGGCTGCAAAAAAGAGAAGTATAGCAGATGAAGCAGGGGCTATATTACAAGCAAAGTTGAAGCATTTCGCCCCCTCACCGTGATTGTGTTTTAGATTGTAACAACTTGGTACTTGCCATATTTACATTTGGTTCTGCTTTAGTAAACATATAGTAGATGGTTTGATAGAAGCACAGAGAGTTAAAATGAATTTTGCTATTTTGGGATGGCAGTTTCCAATTGTATTCATGTTTTATGCTATCAATGTGTGTAACTAATCAGTTAGTAAAATTCCATATAATTTTCTTCTGTTCATTCAAATACGGAAGTAAATAATTGTGTGTATACTTTAGAACCGCTCTGTTTCATCTAGTAGTGCAAGAGAACCATAGTAGAAATTCAAAAGGCAAAAGTCAAGCTTCGCTGGGAATAAGAGCATTCCCAACGGTGAGCAGCAGCTCACCGTCCGTCCTTGCCGCTGGCAAGGACGCGCTCCGCCACCATTGCGCTCTTGCCGCTGGCAGGGCGCTGCTCTATGCATAGAGCACGTCCGTGTCAGCGGCAAGAGCACAGCGCGTCGACGTGGCAGCTTCCGATTGGCCCGTTGATTTATCATTTTTTTATTTATTTTTTTAAAAAAATCGAAAAAATCTGAAAAATTCAAAATTAATAAAAAAAATATTGTCTCACTTTCTAATAAAATATATCCATTTTTTCCACACTTTTAATTTATTTTTTTCATTATTTTTACCCCAAAATTCATACTTTCATCTATAAATACTCTCATTTCAAACACAAAAAAATGACACTATACTAAACAACTCTCTCAATCTCAATTTTTAGGATTTTAATTATGTAATTTTTAATTTTTAGGAGTTTAATTATGTAATTTTTAATTTTTAGTATTTTAATTATATAATTTTTAATTTTTAGGATTTTAATTATGTCTTTTTTATTTTATTTGTAATTTGTAATATTTATTGTGGTTTTTTAATGAATTTTAGTATTATGGAAATGTTATTGTTTAATTGAATTTTAAATTAATTGTGCTTGTCCTTGCGGAAGAGCACAGTTGTGGGTGTTGTGCTCTTGCCAGAGAGCAGGCATGAATAGTACCGCCAGGGCCCACAACCGTGCCGCTGGCAAGAGCACGGTTGTGGATGCTCTAACATTCAAGAAATGATAGATCTCATCCTCGTCAATAACACCCACATCTGTTGAGCAAACTGCACAGCAGACGCGTTTAATTGTCTCAGCTGCACCGGTTTGATCTGTTACAGCTTGAGAATTTCTTGTGTTCCTCTTTCGTCGTCTGCTTCCTGGTTTTGGCAATTCCTCCTTTATTCTACAGTTGACAACAAAAACAGCTTGGTATTGGGTTACATACTTGTCGTGCCTGCATTAACAGAATGTAAAGTTTTAAGTTAATAATCCAAGAGTAGATATAACCTGATTATGCATACATGAGTCCAGTGTTGATGCAGAAATTCATAAGTCCGACGGTTAGTAGATGCATATGCCACAGATCGGATTTTTGGGAGACGAACCAAATGGCGAATTACATAAGCTAATGGAGTATTGCATTTGAAAATACACAACACTAAAGTCATATAAAGCAAATGGAGTAATATATTTATTTTTCAAATACAATATCCATTAGTTGCGTTTTATCTCTACATCAAGTGGAGATAAGTGATCTTTCTCCGACTAACTCTTCAACAATGTCCACAAAGCTCAAGAGAAATTGAGCCAATTCACCTACATTGAATCAATTTACAACTAAGGCAGCAACAAAATGGGAACATAACTAATGGGGACGTATACATTCGTATATTTGGGGAGTTAAAGAAAATATGGAGATTAATTACTACAGAATCAACAAAGGGTTTGAGTTTCCCCAATGTAATCGGAAATTGGAATGAGTAGAGAAGAATACCTCTGGCAATCCAAAGAGAGGGTAGTGAAACAAGCAGGGCAGCTCAGCACAGCACAGCGTCGGAGGTTCGGCCTCCTCTTTGTTTTTCAGCCCATGATTCGTTCTTCTCATCCAATTTTGGGTCGTAAAATTCGGACTTCGTGCTGTAATCAATCTCTTCATCATCCGATACTACACCCAACAAAATTCACAAATTCAACCCTAAACCCCCAAAAATTTATATCACAAATTCACAAGCCGAGAGAAGTCACAAATTAGATGTTCACCTATCTTCTCAGACTCGCGATTTGGGGAATCTTCAGCTTCAATTTTTTCCTTCATTTTTGCGGAACGGTGCGGAATTATAAATACTTTATATATATATATAGGGTTGTGATCAATTGAGATTTTTTAATCTAATTGAGAATTGAGATGCATTATTAGCCACTCATTTTGAAATGTCAACTACAAGTAGATTATATCAACTAAGGGTATTATCGTCATTTCATTTCAATAGCCAGAATATCAAATGTCAACAACTCGTATTAAAATGTCAACAACTAAAAAAAAAATTATTATTTTATTTTTTTAAAAAATTTTTAATTTTTTTTTTAATTTTTTTAATTTTCACGCGATGTCAACTACGATGTGTATCCTGCACATCAAATGTCAATAGCCCTGCACATCAAATGTCAATAGTCTGCACATCAAATGTCAACAACTTATAGTTAATATTATATGTGTATAGGTGATATGAATCATATATGTAGTTGACATTATATATGTGCAATTGACATGAATTGTATATGTAGTTGACATTATATATGTGCAGTTGACATGAATTGTATATGTAGTTGACATTATATGTGTGTAGTTGACATGAATTGTATATGTAGTTGACAAAAAAAAATAAAAAATAATAAAAAAATAAAAAATCGAAAAAAAAATTTAATTTTTTAAAAAAAATAAAAAAAAATTTATTAAATAAAATGTATGATGAAATTACCATTCTGCCCTTTCACAATTAATTAATGTAAAAATATTTTCCATGTGGTAAATTCTGGACCACTCATTTAATAAAAATGAGTGGCTAATAATGCATATCAATTCTCAATTAGGCTAAAAAATCTCAATTGATCACAACCCACCCTATTATATATAGGGGAGCGTTATTCTCCTTTTCACATCTTAGATCCTTTTTCCTTCTTAATATTACGCGTTAGATCTAAGGCATCAACGGATCAGATTGATTCTATAAAACTGGTTCTGTGTTGCATTATAGAAGGTGGTTGTATGCATTACAGGGTTATTATTGACATTTGACGGAAAAGTAACTGCCACATGGTCACGAGTAATGCATATAATTGACTATATAATGCACAATATGTGAACTGCAATGCATACGAATAAGATGTACCATGTTATGATGTTTGGACACACGTTTCTTGTTTCCCCTAAGGGTTTAATAAGCTTAGTGGCTAGGGTATAGTACGTAGACACGTATGTAATCTTCACATGGTAACGAGTAATGGATATAATTGACTATATAATGCACAATTTGTGAACTGCAATGCATACGAACAAGATGTGCTGTGTTATGATGTTTGACACACGTTTCTTGTTTCCCCTAAGGGTTTAATAAGCTTAGGGGCTAGGGTATAGTACGTACGCATTAATAACAAATTATAAAACGATACGAATAATTCACCAAATTGTCACGAGTAATGGATGTTATTAACTATATAATGCACAATATGTGAACTGCAATGCATATGAATAAGATGTACCATGTTATGATGTTTGACACACGTTTCTTGTTTCCCTAAGGGTTTAATAAGCTTAGGGGCTAGGGTATAGTACGTAGACATTACTAACAAATTGTTGTTATTGGAATATACGTATGTGCATTATTTGGTTTAGGTAGTGCATTATGTAGCTGTTAATTGTCATTATCTCAGTATATTATGCATTATTAGAGGTATTGTGTATATGGGTTAATCAACGGATTGAAGATTACATACGTGCATTTAGTAATGTCTACGTACTATACCCTAGCCCCTAAGCTTATTAAACCCTTAGGGGAAACAAGAAACGTGTGTCAAACATCATAACATGGTACATCTTATTCGTATGCATTGCAGTTCACATATTGTGCATTATATAGTTAATAACATCCATTACTCGTGACAATTTGGTGAATTATTCGTATCGTTTTATAATTTGTTATTAATGCGTACGTACTATACCCTAGCCCCTAAGCTTATTAAACCCTTAGGGGAAACAAGAAACGTGTGTCAAACATAATAACACAGCACATCTTGTTCGTATGCATTGCAGTTCACAAATTGTGCATTATATAGTCAATTATATGCATTACTCGTTACCATGTGAAGATTACATACATGTCTACGTACTATACCCTAGCCCCTAAGCTTATTAAACCCTTAGGGGAAACAAGAAACGTGTGTCAAACATCATAACACAGCACATCTTGTTCGTATGCATTGCAGTTCACATATTGTGCATTATATAGACAATTATATGCATTACTCGTGACCATGTGGTGCATTATTCGTAGCGGTTTCCAGCCATTATTAGATTACTATTGTACCCTCATAATGCACAAAATAGGACAAATAATGCAACACGGGATTAATTACCCAATGTTGATCTGGACCGTCCATTTCTCTAATCTAATGGCTGATATTAAGAATGAAAAAGGAGGAAATATAGGAAAAGGAAATGAATACATCCCTATATATATATATATATATATATATATATATATATAGTCGTGATCATATGATAACCCCTTAAATATCGTAATAACCCTATAATTAAATCTGGACCACACATTTTTAAAATCACGCGGTCTAGATTAAAACTTAGATTTACTTCATAAAAAAGGCGGAGGGGTAAATATGTCATTCCCCTCATTTAATTTCTGAATTTCGCCAAATATCACGTGAAATGATAAAATGATATATTTTAGGTTTATTGCATAAAATGATAGTTTTGCCGGATAGAATGATACTCTACTTACATAAAAAAAGGCGAAGGGGTAAATATGTCATTTCGCTCATTTAATTTCTGAGTTTCGCCAAATATCACGTAAAATGATATATGTTAGGTTTATTGCATAGAATGATAGTTTTGCCGGATAGAATGATACTCTGAGTTGATAAAATGATACTCTGAATTTCGCCAAATATCACGTAAAATGATAAAATGATAGGTTTATTGCATAGAATGATAGTTTTGCCGAATAGAATGATACTCTGAGTTGATAAAATGATACTTTTGACTGACTGATAAAATGATAAAATGATAAGTTTATTGCATAGAATGATAGTTTTGCCGGATAGAATGATACTCTGAGTTGATAAAATGATACTTTTGACTGACTGATAAAATGATAGGTTTATTGCATAGAATGATAGTTTTGCCGGATAGAATGATACTCTGAGTTGATAAAATGATACTCTTGACTGATAAAATGATACTCTGAATTTCGCCAAATATCACGTAAAATGATAAAATGATAAAATGATAGGTTTATTGCATAGAATGATAGTTTTGCCGGATAGAATGATACTCTGAGTTGATAAAATGATACTCTTGACTGATAAAATGATACTCTAAATTTCGCCAAATATCACGTAAAATGATAAAATGATAGGTTTATTGCATAGAATGATAGTTTTGCCGGATAGAATGATACTCTGAGTTGATAAAATGATACTCTTGACTGATAAAATGATACTCTGAATTTTGCCAAATATCACGTAAAATGATAAAATGATAGGTTTATTGCATAGAATGATAGTTTTGCCGGATAGAATGATACTCTGAGTTGATAAAATGATACTCTTGACTGATAAAATGATACTCTGAATTTCGCCAAATATCACGTAAAATGATAAAATGATAGTTTTGCCGGATAGAATGATACTTTCAGCCGATAGAATGATAGTTTTACCGGGTAGAATGATACTTTCAGCCGATAGAATGATAGGTATTTTTTGTGTATAAAATGACATTTTTGTTTAATAAAATGATACTTTTACCTTATAAAATGATAATCTAAGCGGATAAAATGACAGTAACCTTATAAAAATGATAGTTTAGCTGAAGAAATTGCATATATGCTGATAAAATGATACTTTAACGTGACAAAATGACTTAAAACTGATAAAATGATAGTTTTTCCGGATAGAATGATACTCTGAGTTGATAAAATGAACTTTTGACTGACTCATAAAATGATAAAATGATATATGTTAGGTTTATTGCATAGAATGATAGTTTTCCCGGATAGAATGATACTCTGGGTTGATAAAATGATACTTTTGACTGATTGATAAAATGATAAAATGAGCGAAATTCAGAAATTAAATGAGCGAAATTTGGATACGTAAATTTTATCATGAGCGAAATGACATATTTACCCCCGCGCTTTTTTTATGAAGTTGTAACACCTGACTTTTTTGTTTATTCTCGAAAGGACATCGTTACGCATCTGAAAATTTTTCGCCTTTATTTATTTGTCGAAAGAAGTATTTCACTTTTAGAACCCAATTGTTATGAGTCCAAAATACATTTTTATTTCTTCATTTTGAGCCCAATTTTGGAAAAGCCCAACATAAGACCATACCCGATATGCTTCTTCCCAAATCTTTTGTTCAAATCTGTTTCCTTAGAAATAGGAAGCAATAAAAAAAAACAATTTCAACCATGTATATATATCCACCCCACACGTCACCCAGTAAAAAAAAGAGAGAGAAGAAACCTAGAGAGTTAGAAAGGAGAGAAGTGGGCGGCGCCGATTGCCGCTGAGGTAGTAGGGCGAAGACGATGACGAAAGCCGAGCTGAGCGACGGTGACGGCGGTGCTGGAGTTTCACGACGGCGTAGCAGCGGACAGCAGATACAGAGGCGGCGGTGAGTGGCTATTGACGAGCAGGCCCGGTGCTGAGTCACCGTGACCAAGCCGAGAAAGAGGAGGTTGATGGGGTTCAATTCAGATTCTCTATTTTTGCGGCGGACTGAGAGCAGCAGCGGCGAGCGGACTGCGCAACCCACGAACCGAACAGCAGCGGCGGTGGGAGAATCGAGCGACGTCGGCGGTGAACAGGCTGACCGACGGGCAGCAGCCGACGACAACCGATCTGGACCGCGACGGCAGAGCTCCTCCACTCCGACAACGATGATGACCGATCTGGACCACAACGGCAGTGTTGCTCCACTCCGGAGCGACGGAGGAACAACGGCGGATGCCACTACACGAGCAGCAGACAGCAGCAATGTCACGAAGGAGGGACAGCAGCAGCGCGAGGAAGGCATTGACGGAGACTCGCCGCAATTCAGATCCGAACGGCGGTGCTTGATGCAGCAGCTCGCGTCGGCGAAGAATGGTGGCAGCGGCGGTGCCGAGTTTTTCCGGAGAGAAGATTTTTGAGAGAGATGAGAGACGGAGGGAGAGATCGAGAAGAAGAAGGGGACTTCAAATTGAGTTCACTGTCCGCGTAAGTTGAGAAAAAGTGAAAAGCTTTAGTCCTTGTTTTATCTAATTTTTTGGGCCATATTAATAAAATGGAATATTGGGCCTTATTGATTTAATTCTTTGGGCCTAATGCATTACTTAAAATATTTGGGCCTACTTTATTGATAAGGAGTTAGAGTAATGGAAGATTGGGCCGGAGTACTTTAAATCTATGGGTGACTTCACACACGCTTTTCGAGGACAGAATGACACACAAGTTAAAGCTTTAAACGAACGAGGTGGGCTTTCTTTTTAAATAAGGGCTATGCCCTAAGTATATTTTTATGTGAAAATGATATGAATATTTGTCATGCCGTGTTTTGTTTTATTCTATGGAAACCTATCTGATGTGGCTTTTGCCATCAATGGATAATCGAATTCGGGTCTGTCTAGGGAGTGAGTCCCTATTCAGGCTAGTGTACACCTATGGAGATCGTGAGCCGTCTTTTGGGTCGGCCGGTCTAGTGACTTGGAATGTGGCCACGTTCCTTGTCATCAATGGATCAGATATGGTAGACATCTATGGGAAAATGACTGCAGTCACGAGTTTTACGATGGAAATGATTTTAGTGTCTTGGGAAATTTCTAAAGTTAAAACCCCAAGGTCACTCAATGGTGGCATGATAAATACTTTTTATAAAATGTTTTCGGCATGAGTCCACTAAGTGCATCAAGTACTCAGCCCTGCTTTTCTTTTTAAAAATTGCAGGTTGAGCGTGACGGGTGCGGTGGGTTTTGAGGGCACCCGCAACGCTGTGCCGTTGCGGTTCCTATGCCGTTCCGGCGGAACGGTTCCGCGGCGGCACGCGTTGCGGGGTGCGTTCCGTCGCCGTTCCGTGCCGTCGCCATTCCTTTGCCGTGCCGCGTTCCGTTCCGGAGGAACGCGGCACGGAACGTTCCGCCACGCGCCGAGGCGACGTGGCGGCCTCCCATTCGACGCGTGAAGCCCACTCGCTGCCCCGCGAGTGGGCTTCGTCCGGTGACGCAATAATTCATTTTTTTTTAAAAAATTCGAATTTAATAATTTTTTTTTTTGCAACGGTAATGAGACCGTTTTTTTATATCCGTTTTTTATTTTTTTTTTTAATTTTTATTTTATTTATTTACTCTATAAATACTCCTATTTCATACTCATTTCAATCACAAACACACATCTATTCCTCTCTATTTCCACCCCAATTTTCATCTCAAATCAACTATATTTTCCTTCTCCCAAATTTAATCAAACTAATGGATCCTTATGAACAAATGCGTCAAATATTGGAACAATCACTTGAAGAAGATCGACGACGGGAGGCGGAAGAAGCCGCGCCGCCCCAACGACGCTCCCGTACGTACATCCATAGTAACCGGGAGGAAGCCGCCGCAATTTTAGGATTTTAATTGTGTGCTTTTTATTTTTTTACGTTTAAGTTGTAATTTTTTTAATGTTGTGTGTTTTTTAATAAAGTGTGTTTGTTTTTTAAAGTGTGTTTATTTAAATTGAATTGGGTTGGAAATAAAAAAATGAAATTGAATGAATAGTAATTTAAGGAACGGTTAAGGAACGGTTAAGGAACGGAGGGTTGCAGGTTCCGTTCCTTAGTTAAGGAATGGAGTAAAAAAGTACAGTGGGGCCCTCAAATAGTGGTTTAAGGAACGGTATAGGAACAACGTTGTGGATGGCCTGAGCAAGACCGTTGAAGAAATTAAGTGTTTAGAATGTGTCATGTCTTCACACGTGGCATATTCATTCTCTCAAAAGCTTCCGCTAAATATTGTTTCTTTTGAGTTGTTGATTGTTGAGATACTCTGATTTTATTCGAGCTATTCTCATTTGTTTTGAGCTATGGTCGATTTGTGTTGTTTTCCCCTTTCTTCCCCGTTTCTTTAATCCTCCCCTAGTCGCGATCAACCGTGTTTTCTATCCTTAGGAAATGCGGGCGTGACAAAGTGGTATCAGAGCAATTTTTCTTTCCGCTCTGGACCTGAGAGTCTTTTTCAGTCTTAGTCTAGACTTGTTTCGCTAGACTAAAATAATAGTGATAATAATAATAATGATAATAATAATTATGCATTGAAGGCTCAACATCCCGCTTCGCCACGCTCAATCAAGAAAGAGGTAATTTATTTTATGAAAATTTTTATACGAAAGTTTTCTGGAAATGAGATGAGAAGAGCTATGGTTATGAAAACAAAGTAAGTTTTACAATGGGATAGAGGAGCTATGGAATATATATGTGTGTGTGTGTGTGTTTTGCGAGAAGATGAAAATCTATGGTGATAGAAAGATGTATGATATGCAATGGGGTGACTTATCTTTTATGAAAAAAAATTGATCAATGGAAATACTGTGTTTATGAATTATTCGAAAATTTTTGAGTTTCGAGAAAAATAGTTTTAACTTTTTCGTTTGGAAAATTGAGCTATGGAAGTATGATGATATTAATGTTATGAGGTGCAAAGTATGATGCGTTATTCTATGGAGTGTTTTATACGATGGATGGAAGTTGATGCGAAAGTATATTTTAGTTTTGAGTCAAAACTTTTACTTTAAAAGTGAGATGTGGAAATTTTAGGAAAGTGTGAAAGAGTTTGAAGAAAGCTTTTGTGTCAAAATTTTATGAATGCAAATGTGAAGTGCGAAAGTGTTTAGCTATGGGATGTGAAAATGTTGTGTGTTTATCTTGTGGTATAAATGACGTTAATTGTGGTAGATGTTGTAACATCCCGAATTATAGGCACCAATAAAAGGTTTGGATATGTGGTGAGGAATAGTAGTTAAGTTAAACCGTAAGGTATAAATTTGATACGAAATGCCGATTAGTCAATTTTCGGAAATTTCTTTTGTCCGTGTAAAATCATAAATCGAAGCTAAGGGGTAATAATTTTATAAATTACAAATTATGGCCTAGAATAATTGTTGATAATGTGAGGAATTGTTTTGGGCCATTTGAAGGTAATTAAAAAAATTTCTATCGCCGATAATTTCAGTTTTTAACGAAAACGATCGGCGAAACTTTTGAAGATATAGACAGGAATAATTTTGCCTTGAACTAGAATTTAAATGCTAAATGATGATATAAAGAGTTCCTAAATGTGATATCATATGATAGGGCAATAAAATGTTACAAGATAATTAATTTATTTAAAAACTAACTAAATAATTAAATAATGATTAGAATTCTCTAGAGAATTCTTTTGTCTATCATCAACTCCAAACCCCCCCTCATTTCAGCCACAAGCACGTCCTCCCCCTCTCCATGGAAGACCAAAAGCTTAAGCTTTTTAATTTCCAAATATTTGTCATTTAATCGGTAAATCGATCGGGGTAATCTTGTATCCGCCAGCAAATCGAGGTAGCCCTTTCTTCCTATTCTATTTTTATACCTTGAACTTGAGTATATGTTGATGTTGAAGGGCTGAAATTTCATTCACTCGGGGGTAGGAAAACTAACCGATTAAATTTCGATATATTGACGTTTACGCGATCATAGGCCTTCATTTGTCGTTGTTTGATATTTGAATTAGAAGTTTGATTACATGGATGTGATTTTGGATGAATATTGAACAGGGGGGGAGCTGAATTGATGATATTTGATGTGGAATGGTTGGGTTTGAGATAAAAGCTTGAGAAGAATCAAACTCTCTAATCTGCCGCCTCCTAGTTTGAATTATTAAGCATTTTAAGAAAGGTTAAAACTTTTGTTTAACAATTTTAAAAATAACTATATTTAGTCTTGAGGTCCCCTGAATTGTATGGATAATTTAGGAGTTCAGTTACTGCATGTATAAATTGTTAAGACAATACCGCCGGAAACTGTCAAAATTGTGGTAAACTGCCATATTTTAGTATGTTCTATCCGAATTATTCAGGGCATTTAAGATCAATGAAAACTTGATTTCATAATTTCTAAATTAACTATAAGGTGTCTCGTTGTTCTCTGAATTTTGTGACTAATTAAAGAGTACAAATACTATTTATAAAAATTGTGTAGAAAATGTTGCCAGAAACTGTTCGATTTTGTTAGTCTCTGGTAAAAGGAGAATATCTCTCAAACCATTAGAAATTTTTGAATGAATCTTGTTGGATTATAAACTATACTTCTTTGGGCATTTAAAAATATTAGGTCAAGCCTCTAAATCCTTCCGAATGAATATAGAATTTTTATGACGAATCAGTCCAGTGCAGTTGTATAGTTAGATTATTTAAGTTAATATAGCAAATTAATTTATTTAGATGATTTAATGATGAAAACATGATCATGGGTAAATATGAGTTATTAATTGGTACGCTATTTATATTATGCATAAAGCGAAGGAGCATATAGTGCGTTTTGATCACAAAGGAGTGGATTTAGAGGGTAGAGAAGTATCAAGGTGAAATAGGCTTATGTTCATAAGCCTGCGAGGTAGCGTATCCTCTCTATGGTTTTCGATTCTTTAGGTTGAGATGATGTGTGCTATAATGTGATTATATGTGAGATGTTATTAAATAATGTGCTTAAATATGCTTATAATTTAATATGTGGATTATTATGATTCTTATTAATTTAAATGTGAATGATCTGTGGAAAAAAAATGGTACGAATATGAATAAAAGACAATGGATACGATATGCAATGAAATGTAATAAATTATGAAGATCTGAATAATGTGAAATATGTCTGAATAGATTATGAAAAAAAATATCTGAATATATATGAAAAAGAGTGTCTGTGAATTCGATAAGAATGATTATCTGAAGTGATATTTGGAAATGGAATAAATGTGAAAAAGAGATTTGAAAGAAGAATATGAAATAAAACGTCCCGTTTGCTTGGTCAAATGTGTTGGGTACAATTGGCATGCCATAGGACAGCAGCGCTGCATTATCTGTGATCACTCGTCTTCTGGATAACCGAAGCGAGGATCGTCTGTTATCTGATGGGCCCCTATCTGATCTGTCTGATCTGCACCCTAATGGGTGGTCTAATTATCTGTCCGCACCCTCATGGGTGGTCTGATTATATGTCTGCACCCTCATGGGTGGTCTGATTATCTGTCTGCACCCTATGGGTGGTCTGTGCGGAGTCCTCTCGAGGACAAAATCCGCGTCTGCATCTGATTCTGTTTCTGATCTGGTCCGTGTACCCTGCCTGAAACCAAGTAGATATTGGGGCTATAAGATAAAATAATATCTGATGATTTCTGAATAAAGGATCTGTAATCTGTAATCTGTGATATATGATAATATAAGATAAAATAATATCTGATGATTTCTGAATAAATGATCTGTAATATATGATAAGATAAGAAAAAATTAATATCTGATGACTTGTGAATAAAGGATCTGTAATATGTGATATGTGATATGTGATTTGTGAAATATGATATATGATATGATTGTTGATCAGTCCTCACGGAGGAAATGATATTTTATGTTGAACGGTCCCCGCTCGGGGTAATTAACACGGAAGAATAGTATACGAAAATAAATGGTAAAATGAGAAAAATGTGATACGAAATTATATATGATGATATGCGAAATCTGGAGAAACCAAAGCTATAAGATACAATGAAAATGTTGTAGTATAGAAATAAATATATGAATATGTTATCAAGAGACCATAAGAGAAATATGACGAGGATGATATGATGAATATATATGGGTATCTGAACAGGTATGCTTTGGTGTGAAAATTCTGAGAATTTGGAATATATATATTGTAATATTAAGTCAAGATAATAAGGAAATGGCATTAAGAATGAAATCTCTGAAGAGACATGAGTAAGAATATATGGAAAAGTTGTATGACGATAATACAAATAAGTTTGATATAATGTGATTGTAAGTAATTTTGGAAATCTGTGAAATTGAAATGAAAACAAGCAAAAGATTAAAAAGGAAATAATGTAGTTATTATAGTTACTATTGTCTTAGCTGAGAGGGTTGGATTCTATAGTTTGGATATTGCTACTGGGCTTTCGAGCTCACTCCCCCTCTTTCCCCCCTGCAGGTTAGAGTCGACATTATGTCAGTGGTGTTGCGCAGCTTTGCATCTTTGGCGAGTCACTGGTGGTCAACTTGGTTTAGTAGTCGTGGCATGTTATGTAATAGTTTAATCTTTAACCTTCCGCTGGATAAATGTTAAGTTTTTAAATGTAATAGATTTTAATTATGCTTTTAAGCTAAAAAGAAAAAGGAAAAATTTCAGCACGGGTTTTCGATACTGAAACGTGACATCACTTATTCGGTGGGTTACCTACCGGGTAAGGGGTGTTACAAGTTTTGGTATCAGAGCCTAGGTTTAGGCGGTTCTGGAAAGAAGTGATTCAGTAAAGTGTGTAGAAACATGCCACATAGGTTTAATTGTCTGTTAGTACCAGTGACTCGATGCAGCTGCTTATGTCTAAAGTGGAAAGAAGTTAACAAGGTACGGGACATAGTTTCCCGTGTGACCGAGAAAGATGTTATATGGGACTGGCCACCCCATATAGCTCTAATCTCGGTAGCGTCGGTATGTGTAAAAGATTTAAAAAAAAAAATTCAGGGAGGATGGGTCTGAAAATGTTGATGAAAAGTATGTCCTAATGAAAGATACTAATAAATATATGCAGATTATGAAAGAGTATAAGTAAAAGAGAAGAAAATGAGTTAAAGGAATGATATGGAAAGAAAGTAAGTTATAGACTAAGTGACCATCATGATATAAAAGTGTAACACGAAAATTCACAAAGGTATGTGGATTGTCTGATATAAGATGGATTAAGAGTCATAAAGTAATATCCTATAATGATAAACAAAAGTATAGAAATATGTGAAAGGAAATGTGTTTGGCAAAATGATAAATATTGATATGAAAACATATGAAACTATAAGGCATTATATGAATAAAACCATAAATGTGCGAATGAGAAAATGCGACGAATAAGAAATAAATGATATGATCTGAACATGTGTGCCCCTATATGGATTACATGTGTACTTCGAATCGGGCAATATGAGATATGACGTGATGTGATGGAAATATGAACTGAATAATCGTGCAAGACAATAAATTATATGATTGGAAATGTGAACTCCGTGAGAATTATGTGTGCGCTCGAATACGAGCTATATAAATGTTAGAACCGAATGATGATTCAGAAATGAAATGGAAAATGGGAATGTATGCTCTAAGCGAGCTGTATAGTATATGATAAGATATGTCTAAAAATATGAGTTTGAAATTGAGCTATATGATATAAAATGGTATTCTGGTTGAAAGTGTTGTCTGTGATCTGTAAATGTGTTAGTTATGGATAAGAATGAGTTTTGAAAATAAATATGGTTGTTGATGAATACTGACTTGATATTTGAATTATGTTGTGATTTGGTGGTTTGATTTGATAATCTGTGATTAACATTGTATCTTGTTGGTTTTGGGGAAGCACTGGTTATAGAGAAAACGCTGCCCAATTTTTGCTAGAAATTGATCAGATAAATTAATACGAAGTTGTGGTAAATAAACTGATAAGTGATAATACATGAAGAGAATGATGTTACATGATGACTTAAGAAAGGAAAAAGGGAAAAGATAAGAAGTGTTGTGAATGATAATAAAGGAAAACGTAATGAAATGATGATATGTGGAAAGTGAAATGCACCCTTCGTCGGCTATAAGTGCCCGAATAGGGACTATGCAATTGGGACTATACAATATATGATGAGTATGTGAAATATACATATGCGTGATGAATATGATATGTGCGCCTCATGTGGACAAAGAAAAGATGCAAATAACATGGAAATTACTATGTAAAGAAATGATAATGTGACAAATGTGCTTGAAATATATTAGAGATAATGATAATATTATTATGTGATCGCAAAATGTTGCTATGTGTTAAGATGTGATTATGTGATTTTGTATGTCATTCTGTGTTTGGTTATGGAAGTGAGGATACGCTATGTAGATGAGGATATAGGATGTCGTGGAATGGCATACGTATATGCGACGCTTATAGGAATGATGTAAACCCGAGGGAATTTCGAGGACGAAATTCCTTTTAGGGGGGATGAGTTGTAACATCCCGAATTATAGGCACCAATAAAAGGTTTGGATATGTGGTGAGGAATAGTAGTTAAGTTAAACCGTAAGGTATAAATTTGATACGAAATGCCGATTAGTCAATTTTCGGAAATTTCTTTTGTCCGTGTAAAATCATAAATCGAAGCTAAGGGGTAATAATTTTATAAATTACAAATTATGGCCTAGAATAATTGTTGATAATGTGAGGAATTGTTTTGGGCCATTTGAAGGTAATTAAAAAAATTTCTATCGCCGATAATTTCAGTTTTTAACGAAAACGATCGGCGAAACTTTTGAAGATATAGACAGGAATAATTTTGCCTTGAACTAGAATTTAAATGCTAAATGATGATATAAAGAGTTCCTAAATGTGATATCATATGATAGGGCAATAAAATGTTACAAGATAATTAATTTATTTAAAAACTAACTAAATAATTAAATAATGATTAGAATTCTCTAGAGAATTCTTTTGTCTATCATCAACTCCAAACCCCCCCTCATTTCAGCCACAAGCACGTCCTCCCCCTCTCCATGGAAGACCAAAAGCTTAAGCTTTTTAATTTCCAAATATTTGTCATTTAATCGGTAAATCGATCGGGTAATCTTGTATCCGCCAGCAAATCGAGGTAGCCCTTTCTTCCTATTCTATTTTTATACCTTGAACTTGAGTATATGTTGATGTTGAAGGGCTGAAATTTCATTCACTCGGGGGTAGGAAAACTAACCGATTAAATTTCGATATATTGACGTTTACGCGATCATAGGCCTTCATTTGTCGTTGTTTGATATTTGAATTAGAAGTTTGATTACATGGATGTGATTTTGGATGAATATTGAACAGGGGGGGAGCTGAATTGATGATATTTGATGTGGAATGGTTGGGTTTGAGATAAAAGCTTGAGAAGAATCAAACTCTCTAATCTGCCGCCTCCTAGTTTGAATTATTAAGCATTTTAAGAAAGGTTAAAACTTTTGTTTAACAATTTTAAAAATAACTATATTTAGTCTTGAGGTCCCCTGAATTTTATGGATAATTTAGGAGTTCAGTTACTGCATGTATAAATTGTTAAGACAATACCGCCGGAAACTGTCAAAATTGTGGTAAACTGCCATATTTTAGTATGTTCTATCCGAATTATTCAGGGCATTTAAGATCAATGAAAACTTGATTTCATAATTTCTAAATTAACTATAAGGTGTCTCGTTGTTCTCTGAATTTTGTGACTAATTAAAGAGTACAAATACTATTTATAAAAATTGTGTAGAAATGTTGCCAGAAACTGTTCGATTTTGTTAGTCTCTGGTAAAAGGAGAATATCTCTCAAACCATTAGAAATTTTTGAATGAATCTTGTTGGATTATAAACTATACTTCTTTGGGCATTTAAAAATATTAGGTCAAGCCTCTAAATCCTTCCGAATGAATATAGAATTTTTATGACGAATCAGTCCAGTGCAGTTGTATAGTTAGATGATTTAAGTTAATATAGCAAATTAATTTATTTAGATGATTTAATGATGAAAACATGATCATGGGTAAATATGAGTTATTAATTGGTACGCTATTTATATTATGCATAAAGCGAAGGAGCATATAGTGCGTTTTGATCACAAAGGAGTGGATTTAGAGGGTAGAGAAGTATCAAGGTGAAATAGGCTTATGTTCATAAGCCTGCGAGGTAGCGTATCCTCTCTATGGTTTTCGATTCTTTAGGTTGAGATGATGTGTGCTATAATGTGATTATATGTGAGATGTTATTAAATAATGTGCTTAAATATGCTTATAATTTAATATGTGGATTATTATGATTCTTATTAATTTAAATGTGAATGATCTGTGGAAAAAAAATGGTACGAATATGAATAAAAGACAATGGATACGATATGCAATGAAATGTAATAAATTATGAAGATCTGAATAATGTGAAATATGTCTGAATAGATTATGAAAAAAAATATCTGAATATATATGAAAAAGAGTGTCTGTGAATTCGATAAGAATGATTATCTGAAGTGATATTTGGAAATGGAATAAATGTGAAAAAGAGATTTGAAAGAAGAATATGAAATAAAACGTCCCGTTTGCTTGGTCAAATGTGTTGGGTACAATTGGCATGCCATAGGACAGCAGCGCTGCATTATCTGTGATCACTCGTCTTCTGGATAACCGAAGCGAGGATCGTCTGTTATCTGATGGGCCCCTATCTGATCTGTCTGATCTGCACCCTAATGGGTGGTCTAATTATCTGTCCGCACCCTCATGGGTGGTCTGATTATATGTCTGCACCCTCATGGGTGGTCTGATTATCTGTCTGCACCCTATGGGTGGTCTGTGCGGAGTCCTCTCGAGGACAAAATCCGCGTCTGCATCTGATTCTGTTTCTGATCTGGTCCGTGTACCCTGCCTGAAACCAAGTAGATATTGGGGCTATAAGATAAAATAATATCTGATGATTTCTGAATAAAGGATCTGTAATCTGTAATCTGTGATATATGATAATATAAGATAAAATAATATCTGATGATTTCTGAATAAATGATATGTAAGCTGTAATCTGTGATATATGATAATATAAGATAAAATAATATCTGATGATTTCTGAATAAATGATCTGTAATCTGTAATCTGTGATATATGATAATATAAGATAAAATAATATCTGATGATTTCTGAATAAATGATCTGTAAGCTGTAATCTGTGATATATGATAATATAAGATAAAATAATATCTGATGATTTCTGAATAAATGATCTGTAATCTGTAATATGTGATATATGATAATATAAGATAAAATAATATCTGATGATTTCTGAATAAATGATCTGTAATATATGATAAGATAAGAAAAAATTAATATCTGATGACTTGTGAATAAAGGATCTGTAATATGTGATATGTGATATGTGATTTGTGAAATATGATATATGATATGATTGTTGATCAGTCCTCACGGAGGAAATGATATTTTATGTTGAACGGTCCCCGCTCGGGGTAATTAACACGGAAGAATAGTATACGAAAATAAATGGTAAAATGAGAAAAATGTGATACGAAATTATATATGATGATATGCGAAATCTGGAGAAACCAAAGCTATAAGATACAATGAAAATGTTGTAGTATAGAAATAAATATATGAATATGTTATCAAGAGACCATAAGAGAAATATGACGAGGATGATATGATGAATATATATGGGTATCTGAACAGGTATGCTTTGGTGTGAAAATTCTGAGAATTTGGAATATATATATTGTAATATTAAGTCAAGATAATAAGGAAATGGCATTAAGAATGAAATCTCTGAAGAGACATGAGTAAGAATATATGGAAAAGTTGTATGACGATAATACAAATAAGTTTGATATAATGTGATTGTAAGTAATTTTGGAAATCTGTGAAATTGAAATGAAAACAAGCAAAAGATTAAAAAGGAAATAATGTAGTTATTATAGTTACTATTGTCTTAGCTGAGAGGGTTGGATTCTATAGTTTGGATATTGCTACTGGGCTTTCGAGCTCACTCCCCCTCTTTCCCCCCTGCAGGTTAGAGTCGACATTATGTCAGTGGTGTTGCGCAGCTTTGCATCTTTGGCGAGTCACTGGTGGTCAACTTGGTTTAGTAGTCGTGGCATGTTATGTAATAGTTTAATCTTTAACCTTCCGCTGGATAAATGTTAAGTTTTTAAATGTAATAGATTTTAATTATGCTTTTAAGCTAAAAAGAAAAAGGAAAAATTTCAGCACGGGTTTTCGATACTGAAACGTGACATCACTTATTCGGTGGGTTACCTACCGGGTAAGGGGTGTTACAAGTTTTGGTATCAGAGCCTAGGTTTAGGCGGTTCTGGAAAGAAGTGATTCAGTAAAGTGTGTAGAAACATGCCACATAGGTTTAATTGTCTGTTAGTACCAGTGACTCGATGCAGCTGCTTATGTCTAAAGTGGAAAGAAGTTAACAAGGTACGGGACATAGTTTCCCGTGTGACCGAGAAAGATGTTATATGGGACTGGCCACCCCATATAGCTCTAATCTCGGTAGCGTCGGTATGTGTAAAAGATTTAAAAAAAAAATTCAGGGAGGATGGGTCTGAAAATGTTGATGAAAAGTATGTCCTAATGAAAGATACTAATAAATATATGCAGATTATGAAAGAGTATAAGTAAAAGAGAAGAAAATGAGTTAAAGGAATGATATGGAAAGAAAGTAAGTTATAGACTAAGTGACCATCATGATATAAAAGTGTAACACGAAAATTCACAAAGGTATGTGGATTGTCTGATATAAGATGGATTAAGAGTCATAAAGTAATATCCTATAATGATAAACAAAAGTATAGAAATATGTGAAAGGAAATGTGTTTGGCAAAATGATAAATATTGATATGAAAACATATGAAACTATAAGGCATTATATGAATAAAACCATAAATGTGCGAATGAGAAAAATGCGACGAATAAGAAATAAATGATATGATCTGAACATGTGTGCCCCTATATGGATTACATGTGTACTTCGAATCGGGCAATATGAGATATGACGTGATGTGATGGAAATATGAACTGAATAATCGTGCAAGACAATAAATTATATGATTGGAAATGTGAACTCCGTGAGAATTATGTGTGCGCTCGAATACGAGCTATATAAATGTTAGAACCGAATGATGATTCAGAAATGAAATGGAAAATGGGAATGTATGCTCTAAGCGAGCTGTATAGTATATGATAAGATATGTCTAAAAATATGAGTTTGAAATTGAGCTATATGATATAAAATGGTATTCTGGTTGAAAGTGTTGTCTGTGATCTGTAAATGTGTTAGTTATGGATAAGAATGAGTTTTGAAAATAAATATGGTTGTTGATGAATACTGACTTGATATTTGAATTATGTTGTGATTTGGTGGTTTGATTTGATAATCTGTGATTAACATTGTATCTTGTTGGTTTTGGGGAAGCACTGGTTATAGAGAAAACGCTGCCCAATTTTTGCTAGAAATTGATCAGATAAATTAATACGAAGTTGTGGTAAATAAACTGATAAGTGATAATACATGAAGAGAATGATGTTACATGATGACTTAAGAAAGGAAAAAGGGAAAAGATAAGAAGTGTTGTGAATGATAATAAAGGAAAACGTAATGAAATGATGATATGTGGAAAGTGAAATGCACCCTTCGTCGGCTATAAGTGCCCGAATAGGGACTATGCAATTGGGACTATACAATATATGATGAGTATGTGAAATATACATATGCGTGATGAATATGATATGTGCGCCTCATGTGGACAAAGAAAAGATGCAAATAACATGGAAATTACTATGTAAAGAAATGATAATGTGACAAATGTGCTTGAAATATATTAGAGATAATGATAATATTATTATGTGATCGCAAAATGTTGCTATGTGTTAAGATGTGATTATGTGATTTTGTATGTCATTCTGTGTTTGGTTATGGAAGTGAGGATACGCTATGTAGATGAGGATATAGGATGTCGTGGAATGGCATACGTATATGCGACGCTTATAGGAATGATGTAAACCCGAGGGAATTTCGAGGACGAAATTCCTTTTAGGGGGGATGAGTTGTAACATCCCGAATTATAGGCACCAATAAAAGGTTTGGATATGTGGTGAGGAATAGTAGTTAAGTTAAACCGTAAGGTATAAATTTGATACGAAATGCCGATTAGTCAATTTTCGGAAATTTCTTTTGTCCGTGTAAAATCATAAATCGAAGCTAAGGGGTAATAATTTTATAAATTACAAATTATGGCCTAGAATAATTGTTGATAATGTGAGGAATTGTTTTGGGCCATTTGAAGGTAATTAAAAAAATTTCTATCGCCGATAATTTCAGTTTTTAACGAAAACGATCGGCGAAACTTTTGAAGATATAGACAGGAATAATTTTGCCTTGAACTAGAATTTAAATGCTAAATGATGATATAAAGAGTTCCTAAATGTGATATCATATGATAGGGCAATAAAATGTTACAAGATAATTAATTTATTTAAAAACTAACTAAATAATTAAATAATGATTAGAATTCTCTAGAGAATTCTTTTGTCTATCATCAACTCCAAGCCCCCCCTCATTTCAGCCACAAGCACGTCCTCCCCCTCTCCATGGAAGACCAAAAGCTTAAGCTTTTTAATTTCCAAATATTTGTCATTTAATCGGTAAATCGATCGGGTAATCTTGTATCCGCCAGCAAATCGAGGTAGCCCTTTCTTCCTATTCTATTTTTATACCTTGAACTTGAGTATATGTTGATGTTGAAGGGCTGAAATTTCATTCACTCGGGGGTAGGAAAACTAACCGATTAAATTTCGATATATTGACGTTTACGCGATCATAGGCCTTCATTTGTCGTTGTTTGATATTTGAATTAGAAGTTTGATTACATGGATGTGATTTTGGATGAATATTGAACAGGGGGGGAGCTGAATTGATGATATTTGATGTGGAATGGTTGGGTTTGAGATAAAAGCTTGAGAAGAATCAAACTCTCTAATCTGCCGCCTCCTAGTTTGAATTATTAAGCATTTTAAGAAAGGTTAAAACTTTTGTTTAACAATTTTAAAAATAACTATATTTAGTCTTGAGGTCCCCTGAATTTTATGGATAATTTAGGAGTTCAGTTACTGCATGTATAAATTGTTAAGACAATACCGCCGGAAACTGTCAAAATTGTGGTAAACTGCCATATTTTAGTATGTTCTATCCGAATTATTCAGGGCATTTAAGATCAATGAAAACTTGATTTCATAATTTCTAAATTAACTATAAGGTGTCTCGTTGTTCTCTGAATTTTGTGACTAATTAAAGAGTACAAATACTATTTATAAAAATTGTGTAGAAAATGTTGCCAGAAACTGTTCGATTTTGTTAGTCTCTGGTAAAAGGAGAATATCTCTCAAACCATTAGAAATTTTTGAATGAATCTTGTTGGATTATAAACTATACTTCTTTGGGCATTTAAAAATATTAGGTCAAGCCTCTAAATCCTTCCGAATGAATATAGAATTTTTATGACGAATCAGTCCAGTGCAGTTGTATAGTTAGATGATTTAAGTTAATATAGCAAATTAATTTATTTAGATGATTTAATGATGAAAACATGATCATGGGTAAATATGAGTTATTAATTGGTACGCTATTTATATTATGCATAAAGCGAAGGAGCATATAGTGCGTTTTGATCACAAAGGAGTGGATTTAGAGGGTAGAGAAGTATCAAGGTGAAATAGGCTTATGTTCATAAGCCTGCGAGGTAGCGTATCCTCTCTATGGTTTTCGATTCTTTAGGTTGAGATGATGTGTGCTATAATGTGATTATATGTGAGATGATATTAAATAATGTGCTTAAATATGCTTATAATTTAATATGTGGATTATTATGATTCTTATTAATTTAAATGTGAATGATCTGTGGAAAAAAAATGGTACGAATATGAATAAAAGACAATGGATACGATATGCAATGAAATGTAATAAATTATGAAGATCTGAATAATGTGAAATATGTCTGAATAGATTATGAAAAAAAATATCTGAATATATATGAAAAAGAGTGTCTGTGAATTCGATAAGAATGATTATCTGAAGTGATATTTGGAAATGGAATAAATGTGAAAAAGAGATTTGAAAGAAGAATATGAAATAAAACGTCCCGTTTGCTTGGTCAAATGTGTTGGGTACAATTGGCATGCCATAGGACAGCAGCGCTGCATTATCTGTGATCACTCGTCTTCTGGATAACCGAAGCGAGGATCGTCTGTTATCTGATGGGCCCCTATCTGATCTGTCTGATCTGCACCCTAATGGGTGGTCTAATTATCTGTCCGCACCCTCATGGGTGGTCTGATTATATGTCTGCACCCTCATGGGTGGTCTGATTATCTGTCTGCACCCTATGGGTGGTCTGTGCGGAGTCCTCTCGAGGACAAAATCCGCGTCTGCATCTGATTCTGTTTCTGATCTGGTCCGTGTACCCTGCCTGAAACCAAGTAGATATTGGGGCTATAAGATAAAATAATATCTGATGATTTCTGAATAAAGGATCTGTAATCTGTAATCTGTGATATATGATAATATAAGATAAAATAATATCTGATGATTTCTGAATAAATGATATGTAAGCTGTAATCTGTGATATATGATAATATAAGATAAAATAATATCTGATGATTTCTGAATAAATGATCTGTAATCTGTAATCTGTGATATATGATAATATAAGATAAAATAATATCTGATGATTTCTGAATAAATGATCTGTAAGCTGTAATCTGTGATATATGATAATATAAGATAAAATAATATCTGATGATTTCTGAATAAATGATCTGTAATCTGTAATATGTGATATATGATAATATAAGATAAAATAATATCTGATGATTTCTGAATAAATGATCTGTAATATATGATAAGATAAGAAAAAATTAATATCTGATGACTTGTGAATAAAGGATCTGTAATATGTGATATGTGATATGTGATTTGTGAAATATGATATATGATATGATTGTTGATCAGTCCTCACGGAGGAAATGATATTTTATGTTGAACGGTCCCCGCTCGGGGTAATTAACACGGAAGAATAGTATACGAAAATAAATGGTAAAATGAGAAAAATGTGATACGAAATTATATATGATGATATGCGAAATCTGGAGAAACCAAAGCTATAAGATACAATGAAAATGTTGTAGTATAGAAATAAATATATGAATATGTTATCAAGAGACCATAAGAGAAATATGACGAGGATGATATGATGAATATATATGGGTATCTGAACAGGTATGCTTTGGTGTGAAAATTCTGAGAATTTGGAATATATATATTGTAATATTAAGTCAAGATAATAAGGAAATGGCATTAAGAATGAAATCTCTGAAGAGACATGAGTAAGAATATATGGAAAAGTTGTATGACGATAATACAAATAAGTTTGATATAATGTGATTGTAAGTAATTTTGGAAATCTGTGAAATTGAAATGAAAACAAGCAAAAGATTAAAAAGGAAATAATGTAGTTATTATAGTTACTATTGTCTTAGCTGAGAGGGTTGGATTCTATAGTTTGGATATTGCTACTGGGCTTTCGAGCTCACTCCCCCTCTTTCCCCCCTGCAGGTTAGAGTCGACATTATGTCAGTGGTGTTGCGCAGCTTTGCATCTTTGGCGAGTCACTGGTGGTCAACTTGGTTTAGTAGTCGTGGCATGTTATGTAATAGTTTAATCTTTAACCTTCCGCTGGATAAATGTTAAGTTTTTAAATGTAATAGATTTTAATTATGCTTTTAAGCTAAAAAGAAAAAGGAAAAATTTCAGCACGGGTTTTCGATACTGAAACGTGACATCACTTATTCGGTGGGTTACCTACCGGGTAAGGGGTGTTACAAGTTTTGGTATCAGAGCCTAGGTTTAGGCGGTTCTGGAAAGAAGTGATTCAGTAAAGTGTGTAGAAACATGCCACATAGGTTTAATTGTCTGTTAGTACCAGTGACTCGATGCAGCTGCTTATGTCTAAAGTGGAAAGAAGTTAACAAGGTACGGGACATAGTTTCCCGTGTGACCGAGAAAGATGTTATATGGGACTGGCCACCCCATATAGCTCTAATCTCGGTAGCGTCGGTATGTGTAAAAGATTTAAAAAAAAAATTCAGGGAGGATGGGTCTGAAAATGTTGATGAAAAGTATGTCCTAATGAAAGATACTAATAAATATATGCAGATTATGAAAGAGTATAAGTAAAAGAGAAGAAAATGAGTTAAAGGAATGATATGGAAAGAAAGTAAGTTATAGACTAAGTGACCATCATGATATAAAAGTGTAACACGAAAATTCACAAAGGTATGTGGATTGTCTGATATAAGATGGATTAAGAGTCATAAAGTAATATCCTATAATGATAAACAAAAGTATAGAAATATGTGAAAGGAAATGTGTTTGGCAAAATGATAAATATTGATATGAAAACATATGAAACTATAAGGCATTATATGAATAAAACCATAAATGTGCGAATGAGAAAATGCGACGAATAAGAAATAAATGATATGATCTGAACATGTGTGCCCCTATATGGATTACATGTGTACTTCGAATCGGGCAATATGAGATATGACGTGATGTGATGGAAATATGAACTGAATAATCGTGCAAGACAATAAATTATATGATTGGAAATGTGAACTCCGTGAGAATTATGTGTGCGCTCGAATACGAGCTATATAAATGTTAGAACCGAATGATGATTCAGAAATGAAATGGAAAATGGGAATGTATGCTCTAAGCGAGCTGTATAGTATATGATAAGATATGTCTAAAAATATGAGTTTGAAATTGAGCTATATGATATAAAATGGTATTCTGGTTGAAAGTGTTGTCTGTGATCTGTAAATGTGTTAGTTATGGATAAGAATGAGTTTTGAAAATAAATATGGTTGTTGATGAATACTGACTTGATATTTGAATTATGTTGTGATTTGGTGGTTTGATTTGATAATCTGTGATTAACATTGTATCTTGTTGGTTTTGGGGAAGCACTGGTTATAGAGAAAACGCTGCCCAATTTTTGCTAGAAATTGATCAGATAAATTAATACGAAGTTGTGGTAAATAAACTGATAAGTGATAATACATGAAGAGAATGATGTTACATGATGACTTAAGAAAGGAAAAAGGGAAAAGATAAGAAGTGTTGTGAATGATAATAAAGGAAAACGTAATGAAATGATGATATGTGGAAAGTGAAATGCACCCTTCGTCGGCTATAAGTGCCCGAATAGGGACTATGCAATTGGGACTATACAATATATGATGAGTATGTGAAATATACATATGCGTGATGAATATGATATGTGCGCCTCATGTGGACAAAGAAAAGATGCAAATAACATGGAAATTACTATGTAAAGAAATGATAATGTGACAAATGTGCTTGAAATATATTAGAGATAATGATAATATTATTATGTGATCGCAAAATGTTGCTATGTGTTAAGATGTGATTATGTGATTTTGTATGTCATTCTGTGTTTGGTTATGGAAGTGAGGATACGCTATGTAGATGAGGATATAGGATGTCGTGGAATGGCATACGTATATGCGACGCTTATAGGAATGATGTAAACCCGAGGGAATTTCGAGGACGAAATTCCTTTTAGGGGGGATGAGTTGTAACATCCCGAATTATAGGCACCAATAAAAGGTTTGGATATGTGGTGAGGAATAGTAGTTAAGTTAAACCGTAAGGTATAAATTTGATACGAAATGCCGATTAGTCAATTTTCGGAAATTTCTTTTGTCCGTGTAAAATCATAAATCGAAGCTAAGGGGTAATAATTTTATAAATTACAAATTATGGCCTAGAATAATTGTTGATAATGTGAGGAATTGTTTTGGGCCATTTGAAGGTAATTAAAAAAATTTCTATCGCCGATAATTTCAGTTTTTAACGAAAACGATCGGCGAAACTTTTGAAGATATAGACAGGAATAATTTTGCCTTGAACTAGAATTTAAATGCTAAATGATGATATAAAGAGTTCCTAAATGTGATATCATATGATAGGGCAATAAAATGTTACAAGATAATTAATTTATTTAAAAACTAACTAAATAATTAAATAATGATTAGAATTCTCTAGAGAATTCTTTTGTCTATCATCAACTCCAAACCCCCCCTCATTTCAGCCACAAGCACGTCCTCCCCCTCTCCATGGAAGACCAAAAGCTTAAGCTTTTTAATTTCCAAATATTTGTCATTTAATCGGTAAATCGATCGGGGTAATCTTGTATCCGCCAGCAAATCGAGGTAGCCCTTTCTTCCTATTCTATTTTTATACCTTGAACTTGAGTATATGTTGATGTTGAAGGGCTGAAATTTCATTCACTCGGGGGTAGGAAAACTAACCGATTAAATTTCGATATATTGACGTTTACGCGATCATAGGCCTTCATTTGTCGTTGTTTGATATTTGAATTAGAAGTTTGATTACATGGATGTGATTTTGGATGAATATTGAACAGGGGGGGAGCTGAATTGATGATATTTGATGTGGAATGGTTGGGTTTGAGATAAAAGCTTGAGAAGAATCAAACTCTCTAATCTGCCGCCTCCTAGTTTGAATTATTAAGCATTTTAAGAAAGGTTAAAACTTTTGTTTAACAATTTTAAAAATAACTATATTTAGTCTTGAGGTCCCCTGAATTTTATGGATAATTTAGGAGTTCAGTTACTGCATGTATAAATTGTTAAGACAATACCGCCGGAAACTGTCAAAATTGTGGTAAACTGCCATATTTTAGTATGTTCTATCCGAATTATTCAGGGCATTTAAGATCAATGAAAACTTGATTTCATAATTTCTAAATTAACTATAAGGTGTCTCGTTGTTCTCTGAATTTTGTGACTAATTAAAGAGTACAAATACTATTTATAAAAATTGTGTAGAAAATGTTGCCAGAAACTGTTCGATTTTGTTAGTCTCTGGTAAAAGGAGAATATCTCTCAAACCATTAGAAATTTTTGAATGAATCTTGTTGGATTATAAACTATACTTCTTTGGGCATTTAAAAATATTAGGTCAAGCCTCTAAATCCTTCCGAATGAATATAGAATTTTTATGACGAATCAGTCCAGTGCAGTTGTATAGTTAGATGATTTAAGTTAATATAGCAAATTAATTTATTTAGATGATTTAATGATGAAAACATGATCATGGGTAAATATGAGTTATTAATTGGTACGCTATTTATATTATGCATAAAGCGAAGGAGCATATAGTGCGTTTTGATCACAAAGGAGTGGATTTAGAGGGTAGAGAAGTATCAAGGTGAAATAGGCTTATGTTCATAAGCCTGCGAGGTAGCGTATCCTCTCTATGGTTTTCGATTCTTTAGGTTGAGATGATGTGTGCTATAATGTGATTATATGTGAGATGTTATTAAATAATGTGCTTAAATATGCTTATAATTTAATATGTGGATTATTATGATTCTTATTAATTTAAATGTGAATGATCTGTGGAAAAAAAATGGTACGAATATGAATAAAAGACAATGGATACGATATGCAATGAAATGTAATAAATTATGAAGATCTGAATAATGTGAAATATGTCTGAATAGATTATGAAAAAAAATATCTGAATATATATGAAAAAGAGTGTCTGTGAATTCGATAAGAATGATTATCTGAAGTGATATTTGGAAATGGAATAAATGTGAAAAAGAGATTTGAAAGAAGAATATGAAATAAAACGTCCCGTTTGCTTGGTCAAATGTGTTGGGTACAATTGGCATGCCATAGGACAGCAGCGCTGCATTATCTGTGATCACTCGTCTTCTGGATAACCGAAGCGAGGATCGTCCTGTTATCTGATGGGCCCCTATCTGATCTGTCTGATCTGCACCCTAATGGGTGGTCTAATTATCTGTCCGCACCCTCATGGGTGGTCTGATTATATGTCTGCACCCTCATGGGTGGTCTGATTATCTGTCTGCACCCTATGGGTGGTCTGTGCGGAGTCCTCTCGAGGACAAAATCCGCGTCTGCATCTGATTCTGTTTCTGATCTGGTCCGTGTACCCTGCCTGAAACCAAGTAGATATTGGGGCTATAAGATAAAATAATATCTGATGATTTCTGAATAAAGGATCTGTAATCTGTAATCTGTGATATATGATAATATAAGATAAAATAATATCTGATGATTTCTGAATAAATGATATGTAAGCTGTAATCTGTGATATATGATAATATAAGATAAAATAATATCTGATGATTTCTGAATAAATGATCTGTAATCTGTAATCTGTGATATATGATAATATAAGATAAAATAATATCTGATGATTTCTGAATAAATGATCTGTAAGCTGTAATCTGTGATATATGATAATATAAGATAAAATAATATCTGATGATTTCTGAATAAATGATCTGTAATCTGTAATATGTGATATATGATAATATAAGATAAAATAATATCTGATGATTTCTGAATAAATGATCTGTAATATATGATAAGATAAGAAAAAATTAATATCTGATGACTTGTGAATAAAGGATCTGTAATATGTGATATGTGATATGTGATTTGTGAAATATGATATATGATATGATTGTTGATCAGTCCTCACGGAGGAAATGATATTTTATGTTGAACGGTCCCCGCTCGGGGTAATTAACACGGAAGAATAGTATACGAAAATAAATGGTAAAATGAGAAAAATGTGATACGAAATTATATATGATGATATGCGAAATCTGGAGAAACCAAAGCTATAAGATACAATGAAAATGTTGTAGTATAGAAATAAATATATGAATATGTTATCAAGAGACCATAAGAGAAATATGACGAGGATGATATGATGAATATATATGGGTATCTGAACAGGTATGCTTTGGTGTGAAAATTCTGAGAATTTGGAATATATATATTGTAATATTAAGTCAAGATAATAAGGAAATGGCATTAAGAATGAAATCTCTGAAGAGACATGAGTAAGAATATATGGAAAAGTTGTATGACGATAATACAAATAAGTTTGATATAATGTGATTGTAAGTAATTTTGGAAATCTGTGAAATTGAAATGAAAACAAGCAAAAGATTAAAAAGGAAATAATGTAGTTATTATAGTTACTATTGTCTTAGCTGAGAGGGTTGGATTCTATAGTTTGGATATTGCTACTGGGCTTTCGAGCTCACTCCCCCTCTTTCCCCCCTGCAGGTTAGAGTCGACATTATGTCAGTGGTGTTGCGCAGCTTTGCATCTTTGGCGAGTCACTGGTGGTCAACTTGGTTTAGTAGTCGTGGCATGTTATGTAATAGTTTAATCTTTAACCTTCCGCTGGATAAATGTTAAGTTTTTAAATGTAATAGATTTTAATTATGCTTTTAAGCTAAAAAGAAAAAGGAAAAATTTCAGCACGGGTTTTCGATACTGAAACGTGACATCACTTATTCGGTGGGTTACCTACCGGGTAAGGGGTGTTACAAGTTTTGGTATCAGAGCCTAGGTTTAGGCGGTTCTGGAAAGAAGTGATTCAGTAAAGTGTGTAGAAACATGCCACATAGGTTTAATTGTCTGTTAGTACCAGTGACTCGATGCAGCTGCTTATGTCTAAAGTGGAAAGAAGTTAACAAGGTACGGGACATAGTTTCCCGTGTGACCGAGAAAGATGTTATATGGGACTGGCCACCCCATATAGCTCTAATCTCGGTAGCGTCGGTATGTGTAAAAGATTTAAAAAAAAAATTCAGGGAGGATGGGTCTGAAAATGTTGATGAAAAGTATGTCCTAATGAAAGATACTAATAAATATATGCAGATTATGAAAGAGTATAAGTAAAAGAGAAGAAAATGAGTTAAAGGAATGATATGGAAAGAAAGTAAGTTATAGACTAAGTGACCATCATGATATAAAAGTGTAACACGAAAATTCACAAAGGTATGTGGATTGTCTGATATAAGATGGATTAAGAGTCATAAAGTAATATCCTATAATGATAAACAAAAGTATAGAAATATGTGAAAGGAAATGTGTTTGGCAAAATGATAAATATTGATATGAAAACATATGAAACTATAAGGCATTATATGAATAAAACCATAAATGTGCGAATGAGAAAATGCGACGAATAAGAAATAAATGATATGATCTGAACATGTGTGCCCCTATATGGATTACATGTGTACTTCGAATCGGGCAATATGAGATATGACGTGATGTGATGGAAATATGAACTGAATAATCGTGCAAGACAATAAATTATATGATTGGAAATGTGAACTCCGTGAGAATTATGTGTGCGCTCGAATACGAGCTATATAAATGTTAGAACCGAATGATGATTCAGAAATGAAATGGAAAATGGGAATGTATGCTCTAAGCGAGCTGTATAGTATATGATAAGATATGTCTAAAAATATGAGTTTGAAATTGAGCTATATGATATAAAATGGTATTCTGGTTGAAAGTGTTGTCTGTGATCTGTAAATGTGTTAGTTATGGATAAGAATGAGTTTTGAAAATAAATATGGTTGTTGATGAATACTGACTTGATATTTGAATTATGTTGTGATTTGGTGGTTTGATTTGATAATCTGTGATTAACATTGTATCTTGTTGGTTTTGGGGAAGCACTGGTTATAGAGAAAACGCTGCCCAATTTTTGCTAGAAATTGATCAGATAAATTAATACGAAGTTGTGGTAAATAAACTGATAAGTGATAATACATGAAGAGAATGATGTTACATGATGACTTAAGAAAGGAAAAAGGGAAAAGATAAGAAGTGTTGTGAATGATAATAAAGGAAAACGTAATGAAATGATGATATGTGGAAAGTGAAATGCACCCTTCGTCGGCTATAAGTGCCCGAATAGGGACTATGCAATTGGGACTATACAATATATGATGAGTATGTGAAATATACATATGCGTGATGAATATGATATGTGCGCCTCATGTGGACAAAGAAAAGATGCAAATAACATGGAAATTACTATGTAAAGAAATGATAATGTGACAAATGTGCTTGAAATATATTAGAGATAATGATAATATTATTATGTGATCGCAAAATGTTGCTATGTGTTAAGATGTGATTATGTGATTTTGTATGTCATTCTGTGTTTGGTTATGGAAGTGAGGATACGCTATGTAGATGAGGATATAGGATGTCGTGGAATGGCATACGTATATGCGACGCTTATAGGAATGATGTAAACCCGAGGGAATTTCGAGGACGAAATTCCTTTTAGGGGGGATGAGTTGTAACATCCCGAATTATAGGCACCAATAAAAGGTTTGGATATGTGGTGAGGAATAGTAGTTAAGTTAAACCGTAAGGTATAAATTTGATACGAAATGCCGATTAGTCAATTTTCGGAAATTTCTTTTGTCCGTGTAAAATCATAAATCGAAGCTAAGGGGTAATAATTTTATAAATTACAAATTATGGCCTAGAATAATTGTTGATAATGTGAGGAATTGTTTTGGGCCATTTGAAGGTAATTAAAAAAATTTCTATCGCCGATAATTTCAGTTTTTAACGAAAACGATCGGCGAAACTTTTGAAGATATAGACAGGAATAATTTTGCCTTGAACTAGAATTTAAATGCTAAATGATGATATAAAGAGTTCCTAAATGTGATATCATATGATAGGGCAATAAAATGTTACAAGATAATTAATTTATTTAAAAACTAACTAAATAATTAAATAATGATTAGAATTCTCTAGAGAATTCTTTTGTCTATCATCAACTCCAAACCCCCCCTCATTTCAGCCACAAGCACGTCCTCCCCCTCTCCATGGAAGACCAAAAGCTTAAGCTTTTTAATTTCCAAATATTTGTCATTTAATCGGTAAATCGATCGGGTAATCTTGTATCCGCCAGCAAATCGAGGTAGCCCTTTCTTCCTATTCTATTTTTATACCTTGAACTTGAGTATATGTTGATGTTGAAGGGCTGAAATTTCATTCACTCGGGGGTAGGAAAACTAACCGATTAAATTTCGATATATTGACGTTTACGCGATCATAGGCCTTCATTTGTCGTTGTTTGATATTTGAATTAGAAGTTTGATTACATGGATGTGATTTTGGATGAATATTGAACAGGGGGGGAGCTGAATTGATGATATTTGATGTGGAATGGTTGGGTTTGAGATAAAAGCTTGAGAAGAATCAAACTCTCTAATCTGCCGCCTCCTAGTTTGAATTATTAAGCATTTTAAGAAAGGTTAAAACTTTTGTTTAACAATTTTAAAAATAACTATATTTAGTCTTGAGGTCCCCTGAATTTTATGGATAATTTAGGAGTTCAGTTACTGCATGTATAAATTGTTAAGACAATACCGCCGGAAACTGTCAAAATTGTGGTAAACTGCCATATTTTAGTATGTTCTATCCGAATTATTCAGGGCATTTAAGATCAATGAAAACTTGATTTCATAATTTCTAAATTAACTATAAGGTGTCTCGTTGTTCTCTGAATTTTGTGACTAATTAAAGAGTACAAATACTATTTATAAAAATTGTGTAGAAAATGTTGCCAGAAACTGTTCGATTTTGTTAGTCTCTGGTAAAAGGAGAATATCTCTCAAACCATTAGAAATTTTTGAATGAATCTTGTTGGATTATAAACTATACTTCTTTGGGCATTTAAAAATATTAGGTCAAGCCTCTAAATCCTTCCGAATGAATATAGAATTTTTATGACGAATCAGTCCAGTGCAGTTGTATAGTTAGATGATTTAAGTTAATATAGCAAATTAATTTATTTAGATGATTTAATGATGAAAACATGATCATGGGTAAATATGAGTTATTAATTGGTACGCTATTTATATTATGCATAAAGCGAAGGAGCATATAGTGCGTTTTGATCACAAAGGAG
Source organism: Salvia splendens (assembly GCF_004379255.2). Classification (NCBI taxonomy): domain Eukaryota; kingdom Viridiplantae; phylum Streptophyta; class Magnoliopsida; order Lamiales; family Lamiaceae; genus Salvia; species Salvia splendens. Next base: position 8,979,653 of record NC_056035.1, on the reverse strand, counting down.
TGGATTTAGAGGGTAGAGAAGTATCAAGGTGAAATAGGCTTATGTTCATAAGCCTGCGAGGTAGCGTATCCTCTCTATGGTTTTCGATTCTTTAGGTTGAGATGATGTGTGCTATAATGTGATTATATGTGAGATGTTATTAAATAATGTGCTTAAATATGCTTATAATTTAATATGTGGATTATTATGATTCTTATTAATTTAAATGTGAATGATCTGTGGAAAAAAAATGGTACGAATATGAATAAAAGACAATGGATACGATATGCAATGAAATGTAATAAATTATGAAGATCTGAATAATGTGAAATATGTCTGAATAGATTATGAAAAAAAATATCTGAATATATATGAAAAAGAGTGTCTGTGAATTCGATAAGAATGATTATCTGAAGTGATATTTGGAAATGGAATAAATGTGAAAAAGAGATTTGAAAGAAGAATATGAAATAAAACGTCCCGTTTGCTTGGTCAAATGTGTTGGGTACAATTGGCATGCCATAGGACAGCAGCGCTGCATTATCTGTGATCACTCGTCTTCTGGATAACCGAAGCGAGGATCGTCTGTTATCTGATGGGCCCCTATCTGATCTGTCTGATCTGCACCCTAATGGGTGGTCTAATTATCTGTCCGCACCCTCATGGGTGGTCTGATTATATGTCTGCACCCTCATGGGTGGTCTGATTATCTGTCTGCACCCTATGGGTGGTCTGTGCGGAGTCCTCTCGAGGACAAAATCCGCGTCTGCATCTGATTCTGTTTCTGATCTGGTCCGTGTACCCTGCCTGAAACCAAGTAGATATTGGGGCTATAAGATAAAATAATATCTGATGATTTCTGAATAAAGGATCTGTAATCTGTAATCTGTGATATATGATAATATAAGATAAAATAATATCTGATGATTTCTGAATAAATGATATGTAAGCTGTAATCTGTGATATATGATAATATAAGATAAAATAATATCTGATGATTTCTGAATAAATGATCTGTAATCTGTAATCTGTGATATATGATAATATAAGATAAAATAATATCTGATGATTTCTGAATAAATGATCTGTAAGCTGTAATCTGTGATATATGATAATATAAGATAAAATAATATCTGATGATTTCTGAATAAATGATCTGTAATCTGTAATATGTGATATATGATAATATAAGATAAAATAATATCTGATGATTTCTGAATAAATGATCTGTAATATATGATAAGATAAGAAAAAATTAATATCTGATGACTTGTGAATAAAGGATCTGTAATATGTGATATGTGATATGTGATTTGTGAAATATGATATATGATATGATTGTTGATCAGTCCTCACGGAGGAAATGATATTTTATGTTGAACGGTCCCCGCTCGGGGTAATTAACACGGAAGAATAGTATACGAAAATAAATGGTAAAATGAGAAAAATGTGATACGAAATTATATATGATGATATGCGAAATCTGGAGAAACCAAAGCTATAAGATACAATGAAAATGTTGTAGTATAGAAATAAATATATGAATATGTTATCAAGAGACCATAAGAGAAATATGACGAGGATGATATGATGAATATATATGGGTATCTGAACAGGTATGCTTTGGTGTGAAAATTCTGAGAATTTGGAATATATATATTGTAATATTAAGTCAAGATAATAAGGAAATGGCATTAAGAATGAAATCTCTGAAGAGACATGAGTAAGAATATATGGAAAAGTTGTATGACGATAATACAAATAAGTTTGATATAATGTGATTGTAAGTAATTTTGGAAATCTGTGAAATTGAAATGAAAACAAGCAAAAGATTAAAAAGGAAATAATGTAGTTATTATAGTTACTATTGTCTTAGCTGAGAGGGTTGGATTCTATAGTTTGGATATTGCTACTGGGCTTTCGAGCTCACTCCCCCTCTTTCCCCCCTGCAGGTTAGAGTCGACATTATGTCAGTGGTGTTGCGCAGCTTTGCATCTTTGGCGAGTCACTGGTGGTCAACTTGGTTTAGTAGTCGTGGCATGTTATGTAATAGTTTAATCTTTAACCTTCCGCTGGATAAATGTTAAGTTTTTAAATGTAATAGATTTTAATTATGCTTTTAAGCTAAAAAGAAAAAGGAAAAATTTCAGCACGGGTTTTCGATACTGAAACGTGACATCACTTATTCGGTGGGTTACCTACCGGGTAAGGGGTGTTACAAGTTTTGGTATCAGAGCCTAGGTTTAGGCGGTTCTGGAAAGAAGTGATTCAGTAAAGTGTGTAGAAACATGCCACATAGGTTTAATTGTCTGTTAGTACCAGTGACTCGATGCAGCTGCTTATGTCTAAAGTGGAAAGAAGTTAACAAGGTACGGGACATAGTTTCCCGTGTGACCGAGAAAGATGTTATATGGGACTGGCCACCCCATATAGCTCTAATCTCGGTAGCGTCGGTATGTGTAAAAGATTTTAAAAAAAAAATTCAGGGAGGATGGGTCTGAAAATGTTGATGAAAAGTATGTCCTAATGAAAGATACTAATAAATATATGCAGATTATGAAAGAGTATAAGTAAAAGAGAAGAAAATGAGTTAAAGGAATGATATGGAAAGAAAGTAAGTTATAGACTAAGTGACCATCATGATATAAAAGTGTAACACGAAAATTCACAAAGGTATGTGGATTGTCTGATATAAGATGGATTAAGAGTCATAAAGTAATATCCTATAATGATAAACAAAAGTATAGAAATATGTGAAAGGAAATGTGTTTGGCAAAATGATAAATATTGATATGAAAACATATGAAACTATAAGGCATTATATGAATAAAACCATAAATGTGCGAATGAGAAAATGCGACGAATAAGAAATAAATGATATGATCTGAACATGTGTGCCCCTATATGGATTACATGTGTACTTCGAATCGGGCAATATGAGATATGACGTGATGTGATGGAAATATGAACTGAATAATCGTGCAAGACAATAAATTATATGATTGGAAATGTGAACTCCGTGAGAATTATGTGTGCGCTCGAATACGAGCTATATAAATGTTAGAACCGAATGATGATTCAGAAATGAAATGGAAAATGGGAATGTATGCTCTAAGCGAGCTGTATAGTATATGATAAGATATGTCTAAAAATATGAGTTTGAAATTGAGCTATATGATATAAAATGGTATTCTGGTTGAAAGTGTTGTCTGTGATCTGTAAATGTGTTAGTTATGGATAAGAATGAGTTTTGAAAATAAATATGGTTGTTGATGAATACTGACTTGATATTTGAATTATGTTGTGATTTGGTGGTTTGATTTGATAATCTGTGATTAACATTGTATCTTGTTGGTTTTGGGGAAGCACTGGTTATAGAGAAAACGCTGCCCAATTTTTGCTAGAAATTGATCAGATAAATTAATACGAAGTTGTGGTAAATAAACTGATAAGTGATAATACATGAAGAGAATGATGTTACATGATGACTTAAGAAAGGAAAAAGGGAAAAGATAAGAAGTGTTGTGAATGATAATAAAGGAAAACGTAATGAAATGATGATATGTGGAAAGTGAAATGCACCCTTCGTCGGCTATAAGTGCCCGAATAGGGACTATGCAATTGGGACTATACAATATATGATGAGTATGTGAAATATACATATGCGTGATGAATATGATATGTGCGCCTCATGTGGACAAAGAAAAGATGCAAATAACATGGAAATTACTATGTAAAGAAATGATAATGTGACAAATGTGCTTGAAATATATTAGAGATAATGATAATATTATTATGTGATCGCAAAATGTTGCTATGTGTTAAGATGTGATTATGTGATTTTGTATGTCATTCTGTGTTTGGTTATGGAAGTGAGGATACGCTATGTAGATGAGGATATAGGATGTCGTGGAATGGCATACGTATATGCGACGCTTATAGGAATGATGTAAACCCGAGGGAATTTCGAGGACGAAATTCCTTTTAGGGGGGATGAGTTGTAACATCCCGAATTATAGGCACCAATAAAAGGTTTGGATATGTGGTGAGGAATAATAGTTAAGTTAAACCGTAAGGTATAAATTTGATACGAAATGCCGATTAGTCAATTTTCGGAAATTTCTTTTGTCCGTGTAAAATCATAAATCGAAGCTAAGGGGTAATAATTTTATAAATTACAAATTATGGCCTAGAATAATTGTTGATAATGTGAGGAATTGTTTTGGGCCATTTGAAGGTAATTAAAAAAATTTCTATCGCCGATAATTTCAGTTTTTAACGAAAACGATCGGCGAAACTTTTGAAGATATAGACAGGAATAATTTTGCCTTGAACTAGAATTTAAATGCTAAATGATGATATAAAGAGTTCCTAAATGTGATATCATATGATAGGGCAATAAAATGTTACAAGATAATTAATTTATTTAAAAACTAACTAAATAATTAAATAATGATTAGAATTCTCTAGAGAATTCTTTTGTCTATCATCAACTCCAAACCCCCCCTCATTTCAGCCACAAGCACGTCCTCCCCCTCTCCATGGAAGACCAAAAGCTTAAGCTTTTTAATTTCCAAATATTTGTCATTTAATCGGTAAATCGATCGGGTAATCTTGTATCCGCCAGCAAATCGAGGTAGCCCTTTCTTCCTATTCTATTTTTATACCTTGAACTTGAGTATATGTTGATGTTGAAGGGCTGAAATTTCATTCACTCGGGGGTAGGAAAACTAACCGATTAAATTTCGATATATTGACGTTTACGCGATCATAGGCCTTCATTTGTCGTTGTTTGATATTTGAATTAGAAGTTTGATTACATGGATGTGATTTTGGATGAATATTGAACAGGGGGGGAGCTGAATTGATGATATTTTATGTTGAACGGTCCCCGCTCGGGGTAATTAACACGGAAGAATAGTATACGAAAATAAATGGTAAAATGAGAAAAATGTGATACGAAATTATATATGATGATATGCGAAATCTGGAGAAACCAAAGCTATAAGATACAATGAAAATGTTGTAGTATAGAAATAAATATATGAATATGTTATCAAGAGACCATAAGAGAAATATGACGAGGATGATATGATGAATATATATGGGTATCTGAACAGGTATGCTTTGGTGTGAAAATTCTGAGAATTTGGAATATATATATTGTAATATTAAGTCAAGATAATAAGGAAATGGCATTAAGAATGAAATCTCTGAAGAGACATGAGTAAGAATATATGGAAAAGTTGTATGACGATAATACAAATAAGTTTGATATAATGTGATTGTAAGTAATTTTGGAAATCTGTGAAATTGAAATGAAAACAAGCAAAAGATTAAAAAGGAAATAATGTAGTTATTATAGTTACTATTGTCTTAGCTGAGAGGGTTGGATTCTGTAGTTTGGATATTGCTACTGGGCTTTCGAGCTCACTCCCCCTCTTTTCCCCCTGCAGGTTAGAGTCGACATTATGTCAGTGGTGTTGCGCAGCTTTGCATCTTTGGCGAGTCACTGGTGGTCAACTTGGTTTAGTAGTCGTGGCATGTTATGTAATAGTTTAATCTTTAACCTTCCGCTGGATAAATGTTAAGTTTTTAAATGTAATAGATTTTAATTATGCTTTTAAGCTAAAAAGAAAAAGGAAAAATTTCAGCACGGGTTTTCGATACTGAAACGTGACATCACTTATTCGGTGGGTTACCTACCGGGTAAGGGGTGTTACAGATGTTGAGATGTGAGATGATGAAGTATGTTGCGAACATAGAGTGCTTATGTTGTAGACTAGATTGTGTATGCGCGAATCGTAGTTTTAAGTTGAAATAATCTATCACTTTCCCAACTGACAAAAATGAACGAGAATCTGAAAATGTGGGACGAATCCCCGATTTGTCAAAAATACGAGGCAAGGAGATCGAGAGTGCGAATGGAGGCCGGTGAACCATGAAACTTTTTTTATTCTTGGAATGGCGTGAAACGTTGGAGCAAGTTTGATATGTGAACTATTTTACTATTTCCTACGTTTTCCCTGAACGACAAGAACAAAAGAATACGAGGAAGATTTCAAGAAGATGAGGATAGAGAAGACGAAATGAAGCTTCAAACACGAAAATGTGCGAGACAAGAAGAGCTGATGCTAAGTGATGTAGCTATACAATGACAAGAGATCATACTCGCGATGCAAATTAATATAACATTATCTCGCATAATATTGCTAAAAGTGGCGACACGATGGAGACGACCTTTATAGCAGACAAAGAAGCACGAGGATTAAAATGTTTTACGAGAAACGCGCTTACAGCATGCCAAGAATATTATTAAAATACAACTAGCAACTACAATGTTAATTAAACGACATGAGGAAGCTGCTTGGAAGACAAGATGATGGAGAAATTCTATATTCGAAGGACGTAAGCAAATTTCGGGACGAAATTTTTGTTAAGATGAGTAGATTGTAACACCCGACTTTTTTGTTTATTCTCGAAAGGACATCGTTACGCATCTGAAAATTTTTCGCCTTTATTTATTTGTCGAAAGAAGTATTTCACTTTTAGAACCCAATTGTTATGAGTCCAAAATACATTTTTATTTCTTCCTTTTGAGCCCAATTTTGGAAAAGCCCAACATAAGACCATACCCGATATGCTTCTTCCCAAATCTTTTGTTCAAATCTGTTTCCTTAGAAATAGGAAGCAATAAAAAAAAACAATTTCAACCATGTATATATATTCACCCCACACGTCACCCAGTAAAAAAAAGAGAGAGAAGAAACCTAGAGAGTTAGAAAGGAGAGAAGTGGGCGGCGCCGATTGCCGCTGAGGTAGTAGGGCGAAGACGATGACGAAAGCCGAGCTGAGCGACGGTGACGGCGGTGCTGGAGTTTCACGACGGCGTAGCAGCGGACAGCAGATACAGAGGCGGCGGTGAGTGGCTATTGACGAGCAGGCCCGGTGCTGAGTCACCGTGACCAAGCCGAGAAAGAGGAGGTTGATGGGGTTCAATTCAGATTCTCTATTTTTGCGGCGGACTGAGAGCAGCAGCGGCGAGCGGACTGCGCAACCCACGAACCGAACAGCAGCGGCGGTGGGAGAATCGAGCGACGTCTGCGGTGAACAGGCTGACCGACGGGCAGCAGCTGACGACAACCGATCTGGACCGCGACGGCAGAGCTCCTCCACTCCGACAGCGATGATGACCGATCTGGACCACAACGGCAGTGTTGCTCCACTCCGGAGCGACGGAGGAACAACGGCGGATGCCACTACACGAGCAGCAGACAGCAGCAATGTCACGAAGGAGGGACAGCAGCAGCGCGAGGAAGGCATTGACGGAGACTCGCCGCAATTCAGATCCGAACGGCGGTGCTTGATGCAGCAGCTCGCGTCGGCGAAGAATGGTGGCAGCGGCGGTGCCGAGTTTTGCCGGAGAGAAGATTTTTGAGAGAGATGAGAGACGGAGGGAGAGATCGAGAAGAAGAAAGGGACTTCAAATTGAGTTCACTGTCCGCGTAAGTTGAGAAAAAGTGAAAAAGCTTTAGTCCTTGTTTTATCTAATTTTTTGGGCCATATTAATAAAATGGAATATTGGGCCTTATTGATTTAATTCTTTGGGCCTAATGCATTACTTAAAATATTTGGGCCTACTTTATTGATAAGGAGTTAGAGTAATGGAAGATTGGGCCGGAGTACTTTAAATCTATGGGTGACTTCACACACGCTTTTCGAGGACAGAATGACACACAAGTTAAAGCTTTAAACGAACGAGGTGGGCTTTCTTTTTAAATAAGGGCTATGCCCTAAGTATATTTTTATGTGAAAATGATATGAATATTTGTCATGCCGTGTTTTGTTTTATTCTATGGAAACCTATCTGATGTGGCTTTTGCCATCAATGGATAATCGAATTCGGGTCTGTCTAGGGAGTGAGTCCCTATTCAGGCTAGTGTACACCTATGGAGATCGTGAGCCGTCTTTTGGGTCGGCCGGTCTAGTGACTTGGAATGTGGCCACGTTCCTTGTCATCAATGGATCAGATATGGTAGACATCTATGGGAAAATGACTGCAGTCACGAGTTTTACGATGGAAATGATTTTAGTGTCTTGGGAAATTTCTAAAGTTAAAACCCCAAGGTCACTCAATGGTGGCATGATAAATACTTTTTATAAAATGTTTTCGGCATGAGTCCACTGAGTGCATCAAGTACTCAGCCCTGCTTTTCTTTTTAAAAATTGCAGGTTGAGCTTGACGGGTGCGGTGGGTTTTGAGCAAGACCGTTGAAGAAATTAAGTGTTTAGAATGTGTCATGTCTTCACACGTGGCATATTCATTCTCTCAAAAGCTTCCGCTAAATATTGTTTCTTTTGAGTTGTTGATTGTTGAGATACTCTGATTTTATTCGAGCTATTCTCATTTGTTTTGAGCTATGGTCGATTTGTGTTGTTTTCCCCTTTCTTCCCCGTTTCTTTAATCCTCCCCTAGTCACGATCAACCGTGTTTTCTATCCTTAGGAAATGCGGGCGTGACAAATCTAAGTTTTAATCTAGACCGCGTGATTTAAAAAATGTGTGGTCCAGATTTAGTTATAGGGTTATTACGGAAATTGAGGTTATCATTATAACGCACCCCTATATATATATATATGCTGCATGCACGTGCCAGACAAGAAAAACTTAGCGCATGTAGACGTCACCACGGTTCGGAACCGCCGGTTCCGGTTCAAAAAAATAGGTGAACCTGAACCGGCCCGGCCAAGGATCGGCGGTTCACGGTTCAGGAACCGGAACCGCCGGTTCACTTGAACCGGCGGAACCGCCATTGCATGTCCTATTCCGGGCCGGTTCGGCGGTTCAAAATTTTTTTTTAATACATTGTGAATTTGTAATTCTAGTAAAAAATGTAAATATATTTGTATAAATAAAATTAGAATAAAGCGATGTACAAATGCAATGCAATTTTATTGATACAAATTATAACTTTAAAATTGCAAATTACAACTTTAAAATTACAAATTACAACTAAAAATTTACAAATTCCAACTTTAAAACTACAAATTACAACTTAAAATTTACAAATTACAACTTAAAAATTATAAATTACAAAAGACTTAAAGTCTTGATTACAATTTACAAATTACATATTCGAAACAAAGGGGAAAAAATAAAGGAAAAGGACTTGAGCTCAACTTAAATTTAAAATTTAAGTTGAGATGCCTACGTATCCTCAATGCTCAATTGCATTTTGGAATCAAAGTCCACGTAGCTCTCTTACCTTGCTTACCTATTTGGCTTGATCGTAGGAATTGGCGGCGCGCCTACTCTTCTTCGTCGGGGAAGTAGTCTTGGTCGGGTTGTACTACTTGATGTTCCAATCCGGTTCTTGGTCTCTAATTTCGGCGGAGCACCAATCATCAAGTAACATGGTGGCTTCCATGTTTTTCCCGGTGAGTCTACTTCTTCTGTCGTCCAAGACGTTGCCTCCGACACTAAAGGCGGACTCGACGGCGACAGTGGAAGCCGGAACCGAAAAGATCTCCTTGGCCATTGATGCAAGGATGAGAAAATCTTTCTCGTGTGATCCCCACCAATCTAGGACGTCGATTTGTTGGGGAAATGGACCTCCTTCTTCCTCATTGAATGAAAAGTGTGAGTCAAAATATAAGTCTAACTCACTTGTCGAATTTGCCGTCCTTCCTCCGCTGCTAAAGCCGTATAGGTCCGCCAATTGGGATTGGGCGTCGGGGTCATCAACTTGGAAGAAGCCAAAGTTATGTGTTTGACGGGGGTCTAGGTCTCACTTGGTGGGTACGGTTGTACTTGGTTTCGTAATCATGAAAGAGAGCCCGCAAGTCGAACTCAAAAGTTCTTTGGAGGCTTGGGAGGTGGGGGATGTTTATTTGGAATGTTTGGGCTAGGTTTATGTAGTTGTCGTCGTCCTCATCAGTTTGCAAAGCTCGGAGTGGTTCAAGATCAATAGAATCCAAATTGTTGTAATAAAATTCTAAAATTTTGAAAGTACTAACTAGTTTTCACTTTGGATCCAAAACTTTGGCAAGCAAAAAAACCGTGGGGATCTCGTTGAAATACTTGAGCCATTTTCAACCATATAATATAAAACACACATTAACTCAAGATTGTTTGTGGAATTTTTCATTGCAGTTTTTAAACCAAGTGGTATGATCATGCAATGTTCTAAAACACGAACGGATGTGCAATAATACACACCCGATAACTCAATAGTGGCATTTCGAAAACCTATGAATAACTTAAACAAGCTCATGCTTTGATCCCAACAAGAAGATGTTAGATATAAATCATCAACAGGGTAAGTTCTATAAAAATCAACTAAATATTCTATATGCTCCAATGTAGATTGCAACATATCATATGTGGAGTTTCATCTAGTAGACACGTCTAAAGTAAAAGTTGTGTACCTTATTTTCTTCGAGTGGCAATACTTCTTCCACGCCTTGCCAATTTGAGGCTTCCAGTGGATCAAGGATACAACTGTAGTAATAGGTTGAATATGTCTTTGCCATAAAGACAAAACATCTTGTACACATAAGTTTAAAATATGACAAATACATCGTTGGTGAAAATACTTACCACTTATCACCGGGGAGCAAGCCGCAATTAAATCGGCTATACTTGCGGTGTTAGCGGTTGCGTTATCAAAACCAACCGAAAATATCTTGTTGCATAACTCATACTCATTCAAAACTTGAATAATTAAAGATGCAATTGCTTGTGCGGTGTGTGGGGAAGGAAATTGTCTAAAACCAATTAAACGTTTATTTAAAGACCAACTATTGTCTATAAAATGACATGAAATTCCCATGTAAGAATTTCGTTGGAAAGAATCCGTCCACACATCGGAGAAAATATTAACTTTGTGCCCCAAGGTGGAGAGGAATTTTCCAACCTCTCGTTTTTTGTCAAAAAACTGACGGTTGTTAGATCTTTGAGCAGTATAGGGGGGAATTCTCTTTGTAGCAACATTAAAAGCGGTTTGCATAGTAACTTCATATTTTTGTCATTAAAAAAATTGAACGGCAAATGTTTCATTGCCGCCCATCTTACCATAGCATCGGTAACATTTTCGGATCATATTTAAATAGCGGCGTACCTGTTTGAGACGATGAGCCGGCGGGGAAGTTTATTTGGCTTTGGGACTTAGTATGCCCATATTCCACGGGGTGTTTTGACTTCAAATGGCGATGGAGAGTACCATATCCCCCACCGATAACAAATGGATAGACTTTATCGCAATAGTTGCAATATGCTCTGAACTCACTTGTCTCCACGGTAGTGGTCAGATCATTAGGATTTGAAATTAACACCGGGGCCTTCTTGAAATGTTTGGTGAAAATCTCGGATTTCAACTTGGGAGGCATCTTTTTCTTTTGTCGTCCTGCGGAAGGAGGAGGATCGGCCTCCTCCTCATCATTGTCGCCAACTTGGCCGGTGCTAGAAGGGGGGAATTGATGCGATCCATCATCGCCTTCGTCCGACTATAGATTCACATCGTACTCGAAACGCGAAGCCGAATGTGAATGCCCCCCTTGTTGGTCGTCGTCGGCGAGGGCAAGTAACAAGGCCGCATTTCGATCTTCTTCCTCCTAGAAAAATTATACAACTAAGTAAAAATACTAACACAAAAATAAAACACATAGACACATAGATGTTGAAAAATGAAATTATGAATTTAATAAAAATGAATTAACAAAAAATTAAAACATATTATAACTTACTTGAGCTCGAAGAGCGGCTAGCCTTCCCACCTCCTCCGCAACTTGTGCTCTAGAAGGGGCACGTCGACGACGAGTATCACTTTGATCTTGGGCAATTCCCTTGCCCCGATCACCACCACGACGAGATGAAGACATGATATAAATATTTATGGAAATTGAAAGTGGAGAATAGAGAGTAGTGTGATTGTGTGAAGATGATAACGTGAACAACGTGAGAGTAAAGTATGAGCGCAAATAACGTAAACAACTTGAGAGAATGAGGATGGAGAATAGAGAAATTGAGATTGAAAGAGAAATTCTTATTAACACAAGAATGAGGTGAGTAGAAATGAAGAGGATGGGGGTATTTATAGGGGAAAATTGTGATTAAATTTTTTTTTTTTTGAAAAAAACGGCCGAACCGCCGGTTTTGGGTGGAAACCGGCGGTTTTTCGTCGATTTCAAAATTCAAAATTTTAAAAATACCGTTGGAACCGCCGGTTTGCCGCCGGAACCGGCGGTTTTTCGGCCGAAACCGGCGGTTTCCGTCAACGGTTTCTGACCAAACCGGCGGCTGCGGGAGCGGTTTCTGAAAAGGCTAGGAAGTAGGCCTGAAAAGGTGTCGGGAGGTGTCGGGAACCGCCGAACCGGCTGTTCGGAACCGACGGTTCCGGCGAGACCGACGGTTCGGAACCGCCGGTTACGGTTCTTCAAAATCTGCAAACCTGAACCGGCCCGGCGGTTCGGGCGGTTCCGGTCCCGGTTCGAACCGCCGCTGACGGTTCCGGTCCCGGTTCGAACCGCCGGTGACGGTTCCGGGCTGGTTCGGTTCGGTTTGGAGACCTCTAAGCGCATGCTTTAATAATAGTATTATCAATCTTCAATTAAATCTTGTGTATCATATTTAAAATTTATCAATAACAATTGAAATAGTAATAAAATTTAATTATAAAAATGTAGTAGGCGAGTATTCTGGAATCTGGAGTGCGCCTCCATAATTTTTTTTTTTACTTTGGGCTGATGAAATTAAAATCACAATTGAATTTTTAATTGAAATTTGATCAATGAATTTCCCATAAGTTCAATTTTTCCTTAAATAAAATTTGACGTGACACGTAATATAATTAAACAAAACAATCAACATAAGAAGCGCTTTTAATGAAGTGTAAATGACATTATTTTGTGTTTTACTTGGTTTTAAAATCTCTCATACATTACATTTTACAGACATTCTAAATCATATTCAAATTTATACAACCAAATTTTAAATTCATGGAAATTATCAAATTTTGTAATTTTAGGAACCGATAGTTCTTTTATGTTTAATATCCAAGAGGCAAGAGTCTATATAATTAATAGGGTAATTGACGATAATACTACAGAAAGTAGGGCATTCTTAGCATGACTTTTAAATTTTTATAATTATAATAGTACTACAACACAACATTTCACCAGGATAATGGTGAAATTATAACTAGGCCCAAAAGGTGCACTAGTATTTTTCCAAGACAAAACCTAATACATTGGGGGAAAATATTTACATAAAGAAAGTAGCAAAACGTTGGTGATCATTTCCTCTTTTTGTCATCTGGCTTGACAATCTGAACAGGAGCTGCTGGTATCCTGATCCACCATTCCTTCAACCTTCTCATCCCTCTTTCAGTATCTTCCCTTCTCAGCGGCATATATCTCGTGAAATACTCCAGAAAACCCATCAAGATCACATATCTCACTGGCACAAATACAAGTCCCAAAGCCATTGCAAACAACACCACACTCAGCTTATCCGTCGCCTGCCATTCAAAACACAAATCTCTTTGTTACAGCAACAACATCTAGTTTTACAAGAGCGGCATTGCCCAAAAGAACATACCTGTGGTGCAACAGCAAAAAGAAGTGCTCTTATTTTTAGAAGAGCGACATTGCCACTTTGGATTAATGACTCAATTTGCGATATTGCTTCTTGTAATAGTAGCAGCTGCTCCACTGCATTCTTACTAGGAGGAGCTACAATTTTGCATGCCTCCAGTTGTCTTCTTCTCCAAAAATATTTGCGCCACAGCATCACGAGTGCTATAAATACCAAAATGGATGGTACTAAGTACTTGCTCCAACCCCTGAAAGTTGTAATGAGCCTTTTACATACAGTTACAACTTGCAACGTATATGGTACAACCCCATTTTTTAGATGCTACACAATTTTAAGCAAACAACTCTCTTTATAACTACTCAAATTGCCTAATAATCACTAACAAGTCTATGAATACATGTCTGAAACCTTTGCCTCAGCTATATCATATGTTTAGAGATCAGAGGAGAAAATAAAATTCAGCTGATCATTAGAGGATTCCTATAGCTTATAACCCAAGCAGGAGAACCAAAGAATTTCTCTTAGTGGGCTGAGGACTAAAAGAATTTTTGGGAACAGCATGCCCATCTCATATAAACAACTTAGATCAACAAAGAATCCAATTCTAGAATTTTGGAGATCATTTTCTCATTTCTTCCTGGAAAGTATGACTCAAGCAAAAGCGGGCATCTTCTTAAATCCAGCGTTTAGGAACAAAAATAATTTTAAAAGAAACAAGCAAGATTGTGCGTAAGCTGTAATTATTAACTACAAGAACTTTGCCTGAGAGCATACTGAATAAAATGGTTCAAACAAGACATGCACACAGGGACATGATGGTAATTGATCAGTTGAGTTTTTGCAATTCAAACGTTTTTGACAGCCTGTGACTCGAAGTGGCATGATCTTGTGCAGTCTATAGAGTAATAGTAGTGCAGCAGTGTAAGAGAAAGATATGATAGTGTTTCTTACCTAACTATCAAATAGCTAAATATTACCACAAACATCAATGACTTGTAGGGATCGTTCCAGGAAGCCAGACGTTCAATCCGGCTATATATCTCAATAACTGGGAAGAGCAACTCCTGCAGACAAACTGCTATCATTTATCAGGGAAAAAGCAAGGAACAAGATACATATAACCCAAGAACGGTATACACATAACCGACCAAACAAAGTCATATTATCTACTTCTATCAACTATTGGAGGCATTCTCCAAGAGGAAATATGATCTCATATTCTTATGATATGAAGAATAATCACTGTTAAATTTTCTTTCATGAGTTTTGTCATCAGATGAACACATTAACTGTAAGAAACGGGGTGGAATTTAGGCAGCATTTACTGTCTGTGGCATTTGGCAGAATCTTCTCTTTAGTTTTCCCTTGTACTTACTTTCCATCTTTTACATGTTTAAGCAGCTGAAATTTAATACTCCAGTATAACTTCTCTGCCACAAAAAACTTTTTAGGAACACTAGTCCATCTAAAATGGAATATAGCTTTCAAAATAACCATTCATGTGACGTAAAACTCTGACAATTAATTAAGACTTGTTAATCAATACCTTCCTGATAAGGCAAAAAAGAGATTACCAAATTTTAATCACCTAGAAAACCGTTGGAGAAGCATCATTGACTAAAATATAAAATTAATAGCTTACAGCATCATACACATTATATATTTGCCAGCAAAGTGGAGAAAAAGGTTCACTTATATGCTTAAACGGTTAGACCTGCATCGAGAAAAAAGAAGGAAAAAAGAATGTAACTGGAAAATTAATGTAATAAGGGAACCTTCATCACTGCTACATTTGTATCGATCCCTTCAACTTTCACTTGATCCACAGTGGCTTGAGCAGCTTCAGCCTTTCCAGTGTTCTGTTCCAACTGCTTCACGACAGCTTCTAGAGGATTTGCTACACCAACATGAAGATTCCCAGCAGGATATGTTGCTTCTACATTTACTTCTCCCTCTTTCGGTGAAACAATTCTTAGTCTAATAAGCGTCAGAAATGCAACAGGGAATATGGGCTGTCTATTTGCATTTGGAGAAACAGAAACCTCTTGTTGGCCAGCACTAGGAGTTATGAGGGCAATTTGACTCGCTAGAGTTTCTATTATCATATCTCCCCCTGGAAGACTTTCAGCCAAGTTAAAACACAACAATGCTTTGTAGTTGGACAATGCGATGCGGAAGGCCTCTCTAACTGCATGAAACTGAAAAATTCCAAGAATCGCCCGAGCAAGCACTTCTGATTGCTGATTTCCCTTTAAACTATATTTCCTATTGAACCTGTGGGCACGTAGAATCTCCAGACATATATCTAGCCAATAGTCTCTCCTCGAGCAACCTTTGAATTCAGGAAATTCCAGATACACAGGCTCTGCTCTATACCAAAACTAGAGTCAAGACTCACAATATAATTATATTATTTAAGAATACATGTATATTTTGTAAATGAGTTAGAGACCATACGTGGTTGTTGACTTGTACATAACAGCTTTATCAAAGAGACGAGCACCCAGTGGTCCAGTTAATTCAGGCTTTACAACTTGTTTCATGTCAGTAGCTAGATCGTATTTTACAGCTTTGTCATATAAACCAACGCCAGGCTCAAAGTAAAGAGCATGGTTTGTTAATGTCAACCGCCCTAAAATGGTCAAACAAGATGGGCAGCCAATATAATATAAGACAATGGTTCAATGTTAGATAGTGAACATTTGAAATATCAAAACTAGACTAAATCAAATAATTATACGCAACATAAATCATAGTGCAAACCTTTAAAGTTAAAAATTGTGAAATCATCTAACAATTACTTATTTTTCTAAGTAGATACATTCAGATATTCATTATCAAGTAAGTACAAATAAAACAATACCATACAATGCACAGTCGTTAAAGAAATAATTGAGAATATAACTGTTCTGTCTGAGGTGATACTCTTTTTTCCTGGGTGATTCATTCAGATATTATCATATTACATAGAATCTTAGGCAGTTGCAAACGGCCTATAATGGTTTTGACCAACTTAATCAGGTCCAAAAGGAGACGTTACAGCTTACCTGGCCATGCAGACATGCCAATATGCTGTAAAACTGGCTGTGTAGGAACTGTGCCATCAACATCTATAATAATTTCATCATCAGCAAGTGAAAGAGCGGCAATGGCCTGTGGTCCCAATGCATTTTGTGCTGACTTTGCAACCCTGCACCACAAGTAGGAGTCACTAAGAGTTCCAGAACAGACATAATCAGCAATCCATCCCATTTTCAGCTAAAGCCCAGATGAAAAGATACATGCACCACACTGTAAATATTTATAAAAAAAATTAAATTAAAAAATATGCAACTTGGGGAAATTATCAATGCTTTGCTTTAAAAGAAATGTGAAACAACAAGTTATCAGGGTGCATACGATGCAAATAGTTTTAAGCACATTTGTTTTTGCTGTAAAGTACTCAATCAAATGAGGGCAAGTTGAGAGATTCTAGCATCTACGCATCACTAAAGGTAGTTTTGTTATCTTTCAGTCGTTAAATTTTGATAGAAAATACTGAGATGAGATTCATTACAGGGATTATATCCATCTTTGATTCTTTAAACTTCAACAAATTAACCCAACTACTTCAGTTCTGCTACGAATCAAGTTCTTTAAAAAGATCAGGCAAAGCAAATACAAAGAACATGGAGGAAGTTAGATAAAGGAAGTGATGCATACTTATCAAGACTCCGAAGGTATTTGTCGTATTTCAGAAAATGAAGTCGGGAACCTGAAGAACTGGTCAGAACATCAAAAAGATTGTGAACCGTGGTTACATCTGCAATAATTGGACAGGCAGGAGCTATCCGAGCAAAAGCCTCTGGCCCAACAGTTTTCTTGTCATCAACCTTATGTTTGCAATAACATAATTGACATAAATGGTGCTGGTAATATGATATAACAAATTCATAAATAAAAAATTTCCAGAACATATGTAGCATGAGTTTCTTAATAGTCAATACTAACACTGAACTCATTTGAGTGATAACCACCTGAAAAGCCATTTTGGTTGAATTGAAATAAAATAATGACCAACCATCTTCACCCTCCACGTCCTGATTGCTGCAAGATGCTGTTTCCTGCAATTACATATTACTCATGAGACCAAAAGTGATAGCGAACTGACAATAAAACAGGAATTCACTTCACACACCCACCCTCTTGTGAAAAGTGTAAATAGTGGAGTACTCCATTAGTACAAAACAATTCAAACAATCATCTGATAGACATTATACTTTTGGCAAAGAAAATATTAGTTCCAATCGTACTTTATCTATGAGGTTACTATCAACACCAGGATCATCCCATGCGACCATCATATCAAATGTCAGGTGGCAAAATTCCTTGTCAGTTAAATAATTGGGTTTTGTGGTGGCCAAATGTAGTGCTTTATACGAGCAGAATTCAAGGAAGTTCCTAGCATAGGATGGAGGTTGCCTAAGATTATCAGGTAGCTCAACATCGAATAGGGCCTGTAACTCTTTGGCTGATATGCCAAGAATCCTGCAAGGAATTCATAGAGTTAGAAATCATTCTTCATATATACAGCACTCGTGCACAGCACATGGAATCAATGAAGTGTTATCTAAGGAACAGTAGAAACAAAATTATGCAGTATTACTATATTAGCTGTACTTAATGGCAATGATTCAACCAGCACCATGGAATCATCTTCGAATTGATGAAGGGAATTCGCAAGTGAAGTAAAACTTACAGGCAAACATAAAACAAATAATGTACAACCCCTTTAAAGATAACATAATATAATGCTATCCCTTGTCATACATTAATGTGTTGATACAAAGAAACATAGTGCCAACACACAACATGTGTGCCAATACAAGTATTCACGTGTTTTTTAAACCCTATCAACTATAGAATATATCTAACACACTACAAAAGATCATGTTCATCACTATTCCATTTCTTGTGAGAAAGAAATAAGAGCAGAGAACAATCATACAAAAATAGTTGTATATTTTCAAAACAACTCGAAGTTGGAGTCACTTGAATTTGTGTTACATAGCTTCATCTTAGGGTATCACTGTTTTATACTATAAGGGCAAGAAATTGCATTGCATTGAGAATCAAATTAGCGAGACTAGCCCAAATTACCGCGACGATTGTATGATCATGTTAAAGTAATTGCAAGCAATGCTTTGCCCGAGAGAAATGACACCACCGTACAACGCACAAGCATATCAGGGAACAACAAAATCTACCATTCCAGGTGTATTCAACATAGAATGCCACAGAAGGGTGAGAAACAAAGTCGAAATCAATTACTTGGAGCAACGAGAAACAACGGAGTTGGTGTGAGCTGCGAGAAAAGGAAGCGGCGGATTGTCGTTGGGCGGGTTCTCGGCAGCGGCGGCGCTGGTCTTCTTTGAGAAAATTGATTTCAAATTCCAGAGACTGTCGTTCTTTGCCGCCGGTTCTGCATTCTCCTTGTCCATTGATCTCGAAATCGTCCGCGGAAATAGAAAACCCCCAAGTTTTTGAGGATTTGGTTGCTGATTTTCAGTTTATTTTGCCGACTCAATCACACAGATTCTTTTCTTCGTCATTCACATTCCTAGTTTACCATCATTTTTATATAGAATTCTAAAAAATAAAATCTTTATTTCTAAAACAAAACACTTCTTGGGGAGATATTATATACTCCCTTCGTCCCCAAATAACCTGCACTTTAGGTTCCGCATGAATTTTAATCCAAAATTGAGAAAGTAAGAGAGAGGTAGAAAGAAAAAATAATAAAAATATTGTTAGTAGAGAATTGGTCCACCTCATTCGAGTAAAAAGAGTTTTTAAAATTGAAAAGTGCATATTCTTGTGGGATTGACTAAAAAGGAAAGAGTGTATATTCTCGTGGGATGGAGGGAGTTGTATTTTTTAAAATTTTGAAAAGGCTGTACAAAAGAAAAATATGATACTAAGGAGTACTAATTAGTAGTAATTTTTTTATATATTTATCAGTTCACCTTCATCATTTGGAATTCATTGCTACTATTTAAGAAAAATATATACTAGTACTTTTATGAAAAGGTATTTCTTAATTTATTCATTTTTTTAGAGATGTTCTAATAAATTAAACACATTCACAATATAGATCACCTTAAGTAATATCTTCTCATACTTTTTTAATACACTAAGGTGATATTTGATTTCCTCAATAGAAATATACTACTCCACCAATTTGATCACGAGGTATAACCTTGTTAACCGACCAACCCCTGATACAACTATCAATCAGATACTACTATAATAAGAAAAGTGAAAGAAGTGGTACGTATGTACTCCTACTGCCGCAAAAATATTTCATGTGACATGAGACTTTATAAATAATTATTTTACAAACATTTCATGTTCCAGTTTATGTAATGTTATAATTAAAAAATTCAAGTCCTAGTACATATTTGATTTAAAAAAATATTTCAAATAGAGTGAAACATTTCAAAAAAGATAAATGTGGCATTTAAAAGTGGGAGTGGATGAAGTATTTTATGAATAAGGATCTCAATGCACACGTATCACATAGAAAATCCATAGAACGTCGTGCATTTAGTTTCTTACAATTTGCGCGTTAACGATTTGTCCAGTTTAATTATAAACTAAAAATATCTTACGCATCTCTTATTTAATGATTGGAGAATCAGAAGCATATAGCTTTAAATTTACAAAGACACTGCTGCATCCCGAAAAAACTCGCTACAAGTCTACAACAATCAGCCGGATTTGAGGAAAAATGTCTTCAAAGAAGTGTATATATTCTCTTGTTATGCTAACTCGGTCTGCGCAGAGCAAAAAATGGTGCAATAGATGCAGCATCAAGATGCCTTGGCTGAATCATCACTTGATTTTGTTTCCTCATCCTCTTCAGATTCACCGACCATCTTCTCTAGTGAATCCAAACCCCCAACTTCTGAGACAGTGTGCAGCCTAAGCTTTTCGGCATCCCCACTGAAAAAAGGTTTAGAGAAAGAGGTACAGCTCTTTAATGGCACTGTCCCTGATGGTAAATCACAATTCGTGCTTGTTTAAATTTTTGGAAATGCTACTTACTCTGTCACACCAAATGCTGTTTTTACGTTTAAGGAGCTGTCTCTGGAACAGAACTCGGGAAGCTAATCAAGGACACAGGAAGAGATCATCAGCCAATGCAATGACATTAACTTCAATCAACTTATTACTACATCTGATCTGACTATTGTACTTGTACCCACCACATATGTGTAGTGTTGGCAAAATGTTAAAGTGATATCAAGACGAAGATGAAGGATGACTATGGGTTTATATATCGAAGATCAAATGAATGAAAGGCAACAATCATTTCTAACATATTCTCATAGGCAAATGAAATGCTGCTGCGATCGAAGTAGAAGTTTACCTCGGACAGATAATAGATCTTTCCAAACAGAGCTTGCACTGCTAGTTTCCTTTTGAATCCTTTTTCAGAATATCCTGATATATCCATGACCACCGGACCTGAAGATGCATGCAAATTCTAGATCAGTTAACGAACTTGGTGAGGATCAATCAGCTGTTATAAATCTAAATCTTGGTAGATTGGCTTCTTCAAGGGCTTAAGGAACTAGGGTACTAGTTACTAGGAAAAGAAGAGAAGAACAGTTCTACCCTAAAATGATCATTCTGCTCTACAACCTCCAGCATGTCAAACTTGACCAGCAATTCAGCTATCACTCACACACACAGTGCTAGACGATATTTGTGTAAGTCTCATCGACAGCTATGAACAAGTTCAGATATTTTTTAGGTAATATGCAAAATTAAAGCTGTATATACTATTGCATTGGTCTAGAAACAAGAGAGGTTCAGATGATAATTAGCAAAAAGTTCACATATGGTTACCTTTATCGTTCACGATCCTTCCTGAAATCTCATTTAGAATGCCAGCCACTTCAGAATCCTCCAACTGTGTTTCTTTCCTGAGGTGGATCAGATTTGCTATCAGGTCTGGATTAAATGGTTTCTCGTTCAACACATAACGGATGTATTTACGCAAAATCTCTTTCATGTCAAAACCTGTCTGCAAATACAACACAAAAAATAGATGAAGCAGTTTGCATGGCACACATGGTTCTCTATCAACACACTTGATGGGAAACAAATGACTGGGGTATGTAAGTACTACTATATTTTAGCTGGCACTCCCAGGGAAAATTGTACTAGTATTAATTGATACCAACTGCTGGTGGAATATTTTTTTACTTTTAAGGGGACAGGGAAAATGTCTCATGGATTCCAATAGGGTGTTTCTCAGATTACAGAAACTTCAATGAGCATGGGTGGAGGTGTAAACTGAATTAAGTTTCGACTTCCCACTCTTCTAAAAAAGATTTAAACAGTTTTATGGAAATAACTTATTCATGGATTATGCTTGCTATGTGTGACTCACCTTTTGCATCAGTTCCTTCAAAGCTGACTCGTTTACTTCACCCATTCCCTTAGCAAACAGCTCATCCAGAGATATGCATAGCATAGCATTTTTGTTGACCTGAAAATTTCTAATCTTGTCAAGCAAACAAACATGTACAGTACACAATATATATTTTCATAGAGCATCACTACTTCTAAACAAAGCATATTACTGACAAGAATGGCTAAGTGAATGTAATAAATCACTTTGCTTATGACTATATGTTAAATTAGTTACACAGCTACATGCAGATACAAAATTGTAATAATGGAGTGCTCATTTCAGTTGGAAGAAGCTCGGCTAGAAAGGAGTTCGGTAAGCTCGGCTTACCGAGCTGGAACTAGCCTGGAACTAGCCGAGAAGAAGAAGGCAGAAGAAGGAAGCTCGGCTTTGAGCTGGAACTAGCCGAGAAGGAAGAGTTCGGTTGTGAGCCGAGAAGGAAGAGTTCGGTTGTAAGCCGAGAAGGAGTTCGGTCTTGAGCCGAGGAAGGAGTTCGGTCTTGAGCTGAGGAAGGAGTTCGGTCTTGAACCGAGAAGGAAGAAGCAACCTAGCCGAACTAGCCGTTGGAGCAGCAGTTAGTTAGCTGAGATGTAGCGGTTATTCTTCTTGCTTTCTTGATTCTTCTTGTAGTTAGTTAGTAGCAGTTGCTACTTGATTGTAGAGCTTTAAATAGCTCACCGTGTATGTAGTTTAGAGTAGAGTTCAATCAATAAAGAGTTTTCCAGTTTCTCTCCAAGATTATCATCTTCAATACTCAAAGTGTGAGTGTGTGTGTTTCTGCATTGTGTGATCTCATACAACAGTGAGTGTGTGTGTGATCTTCTTGAGTGTGTGAAATCCTTGTGTGCGTAAATCCCAACAAGTGGCGCCGTCTGTGGGAAAGGGATATTGAAGCTGATTTGCAGAGGATCAAACGGTTTCAGAGATGGCAGCAAGGCTTGATGCAGAAAAATTCACAGGCAAGAATGATTATAGCCTGTGGAAGATGAAGATGAAGGCGGTTTTGATTCAACAAGGCTTGGCCGCAGTTCTTGCAAAACCAGAGGAGAAAGGAAAGGCTCCAGTGCTTGATGATAAAGCTCAGGCAAAGATGGAGGAGATGCAGCTCAAGGCACATTCTGCAGTGATTCTGTGCCTTGGAGATAAGGTCTTGAGGGAAGTTCAAGAAGCCAAGACTGCGGTGGAGATCTTGGACAAGTTAGATGAAGTTTACTTGGCCAAATCCTTGGCTAACCGGCTGTATCTCAAGAAGAGGCTGTATGCCTATAGTTTTTCTGGAGATAGGTCCATCATTGAGCAGCTAGAGGAGTTCAACAAGATCATTGATGACCTGGGATCTGTTGATGTCAAGATTTCAGATGAGGATAAGGCCATTCTCACATTGAATGCCTTGCCTAGCTCGTATGACCAGCTAAGTGATGCAATTATCTATGGAAGAGATAAACCTATCACCTATGCAGAAGTCTATTCAGCCTTGATGGCCAAAGAACTCCAGAAGACAGCCAACAGAGGCTCTGCAAGCTCCAATGTTCAAGCTGCAGAGGCCTTGAATGTGAAGAAGTTCAAGAAGCAGAACTTCAAGAAGAAGTTTGAGGGCTCTAAACCCTCAAGTTCTGATGCTCAGAAGGAAACCAGAGCTTGCTATTGGTGCAAGAAACCTGGACATTTGAAGAAAGATTGTCATGCATGGAAGAGAAAGATGGCCTCTGAGGGACACAACCAATCTGATTGTGTGGAGAGTGCTGATCCCCCGGCTCAACTTATGAATATTAGTGACAGTGGGGTCAGTCACAGATGGATAATGGACTCGGGGTGCAGCTTCCATATGTGCCCCAATAGAAGCTGGTTTCATGATCTTCAAGAAGCATCGGGTACGGTTGTTCTTGGAAACAATCATATTTGTCAGATCAGAGGAATAGGGAAGGTAAAGCTAAGCCTACAAGATGGCTCTATAAAGATCCTAACTGGGGTGAGGTATATTCCAGAAGTGAAGAGGAATCTCATCTCATTGGGAATGCTGGAGCAGAAAGGGTTCACCATATTGATGAGTCAAGGAAAATTGTTTGTTAAATCTGGAGATGCAGTGATGATGGAGGCTGACAGAGAGCATATTCTCTATTATCTGAAGGCTAAGGCTGTTGATGGAGAAAGCAATGCAGTGTCAGATGATTCCATAATGCTATGGCACAAGAGATTGGGCCACCCAGCTGAAGGAAGCTTGAAAGAACTCATCAAGAAGGGTCTGATCTCTGGAGATTTCAACAAGATGAACCCCTGTGAGCAGTGTATACTTGGAAAGGCTAAGAAGGCACCCTATCCTACAGGTATTCACTCTTCTACAGCCCCTTTAGACTACATACATAGTGATCTTTGGGGGCCTTCACCGGTGTGTTCAATTGGTGGAGGAAAGTATTATCTAGCTATCATTGATGACTATACAAGGAAGTTGTGGGTATATATTCTTAAAGAAAAATCTGAAACACTCACAAAATTCAAGATATGGTGTAAGGAGGTTGAGCTAGAGAAGGGTAGAAGTGTTAAATGCTTAAGAACAGACAATGGCATAGAGTTCTTGTCTGCTGAGTTTGATCTGTTTTGTAAAGAGAAGGGTATGAAGAGGCACCGGACTGTTCCTGGTAATCCTCAGCAAAATGATGTTGTGGAGAGGATGAATAGGACAATCCTAGAGAGGGTGAGGTGCCTGCTTCTTGGTTCTGGTTTGAGCAGCAGGTTCTGGGGTGAGGCTGTGTATACAGCAGCCTATCTCATCAATAAATGCCCATCTACTGCCCTAAAATCTGAAACCCCTGATTACATGTGGTATGGAGCTCATAGTGACTACTCAAAGTACAAGGTGTTTGGGTGTGTGGCCTATGCTCATGATAGGCAAAGCAAGCTTGAAGCTAGGGCTCTGAAATGTATTATGTTGGGGTATCAGAGGGGTGTTAAGGGGTATAGGCTCTGGTGCATTGAGCCCGGTAAGCAGAAGGTCTTGGTGAGTAGGGATGTGGTGTTCTTGGAGGATCAGATGCCATTCCTGAAAGATAAGCTGGACTCCAATGAAGATGAGGGTGATTTCTTCAAGGTGGAGCCTGTGGGGGTTGGCCTAGGAGCAGGTGGAGTTATTGACTCAGGGAGTGAGTCTGATTCAGATAAAGAAGAGGCTCCAACTCAGGGCAACCAGGCTGGTGAGTCTATATCAGACTCTATCAGAGACTATCAGCTTGCAAGGGACAGAGTTAGAAGAGAAACAAGGCCACCAACAAGGTTCTCTGATGTTGTGTATTATGCTCTGTGTGCAGCTGAAAGTATTGATGGCGCAGATCCACTCACATATAAAGAAGCTATGCAGAGTAAAGATAGAGAAAGATGGATTGAAGCCATGAATGAGGAAATAGAGTCTTTACTCAAGAACAAAACATGGATTTTGGTGGACAAATCCAAGCTGAGTACAGATGGTAAGGAAAGGAGGCTGGTAAGCTGTAAGTGGTTGTTTAAAAGAAAGATTGAGACCACTGATAAGGATAGAGTCAGGTTCAAGGCAAGGCTGGTGGCTAGAGGCTTTACACAGCAGGAGGGAATCGATTTCAATGAAGTGTTTGCACCTGTTGTGAAGCACACTTCAATTAGGATCCTATTGGCTGTGGTGAATCAGCTTGACTGGAAGCTACAACAGCTTGATGTGAAGACAGCCTTCCTAAATGGAGATCTAGAGGAAACTATCTTCATGGAACAGCCAGAGGGCTATGTGAAGATTGGAGAAGAAGGCAAGGTGTGCCTGTTACAGAAAAGTCTTTATGGACTTAAGCAAAGACCAGATTTGGCACATGCTATCTCAGTGACTAGCAGATACATGGCTGACCCGGGGAAGGAGCATTGGAATGCTCTTAAGTGGATATTGAGGTACATGAAGTCAACTAAGGACTGGGGGATTGTCTTCAATGGCTGGGAAGGTGAATCTGAGGAGGTTGTGCAGGGCTATTGTGATGCAGACTATGCTGCAAACCTGAACAACAGAAAGTCCCAAACAGGTTATCTTTTCACCATGTTTGGAACTGTAATCAGCTGGAAATCAGGTCTGCAAAGTGTTGTTGCTCTCTCAACAACAGAATCAGAGTATATAGCTCTCACTGCAGCTGTACAGGAGAGTTTTTGGATTCAGGGAGTGATTTCTGACTTTGGTTTTGACCAAAAGACAATGGTGATTCATTGTGACAGCAGCTCAGCTATGTGCTTGGCTAAACATCCGGGTTTTCATGAAAGGAGCAAGCACATAGACATAAAGTTGCATTTCATTAGAGATGAGATTGAAAAGGGGAGAGTGAAGGTAATTAAGATTAACACCTTGCACAATCCGGCTGACATGCTAACAAAGTCTCTAGGTAGAGACAAGTTTGATCATTGCAAGAAATTGATCAATGTTTGTGCAAGAACTGAGATGAGCCCTCAGGTGGAGAATTGTAATAATGGAGTGTTCATTTCAGTTGGAAGAAGCTCGGCTAGAAAGGAGTTCGGTAAGCTCGGCTTACTGAGCTGGAACTAGCCTGGAACTAGCCGAGAAGAAGAAGGCAGAAGAAGGAAGCTCGGCTTTGAGCTGGAACTAGCCGAGAAGGAAGAGTTCGGTTGTGAGCCGAGAAGGAAGAGTTCGGTTGTAAGCCGAGAAGGAGTTCGGTCTTGAGCCGAGGAAGGAGTTCGGTCTTGAGCCGAGGAAGGAGTTCGGTCTTGAACCGAGAAGGAAGAAGCAACCTAGCCGAACTAGCCGTTGGAGCAGCAGTTAGTTAGCTGAGATGTAGCGGTTATTCTTCTTGCTTTCTTGATTCTTCTTGTAGTTAGTTAGTAGCAGTTGCTACTTGATTGTAGAGCTTTAAATAGCTCACCGTGTATGTAGTTTAGAGTAGAGTTCAATCAATAAAGAGTTTTCCAGTTTCTCTCCAAGATTATCATCTTCAATACTCAAAGTGTGAGTGTGTGTGTTTCTGCATTGTGTGATCTCATACAACAGTGAGTGTGTGTGTGATCTTCTTGAGTGTGTGAAATCCTTGTGTGCGTAAATCCCAACAAAAATAAAGGAGAAAAGTCAGCATATCACAGGCAGAAGGTGATTTGCATCTTGGCTGGACCATCAGTTCTCTATTGTACAGAACTGAAGCACCACATCCATAAGCCTTGTATATTTTCTGACTGTTTCTGCTTCATACTAGATATTGTAGCCCTTCCACTTCTTCTTTTCATTCCTCTTAAAGAGAAAGGTAGAACCGGTTCAAAAATTCCCTTCTGGTCAGAGGACAGGATCAGCATTTACTATTCGGCTGTGTGTGGTAACAACAACTACTGAGCATATCTCGAGCCAAAATAAGTTGTACTAGGCTATAAGCCTATGGCAGTTGGGTTGTCAAATACATGGAGGTCCAATCCAGTTGAACCAATCTCCGAATGTGATTAAGTGAGAGAGGCTTATTCCAGTTACCAATATGGGGCGGAGATATTGAACGATTCGGAATATAATACTACTAATCTACCAAAAACTCACGCATTGCATACTGTACTCATCATTTGTCATTGCACCAACACAAGGATTTTAAATTTTGGGTATTCTACCATTAAAAACAGAGAGAGAACATGCTACAGTTAAACAATCTACACATAACCATCATTGGTTACCGTTCTAGCAAACGCCAGTACAGTTATCACGCAACAATTGCACTCTGATAAACACAAGGTACGCATTGAAATAAAGAAAAACAACATAAAATTGAAACCGCGCAAGAGAGGGGAATGCAAACCAACCAATTTGCGGCGTTTCTGTCGAGGGGAATTGAACTTCCTGACGGTCTTCACGACGGCAATGATGAAAGTGACGCCGAGATAAGCCATCGGGATGGCCAGCATCCACGGGAGCGAGCTCTGCCCAACGCGCGGCCCTGGAATGGTCTGAGTGACAGAGCCAGT
This sequence comes from Salvia splendens, assembly GCF_004379255.2. Lineage (NCBI taxonomy): Eukaryota > Viridiplantae > Streptophyta > Magnoliopsida > Lamiales > Lamiaceae > Salvia > Salvia splendens. The sequence goes on along the minus strand of NC_056035.1, from coordinate 8,951,671 downwards.
GAACTCGACCAAATCCAGAGCCTTCTCCTGTATCCACGGAAGGTCCTCCTCCACTTCCTCCTCAGCTTCCTTCTTCGTATCGATGTTGTTGCTCTTGCCGCTACTGGCCACCGCTCTTACTAATACCGGGCGAGAAGGAGCAGAGGATAGCGTCAATAACGGAAGTGTAGGACCGAATTGGAGGGCGAAGGGTGTGCGATTGGAAATCAAGGATAAGGGTTTGGGGAATGGGGAAATGGAGGAGTCGATTGAAGTGCGGGAAGAGGTGCAGCAAAAGCTGCCATTGCAAGTGGTCATGTTGAGTGGAGATAGAGATGATATTGGATGATGTCGGATTTCAACGGTGAGAAGCGGCGGATTGAAGAGTAGAATGCCGACGAGGCGGGCGGACTTGAATCGGCGCAGGCTGCCGTCTAGTGTATGGGGTGAGGCGAGGGTTATACCTTCTAGAATCAGTACAGCTATAGCTATTCATTAATGTAATTTCGACTTCATTTCGATGTTAATTTCATTTTCTGATTTTCATGTTAACGTTTGATAGACATAGACTGTATGCTATTCCCTTCACAATCATGAAAAATAGAAATATTTTTATTTTTACTTAATTTTCTTTCTTTTATGAGTAATATTAATCTCTCCAGTCAATATAATTATTTTTGATAATTTAATAAAAAGGTAAAGTTATTTTGAATTTATGCGTGATGCGAAAAATGCATTTAATGTTTAGAATATTTAAACCAATCAAAATTAAGAGTAAAGATGTGTTACGGACGTCCTCCGTAACATGACCGGATGGCGATCTTCGCGCGAGTTGCTGTGACCAAACCTTCGACGTGCCCGAAGGAAAGCTCACGATTTGCCGGTTCTCGGACGTTCTCCGATGAGCAGCAATAGGGAACGATAATATGCTCGTTGCACAAGTCAATTTTAGGGAAAATATTTCATTGATTCATTGATTGCTTGATACAATGATATAATCTCTCCTATTTATAATACTAGAATACTAATACCCTAACTTAATGAACAAGAAACAAATATCTAAACAAATATGGGAAAGATATCGTGAATAAATGAAAACTAAATAATTGGAAGATCATAAGAGATATGATCGTATCAACTCCCCCACGGTTGAAATCCACCTTGTCCTCAAGGTGGAAACCACAAAGCAACGACGAGAGTTGAAAGCAAAAGCTTTGGCGAGGCGTCGCCTCCTGGATCAAACACACACCGAACAGCTGAACGTCTCCCTTTTTCACCTCCATAAAAAATCAACAAAGGTAGACTAATGTGGTCGTCCAAATTCAACGCTAAAATGGAAAGTTCTGCCACATAGTCACGAATGCTCAAACACGGCGTGTTATTTCGCAGAGGAATCAACCTTGCATCGGCGTCGAGCGATAGTAATCGAGGATTCATGCTTGTAATATCACTGACATTCACATCCACATAAACACAAGCAAGGTCTTGCAAACTGGTGTGAGCCCCTCCTTTCGTAACCAATTCTTCCGTTTTTAATGGAAGTTCATCCTCAAACAACCTTCGCTTCTCTTCCTCTACGGTTGCCCTTTCTCTTGCAATACCATCTTCCAACAAAGACTCTTTCTTTCTACTAAAAATGGGGTTGCACGACAGAGAGATCACGGCTGGTGGAGAGGGCAAATTGTCTAACAATTCTTTCTCCTCCTTTTTCAACGAGCTCGGGACAACAACTTGTGGATGTGGATTAACGGCCAATAAGGGAGATGTCACGGGCAGTGGTTGCAAGGGTCGGTAAGCCCCTGGTGAGACGTAGGGCGGCAGCTCTAAGGATAATGCCGGACTTGACTGTTGTGGCGGGTGATCTGATTGCCTCGGCGGCGGCGTTGCATCCGCAACAGGCAGTGGGGCTGCCGAGCGGCGGTTACCTGGTGGCAGCGGCGGTGGTATAGACCGCGAGGGTTTGTATTCGTGCCGCCATTGGTGATACTCGGCATGGGGATTTCGTGGGAGCACGTCCGACGAATAGGGTGGGTGCCTTAAAGTCGAGGTTGTGTTTTGCCTCGGCTGCTCGTATGAAGACTCCAAGTCGGTGTAGGGCGACTTCCGGTATAGCGGTGGTTCCGGCAGCGGAGGAGCACGAGTTTCTCTAACACGGTGACTGGATGTTTGGAAGGACGGATCCCAGCCAGTTGGACGACGCCCAGGCGCTCCCGAATCGAAATCTGCATAGGGTTGTCGTCCATACGCTGCTTTTGACGCATGCAAATTTTTCACACGGCGATCGATTTCTTCATATCGTGATTCCAGCCTGCACTCTAATTTGTCAAATCGGGCCATGATCTTCTCTAGCCCGGCGGAGAAAATCTCGCTCGATCCCGGGAAGGCGCGCGACGGATTGCTGCCTTCCGGATTATCGCGCAGGGACAGCCCCGGTTGACTATCCCCGCGGCGGGCCATCGCCGACAAGCGACGCGACGGATCGGGGGGATCCAAGTGGAGTGAGACGTAGGGTGATTCTGGATCAGGCCACGACGGCGGACGGAGTACTTTCACCCGGCTGCCCGGAGGGTCCCAACAGGTTACACGGCGAGGTTGGACCGGCTAGTAGGGACAGAATGGCTGTGTGTCCTGAGGGAAGTTGTATTGACGACGGCGGCAGCCGGCGTAGTCGTATGACATGTCGACGGACTGAAGCGTGGGTGTGGTAGAGATGGTGGTGATGCGGTTGACTTTTTTTTTTATATTGGTGATTTGTTTGGGGGATATGGATGAACGAAGACGGAGGATGAGCACGGGATGAAAGCACCAGTTGTTACGGACGTCGTGACCGGATGGCGATCTTCGCGCGAGTTGCTGTGACCAAACCTTCGACGTGCTCGAAGGAAAGCTCACGATTTGCCGGTTCTCGGACGTTCTCCGATGAGCAGCAATAGGGAACGATAATATGCTCATTGCACAAGTCAATTTTAGGGAAAATATTTCATTGATTCATTGATTGCTTGATACAATGATATAATCTCTCCTATTTATAATACTAGAATACTAATACCCTAACTTAATGAACAAAAAACAAATATCTAAACAAATATGGGAAAGATATGGTGAATAAAGGAAAACTAAATAATTGGAAGATCATAAGAGATATGATCGTATCAAGATGATGCTTGCCAAGAAGACAACAACAACAATATTGTTAAGGAAGTGGCTAATGCTACCCAAAAGGTTGTTGATCCTGAGATTGAAGCTGAAATTCCCTGAGGAGGAAGATGTAGAGATGCGGGTTGCAAGCCATCATCAAGTTCCTCCTCTAAGAGGCAACACCATTAGTTGTTACTCTCGGTTGTCAACTAGTTTTGAACATGCAGGGATATTGAACATTAACCTCGTCTCATCACATCTTACATTTAGCCATTATTTATCTTATGGGAGTGTTTGGTAAGGCTAGATAAGGTAAGATAGTTGAGTTGTCAACCTTAAATGGGCATTTGGTAGCTAGATAAAATATAAGAGTTAAATACTCAAAGCAAGCATAAAATAGCTATCTCATTCTTATAAATAATTATTGAAAAAAAGTGTATATCTATCTTTTCAAATTTATGCACTTGACTTTAATAGCTCTCTCTCCTACTACTACTCCTCCTCCTCATCTCTCTCTCTCTGAACAACTATTCTCCCCCTCTCCCCTGGTACTATCATAATCCCAAACCACCCCCACCTAGGGCTGGGTCGATACAATATATCGTATCGAAAACGTTGTATCGTGTATCGTATCGAAAATATCGATATGAAAAAATTCTATATCGTTATCGTATTGAAAGTTTAGATATATCGAACTTTCAATATGGATAATATCAATACCATTACCGTATCGATATTTCGATATATCGTACTGAAATTCAATATATCGTTCAGAACGATATATCAAAGATCGATACGATATATCGAAATATCATACCGTTTAAAATACCTGTATATCGAAAAATATAATTTCAAAACTGAAAAATAACACAAAAATTAATAAAACTTCAACACAATAAAATGAATATATATATTTTCTAAATATATTATTGAATTAAATGAATATATATATATATAAGGAGATGATCAAAACAAGTATGTGCTATATATATACATATATATATATATAGGGATGTATGCATTTCCTTTTTGTATCTTTTGTTCTATTGTTCTTTTTAATCTTAGCCCCACGATTTTGTCATCCGACGGTTAGATTGATGCCACGTGTCATTTAATAATGCAGATTTTCAGTTGAATAATGCACACCGACTAATAATGCACCGTTATTGTGTAATAATGCAGAGTTTCGGTTGAATAATGCACACCGACTAATAATGCAAATTTGTCGTCAAATAATGCAGATCATCACAACCATCCAATTCAATGATCCAAGGGCTGTGATTAAAAAGAACATGAAAAGTTGCGAAGGACCTTAACACACCCCTATATATATATAGGGGTGCATTATAATGATAACACCAATTTGTGTGATAACCCTATAACTAAATCTCCACCACACATTTTTAAAATATGTGATCTAGATTTATTCTAACAAAACTATCATTTTATCAAATAAAACTATCATATTTCGGATATATTAAGGGCAAAATTGTCATTTCGTTATAAAATTGGGTGGGTAAGAAGAAAACGTGAATTAAACGCTGCATTCAATTTCTCTCACACTCAAACCCTCCGAATCGCATTTCAAATAATAACGGAGGAGAGTTATTATTCTCCTATTCATCCCTTAGATCCTTTATTCTTCTTAATATGGGCCGTTAGATCTCATTCATCAACGGTCCAGATGATCTGCATTATTACACTATAATGTTGCATTATTAGTCGGTGTGCATTATTCAACTGAAAATCTGCATTATTACACAATAATGGTGCATTATTAGTCGGTGTGCATTATTCAACTGAAATTCTGCATTATTAAATGACACGTGGCACCAATCTAACCATCGAATGACAAAATCGTGGGGCTGAGATTAAAAAGAACAAGAACAAAAGATACAAAAAGGAAATGAATACATCTCTATATATATGATTTTAAACTTCAATATGTATTGAATTTCAATATGTTTCGATATATACGGTATATATCGATAATTCAATATGTATTGATTTTCGATATAATTCGATATATCAAAAATATCAATATATATCGTATATTCAATATAAAACGATATAAGGAAATTCATATCGTTATTGATCGAAAATTACGATACGATATTGTATCGTATCGAAAATTATGATATACCAAAAATTCGATAATTTTTCGATATTTTTCAATACGATACAACCGATATATCATTTTTTTGATATTTTTCCCCAGCCCTACCCCTACTCCAATTATGCCAAATTTGTTGGGGCATTTTGGTCTAATTAACAGAAAAACAATTCCTTAAAATAAAATTGTCCAACACTGAAAAAAACAGCTTATTTCTTTGTTACTGAACACTTGCTCGGAGTTTGAATTATGTGGGCCCAACACCACTAAATTATCCCATGTTTTATTTATACTCATCTCCCACCAAAGAAACTGAACATGTCCTAAAGAAATTATGATAAACATATAAATGAAATATATAAAATCAACTCGTGAAAATGAGTAAAAAGTAATGAACTCATTTGCAATCAAACCCTTACAACTTAGCAGTCAAGCCCACTTGCATAGTGTCCCCAAATAATATACACCAATAAATCATCTGTTCAAATTCAAAAGTGATAATAAAAATCAACAGACAACAACACTCACATAAAAGTGAAACGGCCATAAAGAAACTGCTCATACATGCCATTGTAACTAAAGACAAAAAAAACACAGCTCAAAATGGCTACTTTAAAGTCTGAGATATGTATATCTTGGTTCCGATTTCCACTATATACTTGTGTTCTTGCAAGAGGAATCATTGTCCTCAAAAGTCTCACCTCAAACTATGCATTCCGATTATCATTGCCAATCTCAAATTTCTGGGCAGGTTTGTCACATTCATCCAAATGCGCGTAGAGAACTGCGAGGAAAATGAGGGTATAAGCCTACCACTAATAGCTTATGGAAATTATCGTGTAACGTGTTACGCAAGGCAAATGCAAAGCACCAATATATAAGTAAAGACTAACTTCAGGAGTTGGTAAATGATTAAGGGACCATTTAGTACTATTTGAGATTTACAATATACACGATTTTGAGTATTTTTTATCTTAACAAGGATTTCCACAATTCAGTAAAAGTAAGGTATCTCGTATAGTAAAAGTAATCAATGGCTTCAGGATATGGCAGAATTTTTCAATCCATCTTACTACTAAACAACAAATTAGCCTATAGTAGTACTATTGTTGTCTATCGAGGCATATCCTGAATTGTAAATGCCCCTAAGTGCGAAGATGTCTAAAACTATTTTCAAACTATTTAAAACTGACCATCAAAATCTGGACCATTAGAATAGTGAGTCTCTTAGAAGCCTTTTTCTATTCGTTTTGCAGGAATTGAGATAGGAAATAGGTTCACTAGCAAAAGAGTCACGACTGAACTTGATATGAAAGACACAAGCATCATGGAAAGAATGATGATATGATCATGTTAACAGTGATGAAGTGGATATAAACTCACCTTGTCCACACCCTCCGAGTCACTCACTCTCCGCAAGCAAGATGAAGAGCTCCTCATCAGTTATTGCTCCCATCTCCATGGCCCTTTCTAAAGCAGTGCAGCCTCCAGCATCCTCTATAGATGCCCGTGCACCTCTGGATAATATGTGGAGTAAACAAAGTGAGACTACCATCTGATAACGAATCAATACATTGACAGATACATATACACGATATATGACATGTGATGTTTGACATTTTTAAAAGATGATATTATTATATATTACTCCCTCCGTCCCACAATGAGTCACATTTCACTTTTTACCATAAATAGTACTCTCTCCGTCCCAACTAAGTAAAGTCGTATTCCTTTTTGGAATGTCCCAACTAAGTTGAGTCATTTCCTTTTATGACAAAAAAAACAAAACATCCAATCAATCTTACTTTATTATATTACCTACTTTACTCTCTCTTTATCTCTCCTATTTTATTCCTCCTCTCCTACTTTCCAACACAATTTCTTAATCTCCGTGCCCAAAAGTTTTGTATCAACTTACTTGGGACGGAGGGAGTAAGTAGGTCCCACATTCCACTATGTCACTTCACTCACATTTTATGATAGTATAAAAAAGTGGGTCCCATACTCCACTAACTTTTCCAACCCACTATTCTTACTTTTCTTAAAACTCGTGCCAACAACAAGAGTGACTCCTATTATGGGACGGAGGGAGTATGAAATACGGGAATGGCATGTTACTGTTTTGAACCTTGCTTTACAGTGCATTTGACGGTTAACAACATGAAAAAATGAACAGTAGAGAGCTTCGAATAAAACCAATACCCAGGAACTCATCTTTAAGGAAAGATGGTATGTATGATACTCTTCTTGCTAGTTAAACCAGGCAATAGAGTATAGATGAACAAACATCTTTTAATAAGGATTGAAAATTACTATTATGGAGTACTACTTTTTTGTTAGAGGATTACCTTCTTAGTAAATACTTTGCCATCACATTGTTTCCTTTCATGATGCAATGTTGCAGAGGAGTTCTGCCATGATAGTCATGCTTATTCACATCAGCACCTAACTGCAACAACAGCTCCAGCATAACCAAACTTCCACCATGGCATGCCAAATGCAATAAAGAACAACCCTGCAGACAGCTACCGGGATCACCGGAAGAATTTATCCTCTCACATGTCGCTGGATCGGACTGTTTTATTTTAGTATCATGGGAGCATTCATTTGAACCCATGTCATCATTGTGCAAACCGCAGGCAACCATGTCTTCATAGGTTGAGTTGACTATATTAAGATCTGATGATATAGTGAGTCGATATACTTCACGCAGATTGTTGCTTCTAACTGCCTCCCAGATGGTGGAAGCTGATAGATTTCTGGGTGTGCCAGCTTCTTTATTTACAAGCACTTTGCCGACATACTGCATTATAGTAACTACAGACTCAGTCTTCTAAAAACAAGTAGAAAGCAACGTGAAAGAGAGGAAGAACGAGAATATCACAGGGATGTAAAACCAAATTACAGTCTTTCCATATCAAGTCCCTACTGGGACAATCAAGCGGAGAGATATCGGCTAAATCCTCGTTGTACTGCCCTCCTCCAACAATTAAAAAAAAACGCAAGGACAAGAAAATCTGTATCAAAGAAAGGACTCAGCCCCCTAATCATGCCAATTATGAACTATTGAATCTGCCTGATATGCATTACTTTCCTAGGTGCGTACACAAAACAAAAGACTATTCCTTCCTCAATCACCATAAAGTTAGGCAAGTACATGTAATTTGTTTCCATTAGAATACTGGAGATATGTCTAATAGTTAGTTATCAAAATATACACTGCTGAGTACCGAGTAGTATACTGTAAAAGATAACATAAGCAGGATTTCTGAAGAAATATACCTTTGCTTGAATGTATAACTCCTTTTGATGAGATGTATCCTCTGGTCCTGGTTTGGTAACAGCTGGGCATTCACTCTCCATATTTCTGCATTTAGTGATTTCATAAATCAATTTGGATTTTTTTCTAATCAAAACAATTTGGAAAGTGATTAGTAGTTTCTTCATAAAAATAAAACTAGAAGTATAATTTGTGTGTGGGACATACTGTCAGTCCCAAGTCTCCTTGTATATTTTACCAGGTTGAACCAGTATAACCTTGTAGATTACCTATTTTAGCAGGTTCTCCTTGAATCTAAATAACATGATCCCAGACTCCTCTCTTCTTCACAGTTCATATCATCATTGTTACTGTTACTGCTATTATCTAATGCTAGTTGCGCATCTTGTATCCTCAAAAAATTTAGCTTCATGAACTAATGTTTTATCCTGTATGCGTACTTGTGTATATAGTTTAGTTCTTCTGGGAGTGTTGCAGAATTAAGTTTTCATTTCCTAGGTTATAGGTAGATATTTCAGGTATGCCATTTTCTTGTACACTGGGTAACCTATTTGCATTCTAAATTATGTTTCTACCTATAATTTCAATTAATAATTTAGGAAACTCCATATTCAGTAATAAATCGGAAGATAGTAGTCAAGTTTCAGGTAGGGGCCCTTGTAACCCCCTTTACGTATGCACTTTGGTTGCAGTAAAGTTTAAAGAAACTTACAAGTTTCTGTGCAGAGGAAGCAACTCCTCCCAGACAGAATTGCAGTATGTATTACCCAGTATCTGGAATAATTCCAAGACAGTTGGTTCCCAAACTTTGACATCCAAGGTGACTGACCTAATCTGTAAATGGCAGGCAAAAATTATTTAACTTTGGCTAATGAGGATATGGAAACTTGCAATTGAGACAACAAAGTTCAAGAACATCTGATTTTCAACCAAAATACAAATGTCATACTATCTTCTTTTTTTCCTGTGTTTGGATAAGGGTTTTTATGAAAGTGAAACAATTGTCCAAAAAGGCCTTAAATGTTGAGAACATTCTAAGGTACAACATACAACTCCAGTCGCCAGCTACCTATGATGCAGTAAAAGCTTAAAACTCCTTACGATTAACAGCCACCAAGCAACTCCAAAACTTAACCCTATCATGCACCTATTCTAAAAATTCATCTGATCCTCAAAATTAAATTGTACTCCTTTCAAGCCAAATATATCTCCCATCACTTTGCCATTTTTCTGACAAAGCCTCCAAACTTAGAGAAAAACAAGAAAGTATGTTAACATACACGGTAAGCCCAATCCCCCCAGAAGTCAGTATAAATAACTTTTACCAAGATTGTTTGAAATCTTTAAATAACATATGTTTCATTTTACATGGAATAGCACAGATTATGTATTTGCCACAGATGTTAAACTAATTTAGAACAAAGAGAAGATCAAATAAGTAATAACTAAAACAAATTACACAAAGAAGTACATCAATAGATATTAGATAACATTAAGCTGAAAATTATATCTAAAGGGGATTAAGTATATACCTTAGATATATGAACTCCAAGATTACGATGGATCCCTGAGCACTCGATGCATATTAATACGCCAAGATTCAGAGATGCCCAATCTGGTCCTGAAGCACTGCATTCAGCACATTGGTCATTCCCAGGAACTACTCTCAGGATCCTGGAGACAGAATCAGCTCGGTTGACTCTTGTGTCATCTGAAGTGCTTCCAGCATTATCAAATTGTTGATTAAAAGACGCACCAGAGGTATCATCACCAATATTCCCCATATCCAACTGTAAACGAAATAAATAAATAAATGCTTTCGCTAAAAGAACTGAACTTTCCATTAGACATTTCAGACAATTGATTTACAAGTCTCATAAGTATAGACTTCACCTGGTGCAGGTGAGAATTCAAGAGGGATGCAATGACTCCTCTGATTTTGTTCATCCAGTCAAGCCTATCAGCTTCAGTTTCAGCCTATCTCGGCAAACAAAAGATGAAACAACTAATGAGTGATGCACTACCAATAATACCTCTAATTCTCCAGTACATATGTGTGACAATTCACAAGCTAAATTTGTCCTATTTAACATAAATTCCGGAAAGACGCAACATAACAGAAAACAGAAATTAATGATGGCAGTGGTACAAAAATTTAAATTTCGAACATCAATGTACTTGAGCATCCTCAACCTATTACCTGTAATGTATAAGTTTTGATTGGTGAAATTATTCGAAAGCATAGTCGTAAATCAGTATCCTCAGCATCAATCTTAATTGTTGAAGTACGCAAATCCACTGTGCTACAGCCTAAGCTTTCTTCACCAATAGATGATTCTCGATGGTGCCTTGATCGGAATCTAGCAAATACACGATGATTATTCTCAGGTGGGTGGGACGGATGCAGCGAAGGGGAAACCTGGGAAGTATATGAAATTAGCAAGACTACTTCAACGAGGAGGTGCTGAAGCATACTACTCGCCAGATCGAGACTATTTTGTCTTCACTTTGGAGAAAATAAGATATACAATTTCTTGTCAAATTTTGTAGAGAGGTATTCAATGGACAGAAATATTAAAAATTAACTGACAGACACACAAGAAAGTAACAAGCACAGACCTAATTCTAAAAGGGATTTCATGTTCACAAACTAAGTAGTAGTGATTGAAATCTGAAAACTCAGTAGGATAACTACACACTTCATGCTGGCATGCTGAATGCAGATATACATAAATAGCAGTCCTCAAACATTCACATCAAAGTGCACATAGAGAGCATATCATAGGAACAAATAGCAGTTGACAGACAAAAAAGTAGAAATAAGGGACGCACAAATTTGAAAATAAGAAATGCAACTCATTGATTTGAATATCACAGTTCTATAGCATACCCCTGGTCTGACACCTTTGTTTCTGTAATAATATAAAGTCCCCTGACTGTCAAGTACAAAGAATCTCCTCTTCCAATCTGCTCTAAGGCTTGACGATCTTTTTAAAAGATACCCCTGCTTGATCGTCTGGACCTGAACAAAGGAAATGGTGCATGATGTTTCATAAAGCATGAAGCATCAATTTTGCACAAGTAACAATGCTGGGAAATTAACATAATGTGTTCAGATCCATTGGGTGTAAAATTGAAATCGTGCGACAGCTTGTACTTGGATTATGACATAATTTCGATCATTCCCTACAATTTCATAAGAATCAGGAAATGCTGCCACCATCTTCTCTGGCTCAACTGAGATATGAGTCACAACTGCACCTCTTTCATAGGTGAAGCTCTACGGCATTAATATCATCCATAAACTTGACAAGCATAGTCAAATTTAAGACCCAACACTAATGAGGAGTAAGTTCTTGTTCTGAATAAATGTGAATATCCACGTTCTTTTCTTTTCCTTGTCATTTAAATTCATCAATTCAAAGGGTGTCTTTTGTCTTTCTTTCATATATATTTTTTTAAATCTCGCAAGTTTTCTTCCCCTAGTGCGGGGTAACTACTGATGAAGATGCTGAAACTAGCAAATCTGTGGCCTGTGTTGTAACAGCTAACCAGGCATAGCCTCTCCACGACATCGTCTGAAGGCATACTACCTTAATTATTACTGTGAATGGCAGGGCTGGACGTTGATCACTCATGCATTTATTCTTAACTAGGAAAGCACTCAATTTCCGATAACAAACTGTTAGCAACACAACTCACCTCACCTTTAGAAGTGGCCAGTATAATTGCATCCTTGCTCTTATAAGCATCCATGCAGTATCCATTCACCATAACAGCATTTGAAGAGGTAGCCAAATTATTTGATGCCTGCAACTGGTTCAGCTCTGATTGTGTCATAAACTCCTGGATCCTTTTAGAAAGTTTATCTTGTTCAATTTTCGCCTGCTCCTTTGATTGTTGTGCATATGTCAACACCTGAACTTGTAGAGTGAATAGCTCTTAATCACGATGAGATAAACCGATACAAACATGCATAATGTTTTTGTGTGTGTTTGTGCATAAAATAAGATGAGAGAGTGTTCCTGCAGAAAGAAGGAATAATCTAAATGATAACACCTAAAACTTCACTAAAGAAATTAGATACTAAAATAATTACTGTTGTATCCGAATGAGTAATTCAGGAAAGATTGCATATTATCATCTTACAGCCTTTAGTAAATTATTCCTAGAGAGAGCTGGGAGGAAAAAAATTGCCATTATCATCTTACAGCTTTAAAACCAACATTTGCCTTCAAAATAAGACTTGCACGAGTCAGGATGATTACCGTACCTGGTGAATAAATGGCTCCATTTGGTTCAGTAGGTTGAACCCCTATAAACATATATTGACATTTTGGTCAGAATATACCAACACCGTGCATGAGGAATAATATATATTAGTAAACTGACAACATACCAATTTGTAGAACCGTAAGTGTGCATCCATAATTGCACTAAAAGATTCTAAGAACTCAAATTTCTTTTTAGCTTCAACATTCGTGAGAGCATGTACCTGAAATTCTTAAAATCATAGGCAAGATAGCTCAAGTGCTAGATTATGAAGGAAAATTCGTATCAAAGAGTGAGAGGATCATTTGATCAGTATACCAAATTAAAGCGACTCCTTTCAAATGCTGACTTTGAGTTTTGTAGGTCCTGTCACATAATTAGCAGACAAGATTCCATCATTTAAAGTGCAAAGTTACACGTGTAATAAGATTAAGGTATAATTTGCTAATTCAAGCAAGTCTATGTATGATAATATGATTGCACATATTGCTACCTCACTCAATTAACATGAGAAAGTAAAAGAAACCATGAAATGCCACCAAAATTGCATGGTAATGTGAAAGAAACCAGAGATCTCAAAGTTTAAATCACAGTCCATTTAATCGGTTAGACCAAGACAGGTCTTGCTCTTAGAACCCTGATGGGGAGTACATATTAACATGCATAACCAGTTACATACTTCATCCATCACTAGCTAAGTACTCCTATTTTTTTCTATCAATTTCCCAGTCCAGTATTGCAAGAAGAAGTACCATGAGACACATAAAAAAGAGGTGAGCCACACATACCACTGACCACATCAAGGTGAAAAGATATTCAAATAGCTCACTACCCCAACAGTCATTTAAAATTAACTGTAAAAAGGCACGTTTATGTAGGAAGCATTTTTATAAGAAATAGGAGAGTGTTTCACTCTTATTCACAAAGGTGTGTCAGCAGGAATAGTGACAGATGAAAAAATGATAATGTCCATGTAAGTTCAAGCAATAAACATTTACTAAAAGATGATAAGCGTAATATGAGTATGAAGAAATTTAAAAACGTACTTCTTCTAATTCAGCAACAACTTCATCCCTTGCTGTTTTCTTCAAAGAAGAAAACTTTTCCCGTGCCTGACAAAAACCAAAGAAAGAAAACTTAAAGAATAGTAACATAAATTAATGTCTAAAAGAAAGTATCAAAATACCAAATCCAAAGTACATAACTTGGATATCACATTGGTATTATAGAAGCAAATCTAAATCAGCAAGGTATGGGACTTTGACCTGATATAGAGAATGTGATGTGCAAACTCGAAATATATGTCTCTAAGGCTTGAAATAGGATTCCAAATTTTGCAGGTCATGAACAATTGAGAGAGGCAAGGATTTCTTGTAACTTATTGTGTGGTCCTACCGATCAATATGGACTTACGGCTAGTTGGGTAGTGTCTTCACCAGGTACATAGTGATGGAGAGGTGTAATAACTGAAGCAAAAACTAGCAATGCAGATATATTTAACTGTTCCAGTAAAAGTTGGTCATTTTTTTATACTAGAACAACTAGGAGTCGTTTTATCTATGTAACATACAAGCATAAGAAGCCTGAACTGAATAAACTTTCAGAGCTTTAGAGAGTCAAATTACAACAGAAGCTTCAGAAGTGGTCCTGTGGGGGGAGGGAAGGCGTATTGGCAATTTGACTATTAAAGTTTTTAAAAGAAAAGAACAAAGTTAAGCATCAAGTCTTTGTGTCATTGGAATTCTAGCAATGACTTTTAAATACCTGGTCATACGTATATATGGCCTTGTCAAACCGGCGACGAGACTCCTGCAGGAGGAAATTTGTAAATATCATCGAACTAGGTAAATAACAATTACTCCCTCCGTCCCACAAAGTTTGTCCCAGTTTGACCCGACGCGGGTTTTAAGAAATTGTTTGACTTTGTATTAAATGGAGGTGTGTAGTGGAATAAGGGTCCCACGTTGAGGAGATTGAGGGGTGTATTTAATGTCTATTTTTGGTAGATTCCAAGTGGGACAAACTTTGTGGGACTGGCGAAAATGGTAAAATGGGACAAACTTTGTGGGACGGAGGGAGTAACAGACTAGATATAGCATTGTATCTTTCTCCAAATTTGATCTAGAAGATAAAACCATATCATTCTACTAGTAAATAGGAGCTGAATGCTGAAAGAAAGCAGAGGCAAAAGGTCACTTGACTCACGGAGGCTCCACTTAATTACTTATCAATATCAGATGACAGGCTATTTCCTCTAGAAATGTCATATCAATAAGGCAATGAGGATTAATTTGATACAGGTCTTTTTTACCTAACACAGATTTCAGTTCCATCATAGAGGCTAGTGAAAGTGATAAACAGTTAAATTTTTGACAAATGAAAGTATAATCAGTGTATTTTTTGACAAATGTAATACTATGAACTTTTGTCAAATTAAGGCACTTATTATAACCAAAGGATAATATTCTACGTGAAGCAAACAACTACAGAGAGTATTCCTAAGTCTTTGATAGAAACGTAACTTATAGATAAAATTTGGGGAGAGATACAATAATAATCATCGGTGGATGGGGGCCTACCTTTGCATCTTGCAAATCTAATGACAAGAATTGAGACAGGCGGTCCACAAGAACATGCTCAACCTACAGTACAAGATATTCATCATCTTTCAAAATAAAAGAATGGGATTTACACTTTTGGTTTCATACAAATAATTCACATTTAAGAAAACAAAACACACTCACTTGAGAACGGAGAAATTCCTTGTATGTAGCAAGCTCACGTAGAGTATTGATAAATTTTGATAAAACTGGACCTGTCAGAAAGGCAAGAAAAGGCAACAAGAAAATTATGCAAAACTCTGGAGACTGTCACTCTCTCAAGTCTCACGATACAAGAGAAAATCTGTGGAATGGCATTACCACTGTACTAAATCTATCAATATAACTCTAACAATATAACAAAAGAATGTTAGGGACGTTTGAAAAAGAAGACATGCTACCAGATAAAAGATCCTTTTCTATTTATTTAATCATAAAAGATGGATCTTCTGTCTTCTACAGAAAGCGTACAGAGTCTAATAAAAAAATGCATGGCAACAAAAACTAGATGCTGCGTATACATAGAATAAACTTCTCCACTAGACATAAAATAATATACTCCATTAGGTTAAAATTGACTGCATGAATTTAGCGTTTGTGGGGGTCGCATAATATTTCGTCTTCAAATCCACTTTGCATACCTCCAATGGATACTCCAAGAAGATCATCAAGCCCACCACCAAAGGCTTCTAACGATGCAGCAAAGCTCATGTCCCCGTTGAATGCTTCCCCTAGCATATCCCTACATCATATCCCCAATTCAGAAAAAATTAATGAAGCATCTAATATCTGGTCACAGCCTTTCTCCAGCATCTAATATGTATGTTAACTTTCGGCCACATGAACAGCCAAATATGCTGACACATGAACTAGGTTGCATCCCATGAAGATAGATAGATAGATAAGGAAAAATTTGGGTGGATGGCTACTATTCGAAAGTAAGAATGGCCAACTTTTACCATTACCATTGGCTTTCTGAATCCATCATTGGCAACTTGGAATCATATATAGCACTATGTTCCAAGAAGAGCAGGACCGAGTGAGAAAAAAGTGAGGGGAACAACTTTCTCAAATCCATGGAGCTATACAAAATGCAAAACACTACTAAACAATAGGCCTAGCAATATCAATCAATTTTAAAGCGCACAATACAATACGGGGCCAGTATTGGGAACTAAGGCCCTTCTTGGTATGGTGGACTGAAATGGAATGGAATGTGGCTCCTACTTCCATTCTGTTCATTTGCTTAGTACGGTGGAATAAAAATGCAAATGATATTCAAAGAAATTGTCATTTCATTCCTATCTTCATTCCATTCCCACCTTCATTTCATTCCCCTTCATTCCATTCCATCATACCAAAACCTAATAGTCTGGAAACTGTAACAGCAAATCAAGGAGGAACTACAGTGTTCCAAATCTTTATTAAATACTCCCTCCGCCCCACAAAGATTGTCTCATTTTGACCGGGTACGAGTTTTAAAAAATATAATAGAAAGTGAGTTGAAAAAGTTAGTGAAATGTGGATTGTAGGTCCTACTTTTATATATAATTTTATAATAAAATATGAGTAAGAATGAGTTAATGGAATATGGAGTCCACTACCAAAAATGGTAAATAGTGAAATGAGACAAATTTTGTGGGACGGACGGAAATGGAAAAACGGGACAATCTTTGTGGGACGGAGGGAGTATATCAAATCGTTACTCTAGAATTCTATAAACCTATTTCTAAATGGATCGAGTTATTTTTAAAGTCTAACTACCAATCTACATACCTATGAGCTTACCGCCCCACAACCAAGTCTATCACGAGTTCCATAAATTAACACACACGGTATATGTATTCATGAATGTAGAGCACAATTAATAATAACGAAATTATAGATTAAGCACCATTTGTTAGTAGCACAACTTAAATTTAAGATAGGGGAAATTCTCTCACGTGTACTTCTTACAGCTTTTGTACAACTTCTGGCATCGATCCCTTAACTCATCCGACGTCTGCTCCAGAGATCGCACCTAAACATCCGTCTCCGAATTAAACGAATTGAAAAATCTGGAAGTTCTAACACACGAAATATAGGAGCATAATAAGCAGGTTAAAAAATAGGTATGCAAGTATTTTGCCTGTTTCTGGAACATGGGGGAATCGTCGAGCCTGATATATGCGGCCATGTTTCTTCGTCGACGAGTTCGGAGAAAAGGAAATTGAGATCTGGCGGGGAAAGAGAACTATGAAGCGAGAGAAAGAAAGATGTCGACCTGGGACGAACGACGTCGTTGTAACAAAAAGGTTTCCTTCCTTGGTGACGACAGCCTGTCGGCAAATGCACTCTCACCAATTTGGTGCCAAATTCAAAATTTAGTCAGATAAATGTTGAATTATATTAGAAAATCCACAATAGATTTTCGAAATTGAAATTTTAAGAAGATTTAGCTCCCATATTTCTCGAACCGTTTGTTAGTTTTATTAAAGAATAAATGGCTGGAAAAACTATAAAATTTGATTAGTTAATATTAGTGAAATGATAGGTACTTTGATTTGGCAATTTGTAAGTTAAAAGATGTTGAATATTAGTAACAAATAATATAGTTCAACTATGGCGATTAATTTTTTTGTCATCATAATTTCAAATAAATCTAATTTTATTATTATTTTTAAATAATTTTAAAAGTTATATTTTCAAAAGCTATATTCATGAGATGCAAGTTTAGATTCATTATGGGAGTGTTCGGTTTGCAATATTATATATCGGGATTAAATATGTAATGTGTTTGGTTTATAAGATTGAATCTCACAGCTCAACTCTAGATGGATAATTATGGGATAATTAGTCATAGCGAACACCCTCAAACTAAAATAATCTCACAACTAAATCCTAGGTATCTCTGTACTATTTTATTTAGGAAATCGAACACCATCTAGAAGTATTAATTTTTTTTATTGAAGAAGGGATAACTTATTCTTTTATTAGGTATAAAATGGAAATAGATACTAAGTTAACACTACCTAATTTTCAAAATGATGCATTGTTAATTTATAACAATCCTTCTCGGATATTCATAGTACATTCACTTTAATTATAATTCACCAATTTTTAATTATAAATAATTAAATTGTAGTTATAGTCTAATAGTCATGAATTCATGAGAGCATCCACAGTGGTTATAGCCCAGCAATAGCCCAGCCATAGCATAGCCACAAACTCCTCCTGCCACATCATCAATACTAAAAATCATCCTGCCACATCAGAAATAGTCTAGCCATATCATAAATAGCCCAGCCATATCAATAGTCACATCACTAATAACACAATATACGGAATTTAATTTACGAGACATATACGGGAAACATTAATAATACTATTTTAATTTTTTTTTAAAGTACAATAAATTAAAAAAAGTACAAAATTTTTAAAAAAGTACATTAATAAAAAAAATGACATTCAAAATCGCAAAAAGTACATTACTTAAAAAAAATCACTCGCCGGCTCCCTCGCCTTCGTGCAAATCGCGTATATATAGTGTTTCGAAAATTAAAAATAAAAAATAAAAAATCCGCTGGGCTATGCGCTGGACGATCCGGGCGCTGCAATGGAGCGGAGCGGATCGCCCAGCGCATAGCCCAGCGGATTTTGACCGCCTAGCGCTAGGCGAAATTGATTTTTGGAAAACCGCTCGGCGGTTTTCGGCTCCTCCAATGGTTCGCCTAGCGACCGCCTAGCGTCGGCGCTCGGCTAGGCGGTGCGCTAGGCGCCATTGTGGATGCTCTGATAGATATTTTTCATTTAATATGTATATTACATATCAATTTTATCCAAAACTGTTTTATATTCTTCCACGGAGAATTAAAAGAAATGGTTATACACGGTGATTTTATCGTTTATATGCAAGTATGTAACCACTCAGAGATGTAACTCCTATTGCATATAGTAGATGTCAATAAATATTTTACAATATTATCTTTAATTATTTTGCTTAAATTTTAGCAACCCATTTAGAATGATACATATTGACCACAAATGAAAATCATTTTCAATATTTTGATCATGAAGGATTGCGGTGAAAGCTTTATTTGTTAGATAAATATTAGTACTATGAGTTCATGCATTTATTTGCTGGATTAATACAATATATACGTTCGAATCATGAGTGAAATTCACAAATCTATTTGTTACTATCTTATTCATGAATTTCATTTATTTATACATAGTTATCATTTCCGACGTAATAATTTTATATACTTGATTTCGACTTTTTGAGAGGCAATAACTTCTACAATAATATAGAAACAAGAATCATACTACCTTCCTAAAAAAATATATGCACTCTTCATTTTCGTCCGTCCTATAAAAAGATGTGCATTCTATTTTTGAAAAGTTATATTCAATCCGTCCACGAAAAATATAGCACATTTGTCATTTTTGGTTGTCCACGAAAAATATAGCATATTTAAAAAAGAGAGTTTTCAACAACTTCTCTCTTACTTTTTTTCTCTTCTCTCTTACTAATAATATGGACCTCGCATTTCACTAACACTATACTTTACCAATTTCACATTAAAACCCATGTCATTCACAATGTGTCCTATTTTTCATGGACGGATGGAGTATCATTTAAATAATATAGGTCTCACTATCCATTAACTATGTTATTCTCCTCATCTCTCTTACTTTACCATACCATTCTCATACATTTCTCTTACTTTACCAATTTTGTCTTAATTCTCATGCCACACCCAATGCCCATATATTTATGGTACGAAGGAAGTACATACGAAGTATTTATTAATAAATATAATATAATTTCCCAATTTATGGGATTATTATAGTTGGGCTTCATGACACCCAAATAATGCAAAGTCATCCCCCACCATTTATTAATTAAAGATCGTTGTATTATGTTCCTACCATATTACACTCGACATTAGTCAACCTATAACAAAAACATTAACATGCAGAACTTTATTTACAAGTCAAATTATCAAAAAATCATCATGAAAAATTAATTATGAATAATTTAAAATATGAGATTATTGAAAAACTTTATCCGTTTCCGGGCCCAATTTGACATCCACCAACTCCACAAATTGAAGACAAAATTTGCCCATTACAGAAATGGACCACAAACCCAAGGAAATGTACAAATATGAGCCCATATCTATGACGTTTCGTTTTCCCTCTGCAAATTATGCATTTATTAATTAGTTGAGATAATTATTAAGAGCATCCACGAACATCCACGGTGTTGCGGAATTCCCCGCGGAATTCCCAAAAACACATCATGCCACGTCATAAGGAATTCTCACTGCACAGTGGCGGAATTCCCGAAGGAATTCCCACAATTTAAAAAAAATCACAAATTCACAAATTAGACAATTTTCGGAAGTAAACAATTTACGAAATTAAAACTTTGACGCGAATACGGAGAAAATGTAACCACTTTATTTAAAAAAAACATACTTCATTAAAAAAAGTACATAATTACTAAAAAAAAGTACATAAAAATAAAAACCGGCTTCTCACTCCTTGGATTCCTCGTCGCCAGTCCTCTCGCCTTCCCCGCGCCGCCCCCCCTCGCCGTCGCCGCCGTCGTCGCCGCCACCCCCCTTGCCGTCATCATCCGACATCCCGTCGAGCCCCAAATCGCGGTGCATACTATCGAGGAGGGGCTTAAGCTTCCGCTTGTAATGGGGGCCGGTCGCTTGGCGCCATTCAACCATCGCACGTAACAAGGTTTCATGTGCGCCGATGCGGGCGAATGAGGGGTTCTCGGGATCGTTTTGGGGGGGTGCTGCCGATTGGGCCTCGCCGGATCCGCTGGTGCTTACCCTCGACATCCGCGCTGTGGATTTTTGCCCAACCGGGCGACGGAGGCGCGCCTCCGATGTGGGTGTGGAGAACTCTGACTCGTGAGGGGAAAGTTCCGCGGAACCAGCACTGCTACTGTACTCTCCGAAGGCGCTGATCTTTGTCCGCTTCGGCCAGCCGGATTCAACACCCGCAGTGAACTTGGGCGAAGACTGCACCACAAGAAACACTAGCCAATACTTGAATTCCCCGAAGCCCTTCTCAGCGTCGGGGAACTGCTGATGAACCAACAGCTTCACATCTTCGGCAGACATGTTGTTGGTTGCCGAGCGGAGGTTGTTTGTGTAAATGCCGGTAAATCGGCTAAGCTGCCTCTTCAACCGCTCCCACTGTTTCCGGCATTGCTCCGAGTTGTGCGCCTTCCCCCCGTGCGGTTTTAACTGGAGGTAGCTGTGGCTAATGCGCCACCACATCCGGTCGATGTGCTGGTTCGCCCCGACGTATAGATCCTCTACTACACTGATTCACGCCTTCGCCAGCGCGACGCACTCGTCCATGCTCCAGACGGTCCTCTTGCTCCCGCTGGATCCCCCCCAGCTCACCTCCGTACACCGGGACGCCCCGTCCCTTGCCCGGTCCTCGCCCGGTCCTCCCTGCCCTCCCCGTCGCCGGTGGTGCGCTGGCGGGAGTATCCCGGACCGGAGAAAGCCCCAACTCCTCGAACGAGAACGTGTCGACGCCAACGAACTGAGTCTCGAGAGGAGAACTCGGCGGGTTGTCCGTCGCCAGTAAATTCATAAAGGGCCGATAGACGTTGTCGACCGGCGATTGGGGGACCCCCTGCCTACTTCCCCCCGCAACGACAGGCGACCCCTGAATCTGGGGCATCATCCCCGGCATCTGAGGCATCATCCCGAGCATCTAGGGCATCATCCCGTACCACGACGGGTACATGCTGTAGTACCCGGGCATCATTCTCGGTGGCATTTGAGACTGGGGCATCATCCCCGGCATTTGAGGCATCGCAGCGGACATCGGCGTACTCCCGCCGATGGGAAAATGGGGCGCCGGTGACTCGCTCGAGGCGGGTGAATCGCTGTCGTGGTGCTCCATTGTTGATTCACAAGAAATGTATTTTTAGAGAGAGAGAAACTTGTTAATACAAGTCGTGCGAATGAAATGAATTTCAACGAGATGTATATATAGGAACCAAAAAAAAATTTAATGCATTAAACGGGAATTCCGCGCGGAATTCCGCTAGCGTCAATGCAATGGCAGACGTCCGCACGGAATTCCGCGGAACTCCGCCAAACTGCGAATTCCTTCGCAGAATTCCGTATCCGTGCCTGGGACGCGCAATGGCGGACGTCCGCCACGGAATTCCCACACGCCGATGGGAATTCCGCGTGGACATGTTCCTAAAATAATTTACAAGGATGTCGCAAAATACATTCTACAGTAATATTTTCCGGACCCACTAAACTTTTTATTGTATAAACAATATTGGGGGCAAGGTAGAACTAAAAATTTGTTTTATCTTTCACTGTATAAGTATTAATTCAATAAATGTATTATACTGCATGAGTATAGAATCAAACTCTAACACTGCTCAGTGCTCATTAATAATTAAATAAGTCTCGTGAAGTTCCAAGATTGTTAAAACATCTGTGAAGTGTGAAGTGTGAACTCAAGTTAGTTTATTCCAAGAGATGCAAAATTCAATGAATTATTGAGTTATACGGAGTATATTATATAGGCATAACTGTAACACGTATACGGGACCTGATATTTTATTTATTTTATTTAACATATCTTCTATTTTAGTTAGATATTTTTATGCAATTTTTATCTTTATTGAGTCTAGTTAGTATTCTATAAATTAGAGGTCTATGTACTCTTTTATTCATTGAGAAATATGAAATAAACTTTTATTCTCATTCTTGTTTCAAAAACCCTAGAACTTCAACTAGGGAATTATCTCTTTCGCTCCGTTCAATCTTCGCGTGCTCTACAAACCTGGAACTTAAACCCTACCTGGAACTTAAACCCTATCAACCGGCGCTTTCATTGATTACTCTTCCTCCAAATTGATCTCTCAAAATCCCTCAAACTCACGTCAAATCTCTCTCAAATTCTCTCAAAAACTCAAGTCACGTTCTCTTCAATCTTCCATTTTTCTACACATCACAAAATCACGCTCATACCAATCTCAAATCACACTATTATCTCAATCTCTCTCCGAATTGTTTCCCCAGTCCACTTTCGCCAGATTCTCGACGAACTATGGAATCACAACAACACGCTCTCGAGATTCTCATGGACTTACGCCGTCTAGTCGCTGCACATGGAAAATTTCTAGCCAAGTTCAGACAGCATACCGAGGAGGCTCTGGAAATCCTTGCTGAGCGCTCACCTCCACATCAGCCGTGGAATACTCGGCCGCCGGACCAGAAGCCAGTCACGGGACCTCAGCGGGGCTGGTCTCTTCCGCCATCGGTCACAACCGCACCGCTGGGGGTGTCAAGCCCGAAGCCCTACCACGCCTCCGCCTCGAACCACCACGTTTTGACGGAGAGCATGCCCTGGATTGGATCGGTAAGATCCAAAGGTACTATAACCACCACTACACACCGCTAGATGATCGTCTTTATCTTACACAATATTTATTCGATCATCCGGCATCAGATTGGAGGGAATATTGGGTGGAAACTAACAAAGCTAAGAGTTGGGATGATTTCTTATTGGCCGTAAAACATCGGTTTGACCCCGAATTCTATAAGCCCTATGCGGTGACTGTCTCATTTGGGCCGTTTAGGAGGACTGGAGAGACCAACCAAGACCAGCGACAACCCATACGCACAACGGCGAACCCTATTGAGAACCAGTATCTAGATAGCCAGCCACTTCATCGAATTGGGGAAGTCAAGCAGACAATTATGGTCGTTAAGGAGCACAACGCAGATGGCGATCTCATGACCAAACTTGTAGTGAGGCATTGCATATGGCTAGTGAAATCATCGCTGGCGACGATATCTAGGGTGTCGGGTATGACGCAGAGCAAGTTGCGCAAGTTCAGGCTCTTACTGAGCACATTATGCCAAGAGAAGTCTCGACGGATCGAGTGGATTTCGATGAATCTATTTCCACTGACGTTTCTACTTGTGAGAGTAACATATTTTGTGGGAACTATGAAAATTTGGTCGCAAATACACCATTTGTTGAGAAGAAAGTGTTGGAGTTTAATGAACTTGATGTGTGCTTTGATGGTGCTGAGGGACTTAAGGTTGAAAATGGAATAAAAGATCTGGTGGTGTGAGATAATGAAGGGCTTAAATATTGCTGCAGTGGAGATTGTTTGGAGCGGCCTAAATTTCTTAATGGCGAATGGAGTTGTGCTATTCTTCAATTTGGTGGAGACATAGGAGTTCACGTATTTGATCCAGAAATATTTGAGTCGGATGATATTGATGTTGTGATGAACCCGAGAAGACTTCATCACGATAATATAATGTTCTCATTTAGTGCAGATGCTGATTGGAGCTTATGGAGACTTCGGCAACGGCTTGGTGACTTCCGTGGACATACTATTGCAATTCGGATTTCCCACCTTGAGGACAAGGTGGATTTCAACCGGGGGAGAGTTGATGGGGCCCCTGATCTTGTGAATCTCGTCAAGCATCGCCCAAGATCTCCATCATATTTTTCTTGATTTTATTTTATTTAGCATATCTTCTATTTTAGTTATATATTTTTATGCAATCTTTATCTTTATTGAGTCTAATTAGTATTCTATAAATTAGAGGTCTATGTATTCTTTTATTCATTGAGAAATATGAAATAAACTTCTATTCTCATTCTTGTTCCAAAAACCCTAGAACTTCAACTAGGGAATTATCTCTTTCGCTCCGTTCAATCTTCGCGTGCTCTACAAACCTCTCAATAGGGAACTTAAACCCTATCATATACTAGCTAAAAGATTCTCCTTGTAGTTTAATTATCTACAAATTGACATTAATTAATTACACGGAGCTTAACTCGTGGAGTAATATAGTCTAGGAAAACAAATTATCAAATAAGACAGAATACGCAGTGCGTAATTTACAGTACTAAGTTTGTATGCTAAAAAATTTCACCTAGTTTAAAAACCCAAAGATTGGTCAAATAACGAATTCATATATATTCAGATAATAACTATATTTCAAATAATTACAGAGACCAATTAATAGTTATTAGATTTGTCGATCTAATGACTTTAAATATTATAATGTAGAGTATTATAATGTAGAGTTTTATTTTTATTGATTTTGGAAAATTTTATGATTGATTGTCAATTATATATAATAAGATCAATTATGGCATTCCCTGAAATTATTTAAATATTTCTAATAGCATATTTTACTCTCTTACAGTTACTCTTCATGGATACTTCAAAATCTTTTTACCATACTACCTCATTCCATAAAAAATAGACCAATTTTAACATTTTGAGGTGTCCACCAAAATTTAAAAAATTCTAAATATGAAAAGTTTTAAACAAATACTAACTCTACACATTATAATTCTAAACGTGGACCCCATAATTCATAGCACTACTTTCATCACTTTTTTCCTCTTTCTCTCTTACTTACCAATCTAGCATTAAAACTCGTGCAATTTATAACTTTATCTATTTTTTGTGGACGAAGGTATATTGAATAGATTTGTTTTTGGAAAACACATCTCTTGGAAAAAATAAATTTACATTGATTTATATAATTTTTATGTGTATATATGTATAAATCTAATATTGATATGCGTACATGCATGTTATACCTTATTATAATATGACAAATATATTGATATTGGTATACGCAACAGTGCCCAAAAAATGTAAAATCCGTAAAGTTAAATTGTGTTTTTACTAAAAGTAATATAGCGCTAATAGATTAGTTCACTCTCTTTGTTGTGGCCGCTTTTCTTTTTTGGTTTTAGATAATGTTTTTTATTTTCTCTAAGTTTTCATTCTATTTCCCTTCTGTAGATCTTAAGTAATTTTTAGATTTTTTCTAAAAATGTGAGTACAATATAATGAGTTAGTTGAATATGTAACCCCAATTAAAATTTATAGTTGGACCGAATAGTCACGGGCAAATTAAAACGACAAATCGAGACTCCTAATAGGATGCAGGGAGCATATAGATATCATAATGAGAAAAACGCAATGAGAATTGCATATATCCACGAGAAATAAGAATAATGCATAAATACATAAATTTTATGAATGAATAGATACTGATATTTGTGTATTACTTTGGCTTGAAGGAGAAAAAGATCAATCTTGCCGCATCCACTTAACTAAAATCCATGGAGTAGATTGGATGATTTAGTAATGGAGTACTAGTATATATTAAGAATGATTTCCCAACTTGTACTAATATACAATTATAGCATGAAAAAAAAGAATCGGATGCTAGTTTGATGGAATTAATTGAACAATAGAATTTTCCAACTTATATATAAATGAGAGAAAATTAATTTGTGGCTGGAAATAACCTGATTATTACAGAAACACTGTGCTACTCATCAGCATGGTCTCATGCGGTAAGAGTAGCTTAATTTTGTATTGCAACTCGACCATTTACATGCTTCTTTTTGATTTAGTGCATCTTTTATTTCATATTCTATTCCTAATGCCGACGACTAAAACGTTATTAGTTATTAAACATGCTATAGCTAAGTATTTAATTGATTTAAGCTCCACTTGCTCGAACATATTAGCATGTCATTATTTTTCGATTATCTTTAATATTTATATTATGCCTAGTTTGAGATATCTTACTATGCATGATATTACGTAGCAAGTTTTGTTGTGACATATCTATATATATGCAATCCCTTGGTTAAAATTATAAAAGAAAAAACATGAACTAATTTATGTAATATTTTCTTTAAACTCAATATTAACAAAGTAGTGGCTCAATATTAAAAATCAGTAAGGTGAAGGCTGAATCTGGGATTACTACATGAGTTGGGAAAATCATCTTGAAAATTATGCAGATTGGTGTCGGAATTTGTGAAGCGTTCAAATCTCTCGGACAAAAAGAAGTTTCCGAGGGCTCTAAGCTTCAACTTCACTCTTACTTGTGTGCTGAAAATTGCTCTAACTGGTCTGTGATCTGACAATTTTGATTCCACTCTTTCATACAAATGCTGCTTCACTCCTTCACCTTGCCATATTATTCTATCACACCTATTCCAAATATATAACAATAATTAAACACGTGCCGATCTTTAAATTTCTGTTCATCAATGAAAAAAAAAGTTACCATGCAGGAGCACGTTTCTTTTCGCCCTCAAATGTGCCGTAATATTCATCCGAACCAGGATAGTATTTATATGTTGGCCCAAAATTTATGTTTCCCTCATGCCAACCTTCCAATACTTGCCCTTCCATCAGCTCCATCCTTAACTGATTTTTTCATCAATTTAATTTAATTTTTCAATATTCTACTATCTCTCAGTAAATAATTAATTATAAAAACTATATAGGTAATCATACTTGATCATGTTCCAATAATGCATTCCAATCTCCTTCATAAACAAGCAGCCTTGTGGTTGATTCAGGCAAGGAGATTCTGTAATTTAAATCTCCAAGAAATATCACCCGGCTGCATCAAAAGAAATCTCAACCAAATAAATATAAATAAAAGTTGAATAATTAATGATGCAGAATTTAATTATAAGCAATTAGGGCAATGTTTATTCTTCTTTGATTAAAGTAGAGTAATTAAGCCGTATTGTAACATGCCTGAGAAGAAAGCAAAACAATTTATTTCTTTATTTAAAAAACAAACCATATAATTTTGTTCCGAGGTGGTTAAGCTACCAATTTAACTAATTAGTGTCGAAAACAGTCAAACAGAAGCATTATTTATTTATTCACACTCCATGTGATTAGCAAACCTAAAGTTTAATTCGACAGACGGCTTGAACGATATTGACAAGATTAAACTTATAAACCAGCCAATTAGTGTTGGGTTTATTGACTATTCTTGATCTTATTTTGGAATTGTCTCCTTGTCCTAATTGATGAACAAACACTAATCAAGTTTAACATATCATTAAGATTATTAATTCGCAATCAATTGTTTGATGTTATAACGAAAAGATCATTTGTCCTAATAGATAAACAAAACGTAATCAAGATTAATATGCAGGATTATTCACTAATCGGTTGTCTGATGCTATAACGAAAAGATCTTTCGGATGCTTTGTCTCATCCAAAATCCACACATTTAATTATTGCTTTTCAAAACAATAAATAAATAATAAGCGGATATACCCTTGTTTTCCTTGCCATAATTTGACTGTCATTAAAATTACATTTTCCACCTATGAATTAATTTCAGCTTGTTTCAGTTAACATCAACTTCGAGCAAAGTAAAAATCTAAAAAAGATTAGACATATTTCTTATATATTTATAACCTTCGTTCACAATCAATAGTCATATACTTTTATTTTGAATTATTTACAAAAATTAGACACATTTTGTATAGATTAACCTCATTCACAATTATAGAAATATTACTTTTCCTTCCTTTTCCTCCTTTGTCTCTCTTTTTGCAATTGTTTTTATTTGGACATACAACGTGACAATATGTCTGAATCATTTCTGTTTATTTTTCTTGTATTAATTTTATATTAAAATCCACTGCCCAAACTATTAGTAGTTAATTAATGTAAGTATTATATTAACATGTTGCACAAGTACGTGGTTCAAATTATTTTAGGTTAAAAAACAAAAAGAAAATAAAGGTTAATACTAAATAGAATTGGAAACGTACTCATGATGAAGAATATCCGTGGGGAGATGAAGTGAAGAACCACTGGAAAAATTGGTTCTTGATAATATTTCTTGGATATTTGAGTTTCTATATCTGTGATGGGCTTCTCTCCCACCTGAAGCCAGATGACTGCACACAAAGCAGAAGCTTGTTTCATGCAATCGAAATCTTACCGACACAGAACCCTGCACCAACAATTCAGACAAATTATATAGTACTCCTTAATCTCATGAAGAGAGAGAGAGAGAGAGAGAGAGAGAGAGAAGCTAGGTTTGAATTGATGATGGATGAGTTACCTTATTTCCTAAACAGCCCATTATGCCGCAGCCAACGCAGGAGACGCTGGGGTTTCGGATATAGGGCCGGAGCTCGGCCCGAACCCAAACCGAAATTAGTATCCCAACCATTTGCTTACTAATGATGCATTTGAAACTCGAATATTGTTCATTTGTTTTTTGTTTGGTGTCGATTTTCATGAGAGCCGCTCGTATTAGGGAATTCCACTTGATCGAAATCTTGCTCTTCTCCGATCCCAGCACGTTTCCCGCTCTCAAAGGCACTACTTCTTGAAAACTGATCATGCCATCTCAATCAATTTCTAGTCGCAGCGTTTAAAATTTCTATTAATTTATTAATAAAAAAATGAATGTTACCCGAAAACGTAGATATCGCAGGGGTTCGTGTGGTCTATCAAGTCATCCACGGCGGTATTTTCCGTTGGCTTAACACCTCCAACGTTCCAAGTGCTAACAAAGACCCTTTTTATTTCAATCATATATAGAAGGAAACATGAGTTTATTTTCTTTATCAATGAATGAATAGAAATTTAAAGATCAGACTATATATATACCACTAAGCCAACACACGCACAATCTATGAGTATTATATTTATACTTACGTACTTGTAATTTGGTGTCTCCTGGTCGGAATCCTTGAGCAGTGTGGCAGTGGGAGCGAAGCAAGGTGGGATTTCCATGAAGGAATGGTCTCCGGTGGGATAATCGGCGACGAAGTTGTTGCCTCCCAATCTCTTTTTGAAGATCTTGCTGGCCACTAACCTCGGCCACAACACCTGAATAATCAAGAATTAGTCTGTGTGTACATGCTGGTTGAAACAAAGATAGCTAGACGCTTACTTCTCCTTTGATTCCAGACATGACGATCAATGTTCGACGGCTAAAATGGTTATGATCAAGACGTAGTATTTGGAGACAAAGAATATAAGGCTCATCACAGTTCAATCGTGTATATTAGAGAGAGAGAGAGAGAGAGAGAGATATGCAAGTTGGAATAGAAGAAAGAAGGTAACTGAACCGAGTGACGTATGTGGTGATTATGGATTGATCAAATGAGCGCCGAGGAAAGAAAAAATAAGGTGTGATATAATTTATGTCTATTTCGCTCGTACAATCATAATCGTTTTATTAATTCAATCTAAATATATTTATGCAATTTGTCTAATAATTCAATACAATATTAATAGTATATCGATAAAACCTTGATTCTGAATCGGCACTGGGACAGTTCCACGAAGAACAATCGGTTTCCTAATCGGTTGACATCACAAAATATATCCGTTTTTTTATATTGAGTCAAGAACAGATATTCATGAACCATCGAATTAAATGATATTTAGTCGGATATTAATATGTTTTGTGATGTCAACTAATATTAATATTTGTAAACTGATATGTTATGAAACGAATCATCTTCTATGTGTATATACGTAATAAATCATATACTATATATATATTGGTTTGGTTCGTGTATTTTGAGTTACGGTTAGTGGGTGGACAGATACGAAAATTTTTAAATGCACGTTAACGTTACGCCATATCAGTCCATATTGGGATGAAATAACAAGAGATAAAAAATTAATTAAGCAGATTTTGAATATATAATAGTTGTCACTCTCAACACCCACAATCATGTTTGTTGAGCTGATTGGAGGAATATTGACATTGTTGGCCAATAGAAAAAAGGGATGGGTCATTTAACTTATTTTAACAGACTTATATAAAATACTTTTTGTAATTTTGCGTGGTGGAATTTGAAAGAGATGTGATGGATTTGTAATGAAAAATTACAAGTAGCATTATAAAATTGCCATGCACAAACACACTGCCCCTACATGAGGAAACCTACCTGTAGCCATGTAGGTGGACTCTATTACATATGTTTAACCCGAAAATCAAAATGTATACTGGAACTAATCTTGATTAACGAAATTGAAAAGAGGCGGCACATAGATTATTGTGATCAAGTGGTCTATGAAGATATAACCGATCGGGTGGATCAGTTTGCAATTGTCGTTGCGATTTGATCAAGGCGCCCCTCTCTCTTTCAAAACTATTTATAACTCCCTAACATGCAACAATAAGCGGCAAGTACGGGGTCGATTCCACAGAGAAGCTGGTGCGTTGAGTGTGTTTAGTGAACAAGGTTTTGGCTGCGGCCACGCTTTAAGTTGGGAGTTTTGTTTTTAACTACTGGATTAAGCTAGACAGAATGTAAACTATTTACTTGATTAAGTGACATAACATGCTGGAAGCAATGAACTGATCAGGTGATCGACAAACTGAAATAAATGACTTAACTACATAAGCATGCTATGAATCTACGAAATACCTTGCCATTCAACATTATGCAAGTTCAAACAATGGATCTGGAAATTTAAAACTGAAACTGAGCTAGAACAATTGACGAGATTTACGAAAACAAATAACTTTGATTCAAAACAGTATTCAGAACAGAACTTAGAAAGTGCAGAAAACAAACAAGAACGATTTTCCAACAACGTAACAAACACGGAATTTAACTAAGTAACTAGAACTGAAATGTAAGAAAGCGATAAATCCAAAGGTCCTCGGTCGGAAACTGAAACTGCGCCGAACAGATCTGGGTTTCTCTGTCGCGCTCCTTTCTGTCGCACTCCTTCTTACTCTCTAGCTAACCATTGCTAACTCTCTAAACGAAACTCAAAGGATAAAGGAGAAGATTAAAGGTCGGAGAGAAGAGTGCTTCTCTCTATGGCGATGCGTCCTCTATTTATAGACTCTTCATAACAACCTCCAGCTGTGATAACAACTTTGGCAGAGAATCTTCGTCCTTGCTGGAATTGCGCGTCTTATCCGTCGAGTCAGCTTATACGTGTCCCCTTTTCTATTTCGCCGTGGTCCTTGATAACCGATTGATGATCGCTTTCCAGCGCATCTGCTATACGTGTCCTATTTCTGCAATGTAGTGGTCCCCGGCTAACTGCTTGCACGTCACCTTGATCAAGCCACACTGTTTTGTCCTTTTTCGCCTTATGCGCCAACTTGATCAGTTTGGCCTTGATGTCCTTGGTTAAGCGGCATTCCTGCACAATTAATACTCGATTTCCGCGTGAAACTGATTAAGTAGCCTACATTTTACCATACAAACCGATGCATGAAATAGGCCTTATCAGAAATCTTTATGCGCTCCTCAAAATATTGTCTATTAGTGGCATGATTTTAATTTCATCAATAAATATGTTACACATCTTTAGGTGCAATGGATTGAGTCACTTAAATATCTATCTAAGTGGTATGATGAGTGAAAGAGATAAAAATGTACTAGCCACTGCACAAGTTGAGGGAGATTATGTGGTTTTGAGAGGTTAATCCATTAAAGTTTTTGTTTGTGAAATGGGACTGAGCCATCCAACACCATTTGACTTACAATTTTTGTCATCTTCTATTTGGTTTTGCTTGTCAATATTGAACTAAATATATTATACTTAGTCTCTGTTTTGCGTTGCTGTGACCCAAGCCTAGCTACTCTATAGCTAGATTAATTAATTATAACTAATTCATACAGACCTCTCTATTGTAATTTCTTGGAGATTATCTCCTCAGTATTATGGAAATTAAACTATGGTTTACGTATGAATGTAAAAAATTTTACTGCATGCACGACCGAATGTGTAACAGGTTAATATATATCACTCTGTTAATATACTTTTCTACTCCTATAAGACTCAAAGAAGGATCTTCTAGTAATTGATTAATTTCCGTAGGGGTATAATTTAAGTAAGTCATGATGCTGTTTATGTATAAATTATAATGTTGATTTTTTCTGAAAATGATAAATGCAAGAATTATTAATCCAGATTATTTTATAAATATTAACAAAGGAGAAAAACATGGCCCTACTGAGCGTAAGCTATAAATAATCCATTTACAAAATAACAAAGACCTAATCCACAATCCCTAATTCTATTAACCCCTCAACAATGCAATAACAACAACTGTATATATATATGTATATCTACATCTGAATTATAAGTTCTATCCTTATACCTAACCAACATCTTGTCTAAGGCCATCCACAGCGCTGTTCCTATACCGTTCTTAAACCGTTCCTTAAACTACTATTTGCGGGCCCCACTGTACTTTTTTACTTCATTCCTTAACTAAGGAACGGAACCTGCAACCCTCCGTTCCTTAACCGTTCCTTAAATTACTATTCATTCAATTTCATTTTTTATTTTTATTTCCAACTCAATTCAATTAAAACAAACACACTTTAATAAAAAACAAACACACTTTATTAAAAAACACACAACATTAAAACAAAGTTACAACTTAAACTTAAAAAAATAAAAAAGCACACAATTAAAATCCTAAAAAATAAAAGTTCACAATTTTAATATTTTCATCCGCCAAAGTTTGCCCAAATGTACTCAATTAGATCCTGTTGGAGTTGGGTGTGTGCGCTAGAGTCGCGTGTCCTTGCACGAATAGATAACCGTTCTTGTATAGACGGATGCGCTCCACTTCGAGCCTGACTACTTGCAGTTGAGCTTCCGGAGGATTCGGGGTCGAACCAATTTCCCGCCTCGGGTCCTTCGTCTTGGACAATCATGTTGTGCAAGATTATGCACGTATACATGATGTCGACCATGTTCTCCATGAACCACGTACGAGCCGGGGCTTTGATGATGTTGAAGCGCGCTTGGAGAACCCCGAACGCCCTCTCCACATCCTTGCGAGCGGCCTCCTGCTTCTGCGCAAAAAGAGCCTGCTTTGGGTTCGCAGACCCACTGGACGTCTTCACGAAGGTAGGCCACTTCGGGTAGATGCCATCGGCGAGATAGTACCCCATTTTATAAAGCCGGTTGTTGGCGACGAAGTTGATGGCCGGCGCTTTACCATCCAAAACTTCGGTCAAGAGGTCGGACTGGTGGAGCACGTTTACGTCATTGTTCGACCCGGGAACCCCGAAGTACGCGTGCCAGATCCAAATGCGGTAGTCGGCAACGGCCTCGAGTATAACGGTTGGGTGGGTGCCTTTGTGGCCGCTCGTGTAGGACCCCTTCCACGCCACCAGGCAATTCTTCCATTGCCAGTGCATGCAATCGACGCTGCCGAGCATCCCGGGGAATCCGTGCACTGTTTCATGAAGGTCGAGAAGGAACTGACAATCGGTCGTGCTTGGCCTCCGGAGAAATTCGTCGGTGAAAGCTGCCCGGACGCCTTTGCAGAATTTGAGCAAGCACATTCGCCCAGTGCTGTCTCCGATGTGGAGGTATTCGTCGAACATGTCGGCCGTTTGTCCAGTCGCAAGCTGGCGGATTGCTGCAGTACATTTCTGCAGCGTCGTGTGGCTGGGACGGCCGACCGCGTCGAACCCTTCCTGGAAGAACTCTTCTCGGGCTGCCAAAGTATTGGCGATGTGGAGAAATAACGGTTTCCCATGCGGAAACGGCGATGGAAGTACGTATCTCCCCAAACCGGGTTATCGCAGAAGTAGTCGCGTACTAACCTTGCGGCGGCTTCCTCCCGGTTACGATGGATGTACGTACGGGAGCGTCGTTGGGGTGGCGCGGCTTCTTCCTCCTCCCGTCGTCGATCTTCTTCAAGTGATTGTTCCAATATTTGACGCATTTGTTCAAAAGGATCCATTAGTTTGATTAAATTTGGGAGAAGAAAAACAGAGTTGATTTGAGATGAAAATTGGGGTGGAAATAGAGAGGATTTGAGAGGAATAGATGTGTGTTTGTGAGTGAAATGAGTATGAAATAGGAGTATTTATAGAGTAAATAAATTAAAAAAAATAAAATAAATAAATAACGGCAAAAAAGGTAACAATACCGTTGCAATTTTTTTTTATTAAATTCAATTTTTTTTTTAAAAAACGAATTATTGCGTCACCGTGACGACGCCCACTCGCGGGGCAGCGAGTGGGCGTCACGCGTCGAATGGGAGGCCGCCACGTCGCCTCGGAGCGTGGCGGCACAGACCGTGCCGCGTCTCGTGCCAACGGCACCCGGGACGGCATGGGAACGGAACCGCGACGAAACGCAGCGCCGTAACGCGTTCCGCTACGGTTTCGTTCCGAAGGAACGAAACGCGGAATGCCCGCGGCCCGCTTTGCGGGTGCTCTAAAGGTTCAAAACCTTAATTTTTTAGTATTACATTGTGAAGAGATCGAGATATAAAAAAAATAACAAAAAAAATTCAAAGAATTGAGAAAAAACACTATTTTTGATGTGAAAGCTTAATAAACATATCAAGAATTATAGGCTGTCTACGCCTCAAACTCAAACAGCCGATCATATTAATTAGTGCATCAGTGCATTAAACATATAATATGAACAAGTGCTCAAATGGAAAAAAGAGAGAGACTATTATTTTCAACAGTATTTAGCCAAACGTAATGCGATTATAATTTCATCAAACAAAGATTTATTGCTAAATGAGCTAGGATTATTTAGAAACAAAAATATGAGAGTTAGTATATAGGCCACTAGTAAAGCAATATCTAAATACCAAGAAGGGTGACAAGAGCGGATCTTGCAAGTTGGTTTGGATCTTTGGTTGAGAAATTGTGGCCATACAAACAGTCATAGTGCTTTTATATAAAAGGAAAATATTAACTACTAGGGGACTTTTCAATTGAATTCACTATTTTTGGTGTACTTTAGCACGTACACACGACATGCATTTACATTTCATATTTAAAAATTAATATAGTTTGTAAGATATCTTAACGAAAGAAAGCAAATATGAAAAGTTAAATATCTTTAGATTGTAGATATTAACACTTAACAGCCCATCGTTCTCGGTTTGTGAATACTTTAAAGAATAGTAATATATCTATCCACTTTTTTTCAGTGAAAGACAAAAAAATAGTATCTATTATTTTTCATATGATGAACTAGAAAACTATTTATTCTTATGTCAGTTATGTGTTTGTTTCTATGCACAATTTTTTTTAAAAAAACGAGATTGATATTTTCTGTTTTTATATCATTACTTCTTTTACTCTTGGCCTTGTTTGAGGACTTGGGTTGGAAAACTCAAGAAAAAAATGCAAAGAGCTATTCGATCAATTAAAGTGACGTGTGAAATGCCCGACATTATTTAGCCACTTTTAAAGTGTCATATGTCGCAAATGTCAATAATAGTATTAAAAATTATCATATAGAAGTGAACCCAATAGAAAAAATATTTTTGTAATTTACGCTTTTAAAATATAAAGATTCAACCAACCTATAGGATGAATAGAAAAAAATACTTATACAGAAAAAACCAAACAATCAAAAGTAAATTAAAGATAAGAGGATATCGATTCAATTGTCGTGTCGTGTAGAGCAATTCGGACTGTCTTAAAACAAAGTTTAACAAATATTTTGAAAACTAAACAGTCACACTCACACATATCATCTAGACGCTTCCACAAAACATCCTTGTAACATAAAATAGCTTTTATATCTTCAATTTAATTACCACTTAAAAAATTATACGCCGGTATAAGATACATAAGTATGGACCGAATATAAAGTTGGTACGATTATCCTATCTCACAACATCCAAAAGAATTACTAATATACTACTTCCTTAGCATTAAAATGTAAAACAATAATTAATACTAGTAATCAAGAAATTGTTTATGAAAGCTGGCCCAACATAAAAAATTGTTTTTATTAGGCCCAATTATTCAAAACAAGCCCAAACTATTGATTTTATTGGTTTAGGGGAAAAATGCTTCTATAAACGACTTGCGTCTTAACGAGAATGAATGTTTTCAGAAAAAGAAAAAAATAACTTACGAATGCTTCTAACAAAATATAATAAATAATAATTTAGACAATTTAATTTATAGTACTTCTTCTTCTGTCTCATCTCAAGTGATTGACTGTTTTTCGACACGTGTTTGGAGAAATGATAATAAATAGTGAAAGTGGAGAGAAAGTAAAGAAATAAGAGAATAATGTAGATACGACTCTTTTCAACATTATTATCTCTCTTACTTTACTCTCTCTCTCTCTACTATAATAATTTATTATCATTTTCGCAAAATAACGGCAAAAAAAAACCAATCACTTGAGTTGGGACGGAGTGAATATTACTCTTCCACCGACATTTCCGAGCACCCACTTTTCAAAGCCATAGTAACTATCAAGTACGTATAAGTTTTAATTATGCAAGATGCTCAACTAAATGTGTACCATTAATTTTTATGATAGTCAATGAATTTTTCTAGTTGTCCTCGTACACACGTTATATGCTAATTAAATGAGACCGTGAAGTTTAAGTTGGTTTAGTCAAATAATTAAAAGGCCTTTTTGTTTTTTGTTTATAAGAAGAATATAGACGCCGAAAATGATTTTAAAAATATGTGGAGTGTTTTACCAAGCTTAGGTAATAGTACTACCTGCAGACATCACATTCAAAATTCGCATCCCTCTATTAAGTGTATAAGAGCATCTCCTATGGCGCCCCTCCGGTAGGACGTCCGGTCGGACACCGGGAAGGGCGACGGGACGTCCGCCGTTGGGAGGTCGGAGGTCGGATACGGACGTCCCGTGAGGACGTCGGGTGTCCTCGGACATCCCGGCGACGGGCGGGCGGACGTCCGCCACTGTGGCTTCAACTCGGACGTCCGGTCGGACGTCCCGTTTTTTTTTTTTTTTTTTTTTAAACTCTATATATACGGCTCGTTGAATTTTATTTCATTCGCACCACTTGCGTTAATAACAAGTTTCTCTCTCTACATCTATAATCTCAAGTATATCTAGAATGTCTAGTGAAAGTGATAGCGAGAATGAGTTGGAGGTCGCTGTTTCAGGTGCTATACAGAGGCTGCTACAACAGAGGTTGCAGCGGCGGCAGCAGGCGGCGGTACCTCGGCCGATCCATCGTCGAACTCAAGTACCCCGTGACCACATTGCTGCACATATTCGGTTGTATGCGGACTACTTCGCTCCGCAACCGCGTTTTGGGGAAGCCTTATTCCGGCGACGCTTTAGGATGCATCGTCCGCTGTTTCTGCACATCGTGGGTGCTTTAGAGAGTAGATACCTGTTTTTTAGGATCAGAGAGGATGCAGCTGGCAAACCCGGACTCACGCCCTTGCAGAAGTGCACTGTCGCAATCAGACAACTGGCGTATGGAGGCGCGGCCGACATGTTCGACGAGTACCTCCACATTGGCGAGTCGACAGCAGTCGAGTGTCTGCAAAATTTTTGCGCGGGCGTGAGAGCGATATTCGGGGAGCGGTATCTTCGGAGTCCGAGCCCCGAAGACTGCCAGATGCTGATAGATATGCATGGGTCGGTGCACGGGTTCCCTGGGATGTTGGGCAGCATAGATTGTATGCACTGGGAGTGGAAGAACTGCCCCGCCGCCTGGAAGGGGATGTACACTACCGGCTTCAAAGCCAAGCATCCCACGATGATCCTTGAAGCTGTAGCTGACTACCGGTTGTGGATATGGCATGCTTATTTTGGAGTCGCCGGGTCCAACAACGACATCAACGTTCTCCAGTCGTCGCCCCTGTTCAACGATCAGTGCAATGGCGTTGGTCCCGCCATCAGTTTCGTCGCCAACGGCAACCAGCATAATATGGGGTACTATTTGGCAGATGGGATATACCCAAACTGGCCTGTCTTTGTGAAGTCAATCAAGCATGCGACCGGACAAAAGAAGACATACTTTGCGAGCCGTCAGGAAGCAGCGCGCAAGGATGTGGAGCGGGCATTTGGTGTGCTCCAGAGTCGGTGGGCGGTAGTGAAGGGTCCTGCACGGCAGTGGTATATTCCCAACATCGGCGATGTCATGTACGCATGTATCATAATGCACAACATGATTGTCGAAAATGAAGCTACGGAACTGACTCAGTGGACCAATGAAGATGATACGGGTGCAGGTCCAAGTCACGGCGTGGCCACCGCGAATGTGAATATGGGGGTACCTCATGGAGAGGTCGAGCGGCTGCGTGCATTTGCCGACATGCGGCAAACAGATGCCCATATTCGACTTCAGCAGGATATTATCGAAGAGGTTTGGACTCGGAGGGGTTGACGTGATAATGTATGAATTTTTTTTTATTAGTGTGTAATTTTTTTTTTCGAATCATGTATGTTTTTTCCGATAAAGTTGTTAATTTTTCCCGTTCGTATTCT
The DNA here is from genome assembly GCF_004379255.2 of Salvia splendens. NCBI lineage: Eukaryota > Viridiplantae > Streptophyta > Magnoliopsida > Lamiales > Lamiaceae > Salvia > Salvia splendens. Next base: position 8,912,219 of record NC_056035.1, on the reverse strand, counting down.
CGGTCAAATTTTATTTCCGTAAACGTAAATTGTTTTATTTGTGAATTTATGATTTTTTTTATTGCGGGATGTCCTAGTGGGAAGGGCGATGGGAAGGGCGGATATGCATGGGATGTCCTAGTGATGTGGCAGTGGGGTGGGATGTCCTAGTGACGTGGCAGGAGGTGTTTTTGGGATGTCCTAGTGGATGTCCGAGTGGGATGTCCGCCCACTGGAGATGCTCCATCTTTACCTAACAAATCATATGGAAATTTGATTAATTAAGCCTCAAAACATTTAGAAAAGTGAACGGTGTACGTAAACCAATTATAAGAACTATTCATTCACTAGTTTGGCCAGCAATATATAAGAATGTTTTATTCGTACTATTATTGAATAGAGAGAATTACAAAAGAGAAGTGATGATAAAATAATTAGGGTATGAAAATATATTGTATGTTAGTAGCTAGTATTTATTGTATGGGGTTAAAGTTAAAGGTCTGCATCTATCTCCAAAACAAGAGGATGGGGTCCCAAAATTGAAGCCAAAGTGACACCTTTGGCTTGTGGAAGTTGGCTGATTTTTTGCAAGTCTTGATCACTCAAACACCAATCAAATATTTGGAGATTTTGTGCCATCCTCTCTTTGTTGAAGCTCTTGCTTGCTATGCTCACTCCTTGCTCGTATACCCACCTCAATGCAACCTGAGCTGTGGTTTTTCCCCTGGCTTTCGCGATATCCGCTAGAACTTCATTTCCCAGTATTCTGTCGTCTCCCCATTTCGTGTTGTTTGCTCCTAGCGGAGAGTAGGCCGTCACGTGAACTCCCCTTTCCTTGCAGAATTCCCTCAGTTTCTTCTGTTGCCAATATGGATTCATCTCCACCTAAACCCAAATTAATAGGAGTACAAGAGGATTATTAGTCAAAACTCAAAACTAGCATGGGAAAGTGATGCGTAATAATCAAAATATGTTGAACATCTAACGTCCATCCTATGAGATTAACACCGGAGAATTGAGGGGTAGTACAAGGTCTATAATCTTGAGTTTGGATTAAATTAAAGTACAAATTGGTAAGTACATATTAATTACGAATTACTCCACACAAATTAGTAGGAGTAATTCTAAAAAACATTTATTTCTCATTCTCATTCTCGTTCTTAATTATAAAATATTACTAATTAATTAGCTATATTCTAAATAAGTAAAAATGAGTAGTAGTATATTTTAGAATACCTGATTGAGTGTAGGTGGGATTTTGGCAGTGGAGAGAAGTTGATCAAGGGTTTTGATAGAGAAATTACTAACACCTATGCCTTTTGTGAGCCCTAAATTGACGCACTCTTCCATCCCTTTCCACGCACCCTTGATATCCAAAGGCTTCACGATTTCAACCGGAACCGGAGTTTTTCTCACCATTTCCGTCAGCCTCACCGGCCAATGGATCAGGTACATATCCACGTACTCCACTTTCAGATTTCTGCATTAATATTCAATTTTGTTAATAATATAAAATATATATATATATATATAGTGCTTGCTTACTGGAGGCTCATTTTGCAAGCGGGCACAATCTGGCTGGGATCGGTAAAGCTGGCCCACAGCTTGGTAGTGATGAAGAGGTCGCTGCGTGACTCAATGAGGCCGAGGCGCAGGGCCTCCACGACGGCCTGGCCCAGCGCCGTCTCGGAGCCGTAGGCGAAGGCCGTGTCGAAGTGGCGGTACCCGGCCTTAATGGCCTCCAGCACCGCCGCTTTCGTCGTCTCCAGGTCTGCCATCGGAAACGACGCCGTTCCCATCCCAATCACCGGCATCGCCTTCTCCATGCCGCTGAGCTTCAACTTTGGGATCACCGCCATTTTATTTTTTATTTTATTTAATTACTGATTTGCTTGTTTAATTAGTGGATATATAGAGATGGAGAGAGACTTTTAAGTTTTAATTGATGCATGTACTTGTGGCGGCTGGGAAGTAGTAGAGCTAAACTCAATGCCCACTAAAATGGAGGCGCCGACCAAAGGTAGTTTTTGCTTATAAAATTCATATTGATCTAAAAGTTTTTTTTAATTTGATGAATTAGATATCTTGATTTGATAAGACAGATAAAATATGATAGTTTCAAGATTAGAAAATTATCCAAGCAAAAGAACTGTTAAACTGTGACACCCAATGCATATTTTTCTTGTCAAATTGTTTTTAGAAAAAAGTATATTGGATCCGGTGATTTTTAATAACAATTATACTTTTTTTAATTTGAAGATGAAACTTGAATCTAATGTTACGTTGTGCATTGTTGACTTTTGTAGTAAGTGCCAAAAGCTTTAGTCAGCTTGCAATTAATAGAATACGGCTAACAGTAGTCGATCTTGATGGTGCTACTGCTAATAGAAATACTAGTAGCATTATTTTATTTAAGAGGAGATGACTTTGATCCTTATAGTTCTAGATACAATTTCACCGATTGGAGTCCCCTCAAAACATAAGATAAATATTACTCGTACATTAAATTAGAAATTTAGTACTACTACTATATAATTATAGAATAAAAATGGTAGTACTTATTAATATTGATAGATCATATCAGTAATTCGCTAAACCGTTTCAGTATATATTAAGTTCTATTTGTTGTTGTTTCACTGTTAAACTGGTTAACGTTTAGTACATAAATAATTTACATGACTTTATATGACTTTATATTTATTATATACGTTTGGTAGATTTGAAATTCAATTTCAACTAATTTGAAGTTTTGATTTATATAGAGAAAAAAAAATACGAAAAAGTATCATGCAAATTTGAATACTTAAAGTTAAATAATTTCAATAACAATGAAAAGTAAATTATAAAATAATTGGATAATAAAATATGTTTTCTTAAAAAGTTCAGGGACAAAATATGAAAAAAAAATCATTTTCTATAAACTCGTGGTAATGTTTTTCAAAATACAAGAACCTAAAAGGTGGAGTACAAACGAGGGTCTGAATTTACATGTCGTAAAAGAAATCCAATTCCTTCTTAAAGTTGTCTTGCATTTCATATAGTTTCATTTATATAAAGCCTTATGCATTTTATATTTTATATTTTCTTAGTTATAGATTTGTGTTATTGGCATTGATATTTACTAAGCGTGATGGACTGATGGCCTAGAATTAAAAAAAATGATTGTTTTGGATTATTAGTTTGGTTCGAAAAATTAAAGATGTGCATTTTCTTTTTCTTGACTGCATCATGTTATCTTTCTTCGTCAATATCGTGACAAGTTGAAAATTAAACACGTAACAACCGCTTAAATTATTTGATACTAGTATTTAATTTATGAAAGAGATTATTAGTATCATTTTGTATAATATAATATCTATTCAATAAAATCCTTACTCAAAAAAATTGACGGTCTAATACCTAGCTAAGACGCATATACTTAGATTGTAATTATGTTAGCAAAATTTAAATAGAAGGAATGAGTGGAATGCTTTGTTCGATCGATATCATAATCGCGATTAATTATCTAATGGAAAAAGGCTGATGAATTTTCTACTATAATGCATATTTTAATTTATTCAAGTTTGCGTGCGCGGATGGTTTTGACTTTCCGTATGGAAAATTCGTTTTTTGGACTTTAATAAACTAGTATCTATTTGTCGGCTATAATCAATTAATGTCACCGCCGCCTTCGAGAAAATCGGATCCGTGGAGGAGCACACGACTACAATTACAAAAATTGAAAAAACGCCAACGCAAGTAAAAACGTCAACCCGGCTGGCGTTTTAGCTTTTTATTTGTGAATTTAAAAAAATACGACATTATTGAAACCCGCCAATGCGGAGGGCGTGTTTTGTTTAATCACGCCAATGCAGAGGGCGTGTTTACCAAAGAAGAAACGCCTAGGATATTGGCGTGTTTCACTTTGAAACGCCAACGTCGGTGGCGTGTTTCTACTTAAAAACGCCAACTCGGCTGGCGGGTTTTGACAGAACAATATATCAGCTATCCTCCCCCAAATCGCGAAACTCACACACCACACACCTCACGATTTTATCCAAAGCAGCGCCTCTTCGTCGCGATTTCGCCCTCTTCACCGTGATTTCGCTCTCCGTCCATCAATCGGTGCTATTATTCCCCATTTTCGTATACTTTTCAGTTAATATGCTTATCTTTTACATTATTAGAGTAATTGTTGGATAGTTAGTTAGAGTTTGTAATGGGCTGTGAGTTGAGCTGGAATATTGTGTTGAATTATTATTTAGCATATTGGCTTGTTTGAATAGTATTATTATGGATTAATAGTTGAGATGTTGATGTTTAGTTAGGGTTTATGTTTGATTAAAATTTGGGCAATTTTAGCACCTAAACCGCAGTGTTGTTCTAGCTTAAAATTTGGGCAATTTGATTTGGTTTATATGGGTTTTAAAGTGGTGTTGCATAATTTGGTTTAGGTGCTACATTTTTTTTGTATTGGGTTCAATAATGACAAATTATTGAAATTGTTTAGTTTGATGTATGTTGTTTAGTTTGAATTGTTAATTATGTGTAGGTGAATTGAGTTATAATTTTGTGTAATGTTGTAGAGGGGAATTTGTGTAATGTTGTGTAGGTGAATTTGTTTGTATTGTGCATTATTTGATATTGGTGTTCCATTTTGTGATATTGACGTAAATAGTATCCAAGTATTGAAATTGTATCATTTGAATTGTGAATGTTGTGTAGGTGAACTATGGCATCATCTTCAAGTGCTCGCCGAAGACTCTTATGTGGTCCTGAGGACCCCTCCGTATTATATCTGCAGAGACAACACGTCTCTAACAATATATGAGCAGGAGTGCCATCAGAAGATGTAGGCTGCAGAAGATACGAAGGAATCATTTGGGATGTTCTCATACATCCTCGTGTTTTGGCAGTAATTGACGAGATGGGGTTTGGCGGGATGTTGAGGTGTGGTCAACCGAAAGATATTGACCACCATCTTATCACCGCATTGATTGAACGGTGGAGGCCAGAGACTCACACGTTTCACTTTCCAGTCGATGAAGCGACAGTGACATTAGAAGACGTGGAGGTCTTATAGGGCCTCAAAGTTGATGGTGATGCTCTGACGGGTTACATCCCCACTAAGGATGTCAACTATTGGAAGAAAATTTCTTTGGATTTTCTTGGCTTTATTCCAGATGCAGTTGATCTGAAAGAAATGACCTGGAAGCACACAAGCTTATCAAATCAACTGAGGATTGAGTTGAGTGATGACCACGACCAGTACATATACGTTCAACGTGCTCGTGTTTATTGTCTGTTGTTACTTGGTGGTCTGTTGATCCCGAACGCCTTCGGTAATAAAATTTCATTCTTCTACCTTCAATTTTTCATGGATGTAGAACGATGTGCTAGCTATAGTTGGGGTGGTGCGACTCTTGCCTGCTTGTACCACAATCTATGTGAAGCTGCACTTGCTAAGAGTACCGATGTCGGGGGAGCTCTTACTTTGTTACAGTTGTGGGCTTGGGAGAGAATCTCAATTATTAGACCGAAAATGCTAAATCTCGTGCCTATAGACTACGTACCATGTGCAATCGCGTAAGTTGTTCACTAATTACTTTTTTTTACGCATAATTTTTATTAATTTCCGTGTTATTCGCTCATAATTTAATTTTGTAGATGGACTGGTCCGACCTCTTATGTAAAAGCACTCGGACATTGCATTGAAACTTTCAGAGATCAGTTCTCCAGAATGCACGCCAACCAAGTAATTTACGTAACCTAAATTGTTGTTTGTTTGCTGTTTTGATTGAACTTGTTTTGACTGAATTTTTTTCATATTTAGTTTATTTGGAGGTCGTATGTCACGCGAAACATGCCGGATGTTTGTGTTGCCGGTCGTCCTATATGGACGTCGATCACAACACTTATTTGCTGGAATCTGGTTGAGCCACACTTGCCACAACGAGTGTTGCGACAATTTGGGATTGTCCAACCGTATATCCCGCTTGTCGACCGGTTCCACGGAACTGATTTTGCAAAACAGGATTGACGTGGCAAATCTGGCCGGAATTGGGTTGAGTGACACGCGGTGTGCACAAACCGAACCGGACCGGCGGTTAATCACCGGTTCGGGCCCGCCGGTTCATGAACCGGAACCGGGCCCGGAACCTGCGGTTTGAACAGTCCAGCGGTTTCCCGGTTCTTTAGGGCAGGTTCAGGTTCGACAATATATTGAACCGTGAACCGGCGGTTCGGCGGTTTGAACCGCCGGTTCAACGGGTCAAACAGTGTTCAGTAGGCTAGGGGTTCAGGTAGGGTTTAGGTTAACCGGCGGTTTCGGTGGGAACCGGCGGTTTTTCGGGAAAACAGGCGGTTTTCGTCATAAACTGCCGGTTTTCGGTCAGAAACCGCCGGTTTCCGCCGGTTCCGGTGACTTTTCAGAGGCTAGGTCGTAGGTGCAGTGTTTAGGCCTGCAAAACCGGTCATAAACCGCTGATTTTCTGACACAAACCGTGGACGAACCGCCGGTTTCGGCGGTAAACCGGCAGTTCGGCCGAATTCAAAATTTCAATTTTTTTTTCAATCCAATTTTACTCCTATAAATACCCCACTTCTCCTTCATATTTCCTTACCACATTCTTGTGTTAACAAGGATTTCATTCTCAATCTTCATTTCTCTATTCTCTCCTCATTCTCTCTAATTGCGCAAGTTTACGTTTCAATTCTACACTTTCTACTCACTACTATATTTGTTGTTGTGCTCATAATTTACCACTTCTTTTATACTTCATACATATTTCATTCCAAGTCCATACTACTTTCATTTATCAATATTTTCAATATGTCTTCTTCTCGTGGTGGATCGGGGCAAGGGAATAGCCCAAGATCAAAGTACTTCGCGTCCCTCAAAATCTCGACGACCTAGTCATCGAGATGTTATGGAAGAGGTTTCCCGATTGGCAGCCGAACGCATGCAAGTAAGTAATGAAAAATTTGTTTTCCAATTCATATTTCAAAATTTCTTAATTTTTTTTTTGCGTTTATACTTTTAACTTCTACGTATATAATATTTGTAGATGGAAGAAGATCATAGGACAACCATGCTACTTGCTGAAATGCAACAAGGTGGGGGGTAGGGGAGGTCGTTCCCAACAAGATGAGGAGTTCGACGTTACTATATCGTCGGACTCGGACAACAACGGGGATAGATCGCATTCTCGTATTCCGTCTAGCATCGGCAGAAATGAGGAGATGTCTCCCCCTCCACCCGCTAACACGGCAAAAGCTTTGAAATCGGACATTTTTGTCAAACACTACAAGAAGGTCCCGGTGGGGATTCCAAGTCCTCACGATCCGAACTCTCAAGAAGAGACTTCGGATTTTCATGTTTACTGCAACTATTGCAATAAAGTGTACAAATGGTCCGCCGGTGGTGGATATGGCACCCTCCGTCGCCATTTGGTGGCAAAGCATCCGGTAGAATGCAACACTGCCTCTACCCAAAGCCAACTAAACTTCCAACCCGCCGGGTCGGGTTCGTCAGGTACGCCTCTGTTTAAATATGAGAAAAAGAATTTTGAGGATACAATGACTAGATGGGCGGCTATGAAGCATTTGCCCTTTAACGTTTTTGATGACAAAAAAATTGAGGTTACTATGCAAAGTGGTTTGAATGTAGCAATCAAAAGAATAGGTAGAATGACTGTGCAACGATCTACCGTTCGGCAATGCTTGGAGAAAAAGGTAGAATTATCTCGTTATTTAGTTAACTTGGGCCACAGGGTGAACATTTGCTCAGATGTGTGGACGGATTGTTTTAACCGTCATTCATACATGGGCATTACGGTTCACTTTGTGGACAATAGTTGGACTTTGAACAGACGTTTAATAGGTTTTAGAGAATTTGAAACTCCACACACTGCACCCGAAATTGCTTCTTTGATTATACAAGTGTTGAATGAGTTTCAGTTATGCAACAAGATATTTTCTATTGGTTTTGATAATGCAACTGCCAACACCGCAAGTATTGCCGATTTGATTGCGGCTTGTACACCGGTAATTGGAGGTAAGTATTCTCATCAAAGATGCATTTGCCATATTTTAAATTTATGTGTACAAGATGCGCTTGAATTATGGCAAAAGCATGTTTCTCCTATTAGAAATGCAGTTAGATTAATCCATCAAAAGCCATCTATTGGCAAAGCATGGAAGAAATATTGCCATCAAAAGAATGTCAAGTATACGTATTTTACTATGGATGTGTCTCATAGATGGAATTCGACATATGATTGTCTGAATTCTACTTTGACACATAAAGATGCTTTATGTGATTTTTATAGAACTAATCTCGTGCATGATTTATATCTTTCGCATAGTTGTTGGGATCATAGTATCTCTTTATTTAAAATTTTTAAATATTTTAAAAATGCTACTGTTGAATTGTCGAGTGTTTATTATTGCACTGCTGTTCGTGTTTTGGAGCATTGCATGTACATATCCCTTGGTTTTAAAACTGCAATGAAAAATGCTTCCTCTTCTCCCGAGTTAATGTGCGTTTTGTATTATATGATTGAAAAATGGCTCAAGTATTTCAGTGAGATTCCAAACGTGTTTTTGATTGCAAAGGTATTGGATCTAAAATGGAAATTAGTAGGTACCTCTAGAATTTTAGATTTTTATTATAACAATTTGAGTTCAATTGATCTTGGTCCCCTTCAAGCAATCCAATCCGATACCAGTCACGAATTTGGAGTCGACCTCTCATAAACCTTTCAAATAAACCTCCCGGACCGGTCAATTGTTCAACAAAACCTCGAGTTTAACTTGCGCTCTCTCTACACCGAATATGAAACCAAGTATAACAACATCCACCAAGTCAGAAGACTCCACAACATAACTATGACTTTGCATTTCAAGCCGATTATGATGACCCCGACGCGCAATCCTAACTAGCCGACCTATACAACTACAGCACCGGCGGAAGGTCCTCAGGTATGGTCAGTGAATTAGATTTATATTTTGATTCACTCTTTTCCTTTGGTGATGAAGGTCCTACTCCTCCCGCCCAAATCGACGTCCTCGATTGGTGGGGAACCCACGAGAAAGATTTTCTCATCCTTGCTTCAATCGCCAAGGAGATTTTTTCTGTTCCGGCTTCCAACGTCGCCTTCGAGTCCGCTTTTAGTGTTGGCTCGCGCGTGTTGGATGAATCAAGAAGTAAGCTCTTGACGAAAAATATGGAAGCCGTGATGTTACTTGATGATTGGGCCAAAGCTGACGCCCGAGAACAAGAAAATGATTGGGATGATCGTCAAGAGGGATCACAAGATGAATTCACCGGGGATGAAGCTTAGGCCAACCATCAACCGCCGTCGGCCAAGCCAAATAGGTAAGTAAGGTAAGAGAACTATGTGGACTTTGATTCCCTAATGCAAATGAGCAATTGGGATACGTAGGCACCTCAACTATGTGGACTTTGATTCCCTACTTTGATTCCCTAATGCAAATGAGCTCAAGTCCTTTTTCTTTTATTTTTTTTTTCCCATTAATTCCTACTTTAAAAATATGCAAATACAATTACATAATTGTATTTGTATATACTCTAGTCGATGAAGTATATTTCTCTATACGGCTAAATGAGGGAAACTTTTGACAATTCTACTATAATTGTTGATTGTTAGACGAAACTCAACATTTAAAGTTGAATTGCTAAAGGTGTCCTTAATTTAGTTATGTAGAAAGATCTTATTCGCCGATTAAGAGTATATATATAATACACTTATACGTTTAAGAACTTCAACGTCGTTCTTGTCATTTGTAATTAGTTGTTGACTAGTAGTCTCATTTGTATTTAAATTTTGTTTAAGACTTCAAGACCACCATAAGTTTTCGATTTGTAATTGTTGTAACTTGTAAACATGCAATTTCAATAAAATTGCAATTTTAGTTGTATTTTTTTTTCAATTTTATTTACTCACATTTCATATATAAACAACTTTGAAAAGTGTAATGTAATTTGATTAAAAATTGAATAGTTGAAAAATGAAAATAAAAATTCGACGAACCGTCGAACCGGCCCGGAACCGGCGGTTTTGAACCGCCGCGTAAACCGCCGGTTTTTTGAACCGGAACCGGAACCGCCGGGAGCTAGGCGGGCCGGTTTTTTTTTCCTCAAACACCATCACGGCGGGGGGTTAAGGCGGACCCCCAACCTGTATATATCAAAAATCACCAAAAGAACATACATCAGACGAGCCCAAAAGTGACTCGGTCCGCACGAGAGATACAAAACACAAGAGCTAACAAAGCTACTGTGGTATCCCCACAGACCGGGTACTAACTGGAGCTAGGCGGGCCGGTTCAGGTTCAAGCATTTCCTGAACCGTGAACCGCCGGTTCATGAACCGGAACCGGTGGTTCGTGACCCTTGTGCATGCCGCACGCCAATCATATACAGAATTGGGATAATAGGCACAACATGGTGTGGACTGATTTGGAGTACTCAATGGAGCCTATTGCAACTGATGAGTATATGGATTGGTTTCGCCGGATAACCGTGGTGTACCTAACAAAACCTGGCGTGCATGCTCGGGAGGGCTTCCATGAAACGGCGGCCTCTCATAACTACGCGGTAAATTTCAACAACTATTCATTATTTATATTCACATGATGAAATGTAATTAACATTGAAAATTATAGGTGGAGACGCTTCACAAAATACGTCACTTTCTTAGTGAGCAAGACATGACAGGACGACCGGATTTGTTCACCATTTCGAGGATGGTTGAAAATGGCCTCCAGATATCTGGGGAAGCTGAGACGATTGACTACCGTTCTTCCCAGCGCTCTGAGCTGGACATTGACATGCCCGTGAGGCAAAAAGGGAAGCGGCGTAGAAAGAAGAAAGCTGGTGGAGAGTCGTCATCTTCAAGGATGGATGCTCAGTTGGTAGATGATTCCGATGACGATTTTATGCCTCCACCTCCACCAAGATCTGTCGTTCTAGGTCGTCACTCTGTCAGTCACACTGGTGGTACAGGTGAAGATATCGGTCTCAGTGATGTCCACCAATCTCCACCTCGGTCTTCTGTGCGAGACGACTTTTTTGGGGTTGATTCAGAGAATGCCGTTGTGCAAGATACTCCTCCGTCTAGACTCCCTACCTCCAGAATCGGGAAGGGAATCCGTGGCCTGTTTATGCGGAAAAGGCGAGACGATTGAACGTTTCAGTAACTATTTTTGTTTGTGCATTGACTTGAACACTGTTATGTTTATACTCCTAGTTGTTTATTGAGTTGAACATTGTAACGTTTCAACAAGTTTTTTGTTTAGCAATTGAGTCTAAAATTGTTATGTTTATATTTTTGTTCGTTTGTTGAGTTGAGCATTGTAATAATAATACGCAGGATCGGGTAGAAACGGTTAGAAATTGTATGTGAGACAAACTGCTCTGCAATCACAGTGCAATTGAGTCTAACATTGTTATGTTTATTCTTCCTCTTTCTTTCAAATTTTAGCCGACGGAAAAACACCCATTCTGTATTGACTCGCCACCTCAACTGGCGTCTTTATAAGAGACGCCCATGAGATCGGCGTTTTTCATAAACACGGGGGTAAGTTGTGTCGTACACTGTCTTGATGCAATTGCACGCTCATTGAATCATTCTATTGTTCTCCAAAATGTCATATCAATGCAAGCTTTGATTGAGAGTTCTCTTGCGCCTCTCAACACATTGTTGTAAGATTCAACCATATTAGTAGTCATTTCACCCCATCTCTTGTGTTTGTCGTACGCTAAATTCCATTTTTCTTTATCCACGGTATGAGGTACTGCAAAGCCTAGTTGTTGACGTATCGAAGTAAACGACGTCTTTTCTTAAACTTGCGCTTTTTGGTAGCAATACCCATTTTCCAAACCAATCTTTTAACCATGATACCTTTGTGATTCTGTTGAACATTCTTTTTAAAATGTACCAAGCAAAACCTGTGATGACCTTTAGGTTCTTCTTTCCATATGGGAGAATTCATTGCATCTATGATTCCCACATGCCTATCAGATATTACATATATTTCATGCTTTGCTACATGAAGTCTAATGCGTTCCATAAACCAATTCCAACTTTCTTTGGTTTCCTCGTCAACAATGGCATATGCAACAGGCAAACATTTCTTATTAGCATCAAATCCAACGGCAATAAGAATTTTACCTCGACATCCTCCACATAGATGAGTTCTATCAACTGTTAAAACTGGTTTGCATAGTTGAAAAGCCTCCACAGTTTTTCCAAAAGCCCAAAATACGTACTTGAATACCTTGTTCATACTGTGGCTTAATCTGTCATCATGCTACCATTCGACAACTGTACCAGGATTTTGTCTTTGCATTTCATTCAAATAAGCCGGTAAAACTTTGACTGACCACTCACATCCACCATATACAAGCTCAATAGCTATCCTCCGAGCATACCATGCTTTCTTGTAACTAATTTTCACATGAAAATGATTTTCAATATCCGCCACAATAGCTTTTACCTTGTAGGTAGGATCGTTTTCTATCTGATGTCGAACACTCAATGATATCATGGACGACGAAAGATTAGCGTGCTCATCATAATTACGATCCCCCATACAAGTATGAGCAGTGCTAAACACTCTAATTTGCCAGTGTTCATCATGCTTTCTCAATGTTGCTCGACACTCCCACAGACATTTCGGTAATGACTTATCTTTCGGATTTCCTTGTGGCCACTTACAAACTGCATGCCATCTATTTCCTTTACTTTCAGCAACTGTATATTGTCGGATTTTTTCCAAATGCCAAAAAGTCACAGCTGCCTTCAATTCCAACTTCGTTCTAAATTTAGTATGCAAACCGACATTGCTAGGATCTTTTTCACTCCAGTAATGCACACTCGGATCAGCAGGCTCAAAGTTCTTTGGATCAAAACTATCATACGTACCTGGTAAGGTGCGAAAATAGTTCATTCCACGCCGTGGGAACAGTGGAACTACTCTTCCTCCAACTGTTGTTTCTCCACCCACAGTTTCTTCGGCTGTTGTTTGTCCAACTGGAATGGATGGTCTTGAATCAACAAATTGTTCATCATCAGACGGATCACCATATGAGTCTGTACTAACACTGTTTACATCTTCACAATCATAAGGTGATTGTGGCTCAAGAAAGTCGGCTTTATCAGGACCTATAATGTCATCAACCACATGACGATTGTCACTGTCCCCTAAACGCACGCCTCCAACATCAAAATCTTGTGTTGCAGCGACACTTGGTTCTTTGGCTCTCGTAGACGTACCAACATCATAACTTATGACATGATGACTTATTTGTTGAGTAATTGCCGAATGCTCAACAAATAATTCAATTTGACCTCATGTAGTCATACTCTCACTGAACATTAGTGGCATGCAAACTTCTTCAAGTAGAGTACCTATAAACGTGACTCCGGATCCAACGCATATAGTACGTTTCCATATAATTTGAACTTTGTTTTCAAATATGCTTATCCCCATCCTTTCACAAATTTTTTCCACAAGCTTATCATAGGAAACACTTTCATCCAACATAATAAATCCTTTTGAAAAAGGAGAATCATATGAAATAACTGCTTCAGGAATTATCTTTCCACCCTAATATAAATTGACACACCACGTCATACTATCTGCAATAATATAAAACACAAATAAATATGTATTCTTTTTACATTTATCATTATGTAGAGTAAGCCAAAAATTGGTCAAAATTTAGATATTAATTACATCAAATATATACTACCATAACAATCCATCAAATATTGATAAAAAATTATATATACTAGAATATATAATATCATAACAATCTATCAAATATTTCTATTAATTACATCAAATATATACTATCATAAAAACTCATCAAATATTGGTCAAAATTTAGATATACTAACCGAATAGGAAGACTAATGTTTGGAAGAATGAGCCAAAATCGAAATCTTCACCCTCAAATCGCCGATTGTGTCGATCCGAGCAAGGGTTTCGGTAAGGTTTTTCGCATTTAGGGAGAGTTTTCGCAATTGGGGAGGGAAAGTGATTAGGGTTCGCGTTTTTTTAGGACAAATCCTGCTGATATCTGGTTCAACGCTAACACGCCTACCTGGATGGCGTTTTTAACTTAATCACGCCAACGATGATGGCGTTTATAGCATAAACTCGCCCATGTGGATTGCGTTTTACTCAACAAAAGACGCCAACGTAGACGGTGTGTTTAAGTAGAACACGTCAACCTAGTTGACGGGGTTTATATAATATCGTATTTTTTTAAAATCCCAAATTAAAAGCAAAACGCCAGCTCGGTTGGCGTTTTTACTTAATGAAACGCCAGCTCGATTGGCGTTTTTCCCATATATGAAACAATTAACAACGTGGGTACATTTTCATTATTATAGTTGTACTCCCCACGGATCCGATTTTCTCGCCGCCTTCACTCTTGCTCATTTTTTAAATACTACTAGTAGGAGTAAATGCTAAATTTCTATTTCGTGATTCATTTCGTTAATAAAATTGTGTAGTATGTAGTTCATTTAGAAAATTAGACCATTAGATTAAATTAGTGTTGGTGCATTAAGAGAGACACCTTCAGTTATTTAGATTTAGCTTAGTTTTTATTTTATTTTATTTTAATTTTTTTATTTACAGTTTGTTTGGTTTAACTCTGCAAGGTATATTAAAATCTCCAAATACAGAGAGATATACTCGATCTTCATTTGAATTATTCCAATGTTGCATTGGAATCCAAAGACTTCAAATTTCTCACGAATTAGTGGCTTGTGTGAAACAATATAGGTTAGTTGATATATATTTCTTGAGAAAGTAAAATTGACATTTATCAATTTCATTCACTACAATTCTGATAACTAAAAAATAAGATACATATATATAGTTAGGTCGATATGCCATGCACACATACACTTTAAACTTTTTTTAAAAATTTGAGCATGCTTATTTATTAACTACTATTAAAATTAAAATTTCATTGGAATGGGACTTTATACAAAACTCAATTTCATGAATTATTCGTGAATAAGTTCCTTGTGAGCATTTCAATTTATACCTTTTAGTTTTATTTAACTTCGACCATTAACTAAAATTAAGTTGCACATCCAAAGCACATGAAAAACTAATTCTACAAAACTATAAACTTTCTACACAAGTCAGAAAAATACAATGAAAATGGAGAATAAAAGTTAAACCACATAACCCTTAAACTCAAAGCAAAGTTGCACCAGACGAAAACGATTTCTTGGTAGACCCTCTTCTTTCAACTTTCTTTGGAACTCTTCACATTCTTCCAATGTATCAAAACCAAAACAAGGCTGAAGGTCTTGATTACCGAGACGCTCTTGCTCCACCATTATTCTCACCGTTGAAATCGCAGCAGACACGCTGCAGCTTTCCAGTTGAATAACTCTAAGTGTTGTTATTTCTCCAATATCCGAAGGGACTTGGCTCAGTTTAGATGAACCGCAGATGCAAAGAGCTTCGAATATTGGGAAATGAGAGCTGTTTGCATTCCATTACACCTACTCATCACAATCAGACATCATCAACGCTTTGAGGCTAAAGAATTCCTGGTCACACAGCTCCCACTTGGATCCCTTGACAGAATGCAGTTCTAAATATCCAAGATTGGACAAGGATTCGATCCTCATGTTCAGTTCTTCCCAATCAAGATGACAATTCAGCAAACACAACTCTTCAAGCGAGCTTGGGAAGCTCAAGCTTAGAACGACATTGCGCCGCTCTGATTCAGAGCCAAAGGATAACTTTAGTGATTCGAGTTTACTGAAGAGGGCAAGGTTGTGAAGGCAATATTTCGAGCTTGTTTTGGGATGATGGTATTCTACAGCCATTTCCTTGATGTTGGGCATTCTTTTGCAAACCTCTTTCGTCAATCTCAAATTTTTCACTCCCACGAGTCTTTGTAGGTTTTCCAAAACAATGCATTCACGCTGCTTGAGAACAGGGTCAGCAAGACAAACTTTATCGAGCTCGAGGTGCCTGAGTTGTGTCATCTCCCATATCTCATATGGCGCAGTAACACAAACACCATCGTGATGTATGATTAGTGTTGGCAAATTACATAGCCGGGATATTGATGAGGGAATCAAGTAGGGGCCGGGAAAACAACAGGTAATGTGGAAAATAAGACAGCGTAAGTTAACTTGCTGAAAATGAGCAGCAGGGAAACATCTTCCACCACCCAAGAAAATATGAGTGGCATAAGCTGATACTCTCAGTAATCTTGAGAAAAGTGATGACCTATCAAATCCAAGCTGATGTGGCCGGAGTATAAGAGAACGGAGGAGCAATGGTGGTGATTCCAGAGCACCAAGACTAGCAGGGTTAAGCTTCTTCCCCTCTGGAATCATAATGCGATGTTCCCTTCCTACGTCTTGTGTGGTATTATCAAGCACACACAGAAATTCCTCTTTCTCGGCTACCTTCAAACACAACCCTCTCACTATATCATGGATAACGCAAACTTGAGCTTTTCCATTCCACCTCCTTTTAACAACTAAAATGAGATTCCTGTCAATCAAATCTTTCAAGTAATCCTCTGCCACCTCCTCCAAACTTGAGGATCCATTTGGTTTTCATCTTCCTGGAAAATCCTCATGTACATAAAACATGGTTTTAAACAAGCAGGGAGGTGGTAATAACTCAAACTAATTATGTTCAAGCACTGCTCATCTTCCCCTACTCGAAATCGGGTTTATAAAACCAGCAACCTTCTCCCAATATTCGATCGCCCTAGATGATCTTCTAAGATGCCCACCAATTACAACTATTGACAGAGGAAGCCCTCTGCATCTTTTCACTATCTTCCTCCCAATTTCCTCTAACTCGACAGGATAATCTTCTTCTCCGAATGCCTTTCCAAGAAACAATTCCCAACTCTTCTCCTCATCCAGAAAGTTCATTCGGAGAGGGGAGGGGCTAAGACGAGCTGCCAAGCTCGCTACCCGAGTCGTTACAACGACACAACTCCCATTGCCATTATCCGGGAAAAACATGTGTATCTCATCCCAAGCTTCCAAACTCCACATATCGTCTAACACAATCAAATACCTTCTACCCCATAGCAATTTATGCAACTCTTCTCCCAATCTACCAACATCCCCATCGGTTTTCTTATTTTAGAGAGCAGCTGTGCAAGAACATTGTCTACACTATATTCTTGAGAGATTGTGGCCCAACAACGAATGTCAAAGTGATGCTGAATAAGTAAATGGTTATAAACATTTCCAGGAAGAGTAGTCTTACCTATTCCGCCCATCCCCACGACTGGGACGACGCGCTGACTGGAAGCTTCTCCGGTGAATGTGAGCATCTCCATAAGTCGAACAACGGCAGCATCAAATCCCACCATTACATTCTGAAATTCTGATGAAGTAGGTGGCGAATATGTGCTAAAATTAAACCCAATTTTGGATTTATTGAACTCTATCGCTCCTATCTCGACGACAAATTGCAGATCTTCAATTGATTTCTGCAGATCGAGCGAGAAATCAGGTGATGGGTTTTCTGCAAGGAGTTGATCGACTACGTGGGATTCAATCACGTGGTTAGCCGCGGATGCGATTCGGGTCTCTAATATTTCAGCAGATTCTGTGGTGTATCCATGAGAATTGAAGGTTTCCATAAAATCGATCAAGGAGTGGACGATTTGGGAAAGGGTAGTGATCTGTTTGCAGTCGAAAGAAGAGGAATGAGTGGGATGGTTGGGAATCAGCTCCAAATCGTTCATGAGCGATACTAGAGCTGCGTAGGCTGCCATCGATCTCTAATTTTAGTGGGAAAGGAGGCTCAATAGTTAAGCTCAGAAGCTTCAATCATTCAAATTTAGTCTTGCTAAATCAATTACACTTTTTATTCAGCAAGTGGGTTTCTTTTTCGTCCCGCGCTTTTTCTTTTTGAGAGTACAGTACTCCCATTAGCAATGGAAAGGTCCTCCAATTTCACATCTATTTAGCTAAGAGCATCCACAATAGCGCCTAACGCACCGCCTAGCCGAGCGCCGGCGCTAGGCGGTCTATTGCAGCCGCCCAGCGATTTTTCGCCAAAAAAAAACGCCTAGCGCTCGGCGGTTCCGTGGCGCTAGGCGATCCGCTAGGCGCTATTGCAGCGTCCGGATCGCCTAGCGCACCGCCTAGCGCGAATTTTTAATTTTTTTTGTTTCCGAAACACTATATATACGCGACTTGCCCGTCATTTTCATTCGCACCACTTGTATTAACGAGTACTATCTTAAAAATTCGCCTAGCGCGAATTTTTAATTTTTGGTCCAAGCCACGGCGTTGCCGCCCCTAACGTACGGAGTGGGGTACCCCACGATGAAGACGGCCGCCTCCAAGCATATGCCGACATGCGCCAAACGGAGGCTCATATTCGACTCCAAAAGGATTTAATTGAAGAGTTATGGGCGCGGAGGACTGCACGACGTTAGTTTTTTTTTTAATTATGTAATTTTTTTAAATTAATGTACTTTTTAAATTTTATTAATATTAGTGAATTTTCTCGTTTTTGTGTCGTAAATTTAATTCCGTATATTGTGTGATTGTTAATTATTTCATTTTGTACATATTTGTTAATAGTGATGTGGATAGTATGTGGCTAGGCTATGACTGGGCTATTGCTGGGCTATTTGCTTGTTTTGATGATGTGACAGGAGGATTGTTAGTGATGATGATGTGGCAGTGGCTAGGCTATGGCTGGGCTATTGCTGGGCTATTCCTATTGTGGATGGCCTAAAAGACCTATATCCCTGCGATGGAAGGGCCCTCCCCTCCCATTCCATTTTATTTTCATATCATAACTATTTTGTTTTATTTTTTTAGCACTTCTATATTTAATATATTATCAAATTAAATTAATTTAGAACCAAAAATATTAATACGCAAATCTTCGTTGCATTACAAAATTAGAAAATAGAATACAACGAGATGTAAATTTTACATAAAACTAAAAATAAAAATAAGGCATTAGTGTCTATGCCTCTGTGCCAAAATTTCTTCAATCATATCGTGATGTGGACGATTGTGGGCCTCTTTTTTGGCGCATATCAACAAATGTCCGAAGACGCTCGCCTCCTGGTTCGCTTCTTCACGACATCGTGCTGCCCTTGCAAGCACGTGTTGCACCACTCGGTTTATGACTTCGTCGTCGGAATCGCTACCGGAAGACATTGATTAATGTACTAGAGAGAAAAAGTGTATTGAAATAAAATGAGAGAAGATAAGATGTTGGCGTGGGAAAAGTAAAGAATGGGATGTGGTATTTATAGTGGAATAAATGGAATAAAAAAAATTACAAAAAAAACAAAAAAGGGGAGGCCGGTGATCGACCCATCCTCCACAATGGATGGCCGATCATCGCCTCATTTCAACGGCCAAGGCCGATGTATCTGCCCATCGGAGGGAGGCCTTGAACGGCCCTCTCGCTGCAATGGTTGGCCGATGAGGAAGGCCCTCCCATCGGCCAACCATTGCTAATACTCTAATTTAGTGAATAGTAATCTTGAATTAGTAAATATATACAGTGTTTATAATAAAAATATTTTTCTTTCACTTTTTTATCTCCGTATTTATTTTGTACTTCGTTTTATCTCATTTTCATGTCATAATTCAATTCTTCTCCAATTTCCTCCATTTGTATTTCAATCATTTTATGTTTCTCTCTCTCATTAATTACCCTACTTATTTGGCTATCCCAAGTTCCAATTATAAATGGAAAATAAGTTGATAAATTGGTAATTCCCTCCAACAAAAAGCATTTAAACTTTGAAGAGCGCGCTATCGCCATATTCTCTCAGCCAGAGACCAGATCAGCGGCGCCATGAAGAGAGCTCGTTGTACATGCCTGCGATCTAGAGTGATCCAGTTACTCATTCGATCTTCTCAGGTCTGCTATCTGTCTTGTGCAAATATATTTTGATTTTTTTTCTTAAATTGTGTAGAATTCAGCATGGATTTGAGTTTCTGGTTTTTTCGTCTGTAATACATTTGGAAAAAGTTGCTGGAAGTTACTCCAATTGTCAAGTACTCGGCGCTATCGCTCTTCGCCGACCGTTTTTACCCTGCTCTCTCCAGGTAAGTCATATCATATGCATCAATATGATTTTTAGTATTCACGATTTGGAAGAATTGATGTTTCCGATTATTGCGAAAGCTGTAGCTATATGCTTAAGGGATGGCTAGTATGCTTGTGCAGTAAATTCAAATTTTGTTTTACCTTTTTATTGATTGATTGTGCTAGATGATTAAATGCATATCTGATGTTTGTATAACTTTAGGTCTTGTAATATGATGGATCACGCACAGCATCAACGTTCTACTATTGTACTATATGATTCAGCTCGTTTACCATTGAAATCTTGCTCAACTAACAGATTAACGCACTACTAACCCTATGGCTGTGAATGAATACAGTAACATTTATAATTACATACATACTTTCTTACTCTGATACCAGAAAAGTACATCGATTTTTGTAATCACTGTGATGTTGATATGAAGGATGCTTGCTACATTTTTGTTATCTCTGTACGCCTTACAGGAATTGCTTGTATCTTGAGTTTTACAAGGAAATGTGCATGTTTTCCATAATTTTTGTTTGAACTTTGATGATAAATGTGAAGGCATCTCTTGGATTTGTTTCTTTCATCTAGTAGAGTGGTGTGTGACTGAGATCTTGAGATACTGTTTCAAGTTTCACAGTGCTAAAACAGTTCTTTAATGCTGGTATGAAATTTAAAACTATTATCTGTTTATTTTCGTTGGCTGTGATTCCTCTGACTTCTGTGTGATAGAAGTTTCAAAAGGTTTTCACATTATTAGTCTCACAAAAGTTTATTTGTTTTTAACTTTCATGCTTTAATAGAAACCTTCTCATTCACTCAGTTATTTGGAAGGCACCAACTCTTCACACTGTTATCTTATTCTGTTTATATGCCTCTTGAAGTGCTAGGTTTTCTTCAGACTCGACCTGGTTCACATCTTGATTGATTTCATCCCTTTTATTCTTGTTTCGTCTGACATGCTTTAACAATACTTAAATCGGCTATACTAGTTAGTGATGAGGACTACAAGGTTTAATCTGGACAATTCTTTGTATTGGCTACTTGGGTTTGCTTTTAGATGTTTAGATTATCTTTCGTTCCGATCACTTACCAATTAATAACGAGAGCACATGCTAATGTAAACAGTAAGCTTATTCATAACCAAGATACAAATCTTGAGACTATTTGAACATGCCCGAATTCTTTAATCTGATACTGCACTGATGGCTTTTATTGATTATATCTTTTTATTTTTGGAAAATCCTTCAAAGACTCAAAGACAGGAAAGTGACAAAAAACTGGCTTCTGCATCCAATTGAAGAATGTAACTTGCAGCTATTTGCTCTTGTTTCACTATGGATATCAAGCAAAGTAGGTACATTGTTTATCAGCCCAAATACTACTTCCATCTTTCTTGTCTTTATACTTTAAATAATTTTCAGATACATGATTCACCTCCTCTGTCTGTTAAAAAATTCAAATCCTTGGGAGACAAGTTTATCAAGGAGCAACATTACACTATGGGAGATATTCTGGAAGCTGTAAGATAGTTGTTACAGTAATGTTTATAAGTTCCTGCTCCATTTTCTATTAAGCATGATCGCTGACAAGAAATCTGCAGGAGATAGTGTTAATGCAGGTAACAGTGCAATGTGCTATTCCTTACTATGCTATTTTGAATTGTTTTTGTTATCTGGATCACCTTACTGTTCGCCGAGTAATCAAATTGCTTCAAGGTTCTGCAATTTGGGATTGGCATGTCAAAAATTACTTTTTCTTCAGTTGAGGACCTTCTTGTTCAATTCAAGTAAGCTTTGTGACCAACAATGAGTTCTTTCTGCCCCCTCAGTTTGTAACAGTTTCATAAACTGATTATTTTTGGTTAACTTAGGGCAATAGCCCAAGTTGGAGAGCATGTGAAATTTGAAGCTTGTATGGATGTTATGGATCTGCTTTACGAAAATGAAGAGATATCAGTCCTTTACAGCTCTCCTGAGGCTCTGGCCGCATCAGTAGTGGTATGTGCTAAATTTCTTCAGCTTCCATGAGACCTATTATGCATTAGCATGTAGTATTCATTTTGAAACTATCCTTCCACACCCTTCATAGGTTGTTGGCTACATCATTACAGTGCCTCCACAAAGGTGGGAGTTTCCAGTTCTGCCTTGGGGTAAGATTTCATCAATTACCAAAAAGTATTTCTATTCTTTGAGGCACTACCATGTTAACCTGAGCACACGCATCATCAGTACTAGCTGCTAATCTGAAAGCAACAATAGGTTTTAAATGAAGTTCATAAAATTTGAAAATGAGGATTAGACTTCCATTTTTTTTCTTACATCATTCAAGACTATAACTGCCTTTGATAGGTTAAGTTTTTTTCATCATCGTCTTAGTATGTAAAAGTTTCACGCTCGAGGAAAAATATTTTGAATTAGAGAAACGGAGCAACTGCACTGAGCATTAACTTAGGTGGTGTTCATGCGCAAGGATTTGAACATTTATAGATTACATTTGATTAATGATGTTTATAACAAGATCATTCGTGTGTAGATTTAGATTTACTACATAATTGGAAAATCTCCTGATAAATGCAGGCTAGACTTTATTTTTTCAACTAAAAAATATTCTAAGGCAAACACAATCCTGTGGATTTTCTTCTGAAATCTTTATTTAATTTTTCATTCAAAGTGGGACACAAATTTTTGTTTGGGTTGGTACAGTCTGGCATTTGTTGAGACAACCAAGTTAACTGAATAAGAACATATTTTTCATACGTGGGAAGACAATACGGTCATTTCGCATTGCTTGAGAAGGATTGTTTTAATGAAAATCATAATCTTAATTGTGCACATAAATCATTATATTTATCACTAATTGAACGAATTGATTATTCATTGACGTTTATATGGTTGGTAGACTGCCCCCTTATACCAACCATCCATTCATCCATCACCATTATTTGGTTTCTTCATTTCCTCTAATTAATCATGCAATCATTTATATATGCCCTTCTTTTTCTCAAAGTCTGCTAAAACACCTAACCAATCTCTTGGTCAAAGTTTCACATAAGAATCCAGCTTGAGAGAGCCTGTTTTCTTAGATACTGAGCTCACCATTAACAGCTCTTTTAGTCATAATAGTTATTCTTATTCTTTTAATTGTTTGAAAAGTAGAACTATTCCTCGTGGAAGTTGTATATAGATCATTTGACTCAACCAGTGACTTTCTAAGTGAAATTGCCTAGACACATAATATCTCATACTGCACTCAGTCTACCTTAGTAAATATATGCATAAATCAGCGGGTGACCAAATTGATGTTTTATGTGTGTTTGTATACTCAGAAATTCACACAAGCCTCATTTGTATTTTCTACCTGGCAAAATATTATAATCCCCTATTACTTAGTAATATCAGCAGTCATTATTTTAATTTCCATATCTGCATTTAAGAGCAGCTAGGTTGTGGCTGTCTAAATTTATTTGTGGTCGAGCTTTAGCATTTACAACAGTATTGTACCTTACAATTGCCGTGCAGCCTAGATAAGATAAACAGAGACGTAGGGAGATTTCAGCCTAACTGTCATTATATGCCCACAACCATGTAGAAGCTCATGTACCCCACTATTATCAAGGGTTGCTGTTCATAACATAGTTTAATGATTAATTGTTAATCTGGATAAGTCCGGATCTGTGGATGTTGATTGAAATCCTAATTTGATTATATTTCATCCAAACTGTTTGCTTTCTTTTCTTGTTGAGACTCCATAAAAAATGTGCAAGTACTTAAACAATATTTGTTTCAGTCCAATAACGAGAATGTGGCAATGGTTGGGTGATTTTATTAACTAAAAATTACAAAAATTGTAGTGAAATTTGTTACATCTTGCAAAGAAGAGGACATACTGGATACTGTCAGGGTGATCCTGAAGCATATATTCGAACCCCAAGCGGACTATTATGTAGCCAATGGATAAAATGTGTATATCTGAATCTCTGATTATGAAGGTGAGATAACAATGATATTGTGTTGATTTTGTGTGGTTTTGAAAAAGAGTAGTACTAATATTTTGACATTTAGGTAGTACACACTAGGACCACCAAAGGAGTATCCATGATTCCGTCCTATCAAGACATGAATTTAATTTTAGCTTTTCCACTTGGTGGCCTACCTGCATTCCCAGCCTCTTTTTTGTTTACCGAATACAGTTACGCACTTGAATAAATTGGGGTGACATGACATTCTATATTTTACGGTTTTATTGTGGTGGATAAAATGGGTCAGGTCAGCTTAGCTGTATGGCATTTAATTCACTGCAAATAATTCCTAATCTTTTCTTGTGTTTTAAGTATACTGTAACGGAATAATTCCTATTCAAAAGGCCTTGCACTGCACTGCACTGCACTATCCATGAATTGGATTTTGGACTCTCTCTTTACCCCCGAGTAATATCGACAGACCAATTTTACCTTTTGATTTGCTACGGGCCTACTTAATTCTGATAACTTCAGTTTGTAAAGTAGTATTCGATAAAATAAAATAAAAAGGGTTGTTTGGGGCTTTGTGACAAGGCTGATAAGGAAAATGCGGCATTTGACGTATATTTTGGTAGGTATGACGATATAATATGTGCTGTATTCACACCGGGTCAAATGTCAATAGTTGCATGTATTTGTATATAATAGTATTTGGAGGAGTACTTCTTTCACCTATTCATTCCGGTATTCATACACATATAAACATACAATATGACTGCGAGCAATATACTAAATTTTAATAAATTTGGTCAATAATGACAATGTGATAATACCAACAAAATAAATATGTTGTAATATTAATGCATGGAACAAAACGACATTCACTTCATTTAAGTCAAGTCCATAAATTCATTCGGGTGATATAGAGTTGTTTTAATTTATTTTTTAAGAAGGTCATATACTTGATTTTCGGTAACATAGATTTAAATTTTGTATAGATGATCAGGGGTTTGAGTCTCTCGGAGTCGGAGGTAGTATTGGTTCTCTGAATACAAAAAATTTAGACCTTGCATAATCATTTTATTTGGAGTAAGGTGACTTACTGTAGCAAAGCGACTTAGCACTAATAATACAGTTTAATTGATTCATTTAACATTCACTCAATATATTCTCTTCAACTGAAGATTTTGTTTAAAATATTGACTAGGTAATTACTTTTTAATTCTCAACAAGTGCAGATGAAGATGATGGTCTAACTTTTGGAGGGTAATAAACTTCATCCACCTTTTGCGCTCTTACCTCCTTCCATTTCCTCTTCCTCCCCTTTACACCCAACAACAGCGGCAAAGCGGCCCTTTTCGTCTCTGCCCACGATCATTTGTAGCCAAAATATATGAAATGCGATATAAATCACACTTTGCAAAAAAAAAAAAGGGATTTTAAAGGAAAATTTGAACAAAAAACGCTTCAAATTTTGGGACGCAAATAAAGATTAACAAGTACTCCACTAAAGCATCCCAAATGAAATTGAACTTAAATTGGCCGTCCAAATGAATTCAACAAACATGATACTACTACAACAAGGTTGAAATTATATACTAATAGTGGTCGACCATAGTTTTGGAAATGTCAACTGTACCAATTGTCCTCTAAGGGGACACAGACATAAACATTAATTTACTTGAATAGTATATAGCCTTTTATTATTTTCAACAAACTAGGCCAAAAAAGCTATGAGTTCACATATGTTTCTCTTGAATCGGAAATGGTCCCTTACATTGTAATGCAAGTTTATTAATAACAACCACATAATTTCTCATACTAGTGCTATATGTGTCTGGCTACAAAAGAATCAAATTCTGTTTTTTGGGACTAATTATTTGTTAGTAGTATTTCTTATAAAATGATGTAGACAGTAGAACTAAAGTTTTGATAGTAAAATAAACCCTATTCTCTTTAGTACTACTAGTATATATATGGGAAAATAAGATTAGATCATACAGTAGTACTATATTTTCTTAGTAGTTAATATGATAAATATCATCTAAAAAATAAGATGATTTGGTTACTATTAGAGAGACAATTAATAACGGATTTCTATCTTAAAACTAATTAGCAATGGGATGATTAAGTACATACTTAGTAATTCTAATTCTCTTTTTATCGATGTGAGGTATTTATTATTTTTTCACTTTTCAACACCTCTTCACAAATCCTTCAAGCTGAAGCTTGAATAGTGAGATTTTGCATACTACTATTATATTGATTGATCAATCGTTTTTTAATTCGCCTTCTATCAAAACTATTAGATCAATTTTTTTTATGTTTCGAACCAAATAAACAATAGGATTAGTTTATGCTTCAGAGCAGACATAAGAAGAGCCAACAAGGGATTTAAAGCCCCTACTGAGTTAATTTATATTCCTATAATATCATCAACTTTTTTGGTGTTTTATGGGATCATTTTGCAAAATCTCATACAATCACTAAACATATAACTATATTATTGTCCTAAAACTCCGAACTCAAAATTAAGAATATATATATATATATATATATATATATATATATATATGTATAGAGCTCATAATCATATCAAAACAGTTTTTTGCATCCGCCCTTATTAGTTTGAGTCAACGGTCGGGGACTTGCTTTGTCACAATGCATTCTTTTCTTTTTGCTAAATGCTTTGTCACAATGCTAGAAGTCATGTGAGAAATGAGATAATGCATGGTTATAATTTAATTTTCATATCCACGTGAGATATTGTATGATTTTCATTTTCAAACACTATTATATTGAAAATTTATTTGAAAAAACCCACTTGGTCACCTTATTAATGTTATCTTCTTTTGATCTTTTCTTATTCGATCGGCACAAACGATGAAATGGATAGTGCGTTGCACTAAAATTAAGATAATTTGTTTTCGTCTATAAAATGCAATGAATACCAGCACATTAAATATTTCAAATTTTCCCACTTCATAAATATAGTAGTAAAACTTTTCTTGCAAGTTAATCAATACTACTACTAAATTAAGTAGTTGGTTCATCGTGTGTTGTATTTGTACACTTTTTTTACGGTTGATTGGCCGTCCATGCACACATTTTCATCCTTATGCAAATTTATCAAAATTTTTAATATTACTACTGTTTTGAAAAATTTGTTATCAAATTATCTTTTTCTAATTTAGTCATTGGATGATTGTCATGTTAAGATACCAATCAAATTGAAGTGTAAGCGCATTTTGGTGACATCAATTATGGTGTTAAACATAAATTACTACATATTAAAAAGAGAGGTTAAAATAAATTTAAGTTTGTGCATCCTACAATTAGTGACGTAATTAATTAATTTCCAGCTGCATAATTCCACCCAACTTTACCAGGATGATCAATTATTAGACTACCAACTAATTGAATTGAACTACTACTCTTTAGATATTCTAAAAGATTATGATTATAGCAAATAATCTCCTGGAAGAAAGTCCATAATCATGAGATGGTTTATTTTACCCATTGATATTTAGTATTCAACTTTTTCAGGAGGGGTATCTGGTAAAGATGGAGATTAATCATCATAATCACCTTTTATGTTTCACCTTTTGATTAGTATACCCATACTTTAATTTCAATCAGGGAAATAAAATAAAATTAGATAGATGTGACAAGAAATGGACCCATCCATTGAGAAATATCACTGTATTATATGATAGGGCACCAGCTTTTATATGATTATTTATCATTTCCTTGGACAATGAAAGTTGAACAGAATGCAATGGGTACATTGTCATTTTCTACACTACTGTCGTATTCTGCTCTTACAAAACAGGTAGAAATAGGCACACCTAAAGTATATCTATATTTTCCCTTCAATTAATTGTATAGTAAACTTCAATCTGAATGCTTTGATATTACATGGCATCAATTAACCTGCATGAACTTATGTTTTATGCTCTGTCGTTCCCCTAAATCTTCTTTAAAAATGGAAACTTTGAAGACTAACACGAATTTTACGGCCATCCACAATAGGCGCCCAGCGACCGCCCAGCCGAGCGCCGGCGCTGGGCGGTTCGCTGGGCGATCTATTGCAGCCGCCCAGCAGGCGATTGGAGAGAGAAACCGCGCAGCGCTGGGCGGTCCGTTCGGCGCTATTGCAGCGCCCGGATCACCCAGCGCACCGCCTAGCGCGAAAAAATAATTTTTTTTTCCGAAACACTATATATACGCGCTTTGTTCGTCATTTTCATTCGCACCACTTGTTTTAACGAGTACTCTCTCTATCTTAATTTCTGTTCAAGATCAACAACACAAAATGAGTCATGCTGGTGGTAGTAGTGGTGGTAGCGGAGGGGATGCTGAGGAGTACGAACGTCGAATGGCCGAGGCGTTGGACGCCTATACGACCAACGCGATAAACCAATTGATGGAAAGGGCCTTGCAGCCGGCGATACCTCGACCTCCCCCAGTGGTCCACCGCCGCAGTGTGATTGATCGGGATCACGTAGCTGCACATCAGCGCCTATACGAAGACTACTTCGCACAGGAGCCTCGTTTAATTATGTAATTTTTTTAATTATGTAATTTTTTTAATTAATGTACTTTTTATATTTTATTAATATTAGTGAATTTTCTCGTTTTTGTGGCGTAAATTTAATTCCGTATATTGTGAGATTATTAATTATTTCATTTTGTATATATTTGTTAATAGTGATGTGGATAGTATTATTAATGTTTCCCGTATATGTCTCGTAAATTAAATTCCGTATATTGTGTGATTGTTAATTATGTCATTTTATATAATTGTTATTAGTGATGTGGCTATTAATGTGGCTGGGCTATTTATGATGTGGCAGGAGGATTTTTAGTGCTGATGATGTGGCAGTGGCTAGGCTATGGCTGGGCTATTGCTGGGCTATTCCTATTGTGGATGACCTTAGACCATATAAAGTAATTGAAGCAGTAATTGAAGCAGTATTAATGGATAATTAGACCATATCATCATTAATGTAATGTGTGGTTAATAAATTTCTAAAAATATAAATGGACTAATTTTATGAGATGAATATAAATTGAAAAAAAGAGACGATTTTTGGAGACAAAAAATAGACCAATTTTATGAGATGAATATAAATGAAAAAAAAACGAAGATAATACAAATAAAATTGTGTAACATGTTTTAAATTATCTATAATACGTTAGGAACACATAAATTAAAGCTTTATGCCTTTATAGTAGTATTTGATTATTTGCAATTATATTAATTAAATATAGGTTTGAGGATAAAGGATAGACATAGTTGATGGTATATATTCTCTTGATAAAATTCTTTTACTTTAGATGTTGATATACGTTGTAGTATGTTATAAATCATCATTATATCGTCATTATTGAGTTTGGTTACATTATTTGTTATCAGGCAATGATTGGGCAGCAGCGACCTAATCCACTACATTATACATCCCCATATGTAATAAAGTACCTTGACATTGTTATAAAAATAATTGATTGTATATAATAGACAGTCCCAACTCCCATGCAGTGATGCAACATAGGAGTATTAATATAAGAGAAAAGATAAATGTACATAAAAAAATTGTATATGTACATAATATCTTTAAAATTTTAAATTTAAGTGAATTTAATTAAAAATTAGTGTTGTGTTGTTATTTATTGTATTATATGTAGCAATAAGAAAGAAGTGATATAGAAATTTTATGTCGAATCGTAATATAATTGCGAGTCTGGTTTGAATTAATATCAATTTTTTTAAAATGTTACAAAATGATTAGTATTAAATTTATTTTAAATTTTACAATTTAGTTATATTTGAGGAGTCTATTTAGACATCATTGCACACGTACCCTACTTAATTCAACTTCTTTTCTTTTTCAATGACAAACAAATTCCGAATATTTTTGGTTAAGTAGAACTCTAATATATCCAAATAATGATCACATGTAGATTGTTTTTCTGGCACATTCATATCAGTTATAGATTAGACAGTTGTTTTTGGTTTTTTGGTGTCAATATATATAAAGATCATAAATTCGATGAAAAAGGATACAATGGTCAACTAATAAATTTTCACTCTATTTGATTCTTTTGTATACTCCATATAAATAAGAAACTAGATGTACAAGTAATGATAATCTTCTGTTTGTATGCATTTAAAAAAATTGTAGATGAATTTAAAATTTAATTATACGAAAGACAAAAGACAAGGAGTAAAATACTAATACTAATATATAAAAATCACAGTAATAATAATACTGCTAAGTCGTGTAAATAGATTGACATTTCCGCAAAAATGGCGCCTTGAGGGTGGGTGGCGGTAGTGAGATATGGAGTGGAGATAGCAATTCCGCAAGACTAATTACAGAATATATACTGTGAATAATTAATGAGAAATATTACATTCCAATTCCTCTATCTCTTTGTAGCATAGAACTCGCACAGATCCACCTGCATTTGCGCGCAAGTTAGCCACCCCTGAGCACCAAAATCACCACTGTCATCATCATTTTCTCCTCCTGTTTTCCACCTGCGTTAAAAGAGTAGTAGTATTAAAATGCAGCAATAGTTGTGATTGTGATAGCTGTTGCCGCATAATAATTGGGTTGGCGCTACCTTCTTCTTCTTCTTCCTTTCTTTTTATTAGTAATACCTAATTTCTCCATTTTTGTCCTTCTTCTTTAAATTAGTGAAATTAAACAACTAGACGCAAACAAAAAAGTTTGTTTTCATCCGCGGGGTTGGTAGTTGTGTGTTCATTTGCGTTGAATTTAGCTTCAGATCTGTTTGCGGCAGAGAGAGAGAGAGAGAGAGAGAGAGAGAGAGAGAGAGAGAGAGAGAGAAGTGGAAATGGTGGAGCATGGTCTCTTTTTGGCTTCTCCTTTTGACAACACATGTAAAGGAGACAGTGAGAGAAGGAGCCTTGAAGTTGCTGCGCTTTTTCCTTTTTAGCTGTGAAAGCTAAAATTCTCTACCTTGCTTCTTCTTGAGGACTGTAAAGCTCAAGCCTTTAGACCATTATTTTTCCAAGGGTTCTCTTTTGCCTTTTTCTCCTTTCCTCTGTTTGCCTTCTGCACATTGTTGAGTGGTGGTGGTGGTGGTGGTGGGAATCGTTTAATCAGTGGTGAAAATGATGGCTGCTGCGTTTGGGAGTGATTCCATCAGTTTCCACACAAGCAATACTTGTAATACTCTGCTCAAAGAACTTCAGGTTTCTCTCTCTCTCTCTCTCCCACACACACACGGCGTTGAAAATGTTGAATTTTGACATCTTAGCAACCTAAGTGCAATTTCCCTTTTTGGTTTTCTTGAGTAGTTTTCATGATTTCTGTTTAACTTTTTTACTTTGATTTTTTCTTCTTTCTTTTTCCATTTGTTAAATTTTATAGGATAAGGTGGAAATCTATGTATGTACTATTATGTGTAGATATGTAATTTATTACTAGTACTTCATAATTTTTCAGCATTCCTTTTTTCCCCTTCCAAGTTTTATCTTGAATATTTTCCTCTCCAGTAAGCCCCTGTTTCTTCAGTCTCAAGAAGAAAGATTAATTTTTTATAGATAGTTTCTCTGTTAAAGTTTATAATTTGTAAAGCATATGATGTCAATATGTTCCTGTATATAACCTGAGTTTTCTAATGATAAAGAAAAGATGTAGTACTATTTCATATCTCCTTGTTTGGATATCGCAATATTTTAGTTTCCTTAGGTAAGGCTGTGATGATGGTAATAGAGTGTGATTTACTTAGTGGTTTTGTTATTTTTTGATGAACAGCAACTATGGACTGAAATTGGGGAGACTCAATCTGATAAAGACCGCATGTTAATGGAGCTCGAAAGAGAGTGTTTGGAGGTATACAGAAGAAAGGTTGATGAGGCCGCAAATGCCAAGGCTTGCCTACATCAATCTATTGCTTCCCTGGAAGCTGAGGTTGCAATGCTTATTGCAACTCTTGGGGAAATAAACATTAATTCGCCGGTAATGAAGTGTGTTTAGCACTTGAAACAATCCGAACTGCCATTTTGCATTCTTAATTCTTTAATCCGACCTTCCGTTTCTTCCTTCAACTGAAGTACTATTATGGAACATATCGTGCAAGAATGCATAACATAACCTTTCTACTTTCACTTCCAAATTTGGCAAAGCATAGTGATGGTTTGAATCATATGACTATGAGTGAAGCAGGACTTGTGCTCAATTCTTGTCTAATGTTTGGTGTGTGGCAGACAACTGAATATTAGACTGAGCTGAGTAAAACAACATAAAGCAGTACAAAATCAATGTTTTCAAAGCTTTGAGAATTTGTCCTACTTGTTTTTGCTTATTAAATAAAGTTTTCTACATATTATTATGAGTGGCCCATAGTTTGTAATCGGCTGATTGACAACTCCCTTGATTCTGTATTCTTGTGGCTCTATATAAAACATTTATGGTGTATTGCATTACACTGCATCTGCGATAATCTTAACTTCTGTTCTGTCCTGGTTATGCTATCTGTGTTTTCTAGGCTATTTGTTTACTGAGCTTTTCAGCTCCTTGTTGCATTGCTGAAAATTGCATTAAGAGACCAAAGTTAGAACCATTCATTATTATTAATATCAACTCGACTTCCATTATAAACTTTTTATTGGTTATATAATATTGATGGAGTGATATTTTCTGAACCAACAGGTGCAGTCTGACAAGAAAGCCCAATCTTTGAAAGGGAAACTAGCCTCAGTCAGACCGTTAGCGGAAGACCTAAAACTAAAGAAGGAGGGAAGGATGAAACAATTTGCAGATATCAGGTCACAAATTGAGAAAATTAGCGGCGAGATCTCTGGTTATGGCAGTACTGCCAGTTCCATAAGCTCCTTGACTATGGAAGAACAAGACTTGTCAGTGAGAAAACTCACGGAACATCAATCAAAACTTCGTGTTCTTCAGAAAGAGAAGGTGGGCGAAGTAATGCATTAAACATGAAAAATTCATGCAAAGAGTATATTCTGTATTGTGCATCCACTATTTCTGCATCTTTCCAGTTTTGAAAATGAACTATAGCATGGAAACTTTATATGGCCTTATTATTTAATTTGGAAGTGCTTTATTCACAGTTTGAACAACTGTTTTTGCTGAAGGATACTGTAGAAGTGCCAAAATTGATTTGAGTACCCATTAGTTGGAACGGATATTTTACTCGACTCTGGTTTTAAAACTACTCTTCTTCTTCTTCTTCTTGGCAGTCTGAGCGTCTCCAGAAAGTCATGGATTATGTTAACGAAGTCCATACTTTGTGTGGTGTCCTTAGTATAGATTTTAGCCAAACTGTGAGTGATATTCACCCAAGCTTGCATGGATCAAGTATGGGGCTTGTTACGAATATCAGCGACAGCACATTGGAGGGACTTGATCAAGCTGTCCTTAAGTTGAAAACGGAGAAAAAGTTCCGTCTTCAAAAGGTATTTGGACTCTGGGAGTCTTTTGTCTGAATATTTTATTTTCTTGCTCATTAAGAACTATGGTTGCTGCAGTTGAAAGATGTTTCCGGGTCTCTCTTTGAACTCTGGAACTTGATGGACACATCGAAAGAAGACAAGGCTAGCTTACTGAGAATTACTTCTGTCCTTGGTTTGTCAGAATCAGAAATTGTGCAACCTGGCGCTCTTTCACCGGAGATAGTTCAGCAGGTACAGAAGCAGTATGAACTACCCTACTGCGCGGCTTCTTTCCAGCAACGTTAGTTGATTATTTGGAATATCATCTTTGACAGGCATCAGCAGAGGTTGAGAGGCTCACAAAACTAAAAACAAGTAGGTTGAAGGAACTTGTGCTGAAGAAGAGGTCGGAGTTGGAAGATATTTGTTGTAAAATTCATATTCAACCAGATCAAAGCACAGCTGCTGAAAAAACCAGCGCATTGATTGATTCAGGTGATTAATTTGTTTCGATAAGTACTTCTCGTCTCTCTCTCTGCAGTCTTGTTGATTCTTAGTGAAGTTAATGGGTGCAACTCGATCATACTGCAGGCTTGGTGGATCCAAGTGAGCTCTTAGCTAACATCGAGGCACAAATATGTAGAGTCAAAGACGAAGCTTTAAGCCGCAAAGAAATAATGGAAAAGATAAACCGGTGGCTTTCTGCATGTGATGAGGAAAAGTGGCTTGAAGATTATAACCTTGTAAGCTGCCATATCATGTTTAGGATATGCAAAACAGATATCAGAGTTCTCTCACTACCAATTTATCATTTCTTTTTATTGACCTTCCAGGATCACAATCGTTACAGTGCTGGAAGAGGTGCACATATAAGCCTTAAGCGTGCAGAGCGAGCCAGGATCATGATAAATAAGATTCCAGGTACTTTGTCGGACCCATTGATGATATCTTTCCTTATCTTAGCTGATCGTATTTCTGGGGTTAATGAGATAAAATTTGCAGCTGTGGTTGATAATTTAATTAGCAGGACTCTTGCATGGGAGAAGGAGAAACAAAAACTGTTTCTTTATGATGGAGTGAGTGATTTAAAATCTTTCAATATATTATTGCAAGTTTTTGAGTGTTTTGCTCATTGTATTCTGCCTGTAATATGCAGGTGCGTTTGGTGTCAATTTTGGAGGACTACAAACAAGCCAGACGACTCAAGGAAGAGGAGAAGAAGAGAGCTCGGGTAATTAAGATTTGATTATCTGTGTGAAACTCTTTGTTGATAACATGGTAATTAAAATTTGATTATCTTTGTGAAATTCTTTCCTGAACAATATTCTTGTAAGGAAACAAATGTGCTTGTAAGAAAACAGGATAAAAAACTCACCCTATGTTTCCTGAACAATATGCTTGTAAGGAAAACAATCGAGCAATAATTTTCGATGGTTCTCATGTTCTTTTGCCATCTACCTTTTTCTGAATTTAGGATCAGAAGAAACTGCAAGATATGCTACATACTGAGATAGAATCTATATATGGGTCTAAGCCAAGTCCCAGGAGAAGCAACAGCTTCAGGAATCAAAACGGCCATCGAGCATATGGGAATGGATCGGTGACACCCTCGCCTCGTCGCAACTCAGTTGGTGCTGCAACTCCCGAGCTCCTTACGCCACGTTCATATTCAGGACGCCAAAACGGCTATTTCAAGGAAATGAGAAGGCTCTCCACTGCACCTCTGAACTTTGTTGCTATACCCAAAGAAGATACCATCTCATTTTCCTCTATTGGTGGCTCGGAGCCCGAGTCCCCTCCTCAAGTCTGAAGTATGTAGACATTACTGATCACTGTCTTGGTAGTTCTTGAGAAGTACCAACTCATGTGTCATTTTGTTGTGCAGATGATGCGGTGGAAGCGATAGAGGCTTGTCAATATAGGTGGTGTACACCATCGTTTTAGCGTGTATTTAACTTGGTTCTTGCTGATTTATGCATAGTATAGTGTTGTTTATCATAGGAAATAGCTAATTGCAAATAGTGTATTGTGCTGTCGAATTAGGAGGGAGTTTTATGTTATCGACGTTGGTTTGCTTGTATATAGGCTTGCGGTTGTGGCCGGAGAGTTTTATTTTTTAGAGTATTCCGCTGATAAAGATGTTTGCGTTTTGGATGATTGGTGATTGCTTTGAAAGCTTCAAATATGCAATGCTCTCTCTATTCACATATTCTGAAATAGAGTAGAATTAACTACATCGATTGCTTTGCTTTGCCTAGATCTACGACTACACTAACCAAACTGGATGTGGAAGCTGTCTTTTTCTGCTCGTACGTCGACACAAAACAAACAAACCCCAACTACCTAATGCTATTTTCTTTAAAATAGCATTTTTTGAGTTTTAATGTATAATTGTTAAAGTAAGAGAATTAAAAATAAAAATTGATTGAAATATTGACAGTGGAAAATTTGTTTTCCCTCCTCAGAAAAAAAAATCTCAAATAACAAATGCA
This sequence comes from Salvia splendens, assembly GCF_004379255.2. Taxonomy (NCBI): domain Eukaryota; kingdom Viridiplantae; phylum Streptophyta; class Magnoliopsida; order Lamiales; family Lamiaceae; genus Salvia; species Salvia splendens. Next base: position 8,876,262 of record NC_056035.1, on the reverse strand, counting down.
TAATTTTAAAAAAAAGATTAAAATGAAAATTATTTATTTTTAGAGGACACAGAAAGTATTCTTTTGACTCCAAAAAGCTACTATTATCAGCACAGCAATGGTGGATCCATTCATGGATGGCCCAAGAGTCCATGCAACAGTTCTAAAGTGGGCTGAGCCCATCCAAAGCTTGGCCCGTCAACGTCTACTGTTCACTGCACGGTTTTTTCAAAGAAAATGACACCTAACAAATTGAGATATCATGTCCCCTATCCTCTGCAAGTCCAATTATATTAAAGCCTAGTTACCTGCTTCCCGTCCACGAAAAATATGACATATTATGAATGACACAAGTTTTAATGTGTAATTGGTAAAATAAGTGAGAATGAAAAAAGTAAGAGAGAAGTGGTGTTAGTAGAACGTGGGGTCCATATTATTAGTAAGAGAAAATGGAAAAAAGTAAGAGTGAACCTGTTGAAAAACTTTCCTTTATTAAATGTGCTCTATTTTTTGTGTACAATAAAAAATGACCAATGTGCTCTATTTTTCGTGGTCGGAGGGAATATTTAATTATGTTCCTAATTGTTTGTTCATATACTAACTGCGTATGTTCTAAGTTACGTAACGTAAGCTCTTCCTGATTTCAATAAACACTTTTGTTTACCTGCCCAGTCATCCTCAATTTGTATGAGGCTGGCCTCTCTAATTTTAGATAGATAAGCTGACATATTTTTTTATAAACAATTGCCGTTCTTCAAAATTGTGATCTTGACTTGTATCTAATTTATTTTTATTTTAATTTTTTATAAATGTACTGGTAAATGCATTGGATTATAGTTAAGCATTTAGATCCTTGTTGGTCGAGAGATCAGAATATTTGAAGTTTCTTTCTGAATTTTAAAGAGTTGCGATGTTTTATAGTTGTAGATTGTTTTTGCTTTGATTGGCCATCTTATAAGCCAGGGTTTATCATTATTTAATCACGTTAAGCTTTTCTAGACAAAAGTACATTAGTATATGAAAAACAATACTTTTATCGTAAAACAATGGTCGCTATAGACGTTTAGTCAGTGAACCTACATACATTTATTTAACTTCAAAATGTTCAAATTTTGCGACTACTATAAAAACTGAATCCATGTTAGAAATCAAATACTAAAATCGTATTGATCAGAAATTACACGAATGAGGGAGAGAGTAGACAATGAACACGTTGATTAATTGAAACGTGGAGTACTTTTTTTGGTAATTACTAAGGGTATCCACCGTCGGGCCTACTGACTATTCCCTACTACGCTGATGAAACATGGAGTACTTTTTAAATGTTAATGAATTTATCAATATCAATTATCATGCTTGCGGCTTGCCACCAAACCCTTTTCAATATACATTAATCATCTAATATGGTATAAATATATTCACAATAGGTGTATACACAAACGTTTAAAATGAACCAATTGGATACCTGTAATTTAATTATAAATTTATAAATCATAATTAATTTTTATGACTTGAGGCCAGGGCGTGGAAATGGAGTTTAAGAGCATCCGCAGCGGTGAGCAGGACGACGTCCGTCCGTGTCAGCGGCACGACACCGCTGTCCGCCGCTGTGGCGGCGCTGCTCAATGCATCGAGCACGTCCGCGCCAGCGAGCAGCGTACGTGTCAGCCTCTCATTGGCCAACGGCATAGCCGTTGGCAATTATTTTTTTTAAATCGGATTTTAATTAAAAAAACCGATTAAAAATAAAAAAATATATTTTCCCACTTCCCAAAAAAGTATATCCGTTTTCTACCCACTTTTAATTTATTTTTCAATTTTTTTCCCCAAAAATACACATTTTCATCTATAAATACCCCCACTCCCACACCTAAAAATTCACACCACACTACACAATTCTCATCTAAATTCTCTCATTTTAATTATGTAATTTTTAGTATTTTAATTATGTAATTTTTAATTTTTAGTGTTTTAATTATGTAATTTTTAATTTTTTTGTAATTTGTAATATTATTCCGGGTATTTTTAATGCATTTTTATTTTATGAAAATGTTTATATTTAAATTGAATAATATAATGGTGGGACCCTTTAGCTTGTCCTTACGGAAGAGCACGGTGGGTGTTGTGCTCTTGCCTAAGAACAAGGAGTAAAAGTGGGACCGCGCCCACATCCATGCTCGTTGGCAAGAGCACGGATGTGGATGCTCTAAATCTTAGATCTCACTAAGTCACTATTTACAGAGCTTGATGTCCCCTTGGCTGAGTAAATCCTAATTATGGATTAGTAAACAAAAAAATACTCTATTAAATTAGTCTTAGTTAAATCAATAAATCCAATTACTCTTTCTATCTCCAAAAAAAAATTTAAATATGTACTTTTGATCCGGTACAAGTTTTAATGTAAGGAGTATAAAAAATAACGGATTCAATTTAATTGGAAAGTAATAAAGGAGATTTTCCATAATTAGATAATGGTAAGGGCATTAGCAATAGGGGGCCTATAGGACGCCCTATAGGGCGCCCTATGCACCGCCACATCATCATTTTATCCTCCTACGGTCCTACCCTTCCATCTGCAGTGGGGCGCCCTATAAGCCGCCTTAAGCATTTTCTTTATTTGAATATTTAAATAACTATAAAAATTGGAAAAAACCTTCATTTCATTTAAAATTAATACATTACAATACGAATTAAAAAAATACGCATTCTCAACGACGGTGGTTACGGTCACAAACTTCTTCAATCATGTCGTTCATGAGCTGAGCATGATCTTGTTGGTTGCGCATTGAGGTCTGTCTAGATAGAACCTCATTGAAGCCCGTCGGTAATCCGCGAGCGTGGGGCACGGTCGTCGTGCTGGAGCTAGATCCACCTTCATCATCGGCCCAATCGGTGACGCTTCCACCTTCGTATTCGAATATCATGTTGTGCAAGATTATGCACGCATACATAACATCGGCGATGAGTTCCTTGCACCAGAGACGCGTCGGTCCTTTCACTATTGCCCACCGTGATTGGAGCACACCAAATGCCCGCTCCACATTCTTCCGCGCCGCCTCCTGCTTTTTCTCAAATAAAACTCTCTTCTCACCCATTGGGCAGCTGATCGTCTTCAGAAAAACATGCCACCTTGGGTATATGCCATCGGCCAAGTAGTACCCCATGTGATATTGGCGTCTGTTGGCAGTGAACTCGATGGCCGGGCCGTTGCCATTGCATTGCTCGGTGAAGAGGGTGGATGAGTTGAGGATGTTGATGTCGTTGTTCGACCCCGCTACACCGAAGTAAGCATGTCAAATCCAGAGCCGATGGTCAGCGACGGCTTCGAGGATCATCGTCGGGTGGTTGCCCTTGTATCCACTAGTAAATTGGCCTCTCCACGCCGTCGGACAATTTTTCCACTCCCAATGGATACAGTCGATGCTCCCTAGCATCCCCAGAAAGTCGTGCGCCGTCTCGTGCATCTTCACCAGGCCCTGACAATCCACAGCAGTCGGCTTTCACAAATATGTGTCGCTGTAAGCCTCCACAACTCCCCTACAAAATCTCTTCAGGCACTCGCGGCCAGTTGTCTCCCCGACGTGAAGGTACTCGTCCAACATGTCCACCGTGGTGCCGTAGGCCAACTGCCGGAGTGCAACCGTGCACTTCTGCAACGGCGTAAGTCCGGGACTACCGATGCCATCTTCCCGATACTGGAAATATTCATCACGTGACTCCAACGCCTGGACAATGCTGAGAAAAAGATAACGATGCATTCTAAACCGGCGGTGAAAAACAGTCGGGCCCCACCGTGGTTGCTCGAAAAAATAGTCTGCAAATAGATGTTCGTGAGCTACGGCGTGGTCGCGGCGGACAAATGTCCGACGTCGAATAGGCATGGGGACCTGCTCCGCCGCCGCCGCCTCCTCCTCGTGTTGCATTTCGGCTAAGTAATCCGCCATTGCGTCATTAACGGCATCGAATAAGGCTCGAGTCAAGGTCCGACTAACGCCCTTAGAGGTACTCCAGTCGTCGTGGTTCATTTTTGTTTGTGAGAGATGATCGAAATATGCGTATAGAAAGTGAGAGATGAGAGAAATGTTCGTATGAAAAATAAAATGAGAAACGAGGTTTAAATAGACAAAAATTCAAAAAAAAACGAAAACGCGTTGCATCGTCAGCGTCGCCCACAGTGGGCGGACGATGCCCTATCCTCCGCGTATCGTCCGCGGACGATGCATCGGGCATCGTCCGCACACCCACAGTGGCAGCCGATAGCGCGCCCGAGACATCGGGCGGCCTATCGTCCACCCCATTGCGGATGTCCTAAAGGGGATAAAAAGAAAGTACTAGTCCATATTACGAGATACGAGGCGGGAGATCGGATAACAATAATTGACGTGGCATGTTCCCATTGAATATTTATCGATTAAAGAAACCTTTTTCTGCGAATAAAAAATTAAATTTAGAATTACTATTTGTTTGGAGTAGAAGTGAACATGGAGATGAATAAAATGATAAAAACACGAAGTAGGAGTATTAGTATTATGATTATCCCATCATCCTAGACTAGAATAGTGAAACACACAAAAATGGAGGCTTGGTTCCTCATCATCGTCTCACTCTGCGTCGCCGCCCTACTCAAATCCACACTCACCCTTTTATCGCCCCGCACCAAGCGCCTCCCGCCCGGCCCTCCTGCCCTCCCCCTCATCGGCAACCTCATCTGGCTCCGCAAGCCCATCTCCGAACTCGAGCAAGTCCTCCGCCGCCTCAAACCCCGCTACGGCCCCATCATCACCGTCAAAATCGCCCACCGCTTCTTCGTCTTCGTCAACGACCACTCCATCGCCCACCAGGCCCTCGTCCAGCACGGCGTGCTCTTCGCCGACCGTCCCGGCCCTCCGCCAACAAGCACCTACCTCAACGCGCCGCGGAAAACCATCAGCGCCTCCTCCTACGGCCCCACGTGGCGCCTCCTCCGCCGCAACCTCACGCAGGAGATCCTCCACCCCTCCCGCGTCAGAGGATACTCCGCGTCGCGGCGCTGGGTGCTGTCTCTCCTCATGGATCGCATCCGCGCCGCCGCCAAGTCGGATTCCTCCGTTAAACTGATTGATCACTTCCAGTACGCCATGTTCTGTCTCCTCGTGCTGCTGTGTTTTGGGGATAAGCTGAAGGAGGATCAAATCAAGGAGATCGAATCGATTCAGCGTAAATTCCTCGTGAATTTCCGGAGATTCAACGTTCTCAATTTCTGGCCGCGGCTAGGGCGCATCATCTTCCGCAAGCGATGGCAGCTGCTGTTTGAACTCCGCAACGAGCAGGATAGAATCCTGATTCCTCTCATCAGATCGAGAATCGAATCGAAGAAAACGAAGAAGACGAACGAGGAAGAAGATTTGGTGGCTTACGTCGACACGCTGGCGGATCTAATTCTACCGGAAGAGAACAGAAAGCTTCACGAGGAGGAAATCGTGAGTTTGTGCAGCGAATTTCTCACCGCCGGCACCGATACAACATCAACAGCACTGCAATGGATCATGGCGAATCTAGTGAAGAAGCAGGAGGTTCAGGAGAAAGTGTACCAGGAGATAATCGGCGTGGTGAAGGGGGATGTGGTTGAGGAGGAGGATCTGCAGAAGATGCCGTACCTGAAGGCGGTGGTCCTGGAGGCGCTGCGGCGGCATCCGCCGGGGCACTTTGTGCTGCCGCACAGGGTGAAGGAGGAGGTGGAGTTGGAGGGGCACAAAATCCCCAAAGATACGTATGTGAATTTCATGGTGGCTGACATGAATTGGGACGCGAAAGTGTGGGAGGAGCCAATGGAGTTCAAGCCGGAGAGGTTTGTGGCTGCGTGCGAGGGGGAAGGTTTCGACGTGACAGGCAGCAGGGAGATAAAGATGATGCCGTTTGGGGCGGGGAGGAGAGTGTGCCCGGGATTCACGGTGGCGCTGCTGCATTTGGAGTATTTCGTTGCAAATTTCATATGCAGTTTCAAGTGGGAAGCAGATGGTGAAGTTGATCTTACTGAGAAGCAGGAGTTCACCATTGTCATGAAAAATCCACTGCGTGCACGCATCTCTCCCAGAAACTAAACAAATATGCTTATTTATTTATGTTTTACATTTGCAGTAGGGTATTGATATCACTAGTTTTATTGCTATGAGCATTAAGAAACCACATTTCTTGAAAAGAAAAGTAATCAAATCTATAAAAAAAACTTGTGCAATGAGTCGTGTAATAATACATCAAAGTTAGTCTTTTCTTAAGTATGCTTTGTCTAAAACGTTGAAGAAAAGCAAGTCTTGTCATTCCAACTTGAGTGCCGCAAAGGACTCCGCCACATCCATTGCAGTTTCAATGCGTGATGCATCACTCCCCTGACATCATGCCACAAGCCACAATCAACATTGAAACTATATGCAACAAAACATTCTGCTGTTGTTTTCTACAATACTACTACTTCGTTTCATTCATCCCAAGCTGCTTGCACTATTTTTTTGGCGAGGAATTAAAGAATTTTATGAAAGTAGGTGATAGATAAAAAAAGGCTAAAGTAGAAGAGGAAAGTTTTTGCCAAAATAAAAAAGGTGCTAGTAGCTTGGGGCGGGGAGTACAATTCTATACGTATTCAAAAATATGTACTTAAAGATTGTTCATGCATCATGCTCGTCTCTATGTTTGACTTATTTTACTTATAATAAGGGGTGATCAAATGTGGCTTTACTCACCTGCCCTTGAGCAAGGCCTCCTTTTCCTCCACCTCCTTTTCCACTTATCAACTCCAAAACCTTCTTCAACCATTCCGTAACGTTTAACTGCTTGTACTTGCCATCTTTCTCTGGTACACCAGCACAAACAAAAGCCTTGTTCACTGTTTCGTCTCTGCTAAAGACCATCACTGCAATACCCTATAAAAAACACAAGTAAATCATATTAAGAGAACCATGTGTCATGAACAAGTTGGAAGTGGTTGATAATTTAGGAAATATGAAGTAGCTTATAATTTAAGGAGGAAGGCGCTGAGAACCTTCTGCTCCATGATTTTGACAACCGCCTCACGAATGGCAGTAGTGTCAGAACCAACGTCAACAAGTGAAATGCAGTAGTTCTTTCCATTCGATGAAGCACCTTCAGCTGTTTGTATGGCTGCTTCAATGGCTTTCCGCATGTGTTCTTCAGCTATCTTCTTTTTGGCTTTAATGACTTGGCTCTGACAAAAACACAGTTTTCTGTTCATTTTCTTTATCCCAGTGAACTTCTAAAGTATGTCATCAGATGATCAGAATAAGAGGGTCCACTAGATAGGCACATACACACTTGACAGAGAACGAGATTAACCAAGTGACTATCAGAAAATAAAAACAACTTATTTTAGAATCATGAATTCATCATCTAGTGAATGACTTGCATTGATTTTCAAATGCATATGGAAACACCCAGCACATACACTACCTAAACTCGTTTCTCAAATAATTTAATGCTTCACAGGCCACTGTGGACAAGACTTAGGCTCAAGAGCAATAACATATAACTCCACTAATACATAGCAGACTTGGGGCTGAGAAGTACCTGAAGCACAGAAATTTTTGCCTTGAGATCCGCTTTTGTTGCAGAAGGGACGGATGCTCCTTCCAGACGACTATTCAAGGATGTTACTTTCTGAGAAGTAATTAAAACAAAGGTCAGCTCAATAGCTCATAATATCAAAAGTAGGACATAGAAGATATTCATTTAGTAATGAAAAGGAAATCACGTCTTCAAGAACATGCCACTTTTGCAGACAGGTTAAGTGTTAATTAAAACTATAAGATATGGCAGGTGGAATTGAAGGATAGTACGATTGCATGTCAAAGTTTCAGGCACTAAGACAAGCAAGTGAAGTAGTTATCCAACAATTCCACACATAGCAATCGAAAAGTTTGAATCTGAAACCCAAGAACCTGCTCCAGAAAGCTTCCTTCAGTTTTGGATGCTTCATTTATTTCTTGTTCAAGTGAGGATGCCAGTTCAAAAGCTTTGAAAGCATAATCCAATGTGACTGCTGTAATTCTACGAATTCCTTTAGCAATTCCTTCCTCGGATAAGAGCGCGAATGCTTTCGCATCCCTTGTATTTGATATATGTGTGCCTGAACAAGCATGTCGACTTTATAAAACCCAGAAAAAAATCCCTGTAAGAGTTGATCAAAGTCCTTTATTTACCTCCACACAACTCAGCAGAGATTGATAACCATTCCTCACTTTCAGGATTTGCAAGTAAATCCTCCACTTTGCGACCGACTGATACAATCCGAACAGGATCAGGATACACCTACAGAACAAAGAGAAAAAATTAAGAAAGAAAGATGAAAAACAAAACATAAATGGCCAGAAAATTCAGGCAAAATGCTATGAGATGATCTTCAAGAATAAAGATCATCCTAGCTCTTACCTCCCCAAAAACAGCTCTTAGACCATTCACGTGTTTTGCATCAGCAAGCTTGGTTTCCTTTGCAAAAACATCCAGTTCAGCCTTAATCTGCTCATTCACTATGGACTCGATTTTTCTTAGTTCCTCCGGCTTCACAGGCTTACCTGTATTACATTGTGGGAGAATCAATTACCTAATATAGGGGATGGAAAAATGTAAACTGGAGAAACTAAACAGGTAAGCTGACCATGAGAAAAGTCATATCTCAGCTTCTCAGGAAGAACAATAGATCCTTTCTGGTCGACATGGTTACCAAGTACCTCCTGCATTTATGACAATGTTTTGAAGGTCAATCTCAAAAATAAACAGAACCCATGTATAGAGCAAGTTTCTGTTCTAGCCTTACCCTTAGCGCAAAATTCAACATGTGTGTGCAGGTATGATTGGGAGCAATCAATGTTCGTCTATCATAGTCAACCTGCTCAGCCCCAACAAGAAATACTTAAAAGGCAATCCAAAAGCACCTAATTTGCGTGTATTTGAACAATCATGATTAAATCCTTACGCATCAAATAATGTATCACCTTACAAACCACTTTATCGCCGATGTAAAGTCTGCCAGTCTTTCCTCGAAAAGAACCAATATGAATAACAAACCCACCATAAATCTGAACATTGCTCACTTCAAAAGCTCCATCAGGGCCTTCAATTATTCCTGTATCATGTATCTGCAAGACAATACGGAGTGTAAAGTGAATACAGAACTTTGCTCCAAACACATGTTCATTTCGCGTTTGCAAAAAAAAATCCAAGGATAATTATGAAAGATAAAGAGAAGAGAATTATAATTGCCCAGCACAAATGGAAAACCAACTAAATCCATGCAAGAAAACTCTACCCAAGGATAATGACTTATATATTATGGTGTTCATATTTGTGTTTTGCAGACCATTTCAGGAAATCTTGTGTTCTAGTTTAAAATAGTTAAAAACAACTCAAGTTCTCCTAACAAACTTCAGCCTATGATCCACCCATCCATCAATCTTGGGTAACCAGCAACATAATACAGTGAGTTTAATGTCATTATTTTAACCAGGAAATAATCTTTAAAAGCCAATTTGAGGTAATAATCTTCCACCACAACAAATTGAAAAATGTACTGGACATATTTAGCTTCTGGACAAATAACCACATAACAAGCTGACACTATGAAAAGGTGAAAATCAATAAATATGTGCTATATGTGACAAACGAGATACAATCCACAGCAGATTGACGTCAGATGTGTTTACCTGGCCACCTTGCTCAGCATAAAAACTAGTAGTCTCAAGGATCAAGCCAACTTCTTCACCAGGGACAACACTTTCAAGGAATTCACTCCCAGTGTACACGGCTTTAATCACACTTGTATGGTCCTAAATTTAGAAATAAAAAAATACAGCTCCAAAATGAATTATTTATGACCACAAAACAAAATGGTACCAAGATTATTATGTAGGGAAGTAGCAGAGACACAAACTGTAAGCCAATTTTGACTAGTACAGTTATACACAGTAGCAACTAGGAAGAATGATTGAGTGCAGCTAATTGGAATGGTTACAAACCTGAAACCAAGTAAATTTGAATGAGTCATCCGTAGCAGAAACCCCTTTCTTGTGCAATGAGGCAGTAGCATCGGCATCCATAGCAATAACAGCACCAGCTTGCTAGAAAATGAACAGATAACTTTTAGCATAACCATATTCAGAGGAAACATAACCTTTAGACTATCAACTACCAGATACTTCTTTCAGTGCATCAATATCAAGAATTATTCTCTGAATTTGCTTATGATAATTAATTAATTTTACTGCAAAAGCATACTTTCAACTTCGAGAGTTTCTTAACGAATCAATAGAGTATATCCCTGAAGAAGAAGCAATTATCTATTTATTTTATGTAGTGTGCATTATCACCTTATTCTGTGCACTCCTTGACCTTTCTCGTGCTTTATTCATAGCTAGATTAAAGCCTTCCGAATCCACTGTCAAGCCTCTTTCTTCGGCCATCAGCTGATACACATAAGTTTTTGGTCACAATCAAAGAACAAAATCATTAACACACAGAAAACTAAAGAGGCAATCACCTGCGTTAAATCCAATGGAAAACCATAGGTATCCCACAAGTCAAATGCATCCTGCTAATTGCAATTAAATAGAAACTTTCCGTTAGAGGCTAAAAATCAGTTTCCTGAGTAGAAAATATAATTCCAAATCTCATTGATCAAGTGAGGAAAGGAAAACCTAAAAAGAATTGAAAATAATTCTTATGATCAAAGGAACATACTCCCTCTGACCCCAAAAAATAGTCCCCCTTTGCCCTTTAGGCCCGTCCACTTCTATTTTCCGAAACTTTTTCACCACGCATTGGTCCAACTATCCACTTCAACTACTTTTTATCTTTCTCCTACTTTACCAATACCCCATTAAAACTTGTGTTGTCCCTAAAGTCTACTTTTGGAGGGCAGGGGGAGTACTAAAATATCACAGACTCACAGTATGTGTTGCTCGAACACAGTAGCAGCATATGATTGATATATACAACCACATACTCATAGTGGGTTAAATGGTTGCTGACTTGCTGCACATGGGAGAATGAATACCAGGAAATCTGTTTACAACTTAGGGACTACACTTATTACTCTTGATAAGTGATTCTTTTCAGGCATCAGGACATTTCAGTTAGATTACTTATAATAAATATGGAGTTCCAAGCAAGGGCTCCAGCCAATCACAAAAACAAATCTTTTGCCAATTGCCACTGACAAAACGTGACTATTCATGCTCCTCTACTCAATCAATTAGGTCATGAAAATATAGTAGTCTGCTTTCTAACTCAAGACATTGAACAACAAAAGGAGACTCTTTCGGGTGATATAGAGTGCTGATTTAACATATATACATATGCAGAAATGACCTTCACACAAGAAAGCTTGACAAAAGCACCAAATTATTATAACAGGATAGATATGAATGACAACAAAACTGGCTAATTACTTGCCTGTCCACTAAGTGTTTTCCCTTGGACTTCTTGAGAAGCCTTCTTAAATTTCTCAATTCCCTGTTGAAGAAGCAGACCAATGTATTAGAATAGATTCATTATTTCTATCAGGGGATCTAAACTCAGTATTTAAACATAAACTATGTCATTAGCAGAAGATGGCTAGAGAGCCATGCCATATGTTTGAGAATTGAAGCTGACATAACCCAAATAAACAGGTCAAGACATAGATAGGTTGTCTGCAAATAAAAATGAAGCAGCAAACTGGCCAGCCAATGACCAAAATGAGAAGGATAACAAAAGAAGATAAAGGAAATCAATGAACATACTTTAGTCAAAGTCCTGCCAAAGCTGGCCTCCTCATCCCCAATGATTTCCCTAATCTTAACGGCGTGTTCTTTCAGCTCTGGAAAAACATCACTCATGACATCCACCACTACTTGCACCAGCCTTTTCACATAACAATATATTAGAATGAGAAGCAATAAACAACGTTGATTCTACATTATGCAACAAAATATGTGAAATATGCGATTAAGGAAATGGGAGGGGGTATATAGTGAAATACCATGATAACTGAAAAGTTCAGTACAGAATACAAAGGATATTTTAGGACAAAGAAAAACAAAACAAAATTGAACAATTAGGTAGATGTGTACCCATTGAAAAAGCCTGGCTGAGCTTTCAGGACTTCAGTACCATATCTGACAGCTCGTCGAAGGATGCGCCTCAACACATATTCACGCCCATCATTACCTGCAGAACAGTATATCAGCTTATCACACCATCCAAAAAGATTCACATGACAAGCATAAACGTGCAACTATATACTAACATTCCTCAAACAAGTTCAGAAATTCAGATACTAAGTGTTCAGAACTATGTTATTGTGGGAAATATGAATAAGAAATACAAGATGTCTCAAGCAAGACAAATTACAACTTTTGAACTAGCCACATCAATCGTGATTACGAAATTAGTACTTCACCTGGGCGAGAACCATCAGCAATGGCGAATGAAATCGTTCTGATGTGGTCAGAGACCACCCTGTAGGCCATGTCAACCGTGTCTAGGTCATCAGATCCAACTTTCCCAGAATATGGGCGGGCTTTAGTTGCCTAAAAAGATTAGAAATTACTTTGTGAAAACAAATACCTCACACATGGATGTTCACGTAAAAGTATAAAAGAGATTGGGAGCAAAACCCCTTATTATTTTCAGCCATGTCTTAATGTATCAGAACATATTTCACAAGCTTTAACGTTTAAAACATGGAAAACTTCTTAATTAGCTAAAAATACTCTTCAGACTGAAAAATGTTTAATTTACCAAGATTGGGATATTCCAATTTACCTGTTGTATTGCATCAAATATAGGAATGAATATATCAGTATCGTAATTGCTCATCTTATTTTGAAGAATAGAAGTTAATCTTTCAAAGCCCATCCCAGTGTCAACATGTTTCGCCGGCAGAGATTTCAGCATTCCATCAGCTTCCCTGTTAAACTGTGATGTGTGATCAATTCAGTTGCTAAAACCATGAAAAATAAATACTCCTTCCTCACACCCATATAAAAGAGTAAGTACTACCTGAATAAACACAAGATTCCATATTTCAATTACTGTAGGGTCATCATTGTTCACAAAGGATGCAGCATCACGTCCGCCGATCCTATCAAAATGGATTTCAGTACAGGGTCCACATGGCCCAGTATCCCCCATCTCCCAAAAGTTATCCTATTATTTCAAAGTACCATAAAATAAGGATATTCAGTGAATATAGATATTAGAAATCATTTAGCCTGCCAAATTAACTAAATACACAAATATATATTTACAATAGGCACATGAATGAAACATTATCTCTGTACATTTCTTGATTTTATATTCCTACTGTCTAGCTATCTTAGTGTTGTCCTCCAAATGCAGACATGTCCATGCTGTTGGATCCACTTCATGCATCCATTTATGCCACTCTTTCCGATCATGACATGGAAGTTTACATCAATATGCTATGAACTCAGAGATACATAGATATATATGGCTGTATATGCATGCACACTTATAAATAAGTAAAATCATGCATGGTGCGGACAAAGTGAAGGAACAAGTGAAGACGCCATACTTTACAACCAAAAGGCAAGACACGGTTGGGAGGAAGAACTTGGAGCCACTTATCCCTCGCTTCAAAGTCAGCAGGAAGACCAAGTTTCTCATCACCACCAAAATAGGTGGCATAAATTCTATCCCCAGGCAACTTATATACCTGTTCCAGAGTACAACAAATCAAATTTAAAGTGAAACCAATAAAATAACGAATAGGAGAACAAAATAATTCATCTCGGCAGATAGAAACCATGAAGGACACTTGCCTTGGTAAGAAGCTCCCATGCCCATTCAATGGCCTCATTCTTGAAATAGTCTCCGAAAGACCAATTGCCAAGCATCTCGAAGAAGGTGTGGTGGTAGGTATCCTTGCCCACATCATCAAGATCGTTATGCTTGCCGCCAGCACGAATACATTTCTGAGTGTTGCAAGCACGTTTGAGTTTGCTTAACTCCGTATTAGGGTCAACCGTGCCCAGGAAGATCGGCTTGAACTGATTCATACCTAACCAATACAATCAAATAATCAAACACACCGGCAACAAATGAAATCAGCATCTATAAGTTAGGCTGCATTCGGATCACAAATAGCTACTCCACTTCAAATTCAGCTTTCACTTAACACCAATTGCAGAAAGCACGAATATTCGAGAAGAGGGAATTTACCAGCATTAGCGAAGAGAAGAGTGGGGTCATTATGCGGAACAACGGGGCTCGATATCCAATTGACGTGAGATTTGTCCTCGAAGAATTTGATGAAAGTTTCCCTAACTTTCTTCGCCGGCCACTCGATTTCAGTTGCCTGAGACCCCATAGAAGGCGTTGATGATGACGCTTCTGCCGCAATAATACCGGTACAGGTACTGTAGAAGTGAGCCGGAAGGAAGAGCGAGAGACTCGGGAGTGTGGTAGCAGCAGCCGGCGGCCGATGAGGGCGAGGTGATGGCGGCGGAAGTTTGAGAGCTCTGCGGGCCAAAGAGGAAATGCTCCAACTGCTACCTTTGATAGTGCAAACCCTCATCCATTCCCTTATTTTGCCACCCTCAACTATGTTTGTGTTATTTTGTAACCTTTTTTTTCTTTTTCGAATGTTATTGCCGAATATTGCGGATATTCGAGATTTATCAATTAGAAGTTATAAAGCTTGGCGTGAAAAAATAAATCTTCTAGTACAATTTTCTGTGTGACGGTCGAATATTTAAAAATACTAAAAGACGAAAACTATATAAGAAAAAAAATTAGAAGACGAAGACTATTCAAGTAAACAAGAAATTGGATTATAGGAGACGAAGACTATATAAGTACTAGTGGGCTCCAACCTCCAAGAACGCAATGTGACAGCGTGGAATCTGTTCAGATTCCAGATTCTATTTTAATGAGCCAGTGGAATCGATTCCAATTGGAGTCTCGTACGAGTTCATTAAATATACTCCTACTACTACTACGTCTATTGAAAATAAAACATTTTTTCTAGATTATCGTACTCAATAACTACAAGTGTTTTTTAAAATAAAAATATATGTCTATGAAAATAAAACATTTTTTTCTAGATTATCGTACTAAATAATACAAGTATTTTTTTAAAAATAATACAGTATTATTTTTACTTTTTCCTTTTTTATTTTACTTTTGTTCACTTAACTCAGAAAATAAATATTTCATATTTTATGAGACGGAATAAGTATATTAAGGTTGTGTTAGATAGATTAGACACAATAATATAAAAATATAATATAAAATAAAATAAAATGCTTTAGTCATATGGTGAGATAAAAGATATATTGTCACAAATGACAACCATACAAAAGACAAAGAATAAATATAGCCTCTAAGGGCATTAGCTTCCGCTTCCGCAATAATAAGCTTCATAGGCGGCACGATATTGTTCATAGTATTCTTGTTCTTCGCGCTCCGCTTCCGCAATAATATCGGTGAAATCCATTCTTAAATTTTTTTTAGAGAGGGTTTGAGTGAGAGAGGAAGATGTAAATGAGTTATATGAAAAAATATGAATGAGAGATAATTTGATGTGAAAATGGATGATGAATGTGTGTATTTATAGATGGTTTTGGGATTTAAAAAAATTATTAAAAAATTTCAAAACAACGGTAATAAAACGGCTATATTTTTGGGAATCTGAAAAAAAAATTATATTTTTTGTATTATTTTCGATTTTTTTTAAACAAAGAAAAATAAAATCCAACGGATAATCCGTTGGTGAATAGAAACGCGCCACGTCGCCTGCTAAGCGGCACGGACATGCTCGATGCATCGAGTAGTGTCGCGCATCGGCGGCGGACATGCCGCGCAGCGGCACGAACGGCGTCCGTCCCAGCGAGCACCCCTGCGGATGCGCTTATACTTTATTTGTTGTCTTCTCGTACATGTAAACGACAACTTCACTCATATTCATCATCATATTTTCTTATTTTATTTGATATATCTAATAGACTAAAGTCCTAAATTGGTTCCATACATAAAAAACATTTTAGTCATACATATTAAGTGTCTTGGCTTTTGTTCCAAATATTTATGGTTCGGCCAAAAATTAATAATAGACAATATGGTCGCTAAAATTTTCTTTTGAAAAATCAACTTGGTGATGAAACTAGTTTATAAAATTGTATAAGAGTATAGCTTAGTTTAAAGTTATACGGTATAAAATAAACTCAATTGATGCTTTAAAAATATAATCAACTAATATATATATATTTAATATATGCTCATAATAATATTTATTTTATAAATTTCATTTATTGTTTAAGACTTGAAGTAATAAAATCACTAGGGATACATCTAGTAATTATTTTATGACAAAACTCTCGTGAGAAATGGAGTAATATTAGCCCTATCACATGTCATCTTCTCTTCTTCCCTCCGTCCCTGCGCAGACCCTTAAAATCTCGGCGATAACTCCATTATTTTCGTATTCCAATAACTCCATCTTCTCTTCTTCCCTCCTCTC
Organism: Salvia splendens; assembly: GCF_004379255.2. Classification (NCBI taxonomy): domain Eukaryota; kingdom Viridiplantae; phylum Streptophyta; class Magnoliopsida; order Lamiales; family Lamiaceae; genus Salvia; species Salvia splendens. The sequence continues at coordinate 8,859,776 of NC_056035.1, read as the reverse complement.
TGCGCAGTTCTCCATTGCCGCTCAGCTAAGGAGTCTTCTTCTCTCTCAATTTTTTTCTACGGAGGGGGCGACCATGGCTTTTTCCGGCCAAACCTTAAGAAAATTCAACCCTCTCGGCCGCCGGGGAGGGGCGACCGCCCCACATAATCATGAAAGACTGATGGTAAATATATTTGGGCTTAGTTTGATAGCTTAGAGTAATGAAGATAAAGACAATGGGCCAACTTGGCCAAATAGTTAATTAATTAATCATTACCAATTAGATACTCCTACTATTTTAAAACTGTATCCATAAAATACTATGCTACAACACATCTCATTTATTTTTATATTATTTCTATAATTTGATGGAAAGACTGAAACAAAATAAATTTACAGTCACAATTACTATTCAAAATTGGTGAGAAAAGGTAAATACTGAACGTTTTTTTAATAATGATTGGAATTATTACTTGGTACGAGTACTATTCTTGTGAATAATTATTTACACAATTTCGTATGTCATAAAGTGGCCACATGAATTTTTTTTATCTGTAAAAAATGCATAAAAATGAATTTCATTAAAAATGTAAAATTGGTTTAAAATTATAAATATGTTATAATTTTATAAGAGTTCAAAAACAGTCAATCATTTTTAAAAAAGAGATTCCTTGACTTTTTGTCTAAGAGCATCTCCAATGGCGGCGTCGGCACCGGCACGCCGATTTTTCGCGGACGCCGGTGCTGACACCGAACCATTGCGAGCGGCGTCGTCGAAATCGGCGTCAAAATCGGCGTGCCCACGCCGATTCTTGGGCTGACGCCGATTCTCACGCTGATCCTCACGGCGCCATTGTAGGCCCCGGATCGGCGTCAGACCGGCGTCAGATTTTTATTTTTTATTTTTTTTATTTTCCAAAACACTATATATACGCGCTTTGGACGTCATTTTCATTCGCACCACTTGTTTTAACGAGTACTCTCTCTATCTTAATTTATGTACAAGATCAACAACGATAAATGAGTAATGTCAATGGTTGTGGTGGTGGTAGTGGTGGGGATGCTGATGAGTACGAGCGTATGATGAACGAAGAGCTAGATGCCTATACGAGCCGTGAGGTTGATCGATGGCTGCAGAGTTATATGCAGCCGGCGGTACCTCGTCCACGACCAGTTGTCCACCGTCGAGAAGTGGTTGATCGTGATCATGTAGCTGCACATCAGCGCCTGTTCACATATTACTTCGCAGAGGAGCCGCGTTTTAACGCCAACTATTTCAGGCGTCGTTTTAGGATGAGGCGGGACTTGTTTATGCGTATTGTTAACGCTTTGGAGCATCGATATCTGTATTTCCGCTTCAGACACGATGCGGCTGGCAGACCCGGCCACACCCCTATTCAAAAGTGCACTGCGGCAATCAGGCAGTTGGCCTACGGGACTTCGGCAGACATGTGGGACGAATACCTCCACATCGGTGAGACGACTGCCATTGAATGTATGAAGTATTTCTGTCATGGCGTGATTGAAGTATTCGGTGATCAGTATCTCCGAAAGCCTACCCCCGAAGATTGCCGGGATCTGCTGCGGATGCACGGGGATCAGCATGGGTTCCCCGGGAATGTTAGGCAGCATAGATTGTATACATTGGGAGTGGAAGAACTGTCCCGCTGCCTGGAAGGAGTTCTACACGACCGGCTACAAGGGAAAGAATCCCACGATGATCCTCGAGGCCGTAGCTGATTACCGGCTGTGGATTTGGCATGCGTATTTTGGGATAGCCGGTTCGAACAACGACCTAAACGTCCTCAACTCGTCGCCCCTTTTCAACGAGCAGTGCCAGGGCGTTGGTCCGGCCATCAGTTTTGTCGCCAATGGCAACCAGCATGATATGTGCTACTACTTGGCAGATGGGATATACCCTAGGTGGCCCGTCTTTGTGAAGACGATCCGGTGCACATCAGATGCGAAGAAAGCCTACTTTGCGACGAGGCAGGAGTCGGCGCGAAAGGACGTGGAGCGCGCATTTGGTGTGCTTCAGGCTCGATGGGCTTCAGTTAAGGGACCAATGCGTTTGTGGCATGTCGACTGCATTGCTGATATAATGTACGCTTGTATTATCATGCACAACATGATTGTCGAAGATGAAGGTGTACAACTGACTGATTGGGCCAACGACGATAATGAAGCCAGTCCAAGCCACAGCGTCGCCGCCGCCAACGTACGAGGTGGGGTACCTCACGATGAAGAAGCCCTCCTCCAAGCAAATACCGACATGCGTCAGACGGATGCTCATATTCGACTCCAAAATGATTTAATTGAAGAGTTGTGGGCGTGGATGATTGCAAGGCGTTAGTTTTTAATTTAATTGCATGTAATTTTTTTAAATGTACATTTTTTAAAATTATTGTACTTTTTTAAACTTTAATAGTATTATTCAATTTTCCTGTATTTGTCTCGTAAATTAAATTTTGTATGTTGCTACAATTGTAAATTAAATTATATAATTGTTAGTGATGTGGAAGACTATGTGAGGGCTATTGGATGTCTAGTTGCATGTCCAGATGATGTGGCGGAGGATTTTAGTGCTAATGATGTGGCAATGGGAAGGCTATGCGAGAGCTATTGGATGTCCTATGCCATTGGAGATGCTCTAATATCTTACCATTATTATATTGATTCTCCGTGAAACTTGCAAGTACATCCCATTCTCACACTTACCAAAAAAAGTCAAAATCATATTTGTAAAACGAGGTTGATTCTGCTTTCAATTATTAAATTTAAAAATTAAAATGGTGTTGTTTATAAGAGGAATATAAATTGTTCATAAAAGATATAAGCGTTAACTTTGAGTCTTTTCGTGTCATAATTTAAGTTCAAAATTATAAGTCCATGCATTGCTACACATGCGCATATATTTTAGTTCTCTTGTTGAAAATGCCAATGCATTTTGGCTATCTTCATCTAATTTTCGGGAAATAGTGCACTTAATATTAATATCGACGGATTTGGTGAAAGTTTTAGAATGAACTACTACTTATCTTTCTCTTCAAATTTTGTGAGCAGACACAATTAATGGTTAATTACAAGGGTTTATTAATTTTTCTTAGGCTATAAAATAATTTGCAATTATAATTTAATTTAATTCCTAAGTAAGGTTTCACGAGGATCCGAAAATCAGATTTAAAAATGACTTTACAAATTACTTCAAAATATTGTATTCTGAACTTGTTTACCATTCTCTTTTTTCATAGTCCAATAACCAATTAGTATGATGTTTATGAGTCGTGCTTTTGTTAGGATTTTAAATTTATACTAATGAATAATTAATATAATAATTAAAGTAAAAATTTTAGTTAAAATTAATTGATAAAAAAGTAATAATAATATAATTCATAATTTAAAAATTATATCAAATTTACTTAACTAGTTATTAATTGTGAGCATATTAATAATAGTTATACTAAAATTTTCACAATATGATTACCGAGGATAACAAGTTAACACCCTAATTGGTTAGACGAGGATTTGGTTGGCTACCGGAGATTACATAAAACTATGTGAAATCCACATTATTGACTACAACTCGATCTAATTGAAGAATTTTTAGTCCTTCATGACGCCGTCTTTAAATTTAAATTCATTTATTAATAATAAAAAAGAAGAACTTTAAGTGTGTTTCAACTCTGGATTATAATCTTTTTATGTAATTTTCAATATTTAATAGTAATGTAACCAAAAGAATTAAATTATACAGAAATTTATGAAAATTTAAAATTTATTTAAGAAATACTAACAATATCTGATGAAGTTAGAGGATAAGCTATAAGGTATTACTATTTTTAAATTTACTTACTATTATTTTTTAGGTTATCGCATTCAGATACCATGGTTGGTTCTGAGTACACTTCGGCGGATACCACGGAGTTTCAGTTGAGATTCGGTGATGATGCACCTACAGTGAATCTACTTGCTACTTTGGAGGCAACGATGTCGTGCACAATATTCACACTCTCTGAAAAGGCTAGAACCATGCTTGAGGGTAGAAGGATGTGCGACGACCGCAATATGCATTGCACCCGTCATTCTGCACCTACTATCCACACATTATAAGAGGTGCGTAGGATATTAGGACATCCACAATAAGAACAAAAACAACCCCATAATCAGCCACACCACATTTTTCTTGTGTCATGTCAACATTTTTAATTTCAGCGATAACAGTTGCAATTAGCCATCCCAAATTAGCCACAACTTATTTCACCATTTTTTTACACATAATATATGTATTCATATCAAAACCACATCTTTTGTCAAAACATCAAACCATATGCATTCTATGACGTTTAATTTACATCTTATGTACCAGAATGTACTATCCGATATAATGTAAAATATATGAGCTGTGTACATTATATATGTATAAAATGTACATTACTAATGTGTATAGTGTACATTATCGACGTTTTACATGTAAGACTGGTTTTAACATTAACACACCCAATATATAGGGGTATGTTAGAGTGACACCAGTTTTAAAGCAACAACTTGATAACAACGTAGCATGCAGTATGCGATACATAGACAAGCAACTAAACATATGGTTCAAAGCAATATGCGATACGAAATCAAAGCACTATAATGACACCATAATTAAAATGACAATTTAGGCAAGCAAATTGCTATACATCGGCAATCAATCTGTGATAGATGGACAAACAACTTGACATATGGTTCCAAACAATCTGCGATACGAAATTAGAGATAATCAAGCAATTTTTGATACATAAGCAAGCAAACTTACCACGTGGCAGACTAAGATTGAATATGATTGATGGGGTGCGTACTAAACAAGCCCAACAGCAATGACGGCCCATCAGCCCAAAGCCCAAGGAAGAGTATGAGTTCGGCATTACCAAAGAGTTCGGCCTCAGCCTACAGCTCGGTAAAAGCCCAACAGCAATGACGGCCCATCAGCCCAAAGCCCAAGGAAGAGTATGAGTTCGGCATTACCAAAGAGTTCGGCCTCAGCCTACAGCTCGGTAAAAGCCAACCAATCAAGCTCTGCTCTCAGGTCGGCATCAAGCTCTACTCTCAGATCGGCAACCAAAGCAGTTCGGTCTCAGTATTCGACCGAACAAGGAGTTAGTGGACCCATACAGGATTTCCACAACTTCCAACACACCCACTACCACGTGGTGTCAACTCAGGCCACGATCGTAGGCCATGACCTACGCTACATCCACGATCTTAGGCCATGACCTAGACGACATCCACGACTTAGGGTGGTGATGCAAGCCACGATCTTAGTTCAATATATAAATAGAACTTAGATCTGATAGAAAAAGGTTAAGCTCTCTAGAGATAAAATATCATATAGCAAGTCTGTGTTGTAAGCTGTAATCCCAGATCAAGCAATACAATCTTGCCCTCCCTTCTTCCCGTGGACGTAGATTTACTTCAGTAAATCGAACCACGTAAATTCTCTGTGTCGTGATCTATATTTTCCAGCATTCTTCACCATCAAAAATTCGCCAAACCATCACTGGCGCCGTCTGTGGGAAACAGAGAACCAAATTTGTGATAAAGCGAATTTTTGACCCTTTTTCCACCCCAAAAAAATGCATACCAGATCACATACTACCCGTAATACCGTTCGTGAAAAACATGAGGAAGCTAGTCCAGCCCGCAGGTCCGGAAAACAGCCTCGGGAGACATCTACTTCCAGTTTTCACGATGAAGGAACAAGCCGCTCAAAAGGTCCACACACCGAGTCTTCCCAGCAGCCTGATTTGAATGAGGCTGTCAAGCTGTTCTTGGCTGAGAAGCAGGATGAGTTCTTAGCCTTCCTGCAAAAAAGCCAAGAGCCAAAGACGAAAACGGTGGATTCTCCTTCCTCATCCAGACATGAAAGTCACTACCGCAGTAGTGCCGTGTCTTCCAGGAAGAAGAATCCTCAACCCCGACATGTTCCTGTTCCTCCTCGGTACCGGAATCACAGGAGATCTCCATCTCCTCCATACCGAAGAGATGTCGGGTTCGCCATGTACGGAGCATTGAAGACTCCGTTCTCGGACGATATCACCCGAACTCCCCTTCCACAGAACTACCGAACTCCGTCGATGACTTATGACGGGTTGGTGGATCCTCATGACTTCCTGGGACGCTATCAGTATAACATGGCGAACCAGGGTCTCAATGAGGTCCATATGTGCAAGCTGTTCCCCGAGCTGCTTATCGGGAACGCGAGAAGGTGGTTCGATAGCCTCCCCCAAGGCAGCATTAGATCTTACCGAGATCTAATGGATGCTTTCCACAGGAGGTTCTTTCAGAAAGCGGAAGCCCGGATCACTTCGGCTCAGCTGCTTTCTATACGTCAAGGTCGCGACGAAAAGATCAGCGACTTCATGACGAGATTCCGCAAGGAATGCCTACAAGTAGATGATCTCAACGATCTACTTGTCATTTCGGCATTCCGAAATGGAATCCTGCCCGGAGCTCTCTACAGAAAGCTCGTGGAATGCAGTCCGCAAACAGCTCAAGAGATGTGGGACATTGCGGACAAGTTTTCTCGTGCCGATGAGGCAGACCGTCGAAAACGGTCTTTAGACAGCTCATCTAGAGAAGACAAAAAGAAGCCCGATCATAGCGACCAGAGGCTTCCTCGCCGAACACCTTCCCCACCAAAGGAGGGATAGCGGTCATCCAAGGTGATCGAAAAAGAGCAAGTGTGTTCGCAGATTGCGCTTAAAAGTGCCGAGCAATCAGTTCGGCACCATCAAACATAGCAATCACAGCAGCCGAAGTCAGAGGCAGGCGAAATGACCGAAGTCACACCGGAGCTGAACTCGATGGTGTACGGCACTGAAGCCGTGATTCCGGATGAGATCGGCATACCCAGTCCCCGAACTCAATTTCTCAACAGAACTGAATGAGGACGGACTGAGAGCCGAACTAGATCTGGCCGAAGAAAGAAGAGAATTGGCCTGCATAAAAGCAGCCAAGTACAAGGAGCAAGTAGCCCGGTATTATAACCAAAGGGTGAAAAAGCTGCAATTTCAAGTGGGAGATCTCGTCTTGAGAAACAACGAAGTAAGCCGAGCAGAAAAGCTGGGCAAACTCGAACCCACATGGGAAGGTCCACATCGGGTGTCAGAAGTCCTCGGCAAAGGGTCTTACAAATTGACTCACATGTCAGGAGAACAAGCACCCCGAACATGGTACGTTTCAAACCTCAAAAAGTTCCATTTGTAAGAGACAGTCCGGTCAGTCTTGTGTCTAGTTCGGTCCTAGGGGTATGTGCTTTCTTTGTTTTTTACTTGCGTTTTTGTTTGTCTATATGCGTTTTGTCTGTCTATGTGCGTGTCGTCTCTTACAAATGTTACTGAGGTATCTTGTTCTTCGAAGGCTGATCCCCTTTTTAGAACATATATAAGCTAACGATTGTGAGTCCAAGCTTCTAAGGAGGATACAAGACCACAATTCAGCTTAACAAGCAGTCCGTCTGAAACGAACTGCAACAAGCCAACGACTGTGAGTCCAAGCTTCCAAGGAAGATACAAGACCACAATTCGGCTTAAGAAATAAGCACTTCGTCTGAAACGAACTGCAATAAGGGAAAGTCCGATCCACGCGATAAACCTCGCCGAATTAGGACGACCAAGTTCGGTCAAAGAAGTTTACCTCATAAGACCGAGGACGACCATGTCTAGTCAAAGAGGTTTACTGCATAAGACCACTTCGGTTAACTGGGAAAGTCCGATCCACGCGATAAAACTCGCCGAATTAGGACAAGGGAAAGTTCGATCCCGGCAACAAAAATCGCCAAATTAGAACACAAACCAAAGACGAGTCTGGTCAAAGATGTTTATTTCATCAGACCAAAGACGAGTCCGGTCAAAGATGTTTATTTCATCAGACCAAAGACGAGTCCGGTCAAAGATGTTTATTTCATCAGACCAAGGACGAGTCCGGTCAAAGATGTTTATTTCATCAGACCAAAGACGAGTCCGGTCAAAGATGTTTATTTCATCAGACCAAAGACGAGTCCGGTCAAAGATGTTTATTTCATCAGACCAAAGACGAGTCCGGTCAAAGATGTTTATTTCATCAGACCAAAGACGAGTCCGGTCAAAGAAGTTTACTTCATAAGACCGAGGACAAGTACGATGAAATTTTTTCGCTAAGCTGTAAATACAGTGTTAGAAGCGAAAACAAAATTTCATTTTTCAAATCTTGTTCGGCACACAACTCCGCTACCCTACGAGATGGCGTTACGCTATTACAAAGGACTATCCTACTGTCCAGGGTTGCTAAAGTTGAGCCATCTATTCGCAAAATCCTCGTGAAGCTGAGTTCGGGCGTTCCAGGCAGCTGCAGAATAAGCAGGTCGATGAGATGCTCTAATCGACCTGCCACCTCTTCTCTGAGCCCGGGAAGCCCTAGCACCTCGGCGGCGAAGAGTCTCTTCACGAAGCATTTGCCGATCTTGCTCACTCATAACCACAGCTCCTCTGCGAACTTCAGTCCGTCCTCGACTTGACGTCTCTGGTTGTCCCTGAGTTCGTTGTTGACTTGGAGTAGGGTTTTGAGCAAGTGAATCAGAGGTTTGAGCTGGAGTACTAGCATCTGTTGGCGGGAAATGCCTGAGGAATCTCTCAATTGAGGGACGCCGGGAAAGAACTATGTCGTACCGAGAAGCCCAGCGCCGCAATGATTTCACGACTTGTTGGCAAGCCGAGCTCTCCAGCGCATTGTTCCTCCGGAGTACATGATATTCCTCCCACAGTTCGTCAACTCGTTCCTGAACTTCAGAGATGGTCATTCCCCCACGCCTGCAGATGAAATCCTCATACGCAGTCCTCTCAGCGACGGCAGTGTTCAGCTCGGCCTCCAGATCCTTCTTTTCGGACTCTAAGTCCTTATTATCGGCCTCCAGCTTCATTGAACGAGCCAAGAGTTCGTCATTCTTCATCTGGTCAGTTATAGCTCTTTTCTCAGCTTCGTCTAAAGCCGAAGAGTACAGCCGCTTCCAGTGAAGTACCTCCAGCTCCTTGAGAGTTAAGAATACAAAGCAGCTACGTCAGTTTGGCATTTCAGCTTACCGAGCAGGTAGTAAACCACAACAGGAGTAAGAGAGTACGAAAGGCTATACGAAGACACAAGAGCAGAAAGAAGAATTTTTTCATTCATAAGAAAAATTTTTTTCTACACAAGGGCTTCAAGGCCGTTTTACAAGAAGGAAGAAACTAAACTAAGAGAAGGAAGACGAAATCATACTCCGCTAGCTTCGTCTCCGCCTTCTCGGTGAGGTTCAGCTTCCTTCTCCTTGTCTGCTTCAGCTTCAGCCTCGGCCTCCCTGCTCTCCCCAGCCTGCTCGGCGCCACCGTAGCCGATCTGCTGCGCCTCCTGCTCGGCCTGCTCATCGCCGGTCTGCCGCTCATGCTGCTCGGTATCACCCTCTCCATGGAAAATTGGAGCGGGTGAAACTGACCCTATGGAGGCAAAGATAGCCTCCATGTTCTCATCGCGGTCAGCTCGGCAACTACGAACTTGGTCTGCAGAAAGCAGGACCGAGGACGAAGCAAGCTCCTCAAGCACCGGCAGACTCTGAAGCCGAGCTGCTATCTCTCGGCCGTACAGCGGCAGGATGACTTCAGGACCCTGCTCGGCTTTATCGGTCATCAGTTTCAGCAGATCACCGACAAAGGCTGAAAATTGGTTGCTCAGAAAGAGTTTCTCCGCGAAAGCACGGAGAACCTCCCCTTGGGCAACCACGGCGGCAGCATCCCTCCGTTTCGTCTGCTCTCGCTGGATGACGAGCTGGTTTTTGGCAAACTGAGCTTCATCTTGGGCCGAAATCCTAGCAGCTCTGGCTTTCTCAAAGTTGGCCTCAGCCTGTTCGGCCCGATGACAAGCAGCCGCCAACTTCCTCTGCATCTCAGCATAGTCATTGGACGCTTTGGAGAGTTCGACGGCGACGAGCTTGGAGAGCATATCGTTCCTCTGAAAATGGATAAAGAAAAAAGTCAACAAAGGGGCCACAAAAAATACAGGAAAAAAGCAAGGCCAGAAAATCAAGAAGAGAATTCACCTCGGCGAAGTCCGTGGGCCATAAAAACGGCTCACAGATATGTTCCAAAGGAGGCGCCAAGACCACGTCTTTCTCTGGCGCTCTCGGGGGCTTCTGGGTCTTCCCCTTCCCCTTTGCCGAAGTCGACTCCGGCTTCTTCGGATCCGAAGAGGTTTTTTGCCTCTTCGGATTCTTCTCGGCATCAGGCGCCGAGCTGGTAGCCTTCTCTTTCTCCGGCTCCTTAAGCTCGGAGGATTTGCGGCTCATCTTATTCAGCATGTACACTGCCAAAAAGCAAGAAAGCAAGGTTAGTTTTCGCCGCTAAAGCAGTAAAGCATAAAAAAGAAATCCTCACCCTCAGTTTCTTCGTCCGAAGACGAGATATTGAACACGAGGTCGCCCTTGACGAGCTCAGTTTCCGAGTACTGTTTCCTAATCATAGGAATCTTATTGAGCTCGCCCTCGAGCTCGGCCAACGGTTCTAACCGAGGATGAGGAATCACGGACTTCGGCCCTCTCCAAGGAAAGCCCGGAGCCGAAGTCCTATTATAAAAAAAGAAACGGTTTTGCCATTTCGGCCACTTGGTTTTGCAGAAGGCCCTAAAAGGCTGTAAGGGGATCAAGTAAAACCAAGATCCCTTCCTTTTAAACTGGAAAAAATTAAGGATTGCCCGCAGAGACAGATCCTTATCTAGCCTACGGAGTTCGGCAGCAAAAGCCGACAAGTGCCTCCAAGAATTCGGAGTCACCTGACCTAAAGGGAGTTGAAAAAAATCAAGAAGCTCTACAAAAGGTGGGGGAAGAGGGAAACGAAGCCCGCATTCTAAGCAGGCTTCGTAAACGGTGGCATAACCCTCCGGCGGGTCGTTAGCCCTATGATCATCGTCGGGAACCACCGCCTTCCCCCCGGGAAGAAGATATTTTTCGTGTAGAGATATCACGGTGTCCTTACTCAAGACGCTGTGAAAGTATTCTACAGTCTTCTCCCCGGACTCTTTCCGGCTAGAAGACCCCTTGCCCCCTTTCCTACCGCTACCTAACTCAGAAGAAGAAGAAGAAGACATGGTTCTTACTCTTCGCAAAATCTGAAGAAATTCTGAAGAAATTCTTGAAAGCGGAAAGAAATTTTTACGCAAAGGAGATAGAGTGCAGAAGAAGCAGTCGCAAAAGTGCTTCAATGATGAAGAAAGGAGGTATTTATCAGATTCGGCGAAGATTTCAAAATCGTCGCACCGTTTCGAATCCCACCTTTTCAGGATTCAACGGCCGGATTTTACTGTCGCATTTAATGCGGTCACGTGCAAGGCACGTCCCCTGACATCAGCCTCCCCCTTGCCTTTATCCAGAATGCCGAAGTGACTCACTTCGCCGAAGTGATTCACTTCGCCCTTCGGGGGGGGTAGTGATGGGGTGCGTACTAAACAAGCCCAACAGCAATGACGGCCCATCAGCCCAAAGCCCAAGGAAGAGTATGAGTTCGGCATTACCAAAGAGTTCGGCCTCAGCCTACAGCTCGGTAAAAGCCCAACAGCAATGACGGCCCATCAGCCCAAAGCCCAAGGAAGAGTATGAGTTCGGCATTACCAAAGAGTTCGGCCTCAGCCTACAGCTCGGTAAAAGCCAACCAATCAAGCTCTGCTCTCAGGTCGGCATCAAGCTCTACTCTCAGATCGGCAACCAAAGCAGTTCGGTCTCAGTATTCGACCGAACAAGGAGTTAGTGGACCCATACAGGATTTCCACAACTTCCAACACACCCACTACCACGTGGTGTCAACTCAGGCCACGATCGTAGGCCATGACCTACGCTACATCCACGATCTTAGGCCATGACCTAGACGACATCCACGACTTAGGGTGGTGATGCAAGCCACGATCTTAGTTCAATATATAAATAGAACTTAGATCTGATAGAAAAAGGTTAAGCTCTCTAGAGATAAAATATCATATAGCAAGTCTGTGTTGTAAGCTGTAATCCCAGATCAAGCAATACAATCTTGCCCTCCCTTCTTCCCGTGGACGTAGATTTACTTCAGTAAATCGAACCACGTAAATTCTCTGTGTCGTGATCTATATTTTCCAGCATTCTTCACCATCAAAAATTCGCCAAACCATCAATGATCTTAAATCTAAGGGTTCCAATTGGTGGTATGTTGTCACGCAATCTTGTTGGTGGTATATATTTTATTTTCAGATTATTCGGAGTCACCGCCTGTCCCGCGCGTGCCACCCACCGAAAGAGAACGGTTTTTAGTTAAGAGCACATCCGTGGCAACGTCACAAACGCAACCGTGTACAAGGTGCGCAACTGTGCCGACGGCAAGAGCATAGCTTAACTAAGGCTGCATTGGGGATGTTCTAACAGCTAGTTAACTGATGAATAGTGTGAATGCGCTTAGAGGGTATATTCGTAATAGCGCAGGGTAGGGAGGGCTGATGGATCACGTGCCACACAAATTGCACGTGTGAGAGGCCATGGGCTGCGTTAGTCACGCAATCTTGCTGTTGACATGATAGATAACCTTTACCCATTCTTACGGCTATGGAATTCTAGTTAAGAAAAAAGGATTAATTTATTAAATGCTATTGCCATAGCCTTCAAGAAAATATATACTCCTATATAATTTTAACACTTATACTATTGTTCATTTTAACACGCGATAAATAAAAGAATCTTGGAAATATACATGAAAGAATATATTCCATTTACCAAACGAAATCTGATTATTTTAGCTTCTAATTCAATCCGCATCATTTTCCAGAATATTAGCTGCCCACAATTATATACGAGTGTTTTAATTTATTTTATACTCCTATATATATAGAGTAAGAGGAGGAGAAAGAGAGGTGGAAATATAAGGAAAGATTGTGTAATCTATATTTTTTTGTAGAGAGAGAAATATTTCGGAAAGAGAGAGAGGAAGAACTTGTTGAAACTCGGCAACACTGCCAAAACCATCAAAAGCCGATACATGCCTTCAGTAGTAAACTCTCCTCATATATTTCCTTTTGAATCCGGCAAACATTCTCGTTGCAGCAAATCCCACAAGTTTCTTTATTGGGGATTTTTTCCAGATCTTTTAATTATATATGTGAATTCCAGTGAATGATTTTCGATTTATCCACTCCAAGCTCTCTAATTCCAATCCAATTTCCGCTATTAATCAGTTAATCATCAGACAGTAATTGAGAGGCAAACAATTTCTATTTCCTGAATTTGGCCTAGTTTATTATCGCTTGAGCTTTGCCCGATTTCGATAATTGCTCGGATAATTAATGCTTGATCGACCCGGGGCAACCCGTCGATGAGAAATCGGAGGCAGCGGACTCTCCAAGATACATGCGATGTCACTCCCACTCTATCTCAGCCGCAGGCATGTTTTTTTTATATCCTTTTTGAAACCTAACCTTTTAGGGTTCACTTGATTCCTCACATTTTGATTTCCTTTTTTTAATTACTTATTTTGCAAATCTCTGGCACGCTCATTGCTGTGGTTGTCTCAAGTTTCTGTTTTGATTCATTCGATTGTTTGATTTAAATGAGATATGTGATGAACTTGCAGATTTTTGGGCACTGGATTTATCTCTACACACGAATGCATGCCTTACCTAGAATAGTTATAATTTGACAAGTGTATAGAACCTGTTACGCCACTTAAGTATAGTTGTGCTGACGGAGTCTTTGGTGCATTATGTAAATATATATGCTCTGGCAGTGTTAGTTTCACTGTGCTAGCGGTTGGAACTTTAGTTTTCATTATTGTATTTTTATGTGTTCGTCAGATTACCCCTGTATTGAGAGGAAACGTTAGGATGCTAGGACCAAGTGATGAAGCAAATTGTGACTCACTGACCAATATGGTGAGATAATATCCGGTAAACACTTCTTTGCATCATGTCCTGTTGCATTTGCCTCTTTTGCACTTCTGTCTTGCTCTTCCTCTTCATAGTTGCCCTAAATTATCATATAATGCTCATCTTTTTTATTTTTTATTACTGTGATGGTCTAAGATAGCTCATCGTATTAAGCTTTTTGAAGATTTGTGATGAGAATTAGAGCTCTTTGAATGTTATTCGAAGAGTACATGTTTTATCTCATTTGGCATGTGCGGTTACACATCTTCTGGGTCTCTCTCTCAGAATGCTGATAAATACTTTAAATGCTTCATAATTCTTTTCATTTGATGTTGATGACAATGGTGCATCTATATACTTCACGTTAGCAGTTGAATCAATAAATGTGCTAGATGTCAGCTGTGCACTGCATTTTGATTTTATGATCCTACTTTCTCCTCCGATGCTTCCAGCACACAATTGTTCTGGCTTAATTCATGCTCTAAAGTTAACTCATTTTATTGATTTGTTAATTGGTTAGGTGACATCTGAAAATAGCAGCCATTGCTCCAGTAGAAGCTCAAAGGACCATTTAGGGAAGCCTTGGTCATGCAACGTGTGCTCTGCTCCTTGCTCTTCCTGCTTTCATATTAATAAGGCTCTACTGAAATCAAACAATGAGCATGGTGGAGAAACCTGTGCTGGGAATACTGAAACTGGGCAATTAAGCATACTGAGCACTGTTGGAGGCATGGATTCAACTGCTGATTCCTTTTCTGAAAATGCAGCAGGTAAGGCTTCTTCAAGGACTTCCAATGCATCCGATGGCCGGAGATCTCCAGAAGGTCATGATGATTGCTTGTCATGTGTCAGTGGAACTGACGAACAGTTGAATAGAAAATCTGATACGGAAGATAGTGGGAATAAGTGTAATAAGCAGAACGGCGGAGAAATTTTTAGGAAGATGTCACCTAGTAGCTCACAAACAGGGACATATTCGCAAAATTCAGGCACAGTAGGAACTTATCTTAGAAAAAGCACTGATGATGCTACTGACATACAGAAGGTTCGGAATACCTCTGAAGCTTCCAATGGTAAGAACTTACCACATGAAGAAAACCCAGTAAATGTAAAGGGTGATGGGCCTTCAGATACTAAAGTAGAGTCATTGAAGGGTTCAAATGAGCATTTAAATTCATCATCACCTAATGGCGTGGCTTCTGATGATGTTTGTCGTGATCCTCCAAAAATGAATTTGAACCCCACAGAGAAGAATGATGACATGGAGATTGACCCTCATCCTGCTGATGAGAGTGATGACTCAGATATGGTGGAACAAGATGTAAGAAAGTGGTATACAGTCCTGTTTCAATAATTTGATAATCTGGCCAATCATTATGTTTTGATGGTATTAATTCTACTCATATATATGGAACAACAAAAATGATCATATTTCCGGGATCTCTCTAATAAGTAATAAACCTATAGTTTGTACAAGCATGACTCATTATGGACTGAGTCTGACACCCCCTTTGATATTTAGTAAACTAATAAATACTTCGGAGTCTTTTTGAGTTCATGAAGCCTGGAGATCATGAAACTAAATATATGTGGGGTGGACTAGCACTTGTGTTCAGTTACATGGTTATTTTTCTGCTGACCATTTCTAGAGCTTAAATTTCCAAATTGATTTAAGATAATTCTAAGCACTTGATGATTAAAATCCGGTCCCAATATTGCTATTATTCCTTTTATTTTGAAAAAGTTAAGTATCACTTAATGTCGACAAGATGCTGCTGCTGATTTTTCTACTGGTATATGCATATATGAAGAATGTTGAAGATTTGAGTTGTTTATAAGCAAGATATTGCACCATATACAATTTCCTCATGTAATTAATTCTTTTCATACATGTGTCTGTTAATTTTTTTTTCTGATGAATAGGTGAAAGTCTGTGATATCTGTGGGGATGCGGGGAGGGAGGATTTGCTTGCTATATGCTCTCGGTGCACTGATGGAGCAGAACACACGTAAGTATTTGGATTCCTAAGAGATTTTAACCATGTGATTTTGCAAAATTGTGCATTTGAAATCATTCTTGTTTTCCAGGTACTGTATGCGGGAAATGCTGGAGAAACTCCCTGAAGGTGAATGGCTTTGTGAAGAATGCAATACACTGGAGCTGGCAGGAAAAGGAAAGCAAGAAAAGATTGGAAGTGTGTATGAAAATGAGAAAAATAATTCATCTGGTCGAGTAAGTGAAAACTTAAACAACTCTGATGTTGAGGGACGCAGAACAAAAAGTTCAACAAAAAATCCTTCTAAAAGGCTTCGAGATGACGAAGATGCTGAAGTTTCTTCTATTGCAAAAAAGCCTGCCCTTGAGTCGACAGTTAGGTCGCCAAAGTCGTCCAATTCCAAACAAGCTGTTCTTTCTCGCATGAGTTCTTTAAAAAACTTGGATAAGGGTAGACTACGGTCTCCAAATCGTTCTACTTTAGACACAATCCCAGCTAATGATGTTACAGAATTGGCCAAGCCTTCTTTAGATGCACGAGGGCTCAATTTACGAGGTAATAATGCGTATTTGGCCAAGCCTTCTTCTTTGTCTTACGAAGTTTGCCATTGAGTGGAAGTGTAATCTGACCATGTTAAGTTAGTCTTTCATGAGAGGTTTCTACTGGCAATCATCTCAGTTCCTAGTCCTAGATTATTGACAATTTATTTCCGTCCTTGCAGGTAATTTCTCAAAATCTAATTCTTTCCATTCTCTGAATTCAAAACCAAAGACCAAGCTCGTAGATCAAGTTGTTATTCAGAGGCAGAAATCAGCTAAGGAACATGGTTCTTTCCGTCTTAAAGAGGATGTTGTCAGATCTATAGGCAAATCTATGTCATTTAGATCTACAAATTCCAATCGTTTTGAATCAAAAATAAAGATGTTATCTCCTAGATCATCTAACATCCATGACGTTAAAAATACAAAAGAGAGGAGTGCATTTGAAAGGCAGCGCTCATTCAGAACAGAACATCCATCAAATAATTCAGTGATGGGTGCTTCCATGAGTTCGACATCACGAATTGATAAAAGACCATCCTTCAGGGCAGAATCATCTTCACTTGCCTCCCCAACCAATCACCAGGAGGTGAAGCAAGTACACACTGATGGTAAATCAACAGCATTATCAAGGTCATTTAGTCTTGCATCTCGAAGGAATGCAGATTTACCCAGTACTACAGGTAGAGTTAGATTTCAGCTTTCTCAGTTGGTTTCTGATACAGCCTTTTTGTCCTTTGAACTACTACTTATATATTTACTTCATGATTTTTTAATATTTGTATAACCAGGTGAATTTAAGAGACCATCAAAACATGGCCATAGTATTCCTGTGGTTTCTTCTGCCAATGGAGCTAATAATACTGAACAAAAATATAATTATACTAGCTTGAAGCAGGATCCTGCATCACGTGATGTTTCTGAAAAGTTGTCTATTAGTGCTAGTGAAGGTGTATCTGATGGATTGGTTCAGTCTAAGGATTTAGCAAATTCTGCTGATCGACCTAGGGAATATTCTGGAAGCCGCTTGGGCCCACCATCTATGAGGTCCTCAAGAGATGAAAGTGACAACCTGAAAGCTGCAATTGAAGCTGCTGTTCTGAGGAAACCAGGAGTCTACAGGAAGCATAGAGCTTCTGGTCAATCTGATCAGTCATCTGCTCCAATGTTGGCTCATGTAGCTTCTCATATAGACCACATGTCAAGTGCCAAAAGTAGAAAACTATCTTCTGACGCGGAGCTAGCTGAGTGTCCTCCAATATCTCGGAAACCTACTTCTGACCCTCTTAAAGAGGAAACTCCCAATTGCATAAAGCAGCCCTTGCTGGTTCGTGCGGAGGGTGCTTCTTCTGGAGTTCGAGATGGTGTCCATGTTGCCATTTCCTCGAGGGATGCACTCAGTAATGTTCCAGCAGTAATGCCTCTCTTGTTGAAATCCGTAGCAATCCCTGAGCATGAATATATTTGGCAGTATGCACTTATCTCTCACTAATTTATTTTGATTGTTTACCTCCAGAAAAGCTTCGGTAGTTTCATATTCTCCATCATCCTGAGAGCTGTGTGCTCTGTATGTGCAGGGGAAGTTTTGAGATTTGTCGAAGTGGTCAAACATTTGATTTGTGGGATGGAATCCAAGCTCATCTATCTACATGCGCTTCACCTAAAGTTGCTGAAGCTGCAAACAAATTTAATAACAGAATTATACTCTATGAAGTTCCTCGCGCAAGCACCTGGCCTGCCCAGTTTCAGAAAAATGGTGTTGGAGACGATAACATAGCCCTTTTCTTTTTTGCTAAAGATCTTCAGAGGTAATATCTTGTTGTTTACCTTACACTCACAAATAATATAGTATTATTTTGATTGGTATTGCCATTTATATCTAAAAGTTTGCCTCTTTAATGGTACAGTTACGAGAAAATTTACAAAGTTTTATTGGATAATATGATGAAGAATGACCTTGCTCTCAGAGGAAATATCAACGGTGTTGAGCTCCTCATATTTCCTTCTAATCAGCTTCCTGTTAAATTGCAACGTAAGTGGAGAAACTATCTCTTTTTTCTTCTCAATTTGCACTTTTGCAGTGTAAGTGGAACACCTGCTCATACATTGTAGTATGACCTTTCCTTTACCTGTGCCTGTGTTTGATTGCCCTTGTATTGAACATTGATTTTGATATAAGGTGAAATGATCTCATATGTTTTGTCATAATTGATACATCTATATGATATCACATTTCTCATTCAGGGAGTTGCCTCTGTAATGATTGAGCACTTCTTCTAATATGGTGTGACTTGGAAGTTCTTAAGAATGGATTGGTCAGATGTGCCTGTGTTAGGTGTCAGCCAGACAATGTGAACTACAATGATACTGGCTTACACCATTGCTATTGTCCTTTAGTGTTATTTAACATAAAGTTGTGATATTAGAAACCTAGTTAGATGTTTATGCCGTAGAACATTGAATGTAATAGTCACTGACTCATGCTTCTACTCTTATGTGAGTGTGATGTTGCAAGCCACAGTAATTTATTTTTTCTTCATTTACATGCAGGGTGGAATATGTTATTCTTCCTTTGGGGTGTTTTCAGAGGAAAGAAAGAACCTAACCCCCAGAAAATGCCTGAATCCACAATTGCACCTCGAGATATTCCTCCCCCAATAATGTCTTTGCCTGAAAATAGATGCTCACTCACGCCTATCTCTGATAATGCAAGCCAAGATAGACATCCAGGGCTTAAAGTGCCTGCTTCAGAAGAGTTACAGGATGTACCCAGTGTTGTTAAAAGAGATGTTGGTATGAATATATCTCTTCCGGATCAGCTTGGACATGGGCTAAGTTCTAGTTCGGCATCTACAGAAAAAGGTGATGGTCCAAAGCAATGTGGAGGGTGGGGTTCTTATCAGGTACTGTTCATTTTTTTGGAACAATTGATATCATGCGGCTGGCCTAGATTGAAAACTATTAAATGATCATACTGTGGCAGACTTCATATTTATCTGACGTACCATTATGTACCTACCCACCTTCATACACATTTTCCTTCCTCTTGTTCCCTTTTTTAAGTTCCGAAGTTTTTTTTTTCTGGCTTCAGACATTGTCTTTCCTTGGTTAGTGCTGTAGTCTAAATTAGCCTATTTTTTCTGCTCTTTGTTTGTTCATGGTAGTGAAAGGTTTTGACTTTGTTTGTTTTGCTTGGCTGATGTTTACTAAGCTTTATTCTGCTGGCATTTATATTATTTCCAACAGGAAAATGCCATCAGTTCAGGGTGCTGCCCCCCTGTTGCTGTGACGGGCCTTGAAGCTGGAAGGGACCAAACGCTAATGGAAACTAAAACTCCACTTGACAATCCGTATTCACTACATGATTCCTGCGAATCAGTGGCTAGCATGCCTAAGGACCGCACATGTGAAGGAGTTATATCGGAGAAAACAGGTCATCTAGATGAGTTAAAGTTACGAATGGATGCTATAGATCTATCAAGAGATGCAGAACTGCCCATGGAGGTTGACAGGTGCATTACAGACCTAAATGTGGAGCCCGACAAATGGCTCTTTAGCCATAAAGAACCGGTGCTTCGTGGACCGTCATCATCAGGAAATGATGATCTTTCTTCTGGAACTGGTTATGCATCACCCGGAAATGCTAATATGCATAATGATACTGTCAGAACACTTGAAAAAGTAAGTACACACAGACGAACACTTACTATATGTATACATGGCAATATAATTTTATCTTAGACTTGTATTGGTGATGGTTTTGTGTCATAGGTAAATCATGTTCCTACGGTCTCGTATGCACTGCAGAGTCAAGATGGTGAATCTGATCTTGGGTCTATCCCTAAATACTATGAACATGGGCATGGTGAAAAGTTCTTCTTCCCTGTGCAATCGCAGCCACCCAATCCCTGGAAAACACATCTACTGGATGATGATGGGCTTAGTGACAAAGCACCGAATCTAGAGCTTGCTTTAGGGGCTGAAAGAAAACCACAGAGTTTGGGCATTGAGCCGCTATTTCTTAGAAAAATAGATCGTAAATTACACGATGAACGTATTCTGGAAGAGGCGAGGAAGAAGAAGGCAGAGGAGGATGTATCAGCATCCCTTTCCCTTTCTCTGTCTTTTCCCTTCCCAGAGAAGGAGGTGGAGGCCAAAAGTGAGCAGCAGGTCTTGTCTCAGAGGAAACATGTGAATACCTCTTCAAGGTTTCTATTTGGAAAATTGAGAGACAATTAGATAGTGTTGGGGAAAATCATAATGCTGATTGGTACAGACAGGATTAAACTATAATTTTGCTAGGTATTTTATTTTTCGTTTCTTCAGTTTGCAACTCCAACAGTCCTAAACGGCTGGTTGTATATAAGTAGAGTATAGTAGCCTCATGACTCTTTGTGATATGAAATTTTTTTCTCTCACAGATTACTTTTTATCCGCCTTCACATTTTGATTTAGTGCCCTAAACTAAAGTTATTTAGTTTTCTTTACAATTTAGGCTTCAACTCCGCACTTCGTTCATTTAATGAAAATTGTCAAGTGATGGTGTATGTTAAGAGTTGGTGCCTAAATTTTGAAATTGCATCAAATGTGGTTCTCAAAACTTTAATACTACTAAACTTCTTGATGTAAGACCACTTTTTGAAAAAAAAATGGTTCAAAATATCATCCGGTCTTTAAAGGACCTTTTAGTCTGTCTGTTGGCGAAGAGAGAGAGAGAGAGAGAGAGATTTCCACGATTTCTTTTTCTAAATTTGCATCCCCGAACTACGTGCATGCAGGGGTTTTCGACCAGCCCATTATCCACTACTAAGTACGAAATTTGTGTACAATAATAGAATAGAAAAATCTACATAAAAAGTTGGACTGCCTCAACAAATTATCATTTCTCTTTAAGTCTAAGTAATTAGATAAAAATGTTACATGTTAGAACTAAAAAAAGTGATAAAGAATTGTTCCTCTAGCAATAATAAAGTTATGGATATAATTTCAAAGTTTATATAGGAATTTACTTAAAACTTAAAACATGAGTCCCACTCTTCCAACTCAGAATATACTATTCTACTTATTCTCTAATTGATTCCATAAATTTCATCATCTAAATCATATTGATGGCATATTTGAGGTGTATTTGACAATTTGCATTTCGGTAGAATAGCAGATCATAAATTGATATCTGTTTCTTTGCATAATTATTATACATTGGGTTCATAAAATATTAAAGAATGAAAAGAAACAGAAACTCGGAGTGGAGTCAGCTAGCAGCGGAAGAGGAAAGAAAGAGGGCAATTTGGTCCAGAAAAGTAAGATGCTGAGGCCGATCGCCTCTCCTCCGCCACATCGCCTCCCGTGGGCGTGGGCGTGTAGACGAGGGGGAGGGGGTGCAGGGTGGAGATGAGGGAAGCCCTGCTTCAGAGTGCCGTAGGTGAATATCAGCGTCGCCGCCGCGGGCACTCTCATTCAGGATTTCTCTTTCGGTTTTTATGGATGTGAGATTCTCTTGAGAATTTGTATGAGAGTACTACTATAATTCACCATTAAATTGATGCTCTGCTTTATATAAATATATAATCCTGTGTGTTTTTGTGTGACGTATCCGTGGGGTATAGTATTATCCATAATACGGAATGTGTGTATGTGCGTATCCGTGGGGCCCACACCGGTATGCGATTCATGCTTAATTTCTAGATGGAATATAATATTTTGCCCCACAATAACTGAATTGTATTTCATTATTATTATTATTATTATTATTATTATTGAGTTATTTTTTTAAAAAAAAACTTTTTATTATATTTCAATATTAGTATTTTTTAAAAACTCATGCTCAATAGAATTGATTAACTATCTTCAAATTGAGAAAGTATTATATTGTGAAATTTGGATTGCTTATTGTCTATTTGAATGCTAAATAAAAATTAAAAATGTCTTAGAGTAAAAAAAGTAGTACGACCTTGTTGAAAAAAAATTCAAAATATCTTGAACAAAACATATAGAAAATACAAAACTGAAAAATTGTAATGAAAGAATGTCTAAGAGGTGAGTATGCATAATGCATGTCTCATTGGACATATCAAAATGATGATTATGGACGCACTCTTGGTACTTACACTATTAGTATTTATTTATTTTAAGGTAAAAGAGGGAACATTGTAATTGGTGCATTCTTGGTTTATTCTTGTTATCAACGAAATAATGTGACGTGTCGATTTGTTTGTTTTGTTGATGCTAGCGGATCCTATCTTAGAAATAGCTCTAAATTAAATAGAATGGCAAACATATTAGGACAATACAGATTTTTAAAAATTTATGTTTGTTTATTTTTACTTTTTAAACGTGTCATATAACTGTGTAGAATTTATTTATCGAAGACAATTCTGCCATTGGTTGCAACCTGAATTCGATTGAGTCTATCCGGTTAGATTTCCTATGCAAGAAGTCCATTGCAAACATGGACACATCTTACTAATATGCACAAGAATATATGTCTCTTTCGTCGTTCCTTTTCGATGTATACTATCCAAGATTATGTTTTATCTTCAGCCCATAATCCTTACACGTGCTTGTTTCATTCATAACAATAACGTCCAAAAAATATTTTATGGCATTATTGATTACTACACTACTATTTACTAACATACTGCTACTCAAATTATTTTATAGATAGAATGTAAAAAGATAAATCATTTATATGATAATGTTATAATGTATGTAGGAGTATAAATGTACTACTCCCTTTGTCCCGTGCTATTAGCACTTTATAATTTTGGCTCGTCTCGAACAATTCACACTACAATATTACCGACGGAAAAGTTGAAATTAAAGAAGGAAATTTCCTTTGGTAAATTTGATGTTTTTTAGTGGTATTTAATTAATATATTATATTTAATTAAGTATTATATTATTAAGTGATCTCTCATTACACTTATGGTGTGTTCGGTTTGCAAGATTGTATCTCGGGATTAAATATGTAGTGTGTTTGGTTCATGAGATTCAATCTCACAACTCAATCCTAGATGGATAATCATGGGATAATTAGTCATAGCTAACCCCCTATGACTAAAGTAATATCACATTTCAATCCTAGATTATATCTTGATATTATTTTATCTTGGAAACCGAACACTACATTAAAATACTAATTTAATTACATAAAAATTCAATCTCAAATTAACGATCTAAATTAAAAAGTAAGAGTAATATGAGAGGGAGGGATTTAAGTTATTCAATATCCAATCGATTTGATAGATAGTTATCTCGTGCGAGTAGGAGATTTATTATCGAGCTTGGACAGCCCTTTTCCATTTTCTTGGGCTTAATGATAAAACGAAGCAATTAAACAACGGTAAAAGACTAGAAACTTATATCTACCTTGCTTTTTCCTTACATAGACAGACCATAATGGAAAAGTTGGTTAATGTACTCCACTTATGTGATCCGTTAAATAAAGATTCAACGCAACCAACATAAAAATATAAAAGATATACTTAAAGTAAAACAAACAATATATATGAGAAGTATAGACATCTCTACATATATTTGCATGAAGAAGGTGAATGGTTGAATGCCTATGAAGGCTTCCGAAACACAAAATTGTTTAAATTGTAGAGATTCTCAAATCCGGAAGTAAATCTTTTCATGTGTGAGGTTAAATTAGTTTAATTTATAATAACAAGGAGTCTCATGTCCGTAAAGGAAATGGGTATATAATTGTCATGCCCGCATTTTCTAAGGATAGAAAACACGGTTGATCGCTATTAGGGGAGGATTAAAGAAGCGGGGAAGAAAGGGGAAAACAACACAACTCGACCAAAACTCGAAACAAATGGGAATAACACGAATAAAATCAGAGTATCTCAACAACCAGCAACTAAAAAATGAATATTATCTCAGCGATACAAGAACTCAAAAGGACAACTACTCAACGGAAGCATTTGAGAGAATGAATATGCCACGTGTGAAGACATGACACATTCTACACACTTAAATTTCTTCAACGGTCTTGCTCAACACCCACCACACCCGTCACGCTCAACCTGCACATTTTTAAAAAGAAATGCAGGGCTGAGTACTTGATGCACTCAGTGGACACATGCCAAAATAATTTTATTAAAACAGTTATATCATGCCACCATTGAGTGACCTCGGGGTTTTAACTTGAAAAGGCCCGAAACACTAAAAATATCTCAAACACAAACTTTCTACTCATCCTCAAATCATTTTTCCTCATCATTTCAAAACACAACCATTTTTCCTCGAATTATTTAAGAAACTGCCATATCTATTCCTTAGGGTGCCGTGTAAGGGCCCACTTTCCATGAAGCACGAAAACCGGCCAACCCGTTCGATGACTCACGGTCCTCATCGTGTACACTAGTCCGAGTAGGGACGCACCCTTGCTAGGCCCTGAATTCGATTAAACTCATAGTAGAGACTCACTCCCCACTAAGCAATCATCAATATCAACATCAATCTCATCAACATCAACAACATAATATGAAACGAGAATGTGGCCGCAAACTCAATCACTCGACCGGCTGACCCAAAAGACGGCTCACGATCCCCATTGGTGTACACTAGCCTGAGTAGGAACTCACTCCCTAGTCAGACCCGAATTCGATTTCAATAGGTCTAGTAGGGACAACTCCCTTGCTAAACAAACAGATAGACATTTCTCAAAACAAAAACATGACATGACATAAACATTCCCTTTGCAAACTTTATTTTCCTCAAAAACGTATTTGAAACACAAATCACTTTTCTGTCAAGGTCGAGCATCAATTCACATCACATCAACAGAGTCAAACAATTTATAATATCACTCAATAAATCAACACATAGCACCACATAACATGCGGAACAACACTTTCACTTTGATCACATATCTCGCCTCATCATTGGAATAAATATAATAAATAAATCGCACATAACATGATGCTCAAACCGATATATTAAAACGAAAGCTCTTGAAAATACTTTAGTTCGAAAGCCCACCTCATTCGTTTAAAGCCTTAACTTGTGTTCCATCCCATTCCATTCTTGAGAAGCATGCATAGAGTCACCCTTTGATTTAATGTACTCCAATCCATCTCCTTTCCTAAAACAATAGGCCCAATCCAAATCTATAAATTAATTTATATTGCCTAAAACATTTAAATAAAACAAGGCCACCTTTCTTCTTTTTCTCACCATACGTGAAATCCCAAAATGGGATTTGAGAGCATCTTTAACGCTATGGGTCGGGCCGCAAATTGCAAGTCCCGGCCCGTCCCACGCGTTACACGGAAGAGCAGCACGGCCTGGGCCGGTCCCTGGGCCGCGTTCCCGGCCTGGTGACCGTCCCGCGGCCCGGCCCAGCGCGTTAATCGGAGAGGGGCCGTGATGGAAGAAGGAATTTTTGCCAAAAATTGGAAGAGGAAGAAGAGGGAGGAAGATGAAGAAGAGGGGCGGCGACGTGCTGCAGATTTGCAATTATTTTTCTGAATTTTTACATTTTGGAAGAGGAAGAAGAGAGAGGGGGAGAGGAAGAAGAAGGAGAGGGGCGACGTGATGCACATTTGTAATTTTTTTTGATTTTTTTTTAATATTCTATTTTTTTTATATTTTTTAGGTTATAATTTATTGTTTTTATATTAAAAATGAAATTCTCGTGTTATAAATGAAATTTTCCGTGTTATAAATTTCCGGTGTTTTTTTTATTTTACGTGTAAAATAGGTTGAAGTTGTGAATAGTGTCATTTATTAGTTGCGGCCTGGGTTGTGACCTGCAGGGTTAGAGCAGTTGGGGCTTGAGCTTCAACTGTAGAGGAATGATGACGTGGCGGGACTTGGGGCCGGGACGAGGTTATTTATGCCCTTAGGTCCCCTTCTCAACTTTAAAATTTACGTCCGTCATCTTTCACTCTCGCCCAAGCTCTCTCTCCAGCCGTCTCTCTCTTCGCACCACCTCAACCAGTCGCCTCCGTCGACCCGCCTTCGTGCTGCTGCTCGATCGTGGTGCAAGACAGAAGTCGCCGCCGTCTAAAATCTGGATTAATGAGACCACCAAAGATTTCGGCAGCCAACGCCGTCTCTCCCTCGCTCAATACGAAGTATAGCACCAAGTCGTCTCCCTCTATACTCCCAGAAACTGAGAATCCTCAAAAACATTAGAGAACTCCAATTCTCCCTCTTCTCATAAATTGACAGCATCACCTATCTCTCCCTCCTTCTCTACCATTTCTCCAATTCACCCAATACAGCAGATCTCATCTCCCTCGTTCTAAAAGTCGGTGCCGCCTCACGCCCCTCCGTCGCCGCTCTCCGTGGTCGCTACTTCCCCAATCTTGTTTGTTTAATTTCTGAATTTGAATTCTCCTTTTCGCCGCCTCGCATCCTCTCTCTTTTCCCTCGGTCACAACGCAGCGCCGCTGTTCGCTAGATGCAACGCTGTCTCTGTGTCCCCTTTTCTATAGCTGTTCGGTTGAGGAATGCCACCGCCGCTGCTGCTGTTCGCCTAGGTCCAGCCACCGCCGGCTCATTGTCTATCAACCTCTCTCTCCCTCTCAATTCAGAAGTGTTGGAATTATCAATTTGATAACTACTTAGTTATCAAGTTGATTAAGTTAGAAGCTTCTTAAGTACTTAGTTGTCAATTTGATAACCAACTTAGTTATCAATTTGATAACTATCTCTTAAGTAGTAAAATAAAAAATGATCACCACTTATCTTTCCTAAGCCTATATATATGTGTGGGGGTTGAAGGAGAGATAATAACAAGATCAAGATCACAATTCTCTAAACTAGTTCTCTCATTTAGCCATTTAGGAGCATAGTCTCCTCAATTCTCGAAACTCCGAAAGTTCGCCGGTGCCTAGAGAGTTTGAGGTGCTTCTACTCTCTAGGACGAAGTCGTTTTATCTTTGGGGACACTACGCCAATCCGTGAGCACTAGCCGAGGCGTAACTTGTCTTGCGGAAAGAGGGCTTTCCTCGACTCGACTTATAGTTAGTACTGTAATTTTCTATTTTCGTTGTAATTTCCGTTTCAGTTGTATTTGTATTGCTTTTCGGTTGTAATAGTTAGAGTACTGCCTGTAAACGGCTCGGGAATTTTCCCAATTTTATCCAACAGTCGCAAGACAAATTAGTCGTACTCTAGGTGATGTCGGCCGAAGTTACGATGGACGGAAACCATGGAGCTGGAGGAAACGAACACCAACAAAATGGATCTACTTTTTCTGCTGCCAAAACATCGGTGTTGACACCTGTTTCGACCTCGAGGGTGATGCCTCAGGCCAATAAGCCAGAGAAATTTAAGGGCTCTGAATTTAAACGTTGGCAACAAAAGATGTTGTTCTACCTAACTACGTTAGGTGTTGCCAACTTCCTCACGGAAGATGCGCCAGTCGTATCTGAGGAAGAGACGGACTTCCATGTCCGGAATGCCTATGATGCTTGGCATCAAGGCGATTTCTTGTGCAAGAATTACGTCCTGAACTGCTTAGAGGATAGTCTTTATTCTATCTTCGCATGGACTAAGACCTCAAAAGAATTGTGGGAGGCTCTTGACAAGAAGTACCGCGTCGAGGACGCCGGTACAAAAAAGTATGTAGTTGCAAAATTTTTGGACTACAAGATGGTGGACTCTCGTTCAGTGGTGGCGCAAGCCGAAGAGCTGCAAATCATAATCCATGATGTCCACGCTGAAGGAATGGTCTTACCATATCAGTTCATTGTTGCGGCAATGATTGAGAAACTTCCTCCGTGTTGGACAGATTTTAAAAATTATCTGAAGCACAAACGGAAGGAGATGAAGCCTGAAGACCTGATTGTTCGTCTTCGTGTCGAAGAGGACAACAGGCGCTATCATCAGAAGCCGGGAAGCTCGGAAGACTCAAAGGCAAATCTGATAGAGCGAGGAAGATCCTCAAAACGTCCCCGCCCGAATGAGAAAGATAAAGGGAAAGGGAAGGCAGTTGCCCGAAAGTTTGAAGGCAACTGCTATAACTGTGACAAATCGGGTCATATGGCGAAGGACTGCCGAAAACCCAAGAAAAAGAAAGCCAAGAAAGATCTGAACCTGGTCGAGAAGAACTTCGATGAGGATGACTTGGCGGCCGTGGTCTCTGAAGTGAACCATGTAGATAACCCAAAGTCTTGGTTTATCGACACTGGATCGACTGTACATGTCTGCTCAGATCGAAATCAGTTTTCAACATACAAACAAGTCGAAGGGAAGAAGCTTCACATGGGCAACCAAAACTCATCTGAAGCTATCGGCTTGGGAGAAGTGAAGCTCAAGATGACGTCTGGTCATGAGCTGAAACTGAAGGATGTGCTGCATGTCCCAGACATCCGGAAGAACCTGGTTTCGGGTAGCCTACTTGTTAGTCATGGTTTCAAGTTAGTTTTTATGTCTGACAAGTTTGTATTGACTAAGTTTGGTACTTTCCTTGGAAAAGGTTATCTTTCCAATGGTTTGTTCAAACTAAATGTAACGGTTGTGCGCCGCACTCCGAAATTATCAAGTAATGAAAATGATGCATCTTCTTACTTGCTTGAGTGCTCCGATTTATGGCATTGTAGATTGGGACATGTAAATTTAAATGCTATAAAAAGATTAGTGAATCTCGATTTACTAAAAGTCAACAAATTCAACTCACTTGAAAGATGTGAGGTGTGTGTTGAAGCTAAAATGACTAAGCTGTCGTTTCACTCGGTAGAGCGGAGCACGAAACCTCTAGAGTTGATCCATACTGATGTATGCGATTTGAAAGTTGTGCAAACTAGAGGTGGTAAAAAATATTTTATCACATTTATTGATGATTGCACAAGGTATTGTTACCTTTATCTGTTAAGAGGTAAAGATAAGGCAATTGAAGCGTTTAAAGACTTCAAAAATGAAGCCGAAAATCAACTTAGTTGTCAAATTAAGTGTGTTCGAAGTGATAGAGGAGGCGAATATGTAGCCCCGTTTGCAGAATTATGTCATGCGAGTGGTATAATTCACCAAACTACGGCTCCTTATTCTCCCCAGTCGAATGGCGTTGCTGAACGCAAAAATCGAACATTGAAAGAGATGATGAATGCTCTCTTGATTAATTCAGGGTTACCCCAGAACATGTGGGGGGATGCTGTGTTAACAGCAAATTATATCTTGAATAAAACTCCACTTAAAGGTAGAGATGTGACTCCTTACGAGTTGTGGAAAGGAAAGAAACCATCGTATTCATACCTCAAAGTCTGAGGATGTTTAGCGAAGGTTGAAGTGCCTCTTCCAAAACAAGTTGCAATTGGCCCCAAAACTGTCGATTGTATCTTTATTGGTTACGCACTCAATAGCTACGCCTATCGTTTCTTGGTCCATAAGTCGGCTGTGCCTGACATAGCTGAAGGAACGACCATGGAATCAAGGAATGCTATATTCTTTGAGAATGTTTATCCTTGTAAGAAGCAAGAGGAACGTTCTAGTGAAAGAATGGTGGAAGAAGCTACTAGTTCTCATTCTCTGGAAAGGACGAATCCAAGTATTGAGAATGAAGAACCAAGACGTAGCAAAAGAGCTAGAGTTGCAAAGACCTTTGGCCCCGACTTTATTACTTTTATGTTGGACGATGAGCCAAAGTCACTAGCAGAAGCTCTGTCTGGCCCAGATGCACCATTCTGGCTAGAAGCGATCAATAGTGAAATTGAATCAATTATGAGAAATAACACATGGGTGTTAGTGGACTTGCCAGAAGGTTGTAAGCCTTTAGGGTGCAAGTGGATCCTGAGAAGGAAATATAAAGCTGATGGTACTATTGATAAGTACAAAGCTCGTTTAGTCGTGAAAGGCTTTAAGCAGAAAGAAGGATATGACTTCTTTGATACCTATTCACCGGTTACGAGAATCACTTCTATTCGGATGCTTCTTGCGATTGCTTCATTGCACAATCTTGAGATTCATCAAATGGATGTGAAAACTGCATTTCTGAACGGTGAATTGGAAGAAGAGATATATATGGAGCAACCTGAAGGGTTTGTTGTACCTGGCCAAGAAAGGAAGGTATGCAAACTAGTGAGGTCTCTATATGGATTAAAGCAAGCGCCATTGCAATGGCACTTGAAGTTTGACAAAGTGATGTTGTCAAATGGATTTACTATCAACGAGTGTGATAAGTGTGTTTATATTAAAAACACAGATAATGAGTTTATTATTGTGTCTTTATGTAGACGATATGTTGATTATGGGCAGTAATAATCGCATTATCAACGAGACGAAAAATATGTTGAAAAGAAATTTCGACATGAAAGATATGGGTCTAGCTGATGTGATTCTTGGAATCAAGATTGTAAGAGATCACGAGGCAATTACTTTGACACAATCTCACTACGCTGAGAAAGTGCTCAAGAAGTTCCGCTCATTTGATTGTGAGCCAGCTAAGACTCCATTGGACCCTAATGTGCATTTGAGCGTGCACACGGGTGAGCCTATTGCTCAAGAAGAATATGCAAGGATCATAGGGAGTTTGATGTTTATCACAAGCTGCACCCGACCTGATCTTGCATGTCCAGTGAACATGTTGAGTCGATTTACGAGCAATCCAAGTAACGAACATTGGAAAGCTCTTCGTAGAGTTTTGAGATACTTGAAGTATACTCTCAACTTTGGGCTGCGTTACACCAGATATCCCCAAGTACTTGAAGGGTACTGTGATGCAAATTGGATTTCTGATTCAAAAGACTCATTTTCGACAAGTGGGTATGTGTTCACTGTGGGGGGTGGAGCTGTTTCGTGGAAGTCCACGAAACAAACCTGTATAGCTCGATCCACCATGGAATCTGAATTTATCGCTCTAGATAAAGCAGGGGAAGAAGCCGAGTGGCTTAGAAACTTCCTAGAAGGCATCCCATGTTGGAAGAAGCCAGTGCCCACAGTAGTGATACACTGTGATAGCCAAGCGGCTATAGGGAGAGCACATAATAGTTTGTATAACGGAAAATCTCGACATATACGTCGAAGGCACAATACCGTGAGGCAATTGATCACGAGTGGTGTTATCTCAGTTGATTATGTAAAGTCAAAAGATAACTTAGCAGATCCATTAACCAAAGGGTTATGTCGTGATCAAATGCTTAAGCTGCTAGAAGGAATGGGGTTGAAAACCACATCTAAAAGATGATTATAGTGGTAACCCAACCATACGATTGGAGATCTCATGGGCTTGGTTCAATGGGAAAACGAAGCTATACGAATCTAGTCGTAACACTCAGAAGAACTTAGTCTTCGCCCATTCCTTAGAAAGCATTGAGTGTTGTAACCTGCACGTGGTAAGAGGTTAAGTCTTTAACTTTTAATGATTATTGGAAACCTCTAGGAGGTAGAGTATAGCAGGATACTCGAGAAAGAATCACCTATGTAAGTGAGAAGTGAGGGCCGCTTCAAAATGTGTAAAATCACTTATGAATCCAAAGTGGTGTTCCATGGCCAGAAAAGGACACAAACGTGAGAACTGACGAGTTTGTAAACAATATTGTGTCAATACTATTGTCTCGGTATACACCAAGGAGGAATGGTTCAAGGCATCACGTCCACCAGGCCGCCAGTATGCCCGATCGTATTGACTATGGAAGGTTCAAAGCCCCAAGCTACCATTTCAAATGCAATATTATTTCTTGAGAATTGAGGCTAGCGTCTGCATACATTCATATTCATTCCTCCGATAGAGGTGTGACTAAGATGTTGGTTTGAGCTTGTGAAGCTCTAACCAATGTGGGGGATTGTTGGAATTATCAATTTTTTTGATAACTACTTAGTTATCAAGTTGATTAAGTTAGAAGCTTCTTAAGTACTTAGTTGTCAATTTGATAACCAACTTAGTTATCAATTTGATAACTATCTCTTAAGTAGTAAAATCAAAAATGATCACCACTTATCTTTCCTAAGCCTATATATATGTGTGGGGGTTGAAGGAGAGATAATAACAAGATCAAGATCACAATTCTCTAAACTAGTTCTCTCATTTAGCCATTTAGGAGCATAGTCTCCTCAATTCTCGAAACTCCGAAAGTTCGCCGGTGCCTAGAGAGTTTGAGGTGCTTCTACTCTCTAGGACGAAGTCGTTTTATCTTTGGGGACACTACGCCAATCCGTGAGCACTAGCCGAGGCGTAATTTGTCTTGCGGAAAGAGGGCTTTCCTCGACTCGACTTATAGTTAGTACTGTAATTTTCTATTTTCGTTGTAATTTCCGTTTCAGTTGTATTTGTATTGCTTTTCGGTTGTAATAGTTAGAGTACTGCCTGTAAACGGCTCGGGAATTTTCCCAATTTTATCCAACAAGAAGCAACTTGCCGCCTACATTCTCTTATCCCTATCTGCTCTCGCTGCCTCTACACTCTTGCTCTGATATCTTTTAACTTGCCAACTGTGGGAGGCGTGAATTACGCATATAAATACCACAGCTTGTAGTTTGGGGTTTGATAAAGAGCTTTATTCCTATTTTTCAGCGATGCAGAAGATTATGGCCAAAAATCTAGTAACTGAAAGTTGAGGGGAGAAATCTGCGGTTTTCATTCTCTTCGTGATTGGGTTTCAGAAGAAAGAATAAAAATATGTTTTTGGCTCATATCAAGTGGCTTTAGATTGGTCTAGGAGAGAATAATTGTTTGTCCTAGAAGTAAAATCTTTCTCTCGATAAAAGAAACAAAGGTGAAAAATTTTCAGGTGCACAAACGACGTCCTTTTAAAAACAAATAAAAAAAATAGAAAATATCGGAGTGTTACAATAATTGACTAAAATAAAGTTATAATCGTTCACCTAAAAAATCTAGCTAGAATAATTTAATTTTGATATATGATAAATATGATGAAGATCGAATGATAATGAAGGCTTGGAGACTTGAGTCACTTGACCCATTTGTTCTCTCTCGCTCTTCATGTTTCTTAAACAATTCTAGTATCGTCCTATATTATTTCAATAGTGTCTTTTGAACACGAATTTAATAAAATACTAATATTTATTAAAATAAAATGAAAACAAAATAAAAATAAATTACTTCCTCCATCCCTAAAAAGTATGAACTATTTTCTTTTTTGCCTGTCTTTGAAAAATATGAACTGTTTTCTTTTTAGTCCGTCTCTAAAAAGTATGGACTTTCTAATTTTAGAAACTCATTTTTCTCTTAGGAGGTGAGACTCATTCTTCGCTAACAATACTTTAAAAACTTTTTCTTTCTATCTCTCTTACTTTTCCAAATATGCATTAAAACTCGTGCCGAACCAAATGTTTATACTCTTTGGGGATGGAGGGAGTATAACAAATAAAAAAGAAAATAAAGTAAGAAAAATGAAATAGTATTTTATTCCCTCCACCATGTAAAGTTTGCCACATATTGATCTAACACGAGTTTTAATAATTACTCTCTCTCCCATTAAAAATGAAACGTAGTCCTTTTTGGATTGTCCCATTAAAAATGAAACGTTTCTTAAAATAGAAATAACTGTCTCTCTACTTTTCCCTCTATCTTACTTTTCTCTCTTTACTTTAACTCACAAAACAACAATACATAAAATTTCGTGCCGAAAAGCAAACGTTTCATACTCCCTCCGTCTCACCTTACTTGAGGCGTTTCTTTTTGGCACAGAATTTAAGAAAGTTGTGTTTAATAAGTTAAATAAAGTAAAATAAAGTAGAAGAGAGAATACAATAAGAGAGATGCGAGAAAGTAAAGTAAAAGAAAGAATAAAGTAGGTGTGATTAGATGTTTTATTTTTAGACAAAAAGAGAAATGACTCAAGTAACATGTGATAACCCAAAAAGGAATACGACTCAAGTAACTTGGGACGGAGGGAGTATAACGGTAATTGGCTTGGAAAGTTAGTGAAATAGTAGATGTCCTACTTTTATGCAGTGTTTATAATAAAAATATAATGTTTATAATAAAAATATAAGTAAAAATGGATTAATGGAATATGAGGTCTAGTACCAAAAATGATAAAAGTGAAATGTGACAGAGTTAGTAGGACGGACGGGAACAGAAATATTTGACAAACTTTTTGGGACGTAGGTATATCTTTATCATAAAATAAAGAATAGATTGTATTTTTTTACAAAATTTGATCAAATTCTATTTAATCCCACAACTTAAAAATGACCAATTAAATCGTAACTTTGATATTTTTATCAGTTGTCTCATAAAAAAATCATCATTCTACATTTCTTAATTAATCAACCCAACGTGTACATGTAAAAAAATTAAAGAGACAATTGAATAGTATACTAAATGACGCCGTTTAAATAGCTGAACGTTTTGTTCAATGGTATGTCGTTTGTCAACTCATACATAATTTATCCAAAATCATGAACTTTGTGACAATAAAAAAAATGTGTCAACGTTATGATATAATTGATCAATTTTAAAATTGCGAAATTGATGTAATCTATGATCAAATTTTATAATTTTTTTGCTATTAATTTATTCTAAAATAAAATGATCCAAATAATATGATATAACGCAGACAAACATACGACTTAAATAATGTGGATTAAATGAAATAAAATGTTTATCATGACATAAAAAACTTGTACTAAACATTAGACATCACCACAAAAGTTTATTGAGGTCCAGCCCACCTAAATATGAGAATTGTTTGGTGATAATAGTGGGTTTATTAAGGTGTCCAACCCATTGTTTAATTATAGTTTCAAAGAGAGCAACGTCGGCAACTGCCATATTCAGTCTTGTCCACTCATCTCCAACTCATCTACTTCAAATCCCATTTTTATTAGAAGCTTCAACCTTAATAGTAGTAGTTCTCTTTACTTCTTTTCTCCCTTCAAATTTGACCCATTATTATTAAGTTAAAAGATATTGTTTCAACCATATTTATCGAGCCGAATTCTAATTACGCATTCATAAAATATACTATTATTTCTTATTGTTTTGATAATTATATTACTTATCTCCCTTACTCACATGAGTCACATACATACATACTCAAAGTAATGTTTCTTTCCTATAATATTTGCGTAAAATGAGAAAAACGCCTCATATCATGTTTTGCTACTGATTTAGTTGAAGGTTATATAAATTAGTCATGGAATTAATTAATAAATTCAAGGATATTACACGCATACACATATATGTGCATATAGAATTTTCCTAATAAAAATGGATAGAATAGTTGCAATTTAAAATTTATGGGTGTGCAAAGATTTTCATTATCCTCTAGTTTGGAACAAAAAATAATAAAATAAACAATAATGGCCTCGTTTATTTTCACAGTCACCAAACCACAGATAATCCCATCAATATCAAAGTGAAATGTCATATGTGACGACAAATTACATAGTTATCATTAATTAAGCAGACTTAGATTAAAATGTACTGAGACGACAAATTACTGTTTTAGGATTGTATAACATAGTAGTTATCCTTGAATTATGAAATTTATATTAAAAACAGGTTTACCATTTTTTCGTCAAATCAAGTAGGTTAGGTCGGCTCGTAGCATTAGCACACACTTTACCATGAAAATATTTGTTATAATTACTTAAAAATCGTCTTTGTTTTTCAAAGCTTAAAACTTCATCTCTATTTCATAAAAGTTATACTCCATTAACTAAGTTGATGAAAAAAGGTTCAATGATATACATAAAATATTCGAATAAATTCACATCTATGTAAGCTTTGGCAATCAATATACCTGAAATATCAACAAAATGTATACTATTATAGTTGATTGCATTATATATGCAGGTTAACTTGCCCACTCGGGCATGTGAATATCCGCTAAAGTCGATGTCACAATTAGGTAATGAAGAAAATAGGTATCATAAGTTATAGTATCACTTTTTAAATTTGGTCATTTAGCTTAATTTAATGTAACATTAATTTGAACTATTTTGTCACTTGAACTTCGCTATTATTACAACCTTTCGATCTTCTACCAGAACCAGATACCTCATGTTGTAATTATACTTCACAATATTCGATTAAATCGTCGCTACATTATTTTTCATCATACAAAGATGACGTAAATCCATTCTATAAAACATGTTACATGCTTTCACAAAAAATAAATATTACATTGAGGCAGTAGAATTAATGGCAAATTTAAGGAGGTGTTAGTCAAATTTAGGGGGCAAAGCGATTTCCAATTAAAAGTAACGAGTATTATAAATTAATATATTTGAAATAAATTGAAGAGATTAGGCATTAGTCATGCAAGAGAATTGAAAAATAAAATTGGTTGGAATTAGAGAGCGTCATAAATCGGGGATAGAAAAAAAGAAAGAAACGTTTTGGCTTTTCCCATTGCTGAAAGTTCTTCGCCTTTCCCTTTCTTCTTTTCAATAAAAAAACTCTGCCCACATACATTTCCTCCCATTCTCAATTTCACCAAAACTCCACTATTTCTGCACCTGCAATCAATGGTTAGTACTTAGTAATCCAACTCTCTGCATCAATTACTACCAATATGTGTCGATCGACGCCATCGATTCTCGAATGCAACAGTATTCATGCGTTTACTGATTGTGTTTGATTGACTCTGTGTGTTCGTGTGTTTCTGATCGATCGAGACTTTTTAATCCACCAACTTTGCGATGAATTGAATCGCTGTTTTACTCTCCGATCGTGATTTCAGGGCGATATAGAAGACGACGACGGCAGCAAATGGCCGCCATGGCTGCGGCCGCTGCTGCAGAGCAGCTTCTTTGGCCAATGCAAGGTGCACGCGGCGGCGGCGCACAAGAGCGAGTGCAACATGTTCTGCTTGGATTGCATCGACGGACCGATTTGCTCACTTTGCCTCAACTTTCACAAGGATCACCGCCATATCCAGGTCAGAATAGCTCAGAATTTGTGCCTCCGATCATTCAATTTTTAGCTAGAATCGATCAATTTAACGATTATCTGCAGATAAGGAGATCGTCATACCACGATGTGATTAGAGTGGGGGAGATTCAAAAGTACTTGGACATAGCAGGGGTTCAAACCTACATTATCAACAGCGCCAAAATTGTGTTCCTAAATCAGCGCCGCCGCCCTCAGCCGCGCCCCGGCAAAGGCTCCGCCACCAACACCTGCTGCGTCTGCGATCGCAGCCTCCTCGATTCCTTCGATTTCTGCTCCATTGGCTGCAAGGTCTGAATTTACGAATTCACAATTTGATCGGATTGATTGATTGATGATTATGTGAGGGCATATCAAAATTTCAAATCCCCTCAATTTGACAATCATTTTATCTCCACAATGGCTGCAGATCGTCGGAACATCGAAGAATTTCGATAAGGAGAAGATGAGGACGGATGATGGTGGCGCCTCCGACTCGGACGAGTCGTTTGAGTCGGTGAACGCCGCCAGCATCCGCAAACAAGTTGTTAGAATCAAGGTGCAGGGCTTTACTCCGTCGACGCCGCCTCAGACCGCGGCGTCGAAGCGGCGGAAGGGCGTTCCTCGACGAGCTCCCACCGGCGGGCTTCTACTAGGATATTGAAAAGGTAATGATGATGGCGTTGTGATTCCAGCAAACTGAGCTGTGGCAAAGGAAGCCGATGCTGGAACACCAAAACTGCATAGTGCGGTATGTTTAATTGCAGTGTACTGTTACATTATGAATTTTTTTAAAAAAAAGTAAAAAAATAAAATTGGAAAAATTAGCATCATATCCATATGTTGTGTAACATACTCTTAGTAAAGTATAAAATGAATAAAGGGCTAGAGGGATTTGAGGGAGAAGCAGCACATCATTCTAATCCTCAATTTGTGATCGAATTATTTCGTTTAACCGAAATATGTGTATATATATCACTTTATGTAATTACTATGTACTTGTAATTCGATAGTTCTGACAAATAGTCATTATATGGAGTACGATTTTGCTTCCACCATAAACATATTCACACCTTGCTTTTTTATTTTACAAGAGATAATAATGGAGTCAAGAAATTGGAAATTTGAGTTGATGATTCTTGTTTCATATGGTTGAATTTTTATTTATTTTGGGTGAGGAAAATAATGAGCAACTTTTGACGAGAATAAAGGGGCAGCCACCAAAACAAGAATTAAT
Source organism: Salvia splendens (assembly GCF_004379255.2). Taxonomy (NCBI): domain Eukaryota; kingdom Viridiplantae; phylum Streptophyta; class Magnoliopsida; order Lamiales; family Lamiaceae; genus Salvia; species Salvia splendens. The sequence goes on along the minus strand of NC_056035.1, from coordinate 8,821,307 downwards.
ATTTATCAGTGGCGTTGCCATTGTTGTTTCCTCCACTTAATTGAGAAGTATTTTTTGTCAATGGGGAACTAACATGATTACATCAATGACATATTTTATAATGAAAGATGCCCATTTATTTCAATAATTTATTCTTCACGGGCCAACCACATTACCCAATATTCATGTTCATACCTCCATTTTATTCTCTTCTTTTTTAAAAATAAAAAAGTACTATTATTATATTTTCGATATAATTAGGCGAATAAGGATATCAATCAATCAATCAAATGAAGCAGTAGCGATATACATCTAAATGTTATTGTTTGAGTTACGTGTCGCAGTATCAATCATAACCTAAATTATGACAATGTTTAGCAATAAGAATTTATTTCAATAATATTTTATCGATCGGGCCAAGTCGAAAACAATTCTTTATAAAAAAGGCATGCATACTCAGACGTCGATTCGATGGTTTTCATTTATTTTAAACAATGATTGTGAGAGGCTGAAGAAGCTATAGAAAACCCTAAATGGGCCCAGGCCGAAGGAAGCTATAGAAAACAATAGTTATAATGGAGTGATAGTGTAGTGTAAGTCAGTAAGTGTAAGTTTATTTAATACCTAATCGCAATATACATTGCTATCAGTCCAGTCCAAGCCCGTGTCGTTTCACTAATGGCTGGGTCTGGGTCTGGGTCTGGGTCGGCCCGCCCAATTGACAACTCTATCAAACTATGAGATGAAACCATTATATATCATAAATTCTTGTACTCCGATAATATTTGATGGACGTGACAAGCTCACATAGAGTGATGTAATTCTTATAGAATGAAATATTGTCGGATCACAAATTTTGATCTTATTCACAGTTTTCATCCAATTTTTCTAGCAATCCATATTTAAGTGTTTAATTTCATTAATAAAAACTTGGGCTTTGACTGATTACAATAAATGAATATTTTGACATATAGGTGGTGGTGTTCGGTTTCCTAAATAAAATAGTACTAACTACCAAGATATAATCTAGTTTGGATTGCGATATTATTTTAGTTGAATTGAGTTAGCTATGAGTAATTATCTCATGATTATTCATCCACGATTGAGTTATGAGATTGAATTTTATGAACCAAACACACTACACATTTAATTCCGAGATACAATCTTGCGAACCGAACACCTACGTAGATTTAATGTCCAATACTATCAAAAGTCTTGGAGTTTCATTGGAAAATGCTGACTACTTCAGTGAATTTTGGTGCCAGTGGCAACACCGAATTGCCTTAAATCCTTCCTGAGCCCAATCTTTGTCTCACAATATCTTTAACTAAAATTAAGTCAAGTTTCCTAATAAGGGCATATCCGCACATGTGGTTATTTAAAAAAAGATTAATTATATATAGCCGATAACCTAAACTTTCAACAAACTCAAGTTTTATAGTCTTAATTTTAATTTATTTTTTAAACAACCTAAACTTTGAGAAATTATTTGATCATAAACACAACCACACCAAAAAGTGAGGAAATATATCAAATGAATAAAATGTGTTCTATATGGAAGACCTCTTGTAATGGTTTGAACTTTGAACTAACCCAATCTAATCCAATGGACTCTTAAAGCTCTCCGTTGCTCTTTCATTTATATGTTTACATTTCTGTCTTTCAATTCTATTTTACAACAATGAGAAGCATACAAAAAATTAAATTTAGACAAAGAATTATCCTTCGCTTTCTATATTTTGTCGACGGTCTCCCATTTTGAATTGTGATAAATAGTTAGACAATATTGAGATGATACATAATTGTAACAGCCACCTTTCCAGATGGATAAATGTTCATACTTCATACGTCCATTATAGATTTAAAATTGTCATAGCATAATAATAATATGGAGTATTTTATTCCGTCGTATCATTGTATGATGTACGTACCCATATTCTGTCTTATAGCTAGACTGATATTTGGAATTCATGGCAGTGTATCCATTGTTTTCTTACAACTAGATAATCATGTTACACCAAACAGCTTGCCATGATCCCTAGCTACCTCTTCAATTTCTTATGTTAGAAATAGGAAAAAATGGTGCATTTTGATCCTTCAACTAGAACAGGAGTATGCATTGCAACTATCCAATGCCCCCAATAACAGGTACACAAAAATTAACATTTCCTCCAATAACACACTAGTAGCCCTTTGCCACACCCTTGAATCTTTACATATATATACTCTCACATTCCATCTAGACTCAGCAACTTGGATAATAAAAAAAATTGTTGTGTGTGTTAGTGGGTGACAGCCTTTAATTTTAGTACTACCAAGTAAGTGGCTAGATGGACCAATTTCCAAATTATGTGTGTTGGACTTGGATGGGGGCAAAAGGCAGTTTTAGTTCCTACTCAAGTTTAAAAAATAGTCCAAAGGCACATGCATCTTTTCCCTTGTAACATAAAATGAGAGCTTCATCTGATCTCTCTAAATTAACCAAATCAAATTAGGACAAAAAAACAAAATTATTCAACACTCATTTCCTTTAATGTCTACTAACAGTCTTCTCATGGTCAAGTATGTTGGATGACAATTTGGCAGGAAAGATAAATAAACAAAACATAATAAGAAACGTCATTTTTGGTTATATGACGGATGAGTTATCTATATTGTGCATAGATGAAGATAGTGAAGCATGAATGCAGAATGAGCGTCGTGACAACATAACTATTCTCTGGTTGTAGGTGGCATGAAGAAGAAGAAGAAGAAGAAGAATAGATGAGAAATCAACATAAGTTGTAGGAGTACACCTTTTATTAGCATGGGTCTGCACACAGGTCCATTTTCATTTCTCCAACATGCGCATGCTTGCATACTTCATTTAATTTAATACCCATTTTTGCAATCATGTAATTTCAACGTGACATATTGCATTATTTATTTTATGCCAGTTAGGTGTCAACTCATTTCCACCTGTTGATTTGGATTCTCAGAAACATGCTGCTCCGAATTAGTAGGTTTTCTTGTCAGAGAGAATACTAATATACTACTTAGTTTGGTTGTGAGTATTCTTCTCTTTTTTCTGTTTGGGTTAAATAATTTGGCCTTTGAAATTCAATGGGGGTGTGTATTTGGAAAAGTTAGGAGTCATGTCACTTTCTATTCATTAATAATGGTTAATAGATGTCTTGTTATCGATGCTTTATGGATTTAATTTAAGTATTCTTATTACTTTTTCTTGGTTGCTATTATCAAGCATTTTAATTTTTATTCTTTGTTAGTTGACTTACACTACTATAGTACTTTTATTGTTCCTGCCGTAGCCGTAGTAGTAATAATCTGCTGAAAATATATATATAAAAAAGTCATACTAGTAATTACTTAATTGTGATGCAGAAATGGAAACAGAGTGGATCTAAAATCCGAAGCTTAAATTAATATGCAATTTTTATAGTATTAATTATAATATGGAGTAGTAGTTAATAATGTGGTTGGCTTCTATTTGAAAACTAATGTAGGAGTAATTCCGAGTGGGACGTTAATTTCGATATATAATTGCCTTGGTGTGAGAAACACGGCAGGGCAGCCTCAAAATCTGAGCTTAGGTAATTGTAATACTGATAGCAATTAGTTATAATAATAATTGGAATGAAGTTGCAAGTAAGTATCATAATTAAACTAACTAACTGGTTAGTTTACTTGTCTAACTCTCTCTCCATCTCATACCCAAATCATTAATTCGAATATTATTTAGTTCCATGTTGTTTGATGTGAGCTGTCGGTTTGCATAGTCTTATTATGGTCAATGTATCGGCTTTGTCGGCCGCATATGATTTCATATACAACTACAACTTCGTATGTACTACTATATTCATAATCATATGGTTAGTTTTAATCGTGAAAGAAATGTTTTATTTACCGGCTCAAATCTCTATAAGACGAGTCGCATTTGGGCTTCAAAATTATTCAAAACTTTTAAGAAAATAAAAAAAAATTTGCAAATTGCAGAAAAATTCTGAAATTTGGTCGAATTATAACAATCCCACAACTTTTAAAAATAGTCAATTAGTATTTGTAATTTCTCAATTATCTCATGCATTTGTATTTGGAGTAAATCGTGTATGTTGATACCAAAATCCATGACTTATTTGTAAATTTGTATATCAGTCATAAAAGTCGTTAATTTCACGATAAAAAAACATAAAATCATACTAATAGTATATAAAATCCCCTCAAAACTTATATCATTGAGAAAATGATTAAAATTAATTAAATTGATTATTTTAAAAAATTGCAGAGACTAAAATTTAACAAAATTTCATTATTTTTTGTAGCAATTTGGCCTCAACAAAGTATATGTTATATTTATCGATCCATCTTACAAATTGATTCTCAGAGAACAGTTACACATATATTCTTGCAGAGTATTTTTGAACAATAAAATTAATTCGGTAACGATTCCCATTTTTTATTGGTATTTTCAAAATTAAATTCAAAATCTTGTCTTCACCAATTACTACGTACTCAATTAGTATGGACTGAAGTGGAATTGTAAATACAAAAAAGTTAGGAAAAGAATTTAAATGTGTTAAATGTTGGACAACTGTTGTCGTCGGTGTAGTAGTAATTACTATTAGGTAAGAAATGGTAGGGGTGGGAAATTATACCGAAATACCGTAATACCGGACTTTCCGTACCGAAAAAATACCGAAAATACCAATTTTTCGGTATACCGCAATTTCCGGTACGGTATGATACCGTACCGCAGTGTTTCGGTACGGTAACGGTATCAAGTTTTCTATACCGCGGTATACCGAATATTCGGTATATACCGAAGATTCGGTATACCGTGGTATACCGGTATACCGATAGATTATTATATATATATATTAATATTAAATGTGTTGTAATATATATATTACATTTATATATATTATATAAAAAAAAATTAATACATCAATTAATACAATAAAATTAAACATTCAAATGATAATTTATTCAAACTAATTCAAAATTAACCTGAATTATTTTTTATCAACTCATCCTATTAAATATAATAAACACAATAGCACATAACACCGAAAGAAGATTGGAAATACGATATCGGGAATATATTTCAACAGAGTACATTTGAAAGAATTTGTATTAACTCACACCATTTAGTATATGATTCTTTGTGTAATGTCATATTCCAAATATACAAAGTAATTAAAATTTTTGTTTTATTCTTCGTCCCACTTCATAAAATGTCAATTAAAAATATGTGCAGCTGAAAATGAATCAAATCGTTTAATTAGTGTTTAATTCATTGTATGCTATCTTATTTTATATACTACTAAATTGAAGGATGAATAAATAGGATACTGATCAGTCATTCTTAATTCTTAAAGAGAAATAAATGTCCAATTTAAATTACTAACTAGTGTCACTCCCGTGTGATGCACGGGTCATTTTAATTTCTTCATATTTATTTCATTATGCGAAATAAAAGTTGTGAAATGATAAACAAAAGAATATTCGACATCCTCTTACTTTGGATTATACTTTTTCAATCACATTAACCCCACATAGCCACAATAGTGCGTTTAAATGCCACCTTTTCTTAAAAATGTCAATACGAGCACATTAAAATTTCAACACATATTTGTGTTGACATTTTAATAAATTGTCTTGACATTTAAATATCAGACTTAAAATTAAAAAGCATTTTAAATCTGTGAAAATATGAATTAACCGTTGAGTTATAACTGCAGGAGCAAGTTTACGTTGCAATAATTAGGTGTTTTGATATATGGATGTTACACTCCATACATTTCTTTTGGTTTGGTTGTTTGTGTATTGTGATTATGCTCGACTATTAATAAAGGTTATCAAATGCAGGGTCATCTTCAACGATTTTTTGTGGAATTTTGAGAAATGAAGACAACTTGGTTGCAAGAAATGAAGATAATGTTGTTGATCATGACTTCATAAATTGTTTTAGATTTGAATGTTGAAGTTTTATTAATTTGAATGCTATGAACAAGATTTGATTGTGATGAAGTTTTATTATTTTGGGCTTTTTTTAATAGTTGAACACTTGAATTGTTATTTTAAATATTTTGGATACAATAGGTTTTTTTTCGGTATACCGTTACCGTTACCATACCGTTATTACGGTATGGTAACGGTATCAAAAAATATCATACCGAATTTCCGTTACTAAATTTTTCTTCAATATCACCGATTAATTTTCCATTTCTTAGGGGTGGGTCGGTACGGTATACCGTACCGACCGTGCCATACCGCATACCGTACCGGAAAGTACGGTATGACAAAATTCAATACCGATATCGTACCGAATTTTCGGTATACCCGGTATACCGAAAATTCGGTACGATATCGGTATTGAATTTTGTCATACCGTACTTTCCGGTACGGTATGCGGTATACCGTACCGACCCACCCCTAAGAAATGGAAAATTAATCGGTGATATTGAAGAAAAATTTAGTAATCCAGTTTATCTACGAAAAAAGAAAAGAAGAATAAACAGAGAGAGAGAGAGAGTTGATGTGGAGAGAAAAGCAGGTGACATTGATACACTGTGAGTCTCTGACAAAGTTTAACCACCGCCTTTTACAGGAAGGCTTGTAGCCATACTTGCGTCAATCCAACTGCTTACTGCTTTGACAGAGAGAGAGCAGTTGACAGAGTGCACTATTCCAAATGATCTTTTTCTCAGTAACTTCTTCCCCACAATCTCATCCATTTCTCCATCCTTTCTCTCTCTACACTCTGTAATCCGCATATAGATTCCATAAACACGTTCACAAACTCGCATACACATTTATAATCACAAAATGCCTGCATTTCATTGATTCCCGTTCCCTTCCTAAGGAATCACTGATTCTTCAGCGCGTAGTCGCCCGTACATCATGTCTACCAAGCCAAAGTAAGCACCTTTTTCCTGTGCGGATCTCATCTGAGATTTCCTTAATTTTCCTTGTTTTATTAAGTAGATGTAGATCATATCCAAATCACTCTACGTTTTTGTGATCCGGTGTTCATTATGATTGTCATTTCGAAAATCTGTTTCGATTTTGTATGTCTCGTGATCGTTGGAACCCCTAATTTCAAAATGCTGCGGTTTAATACTTTCCAATTTTCGTAATTCTTCTCGATATATAACTGTTGTGAGAGAGGTGTCAACTAAATCATACTCGATGAGTTATGTTGAATGGATGAATTTTGTTGGCCTAATAGATCTGCTGTCTCTGGAGCTCCGGCTAAAGTATCAGTGGCAACTACTCGTGTGAGCAAGACTAGCAGCAGGGGAGCAGTTAAATCCAATGCGGATGCTGCTTCTCCCTTGCAAAGTTCTCGCCTCTCGGTTGATCGCTCCCCGAGATCTGTTCCATCGAAGCCTGCAGTCGACCGCCGCTCTCCCAAACTCCCCACTCCGCCTGAAGTAAGTCTTAGTATTTGGTTGTATTTGATGATGGATTTTGATTTACTTTTTGCAATTGTTGGATTATTTTAGAGGAGGATGCAATAATGCGAAAATGAGGCTTCATACTAAACAATGGATTTGATCTGTCTAGCTAGATTGTCAATGAGAAAAACTAGTAGTAACTGTTCTATCGGAATTCGTTTTTAATGTTGATACCTGTTTCCCTGGCAGAAAAAGGTGGCTCGTGTTTCAAAACAGTCTGAAGTCCAGCCTGAACTGAGTATAGCTAAGGAAGAACTTAAGAAGGCTGAGGAGAAGCTGATTTTGGTTCAGAATGAAAAAGAGAAGGCTCTTGATGATCTGAAAGAAACCCGGAGATTGGCTGAGGAAGCAAATGAGAAGCTCCGGGAGGCATTGATTACACAGAAACGAGCAGAAGAGAATTCTGAGATTGAAAAGTTTCGAGCAGTTGAAATGGAGCAGGCAGGCATTGAAGCTGCTCAAAGAAATGAGGAGGAACGGCAGAAAGAGCTTGAAACGGTTAAAGAACAGCATGCGGCGGATGTTGCTGCTCTTCTATCTGCCACTCAGGAAATTCAGAAGGTGAAGGAAGAACTGGCCCAAATAATTGATGCAAAAGACCAGGCACTGCAGCATGTTGAAGATGCAACAAAAATAGCAGAGGCGCATGCCCGAAAGGTTGAAGCTCTTTCGGCTGAGTTGGCCCATATGAAATCTGTGCTTGATTCTAGAGTCGAAATGGAGGCAAGTGAAAAAGATAAGTTTGTATCAGAACTGAAATCAGAGATAGTTTCCCTGAACCAACAGCTTAAAAAGGCTGAAATGTTGGAGGAGAATTTGGCAGAAAAAGAGGCTATCATAGAGCAACTTAATGTTGACCTCGAGGCTGCAAAAATGGCCGAGTCTTATGCTCGTAACCTGGTGGATGAGTTGCAAGAAAAAGTTGAGGAATTATCATCACAAGCTGAGCAAGCAAAGAGATTGGAGAGATCTGCGTCAGAATCACTGAAATCTGTGATAAAACAACTTGAAGGAAGTAATGATTCATTGCATGATGCCGAATCACAGATTGGATCGCTCAAGGAGAAGGTAGTCTTGCTGGAAATCTCTATCGACAGGCAGAAAAGGGATCTAGAGGAGTCAGATATCCTCCTTGAACTGGCTAAAGAAGAAGCTTCCAAAATGGCAAAGAAGGTTGAATCTCTGAGGTCTGAGCTTGAGACCTTAAAAGAAGAAAAATCTCACTCTTTAAACAATGAGAAACTTGCAGCTGAAAATGTCCAAACTCTGTTGGAAGAGAAAAATAAACTCATTAATGAGTTGGGAAATTCAAGAGACGAGGAAGAAAAAAGCAAGAGGGCATTAGAAAGTCTAGCTTCAGCATTGCATGAAGTTTCTTCAGAAGCAAGAGATGCCAAAGAAAAGCTGTTGTCTTTTCAAGTTGAGCACGAAAACTATGAAAGTCAGATAGAGGATCTGAAGTTGATTCTCAAAGGAACAAACGAGAAGTATGAAAGCATGCTTGGTGATGCCAGGAAAGAAATTGAAGCTCTGACAAATTCAGTCGAACAGTCCAAGCATGATCATCAGAACTCAAGAGCCGAGTGGGAGCAGAGGGAGCTTCATTCGATGAACTCTATCAAGAAATCTGAAGAGGAGAAATCTTCTGTGGAAAGTGAAATCAACAGGCTGGTTAATCTGCTAAAAATGGCGGAGGAAGAAGCTTGTGCCACAAGAGAGGAGGAGGAATGGTGGAAAAATTCGTTCAAAGAAGCTGAATCAGAAGCCATGTACCTAAAGGAAGTCCTTGGTGAAGCAAAGGAGGAGAGCATGAGATTGAAAGAGGGTTTGATGGACAAGGAAAATGAACTGCAGAATATTCTTCAGGAAAATGATGAGCTGCGGAAAAGGGAAGCTTCTTCTTTAAAGAAGATTGAGGAGTTATCTAAACTGCTTGAAGAAGCTCCGGCTCAGAAGCATGAGGAGGAAAATGGAGAGCTCACAGACAGCGAAAAAGATTACGACATGCTCCCAAAAGTGGTCGAGTTTTATGAACAAAATGGCACCGGAGAAGTGAAGCCTAAGGTGGAAAACCAATCTCAGGAGACAGAGCTACCAGCACCTGCAAAGGAGACGCCACATGAAGTTCATGATGTTATTAATGATGAATTTGTTCAGACTGCTTCAAAGAAGGAAAATTTGAAAGTCAAAGTAAAAGAAAATGAGTTAGAGAAGGGCAGTGATGATGCTACAGTAGTTGATCTTAAAATGTGGGATAATTGCAACATTGAAGAAAAAGACTACTCTCCAGAAGGAGAGGGAGAGACAGAGCAGGAATCCTTCGAGGACGAAGTGGAACACAAAGCCGAGGGCACAGACAGCCACGAGCAGGCTAACAATGGCGGAAGCTCGCCAATGAAGCAAAACGGGCTGAAGAAGAAGAAGAAACCGTTGCTTCATAAATTCGGGAGCCTACTGAAGAAGAAGGGCACGGCCAATCAGAAGTAAATACATCAACTACCTATTCTGTTTCCTATATGCTTGGCCTTCTTAGAAAGCATACAGAAGACTATATATTGCAGAATGATTTGTGAATGTTTTTTTTTCATTTTTATCCTGTTTTGGCTCTCATGGAGTCCTGAAAGGGTTGTATCCTTTTTAGAATTTTTTTGTACCTATCTCACAATGTGATTAGCCATGAGTCTTGTGTGTGAATTTGATTTTTTATATTTGTGTGTTGATCTCATCAAAGGGGAACTTTCATGTCTGTTTAATGTAGTGAGAATGCAGGCAGGCAGGATTGATTTATTTGTGTGTTTATTATCGTAAAATCAAAAATAGGGGTCCAGGCGGTTTATTGACCAGTAAACGTCTTATAAAAGAAAAAAAAAATGTAATACCTTAAAATCAAAGTAAACATCATACAGGGACAGGTCAGTTATACTCAAATCAGATGGTATGGTGTTATCAATATATATTACTATCCACTACATATTATTTATTTCCTCAATAATCAGTACAAATAAAATCATTAGAATCATATTTTCTCTTGCACTTGTCTAATAGAGATATACATAACCAAAACATGTTTTAGTTTCTCATACAAAAAGACACAAAGAACAAAACATAATATTCAGAAATTTTGTTGAATGTAAAAAAGAATCATGGATCTCACAGCACCCTTCCATAAAGAATAAAAATATCTATGTACGAATCAAAGTAAGCGAGAGTGTGAAGTTTGGAATCCTTTGTGTGCCGGGCTGGGCCCAAAATAAATGTAATTAATCAGGTTGGTATAATTGTTCGTTAACTTTCGACTAATCCCATAATTTTAAAATTGAAATACCATAAAATTATAATTTTCAAATTTCTCTAAACTGATGAAAATTGAAATTAATATACTAATAAAATCAAATATTGACATTACAATTGTTTTTAATAAATAACATCATTTAATATATCCAAAATAAGTAGTATATTATGATTTGACTAAAGTCCCAAAATGGTCCTTAACATATTGCGTTTTTTTTTTTTATTTTGGTCCAAAACATTATCTTTTGAATTATTCGGTCCCTGACATTTGAAATCGGATCACATTTGGTTCATTTTGGACAATTCCGTCAAATTTTTGACGGTTTAACTACTGAGTCACAAATCCGTCACTACTCCGTCACTAATTGGGAGAAACTGACCCGTCACAAATCCGTCACGAGACTCATACTATCCCATAATCCAAAACGGTACGGCCTCGAAACGAAGAGAGTGACCTTTCAACATAAATCTGCTGCTTCTACTTTTAAAACACAAACCTCCATTATACCTTGCTCCAAATTAGGCTCCATCGAAGAAGACGATGAAACTCAAACCTCTTCTTCTCATTTTACTATTCCTCGCATTAACTTCTTCCTCCTCTTCTGCTCCCCTTCCTAACGATGCAGCTGCATTGCTCCATTTCAAATCCAAAGCCGATTTGAGGAACCAATTGAATTTTTCGCCTAAATCTAACTCTGCATTTTGCAAATGGAAAGGAGTCGAATGCTCCGATTCTAGAGCGGTTCGACTCATCGTCGAGGATGTACAACTCGGCGGCGTTTTCGCACCGAACTCGCTGAGTCAGCTCGCCGAGCTCCGACTCCTCAACCTGCAGAACAACTCACTCACCGGTCCAATCCCTGATCTCTCCGGTCTGGTCAATCTCAAAGCGCTTTTTCTCAACCGGAACTACTTCTCCGGCGCAGTGCCTCCCTCCCTCTCCGCCCTCCACCGCCTCAAAACCGTCGATCTCTCCTACAACATGCTCGCCGGCTCGATTCCGGCCTCTCTCAACGGTCTGGACCGGCTCTACTACCTCCGGCTCGATTTCAACCGGTTAAACGGCTCCGTCCCGCCGCTGAACCAGTCCTCGCTCCAGATCTTCAACGTCTCTCACAACGACCTCACCGGGGCGATTCCGGTCACTCCGGCTCTGTCGCGGTTCAATTCTCGTCGTTTTCGTTGAACTCCGGCCTATGCGGCGAGATCATCAACAAGGAATGTCGTTCTGATCGGCCGTTTTTCGGTTCTCCAGCGAATGCGACGGCTGCGCCGCAGCATTCGCACGTGGCAGCGCTCGGCCAGACCGCGAAATTGGACGGCGCAGGCACATGATGTTGAGGCATAAGAGAGCGGATTAGTGACGGATTTTGTGACCCGGTAATTAAAACCGTCAAAAATTTGACGGAACTGTCCAAAATGGACCAAATGTGATCCGATTTCAAATATGAGGGACCGAATAATTCAAAAGATAATGTTTTGGACCAAAATAAAAAAACGCAATATGTTAAGGACCATTTTGGGACTTTAGTCTTATGATTTTGTTGTCGTATCATATTTTTTCTGATTTTGACCATCACCAAATAATTAAATTAAATTGAAAAGGTTATAATTTTATATTTTAATAGTATAAATATTTACTGATGTCTTCCAAAATTTTATGAGTTCAACAAGAATTACGCGTTTAATATTTTGCAGGTCATATTCATAATCAGATGAACAGTTTTCCGCAAAACTGAAGTATTCACTGAGGTTGATGATCGAGGAGTAGTATAGCAAAGATGTGGATTGCTGTGATAAGCGGTTTGATTATATACCTTATAGTGAAGCTCTTCCTCTACGAGGACGACACACTCCTCGATCTCTCCTCTTCCCACTTCAGCGCCCTCTTCACCGTCGCCAAAAGGTTTTGTAATTTTTTAATTAATTCAATTTCAGAAATAGAATCGTCAATAACGTTGATTATTGAGGGTTTCGTATGTGATTTTGGTTTGCGCAGGCTGGAAAAGCTTTATCATGGAAGCAAAGTCTACATTGGCCTCCAAATTCCGGACACCGATTCCGCTTCTCGCCAGAATATTGACCTTGTTCTCGTTACACAAGAGTGACTAATCCTCTTTTATTTAATTTTTCTCGTTTAATTTGATTTTCGCCGTAGATCATTTCCATCCATTTAGAGTTATAGTTTGATAGGATATTGGTGTTGCTTGATTTATTGAACTAGAAAGGAATTGTATGGTGATGTTGCAGGGGTGCTATGGTGATTACTGTGAAGAATATATCCGGATTTGTGTCCACTGATAAGGATGGAAATTGGGTTTGCACTGATGGGAAGCACCATAAAACTGAAGTGATTTCTAATCCTGTAAGTTGCTTCTTATCTCTGCTTGAAGAAGTCCTCTGATCATCCATTTTGGTCTTGAATTTGTTGCCCTTGGTGTCTGGAAATGCCTAAGATTTAGTTTTGAGTTTATTTTATCTATCTTTGTGACAAACGGTATTGATGCCTACCTTGCTCAATATCTGCTGTGTACATTTGTTTTCATGATAGTTTAGTTTAGGTCATAGTTTTGGGTTGTGTGGAGTCCTTATGCCAGTGTGGTTCTGCAGGTACCTGAAACCAAGCGATTGATTCCCATCCTTGAAGAATATCTTGAACAAAGAGGAGTTTCTCTTCCAGAGGGATATTTTTCTGCTAAAGTGATATGTCCTAACCCGAAATTTAGGTATGAGTTTAGTGTGTCTTTTGGAACTGAATTTTTGGAGTTGCTTCTTTCATCTTATATGGGTATCTTACTTCTCTGTCTTCTGAAGTTTCTGCATGTTTAATGTTTGGTGGGGTGGATTTCTCTCGGTCCCTACTCCCTACCTTGAATACATCTTTTTGCTGTCAAGAAATCCTACCTTTAGTCTTACATGAATCTAACAATGTTGAGGAGACTTTGTATTCAAGCAAAATCATAATTTCAATAGTCAGGGGAGGACTTACAACTTTACTTATAGACAACAAGCCTCACTCTAATTTTGAAATGAATCATAGAAAGTTCTCAGCTATGGCTGGTAACATAATTATATCTTGACCACCACAGTCATTAAGTATGGTACTTAGTGCTTTAGAGAAGTTAGATTATACTTGCTATCACCTAATAACTCCACGGCAGACAATATTACTCTAAAACACTTATTCTTTGGCAAGGAAAATTCGATTTGGAAATATTTTAGTTTCTCATAGCCATGTAATACGGGAAGAGGGGCCTTTTGTGGAAGTTTGGAAGAGAAGGGGTTTTTTATTATTATTTTTTTGTTGGGGGAGGGGGATGGAGAAATTTCTTCGTTGTTCAACTCTAATTCGGCTGGTGTCCTTGCAGTTCCATTGATTCAGATTCATTTCCAGCTGAGGTCATCACTTATGATCAATGGAAAATTTTAAAACCTGGGCAGAGAAGTCTGTATTCTGGATGGATCAAAGGTGTATTTGGTGGCAAGGATAAAACACAGCACTCATTCTATGATCAGCTTAATTCGGCCCTCAGCACTGCCCCTATATCAGATAGGTGTGCCACCATGCTACTCTACTTGTTATTGCTTGACATTGTTGTGAAGCTAAATGGCAAATGCATAGTCGAGCATGTCTTTGAGGATTATGTCGAACTCATCCATGTGTTCATCCTAAAGAGAATATATGTTGGATTCCAACACCTCATTTATTAATAAGAATGGTGCATAAAGAGTTAAAAACAAAGATTACATGAAGCTTCTGATATTAATTATGTACTAATGAATATGCAATTGAGATTTTGCAGGTATCATGCTATATCTTATCCAACACATTGATATTTTATAGTGTGTTTATGTATGGTGCTATGTTTAAGATTACATCACGAGCATGGGGTACTCTGGATTTTTTTCCCTGTTTGATAAGGTTAATATCTATCCTCTTTGTGCGTGATATGTGAAAAAATCAGCTTATCTACGCAGGCTAGAGCTCAAAGGAAACAAATATGTTCTAGGAGAATTTATTGAATTCAAAGGGAAAGAAGAAGACCTACATAGTTTGAGAAAGATCAAAAGGTCTAAGATTAGTCAGCTGAGCGTTCAGAAGATAAGCATGTTTGGTTTGGGTAAGTCCTCTAAAAATTCCCTGTTCCACATTATCACATGCTTTAGAATTTTACTTATAATTTCACTACAGTTGCAATATTTTGGTGAATCCTCAATTATTTCCACAACTTGCAGCTCATTCAACTGTCCAAGTTTTGTTTGCACCCCGTGATTATCGTGCTGATGGGTCTTCAAAGGCATCATCACATTGGGAAGAGGTGACTGTCAGATCTAGCACGGAGGTAGTTTTTCAACCGCTGAATTCTACAAAACCGCACAAGTACAAGCTGTCTTCAGTGATTTCCATGTCACTGAGTGCCTGAAAATACATGATGGACAAGGCAACAATTCATGTGAGACGATGCTTTCATGAGGGCAGCAAGTGCTCGATAGATCCAAGTTTTATATACTTGATTTGAGCAGTGTTAGTTGTTAGTATCATCTTATAATTTGCAGCTAAAGAGAAGTTGACTCTTGCTAATGTTTGCTGAGTTTTACTTTGAAGTTGGACTTGTTATACGACTTATTTCTAAAGAGTAGATGAATATTTCAAAAGTCATTTAGATTTGTTTTACTAGGGGCTATTATATTTTAAATATGGAGTTTGAAACTTCGAGTCGATAAGAACCCTCATTTTGATATTCTTTAGATTGGCAGGGGCTTAAGCATTCTTTTACTTTTACTTGAGTTCGTCAATGACTTAAACTTCCACCTTATTGGTTGGAGGCAAACATCATATTGATTGAGGCTCATCTAACATTGTTAAATTTATTCATCTTCTAATTACATTATTTTTGTTGAAAGAATGCTATCTTACCAATTTGAGAATGCGTTAAAAATGCGAACACTCTAACGAGATAAATATGGAGTAGTATTATTTTAAATATGTGAAGCCATTCCCCAAGTTTCTTCAACTCAATTTCGCAGCCTTCAACACCTGAAACTCAATCACCACTCACAAAATTGAGATTGTTTGAAACAGGCTAATAAATGATGTTATTTGAGACTGACCGCAAATTTATGATGATCAAAATCAGAGCTTGAACAGAAAGTCCGCATATGATCCCAATCCAAAGCCCCTGCAACCACCATTGGTGAGAAACAATCATATGTAGACTGCAGATACTTACCATGCCCCCGAGGTGAAAGACGAAGGCAAGCAGCGCAGCGCAGCGCAGCACAAGGAATGGCTACTACTTAGTATGCCCCGAGATTGACGACTCCACACCCTCTAGCAGCTCCTGCTAGCACACACTGGAAACCATCCAAAAAGTTTGATACTGCCAGCAGAGGTAAGATTCTCGCCACGTATACGATCACTTCCTTTTCTGAGGCTGCAATCACAGCAAGACGAGCGTACGCTGCATTGCCAGCTCCCAGTTCGTTCACTGCACCTCCAAGACCAACAGATATCATATACACCATCCAGCAGGTATTCAGGCTTATCGACAACACTCATGTCTCTAACGTCGGGTTTGGGAGAAGACCAGATAGAAGAACAACCAATTCAAATGACCAGTATTCCAAGCTGCAAATCACAGAAGCAACAGAGTTGTAGTGCTTCTTATTCTAACCATGTTTGCATTATGATGCAAATGTTCTATACATACATACCATATCATCAGAGCGGAAGGAACTGCAAGCTTCAGAAACGCAACCATATCGCGAAAAGCCTCTCTTGAAAAACCAGTGAAACACTTTTTACAAGCTGTGGAGAAGCAGACATACATTCACCAATGCAGCCCCTCGGCTTCCAAACTTGAGTTTGAACACAAGCAGCCAGCACAGGAAGACATGGAAGGCACCGGTAACTGCAGAGGTCACCATCATCGGATACACAATGTTCTGTGTCTGCAGAAACCTGATGAGGCATTGGAGGATGCCATAGGCGAAGAGGCCGGGGGTATCATCCAACGGTTGAACTCGCCAGCTCCAGCGGAGATTTTGTGATCTTGACCAAGGCCGATTAGAATGAAGGTGGTGTTGTTGTACCACACAACGGCAAGGACAACGCTCACCATTTGGTAGTGTAGACACCGAGCATTTGGTAGTGCTTGGCGCCATAGGCTTGGCCACAAAGAGTTTCTAAGGCGCTCACCATTCCTAACAAGACGCTGAAGCCGGTGACTGCAGCGAAAGAAGTGGCCATGGAAGCGGAGGAGAGTTGCAATTCACCAAGGTGACCAACAAACATCAAAGAAATCACTTGTACAAAGTGGAGGAGCATGTTAACTATTATCAGAGGTATAGCCAATCCTACCTGCTTCTTTCCTTCCTTCATCAATTCTTTCATTCCAAAGCTGTATAAATCTGCATGGTCTGTTGGAAAGAAGACAAACAGAATTATAACAAATAACGTCATGAATATATAAATAAATATAAAACAAACACAAATAGCCTCATATCCTACCAACAGAAGCAGGCGGCGGCGGCCCATCCATGGCCTCACGATGAGAATTATCAAGAGGTGATCCACCTATTGCCGGAGAAATTGATGGCGGCGGTCGCGGAGGAGGAGAATTCATGGATGGAATCGGGAGAGGTGGCGGCGGCGCTATGAAAGTGTAAGGGTGTCCACTGTAAGGCGGACACGACCAATAGCCCCCCCCAATTTTTGTCCATAGCCCCAATTTTGTTGTCCACAGCCCTTAAATTCTATTTCCGCCACTATAGTGGACACCTCCAATAGCCCCCAAATTTTATAATCAATTTTCATTTTAAAATATTTTTAGTTTCAATCAAATGTAATTTAAATAATCGCAGTGTAAATAACTAGAAAACGAGGTAATTAGGGCCGATTATTCGTTGTATTGCAAACCGGTAAATTATACAACGAATAATTATAATAAAATACAACTACAAAACTCCGCCACCGTCTACTCGGTGTCGGAGTCGGCTTCCTCGTCTCCCTCTTCTTCTTCTTCTTCTCCTCCTCCTCTCTCGCTGCTGCAGGCCGCGGTATCCCCAGGCGCATTATCAACCAACCCCAGTCGACTCTCAATTCGAGTGATGAGCCTCTTGTAGACGTTCCTGACGTACGGGTCAGTTTCCCCTGCGTATGACCTGCATACGTCTTGCAGTTGTTGCATCAACTGCACGTCTATGGTATTGGCCAATACCTCGTGGGGTTGCACCGTGGGCTGTGGGATTGGGGCGGGCTGGTGGATGCGCGATCCGGACGCGCCGGCCGATAGACGGGAGGCACTTCTACCCCCTCTGGCGCTGCGGATAGAGGCATGTTGTCCCATGGGCCGTCGTCGCCTAGTGTGAGTATCGGCTGGCTCTTCGACTTGTTCGTCGGACTGCTCGAACTCTTGCGAGCCGCTTCCACTGCTGTAGTCGCCGGCAAGGTTGTGCCTTGTGCGCTTTGGCCCAGGAGCTGTTCCCACCTCGTGCGCCACGATCGACCTGAATTTCGGACAATCCGCGAGGACAAGATACTCTTCCCACAAGGTAAACTTCGGCCAGCCCTCCGTGTGGTATTGGCCCTCAGACAGGTTCTTAACATCTGCTGCGCTGCGGCCACTCTCAGCGTGGCGAAGGTTGTTCTCGTATATGGACGCGAACCGCTTGGTCGCATGGAGAATCCTACCCCACTTTTTCCGGAGCTGTTCTGGGTCGCGCCTCTCGGCGCCGTCGGGTTTGAACTCCTCGTATGCAAACATGACGCGCCTCCAAAAGCTCCCCTCGGCCTGATCTGTGCCCACCACGGGGTCCGAAGTGATAGCATCCCAAGCCTTCGCCACGGCAATGCTCTCGTCTTTGGTGTATGGCTTGCCCCGGTTGGACCCAGAACCAGAGCCACCGCTACCGCCAGTGCCACTGCCCTCGCCACTCGGAATGCCGGCCCCGCTGCCCGTGCGCCCACCGACGTGGCCGGTGCCACGACTGCCGCCTCCGACCCTACCGCCTCCGACCCGACTGCCGCTACCTCCTCGGGTCGGAACAGGCGTTTCCACCCGTGCTGCCGGCGTATCTGGGATGCCAGAACTGAGCAGATCCATCATAGTATCAAATGCGTCTTGATCTGCTTTGGTGAACGAAGATTGGCTGGCTTGGAAAGGGGAACCTGAACGCGGCTGGTGAAGCGCGTCTAGGTTGGGTCTGTAATCTCCAAATGCGGAACGACTCAGATTCCGCTGTAAAGGTGGCGGAGTTGGAGAAGACCTCCACGATTGAGATGGAGGAAGGGGTGGACTCGATGCCCACGGTGGGGGAGATTGATTCCAACTCCAATGCTAGGACAGAGGCGCATATCCGCCAAAGCCTGACGGCTGAGAAGCATATCCGCCAAAACCCGATGGCTGCGAAGGATAGGCCGAGGGGTTTGATGGATTGCTGCCATATCCCGATTCCTGAGAGTCGGGTGATTCGTCGTCTCCTCGGTGCATTTTTTGGAGAGTGGCTGTGTAGATAGTGAGTGGATGGATTTTGTGAAAATGGTGAAAAATAGGTGGTGGGGAGTGGTATTTATAGAGGAAAAAAAATTTAAAATCGCGCCGCATGCGCCGCGGCGGATGTCCGCACTATAGTCGCCGCGCCTATAGGCGCGGCTATGTCCCCTCGCCGACTGCCCACCCTCGCGGCTATAGCCGCGTCCACTCCATAGTGGACACTCTTAGAGTATATGAAAATTAATTTGGAGTATTCACTTATTTAAGTATGACCAAAAAATTGCAGAAAAAGATAAATATTGTATATATTTAATACCCCTCAACCCTCAATTTATAACCTTCTATTTTTTTTAATCCAAGCCCCCTAGCTCAAGTGGTTGAGGAGGGAGGCAAGGATACCGTGCCATACTAGAGGTCACGAGTTCGACCTCCCAGGGGAGTTCTTGAGTCATGGCCTGGACCCAGGCGCTGGGGGAGATAGGTTAACTTGGTACCCTTGATTGGGTTGATACAGTTAACTGGTCTTGACCCGTGCTTGTGACCCAGGCGCTGGGGGAGATAGATTAACTTGGTACCCTTGATTGAGTTGATACAATTAACTGGTCTGGACCCGTGCTTGGGGAAATGTTGGCTGACTCGTTCCTTCCCATCCCGACAACGAAGCGCAGCTCGGTGGTAAGACGCTTCCCCTCCGACCGTTAGGCCGGGAGTCCGAATCACTTCGGGAGTAGATGGGGAACCATCGTCGATCCTCCTTAATAAAAAAGAAAAAAACCTTCTATTTTTTTACTACATTACTAATGTGTGCATTCTGTATTTTAGGAAATTAATCATTAATTTGATCCTTAAAATCTTCACTATAACTATTCTCCACATATTTATGCATTAAATTCTTTAATACAAAAAAAGTTCCTATTTTTCTTTTTTAATTTATCATAATGATAAATACTATTGAGTATTTAATGGCATAACAATTTTATAAATATAAAAAATAGATTAACTAGTATATTTATTTCTCAATATTTTTCTATAAGTATAAAAATAGTATAATTATATTACCAATATTTTATTTTCAGTTTTATTTAAATATTTAGTTATTTTGCTCACAGTAATCATATTTAAATAAATCAAATATATTATTTAGTCAGACAGACAGTGTTTAGGTTGAGCCTTTGATATTATTTTGTTTTACATTGTAATAGTAGTTTAATAAAATAAGAATAAGATATCATATTATTATGTATCAAATTTAACGATCTTATTCTTATTTTATATTCACTATTTTCATTTTTTTCTTTTTTCGTGATGCTATTGAGGACTAAATTTTAAGTAAATAAATCAAATAGGGACTGTGTAACTATATAATGTATTTGTCAAATTTTAACAGTATATTAGTACAATTTTTGTAAATATATAGTTATAACATTATGTAGATTAATATTATGTCATTTACAATTAATTTTGGAGCAAATAACAATACATTTTTATATTTTCTCATATAGTAATGTCAATGCATTTTAACATATTAAAACTTTTAATATTATATGATATTTATTTAAATAATATTAATAAATTATTGACATTTATGGTGTTGTTTTATAATATTATAAATAATAGTATTTTATTTTATTTTATTTTATTTCAAACTTTGAAATAAGTTTAAAATAGAAATACAGTTATTAGTTAGTCAAAAGACACATAATTAGAGGAGTATAATTTAGAAACTAGTAAATGACATTAAATATCATGTACCGTTAAATTTATTTTCAATTTGTGAAGAGAAGTATTCTGTATACATTTACGACTAGTTTCCTTTTCATTTCGCCAATACTTATTACTAAATTTTAATTAATAAACTATACATTTCACTAATTCATTCTTATCACAATTTTATTATAAACATTCTTATCACAATTTTATTATAAACTACTCCACTGTCCAAAAAGATTACCCTTCCTAGGGCAGGGCAGAACAAGGTTATACATTATATTTTTATTTGTTAATTAGAAAGAATAAAATAAAAGAAATGAATCTATACTAAAGTGTCAATTTGATGAAAAGATAATTTTATCCCTTTTTAAGGGAAAATGTGAAGTTATTTTGTTTACACTTTTGGTCATTTAAAAAAAAGGCAAACAGACATGAAAACAACATTAAAAACTGTGTTAAGAACATTTCACACGCCATCTCGAGCTCCTTGTGCAGAATATTTCTTAGAGATGTCTTGAGAAGTGCAATGAGGTGTGTCTTCTCCAACAAGATACTTAAACCATTGCCATATTTCTATGTAACAAATCTATATAAATGCTCATTCAAACAACAAATTTCATCCATGGGGGCGATTCTGGCAGGAATCCGGCGGCCACTCTGGCGACCGACATAGGTAGAATCTTTCGATCTACCTGTTTCTGAAAATTTGAACACCAAAACATTGGGTTTATTTTTACAAATTTGAAAAAACAAAAGCAAAATTAAGAGAAAGATATCTTACCGGGAACAAGGGCGACGGCGGCATAAAGGAACAGAGGGCTAAATTCCACGAATGGACGTTATAGGCTCCGCTATCCGCCATTTGTACCCGGGAAAAAAACATTTCCAGTGATGGGAAAGACGCGTTAGCTTGTCGCGTGTTTTAACAAAACACGCATGACGCTCTCGCGTGTAAAACGAAACACGCATGAAGCTCTCGCGCGTATCCATAAAGTTCGCCCGATCGGGCGATTTTCTCTCCCAATTTCTCTCGCGTGGTATCTTCTATTGTAGTATTCGTCTCATTGTTTTCTAGTGGTTAGTTTATGCCATCCACAACGCTGTTCCTATATCGTTCCTATACCGTTCCTTAAACCACTATTTGAGGGCCCCACTGTACTTTTTTACTCCATTCCTTAACTAAGGAACGGAACCTGCAACCCTCCGTTCCTTAACCGTTCCTTAAATTACTATTCATTCAATTTCATTTTTTTTATTTCCAACCCAATTCAATTTAAATAAACACACTTTAATAAAAAACAAACACACTTTATTAAAAAACACACAACATTAAAAAAAAATTCAACTTAAACTTAAAAAAAATAAAAAAAGCACACAATTAAAATCCTAAAAAAATAAAAAACACAAAATAAAAAACACACAATTAAGCGTGGGAAAATAAAAAAACTACTCCGCCGCCGAATCATCCTCCGGAGGCGGTCGAGCGTAGGCATCCACATCGAAAGTGGGTGGTTGGTACCCACCCTGCGTCGCCGACCCCTGGGTGCCCGGCGTCGACGACCCGGAACCACCAAGTGTGTTGTACATGGTCTCCCAATCGCCGAACGCGTTGAGATCCCACCCACCGGAGCCGCCACCGCCGGAATTCCCGTCGCCGGACATTTTGTGAAGGAGATTGAAATAGAAAATTGGAGAGGAATTGATGTTGGTTTAGGAAGAGTAGATGTGTAGTTGTGCGTGAAATGTAATAAATTAGGTGTATTTATAGAATAAGAAAATAAAAATAAAAATAAAAAAAAATTAAAAAAAAGTTAAAAAAACGGTAATATGACCGTTTAAAAAAAATTTAAATATATTTTTTTAAAAAAATTAATTATTGCGTCATCGCTGACGTGTCCCACTCGCGGGCCGGCGAGTGGGAAGCACGCACGAAGCGGGGAGCGCCACGTCGCCCCAGCGCGTGGCGGCACAAGCCGTGCCGCGTTCCGTGCCGTCGGCACGCGGAACGGAATGAGAACGGAATGGGAGCGGAATGGTGCGCCGCAACGCGTTCCGCGGCGAAACCGTTCCAGCGGAACGGCACGCGGAACGCCGGCGGCACGCGTTGCGGGTTCCCTTAGTCCGCACATTAAGTTAAATAATATAAAAGGAAAAAAAAATCAAATAAAATTTAATGATTTAATTAAATTGATGTGCAACTCAGCCAACCATGTCATGTGCAATTAAACATACCAAACATTTTATCCATTAATTTAAATACTGATTCTTGAACATTTTACTCCAATTATTGTATAATTGGATATATTTATTTGATAAGAGTGGATTGTACACTGGCGGAAAGCAGACAAAATTTTGAAAATACTTATATGTACAAAATTATACGTATTGTGATTTTTGATAGATATTCTCATATTTGTTTGTTGGAAAAAATGTTTCCGAGAAATTCCCTCTCCAACTCTCCAACTATTCATTCAATTTTATTTTTTATTTTTATTTCCAACAAATTCAATTAATAAAAACACACTTCATTAAATAAAATAAAATTACAACTTAAAATTCTAAAAAAATAAAAAACCACATTAATAAAATCCTAAAATAAAATAAAAAAAAAACATAATTTAAAAAATACAATTTAAAACTCAAAGAAGTAGAAGAAAGATTTGTCTAATGACGATCATGTGCGTCTGCTGGTTGCCAAATTTTGTCCAATGACGATCATGTGCATCGATCTTCTTCTAGCGATTCTTCCATTATTCGACGCATTTGCTCAAATGGATCCATGAATGGATTAAATTTGGGAGAAGAATAATGTTTTGAGATGAAGAATGTAGAGTGTTTGAGTGAGAATAGAGAGTTTTTTTATGGGGGATTAATTTGTGGGAATGATTTGGTATTTATAGAAGTGATTTGGGGCTTAAAAAAATTATAAAAAATTAAAAAATTGCAAAAAACGGCTATAAACGGCTAGTATATTTTTTGTGTGTTTTTTTTTTTAATTTTTGAATTTTTCCTGAATTTAAAAAAAAATAAAAAAATATTTTTTCGGATAAACCGGCGAGTGGGCGTGACGGATGACGAACCGGAGCTCGCCACGTTGCCAACGCGCGTGGCAAGCTGTCTCGCGAGACTTCCCTCCCTCGGCGAGACAAGGGACGAGATGGGGACGGGCTGGGGACGAGACGGATCCCGCAACGCTATCTCAATGCGGTCTCGTCTCTCTGAGATGAGATAGAGCCCGCAACGAGACGCGTAGCGGATGCCCTATCCATTTTGGGAACTGCAGGGTGTTTTGAATCTTGTCCAGTTTTGAGAGGGTGGGGTCCACATATGTGGTTCATCTGAAATGACCCTCTGTGGAGGGTAAAAGACAAAACAATCCTTATATATTGTAAACCACAGTTGAGGCGGATGCCCTATCCATTTTGGGAACTGCAGGGTGTTTTGAATCTTGTCCAGTTTTGAGAGGGTGGGGTCCACAGTTGTGGTTCATCTGAAATGACCCTCTGACATGAGATAGAGCCCGCAACGAGACGCGTAGCGGATGCCCTATCCATTTTGGGAACTGCAGGGTGTTTTGAATCTTGTCCAGTTTTGAGAGGGTGGGGTCAACATATGTGGTTCATCTGAAATGACCCTCTGTGGAGGGTAAAAGACAAAACAATCCTTATATATTGTAAACCACAGTTGAGGGGGTATATTTGTAACTTCATGTTCATTTCTGGTCCATCTATTGAAGCTGAACAATCATAAATCACCAGAAATGCCTACATATTGAAAGTACATTGAGATGCTTACATATTGAAAGTACATCTGAAATGCTTACATATTGAAAATCGCCGGACCGGGCGAAATTGGGAGAGAAAATCGCCCGACCGGGCGAACTTTCTGGATACACGCGAGAGCTTCATGCGTGTTTCGTTATACACGCGAGAGCGTCATGCGTGTTTTGTTAAAACACGCGACAAGCTAACGCATCATTCCCATCACTGGAAATGTTTTTTTTCCCGGGTACAAATGACGGATAGCGGAGCCTATAACGTCCATTCGTGGAATTTAGCCCAGAGGGTGACGACGGCGAGTCCAGACGCCGAATGCAGTGGCTGCTGGGGCAACAATTGTGGTGGGGCGTGATACCGAGAGATATGGCGAAGCGGCGGGCTGCGGTTGACCGAGAGAACTGTTGGTGGGATAGCTGAAGCAGGCGGGCGTGAAGTAGGGCGGTAGAATTAGGGATGCACGGCGGTGGAGAGGCTTGGCGAGCGGCGAGTAGGGATGAGGATGCGGTGGTCGTAGAAGAGACAAAGAGAGCAGAGAGAGAGTTAGACAGAGAGGGAAATGGCGGCGGCACCCCTCCTGTAGGTTTGAAGATTAGGGTTTAAGAGCATCTCCAATGCACGGATGTCACATTCGGACATCCACTAGGACTTCCCAAAAACACATCCTGCCACGTCACTAGGACTTCCCATCCCACTGTCACGTCACTAGGACATCCCCTTCATAATCCGCCCTTCCCACTAGGACTTCCCGCAATAAAAAAATCACAAATTTACAAATAAAGCAATTTACGTTTACGAAAATAAAATTTCAACACGAATACAAATAGAAAGAGAAACTTGTTAACACAAGTGGTGCGAATGAAATGAAGTTCAACGAGCCGTATATATAGAGTTTTAAAAAAATTAATTAAATACCGGACGTTCGACCCACGCCACAATGGCGGACGTCCGCCCGCCCGTCGCCCCCACGTCCGAGGACATCCGACGTCCTTACGGGACATCCGTATCCGAGTTGAAACGCCACAATGGCGGACGTCCCGGTCGCCCGTCGCGGATGTCCGACCGGACGTCCGCCATTGGAGATGCTCTTTAATATTTTCTATAATAAGTAATAATGAGATTATGGAGTATACTATTTGAGCTTTATTTTGAGCTCTTTAATATTTTCTATAATAAGTAATAATAGTAGTATATAATTATATACTACTAATCGATATCCTTTTTAACTAAATAGGAATTTAATTTGTATCAATTATATAGTACTTGATATCAAGGATGTTAACTTATACATAGTATTTTTAATTTGAATAATGAGATTATGTAAATACTAATTAGCCGTCGACACAAGCATAGTATATAGTCACAAATATATTTCATCAATAAATAGAAAAAAGAGGATTGTAAAAAAGATATTTAATTAATGAAAATATGGTTATGACTTCTTTAGTACCATAAGTATTATATCGTCATAAATTAATAAATTTGTCAAATTTTAAATCATCAAAGATCTTGTACTATATATTAAATCATCAATGATTTTATATATATGGATATTATATTTTAAATTTTAAAAAAAAATTATCAAAATAATTAAGATTTATTAACTCTACAAAGTTATGGAGTAATAATAATTTTTAGAATGAGATTTAAAGAATGTTGATATTTAAACAATTATTCTAATAAATTGCTATACTTTTTATAAATCTTCAAGTAAGTAAAACTTAATTGATTATAAGTAAATAAAGAATAATATATTAAAATTATAAATTTAAAAAAAAACTTGAATACCAAACCTTAAATTTCAAAAGTTATTGGTTTATTATAGTAAGATTTGGATATTCACTAGGATGTATTTATGGAGTTAATTCCAAATAATTCTAGAAGTTAATTATAATAAGTTCTATATTACTAATTATATTCAGTTACAGTAACAAGCCCCATATTACTAATTTTAATATATATTCAATTACAGATGTTATATTGTTAATTATATTCAAATACTGCCCGCAGAGGCAATGCAGTTGGCAACGAGGGGCAGATCTTGCTACAATGAGCCAAGGTTCGAATCACACTGTTGTCGTATAGTTGTTTCCATCTCTCAGGCACAGGTGTGAGACATTGGGAGATAGGCTTTTGGCAGTCAGTGAGTTAAGGCCTCCCCCTTAACGTGGTACTGCGTACCCTGATTTAACCCACTCACATGATGTCGGGCCGGAGTGTGGGGCCGTCAAGGCGATGGAATTGCCTTTATGCTACAATTATATTCAAATACCAAATCTAGAATTTGAGAAGTATAGTAAGATTTGAATGTTTATTTGGGTGTATGTATGGAGTTAATTTTCAACTAATTCTATAATTTAATTATAGTATGGTCTATACCACTAATTACATTCAATTAAAAAGTATGTATATCTAAAAATAATCAAAGACAATAAGTTGAAAGTTATTTGAATTTTTAAATTATCAAAAATAATTTATACCATAATCCTATATAGGATTGCTCCATGATTAATTTTATGATTTGTGATTAGAATTGAAGGGGTTATTTTGTTTAAATGCTTTTTTTTATATTTTGTTAATTCTCAAGAATTAAATAATCTTCTGTGTATAGAAAATACAATTCCATTATAATAATACTAGCGAAATTAACAAATTTGGTCAAAAATAGAAATGTAAAAAAAACTTTTGTTTATTAAGATTAGCCCAGAAATATTTTTTTTAAATATTTTGGATTGAATATTAATGTACACATCAACACCACATAATAAAGAACAATAAATGTTGTTTGTTAATTTAAATATCAAAAGTAGCAAACCTACATAGAAAAAGATACGAAAAGAAAATGAAATTCAAAATAGAAAAAATAATAGATCTGAGCGAATTCAACATAAATCTCTAAACATTCAGGTAGCTAGCTACACATCCTACCTTTGAACTACGACAGATCTTGATGAGAACTACTGCGGATCTTGAGTAGGATTGGAGTTAGATTAGAGATGATGCAGGTAATTGGAGACATTGATTTGTTGATAATAACGAGGTTTGTTCTATTTTGCTTGCTGAGATTTTGTGTATTTTTCATGGATTGGAGTTGGCTAGAAGATTGGAGGTGCAAGTTTTGGAAGTAGAGAGTGATAGTTATGTAGTTGTAGCCATGATTTTGGGACACTTTGAAAGCTCTACTAATTATCGAGCCATAGTATTCAGAATCCGTAAAATGCTTCAAGATTTTAACTCGGTCATGTTGCGACATGTGCATAGGGAAAGAAACTTTGTTGCTGATTAGTTATCACATTATGCTTATAGGGTACACAAGGTCATCCATGTGCTGGAGAATCCACCCACAGAGCTTAATATTTTGCTTCTACATGATAAATTAGGTGTTCCTTATATTCGTTAGTTTTTTTGGGAGGCTTTAGCTGCTTTTTCTACCAAAAACAATGTACTACTATTTAATTTGTGTTGAATTGGCAATCACCGTTAAAAAGATTACCTACTATATTTTTTTAATGTGTACATAATAACTTTATTTTATATTTTATTCTAATTTACAATTTGTTTTTATTATTTTAAAAAACGTAAGGCCCGTGCATAGCGCGGGAGTTAATACTAGTGCTTACAAAAAGGGAGAAAATAAAATAACAAGCTAGCTAGCAAATCTTGGACGAACTTGAATAATAAAAAGCATAAACTATGATATCCATTTTTTTCCCTTTAGGCAACTTGGCAAGTTGAATTTGACAACGGGTATTTAAACACATAAATTTTATTTTATTTCTATAAAGTTGTGTAGAATGTTGAAGTGGTCACCATTTCAATCCAAAATAACAAGCTAGCTAGCAAATCTTGGACGAACTTGAATAATAAAAAGCATAAACTATGATATCCATTATTTTTCCTTTAGGCAACTTGGCAAGTTGAATTTGACAACGGGTAATTAAACACATAAAATTTATTTTATTTCTATAAAGTTGTGTAGAATGTTGAAGTGGTCACCATTTCAATCCTTGTTTCAGTCTATATTGGAAATCCTACGATATCACTATATATATGCGTGTAAGTTTGTAATGATATCATAGACATGATTAAATACAAACTCTAAATATGGTACAAACTTCAAACTATAATCTGGACTATTAGACAATGTCAAATTATTATAATAATACTAGCGAAATTAACAAATTTGGTCAAAAATAGAAATGTAAAAAAACTTATGTTTATTAAGATTAGCCCAGAAATATTTTGGATTGAATATTAATGTACACATCAACACCACATAATAAAGAAAAATAAATGTTGTTTGTCAATTTAAATATCAAAAGTAGCACACCTACATAGAAAAAGATACGAAAAGAAAATGAAATTCAAAATAGGAAAAATAATAGATCTAAGCGAATTCAACATAAATCTCTAAATATGCATGTAGCTAGCTACACATCCTACCTTTGAACTACGACAGATCTTGATGAGAACTACTGCGGATCTTGAGGTGGATTGGAGTTAGATTAGAGATGATTCAGGTAATTGGAGACATTGATTTGTTGATAATAACGAGGTTTGTTCTATTTTGCTTGCTGAGATTTTGTGTATTTTTCATGGATTGGGGTTGGCTAGAAGATTGGAGGTGCAAGTTTTGGAAGTAGAGAGTGATAGGTATGTAGTTGTAGCCATGATTTTGGGACACTTTGAAAGCTCTACTAATTATCGAGCCATAGTATTCAGAATCCGTAAAATGCTTCAAGATTTTAACTCGGTCATGTTGCGACATGTGCATAGGGAAAGAAACTTTGTTGCTGATTAGTTATCACATTATGCTTATAGGGTACACAAGGTCATCCATGTGCTGGAGAATCCACCCACAGAGCTTAATATTTTGCTTCTACATGATAAATTAGGTGTTCCTTATATTCGTTAGTTTTTTTTGGGAGGCTTTAGCTACTTTTTCTACCAAAACAATGTACTACTATTTAATTTGTGTTGAATAGGCAATCACCGTTAAAAAGATTACCTACTATATTTTTTTAATGTGTACATAATAATTTTATTTTATATTTTATTCTAATTTACAATTTGTTTTCATTATTTTAAAAAACGTAAGGCCCGTGCATAGCACGGGGGTTAATACTAGTTAAAGTAAATATGAAGATGTTTTGATTTTTAATCTTCGATGGGATAAAAGGAATGCGCAATACCAAAATAAAACTTACATTTCATTAAATTTCTATCACTTTATACTTGCATTTCTAAAAATTTATATCATGTCAAGATGTGAAGGTATGATGAAATATAATGAGAGAGTGTGATTTTTTTGTGGCAGCTTTTTTAAGATTTCATATTTATGAATTGATAAAATATGAAGAATCATATGGATTTTTATTCTTAAAGCATGAAAAAGATAAAACGAATAGTCAAATTTATTTTACTAGTAAACATGAAAGCAAAACACAGAAACGCAAATTAATATATCAATTGCCATTGTTGCGGAGCAAATATTGAGCAGAGAGTTGCATGATGGCAGTGAGTGGTTGAATGGAAACGAGCGCAACATTCGCTGCGGCCTCTTCCTTAAGCTCGTATTCGATCGTAGATCGAGTTATACACTGCTTCTCGTTTCCCTCCACCTCTATCACTTCGAATCTCACCCGATACAGTGTGAACCCTAGATCCAGATATCCCCCTTCCACTACCTCCGTCTCCTTCACACGCTTCTCGTGATCCACCACCGTGAATTTCTCCTTGTACGACTTCAATCCCCCTTCAATACCTGCTCAATAATTAATCAATCTAATTTTAATTAGCGGGATTGAATTGAATTGAATTGAATGTGGATGGTACCTGGAGGGAAAACGAGCTCGAGAATGGTGCCAGCGCCGCCGTCGCCTTGGACGACGTCGATGCGGCTGATGAAGCCGGGGAGGGCTTCTTCCACCACTTTGGCGAGCTGGAGAGTGCTGTAGAGCTTCCACGCATCGGCTGCTGGTACGTCAACCGTCTTCTCATCGGAGATTGTTCCGTACATCGGAGATACAAAGAGGAGTTGGTGAGATTGAGAGGGTTATAATTTTAAAATAAGGAGCAAGCAACGGCTTTTATAGGAGTAAAATAATAGTGGCAGTCGAATAAAAGGACAAATGAAGCAGGCAGCGGAGCGGATGCACATGCACCGCTGAAGATCCTTTCCCTCCCAATATATTTTTTTATCGTTTTATTCAATTATTATCGAATTCAAAATCTAACACTTATCGATGTGGTCTTTCACGAACTCCAATTACTCCTAATTTAATTTTACTATATACATTGTAGTAATTCAGATTCACATCCCATTCAAATACAACGAATATCACTCACGTTATTTGAGATTCATATAGTACTAGTCACTGTCCTTTAAAATATGTCAAAACATAACTACAAATGACTAAATGCGAATATTAATGTTAAATGTAAATTTATTGTAAGTAATCTAATAACAGTCGTCGGATGTTAAATTGCACCGCTAATCCTTGAAATAAATGTGTAAAGAAAAACTTAGTTGGTTTATCACTTTATAATATTTCTTAGGAGAGAAACTGACCTACCTTAAAAAATACTCGGTCCGTTGCCAAAAAAATTGTCAAACTTTTAAATAATACGGATTTTAATGTTCAGTTGATAAAATAAGAGATAGAGGAAGAAAATGTAGTTGGATAAATGTTAGTGGATTGTGGGATCCACATATTATTAATGATGTGTATGATTATTATTTATTGAAAAACTTTGCATATTTAGACTTTGTCGAATTTTGATGGACGGCTATAAATGTTAAAATTAATCTATTTTTTAGGAATGAAGATGATATTTTGAAGTATTATGAGTAAAGTAAGTGATATAGATCATGTGGTGAAAATGATAAATAAGTTGATATATCGAGAGTAATATGTTGTGGGGTAATTTTGTAGAAGTACCAATAACATGAATATAAAGTATTTTTAATAAAGTGCTACTCCGTAGTAATCTTTTCGAGCCTTTACATAATAACATCTCAGTTTCATGAGAAGTAAATGGTGAATTATGGAGTATGCCATTTAGTCAACGTTTAAAATTTCAAAAAGGTTACTTATTGCCTTTGAAAGTAAATTGTGAATTACTATATGTAATTTAGTCAAAGTTCTGAAAATTTTCATAATATCTTTGAAAGTATATTGTGAATAGTATGTCACTTAGTCAAAGTTTAAAATTTCAAAAAGTTCATAATGTCTTCGTTGTTATGAGTTGTGCATTTACATCGATTGAGTTATACGTCGATTGAGCGGTGAGCCATACATTTCCTATGTACCGTCTTTTCCTCATTTGAATAATTACGTATTCAAAATTGTTATTGATAAAAGAGACACAAATATATATTTAGAGCATGAATTTTTTTTCTCGGTTGAATTTAGTGAAACATGGATGAAATTACTCAGTGAAAATGTATAGGTGAAATGATTCGAATGTTTGGTGTTAGTTTGAGACTTTTAAGGAATAAAACGTTTGAAGGAAAACATTAGAACAAAAGAACCCCGTTGCAATTATTTCCTTGAGTGAACGATTTTACTTCTAATCTTTCTTCTTTAAATAAATCATTTGATGTATGATTTGTAAAAAATTCTAACTGAAAACCATTTTTCATTCTCCTATTGAAAAAAAAGCGATTTCCATTGCCTTAGCGGCCTCTACACTCCGGTCCGACATTATGTGAGGTGATTCAATCAGGATACGCAGTAGCCCGTTAAGGGGAATGCCTAACCCACTGGCTGTCAGAAGCCCATCTCCCAAGGCCTCATACTTGTGCCTGAGAGATAGAAGCAACTATATGACAGTAGTGAGATTCAAACCTAGACTCATTGCAGCAAGATTTGCCCTCCTATTGTCCATAAGTGTTAAATGCCATAAAATTATTACACTTATCACGTACTCCGTATTTAGTTTAATACTCCCTCCGTCCCACTTTAGGAGTCCCGATCACTTTTGCACACCAGTTTTGTAAAAAATATAATAAATAGTTAAAGTTGAGAAATAGTAAAGTAAAAGAGATAATAATGTAGACAAGACTCTTCTCTACCTTAATCTCTCTCTTATTTTATCATTTCTCTACTTTAACTATTTATTATGATTTTTACAAAATGGGTGTGTAAAAGCGATCTAGACTCCTAAAATGGGACGGATGGAGTAATAAAATAGAATATGAGATTGGAAATTTTTTTGAAAGTAATTGGGCCAATGGATCCAATTGGGCCACTATGATAAATCGTGCCGGGCTAAACTTAAATTTGTCAGACCCAAGCCCGTCGAAAAGTTTTCCTCAATATACATTTTTTTGTGCATTATACTTTAACCAAAAGTACTACTATAAATTTAATTAAAACACATAAAACTAAAATTAAGAAAAAAAGTAAAATAGAACATGTGAAAACAAATATGGTAAATTAAGAAAATGTTGTTTTATTGATAATTCATTTATCCATAAGCAGTGGCGAAGCCACGTTGGGGCCAGGGGGTCCGTGGTCCCCCCATCAATTTTCCTATTAACTATTACTCCCTCCGTCCCCTAATAGGAGTCGCTCTTTGATTGGGCACGAGTTTTAAGAAATGTAGAGAAAAGTTAGTTGAAAAAGTTAGTGGAACGTGGGACCCGCATTTTTATATTGGTTTTATAATAAAATTTGAGTGGAGTGAGTTGGTGGAATGTGGGGCCTACTGCCATTTATGGTAAAAATGAAGAGTGACTCTTAATGGGGGACGGCCCAAAATAGAAATTAGCGACTCTTATTCGGGGACGGAGGGAGTATAATATATGTAAACGAGAATATATATGTGTATCCGGTAGTCTAGTTGGTTGGAGTCATGGTTTCTTATCCAATATGTGTCAAGTTCGCTTCTGATTGATAGCATTTTTTTAATTTTTATTCTCTGCAACTCTTCTTTTCACTCATTTTTATTCTATGCAACTCTTTCTTTCCTTCTTTATGTCTTTCTATTTATGCAACTTTGTCATTCTTCTTGCTATTTATTAAGCATAATGTGAATATTTTTGTTTCTTTTTACTTTTTATTTTTTTCTGGAATATAACTTCTATTGCTTTCTTCCATCATTATACTCATAATAAACAAATAAAAAAAATAATTATTGTATTCTAATATTTGTTAGTATAATTTATATTTCCGTTGATGTTTTCTATGGTGACATTTAAACATCATAAAAAATTCGTTTCCATCCAATATACAGTATTGAAAATATTAATTATTTCGAACCTCCGTTGTCATGAACATCGAAAAATCTTATAAATATTAGCGATAATTTGGACCTCGATTTTAAAATTTCTGGCTTCGCCACTATCCATAAGTACTAGTAGTATTACATGGAGTACTACTTATTAAAGATTTTACGTACGTGCATTATTAGATATAAGTGAATGAGTAACTTGAATTTATTTTATATGGTTATTAATTGGATTATATGAAAATTATGATTACAGTGTTGAATAGTTATCAAATAAACCGGAATAATAGTTAGTGGAGTATTACTGTATTAGTAAGACCAGGAGATGTTAATCGATATATTCAAACTGCGTGTTAATTAGGTTGGAGCTGGAATTTTTCAAATAAAAAATTTCCAATTTTAACCTTCTGAATTCAACAATCAACTTATTATTAGCATACAGATTCAGAGTTGAATGAGCAATGTTGATAAATGGAGTACAAAAAAAGTCAATATAATTGACTCTATGACTATAAAATGTTAAGGGAAAAGCTAGGTAACCATATTATGTACAACCATAAAATGGTTCAATTAGAAAAAAAACCGGTTCACTTATAATTCTGGTTCAATAAAAACTAAATTTACCATTATATCCTTTATTACGTTTTCCACCAAATTTTTGACCTCCCCAAAACTGGCGCTGCTTTTCCCTCTCTCCCATTCCATTCCACCCCAAAAATGACGCATGATTTCCCTCCCATTTCATTTATCTCTTTCATTTATTTCCTATATTATAGGATTTAGTTTGTAGTTCTATTATTCATTTATAAATAAATAAAATCTAAAAAGATTTGCTCTCTTTCTGTGTTATGCGTGCGTTCTATAGGCATTGCCCATTGTATAAATTTTAAGATTTATTTTTTTTGCTTTCTATGCTACATATTATAAGATTTAATTTTGTTTGAAATATTAATCCTTTATAATCTAGCTTCGACTTTTCTGTTATGCGTTGCTTTCTGCTTTCTGCACACCATACTAAATTTATTCTTTATTTTCTGTTTTGGATAGATTCAATGTAATAAGTACAAGAAGTTGAGATTTATTTGATACGTGCACAACACTGTTTGAAGAAATGCCCAACTGAATTTGTACTTGATTTTTTTCCTATAAAATAGTAATACAGTACTTTATTGTATTGGTGCTAAACTTCTGGTGTTGAAGAAAATATGAATAGCTTAACTGAAACAATAAATACTAGACTGAAAAAAAATGAAATTAACTTGATAGCTGCAAAAGAACATGCGATAACAAAATTTATGAACACTCTACCAAAGAAATAAAAACCAAATTATCAACTAGCTTTAACACAGCAGCAATCCAAATTGTTCACAAATCACAACCAGATGAACTACAGACATATGAAGAAAAAACTTAAAAGCATGATACAAACTCAATGTTCACTTCGAGCAACAAATCGTTTTAACAAGCACATAATCAACTAGCTTTAAAACAACAGCAATCCAAAATGTTCACTAATCACATCCGGATGTACTACATACACCTGAAAAAAAAAGCTTAAAAGCAGGACACAAACTCAATGTTCAAAATTCCAAACTAGAATCACTTCGAGCAGCAAATCATTTTACATTATGCCACTTTCAGAAGGGCCATGACCTCCACTTCGACCACGACCGTGACCGCGACCTCGACCTTTCCTATTTTCAGCTGGATTTTTATATCGAGCAGTTCTTGGCCTTCCTTTTCGAGTGACAACAATCGGATCTAAAATAGGAATATCACCTCCATCAATTTCTATTGCTTGAGAATTACTTGGCCTTGTAAGAGTAGTTGCGCTGGCAGGATTCCAGCTCTTAAGGTCTCCATAAATTTCTTTGAGCATATCTTTGACAAAATTGATTTTCTCCACTGAATCAATTAGTGATTCAGATCTCATGTTACATAATAAATATATCAATTAGTGATTTATATCATCCAACCTTTTGATCTATTCAATAAATCTTAATAAACATTACTGTTAGACTAGATACTTTTTTTAATATGCTTGTTATCTAATAATCTGAAATTCAATCAGTGATATTCTCATCCAACCTCTTTTGATTCATAAGAGAAATTCTAATCACGATAGTATTTGATTAAATGATTTTTCGAATGTGCAAATCAGTAATTTATTCTCATCCAACCTATTCATTCACACTAATAATGAACGTAGGGATGGATCGTCTTCTGAGACAAACATCGCATATATATATTTTGATTTTAATTACATAAAAAGTAGAGATCGTCTTCTGAGACAAACATCAATAATGGTAAAAACACACATCCATATGAACGCATGAAGTATAAAGATGAAAAATTATATTGAAAGTTGTGTTGTTTCCAACAATATTAAATTCTTGAAGATTTCAAAGCAAACTCAGTTAGGGTTTAGGGTTTCAAACTCAGATTTCAAACGTCCATATTTTCACTATAAAATGGTGAGTCGTATTCTCTTCCCTCCAAACTAGGGGTGAGCAAAAAAACCGGAAACCGAATATCCGAACCAAACCGAAATTTTGAAATTCGGTTCAGTTATTTCGGTTTTTCGGTTCGGTTCGGTTTTGAAAATACCAAAATTTCAGTTTTTCGGTTCGGTTCGGTTCGGGTGAAGAAAAAAACCGAAAAACCGAATAACCGAATTATATATATATTCTATTAATTTAATATATTATATTATATATAATATATAGTATATTCTTTTAATAAATTCTACTATATTATATATATTATAT
Organism: Salvia splendens; assembly: GCF_004379255.2. Classification (NCBI taxonomy): domain Eukaryota; kingdom Viridiplantae; phylum Streptophyta; class Magnoliopsida; order Lamiales; family Lamiaceae; genus Salvia; species Salvia splendens. The sequence goes on along the minus strand of NC_056035.1, from coordinate 8,784,597 downwards.
GTATTATTATTTTTATATTATATATAAATATTCTATTACTCCCTCCGTCCCTGAAAATTTGTCACTTATTTCCTTTTTCGTCCGTCCCTAAAAATTTGTCACCTTTCACTTTTACCATTTTTGGTAGTGGACCCTACATTCCACTAACTCATTCACACTCACATTTTATTATAAAACTAATATATAAAAGTAGGACCTACATGCCACCAACTTTTTCAACCCACTTTCTATTACATTTATTAAAACCCGTGCCAGGTCAAATGGTGACGAATTTTGGGGGACGGAGGGAGTAGTATATATAAAATAAAATAAATTACACACATATATATATATATTAATATTATATTTATTTTTTCGGGTTTTTTGGTTTTTCGGTTTTGTTCGGGTTTTTTGGTTTTTTAAGTTCGGTTTTCGGTTTTTCGGTTTCGGTTTTTCGGTTTTTCGGGTTCGGTTCGGTTTGGATTTTGACCTAAATTCGGTTTTTCGGTTTTGGTTTGGTTTTGACAAAAACCGAACCGAAACCCGAATGCACACCCCTACTCCAAACATTCTTCATTATTCATCTTTAACAATGGTTGATCATAAAAGCTCCAAACATACTCCATTCAAGAAGAGTACTCCTACTAAAAGCCCCAAACCCAATACCCCAAACAGAAACATCACTCCTAAAAGAGAGCCTGGTACAACCTACGCAACTCCAACAAAGAAGACGAAGTTGAGCCTTCATGAATCATCGCCCTCCACAAATTTGGAAGCTATGTGCAGGAACTTCAAAGAAGCCGAAACAAAATTGAAAAATGAAGTGAACGAGTTATTCCGCCGGCTGTCATCGGCTGGTAACGTCGAACCAATTGAAGGCTTCCTATTGCACAACCCCCCTTTGGTAAAGTTGTATGATATACTCATGGAAATGAAGCTGGATACTACATACAAGGATCAAGAAGGAACTTCCAGCCCCATCCCTGTGGTGCTAATTCCAGATAGCTCGAGCGATGTTTAATTTGCTTTACTATGTTCTAAGTATTTTGTTTGTTTTGTTCCCTGTCGGACTTATTTCTTTCTATGCAATGTGGTTTCAATATCATCGTCTTAATTAGTAGTACTATTTGTTCTATGTTATGTAATCGGTTATCTTCATTATGTATCTTCATTTTTAAGCCTATATATGTTTGATTTACCTATCATTCCTCAACTCCAATAAATCAAAGATAATAGTTTAAAATCTTGGCAGGTGTTGAGTTAACCCTAACAACTAGTTGAAACTTTAATTGAAGTTAATCATGTAACTTTAAATTACCGACAAACATTTAACATCTAAAATTTAAGAGATCTTTTCACAAAGTTTCAAGTGATGCACGCTTATAAGTTTGATTAATTGTCAAATGAACAATAGGCATATGCTATACCAATTTATATTTGAATAGATAGATGTGATCATAAGCAAGAATAAAATCGGTTAACATATGAATATTTTCTCCAACTGCTAGTAGAAGGAATGTTATGGAATGAGTCAATGAGTTATGGAAATTGTAATTAGAATATGAATATTTTCACCAAATAAACCCACATCTGTTATTTCATATTTTTGGAATGGAATGAGTTACTATGTAAATAGTTATTAGTATATGAACATTTTCTCCAAAATAATAGGTATCTAATATCATATTTTTGTGCTGGAATGAGTTATGGAAATTATTAGTAGGAGTATATGAATATTTTATTCCAAAATAATCGGCATCTAATATCATATTTTTGTGCTGGAATGAGTTATGGAAATTTTATATATGAATATTTTTCCCAAAAAATTCGGCTAATCTTTATGGAAATTCTCTAGTATATGACAATTTTCCAAATGGTAATACGGTTGTTATATATGAATATTTCAGGATGAGTATTGTAAGTAAAGATTTTGTCATATCGGTTGTTGCTACAATATTATATTAAAGATGGCTGCTACAATATATATTGAAAACTTGTGTATTGATTTTTTATTTTTTTTGGGAACTATAAAATGTAGTAGTAGTAATTAATGCATTTAATTTGAATTCAAATTTGAAAATGAAAAGGATGAGTGATGCAGAATCAAAATGGAACGAAAATGAGGCTGAGGGTAATAAAGTCTTTTGAAATTGTCCACTGACTATAATTGATACTCCTGTGTGGTTGTCCACGTTATGGTTGTTTAGCATCACCCAAATGTTAATTAGTTCATAGATAACAATCCATAACATACTATAATAACATCAAATTATAGTAGCCGTCCCATCCCTAAAAATCATTGTAAAGCTTGACGTGTTATCGTTATGTGTTGTTATTTGGTATTCGATCGGTTTCATTTGTCCTTTTTGATGCATACAAATCATGCCAAATTTATTTAATAACTATAAGACTGAAACTGCAGGCTAATTTTTTTAAGGCAAATTAGGTGAACGTAGCGTAGCTATAGTACAAATAACGGCACCTAATTCTGTCGCAAGATAACATGATCTTCCGAATTTAAAATTCGATTCATGTGGTATCCAGAGAAACCAAAATTTCTCACATTTTTTCTCTCAATTTATAAAAGTATTACTCTCCCATCACCTAAAAATAGCTCATTTTTCCATTTTAATTGTCCACCAAAATCAACTTTATAATTATCCTAGTTACAATTTATATAACTATGTTTCAATCATTTTTCACTTTTATATTTTACTATTAATTACACATTAAAATTCGTATCATTATAATTATTACTATCTCCGTCCCACATTAAGTGTCACATTTAGTGTGGACGCGGATTTTAAGAAATGTGAAGAAAAGTGAATTGAATAAATTAGTGGATTATGGATCCCACTTATATATATTAGTTTTATAATAAAATATGAGTAGAATTGGTTGGTGGAATGTGGTGTAGTGGAGTCATTTCTTCTCACCTACTTTTCCCCCTCTTTTACTTTCTTCTCTCTATTTTTTCTTCTCCATACTTTATTAACATTACACACATTTTTATTAATCTCCGTATCGAAAAGAAATACCTTCATTGTTCTTGTTATAGAACGGAGGAAGTAGTAGTATCAATCTATTCTTACTTATAACCACTGGACTTGGCCGATGAGATTGAGAACAGTTGCTTAGCGCGATAAATTTTTTATTAGATAGTAGTACTTTAATTTGGAGGCTATGAATAGATTTATAATTATTTCTTATTATTTTTCAGTTAAGAGGATGTAGTGAGTAAATCGGAGGCTATGGCAATTGAAAACAATACTGGTATGATACTGGAATATCTTGTCCATGGCTTAGATTGTTAAATTGAAAAATAACAAGGATTATAATCTGCAGTAAATAATTGGAATATGAAATAGTAGTGCTCCATATATGGGGAAGACTTGCATATTATCTTCTCCCTTTAAACAAAAAAAATGCCCCGGTAGAATTATGTACATGGTAACAAGTTGCATAAAGGAAATAAATTTCTTCTGTACCAGCTGGTAAACAAAGCAGTGAACCCCGACAAAGCAGCAAGGGAGAGTAGATTAATCTTGGCCTTTGAATTGAATATATGTTTTTGAGACTCGGATTATGACACAAAGACAACCACTACAATGAGCAGAATGATTCCCACAATGACCAGCATCAAACAAGTCTGCAAGAAAGAACATAGTATCACATTGATGATCTATCAGGTCTTTGCCTTGATGGAGATGGATGCATATTTATCTTCCGATTAAACGAGTTGCAAATAAGCAGAGGGAGTTCACGAAGAATATTACCATAGATGATGTAGATCTTTGAGTTTTGGATGCTTTAGCAAGTTGGTTAGCACCTTCGCCGGTTGCAGCATGGGAACTTTCAATATTTGAGCTTATATCGCCTGGCAGAAGGATATCAGACTGTTACCGCATCGGCTAAATAACATGATTATTTTGTTGATAGACTGTACAAACTAGGAAGAAATGCTGGAAGACAACATTGACCAACCTATCAAAGCTCCTTGTGCACTAACCAACTGAGCCAGATCCCTGAAAATTTCATTGACCTCACCAATTTCCTTCTGAATTTCTCTGATGCCTTGCTCCCTTTCGTCAATAATGGCTTCATTAAGAACTATCTCATTTTCCATATGCATGACCTGTCTGTAAGATAATCATATTATTCACAGCATACACCTCCAGGGTATTTTACCTTTTTTGCTTTCTTTTATTTGAAAATGAAATGGCAGCTGAGAATATAGGATTTAACCAGAGATGGATTCTTACCTATTGGATTCTCTGACCAGAGATGCCTGCATGGGATTCAAAGAACTTATCTCCAGCTCACTGGCTCTGTTGCTGCAACAATGTTGCAAACGCAGAAAGAAAATTCAGTTAAAATTGTCTAACAGGATAGTTAATTTAGGAGATCTCCAGCCTCTGTAATAAAACATCAGGAGATATCATCATAAAAATGTCTTTGAAGTAGTTCTCTTATTTGCCTTCAATTCAAAAGAGAATGCACAATCACATTTTGCAATAAAATTACCTCGTCTGACGAGTATTATTAGCAATGGGGTGAGGAAAAGCCTTTTCCTTCTCTGCAGCAAGAAGCTGAGCCCTTTCAAAGTCTTTCAGAACAGATTCATAATCTTTTGTAAGCTTAGCATCAGAAATTTTCTTGCTGTCCTGGAACACAAACAGATATTGCCTTGGTAAATAACATATGGGTTGGTGTGACTGTAGGTAATATCCACGCCTATGTTTTTCAAAGATTAAGCATTTCAGGTGATGCACCCGTGCTTCAGTAAACACATGTGTCCCTATGGGTGTCACTTCATATGAGTCACGGAAAAACTACTACGAGATTATTCATCTCTCATATAGCTCACAATTCAGTTCGACATATACACCACAGAACCAGAAACAATCCACTTTTTTTACAGTCATTTTTAGTTATAGAAATTTAATTGTGTTTTTGGCTCTTGCCCTGTTGAAGAGATGAGGTTATTTGTAATTAAGTTTGCATATCTTTACTTATTTAGATAGACTGTGTATGGTAGGTTGGTCCTTTCCTATAGGTTCAGATTGTGACCTAACAACACACGAAACTTTTTACTTGTATCATAACACAGAACGACCTTTCTCCAATACATGTCATTCTTTTATTTTCTTGTAGGTGCACATCTGAGATGCTTAATGTCCCCGCTAAAACAATAGGATCGTATGCCTTCCGAATGAAGCTAGAGAGGAAGACAAGAAAAAACGAAATGGATCAATACTAACTCTCCCTAAGATCTTTGCAGCAATGTTTCTTCTAAGAAATGTTAGTGGATTTGATGCAGGCAGTTAAAGCACCCGGAAACTAGGTTACTTAGTACTACTACAAGTACATACTCCTCACAAGAACAACTTGGATGTACACAACGGCAAACTCCTAATAAATGGTTGCTAGCAGAATCCAGATATCAAAGTCAATTGAGATCAACTTACATTGACTTCGTTATACTTGTAGGTTTGTCTGACACGATCAAGCTCTGCTGAAGTCTCCTTCACCAACTCCCTAATCTGTAACCTAGTTTTACGGCTGCGAACAACAACATAATCACCCGTGTGTTAGAAGCTAAAGACAAAAAAATTGCTAGCGAAAGACCTAATTACAGCTTCAAAATCAAACCAAAAAGGAATTTAGAACATAGGAGCACAATTTCATGTTTTTACCCATTGAAATTCCAATCGAACACATAAAATTAGTAATTGATCTTCACGATTGTTGCCCAGCGTCATCAATCCAACAGATAATTACCAAAAAGAAACACAGAAGTCGACGGTGCAGAACTCACAGATTATGACGGAGGTCGACGGTGTCTCTCGGAGCTCCGATGCAATTGACGAGGCGTTTATATCCCGCGACGGCGGTGTTGATCCTGAAGACGCCAGCGGCGAGGGCTCGAGACGGCCGTGCTCAATGTGCCTTGCCCCAGCAAGAGGAATCAAGGCCCGGCCCGATTCGAGGTCCTCAAAACTCATATTCGGTCAAAATTCCCAAGTCAACTAGCACAATTTGTTACTTGTTAGCTACTAATTGAGAAGATGATGCAGAAGTTCTTTTGTCAAAAGGTAGAATTGATCAAAGAATTAAGAAAAGAATTGAATGAAAATTGGCGGAGAAAATGATGAACGAGTGTGGCGGTGTGACGTGTACGGAGTTATCAAAGGGCGTTGTTGCGTTGGATTGTTGCCGCCGCCACCAATTGTTTGTGTTTAAGAGCATCTCCAATGCCCGGATGTCCCACTCGGACATCCACTAGGACTTCCCAAAAACACCTTCTGCCACGTCACTAGGACTTCTCATTCCACTGCCACGCCACTAGGACTTCTCCTGCACAAGCCGCCCTTCCCACAATAAAAAAAATCACAAATTCACAAATAAAACAATTTACGTTTAAGGAAATAAAATTTTAACACGAATACGAACGGGAAAAATTAACAACTTTATTAAAAAAACATACATGTTTCGAAAAAAAATTACATAGTAATAAAACAAAAAAAATTAACAACTCCATTAAGTAGAAATGAAATTTGTAGTAAAAGAAGAGAGAAACTTGTTAATACAAGTGATGCGAATGAAATGAAGTTCAATGAGTCGTATATATAGAGTTTAAAAAAAAATTTAAATACCGGACGTCCGACCCACGCCACAATGGCGAACGTCCACCCGCCCGTCGCCCGCACGTCCGAGGACATCCGCCGTCCTTACGGGACGTCCGTATCTGACTTGCCCCGCCACAATGGCGGACGTCCCGGTCGCCCGTCGCGGATGTCTGACCGGACGTCCGCCATTGGAGATGCTCTAAGAAACGTGCAAGCGGGGGATGAAATATGAGTATTTGGAGTAGAAGACCGTTTTAGAGCACCCGCCACGCGTTCCGCGGGTGTCTCTTATCTCGTCCCTCCGAGACGAGACGGACGCGAGACGCGTTGCAGCATCCCGTCTCGTCCCTATCTCGCCGAGACGCCCGTCTCACCTAGACGGCTGGCGCGCCAGCTCGCCATGCGCCCGCGTGACGTGGCGCGCGCTGGCGCCACGCGTGACGCCCACTCACAGGCCCGCGAGTGGGCTTCGTCACGCTGACGCAATAAATCATTTTTTTAAAATTCAAATTTAATAAAAAAAATTAAAAATTAAAAAACGGTAATATGACCGTTCGACGGTCATTTAAAAAAAATATTTTTTTCTTTTTTTATTCTATAAATACTCCTCTTTCTCACACCCAAACACACATCTATTCTTCTCAAATCATCTCTCTTTCATCTCCAATTTTCATCTCAAATCATCTATTTTATTCTTCTCCCAAATTTAATCCATTCATGGATCCATTTGAGCAAATGCGTCGAATAATGGAAGAATCGTTTGAAGAAGATCGACGTAGGGAGGCGGAGGAAGCCGCGCCGCCCCAACGACGATCCCGGACTTACATCCATCGTAACCGGGAGGAAGCCGCCGCAAGGTTAGTACGCGACTACTTCTGTGATAACCGGTATGGGGAGAGACCTATTTCCGTCGCCGTTTTCGCATGCGGAAACCGCTATTTCTGCACATCGCAAATACATTGGCAGCCCCGGAAGAGTTCTTCCAAGAAGGGTTCGACGCCGTTGGCCGTCCCAGCCACACGACGCTGCAGAAATGTACTGCAGCAATCCGTCAGCTTGCTACGGGACAAACGACGGATTTGTTCGACGAATACCTCCACATTGGAGAAAGCACTTGGAGAATGTGCTTGATGAACTTCTGCAAAGGCGTCCGGGCAGCCTTCACAGACGAATTTCTCCGGAAGCTAAGCACGGCAGATTGTCAGTTTCTGTTCCACCTTCACGAAGAAGTGCATGGATTCCCCGGGATGCTTGGCAGTGTCGCTTGCATGCATTGGCAATGGAAGAATTGCCATGTGGCGTGGATGGGGTCATACACGAGCGGCCACAAAGGCACTCACCCCACCGTTATACTCAAGGCCGTTGCCGATGTCAACGTGCTCAACCAATCCGACCTCTTCGCCGAAGTTTTGGATGGTAAAGCGTCGGTCATCAACTTCATCGCTAACAACCGGCGGTATAAAATGAGGTACTATCTTGCCGACGGCATCTACCCGAAGTGGCCAACCTTCGTGAAGACGTTCAACAGGCCGGTGAGCGAAAACTGGCTCTTTATGGGCAGAAGCAAGAGGCTGCTCGCAAGGATGTGGAGAGGGCGTTCTCCAAACGCTCTTCAACATTATTAAAGCCCCGGCTCGTACGTGGTTTATGGAGAATATGGTTGACATCATGTATACGTGCACAATCTTGCACAACATGATTGTCGCCGACGAAGGACCTGAGGCGGGAAATTGGTTCGACCCTGAAACCCCGGGAAGCCGCCTCACAGTGGAGTGCATCCGTCTATGCAAGATCGGTTGTCTATTCGGGCAAGGACACGTGATTCTACCGCCCACGCTCAACTCCAAGATGATCTAATGGAGCACATTTGGGCAAACTTTGGCAACCAGTAGAGTGCGCGGAAGAAATTAAATTATGTATTTTTAATATTTTTTAGGATTTTAATTATGTGTTTTTTAAATTTTTTTAGAATTTGAAGTTGTAATTTTATTTTATTTTATTTAATGCAGTGTGTTTTTATTAATTGGATTTGTTGGAAATAAAAAAAAAGAAATTGAATGAATAGTTAATGGATGAGATGGTTAAGAGACGGATAAGAGATGGAGGGTTGCAGGTGTTGTCTCTTAGTTAAAGAGATGGAGTGAAAAGTACAGTGGGGCCCATGAATAGTTAAGAGATGAGACGGTTAAGAGACGGATAAGAGACAGCGTTGCGGATGGAGATCTGGTAAATTTAGTTCCAGATTTTTTAAATATTTATTGGTAAAAATTAATAATTATATTCATATCAACTAATTTTTGTATCAATGATTGGGTTTCAAATACAAAGTACTCCATATTGATGATTTTTCGATGATTACTTTTATTCGGATACATATCCAAAATTTATTTTTTATTTATAAAATAATTTCATACGAGATTTACTAGCAACTAGCATGAGTTGGTTTCTCCATCCGCAATTAGAAGATTAACTGGAGTTCGTCACATATTTTAAAAAATATAAAAAAAGTGGTGAGAAAAAATAGTAGAACATGGCCAGGACCTTGAAATGCACCATTTATTTCTTTTTCTTTCATATTAGTGGGTGTGTATTGCAAGGCACAACCCCTGCTATGCACAACAGAAGATCCCAGCAGTAATAGAATGCAAAACCTATTTTTATAATAGAACGTGAGAATAATAAATTAGTAGCTATCATTTATACTGCAAATGAATTAGAACTCTTAACGATGGATGGATTAAAATGGTAAACCATAGCTTCTAATAATAGTGGAGAGAAGAGTACTAGACTACTAGTAATAAACCTCCATCAACAAACTCAATAGAACCAGGTACCACTATTCATTAGAGCATCCGCAATGGGTAGACGATGGCACGCCTGATGGCGCGCATCGTCCGCGCCATCCATCGTCCGCACCCATTGCAGGTGCGTGCCATAGGCCGCGGACGATCGTCGCGGCCTATACTTCGGGCGCGGAGGATAGGGCGGACGATGCACATCGTCCGCGCCATTGCGGCCTACGCGGACGATGGGCGCGCCCGATGGCACACATTTTACTTAAAAAATGCGTTTGCCGGGATTCAAACCCGGGTCTATTGCTTGGAAGGCAATAATCCTAACCATTGGACTACAAGCACTAGTTGAGATATCTTGAAAACTAAATTGTTTTATACATTTATTAAGATGATAATGTGATAAAAAAATGATAATTTATGATTAAAAAGTAGAATTCGGTGAAACGAGAATTTGCTTCTTCGAGTTATTAAGATGATTATGTTGTGTGATTGAAATGAAGGTTTTTTATAAATGTATTAATTTTTATAAATGTATTAATTTTTATAAATATATTAATTTTTAATTCGTATTGTAGTGTATTAATTTTTATAAATGAAATGAAGTTTTTCTCAATTTTTTGTTATTTAAATATTCAAATAAAATAAAATGCATAGGGCGCGCCATAGGGCGGGCCTTAGGGCGCCCCACTGCAGGTGAAGGGGAAGGAGGATAAAACCGATGATGTGGCGCGCCATAGGGCGCACCTTAGGGTGCCCCATTGCTGATGCTCTTAATCCCGCCATCCTTATCAGCTGATATTATTCTCCTTTATTATGGCCACTACATCCGCAATTAATCATTCATCTATTCTAGTCATATACATCTTTAATTAATTCACATTATTCATTATTTCAATTTTATCACTAAATATATAAATCCTACAAATTCTAGAAAAATTATAAATTTCAACTCATAAAATATTAATAAAATTTACCATTCATACAATTAAAATTTGATTTTATAATAATAATAATAATAATAATAATAATAATATAAAAAAAGTCTAGTTCCTTCCCATTTACTCGCCCACCTATCTCCCACACCCACTTAACGGCTCAGTGCCTCGCTTGCAATGCCCAGTGGGCGCCTCAACGCGCCTTCACTTTCCCGTTACGAACACTATTATAAACTTATGGCAAATTAAAATGATAAATAACTCATTAATCTTAGAATGATAATTTATTTATCTTTTCTATCAAACTACCTCTTAATATACTTTCTCTCTCTTTATTTCATTTAAAATAAAACAATTATTTTACAAAATATTCTATTTCAAGTGACATATTTTTAAAAAAATGTTTTTATATTTCTTATAATTAAAGTATTTCATACATTTTGAGCTTCGTATTATTAGTCATTATTTTAATTTTTTGTTATTTTATAGTATTTCTCATTCCCAATTTCTAGTTCTACTTTGACTTGCTCATATTTTAAGAAATACTATGAAAGAAAGTATATAGAAAAAAAATAGTGAAACTAGATTTTACCTTTATATTAATTTTATAATAAAACGTGAATGTAATAATTTAGTGAAATGTGAGAATCATTTAACTAAAATGTAAAAAGCAAGTGATACTTAAATCGTGGATATCTCAAAATGGCAATGGAGATACTATTATTTCGTAGATAGAAGGTGTATTTTAGTAAATTCATTCATGTATAGTATACTTAGTACTCCATATTATCTGATTTGTGTTTTTTCATTAAAAATGTTAGCTACTCCCAACATAGTATAACATTTGCATGAATAGTGTTCATTTTACGGAAATTAATTAACATCTTTGGGAAAAAAATGTTATGTCATTTATGATTTGTTCTGAATTTTCGAATGCATAAACAGGTGCAACTTAAATATTTTTTTTTAAATTAATGGAGCACTAATATTTGCATAAAAATATGTAGTAATTTATTTGCAAATTAATTTTTTTATTTCAATTTTTTGATTAAATTTGTTTGTTAAGTTAATGTAGAAAAACACAATAAACTGGAGTGAAAAAAGCAATTGAAGAGTGATCACAGTCCTCCAGACCCTTCAATATCAAGGTACTGAATCAAAATTGTTTAAATTCTTTTTATCATTTCGAATTGTTCATCGTCGTTTTGATCGATCATTAATTCGTGTGAGCATTATTACGAAGTATTGACGTATCAGTGAAAATCGAGCATAATCGGTTACCTTCTTCTAGATCTCATAATTTGTTGTAATTTAGTAAATTTTGGTTTTAGTTTTGAAATGCCATTTTTTGTTGTTGTCTGATTTATCTTTGTTTCTCACTATACATACAAATGTACAAGCGATGTCTGTTATTGAGGGAAATATGAGGTTGGGAAAATTATAAGGTTTTTTATTGTGTGAATATTAAGAATGGGGATGAAATCTCTGCTGCATTATGCCACTCAACTGTTTAACAATGGATTCAACATGTGATTTTCCTATGTTTCCTCTTAAAAGATTTCAAAAGAGTTGAAGAATCTGAGGGTGTAGAGAACAGTTTCTGCCAAAATGGGTGACAATTTGAAGGACATAGTGAATCAGTTAGGCGAGCGGTTGAAGGTTGGGGGGTCTGAGGTGGGGCAAAAGCTCAGTGCTCGAATGAGCTCAATGAGTTTCAAAATGAAGGATTTTTTCCAAGGTCCTAGTCAGACAGACAGTCTGATCGAGGAAGCCACGGCTGAGACTCTGGATGAGCCTGACTGGGCCACTAATCTCGAACTCTGTGACATGATTAGCAGTGGCAGGTTGAACAGTGAGTTCATTAGGGGCATAAAGAAAAGATTTATGTGCAAGATCCCTAGGGTTCAGTACTTGACTCTGGTGTTGCTTGAGACCTTCGTGAAGAACTGTGATAGGGCATTCTCTGAGGTTGCGGCTGAGAGGGTGCTTTGACGAGATGGTGAAGTTGACTGATGACCCTCTGACCGTGGCCAATAACCGCAACACGGTTTTGTTATTGATTGAATCGTGGGGGCAGTCTTCACATGAGTTGCGTTATTTGCCTGTCTATCAAGAGACTTACAGGGTAATCCTGCAGTTTGGATATGCCTGATTTATTTATTCATGATATTTCTTTCACACTTGTTTCCTTTAGTGTTGTATTCTATCCCAGACTTTCTACCTATTTTATAATACTACCAGCACAAACATTTTAATGAATAGCTTTCGAATATCAAGTGATTAGTTTGAGTTCTATGCTTTCATGGTACCTGATAGGGGTATATGTTTTTAAGTTTAATCTTACACTGATATAAATTTTCAAATATAACACAATATGCGTCTGTAATACGAGTAGTGTTTCTTGTATTAGTCAGGTAGGTCTTTCTGGTATCATTATAATATTCAGTCAGTTTTCTACGTGCATGACACTGAATAGAAATTTCATTTTACTTTTGCTAACACTCTCCGCACTTATGTACGGGGTTTCCTAATTCAAGTACCAGTAGATGTAATGTTTTACACTGACTTGTTGCTAAAATAGAAACTTAGACATGAACTGGTTATAATAATATTTCCCTCACATTTATAAGGATAAGGATGTCTGTAATTGGAGCAACAGCTAGCTTTTTTTATTATCTATTATCGTTTAATGTCAGTGATTATTGAGAAATTACCAAGACTTATTTATCTGGCTTGAAGAATTATGGTCACTTGAAATCACATTTAAAAGTTACCAGTAGAGAGTGAACACATGTTGATGAAATGTGATTTTCAGATGTATTCAACTTCTGATTCTCCTGTTTACTTTTAACTGCATTTCCTTCCATGTCAGAGTTTGATAGCAAAGGGTGTAAGGTTCCCTCTTCGCGACACTGAAAATCTTGGTAATTTAGTTACTCCTCCAAGGTCAGTGGCAGCTTCTGATTCCCTATAACTTCGTAATCAAATCACTGCGCAAAGATTTTCATCTGGACAAACGAAGGAAGCATTTGATGTGGCAAGAAATAGTATAGAGCTTGTGAACTCTGTTTTGTCATCATCCCCACCGGAAGATATTCTTCAGGTACTGCTACTGATCTCTCTCTCTCTCAGTCTGTATCTATATATACCGTGTTAATGTACTTCTCTTGGTTGTAGGTAGGAGCTTGTAGAACTCTCTTTAACATTACTATTGTTTTATGTGCATTCATTTTGATCATGGACTCTGTTTGTTATGCATGTGGTATTTTCAGAATATTGATATATGATAGACAGCATTCAGCAATTAGCTTGATCAAGGTTGATACATCTGTTGGCCATTTTAGAGGAAATCTGGCAAGATGACCATTTTCCGCCTCCTGGTATTATCTTTTTTAATTTCTTATGCAGGATGACGTAACCATCACCCTCTCAAGGCAATGTCGTGAGTCTCAGTAGAGTGTTCAGATGATCATTGAATCTGCAGGTGATAATGAGGTGCTGCTATTTGAAGCACTGAATGTGAATGACGAGATTCAAAAAGTTTTGTCCAAATATGAAGACATGAAAAAACCTGTGGTGATGCCTCAGAAACAAATGATTGGTAGGAGTGGGAGAATATCGGATTTCCTTGATTCTAGATTTTAACATTATAAAATAGTATTGAATGTGTAGACAAGTTAGGGGGATGTTCGCATGTTCTGGTGAGAGAAAATGGACGTGAAATGCACTATATCTCAATCTTCCTATTGCTTAGTTGTTTACATCTATAATGCGCACACACAAAAATACAAACGTGATGCAGAACGAGTCTCCACGTCGAAGATTAATTTATTACCATTCGAGACTACGATTCCCATTAATTAGTGGTATTTGTATTTATTACCAATTGGGACTAGAAAAGATGATCCATCCAGTTGCTCACGGAATGCATTAGCACTCGATAAGCGGAACTCACAAGGCTCCTCTTCCTCTTCCTCTTCCTCTTCCTCTTGCTCTTGGTTAGTTTCAACATTCTTTCATCTCCCTTTCCACGTATTAACTTCTTATTTTAGATCATAATTCATAATTATAGGAAGAAACTGGATCATTTCTTTGCATCTATCTATCCTGGTGATGTTTTACAACAATCATGCCCCTATTTATTGATGTCTCAAGATCTCACTGAGTAAGAAATTTTTGCTTTAACATTCTATGGTGTTGGTTTCTTTGGGGGTTGTATTTTGAGAGAGAGGACAGAGCGCAAAATTAATATGTTAATATTATCAGATTGATTACTTTCAATCTAGCAGCAAATGGGTGTAATTAAGAGCCGCGGCAAGTAGGAAAAAAGAACAAAAAATGGAAAAAACTTATGAAATTCTACTAACACTAAAATCCAAAAATATTTCTATATATCAATGTGATAGTTTCTGATCTTAAATATATTTTGATCCATATTTAACTGTTTCTCCTAAAATTGACAATCAACAATTAGTGAGTTAAATAGTACTATCATTTGAATAAAAAAGTTAGGGATACACTAAAGCTAAAAAAACATAAATATTAAAAAAAATAAATCATTTATTCCCTTCCTCTGTCTATTTTACTTTTAAGTCCAACTAAAAAAACAAAACATAGAATGTATATATTCATTTAAATCAATTACCTTGAAACGGTCAAGTCTAGAGAAGTAAAAAAGCGAAGAGTTTTGTACAGCAGAATACGGGTGGGGTTGTCAACTCTGCGCAAAACGCGGATTCTTTTCTGCCTCTTTCTATTACCCGAGAATGTTTATAACAACCCAACTTCTTCAAACACACAATTCATTCCTTTCATTTGTCCTCACCCTGTCTGATCTTCATCACAATTCTCCTTTTCCGATACACACACACAAGCACAAATATATGTGCATAAAGATCATTAAGGATTTAGTATGGGGTTTTGGAATGGCTTTATCTTGCTAAAATTTATGTTGTTTTGACTAACAACCAATTCTCTTGCATTTGATTTTTGTTTAACAAGAGTATTGATGCTAATGGATTTCGAGTGTGTTGGTTGCTTTGAGATGCTCGGATTCCACCTTAAATTTAGCAGCACTTTTTAATTTCTTGTGTGATTAATAGTTTTGGTTGAATTTAATTCTGCATTCACTTCTGTTATACCTTTACAAGTTATAAAACCATAGGTTCCATTATTGTTGGTTCCCACATTCGGTTTCACAATATTTACCTTATCCAATTAAATAATCTATGAACACAACATATATTTATTGCAGGCTCAAACTTCACCCCCTTTTTTTTGAAGTGGCAAGGTTTTGGTGCTGAAATGGCATCAAAACCATTTGAAACAAGCAGATCAGATCTATCAGCTGTATCTGATGTGCTGGACCCGAGCAACAACAAGCCTCCACTGCCTCCACAAACTCGTGTCACGTTTGCACGAAGGACTTCCTCCGGGAGGTATGTGAGCTACTCGAGGGATGATCTCGACAGCGAGCTTGGCAGCAGTGACTTCCTCAACTACACGGTGCAGATGCCCCCGACCCCGGATAATCAGCCTGTTGCACAGAAGGTTGAGGAGCAGTACGTGTCCAACTCGCTCTTCACGGGCGGGTTCAACAGCATAACGAGGGCGCATTTGATGGATAAAGTCATTGACTCGGACGTTAACCATCCACAGATGGCCGGTGTCAAGGGATCATCTTGTGCAATCAACGGTTGTGATGGGAAGGCCATGTGTGATGAGAAGGGGGATGACATTCTCCCGTGTGAGTGTGATTTCAAGATATGCCGGGACTGCTACATAGACGTGCTCAAGACAGGGGAGGGGACGTGCCCCGGGTGCAAGGACCAGTACAAGACTACGGATCTGGATGAAGCGATGGAGAACTGGAGGTCTCTGCCTCAGCTGCCTGGGCGGGGTGGGAGGTCGAAGAAGATGGAGAGGAGACTGTCGTTGGTGAAGTCAACAAAGTCGTCGCTGCTGATGAAGAGCCAGACTGGGGAGTTTGATCACAACAGGTGGCTGTTTGAGACCAAGGGTACGTATGGTTATGGCAATGCTATATGGCCTGATGGGAGTGGCTTTGATGATGGGAAAGAAGGCGACACGTACGAGCCTCCTGAGCTGATGAGCAAACCGTGGAGGCCGCTTACACGAAAGCTGAAGATTCCCGCAGCTGTCATAAGCCCTTACCGGTACATCTCTCTCTTTTTCTTAGTGTATAAATTCTTATAACAATTGCTTATGAGGATATGAAAGACTTTGTGCTTGTTCTGTCCTTGCAGGCTTCTGGTGGCTGTCCGAATGGTTGTTCTCGCGCTTTTCTTGACATGGAGGATCGGGCATCCCAACACCGATGCAGTATGGCTGTGGGGGATGTCTATAGTTTGTGAGATATGGTTTGCATTTTCTTGGATTCTTGACCAACTACCAAAGTTATGTCCTATAAACCGTGCTACTGATCTCAATGTATTGAAGGAGAAATTCGAGACACGTGATCCAAGCAATCCCACAGGGAAGTCTGACCTCCCGGGCATCGATATTTTTGTCTCGACAGCAGATCCGGAGAAGGAGCCGCCTCTCGTCACCGCCAACACCATTTTGTCCATATTAGCAACCGATTATCCTGTGGAAAAGCTTGCGTGTTATGTCTCTGATGACGGAGGGGCGCTTCTGACGTTTGAGGCCATGGCGGAAGCAGCGAGTTTTGCAAATATATGGGTTCCATTCTGTCGCAAGCACAACATTGAGCCGAGGAATCCAGAGTCTTACTTCAATCTGAAGAAGGACCCTTACAAGAATAAGATTCTCAAGGACTTTGTCAAAGACCGGAGACGAGTGAAGCGTGAATACGACGAATTTAAGGTTCGAATCAACGGCCTGCCAGACTCCATCCGTCGTCGCTCTGATGCTTATCATGCTAGGGAAGAACTTCAGGCTATGAAGGAGCAGAGGATGAAGAAGGAAGACGAGCCCCTCGAGGTTGTTAAGATCAAGAAAGCTACATGGATGGCAGATGGAACACATTGGCCTGGCACTTGGTTGAATCCTACCCCCGAGCACACCAAGGGCGATCATGCTGGGATAGTACAGGTATATATATCAACGGATTCAACGCTTATATAATCGAAATGAGTCCGTTGTGATTGTGAAATTGTTAATTGTTTGTCTTGGTGATGGTAGGTGATGCTGAAACCTCCAAGTGATGAGCTACTTTGTGGGGATGGTGAGGAGTACAGGTTGAATGACCTGACTAACGTTGACATTCGCCTTCCCATGCTCGTCTACGTCTCTCGTGAGAAGCGGCCTGGCTACGACCACAACAAGAAGGCGGGTGCTATGAATGCTTTGGTTCGAGCATCAGCAATCATGTCTAATGGTGCATTCATTCTCAACCTCGATTGTGATCACTACATCTATAACTCCCAAGCCATGAGGGAAGGGATGTGTTTCATGATGGATAGAGGCGGCGACAGAATCTGCTACGTCCAGTTCCCACAGAGATTCGAGGGCATTGATCCATCTGATCGATACGCCAACAGAAACACCGTGTTTTTTGATGGAAACATGCGAGCGCTAGACGGGTTACAAGGTCCGGTCTATGTTGGAACGGGGTGCCTCTTCAGACGGATTGCCCTTTATGGCTTTGATCCGCCCCGTACTAAGGAGCATAGCCCGAGCTTCTTCAGCTCGTGCTGTGGCCGACGCAGGAAGCACTCCTCTGTGGCTCATACACCGGAGGAGAACAAGTCGTTGAGAATGGGGGATTACTCTGACGATGAAGAGATGAATCTCTCTCTTGATCCAAAGATGTTTGGAAACTCAAATGTACTCATTGACTCCATCCCGGTGGCCGAGTACCAAGGCCGCCCGTTGGCCGACCATCCTTCCGTGAAGAATGGGCGCCCTCCCGGCGCCCTAACCATCCCCCGTGACCTCCTCGATGCCTCAACTGTAGCAGAGGCAATAAGCGTGATCTCGTGCTGGTACGAGGACAAGACAGAATGGGGGCAGCGAGTGGGCTGGATCTACGGCTCTGTCACGGAAGATGTTGTGACAGGGTACCGGATGCACAACAGGGGATGGAAGTCAGTTTACTGCGTGACGAAGCGTGACGCCTTCCGTGGGACCGCCCCCATCAACCTAACAGACAGGCTCCACCAGGTCCTCCGCTGGGCCACAGGATCAGTCGAGATCTTCTTCTCCCGGAACAACGCCTTGCTAGCAACATCGAAAATGAAGGTGTTGCAGAGGATTGCATACCTCAATGTAGGAATCTACCCTTTCACATCCATATTCCTGATCGTCTACTGCTTCCTCCCGGCGCTCTCCCTCTTCTCGGGCCAGTTCATCGTCCAGACGCTGAATGTGACCTTCCTGATCTACCTCCTCATCATCACGGTCACGCTGTGCGCGCTGGCCGTGCTGGAGGTAAAGTGGTCGGGGATCGAGCTCGAAGAGTGGTGGAGAAACGAGCAGTTCTGGCTTATCGGAGGGACTAGTGCACACTTGGCTGCAGTGTTCCAAGGGCTGCTGAAGATCTTCGCAGGAGTCGAGATATCGTTCACTCTAACGTCGAAATCAGGAGGAGACGACGAGGAAGACGAGTTCGCTGACCTGTACGTGGTGAAGTGGACGTCGCTGATGATCCCACCGATTGTGATCATAATGGTGAACCTGATAGCTATAGCAGTGGGGATAAGCAGAACTATATACAGCGTGATACCGCAGTGGAGCCGGCTGTTGGGGGGAGTTTTCTTCAGCTTTTGGGTGCTGGCGCATCTCTACCCATTTGCTAAAGGGCTGATGGGGAGACGGGGGAGAACGCCGACGATCGTATACGTGTGGTCCGGGCTCATTGCTATCACCATATCTCTGCTTTGGGTGGCCATAAACCCCCCTGCAGGGACTAACCAGATTGGTGGCTCTTTCCAGTTTCCTTAGAGAAAGAAGCACACATGGTTCCATTCTTTTATTTGTTATATGTATTGCTTTGATTTAGATGTATGCCATCAACTCTTCATGAAATGAACAAGTTGTTGATGGATTTAAGAATCGGCTTTTTGTGATCTATGATATATATTCCTCCTTTTTTTTACTACTATAATTTTGTTTCTTAATATTTCTTCGCATCTTAATTAATACTCCATTTGTAAGAAGGGAATTCGGTGAGCCTAAAACGAAACAAATGTTCAACTATTGGACATCGATCTGATAAACACCTAGGCTAGAATCACGCCTCATGCGAGAGATGTATGAAGCTGTTATATCACGTTCTTGATGCCCAATGACAGAAGCCTCTCCGCCGCTTTCTTCCTCTGAAACGTTAGGAACATTAGCCCTAATATATCTGCACCAGACGGCGTTGACTGAGCCTGCATTTGGCCATGTTCATCATTTTAATCAAATTGTTAATCACTTATTACTCTACTACTGTAAGAGATTATTGTATTAAGCATGTGCTGCTACTACATAAATATTACTAGCATTTATTGTTCCTAGCTAGTTATTAGCGCAATCGGTGAATTGATGAATTTGATGTTGTATGTCTATATTTATGAAGAGTTGTATGGATATTCATAGATGCTTATATTGATATGGGTTAAGACGTTGCGTATTCATGAATGTCACTACAATCTTAAGTGCAAACGATAAAGATGGATGGAAAATCAATATAGTCTGAAATATATTGCATACATATGAAGTATGATTTATATCTCAAAATATTCATTAATATTATTGATCACAAAATTATGAAAAATGAAAGATTTAAGAGATCTAATGACTACCATAATTAGAGACAAATATATGGGAAATTTGATAGATTTTTTGGGGATAAATAAATATCATAACTATGGAGTATGGACGATACCCTTTTAGATTAAATAATTAATTTTAAAAATTCCACTTAACACTATTATATTTCTCAAACTAATTTATAGATTATGCGTTAAAAATAAAATATTTAAATTGTAACGATTCTAATGACAATTATGAAATTACCAAAGTATGGTGTATTTCTGGAAATGTCAAAATCTATCTATTTTGATATTAACATGCAAATAATGCCTCCATTAATATAATAAACGGTCCAACGTATTAGTTCCCACTTCCCACGTTCTGCCTGCCAATAATATTTTTTGTACTAGTCATATTACTTATATATAGGTAGATGGATTTGCATGTTCAATTCCTATGAAATTAATTTCCTGACACGAGATTTGCACCCATATTTATTAAATCGATATATATGCACGACCACATCTACCAATTTTTATTGCAAGAGCTGGGGAAATTTAAAATTTTATTACTGGCACCAATAACGATTTATCAACGTTATATAGTTTGCTATAAGAACACATCGATCGAAGTTTACCCATACAAACATCATACTATTTCAACTTAATTAATTCACCATCAAGCTTCAACCGGTTAATTAGAGTAGTATTTATTCCTATTCATATCAATGGCAAAAATCTATTTATCATATAGTTATAGCGTACTATACTCATTACAATGCTTAAATATGTCATCATAGTTATGACAGTAACCCGTTAAAGTTATAATGGGTGGGGATCTTCTACTGTGCAAGTTTGCATAGCAACCCCTGTTGTTACTCACATAACAATAAAATAATATATATATTTAATTTATTTGATTTGATTATTTCTTGCATAGCAGCCCCGGTTGTTACTCATATGACAATAAAATAATATATTTATTTATTTGATTTGATTTGATTTGATTATTTTATTCATATGGGTGTAACAGCAGAGGATCCCCATTACAATTTGCTTATTATAGTATTAGAATTTTTTCATTACAAATTCAAAATGTTATATGGGTACCATAAAATTAGCACACATTCTAGATGATTGACTCATATCCAAGTCACTTTGTGTAACTTAGTATCTCGATCAAGTCTTGCTCTTTGGAGACGTTCAACGTTTATCCTTTAGTTGAAAACACAAGTGATGTTGGAGTGAGTTCCATCAATAAATCAAGTTCTTTTTCTATTCTACTAGAAAATGAATATTTATGATTTTTCCCATAAAAAAGTCTTCTTGCTTGAAGGAATGTTGCACCGCCACTAGTTCAACTACATGTACTACTGATTTATTCTCCAAAAAAGGCTCAAGAGTGGTCATTTGATTTATTTTGTATAATAGAGGTTCAGTTTAAGATATTAATTATAACCTTATGATGACGTCTATAATATTTATTGGTTTAGTTGATGGTAGGAAGTTAGGTTAGAGATTGAGAAATGTGCATTGAAGTAGGTAGAAATTCATTTTGGTGGCATCTTCATCTTAGGGTATATTGTACGATTCATTTCGGTCCATGCATGCATAATATATAGCTTAGAGAGGTGCAAAAACCTACTTCCTAAACTTTTATTGGAGTAAATATAACTTGGACTTTTTTTTATGTGCAAATAGTCTTATATCTACAAGTTTATAGTCTTGCACATAAGCTTTAATGAACATTTTCATGATTATTTTTGTATACTATAATTCTAGCCTAAAATAATTTTGTTTATCAATCGCCAAATCAACAACTGAAATAAATTATTACTAGTATTATTTGAATAAAATAAATAAGCATGTAGGTGTCATTCGATTGTCATGACTAATTGTTATATGATAATCCATCTAGGATTGGGTTATGAGATTATTTTAGTTGGAGAGGTGACTATGACTAATTATCATATTGTAATAATGGAGTGCTCATTTCAGTTGGAAGAAGAAGGCAGAGTTCGGTAAGCTCGGCTTACCGAGCTGGAACTAGCCTGGAACTAGCCGAGAAGAAGAAGGCAGAAGAAGGAAGCTCGGCTTTGATCTGGAACTAGCCGAGAAGGAAGAGTTCGGTTGTGAGCCGAGAAGGAGTTCGGTCTTGAGCCGAGGAAGGAGTTCGGTCTTGAGCCGAGGAAAGAGTTCGGTCTTGAACCGAGAAGGAAGAAGCAACCTAGCCGAACTAGCCGTTGGAGCAGCAGTTAGTTAGCTGAGATGTAGCGGTTATTCTTCTTGCTTTCTTGATTCTTCTTGTAGTTAGTTAGTAGCAGTTGCTACTTGATTGTAGAGCTTTAAATAGCTCACCGTGTATGTAGTTTAGAGTAGAGTTTAATCAATAAAGAGTTTTCCAGTTTCTCTCCAAGATTATCATCTTCAATACTCAAAGTGTGAGTGTGTGTGTTTCTGCATTGTGTGATCTCATACAACAGTGAGTGTGTGTGTGATCTTCTTGAGTGTGTGAAAGCCTTGTGTGCGTAAATCCCAACAAGTGGCGCCGTCTGTGGGAAGGGATATTGAAGCTGATTTGCAGAGGATCAAACGGTTTCAGAGATGGCAGCAAGGCTTGATGCAGAAAAGTTCACAGGCAAGAATGATTATAGCCTGTGGAAGATGAAGATGAAGGCGGTTTTGATTCAACAAGGCTTGGCCGCAGTTCTTGCAAAACCAGAGGAGAAAGGAAAGGCTCCAGTGCTTGATGATAAAGCTCAGGCAAAGATGGAGGAGATGCAGCTCAAGGCACATTCTGCAGTGATTCTGTGCCTTGGAGATAAGGTCTTGAGGGAAGTTCAAGAAGCCAAGACTGCGGTGGAGATCTTGGACAAGTTAGATGAAGTTTACTTGGCCAAATCCTTGGCTAACCGGCTGTATCTCAAGAAGAGGCTGTATGCCTATAGTTTTTCTGGAGATAGGTCCATCATTGAGCAGCTAGAGGAGTTCAACAAGATCATTGATGACCTGGGATCTGTTGATGTCAAGATTTCAGATGAGGATAAGACCATTCTCACATTGAATGCCTTGCCTAGCTCGTATGACCAGCTAAGTGATGCAATTATCTATGGAAGAGATAAACCTATCACCTATGCAGAAGTCTATTCAGCCTTGATGGCCAAAGAACTCCAGAAGACAGCCAACAGAGGCTCTGCAAGCTCCAATGTTCAAGCTGCAGAGGCCTTGAATGTGAAGAAGTTCAAGAAGCAGAACTTCAAGAAGAAGTTTGAGGGCTCTAAACCCTCAAGTTCTGATGCTCAGAAGGAAACCAGAGCTTGCTATTGGTGCAAGAAACCTGGACATTTGAAGAAAGATTGTCATGCATGGAAGAGAAAGATAGCCTCTGAGGGACACAACCAATCTGATTGTGTGGAGAGTGCTGATCCCCCGGCTCAACTCATGAATATTAGTGACAGTGGGGTCAGTCATAGGTGGATTATGGACTCAGGGTGCAGCTTCCATATGTGCCCAAATAGGAGCTGGTTTCATGACCTTCAAGAAGCAGCCGGCACTGTGGTGCTGGGTAATAATCACATTTGTTAGATCAGAGGAATAGGGAAGGTAAAGCTAAGCCTACAAGATGGCTCTATAAAGATCCTAACTGGGGTGAGGTATATTCCAGAAGTGAAGAGGAATCTCATCTCATTGGGAATGCTGGAGCAGAAAGGGTTCACCATATTGATGAGTCAAGGAAAATTGTTTGTTAAATCTGGAGATGCAGTGATGATGGAGGCTGACAGAGAGCATATTCTCTATTATCTGAAGGCTAAGGCTGTTGATGGAGAAAGCAATGCAGTGTCAGATGATTCCATAATGCTATGGCACAAGAGATTGGGCCACCCAGCTGAAGGAAGCTTGAAAGAACTCATCAAGAAGGGTCTGATCTCTGGAGATTTCAACAAGATGAACCCCTGTGAGCAGTGTATACTTGGAAAGGCTAAGAAGGCACCCTATCCTACAGGTATTCACTCTTCTACAGCCCCTTTAGACTACATACATAGTGATCTTTGGGGGCCTTCACCGGTGTGTTCAATTGGTGGAGGAAAGTATTATCTAGCTATCATTGATGACTATACAAGGAAGTTGTGGGTATATATTCTTAAAGAAAAATCTGAAACACTCACAAAGTTCAAGATATGGTGTAAGGAGGTTGAGCTAGAGAAGGGTAGAAGTGTTAAATGCTTAAGGACAGACAATGGCCTAGAGTTCTTGTCTGCTGAGTTTGATCTGTTTTGTAAAGAGAAGGGTATGAAGAGGCACCGGACTGTTCCTGGTAATCCTCAGCAAAATGGTGTTGTGGAGAGGATGAATATGACAATCCTAGAGAGGGTGAGGTGCCTACTTCTTGGTTCTGGTTTGAGCAGCAGATTCTGGGGTGAGGCTGTGTATACAGCAGCCTATCTCATCAATAAATGCCCATCTACTGCCCTGAAATCTGAAACTCCTGATTACATGTGGTATGGAGCTCATAGTGACTACTCAAAGTACAAGGTGTTTAGGTGTGTGGCCTATGCTCATGCTAGGCAAAGCAAGCTTGAAGCTAGGGCTCTGAAATGTATTATGTTGGGGTATCAGAGGGGTGTTAAGGGGTATAGGCTCTGGTGTATTGAGCCCGGTAAGCAGAAGGTCTTGGTGAGTAGGGATGTGGTGTTCTTGGAGGATCAGATGCCATACCTGAAAGATAAGCTGGACTCCAGTGAAGATGAGGGTGATTTCTTCAAGGTGGAGCCTGTGGGGGTTGGCCTAGGAGCAGGTGGAGTTATTGACTCAGGGAGTGAGTCTGATTCAGATAAAGAAGAGGCTCCAACTCAGGGCAACCAGGCTGGTGAGTCTATATCAGACTCTATCAGAGACTATCAGCTTGCAAGGGACAGAGTTAGAAGAGAAACAAGGCCACCAACAAAGTTCTCTGATGTTGTGTATTATGCTCTGTGTGCAGCTGAAAGTATTGATGGCGCAGATCCACTCACATATAAAGAAGCTATGCAGAGTAAAGATAGAGAAAGATGGATTGAAGCCATGAATGAGGAAATAGAGTCTTTACTCAAGAACAAAACATGGATTTTGGTGGACAAATCCAAGCTGAGTACAGATGGTAAGGAAAGGAGGCTGGTAAGCTGTAAGTGGTTGTTTAAAAGAAAGATTGAGACCACTGATAAGGATAGAGACAAGTTTGATCATTGCAAGAAATTGATCAATGTTTGTGCAAGAACTGAGATGAGCCCTCAGGTGGAGAATTGTAATAATGGAGTGCTCATTTCAGTTGGAAGAAGAAGGCAGAGTTCGGTAAGCTCGGCTTACCGAGCTGGAACTAGCCTGGAACTAGCCGAGAAGAAGAAGGCAGAAGAAGGAAGCTCGGCTTTGAGCTGGAACTAGCCGAGAAGGAAGAGTTCGGTTGTGAGCCGAGAAGGAGTTCGGTCTTGAGCCGAGGAAGGAGTTCGGTCTTGAGCCGAGGAAGGAGTTCGGTCTTGAACCGAGAAGGAAGAAGCAACCTAGCCGAACTAGCCGTTGGAGCAGCAGTTAGTTAGCTGAGATGTAGCGGTTATTCTTCTTGCTTTCTTGATTCTTCTTGTAGTTAGTTAGTAGCAGTTGCTACTTGATTGTAGAGCTTTAAATAGCTCACCGTGTATGTAGTTTAGAGTAGAGTTTAATCAATAAAGAGTTTTCCAGTTTCTCTCCAAGATTATCATCTTCAATACTCAAAGTGTGAGTGTGTGTGTTTCTGCATTGTGTGATCTCATACAACAGTGAGTGTGTGTGTGTGATCTTCTTGAGTGTGTGAAAGCCTTGTGTGCGTAAATCCCAACACATATGATTATCCATTTAGAAGTACTATTAATTCTAAAATATAATCTTTCAGACCGAAAATCTCTGTTATCTATATTCAAGACGTCATAAATTCGATTCACAAAATACATGTTAATGATAAAGTGCCGACTACACAAGATAATAGGCTCGCAATAAGTTAGTAAGCTTGATGTGGATATAGTATCTATAGAGGTGTTACTGATTTGGTGTGTCTTCTAGCTAGTTTGACACTAGAATCAAATCAAGTTGTAAAATACTAGTAGTGCAATTTAAATTTTTTTTATAGGATTATTGATCTGTAAAATCACAACATTTGTCAAACTTTAAATTTTTTTTATAAATATATAATTTAACTATAAAAATTATGAATTTAGGCTTAATTTGTTGATGAATTTCTCACGAATTCGACCAAAATTTGTAACTATAGAAAGATATTAATACAGTAATACTAATACTCATATAATTTAAATATTGTATCTGAACACATACTAAGATAAAGGAATATAATTAATGGTCATTTAAATCAAAACCTTTCATTGACTCCTAATCAATTCTATAACTTTTGAAATATAAAATTATAATTTCTTAAATTTCTACAGTTGTCTCATGCATGATAATATTGTTTCAATTTTAAGTATTTATTTTAATAGGATAATTTGAAAATGAAAATGTTTCTATTTAAAATGGAATCAAGCTCACGCGTTATATCCAACGAGACCATGACCATGCATACACAGACGCAAAATGGCACTCTGCCAATCATCCAAAAGCCACACGTCGCATCAACCAACGCACAATTTAAATGAATCTTACATCAAATGTAAATACTCCACTTCTCAAACAACTGTACAAAATAAAAATTCAACATAGCATTCTTTATTTCACAAAATTCAACTACTCCATAAAACTAAATTAAATTCAAAACGATATAGTAGTAGTAGTATTCTTCTATATTTAATGACACAATTCATCAACTACTTTCTATATTTAATGACACAATTCATCAACTACTCCATATAAGTAATTCTCTTTTCATAAGCAACAAATTGTGGTTAATGTTATGGTTAAACTGGAGATGGTAGTATGTATAGGTGTAATAACTGAACAACATCTATGAAGTTGCCGGACCCAGTGGCCACACATATTTTGTTGGTAAATTCCAGAACTTGCGAATTCATACATATTAGTACATATCTTAATTAATGGGACATTCCAACAGTGAATGACTTAACTAAGGGCATCAGCAGTTGGGCGCCCTATGGCGCGTCATCAGTTTTATCCTCCTTCCCCCCACCTGCAGTGAGGCGCCCTAAGGCGCGCCACCTCATCATTTTATTGTTTTGTTTAATTAATTTAAATGTTTTCAAATAACAAGTAACGAGTAAATAAAAAACGTCTAAATAACAAATGGCGACACATTAATAAAAAAAAGTTACACCATTCAACTTACAAAAAAAAAAACTAAGTCGGTGCAATTCCCAACTTCCGACGCAGCTCATCGATTAACGCCCGGAGATATTCGGCTTCGTCGGGGTCGGTACACTTCTTGAGGGCATTGTGCGTCTGCAATAACGTCCTCGCCATCGACGCTGTTGCCAACGACTCAAACGCGGTGGCCGTCTGGGTCGGGAGCGTTTCCGGGAACGGAGATGGGTTTGCAGCGGTTAAGGATGAGGTCGCGGCCGCCTTCCCCTTGGGCTTCGCAACATTGACGCCGGGAGGACACCGGTGTGCCGGAACTCCCTTCATCCACGTACGTCCGGTTGAGGTCAATCGGGTGATTGCCGCTGCCGCTGCTCGTGTAATCACCAGTTTCGGTGGTCTTCGTCCTCTTCGGCGCACCAGTGTGCAGAATTCCACCTTGGAACTTCTGCTTGTCCCTCAAGAGCGCCCAGATGGCCTCGTGCTTGAAGTCGTCGTACATCGACCGGTACGACAACAGCGCTTTAGCGCGCATGTCGCTCAAGCTCTCGCCGCTCCCCTATGCCCGCGTGAACTTCTCGAACTCCGCCGCGTACAAGTTCACTTGCTTCTTCACTTGATCCCAATGCTTGCGGAGTTGCTCACGTTTGCGCTTGTACGCGGTCGGCGGCTTGGCCTCATTGTAGAGGCCGGCGATGCGCTCCCAGTACGCGACCTGCCTCTGGTTGTTCACGAAAATCGGGCCTTCCGATATATCTACCCAACACCGGGCCAAAATTAGGGTTTCGTCGTCGGTGTAGTTCGTACGGCCGGTGGCATACTCATCGCAATTTCCAGGAGGCGGCAACTTCTGCGCCCGCTGCCGGTTCCGCTTCTTTTTGGCTGGGGCGGAAGCGGTCGCGGCGGGTTCGGGATCGGCCGCTGCGGCGTCACGGCGGGAGGGAGCGCTTGGTCGGTTTGGAGACGGCTCCATGTCAGACAACCCGTACGATTCCGTACTGAAATCGGGATCGTACTGGGTGTCGGCGTCGAACGAACGATATTCGCCGGGTTCTGTACCCGGCCAACGCGCCTCTCCGCTAAACATAGGACTATTGAGACTTGAATCCATTTCGTAGTAATTATGTAAATGTAATAAGTTTCGAAAGTGAAATCGTGAAATGAAATTACAAATGAACTCTATTTATAAAAAAACGAAACCGCGTGCCATCGTCCGCGTAGCCCACAGTGGGCCGGACGATGGCGTGGACCGGACGATGGCGTGGACGATGGACATCGTCCGCGCTATACTCCGCGCCCTTAGTATAGGGCGCGACGATCGTCCGCGGCCTATGTCACGCACCCGCAATGGGGCGGACGATGGCGGGCGCGGACGATGCGCGCCATCGGGTGTGCCATCGTCCGCCCCATTGCGGATGACCTAATTATACATTTTCAATTATAGAAAAAAGATCTTAATCTATTGATAATCAAACACATTTTGAAAACTAATCTTCAGTAGTAGGACCGGACGATGGCGTGGACCGGACGATGGCGTGGACGATGGACATCGTCAGCGCTATACTCCGCGCCCTTAGTATAGGGCGGACGATGGCGGGCGCGGACGATGCGCGCCATCGGGTGTGCCATCGTCCGCCCCATTGCGAATGGCCTAATTATACATTTTCAATTATAGAAAAAAGATCTTAATCTATTGATAATCAAACACATTTTGAAAACTAATCTTCAGTAGTAGGACTACATTTTAAAATCCATTTGAACTACACAAAAAAAACATCTCTATTGATCTAGTTCGAAAAACCATTTTAATAAAAGACTAGTTCAATTCATAATTGAGCTATGTCAGTAGGTGAAATAATTCTGGGACACGTTCTACCATCACACATAACCTGGAATTTAAAAAAAATAAAAGAAAGAAGAAAAAGAAAAATTGACTAGCCCAAAGCAAGAAGAGTAGGTGGATCGATTGGTAATGGTTTGCGCAGCGTCAGCGGTTGCAGCTACCGTTTCTCCCTCTCCTCTCCTCTCCTCTCCTTCCCTTCCCTTCCCTCTCATATCGTAAATCTCACCTACCTACCCAAATTCAACACACCCTTTCTTCTCGTATTTATACTTTATTTCTTCTTTTCTCACACACAAACTGCCAACTCTCTCTCTCTCTGTCTCTCTAAATTGAAGAAGATTTTTTTTAAAGAATCGATCCACAATGTTGTCGGTGGCGTCAGCGGAAGCTCAGAATCCGGAGCTCTCATCTCACGCGCTGCCGCAGACTCCATCGACGGAGGAAACTCACATCTTCGTCTCCAAACTCCCCACCATTCCAATCTCCAACGACATTCCTCTCCACACCTACTGCTTCCAGAACTGCTCCGATTATCCCGACCGCCCCTGCCTCCTCGTCGGCACCGGCTCCGGTAAATCCTACACCTTCGCCGAGACGCACCTCATTTGCCGCAAAGTCGCCGCCGGCCTCTCCAGCCACGGAATTAAGAAAGGCGACGTCGTGATGGCGCTCCTCCAGAACTGCGCCGAGTTCGTCTTCACATTCATGGGCGCGTCGATGATCGGCGCCGTCACCACCACCGCCAACCCCTTCTGCACCTCCAACGAGATCTTCAAGCAGTTCAAAGCCTCCAAGTCGAAGATGATCGTGACGCAGGCGATGTACGTCGACAAGCTCCGCTACACCGGCGACGAATCCATCGTCTTCGGAGAGGATTTCTCCGTGGTGACGATCGACGCGCCGCCGGAGGGGTGCCTGCCTTTCTCGGCGCTTTCCGAGGCGGAGGAGGCGGCGTTGCCGGAGGTGGAGATCGATCCGAACGACGCCGTGGCGCTGCCGTTCTCGTCCGGGACAACGGGGCTGCCCAAGGGCGTGATTCTCACGCACAAGAGCTTGATCACGAGTATCGCGCAGCAGGTGGACGGGGAGAATCCCAATTTGTATTTGAAGCCCGACGACGTCGTTTTGTGCGTGCTCCCGCTCTTCCACATCTACTCGCTCAATTCGGTGCTGCTCTGCTCGCTGAGGGCCGGCGCGGGGGTTTTGCTGATGCATAAATTCGAGATCGGCTCGCTGCTGGAGCTCATTCAGCGCCACCGCGTGTCTGTGGCGGCGGTGGTGCCGCCGCTTGTGCTGGCTCTGGCTAAGAATCCCCTGGTGGATAACTTCGACCTGAGCTCGATTAGGATGGTTCTCTCAGGGGCGGCGCCGCTCGGGAAGGAGCTGGAAGCGGCTCTGCTCAGCCGCGTGCCACAGGCTGTTTTTGGACAGGTGAAAAGTGAAAAATAACTGATTTACCTAACTTCATTTTTCATGTCCTTTAAATGATCATTTAGTACTGGAAACACCAAATTCAATTTAATTACTCCATTTAACTACTACCTATATTAGTTGGTTTTTAGTTTTCATGTGTAGAGATTATAAGAATAACTAGTTTATTTTACTCTAAATCCAGTGTTAGGAAAATTAGTTGGGTAGATGGAGGAATGTGAAGTTAGGTGGGATTAATTTGTCATTATTTACTTATGTGTTGCATATAGTACAACTAACCGATTCGATGGTACCACTTGCATCTATTACTTTGTCGGATTTGAATTATAATATAATTAAATATTACTTACAAAATAATATTATTGTGGACAAACAGGCTAGTATATTTATGTTTATTAGTCAACCCATGAATTTATTATTTTTATCTAATATCACGAATTCCTTGCCGTCTATCTAACCCACCTAGATAAAAAAAAGGATTGAAATTATGATATTATTATTCATGGCTAAGCACATACCTTCGTGTACAAATATTTAAACATGCATGTTACGTGGTAACAACTCAATCATTCTATAATTAATTAAACAATTTATAGAAATTATGGGACTAAATAGACTGATTTGAGTTTTGACGGGAGCATCACTATAAAAGGTTTAAATCAAATGAAATCAAATTAAGTAAGCCATTCTAATTGGTCAGTAAATGTTGAATGGTAGCGCCAGCTAACTTAATTTGTTGAAAATTCGGTGCAATGTCTCTCTCTAGGTACCGTGATTTATTTTGTATACATCCAAAAAATTGTTTTGATTTGCCTAACTAATTCCTTATTTTGTTTATATTATGTAGATGTAATTTGCTTGGCCATAAAGTAGAGCCGTGTAGTGCATTTGAGTAACCACCAAATACTTTAGTACTAGGACTAATTTAAGGTTGCAGTTCAACTAAATAGTGGAGTAAAACATTAGTATACGTCAATCTTTTTAAATAAATATATTTCGAACACAGTCAACTCGAAAATAGCCAAGAAAATAATTTTAATATTCATGACCTCTTTTTGGTTACTTTATCTATTTCTTTTATTAAAGAAAATAAGTAGGTGGGTTTTGATAAATTAGGGTTACGGCATGACTGAGGCAGGGCCGGTCTTATCTATGTCGCCGTCCTTTGCCAAGTTGCCACTACCAACCAAGTCCGGGTCATGCGGCAATGTGGTCCGCAATGCCGAGCTCAAGGTTGTCGACCCAGACATCGGCTGCTCCCTCCCCCGCAACCAACCGGGCGAAATTTGCATCCGTGGACCCCAGATCATGAAAGGTACTTACTTCTTAATTAGGGAGTAGTAATTTGCAATTATACTAAGAGCATCTCCGAGGGTAGAAGGAATATAGAAAAGGTATATGAGTATTATGTATTTACTTTCTTAAAAAGTGAAATATACCATTTTAAAAAGTAACACATTCCAAAGGGAGGAAAATGTATATAGAAAGGTAAATTATTTTTTAAAAATAAAATAATTGTACATCATGCAATAAAAAATATAAAGTGTAATACCTTCTCAAATACATTTCCCTTTGGTGAAGAGTTTTTCATGAAAAGAAGGCAAATATGGTAGTTACAAGATTTTACCTCTCCATTGATGGGGAGGTAAAGATACCTCTTCAAAATGGGAAAATATATAATATCTTCTCAAATACCTCTCCACTTGGAAAATGATTTTTCATGAAAAACATGTAAATATGGTAGTTATATTAGTTACCGCTCTATTTACCTCCCCCTTGGAGATGCTCTAATATAGTATCTAATTTATTTCATGCAACAATTAGTTGATTCATAAATATGTGAACATAGGGTATTTGAATGATGCGGAGGCGACTGCTAGAACTATAGACGTGGACGGTTGGCTCCACACCGGTGACATTGGGTATGTGGACGACGATGACGATGTTTTCATCGTAGACAGGGTCAAGGAACTCATCAAATTTAAAGGCTTTCAGGTAACTGGCTTATACATAATTTTTATTATGTATATGTGATTAAAGTGAAGATATAATGTATATATTGTTTATGATGAGCAGGTACCACCAGCTGAGCTGGAGGCTCTTCTCATCTCCCATCCCCAAATTTCTGATGCTGCTGTTGTGCCGTAAGATCAATAAATATTTTTTATTTACTATCCACTAATTAAATTTATCTAACTATTTTGTTATATTTATGCAATAGGCAAAAAGATGAAGCTGCTGGTGAAGTTCCTGTTGCCTTTGTAGTTCCATCAAATGGTTCCGAACTTACTGAAGAAGCTGTTAAAGAATTCATCTCCAAACAGGTAATTTAAATTGAAATCCTAATAATTTTTTTATTGCAATTCTAGATATAAAAAAGTGTAGTATATACTAATATCAACAAATTGTGATTATTTATTTTTTATAAATTGAGCAGGTTGTGTTTTATAAGAGACTACACAAAGTCTACTTTGTTCACTCAATTCCCAAGTCTACATCTGGGAAAATATTGAGGAAAGATCTGAGAGCTAAACTTGCGGCCACAACAAACTCCACCACTTAATTCTATATATATTCAACCTCCGGAAATATTTAATTTTGTTTTATCATTTACCAAGTTGCGTCTATTTATTCCACCACCTTTTTTATGTTTACATAATTTATTTTTGTAAGCAAACAGTTTTTCGTCATGTAATTGTAATAATTATTCCACTATATATTGGAGCCATTGAATCTTTGCAATAACTAAGTTATGTGGTGATATTTAATTACTAGTATTTGACATTGCAAAACTCATGCAACAATACTTCTCTTTTATGTATGGTCTTTTGTAAAATTAAAACAACACGAGCTTTAATAATTCTTAAGGAAAAATGACACTTTGAATTACAAAGGATATTCTATTTTATCGCAAATATATTTAATTACTTTTTTTTGAAGGACCAAATATAATTAATTACTGAAATCCCATGAATATCTACCATCGATAATTTGCCAAAAACATTTCAGGTTACGTAGCCCAAATTATAATTATTTTATAGACATCAATTGTTTGTACTAATAGTTAGTATCACAGAGGGATTTGAGTGCCACGGCTAAAGTTTTGCATTTTCTACTATATTTTCAATAGCATTTTTTAACACGAAAAATAGTACCCCTCCGTCTCATTTAAAATAGTCACATTCTTAAGTGGCACGGAGTTTTATAAGGTGGAATAGTTATTTATGATAAATTAGAATGAAGAAAGTAATTGAATATTTTAATGAAAAAGAGAAGAGAGAGATTAATTTCAATTATAGAAAGTGAATATCTTGAATGAGACAAACTAAAAAGAAAATATGGACATCTTAAATGTGACAGAGAACGTCCATTACTTATCCATTAATTAACAAAAAAGAACATGAACTTTATTGGTTATGGACAAAATGATCGGTCATTGGAATCTTGTCCCCGCAACACTGCTGTTGCATTGAAAGTTACAATAATTAAATTCATAAATTAGGACTAAATTCCTTAAAATTTGATTATAGTTCTCGGCTTGACTAATTTAGGTGTGTCACGTGTGTGACGTGTGTCCGTAAATACCATAAGAATCTTTCGACCTCGACAACTTTATGAGAAGAATATCAAGTCCCTAAACGTAAATATAGCTAATTATGCAGGTAAAAACAAAAATGTTTGTGCATATATATCCTCAAAACCATAATATAGTACATGATTTTAGAACCATAATATAGCACGTGATTTTAGAAGATATATTTTATGCGTCAACTATGACCTTTTCTACGACAAACTAAAATGAAAAGCGAGACATTTATAAGATTGAGAATTATAATTTTTATTTTATTTTATTTAGTTTTTATGAATTCAATAGGGAGACATGCACAAACCGAACCGGCCCGGCGGTTAACCGCGTGTTCGGGCCCGCCGGTTCATGAACCGGAACCGGAACCGGCGGTTTGAACCGTCCGGAGGGTTGCAGGTTAACACGGGCCGGTTCAGGGTCGGCGAATTGTGAACCGTGAACCGGCGGTTCGGCGGTTTGAACCGCCGGTTCAACCGAATTTTAAAAAAAAATTATTTATAAAAATTGATTTTTATATTTAAAATCAATTTTTACAAACAAATGAATAAAAGAAATTCGTAATAACCCATATATATTTGATGGCTTGCGAATTTATGAAACTATTCTTGGTTGTTTCTCTTTTATAGAAACATCCTTGAATGTTTTATGTTCCACTTTCGATGTGGGACAAAATCATTCTTGGTTGTTTCTCTTTTATAGAGACATCCTTGAATGTTTTATGTTCCACTTTCGATGTGGGACAAACTCATTCTTGGTTGTTTCTCTTTTATAGAGACATCCTTGAATGTTTTATGTTCCACTTTCGATGTGGGACAAACTCATTCTTGGTTGTTTCTCTTTTATAGAGACATCCTTGAATGTTTTATGTTCCACTTTCGATGTGGGACAAAATATGTTGAAGTACTTTCTTTTATAACTACATGTTTAGAGCATTCATTCATCTTTTTCTAATGTGGGATACAAAACTTTTTTTTGTCTTCTACTTTTCTTCATGTTTTGTATGATATATATAAACAAAATTATTATTCAAATATATTCTTGATTGATAAAAATAAAGAATTATTGAGAAATATGATTTGTATATAGAAAATATTTATTTGTATAATAATTATTGTTAGGTTTATACAATTTGTATAAGAATTATTCTTTCAATGTGTATAATATTATTTATTAGTTAACATATACATAAATTTATAAACATAAGCAAATCATTAATGATAAAAAACTAATGAATAATAGTTTATGTAATAATATTTGTTATTATTACATAAACTATTATGTCCTATTAAGTATTGATATTTTTTTAAGTATTGATATTTTTTTAAGTATTGATAATAATATTGGACATAATAGTTTATGTCCAATATTATTTATGTATTTATAAACTTTTATGTCCAATATTATTCTATAATAAATTTATGTATTTATGATCAAAGCAAATTATTCTATTTCATTAGTTATTTATGTATATATTTATAAAATATCAATACTTAATATTGGACATAATATTTTATGTAATAATAACAAATAATGAGTTTGTCCCACATCGAAAGTGGAACATAAAACATTCAAGGACGTCTCTATAAAAGTGAAACAACTAAGAATGATTTTGTCCCACATCGAAAGTGGAACATAAAACATTCAAGGATGTCTCTATAAAAGAGAAACAACCTAGAATGAGTTTGTCCCACATCGAAAGTGGAACATAAAACATTCAAGGATGTCTCTATAAAAGAGAAACAACCAAGAATGAGTTTGTCCCACATCGAAAGTGGGACATAAAACATTCAAGGATGTCTCTATAAAAGTGAAACAACCAAGAATGATTTTGTCCCACATCGAAAGTGGAACATAAAACATTCAAGGATGTCTCTATAAAAGAGAAACAACCAAGAATGAGTTTGTCCCACATCGAAAGTGGGACATAAAACATTCAAGGATGTCTCTATATAAGAGAAACAACCAAGAATGAGTTTGTCCCACATCGAAAGTGGAACATAAAACATTCAAGGATGTCTATATAAAAGAGAAACAACCAAGAATGGTTTCTTAAATTCGCAAGCCCATCAAATATATATGGGCTATTACGAATTTATTGTATTCATTTGTTTGTAAAAATTGATTTTAAATATAAAAATCAATTTTTATAAATAATTTTTTTTTTAATTTCGGTTGAACCGCCGGTTCATGAACCGGAACCGGCGGTTCAGGCAAAAAACCGGCGGTTTTGAACCGCCTGGTGAACCGGCGGTTTTTTGAACCAGAACCGGAACCGCCGGGAAGTAGGCGGGCCGGTTCAGGTTCAAGCATTTCCTGAACCGTGAACTGCCGGTTCATGAACCGGAACCGGCGGTTCGTGACCCTTGTGCATGCCTTCCACCCACTGATACGAGTGGTATCTAATATTTTAATAAGATCCGATATTAATATTGCAACTGCTGAATATCTATAACATTATTGTCGGATCATAAATAATCTGTGCATGAATTTTTAGGTAGTAATATTTTAATTTGTTTATATACTCATATTTAGGGGTAAGGCAGTAACATTTTATGCGGGATTCTATAATTTTACTCGAGCGGTGTTCGGTTTTTTTTATATAAAGTAGTACCAAGATTAGCTATGACTAATTATTTCATGATTATCCATCTAGGATTGAGTTGTTATATTGAATCTAATGAACCAAACACACTCATATTTAATCCCAGGATATAATCTTGCAAACCAAACACCTTTCTAATACACTATCCTAAAGATAATAGGAAAATGGTCTCTTAAAAGACTTCCAAAGGGTCTCACAAAGATTCTATTAAATTGATTAATTCTGTTAAATTGAGCTCAACCTAA
This sequence comes from Salvia splendens, assembly GCF_004379255.2. Lineage (NCBI taxonomy): Eukaryota > Viridiplantae > Streptophyta > Magnoliopsida > Lamiales > Lamiaceae > Salvia > Salvia splendens. Next base: position 8,747,561 of record NC_056035.1, on the reverse strand, counting down.
ATTAGGCGAATAGTAGTATTAATTTGTTCTATATATAGTACGTACAGATACTGCTTGAAACATATAAGACCACCAGCAACGCGTTACGCGGGTGGCTCGAGTCCCGTCCCTCCATGACGAGACGGGCGCGGGACGCGTTGCAGCGTCCCGTCCCGTCACCATCCCGCCGAGACCCCCGTCACGCCGAGACAGTGCGCGAGCTGTCTCGCCACGCGCTTGCGCGACGTGGCGCGCTCCGGGGCGATGCGTGACGCCCACTCGCCGGCTCGCGAGTGGGTTTCGTCACGCTAACGCAATAAATCATTTTTTTTAAAAAAATTCGAATTTAATAGAAAAAAATTAAAATTCGAAAACGGTAATATTACTTTTTTCGACCGTTTTCCCTTTTTATTTATTTATTTATTATTTTTTTACTCTATAAATACTCCTATTTCATCCTCATTTCACACACAAACACATATCTAATCCTCTCAAATCATCTCTCTTTCCACTCCAATTTTCATCTCAAATCATCTCTTCTATTCTTCTCTCAAAGTTAATCGATCTAATGGATCCATTTGAACAAATGCGTCGAATAATGGAAGAATCATTTGAAAAAGATCGACGCCGTGAGGCAGAGGAAGCCGCGCCGCCCCAAAGACGCTCTCGGACTTACATCCATCGGTAACCGGGAGGACGCCGCCGCAAGGTTAGTACGCGACTACTTCTGCGATAACCCGGTATGGGGAGATACCTACTTCCATCGCCGTTTCCGCATGCGGCGACCGCTATTTCTCCACGTCGCAAATACATTGGCGGCCCGGGAAGAGTTCTTCCAAGAAAGGTTTGACGCCGTAGGCCGTCACAGCCACACGACGCTACAGAAATGTACTACAACAATCCGCCAGCTTGCGACTGGACAAACGGCGGATGTGTTCGACGAATACCTCCACATTGGAGAAAGCACTGGGAGAATGTGCTTGATCGCGTCCGGTCAGCCTTCACCGACGAATTTCTCCGGAAGCCAAGCACGACAGATTGCCAGTTTCTGCTCCGCCTTCACGAAGAAGTTCACGGATTCCCTGGGATGCTTGGCAGCGTCGATTGCATGCACTGGCTAGTTTTGTTTTAATTGTTTTAATTGTTTTTATTGTATTTGTTTTGCAAGGAGCACGAAACACAACAATGGATTACTCTGCGCTCCTATGGAAGATGCAATTATCTGCTACAACATTTGATATACTCCGTAGAGCGTGGGTGAGATATAAAATATGCTTGCTCTCTTGTTTTTATTATTTTTTTTACCTTTAGTTTGCTCCTCCGTAGAGCTGAAGTTTTTCTCCATAGAGCTTAAGTTAAATAAAAAAATAAAAAAAATTCTTTTCTTTAAACTTTTTTTTCTTTTCCGTTTGAATTTTTCCTTTTTTTTTTCTTTTTCCTTTTTTTAAAACTTCTTATTCTTCGTTTTTTTTCAAGAAAATCTTAAAAAAAAAGTAGAAAAACTAGAACCTCCTTCTCCTTATTTTTATTTTATTTTATTTTCTCCACATAAATCACTCACACACACTTCAAATTCACATCACTTAAGCAAATTCTTTGTACTCTACCAATTATTCATGTGCTTAGCTCTCAATCGACACAAGGTACGTTCTCTTTTAATTTCTGAGCTTTGATCTTGAATTCTTTCATTGAATGACTTTGTTGTTGATATATATATATATATATATATATATATATATATATATAGGGTCTTGTTAGGTTGAGATTTTTTAGCTTAATTGAGAATTGAGATGCATTTTCAGCCACTCATTTTGAAATTTCAACTGCAAGTAGATTATGTCAACTAAGGGGTATTATCGTCATTTCATTTCAATAGCCAGAATATCAAATGTCAACAACTCGTATTAAAATGTCAACAACTAAAAAAAATTTAATTTTTTTAATTTTTTTAATTTTTTTTAATTTTTTTTAATTTTTTTTAAATTTTCGCTCGATGTCAACTACTGAGACATTATGTCAACTACGATGTGTAGTCTGCACATCAAATGTCAATAGCTCTGCACATCAAATGTCAATAGCTTATAATTGACATTATATATGTATAGTTGACATGAATTGTATATGTAGTTGACATTATATGTGTGTAGTTGACATGAATTGTATATGTAGTTGACATTACATGTGTGTAGTTGACATGAATTGTATATGTAGTTGACAAAAAAAAAAAAATAAAAAAAATAAAAAAATAAAAAATCGAAAAAAAAAATAAAAAAAATAAAAAAATATTTATTAAATAAAATATATGATGAAATTACAAATATGCCCTTTCACAATTAATTAATGTAAAAATATTTTCCATGTGGCAAATTCTGGACCACTCATTTAATAAAAATGAGTGGCTTATAATGCATCTCAATTCTCAATTAGGCTAAAAAATCTCAATTGATCACAACCCTATATATATATATATATATATATATATATATATATATATATATATATATATATATATATATATATATTGGGAGTTTGGATAGGAGTTTGATGAGTGACGATTTAATTGGGATTTATTCTTGGTGAATTTGTGAGTTTTTGGATATTTGTGAGAAATAGTTGTTGGGTGTGCTTGAGTATGTTTTATCTTTGGTGGATGAAAATTGAATATCACTTTGGCTTGATTGTTGATACACATAGTTCATGTTCATAGCATTGCGAGGCTATTTTATCTTGCATGAATTGTGTTTTTAGGAGCTTAAATTGTTATGCGTGATCTTGGTCTATTGTTGAAAATTTTTGCAATTAATTGGGGGATAGAGAAGATTACGGAGGATGAAAAAAGATCATGTTAAGGTAGATAATTTGATTTGCATATTTTATACTTTGATATGATTAAAGTTTAGGGGATTGCCACATGTTTTGCACGGTACTCTGCTATAATTTTCTTCATTCTATGTTCACATTGCGAAATTGTAGGTACATAATGCATCCCAAAGAAAAATTCCGAGAATGGGGGATATTTTATGAGCCTCAAAGAACGTCAAGCTAAAGACGTTAACCAAGCGCTTGTTGGGAGGCAACCCAACATTGGTATTTTTTTTATTTAGTTTGATTTGTTTTCTTAGTTTACTCACGTCCCTACCGACTTTACAAACTTATTCTTAACTTAGTTTTGAATAAGTTTGGGGGGATGAAGTGGTGGACCGTGAGTTTAGTTATTTTTTTCTTTTTTTTATTAGTTTTATTTTATTTAATAAACCCGAGGTGAATCTTGTCATGAACATAACATAGAAAACTTAGAAATACTTATGTTTAGGGACATCAGACCGAGTTGCCTATGATAAAAATTTTGTTTGTGTTGGTTGAGTTGACTTGATACATTGATTTGAGAGTTTTGTAAAAAGGTGTATAATTAATGAATTGCTTGTTTACCTTGAATCATGATTATACCTTGTGAGACTTGAGCTATATGTTCTTTCTTGTGTGATTTATCTGCATTCATGTATTTGTTTCTAGAACTTGCTCCTAGTCTGTCTAAGTTTATATAGTGTTTAAATGATAAAAGAGGACGTTAGGCCATCCTTCTTAGCTACTTTATATATCCAAATTTATGACCTTATTCAAAATATTTTTCCCTAGCTAGCCACTTTGAGCCTTTAAAGCCTTTTTCTTTGGAAGCTAAATAAAGGGGAATATCCATACGCTCTTTGGTGAATTTTAGTTTATATTTTGTGAAAAGAGTTGGAGAGATAAAGTAGAAAGAAAAGTAGTGTGCTTACTTGTGAAAAGTGTATAGACACATGTGGTTTGAATGAGATATTTGGTTGTGCATAAAAGAAAAAAAAAGAAAGGATGTACAAAAGAAAAAAAATGAAGAGAAAAAAAAATCAAAGGAATTTGGGAATTGAGAAGAAATTTAGACAAAATCTAGAATTTACTGAGATTTGAATTGTTGGTGGGGTGCTAAGTTTGATGTAGTAGAAATTGATCACTTTTGCTATGTTTGGGTTTAGTCACTTTTTAGCCATATTTCCTCACCTTACCAAAGAGCCTACATTATAACCGAAAATAAAGACCTTTCGGATTTTTGATTTTAATCACATAAAGTAGAGTATGGATTAGACATCGAGCAAGCCTATGGTAAACTTTGCATGTTGCATGATCTGAGAGCATATATTCTTTACCTTATACACTTTGAGAGTGAGTGATAAACACACTTCTAAACACTTGTGAGCGCATGTATTTCAAGGTGATCAACGAGCTAGTAATGAAAATGCACTAATAAGCTTTGCTTGAGTTGATTTGTATTATTGTCAAACTCTTTATTTCTTGTTACAATTTTTGAGGCAACTATGAAGTCTAGTTCCTAGCATCCGTGTTTCTATATTAGTTTTTCTCTTGTTTTGTTTGAGGACAAACAAATAATTAAGTTTGGGGAGTTGACAAACACGGATTTTGCATGTTTTTAAGGACTAGATTTGACTTGTTTTAAATGTCAATCATGCATATTATGTTCTTAAATTGCATATGTTATACATTTGGTATTTTTGACGTGTTTGTTGATAAATGATAGAAAAACATAGAAAAAGGTGAAAAAGGCCAAAGTGCAACAGCCTCTGTTCGAGCCCATTCTGCCAGCGATTTTGAAGTCCAATCAGTGCTTACTACATGCCATTCTCTTCGTCTTCGAAAGAGCTTCGCGTGGATATCTTGCATGTCTCAATCGGAGTTCTGTGAAGAAAGTTATGACAATTCTACGAACATTGCGCATTACAGTCAAAGCTGGCAGAAATTAGGCGAAAATTCAAGGAATGAAGAAATTATTGCCCAAATCCCTCCTTTTAATTGCAGATTCGAAAATATTATATTTTCAATTAATTGGAGGATACTTTTTACCATTCTAAATCTTTTTCTAGCTTATAAATACCCATAACCTAAATTATAATATTCATCTCAGAGCCTCCAATCCCCCCTCTACACATTCTTCCATTCCATCTTCCACACATAATTCATCCATCTTCCATTGGAGCGGAGCTATGCAGATCCAGGCAAGAAAAGACTGAAGATTGAAGATTCAACCTTGGGTTTTATCAATTTCTTTCATGTCTTATACTTTTATTTTTGTTTTTACTACTTGTCTATGAGTAATTAAGCATCATTTGTAGTTTTTTTTTTGTGAAAACTATTATGAATATGTTTTGATTTATTGAATTGAACCTTTTTCTAGCTCTTGTGATTGTTTTGCTTGTTCTTGTGCTTTTATTGTTCTTTTGTCTGGCCAACTTTAAAACTATGTCCGTCTAACTAGATTAATCGAGAGATAGCTAGTTTTACGTGGTAAAAGGAACGAGTACAACACATAGGTTTATCTGCACTCGAGAGAGGGGACCCTTTGTGAGGGCTTGAGTCTTAGGAACTTAAGGAGTTAGAATCTAATCTATTGGAAGGAGACTTTGATAGTTAGAGTCTAATCTACTGGATAAGTGCACTCGAGAGAGGGCTTATATGAAAATCACGACTTTCCTAATAATCCTGGAGACACATAAATGTAAAGGTTCTGTGAGATTAATCATCACTAGGTCGTAGTAGTTGGATCCTAAAACTCTACTTTCTTTAGCCTGCTTTGTATTATTTTGTTTTTATATTTGTTTACATCTATGTCTAGTTTATAAAACCAAAACCCAAAACTCCGGGTCTCTAGATAGTATATGACGCTTAGTATATGATAGCAATTTGCAATCTTATTCCATGTGTTCGATATCCCGGACTGACTTTTAGCTATACTAGTTCTACTAGTTCTACTGCTGAACCCATGTGCAGCGACCGTTGATCAAGAGACAAAGGCTACGGATCACTCGCCAGAGACAGCTAAAGAGCAACGGCCCGCTGGGAAAACGCGACGCACAGATTTGACCTACTTTCCTCCCAAGATTTACCATACTTTGCTACCTTTTTCCTTATTTGAGAAGGACGACTTTGATGCTATCTATACCCCCTCAAGCTTCATCATTAGAGATCTTCTTTTTGCTCCATAATTCCAGAGAGAGAAATATTTAAGAGTTCTCCATTGTTCAAGGGTTTTGAAGAAGGAATCAAGAGAAGATCAATGCTACAAGGATTCAACCTTTGGGTTTTATTTGATTTAGTTCTTATGTTCTTTATGATTTCCCTACAAATTATGTGTTTGGCTTTTTCCATCATGTATAACTAAACTCATAGAATTCTAGGGATGTGTTAGTAACGACTATGAAGAAAATGAAATATGCAAGTACGTACAACTAAGTATATACGAGAATATGAATTGAATGATTTTTAAAATAAAACAAAAATCAAATGTAAAAGTAATTCCTCACATTTATCGTACTACAACACTATGAAAATGAATTGAATTGATGATTATTACTCCATGTGATTGTGCAAAGGACGTACATCATCTCAAATTGAAAGTGGAAGAGTAGTACTTATGACAATACTTTTGAGAAATAGTCAAAATTTATAATTTTAATAAGCAATGTTAAATTTATGTAAAAATTGAAAAGTATTTTATGTTTGTGATATTAACGGCTAAAGTCAAATCTAAAATTATAATTATGTTATCATAACCCAACGTAGATGTTTATTTAAATTATTATGAATTATAACTTCTCATATCCAATTGAAAATATCCTCCTTCCATTTTCAAGTATTGACTTTTTTTACATTAGTAAATGAAATGCACTTATACATGTCTACTTTATTGCCAAATACTCCTACATAGTACTTTGGTGGGCCCACAAATTACTCGGATGAAATTAATCAAAATAAGGAATTAGTTAACCAAATCAAAATGCAATTTTTTGGATGTATACAAAATAAATGCACGGTTCCTAGAGAGAGATATTGCACCGAATTTTCAACAAATTCAACATAAATTCATGTGCTGACTAATAAAAATAAATTTCCTAGCATGTTTGTCCATTATTCTAGGTGGGTTAGATAGACCACAAGGAATTCATGATATTAGAAAAAATAGTAAATTCATGGGCTGACTAATAAATATAAATTTCCTAGCCTGTTTGTTCATACTATATTTTTTTCGTAAGTAATATTTAGTTATATTATAATTCAAAATTTACAAAGTATTAGATGCAAGTGGTACCATAATAAAGATTCGAATCGATTAGATATATATGGAACACATCAATAAAATTAATCCGACCTAATTTCTTATTCCTCCACCTACCCAACTAACTTGCCTAATTTAGAGTAAAATAAAGTAAATCAATTAGTAGTATAGTTCTTATAATCTCTACACAAATTAATGACAAATTAATTTGTCATTAATTTGTGTAATCTCTACACAAATTAGGAGTAATGACAAATTAATCCGACCTCATTTCACAGTCCTCCACCCACCCAACTAACTTGCCTACTTTAAAGTAAAATAAAGTAAATCCATTAGTAGTATAATTCTTATAATCTCTACACAAATATAGGGAGTAATTAATTTGAATTTAGTGTTTTCGGTATTAAATAATCATTTCAAGGACATGAAAAATGAAGTTAGGTATTTTAGTTATTTTTCACACTTTTCACCTGTCCAAAAACCCCCTGCGACACGCGGCTGAGCAGAACCGCTTCCAGCTCCTTCCCTAGCAGCGCCGCCCCTGACATAACCATCCTAATCGAGCTTAGGTCGAAGTTATCTACCAGAGAAATTATTAGTGACATAGATGTTTCATATTTTCATTAGTGTGATGGTAGAATGTGTCGCAGAATTATTTCACATACTGACATAGATCAATTATGTCTTGAACTAGTCTTTTCAATTGATGTTTCAAAGCTAATAAAGATGATTTTTATATTTCCAGGACTAAGGGCTATATTAGTAAATTTAATGTAATTTAAGATTGAAATAGTTTTGCACATATTATTATCACTAAATTTTTCTTGATAATAAAACAGTCATTTTCAGCCTTAATTCAACGGGCCCTTGCCCATTAAACGAGTCACACATAAAATTTAACCAACAAATCAAACACTACATTGGGTCATTAAATGCACTATGAATGCCCTTATCTACCAATTCAAACATACCCTTATCTATTTATACATATATAAAAGGCGAGTTTTGGCCTTCTTTGAAATATTTATAAGTTTTGGTGTTATTATGCAATATTTATAAAGTTATGGAATGAATATGGATATTTATGAAATAATTAATTCCTTCTAATAGCCATTACATGAGTTTTTGGAGTAATTGGTATAAATTGAGCCGTTATCTATAATTGCAACATTATTTATTGATTAATGGACATCTAAATTTTGCATATATTATATTGAAAGGTCAAATAAATTATGACACATTATAGCTGATTAAGAGCATTAAGTTGTGCATATATAATGATTATGTTGTTAACTAGATTAAACGCTATTTATAATTATTTATTTTTTATTGTTATTAATTAATTTAAAAAATTTAAAGGTCAAATAAATTATGACACATTATAGCTGATTAAGAGCATTAAGTTGCGCATATTATAATTATTATATTGTTAGCTAGATTAAACGCTATATACAATTATTTATATTCTATTGTTATAAATTAAAAAATTGATTGGTGGAGTCATGGCTTTATCAGAATCTTTTTTTAATAAAATGAAATGTATATTTTTATTTTTTTCCCTTCTATTTCTATAAATTGATGCCTTTAAAAGTATTAATATCTTGGTTCAATGATAAGTAACGAAAAAAATAATTTATGTACATTAATTCTTGATATCATATTGGGTGCTACATACAAATTATAAATGTTATTATGTCCACAAGATTATAATATGAATATTTACTTTATATAAACGTAAAGTAACTGTTAACCAATTTATGGTTGCTAATGGGTGGGTTTCAAAATATTTTTTTCATATTTTTTGTCTATAAATATGTACTATGTAATTTGCATTCTTATTAGTCACTTCCTTCATGCTTTTTCCCATTGCATAATAAATCGGTAGGGTTCTTACTCTTTTACTAATAGTCTTATAGTAGCATATTCTCATTCATCTATTTTATGTACTTTTTTGTATGATTATTATTATTATGTTACTATTATTATTGCGATCTTACTGGAGGAATAAAACTAAAAACCATTGAATTCAGCATAACTCCATCAACAGAGAAGGAGTAACGAAAATATGGTGAATATGTAACTCCGTAAACGACTCATCTATTTTATCCACTTTATTTTATCCACTCTTTTTCAGTGATGTTAGTTCATATATATATATATATATATATATATATATATATATATATAAGCTTTTTATGTTAGTTTGTTTAATTTTTTATTAATTTTGTTTTATTTTTATTTTTTTGTTTTACTTTTTTTTATAATAAAGAAATAATAGAAGTTGTATCCATAACATTTTGAGGTTAATGCTGCACATTCGTAGCCAATTTCATCACTTCCATAGTTTTTAAAGAAAGAAAACACTCAAAGTTGACGAAATATGGCAAAGAAGACGAAGAGCAAAAGATATCACATTATTTTCGCATTATTTAGTTTATTTACAATTCCAAAATAGTAGAATGAATATTTTGGGTTGCGCATAGCGCGGGGTTAACACTAGTTTTATAAAAAAAATAACCGTCTCAATCTCAACTCCTCTTGGTTGCATAGACATCTCCTTCGCCACAACCGGAAATCAAAGATGTACGGAACAATATCCGATGAGAAGACGGTTGACGTACCGGCAACTGAAGCGTGGAAGTTCTACAGCACTCTCCAGCCCCCCAAAGTGGCGTTGGAAGCCAACTCTGACCTCGTGTCACGACCGCTCATACTAGGGGTACTATAAACGAGGAGATCGTGACCACGAGATAGCAATAAAGACAACATTTAAGGACAACAGTTCATATGAAAGTCTCAATTAGCTTAAAAGAATCATATTTTAGTTCATTAAAAGTTAATCAACGAGTTTTTAGTTTAAAGAAACTTAAATGTCATAAATTCATTATCAATTAGTGCGAAGACTTATAACAAACGATTTTTCAAAGGAAGCGGCGGGGGAGAAATAAATATCAAACTCCAATTAACCTCCAAAAGAAACATTGTTTTACCTTACGAAAAACCATTTTAGAGTAACGAAGTAAACGGCGGATTAACGTCTAAAAGGATTTGACATGCCAAAAATAGCACGAAATAAAGAACTCTTTGGGCATAGAATAAAAAGGCAAAGAAAATAATAGCAGCGGAGATAAGGTTTCGAAGAGAGTCAAGGATGACGCCTATGTATGAAGACACAACGCATCCAAATTTTCTAAGCCGACTCAACATCCATCACAACATCCCACTCAACCTGCAAAATTTTAAAAGAAATGCAGGGCTGAGTACTTGTTGTACTCAATGGGCTCATGCCGAAAACATTTAACAGTTATGTCATCCATACTAGTGAACTCGAGTTTTTACGTTTATTAAAGAAATATCACGAGTATCACCAAAACATTTTCATAGATTGGCCAGTCAAATAATCTCCCCACTTTCTCAACAATCCATCAATCACAAACATCATTCCATGTGCGACGAAAGTGTGGCCACACTATTCGCCCACGAGACCGGCCGACTAGCAAGGACGTCTCACGATCCCACCAGTGTACACAGCCTGATAGGGTTTGCGGCCCTACTCAGGCAACAATCTCATAAACAAAACATCATGGCATGACATAACAAGTTAAACCACCCTTATAACACCACATCATATTTTCGGAAAATAAAAGATTTGTAAAAGAAAGCCCCCCTCGTTTGCTTAAACAATTCAATATCCAACTTAAGGCAACCCTCGTTCCTCGTGCTCACGTACACACAATAACCCTTGCCAACATCACAACACAAAATCGCATATTCACAATTCTCTCATACAAAACACAAATTCCCACCGATTAATTATGCGATCTATGATTCCTACACTCACTATATGCATGAGAGAATCAAGAACAAGGTTTCAATGGAGAAGATGAGGAAAAGATTTTAGTTATACCTTCTTGAATAAAAAATCAAACGGTAGAAACAAAGATTGATGCGATTCGTCTGGAACTCTTGAAAATTCCAACTCCAATGGATGCAAGAACAAGTATGGAATAAATTTTGGAGAGGATGAAGAGAGTGAGAGAAGAGTGGCATGTGAAGAGAGGGAGATGATGAAGGTGGACGAAAATTTGAGGGAGAATGGGGGCTAAGGGTTTAGTTTAGGTAATTATATAGTCCTAGGTTTAATCCCAAAAATTAATTAATTGTGGAGAAATAAAATATAGGCCAATAAATAAAATCCCATAATTAAAAGAAGGAAATTTCGAAAATTGGGTTGAAAAAATTTAATAAGGAATTTATTTGGTATTTACTTGGAGAGAAATAGATTCACAATTTAGGAAATAAAACAATGACTATTCCTAAATAAGAGAACAAAATAAATTAAATCTCCAAGTAGAAAAAAAGAGAGGGGCCGAAAATTCCATAGGGAATGCACAAGGAAATTATTTAAATCCTCAATTAAATAGAATATGATTTAAATTTGGTAATTCTTTATAGGAAAAGACTCCCATAAAATAGGTAACAATTAAATAAATTTCCACAAGGAAATTAAACAAAAAGGGCGTGCAACACAAGGAAATATTCACATCCCCAATTATTTTGACTTAGGTATTAATTTGGTATTTCATTGAATAAAAGGGGTTCAGGGGTTCTACGAAATAGGAAACAAATATATTCCCCTCTACAAAATAGGGGGGGGGGCAAAAATTGGCTTAATTAGCCACAAAGAAATAATTCAACTCTTAATTTAATTAGGGTGAGGAAATAAAAGGTGACAAGATTTAATTGGATTTAAAATAGATCAAGGGAAGCAACAAGGTACCAATTAAATCACAGAAACTAATTTATCATCCTAAATAAAAATAGCGAATATTCGAAACTCTAAAAAATAATAGGCTAGAGTTCGAATTTCATGTAGCACAATTTAGGGATAATTTGATTTGAATTTAATTTGGATGAATATCCCAAAATAATTAATTAAATCCAGGAAAAGAATATAATTTCAAATAATTGGAGGGGCCGACAATAGCCACTTTATTTGGTTAGAACAAAATGCATGATCTTATTTAAATTGATCCCCCACATTTAAAATATAAATAGGTCTTCATTCCAAACACCCATAACCATTTATTCCACATAATCAAACTCAATCACATAACAACAATTTAAATTTCATAAATGAAATTTCCAATCGACATATTAAATAAAAGTCACAAAAATTTTGGGGTGTTACATCCTTCCCCTCTTAACCGAAATTTCGTCCTGAAATTTTGATCGTCTCACATAAACAACTCGGGGTACTTTTCTTTCATTCTATCTTCTTACTCCCATGTGGCTTCTTCGGGACCATGGTGTTTCCACAACACCTTCACGGATGCTATCGACTTGTTTCGTAACTGTTGCACCTTCCGATCTAGGATTGCCTCGGGTCTTTCCTCGTAGCTCATGTCGGGGGTTGGGATCACTTCCTCTTGATGAATCACGTGCTTTGGGTCGAACACGTACTTGCGCAACTACGACACATGGAACACGTTGTGCACGTTCCCAAAACTGGGAGGTAACGCCAAGCGATACGCTACAGGACCTACTTCATCGATAATCTCGTACGGTCATACAAAATGCGGTTTCAGCTTGCCCTTCACCCCAAACTAGGGCTGGCAATTTTTGACACGACACGATAACACGACACGAACCGGCACGAAAATAATGGGTTTGGGTCAGAGCTTATTGGGTTCGTGTCCTTATCGGGTCGACCCGTTAAGGACACGAAAATTTCGTGTCGTGTTCGTGTCGGGTTCGTGTTATCCGTTAACAATACGTGTCCGTGTCGTGTCCGTGTCGTGTTCGTGTTATCCGTTAAGAAATAATATTTTAATATTATTAATTCTTATTATTTTCATTTTTAATAGGTTTAACCGTTATCAGGTCGTGTTGTTATCGAGTTGTTATCGTGTCATCTCGTGTACGTGTTGTTATCGTGTCGTGTTGACCCGAATTGGTTCGTGTCGTTAATGGGTTCGTATCGTGTTCGTGTCGTGTTCGTATCTGAGGGTTTCGTGTCGTGTTCGTGTTCGTGTTTGAGGTTTTCTTAACGGGTCGTGTTCGTGTTTGTTGTTATCGTGTTCGTGTCGTTATCGTGTCGACACGATAACGACCCGACACGCACGATTACCCCAAACCTCACAACTCCTCTAGTCGGGGATACTTTCAAGAACACTTTGTCACCAACATCGAATTTGATCTCCATTCGGCGCACATCAGCATACGACTTCTGCCTATCTTGAGCTTCCTTGATCCTTGCGCGGATTTGATGCACAATTTCGGTCATTTCCTTTATAGCGTCAGGTCCTAACATCTTCCTCTCGCCAACTTCATCCCAAATAAAGTGGGGATTGATACTTCCTGCCATACAAGGCTTCATACGGAGCCATATCGATCGTCGCTTGGTAGCTATTATTGTAGGCGAATTCAACCAACGGTAGAATAGTTTTCCAACTTTTCCCTCGATCTAAGACAACGGCTCGTAGCATATCCTCAAGCGTTTGAATCGTCCTCTCTGACTGCCAGTCCGATTGCGGGTGATAAGCAGTGCTGAAGTTCAATTGTGTGCCCAATTCTCGTTGCAAACTCATCCAAAATTTTGATGTGAACTTCGTATCGCGGTAGGACACAATGGTCTTTGGCACCCCATGCAAACGCACAATCTCATTCACGTAGAGCTTTGCTAACTTGTCCGGGCCATAAGTAATTCGAATTGGTAAAAAGTGCGCGCTTTTAGTAAGTCGATCGATGATCACCCAAATCGCAGTGTTTCCCTTTTGTGACTTTGGCAAACCCGTCATGAAATCCATAGCTAGATGCTCCCACTTCCATTCGGGAATTTCGAGTGGTTGCAACTTCCTATATGGCCGTTGGTGTAAGGCCTTCACTCGTTGGCATGCTAGACATCGCTCCACATATGACGCTACGTCTCCTTTCATTCCATTCCACCAAAAACGTTGCTTCAAATCTCGATACATCTTCGTGCTTCCGGGGTGAGCAGTGTAAGGCGTGTCGTGCGCTTCACTCAAAATCTCATCCTTTAGCACCTCATCGCTCGGCACACACAATCGTCCATCGTGCGTCAAAGAATTATCCGCCTCCTCACGGTAATGATCAAGCTTCTCGGCTCTCACCTTAACACGTAATTCTTCCAACTTTTCATCACGTCGTTGGGCTTCTATGAGCTTGGTTCGCAAATCTGGCTCAATCACTAGCGTCGCTAATCCTCCTCCTACTGTCTCGGGCGCTTTTACTATTTCCAATCTCATTCTGTCGAATTCGTGAATCAACGCTTCCTCTTGCGTTAGGAAATAAGCCAATTGCGGTTGGTTCTTCCTACTCAAAGAATCGGCTACTACGTTCGCCTTGGCCGGAGATAGTGAATACCACAATCATAATCTTTCACGATCTCTAACCAACGTCGCTGTCGCATGTTTAGCTCTGTCTACTCGAAGAAATACTTTGAGACTCTTGTGATCCGAATATATCTCGCATCTCACTCCATAGAGATGGTGTCTCCAAATTTTCAGTGCGTGCACTACTGCTGCTAGCTCCAAATCATGAGTCGGAAAATTTAATTCATTCGGTCTCAACTGTCGGGAAGCGTATGCTATCACTTTCCCATCTTGCATCAAAACGCATCCAAGTCCTACTTTCGATGCATCAGTATAGATGGCGCCTTGTCGGGTGCCGGTACTGCTAGAACAGGTGCCGTATTCAACTTCTCTTTCAACAGTTGGAAACTCGCCTCGCACTCCGGAATCCAAACCACTTTGATTCCTTTCTTCAACAATTGTGTCATGGGTCTCGCGATTTTAGAGAATCCCTCGATGAAACGTCGATAGTGTCCCGCCAATCCCAAGAAACTGCAGATTTCACTCGGCGTTTTTGGCGATTGCCAATTTTGCACAGCCTCGACCTTTACTGGGTCTACTTGAATCCCATTTGTAGTCATAATATGACCAAGAAAGTTCACTCGAGTCAACCAAAACTCACACTTACTAAACTTGGCATAAAGTTTCTCTTTTCGTAACGTTTCCAACACAATTTGCAAATGCCATCCATGTTCCTCCTCGTTCTTTGAGTATACTAAAACATCGTCGATGAAGACTAACACAAACTTGTCGAGATACTCGTGGAAAACTCGGTTCATCAAGTCCATTTTCGAAAATACGCCCGCTCCTCAAAGTTGGTCAAACAAATCGTTAATCCTCGGCAGTGGGTACTTATTCTTCAAGGTCATCTTGTTGAGCTCACGATAGTCGATGCACATCCTCCTCGTTCCATCCTTTTTTCTTTACAAACAACACCGGCGCTCCCCACGGTGACACACTAGGTCGAATAAAACTCAAGTCTAACAATTCTTGCAACTAAATCTTTAACTCTGCCAACTCTTTAGGGGCCATTCGGTATGATGCTTTCGATACTGGCACAGATCCGGGTTCCAAGTCGATGGTAAACTCTACTTGTCTGTCGGGCGGTGGTCCAGGTAAGGTTTCAGGGAACACATCGGGAAAATCTCGTACTACGGTCACGTCTTCCACCTTCAAGTCCTTCTTTTCCTCTCCATTCAAGTACACAAGATACGCCGGATGCCCTTTTCTGATCATCGTGGTTTCTTGTAAAGCAGAGATTATGGAGGTTCGTCGGTTCATGGAAATCCCATACAAGATAGTCGGCTCGTCGCTAGGGGCTAGAAAACAAATTTGCCTCTCCTTGCAAATGTTGCATCAAGAACTGAGAATATGTATCAAGAACATAAACTTTAATCAAACAGTCTTAACTTGGATATGAACCGATTTCGAATTGTAACAATTGATTATGATCATCCCCGCGGAGCTTGAAAGAACATAAGATAGGTCATGAATATGGGATGAAATCGAATTAATGTCAATTCTCATAGTAGGCTACCAAACAAGATAATTCAGTTGTTCGACCAAATTTGAAAGGTCAATGCATCAATGGATAATGACTGAAAGGGTTGAAGAAAAAAAATGACCAGTTGCATGAGGATTGAGAAATGTAGGCAGTTGTCACAAAGCGGTACTGATCATGGTTCAACGAAAATCATAATATGGAATGATAGAATCATATCAATGGGTTCATAAGTTTGTGAAAGGCAACCAAAGTCAAAGGGGCTTTTGAAAAAAAAATCAAGTGGATTAAGTTTGTTAAGGCAAGGTACAAAATGTAGGCCTTAACTTCGTTTTGTAAAAAGAAAGGTTCTATTATGGAAAGAATACATATAGTGGAACTGAACCAAAAAGAATTTCACTATATGAGAAAGAACTTGACACAGACATGGTTACAAAATGAAAAGCTGAACAAAAGTTCAAAGAAGAATATCCCATAGAAACATGTCTGCGAAACGTGCCTATATTGAAGGACATGACTGCAAGCAGCCTTAGGAATGAAGTTCAATAGCAAAGGCTCACAAAGTCAAAATATTGTTCGTATAAATAATAAGTCAAGGAAGACTACAATCAATCAAAGTGTCCAAAGTTATGAAGGCAACACCACTTTCCAAGAATCGAAAGTGAGTTATGACTCAATGAAGGAAAAGAAATAATATGCATCAATTGCAAGGGGTGAATGAAACAAGATGTTAAATAGACAAGGGCTCACAGTTATTTTAAAGGTCCTGAAAAATAACTTCTTAGAATCCAAGTAAGAACTGTTGATTAAAATAGTTTGTTATAGCTATTAAAGTCGCACCACCTTGTTCATCTTTCGCAAGTCGAGACTGGTAACATCGCTCTAAGAACTGTGGATTCCAAGCTGAGATTCTTCGTGGCAATGCCACTAATAATGATAGTCGGAGTCCATATCTTCATAAAGTTCTTTGCATGTCATAATGATTATCCTCGTAGGATATTGTTGTCATCCTCGTGCTTCTTAGCAGGGTAGAAGATCATCTCCATCGTGTTGCCTCTTACGCAAGATTACACTATACTAATTTAAATCGCGAGTATGACCGCTCGTCGTTGGATGAAAATATCACTTAGCTTCAGCTCTTCTTGTCTCGCACCTTGACTTAAGGGTTTGCCTCCACTTTCATGTTCTCGTACGTTTCATTGCTCAGAGAAACAATAGTTAAGTTTTCAACTTAGAACTACGATTCGCGCTGTCAACTAGGCTTATATTTTAGGTACTCTAAGTTCACAACACAATTCGTCATCTCGTAGATCATCATCTACCACGATTTACGTCATTCAAGATAAACACACAACATTTTCACATCCCATAGCAAAACACTTTCGAACTTCACAATTATATTCACAACTTTTGAAAAAAATTTTCTTTACACTTTCACACTTTCCAAATTTTTTTTCCACATCTCACTTTTAAAGTAAAAGTTTTGACTCAAATTAAAACGTACTTTCACATCAACTTCCATCATTCGTATAAAACACTCCATAGAATAACGCATCATACTTCGCACCTCATAACATACATAACATCACACTTCCATAGCTTAATTTTCCAAACGAAAAAGTTAATTTAATTTAAAATTTATATATATATATAT
The DNA here is from genome assembly GCF_004379255.2 of Salvia splendens. Taxonomy (NCBI): domain Eukaryota; kingdom Viridiplantae; phylum Streptophyta; class Magnoliopsida; order Lamiales; family Lamiaceae; genus Salvia; species Salvia splendens. Next base: position 8,729,952 of record NC_056035.1, on the reverse strand, counting down.
ATATATATATATATATATATATTTTGAACAATTTATAAACACAATATTTTCCATTGATCAATTAATTTTTCCCAAAAAAAAAAAGAACTAACATGTTTTCATTTGAAGTTCAAAGATATTGCAAAACATAAACATTTTTCCTCAATCAAACATCTTCCAAAATTATCAACAACTTTCCACAATATAAACATTTTTCCTCAATCTAACTCCACTTGAACAACTAGTCATTAATATTACAAAACATCAACCACAAAATCCTTTTCCATTTTTTTTCTACATATCAAACCATGCAAAACTTTCAAAGCTCATAAAACATTTGTATTCCAAAAAAAAAACACTCATGCACTTCACATATATGTTTGAAACAACATTCTTAGATTACTCATTTTTTTTCTCAAAAAAAAAAATTTAACATTCTCAAAACAACTCATCAACTTTCGTCCTTCATGTAAAACACTCCATCATCATATGTTCACATGCTCACGTTGTAGTACTTTCACACATATAACACATACTTAGGTCATCATACCAATCTTGCTCATGTCCCACAAAATCATACCATAACAATATCATATTCGCACATACAACACGTGCTTAGATCATCTTGCCAATCATGCTCATATTCCACATAATCATACCATAACAATATCATATTCGCACATACCACACGTGCTTAGATCATGTTGCCAATCATGCTCATATTCCACATAATCATATCATCACAATTCATCTTCACGTATAACATTCATTCGCATGCATACACTTGCCAAAACATCATCATCATATCATCGTCAATTTCATGCATCGATCTCACATGCTTGCAACAACTTAAAACATACCTCACTTTCTTTGGTTGAGCGCGATGCTTTGGATGTTGAGTCTTCGTGACACTTCCAGTTTAAGGTTTACTATTCTAAACTTAAGGTGAAAGAAGACTCTCGGACCAGAGCGAAAAAACCTCACTCTGATAACACTCTGTCATGACCGCTCATACTATGGGTACTATAAACGAGGAGATCGTGACCACGGGATAGCAATAAAGACAACATTTAAGGACGACAGTTCATATGAAAGACTCAATTAGCTTAAAAGAATCATATTTTAGTTCATTAAAAGTTAATCAACGAGTTTTTAGTTTAAAGAAACTTAATGTCATAAATTCATTATCAATTAGTGCGAAGACTTATAACAAACGATTTTTCAAAGGAAGCGGCAGGGAGAAATAAATATCAAACTCCAATTAACCTCCAAAAGAAACATTGTTTTACCTTACGAAAAACCATTTTGGAGTAACGAAGTAAACGACGGATTAATGTCTAAAAGGATTTGACATGCCAAAAATAGTACGAAATAAAGAACTCTTTGGGCATAGAATAAAAAGACAAAGAGAATAATAGCAGCGGAGATAAGGTTTCGAAGAGAGTCAAGGATGACGCCTATGTATGAAGACACAACGCATCCAAATTTCCTAAGCCGACTCAACATCCATCGCAACATCCCGCTCAACCTGCAAAATTTTAAAAGAAATGCAGGGCTGAGTACTTGTTGTACTCAATGGGCTCATGGCGAAAACATTTAACAGTTATGTCATCCATACCAGTGAACTCAAGTTTTTACGTTTATTAAAGAAATATCACGAGTATCACCAAAACATTTTCATAGATTGGCCAGTCAAATAATCTCCCCACTTTCTCAACAATCCATCAATCACAAACATCATTCCATGTGCGACGAAAGTGTGGCCACACTATTCACCCACGAGACCGACCGACTAGCAAGGACGGCTCACGATCCCACCAGTGTACACAGCCTGATAGGGTTTGCGGCCCTACTCAGACCCGAATTCATTTCACAACTCAACCATATAGCCTAACGAAGCAAGCTCGGACGAACTAGGCATCAGGCAAAAATCTCATAAACAAAACATCATGGCATGACATAACAAGTTAAACCACCCTTATAACACCACCTCATATTTTCGGAAAATAAAAGATTTGTAAAAAAAAGCACACCCCGTTTGCTTAAACAATTCAATATCCAACTTAAGGCAACCCTCGTTCCTCATGCTCACGTACACACAATAACCCTTGCCAAGCCAACATCACAACACAAATCAGCCTTCCATCAATTCACATTATCATGCATGTCCTATCGTTCCTTTCCTCGTTCTCTTAAATTACCCATCCTAAACATTCATCAACATAAGGAAAACATGCCATAATATTTCTCAACGTGTCACACATAATCACGTCATAGGATACATTCCTTAATCATACATGCATCATATAATTCACCTAAACTTGGCAACAAGTGATATTTCAACATAACAACAAATCTGGTAGAACGGTGCAGTTGGTTTGTAAAAATCATCAAACATCCATCCGACCTCATATGAAGCTAAATTTTGGTCACAACACAGTAGACACATTCAAGTTAATCCAGTTAAAATTTCACACCAAAATCATGTCATTTGGTCAGTCAAAACAACAATGAAACTCTCTGGCCGAGACACAAAAATTCAGGCAGTACTGAAACAAAATTTACTGTGAAATATACACACAACATAAAAAACACCTTGAAGTTTACTCAGTTAAACATTCACACCAAAATAAGATCGTTTGGTCAGTCAAACACATGTCGGAATCCACTGTCTAAACACCACAGTTTTCAGGTTTCACAATTTTGAAATTAGGGTTTCTTCCTAGTTCATCCAAACACAATTTTTCATGCTTCCCACACAAAAACATGCTTTAAAAGGTTCTCACAATCATGTTCTCATATAATCACACATCATTCACCAATGATTCATTCAATCTTCACACATATTCATTCAAAATCGCATATTCACAATTTTCTCATACAAAACACAAATTCCCACCGATTAATTATGCGATCTATGATTCCTACACTCACTATATGCATGAGAGAATCAAGAACATGGTTTCAATGGAGAAGATGAGGAAAAGATTTTAGTTATACCTTCTTGAATCAAAAATCAAACGGTAGAAGCAAAGATTGATGCGATTCGTCGGGAACTCTTGAAAATTCCAACTCCAATGGATGCAAGAACAAGTATGGAAGAAATTTGGAGAGGATGAAGAGAGTGAGAGGAGAGTGGCGTGTGAAGAGAGAGAGATGATGAAGGTGGACAAAAATTTGAGGGAGAATGGGGGCTAGGGTTTAGTTTAGGTGATTATATAGTCCTAGGTTTAATCCCAAAAATTAATTAATTGTGGAGAAATAAAATAGAGGCCAATAAATAAAATCCCATAATTAAAAGAAGGAAATTTTGAAAATTGGGTTGAAAAAAATTAATAAGGAATTTATTTAGTATTTACTTGGAGAGAAATAGATTCACAATTTAGGAAATAAAACAATGACTATTCCATAAATAAGGGAATAAAATAAATTAAATCTCCAAGTAGAAAAAAAAGAGGGGGCCGAAAATTCCGTAGGGAATGCACAAGGAAATTATTTAAATCCTCAATTAAATAGAATAGGTTTTAAATTTGGTAATTTCTTTATAGGAAAAGACTCCCATAAAATAGGTAACAATTAAATAAATTTCCACAAGGAAATTAAACAAAAGGGGCGTGCGACACAAGGAAATATTCACATCCCCAATTAATTTGACTTAGGTATTAATTTGGTATTTCATTGAATAAAAGGGGTTCCACAAAATAGAAACAAATATATTCTTCTCTACAAAATAGAGGGGGGGGGGGGGGGGGCAAAAATTGGCTTAATTAGCCACAAAGAAATAATTCAACTCTTAATTTAATTAGGGTGAGGAAATAAAAGGTGGCAAGATTTAATTGGATTTAAAATAGATCAAGGGAACCAACAAGGTACCAATTTCATCCTCATAATTAAAAATAGCGAATATTCGAAACTCTAAAAAATAATAGGCTGGAGTTCGAATTTCATGAAGCACAATTTAGGGATAATTTGATTTGAATTTAATTTGGATGAATATCCCAAAACAATTAATTAAATCCAAGAAAAGAATATAATTTCCAATAATTGGAGGGGCCGACAATAGCCACTTTATTTGGCTAGAACAAAATGCATGATCTTATTTAAATTGATCCCCCCACATTTAAAATATAAATAGTTCTTCATTCCAAACACCCATAACCATTTATTCCACATAATTAAACTCAATCACATAGCAACAATTTAAATTTCATAAATGAAATTTCCAATCGACATATTAAATAAAAGTCACAAAAATTTTGGGGTGTTACACCTCGTCAGCTGGATCAACGTCGTTGAAGGCGGCGGCGGCGCCGGAACCATTCTCGAGGTCGTTATCCATCCAGGTACCATCCACATTCAATTCAATTAAATTCCGCTAGATTTATGTCATTATCCTCATTAATTTAATTGATTAATTGAACACGGATGGGAGGGGGGTTGAAGTCGTTCAAGGAGAAATTCATGGTGGTGGATCACGAGAAGCGTGTGAAGGAGGCAGAGGTTGTGGAAGGTGGATTTCTGGATCTAGGGTTCACGATGTATCGTATGAGATTCGAAGTGATAGAGGTGGAGGGAAACGAGAAGCAGTGTATAACTCGATCTACGATCGAGTACGAGCTCAAAGAGGAAGCTGCAGCGAATGTTGCGCTCGTTTCCATTCAACCATTCACTAATGTCATGCAACTCTCTGCCGAGTATTTTGCTCCGAAACAATGATAATTGATCAACTATTAGCCGCAACAATGACAATTGATTTACTATTAACTTGGGGATGTGTGTTTTACTTTCATGATTACTAAAAATAAATTTCTATCCTCCTACTATATATCTTTGTATATCATTTTCTCTTCCATGCTTTTAATAACAACAATAAATATGAATCTTCATATTTTATCTATTCATAACTATGAAATCTTGAAAAAGCCGCCACAAGAAAATCCTACTCCCTCGGTTAGCAATTAAAAATCACACTTTATCTGCCATGAATTTTAAAAAATGTTAATAAAAAGTGAATTGAAAAAATTAATGAAATGTAAGTCATACTCTTTGATACACTCGGATTTTGTACTCCCTCCGTCCCGCACTACTCGCACTTATTTCCTTTTTGGGCGTCCCAAGTTACTTGCACTCTTTCCATTTTTAGTAAAAAATTTCACCTACAGCCCTCATTTTTGACTTTCCTATACACTCATTCCTTAATCTCCGAGCCGAAAAGGAAATGAGCGAGTAGCCCGGGACGGAGGGAGTACTATTTTAGGGCCTTTATTAGGTCCATTTTGAGTATCAATGTTGCATTACATGTCCAATAATTGTATATTTTATCTATTTTGATATTTTGACGTATTTTGTGAGAAATGTGTAAATTTAAGCCTAAAAATAGCTAAAAGTCAAAGATGGAAATATGAAGCATTCAACCCGCCCAGTGGACCGCTGAACAAGTAGCGGTCCGCTTCGGGAAAGTTGTACTGAAAAGAACACGTCCTGCGACCGTTGGGGTGTATGCAGCGCCCGCTCTAGAAGAGTCCAGTAGCTATGGGATGATAGACAGCGACCGCTGAACAAAGTGCAGCGGCCCGCTGGAAAAACGCGGCGCCCCGATTTGACCTACTTTCTGCCCAAGATTTATCATACTATGCTGAATATTTGCCATATTTGTGGTACACGAAATTGAGGCTATAAATACCCCTTCAAGTTTCATCAAATAATAATCTTTCACCATACAATTCTAGAGAGAGAATACATGAGAGTTCAACGAAGGCGTTTGAAGAAGGAATCAAGAGGATCATCAAGGCTACAAGATTTAACCTTTGTGTTCTACTCCCTCCGTCCCGCGTTACTTGCACTATATTCCTTTTTGGGCGTCCCAAGTTATTTGCACTCTTTCCATTTTCTATAAAAATTAGAGTTTCCCTTATTACACTTAATTAAAGCTAATTTAATGACATTTATTAATTAACCACCAACCCCACCAACTTCAATTCATTTGTAATTTACGTTTCTCTCTCTTTGCAAAGCCTAAGAAGACGCCTCCAACTATATCTATCTTGAAATCCCAAAAAACGCCCCTCTCTCTTAAAACCCTAGACCAATTCCGCATCCATTCTTCTCCATTCACGATCTTCCCTTGCAGATCTGTCATGTCAAACTCAAAGAAGGTAGATGGTAGGTGGATTAATCCACGGCGGTCTTGAACCCCAACCTCTCTCCCCGTCGACGATCTGCCAAATAGTGGGTGGGTTAACCCACGTCGCTCCCAACCCACGACGACCAACCCAGTCTACGAGAGGTATGAAACCGTGTGGTTTAACCCTGACCTCCCACTCACCACGAAGACCTCTACTTCCGGTGGGTTTGCAGATGGTAGAGATAAACACTGATATGGCGAATTGGGTAAAATTAAGGTCGCTCATGATGGAGAGAAAGGACGCTCTCAGATTTCCAGGGCCTCTAGTTCCGACGGGGCCGTTGTCGACGGGGGAGAAGGATGGTCTCAAGGATCAGGAGCCTCTAGTTTCTAGAAATACTGTTCAAATTGTTTATTTAAAGTATCTCAATATTAATAATTTAAATAATTTTTAATATTATAAAAAAAATATTGATGCAAAATATTAGATAGAAAATGAAATTAAAACTCATTCATAAAACATTAGTCACTTCACCTACTTTATTAGCCATTCTACTTAAAACACTAATTACTCATTCCTTAATCTCCGTGCCCAAAATGAAATGTGCAACTGACCCGGGACGGAGGGAGTATCATTTTAGTACTTATGTTTTTATTGTTTTCCCTAAAAACTATGTCTTTAGATTATTCAATCTTGTGTAACTAAATTCATAGAATTCTAGGGATGTGTTAGTAACGACTTTGGTTATACAATTCTTTTTTATTTAATATCCGTTTTGTTCATTACTTCGTTTCTATTCTAAGTGTTGGATAATTGCTTCACGTTTGAGTGACACATTCTGTGATGATCTATTGATTTGCTACATAATCGTTAGAGGGGGTTGATGAGTTAGAAGAGCTTAGTTGACACTACAATTAGTTTCCTTTGAAACGGCACTGTTAATTGAGAGCAGGGGCAGACGCAGAAAATTATTATAGTAGGGGCTATATATTCTAAATTTTGTATGAGATAATAATGTTCATATGTTTTATTGTTTTGATAAGGGCTTTTGCATTTCATTTTTCACAAAATACCAACAAAATCACAATATTCTATAACTAAATTATAAAATAAAATAAAAATTGGAGAAGGGCTTAAGCCCCTCCCTAATCATATGTGTGTCCACCCATGATTGAGAGTGAAGACTTTTCAAGATTCTTAGAAGCTTTTGGGAGTTACAAATGTAGGATCAAAAACCTTAGTGTATGTAACCTACGCTTGTGCCGCATGGGCAAAACTTATGTGACTCGTTCTAGTGAAGATGAACTGTGTTAGGATATTGTAGTTGGAATTTGTATAACCATAACTGTGAAAGCACATCCCTAAAGAAGATCTAGCTACTCATGATTAAAGTCAAAACAAAAAGGAATACAAAAGAAACAAAGCAAATCATGGATGGAAAATGAAACCAGAACTCCCTATAGGTGGAATTGATGTTGGGGAGTCTTCTTCCTCCAATCTCTTGAATGGGGAATCCTTGCCTTCAAATCCTCTTTAATCTTATGAAATCTTGATTAATTTGGTAATGTGGAAGTTAAATGCTCAAATGAGTGAGATCCCCTTTTATATCCAGAGTGAAAGTTAGGAGAAAATGGGCATCCGTCGTCGTCTAGAGAAAGAGTCATTTTCAACGTGCTGATACGCTCGAATTTTGCACTATTTTAAGGCCTATATTTGGTCAATTTTGAATGTCAAAATCACATTTCATGTCCAGATTTTGCATGTTTTTATCTATTTTTGTTTTTTGACGTGTTTTGTGATAAATGTGTAAAATAAAGCCCAAAAAGATAGCTAAAAGTCGAAGTTGGAAATCTGGAACTTTCAAGACGTCCAGCGGTCCGCTGCAACACAGCCAGCGACCGTTGGCCGACATCGACCGTTGAACAGATGGCGGTCCGCTCCGGGAAAGTTGTGCTGAAACGAAGAACACGCCCAGCGACCGCTCCAGAAGTTCCAGTAGCTACGGGATGATTGTCAGCGACCGTTGAACCCATGTGCAGCGACCATTGATCAAGAGACTAAGGCTACGGATCACTCGCCAGAGACCGCTAAAGAGCAACGACCCGCTGGGAAAACGCGGCGCACATATATGACCTACTTTCCTCACAAGATTTACCATAGTTTGCTACCTTTTTCCTTATATGAGAATGACGAATTTGATGCTATCTATACCCCCTCAAGCTTCATCATTAAAGATCTTCTTTTTGCTCCATAATTCCAGAGAGAGGAATATTTGAAAGTTCTCCATTGTTCAAAGGTTTTGAAGAAGGAATCAAGAGAAGATCAAGGCTACAATGATTCAACTTTGAGTTTTATTTGCTTTAGTTCTTATGTTCTTTATGATTTCCCTACAAATTATATGTTTGGCTTTGTCCATCATGTATAACTAGATTTATAAAATTTTAGGGATGTGTTAGTAACGACTAAGAAGAAAATGAAATATACAAAGACGTACAACTAACTATATACGAGAATATGAATTGAATGATTTTTTAAATAAAACAAAAATCAAATGTAAAAGTAATTCCTCACATTTATCGTACTACAACACTATGAAAATGAATTGAATTGATGATTATTACTCCATGTGATTGTGCAAAGGAAGTACATCATCTCAAATTGGAAGTGGAAGAGTAGTACTTTTTAGAATACTTTTGAGAAATTGTCAAAATTTATAATTTTAACAATCAATGTTAAATTTATGTAATAAATGAAAAGTATTTTATGTTTGTGATTTTAACGGCTAAAGTCAAATCTAAAATTATAATTATGTTATCATAACCCAACGTAGATGTTTATTTAAATTATTATGAATTATAACTTCTCATATCCAATTGAAAATATCATCCTTCCATTTTCAAGTATTGACTTTTTTTACATTAGTAAATGAAATGCACTTATACACCGTCTACTTTATTGCCAAATAATCCTACATAGTACTTTGGTGGGCCTACAAATTACTCAGGACGAAATTAATCAATATAAGGAATTAGTTAACCAAATCAAAATGCAATTTTTTGGATGTATACAAAATAAATGCACGATTCCTAGAGAGAGATATTGCACCGAATTTTCAACAAATTCAACATTTATTTATTGAACAATAGAATGGCTTACTTAATTTGATTTCATTTTATTTAACCCTTTTTTTTATAGTGATGCTCCCGTCTTAGTCCGATAATTTCAATAAATTGTTTAATTAATTATAGAATGACTGTCAATCTCTGCAGTTGCTACCACGTAACATGCATGTTAAAAATTTGTACACGAAGTTATGTACTTAGCCATGTATAATAATAATATTATCATAATTTCTTTCCTTTTTTAATCTGGGTGGATTAGATAGACCACTAGAAATTTAAAGACATTAGACAAAAAATAAAAAATTCATGGGCTGACTAATAAAAATAAATTTCCTAGCATGTTTGTCCATTATTCTAGGTGGGTTAGATAAATGGCGGGCTGCGAAAATGCGGGTGTTTTCTCTTTTTTTTTTTGATTCAAGTTATATGGAGGAGATAACTGAACCGGATGGATCAGTTAGCAAATGTCGTTGCCACTTGATCAAGTTGATCTCGTTTTCGCATGCCACCAATGTAATTTATAAACTACCAATTTTGCACTACTTTAACAGCAAAGCGGCAAGTTCGGGGTCGATCCCATAGAGAAGCTAGTGTATCAGGTGTGTGAATAGTGAACAGGGGGTTGGCTGCTGCCACGCTTTACTTTTGGGAGTTTTTAACTACTGATTTTAACTTAGGCAGAAAAGTAACTAACTACCTGATCAAGGGAACTATAACTACTGGGTCAAGTAAATCTCAGACTGGAATGAAAATTAACTACTCAGAACAGTAAACACGATGATGAATATGAAAGCTACTTTGATTAAAACTAAAACTCAGAACAGTACAGCGTGAAATTTAAACTAAGCTAACACTTAAGAATACGCCTACAAATATCAAGTATTCTGTAGCGCTCTTTCAATCGCCCTTTCTAACTAAGCATTACTTTATCTAAGCTATCTAGGGAACTGAACTAGAGAGCTAAACTAAACTAAACTAAAGACGGAGAGTACAGGATCCCCCCTCCCTTTTTAATGTGGTGGCACATCCTCTATTTATAGGCTCGGCACGACCTCCAGCTGGATAACGATCTTGGCAGGGAATATTCGCTCATGCTGAGAATGAGTGATAAGTCGCATTCTAGGCCTTGGCTACTGGTCAGTACACGTGCATAATTGGATTATATCTGCAAAGCAGTTGCTAAATTGTGCAGGGAAAGGGTTCTAGTCAGTATGAAAAGGTTCGGACAACTCAGGTGAAAAAAGAGCGCCAGAAGGGTGCAATCCTGACCAGGATGCATGCCAAAAAGGCTCGAGATGGAGAAGAAGGATTGCTGGGAAGGATCAACCACAAACAAGGGCAAAAGAGTCATTTCACGAAAAGTGTCTACCTTAAAAATCAAGGGCAGGCCTCCCTATAAAAGGAAGCCACTTGGAGAGAGGAGGAAATCAGAATCATCAAGAGGGGGGGGGGGGGGGATCGGAGATCATCCACTTCGACTCATAGTTAGAATTTCTCTCCATAGATCAGTTCCTTCAGCATTGTCACCTGAAGTTCCATCAGTTCGCCGGAGTTTCGCCTTCTCTCATTCCACCTAGTTTGTTGCGTAGTGATAGCAGTTTCATCGCCCGGAGTGGCAAAACAATCTTTAATTGCTTTCTTAGTTAATCTCACTTGTTTTTCTTACGTTGGATCTGTTGCATTTTCAATACTTGCTAACTTTGAAGTCCTTGGCTGAGATCCAAACGTTTAAATCCTATGAAGTTGTTTTTGAGCATCTCTTTATGTTCGATTCTATTTCTTTCTGCCTAGGTAGCTTAGATCTAGTTGTTACGATAATTTCTATATGTTAGAAGCATGTTTTATTTTGGAGTTGATCGATCTGAGGTTATGAGTGTGGTTTGCTGTTAGATTTAGATTTAAGTGGTTAAGTGCGAAAGCTTAGTTCTCGTGATTTCTGCCACCTTGCATGTCACCCAGTAGCTGATTTTGTTTCGCTGGATTAATCTTCGTTTTAGAGTTTTAATTGTGAATCTGAATCTTGGTGTTCGTAGATCTGGAATTCTTGTTCATTGAACCTGAGTTTGTTCTGAGTTTTGTTTGATTTGTGTTCATACTTGTTGGAGAAGACAATGTCCACATCCAAATTTGGGACCACTTTTACTTTTAGTTACTTTTGCTTTTGTCCTTTACTTTTTCAGCTGGTACCCTACAGATCTGTCAGTCTAGTTACCTAACTACCACTTATTCTCTGATATTCCGTTTAGCCTTTTATAGTAACCACCTACTTTCCACATGTCTCTTAAACACTTGTTTCCCATCTCTCACGTACACAGCCACACGTCGATCATTTTCACACCTACTAGTCAGTAGAGTACCACCTTAAATTCCCGCCTAGATAGGATCTTAACCCCAAGCGTGGTCGCTAATCAACCCTTCCAGAATATCACCACAATTTCCAAAACGCATTCTTCTCTATGGGATTCGACCCTTACTACCACTATAACTACCACTATACTAATCAGTAGAAGTGGGTTGAGGAATTTCTTTGATAGCCAGGTTCAGGCTTAGCTGGGGTTTCTATCCTGATCAGTAGGATACATCCTTACTTGACGCGACACCTGCACAAACCTGCTCTCATCAAATGGCGCTGTTGCCGGGGATGAATGACGTTATTAACTGTTATTGTGTGTGATACTTTGGCGTATATATTGTGCATGATTTTTTTTCTCTTTCTTTTTCTTTCAGTTTATGAGAAGCAGTTCGGCTCCTGACCATTGGAGACCGCAGATACTCCAACGAGGGACTATACTCGTGACCACTCGTTCTGGCCTGTCGACAGCCCTGTCTGACCTAGGCACGAGTAGTGATGAAGAGCAAGACACCGTAGAAGGAGGAATACCAGAACAGGTGCTACAGTTGGATGGTAACCTAAAGAGAATGGCTGCCCAGATAGATGAAGACCCGGAGATAGGGACGTTGAACGCGCATACCAAAGGAGAACCGCCGCAAGCTATAGTTGTCACCCCAGGATAGACGGCTTGTGATGTGAAACCCTATGTTATTGCAATTCTACCCACGAACTGTGGGAAGAGCTATGAAGGCCCCTACGAATTTTTTCATGAGTTCTGTAAGATTTGTATGGCACAGAGAAGGGAGACTGGGGCGACCGAGGATGATTACAGATTGAAGGCTCTGTTGTTCGTCCTAAAAGGGGAGGCCAACACCTGGTTCATGCGTCTGCCCCCTAACTCCATTGAGAGTTGGGCCGATTTCAAGTCAGCGTTCTTAGGAAAATTTTTCCCGTCATCGAAGACGAGTGCGTTGAAGAGAGAGATAAAAAGTGTGAAGCAAGGGTATGATGAACCCTTGAGTGATTATTGGGCGAAGTATATGAGTCTTTTGGATGCATGCCCAAACCATCGTATGGCGGATATAGAAATACATCACACCTTTTATGAGGGGATGAATAAGGCAACAAAGGATCTGGAAAACTCTTCGTCAGGAGGAAGTTTCACGCAATTTAGGGTCAGTGAAGCTAAAAGGGTCATAAGGAAGCTTTTGAGCGTGAAGAAGGAGTACGAAAATTCAAGAGATGGCTACAGCAGATAAAGAATTGCGAGTGCTTTGTCTACTGACCAGGAGCAGAAGATAGAGCAGAAGATGGATTTTAAAATGGAAGAGCTGAAAAAGACACTCCTGAGCGCGATCGAGAAGAACGCACCACCACCTTCCCCAACTGGGAGCTACAAGGATGCAGAACAGGGAAGTCAAAGGCCAACCTACGATCAGCCGAATGACTTCATCAATATGGAGCAAGTCAATGCTGCAGGGTACTATAACTCTGGTGGAAATTGGATCCAGGGAAGACAGCGAGACGCACCATGGATGGACCATCCAAATTTTTGATGGGGAGATGGGAACCAAAATCAGAACCAAGGTCAAGGTCAGAACCCTTACAACCCCCACCCGAACCAAAATCCCAACCGTGGCTCAGCAAATCCCGACCACCAATTCAACTAGTCAGGAAGAAACCAACAAACCCACAATCAACAACACCACAGCCAAAACCCACAGAACCAGAACTCGAACCCTATTTATGTACCACCCCACCAGAGGAACTTCCAAAATTACCAGAATCAGCCTAATCAATGTCCCCAACATCAGCAGAACCAGAACCAGTTCCAAAGCCAGAACCAGAATCAATATCACCAAGACCAGTACAACCCTCCTGGCCAGTATAACCAATACCCACCTAACCAGAACCAGCAAAACTCCCAAAGTTTCCAGCCCAACCAAAACCCCCAGTATAACCAGCACCAAGGGCCAAATCAGTCCCAATATCCTAACAGGTCAAGGAGATCTATGGAGGACATGATGGGAGAATTGCTCGCTTCGCAGCAGAGTATCAAGGGTGAGTTGCAGTCCAATAATAAAGCAGTGCAGGGGATGCAGAGTACCCAGAAGGAGCATAAGGCGAACATAGATATGATGAATAGGCAATTGGCTCAGCTGGCAAATTCGATGGGTGAATTGAAAGGGAATTCAGGGAAACTCCCGCCTACAGTCCACGTACCTGAAAAGGCAAACGTGAGCAAGGTCACATTGCAGTCCAGCACTACCTATGAGGGACCCCAACCGAAGAAGCCCAACGGAGAGCCTAGTGGGATGAATATACTGAAGGACGTAGTCTCGGAAGGAGAGCTCAACTGACCTCTACCCCAGATGCAGAATCCATTTTTCTTGGACGAAACACCAGTGGAAAGGGATGAAACCAAGGGCAAACAACCCAGGGAAAGCCAACCTAAAGAAGCAGAATCCATGAAAGAAGCTCCAGCCCAGAATGTGCCCAAGAAAGACTCCGGAAAGGCTGTCGGGGAACTGATTGAAGAGGAGAAAGGAAAAAAACCATTTCCTTACCGTTTCGTGACCAAGAGGAAGAAGGAAACCCCAGTGGATTGCATGTCGATTTTTGGGAAGCTGGATGTCGCCATACCATACCATACCTCCAAGCCGTGAAGCTACCCCCGCTTGAAAAATTTATCAAAGAGTTCATAGCCGGGAAGGCCAAGAAGGATGGAAAGATCATGGTGGAAGGGATAGCGTCACCAATTGTGCAGGAAAAGCTACCGCCCAAGAGAGCCTATCCCGGTATGTTCACTTTGCCTATAACTATAGGAGATGTAAAAATCGAGCATGCAATGTGTGATCTGAGAGCTTCTACAAATGTTATGCCATTGCCAGTTTATAATCGGCTGAATGGAGTAACGTTATCGAGCACTAGGGTATTAATCCAACTGGCTGATAGGTCGTGCATAAATCCTGAGGGTGTGTTAGAAAATGTGCTGATGAGAGTGCATGATTTTACTTATCCTGCTGACTTATATGTGATCAAGATGAGTGGGTCTGAAGCTAGGGAGTCCAGTGGTATATTGCTAGGGAGACCGTTTTTTAGAACAGCTAAGACAATCGTGGACATAGCAGAAGGAACAATTTGCATTGATTTTCATGGGGAGAAATTCACATTTGATATCAATGAGGCCATGAAAAAGCCTATCGATTCTGAAAATCTATGCTACGTTGATGTAATTGACCCCCTAGTCCAAGATTTTCTTGAGACCGAATTATTGCAGGAAAGGCTCCAAGCGTTGGATGTGTACGAACAGGCTGATGTGGAGGCGGCTGCATGGTGCGAACTGATCAGTAGCCAAAGGTTAACAGATGAAGAGATAGAAATTGGAATTTATTGGAGCCGCAGGGGCTCAGCTACCAGCCAGTACAGAGGAACTTTCAGATGGAGAGTTAGAAAAGGTGGGGGATGCTGCAAGGAACCTTCTACCTGCAGACACACTTCCCCCACAAGTTGAATTGAAGAAACTGCCAGCAACCCTGAAGTATGCTTTCTTAGGGAAGAAAAACTAGTACCTGGTGATCATTAGCAGCAGCCTTACGAAAGAGCAAGAGGCGAAACTACTGGCTGTGCTTAACAAGAACAAGGAAGCAATAGGATGGAGCCTTACAGATCTGGTAGGAATAAGCCCCGATGTCTGCATGCATCACATCAGGCTTTAAGAAGGAGCAAAATCACATCGAGACTCGCAAAGGAAAGTTAACCCTAACATGCATGAGGAGATACTGAAGGAAATCTTGAAGCTGCTATCGTTGGGAATTATTTATTCGGTGCCCGATAGCCAGTGGGTCAGCCCCGTCTACACGGTCCCAAAGAAGTTAGGGATCCAAGTTGTTCAAAATGAGAGGAATGAGCTGATACCAACAAGGCTAGTTACTGGTTGGCGGATGTGCATAGACTATCGCAAACTGAACGCTGCAACCAGGAAAGACCACTTCCCCCTACCGTTCATCGACCAGATGTTGGAGCGACTGGCTGGGAAGAAGTACTTTTGTTTTTTAGATGGGTACAGCGGGTATTTTCAAATCTACGTGGACCCTGAAGACCATGACAAAACCACCTTCACCTGCCCATTTGGAACTTACGCGGACAGACGCATGCCATTCGGTCTGTGCAACGCTCCGGGTACATTTCAACGATGCATGATGAGCATATTTTCCGATTTGATCGAGGAGTGTATAGAGATATTCATGGATGACTTCACAGTCTACGGAGACTCGTTAGACTCGTGCCTTCATCACTTGGACTTAGTTCTGAAGAGGTGTCAAGCAAAGAGCCTGGTCTTGAATTTTGAGTAGCGCCATTTCATGGTCACGGAAGGGATCGTCCTAAGCCATGTGGTGTCAGAGAGAGGTATCTAGGTGGATCAAGCCAAAGTGGACGTCATTTCCAAACTACCCTTCCCTACTGACCAGAAGGAGATAAGGGGTTTTCTGGGGCATGCAGAATTTTATCGACGATTTATCAAGGACTTCGCCAAAATTGCTCAATCCCTTACCGGACTCCTTCAAAATGAAGTAGAATTCGTTTTTGATGAACAATGCAAAGCTGCTTTCAACCTTCTCAAGGAAAAACTGATATCCGCACCGATCATCCGGGCTCCTGACTGGGACCATCCTTTCGAAGTGATGTGTGATGCCAACGATTTTGCAGTGGGAGCTGTTCTGGGTCAGAAGATCGAGGGAAAAAGGTATGTGATCTTCTATGCATCTAAAACATTGAATCAAGCTCAAAGGAATTATGATACCACTGAGAAGGAGATGCTAGCCGTGGTGTACTCATTCGAAAAATTTTGGCAGTACTTGTTGGGATCCAAGGTCATCGTCTATACTGACCATGCGGCCATTAAGTACCTGATTACCAAGAAAGAGTCAAACCCCCGCTTAATCCGATGGGTACTCCTGTTACAAAGTTTGATTGGGAGGTGGAAGTCAGGAAAGGGGTCGAGAATAAAGTCGCGGATCATTTGAGCAGGATAGTGCAAGATGGGAGCAGCGAGGAGTTATACGACCGATTTCCGGAGGAACACTTATGTGAAGTAATTTTTGCCGCTAGAAAAATTGGTTGGGAAGAAGTGATGAATCTTACTGGCAAAAAATGAAACAGTAAAAGGGAAGGAAAAAGTAGGGCAGGAACCATGGTTTGCGGACCTAGCCAACTACCTAGTTTCAGGGGAGCTTCCAGAAGTACCAAACACCACCAAAGCTCAAAGAATGAAGATCAAGAGTGAAGCAAAATACTACTTTTGGGACGACCCATACCTTTGGAAGGTAGGAGCAGATCAAGTGATAAGAGGATGCGTTCCTGACTAGGAGCAGAGGGACGTATTGACACATTGCCACTCCTTAGCATGTGGAGGGCACTTCGGTCCTAAGAAAACGGCAAGAAAATTCTGGATAGAGGATTTTATTGGCCAACCCTCAACAAAGATGTCTATGAATTCTGTAGAAGTTGTGAGCGTTTTCAACTGACCGGTGGGATATCTACACGAGATGAAATGCCACAAGTACCGGTTATTATTTGTGAGATGTTCGACATATGGGGAATGGACTTCATGAGTCCTTTTCCCTCATCTTATGGAAACTTGTATATTTTAGTTGCAGTTGACTACGTCTCTAAGTGGGTAGAAGCCAAGGCCACGAGCATGTGTGAAGCGAATGAGGTATCCAAATTCCTCAAGAGCAATATCTTCAGTCGGTTCGGAGTACCAAGGGCCATCATATCCGATCAGGGAACCCACTTCTATAACTGCACTATCGAAGTCTTGATGAAGAAGTACGGTGTGCACCACAGATTATCTAGCCCCTACCACCCGCAAGTGAACGGTCAAGCAGAGATCTCTAACCGAGAGATAAAGAAGATTCTGGAAAAAACCGTCAATTCTTCTAGTAAGGACTGGTGTGTGAGGTTAGAGGATGCTCTGTGGGCGTATCGGACAACATGCAAAACTCCCATAGGAATGTCCCCATACAGGATCATTTTTGGAAAGATGTGCCACTTACCAGTGGGGATCGAACATCGAGCATACTGGGCAGTACAACATGTTAATGTGGATGCTAAAGCCTGTGAGGAGGAAAGGAAGCTGCAGCTACAGGAGTTAGAAGAACTTAGATTGGAATCATTTGATTCCGCCATGTGGTATAAGGAGAGAAATAAATTGTGGCACGACAGAAATCTAAGAACCAAAGACCTCCATGTTGGCCAGAAAGTACTACTCTTCCAGTCGAGATTGAAGCTAATGCATGGGAAGCTCAAGTCGAAGTGGACAGGACCGTATGTCATAACCGCACTCCGTTCTAATGGAGTAGTGGAGATTTCAGGGAGTCTTCCTAACTCTGAACCTTTTATCGTAAATGGACATAGGCTGAAAGTATTTAGGGATAATAGTGAGGTGGGTGTAGTGGATGAGATTCCACTACAAACACATACTAAGGTTGCATACTGACCGGTAGGATAGAAATTTGGAGTTCCACTGGGCTAGTTTTTTTTAGCGAAGTTTGCATATACTGGCCAAGTAGAATTCCAAATTACCTAAGGGAAATGTAAATATTTTAAATACGTGGTAGTTAATTAGTTAAGTCTTTGCATGCAAGTTAAAATTTAAAATCCAAACAAAATATTTTCGAACCTCAAATATTAATTTGGAGTACGTACTGACCACCAGAATGCCATTTTGGTGAAACTTCCAATTTTATTTAAGTGTCCTTTTTACTTTATTACTAATCTGGGAAATATAGGGGGAAAATTACTAAGGGACGAAATTTGAATTGAGGTTTGGTGCAGCTTTGCAGGAGGACAGTGACTGGGAGAGCGCGTGTGCAGAGAAAGGACAGGCGACGTCCAATCAGGGTGCAGCACTCCCAACCGTCTCCCACACGAATCGGCACAAACCTGGAAACTGCTTATAGCCGGTTACAAACCCTCAACTTCCCATTCCACTCTCACAACCAAACCGTCTCTCCCCCTTCACCTCACAAATCCTCACCTGCAATTTCTCTCTTCCGAAAATTCCCACCAGTCCTCCCAGAAATCAACAACCACCTTACCACCAGAAATCACCGATTCAAGCCATGGGAAAAAAGAAATGGGCAAAGAAACAAACCAGTGATAAACCCCCTTCAATCCGTCGGGAAGAAACCCCAGAATTGCAACAACCAACAGAAGAACGGCCGCCGAACCCGCAACCACAGGAGCCGATTCCTCAGGTTCCGGCGATGGTTTCTTTGGACGTAATGGCGGATTTCCTCAGACAGCAGGACCCGAATAGAGACTGGGCGGCTGCGTTGGCGGGTTTTAGCCAAATCGGTGGCAAATAGAGCATGACCGGAGAAACCCCGGCAGTACCTGCATCAGAACCGATTGTGCAACCCACAGTACAACCACCTACTTCCATTCCGACTTCCTCAAAAACTCCACCAGAAAGGGAATCTCCCTCGACGACCGCACCATCGAAGGACCCTCGAAACCCTCCCCGACTCGCCAAGAAACTGAACCAATGGATGTTGACCCCCTTTCCGCCTATTACGACTCTGACCCAGGGGAAGGTTAAGGGAAAATGAGCGAGGAGCAGAAGAGCTAGGAGGGAGGAGATGAACCAGAGAGAACACCGGCAGCGGAGCCCATTCCTCAAGAAATGGCGGGGGAAGAGATAGATCTGAATGAAACGGCCAGAAAGCAAGGCCTCATGATTGATGAAGAATTTGAGGCTCTTTTGGATGAGGTAAACCGGATGGAAGATGGCACTGCCATGTGGCTGAGGGTCTGGACCTCGCATCAAGGGCAGTAAGAGAGGGTGAAGAAGCCGGTGCAGGGAACGATTCAGAAGGCCTATTCAACCAGCCAGTAGACGAGGCGGAAGAAGGGCAGACCAGAGAAGATGAGCCAGAGTCAGTGACTCCCCAGCCAGAAGCAGGGGAGAGTGATGCGAACATTGAGAAGGAGGTGACAGAAGCAAGAACAGAGGTACCAGGACCAGTGGTACCTTAAGTGTCAAAACCGAAACCAGTTAAAAGGAAATTGGTGTTGAAGAGTGATCCAAGGGTAGAACGGCCGAAGCCGAAGAGGGTATCGCAAAGATGCCTAGGGAAATGGGCATCTAGCAAGGCGAAGGCAAACACAGCAACAGATCCAGTGGAGGTTTTAAGGGAAGAGGACAGGACTATCCTACAAAACCTGGGGAGGAGTCCTTACCAGCTACTAACCTGGAGGATGCTCCGAAGGAAACCGAAGTGGTCTCACCAACGCCGAGTGACCAAGGAGAGAAGACTGTTGAGATGGCTGAGGGTCTGGACCTCGCATCTGAGTCAGTAGGTCACGACGAGCCAAGAGATGACAGTACCCATATCGCCTAGAACAAACCTTCAACACAAGCAGAGAAGAAATCGGAAGGAGAGGAAGACAGAGATGATGACAGATACCAAGAAGAGAGAAAACGGAAGGGGAAAGCCCCTATTAAAAAAAAGCCAAGCAGCAAGAAGCAACGCACGATCAACACTGGTGTCGTCATCACGGACCCAGACCAGAGAGCCCCACCGCGCCGAAGGGAGCCGAGCGACAGCGAATATACAGCCAGTGAAGAGTCGGGATCCGACAGTGACATCTCCCTAGAGGATGAAGAGTATGGTGAACAGCAGCTTCCACACAACTATCGGGAGCTAATACATCCTCCGACGGAGAGATTGAAGTACCGGCATTGGAAGGTGGTGCTCACTGACGAGGTAATTACGGATATGAAGCACTTCAGCACGAAAAAGCTTCAGGATGCGTTTGATGACAAGGACGACAACAGCAAGCAATTCAAGGGCGGGAAGGTACTTTATTTCCCTTCCCTGGATGAATTAAATGCCCATGATTCTTTCTTGTTGCAATTGCGTGCTTTGGGTTTTGATTGGCTGTTAGAGAACAAGGATCCGAGTATACCTATAAGGTTGGCGAAGGAGTTTTTCACTACCTTCAGATTTAGGGTCACCACGGACTTGGATGAAGAGTCCATAACCTTTAGGGTATTCGGTAGTGATGTGAGCATGAGCTTGATTGAATGGACGGTCAGATTTTTTTTATATAGGAGTTCGAGATACATTCGGCAAGCGATCTAGGCCTTACACAGCCCGTTAAGCTTCGAATACAACTATCCCCCCGCGCCGAGCACCAGCCTGTTAGCAAGCCTTGTTCAGGCCCGCTCTCTAGCCCCCGTTCGACGGGTCCTGGTCAGCCGGGTCTGGATCCGAAGACTCGTGCCACTTCAGGCGCCTCCAGGCTCGAAAGCTTGCCAAGCCCCAAGGAAACAACCTTGAACAGGCCCACAAGGGAAATTAATCCCAGGTTGCACCATCCAGGATTCGAACTCAAGACCTCCTGAATGGGCGGTATCCTTGCCTCCCTTCTCAACCAGTTGAGCTAGGAGGCTTGGATTGAATGGACGGTCAGATTGGGGATGTGTAGTTTAGAAGAAGCCATAGGGCCGGAGTGGAGGAATAGGGAGCGGGGAATTCCCCGCAGGCACGTCGACTTTGAACCCCAGGAGGCATGGGATGAATTAACTAACCCGGCTTCGGGACAATTTTCATCTACTATATCCCGCTCCATTCACTTCAACAACTCGATCTTGTGTCAGGTACAACTCTACTTGGACTTCAACTTGTTGGGACAGTCAAATTCAGTCGTTCGGACATCGATGACAGAACTTTACCTCCTTTGGTGCGCCAAGCGCGGGAGGAAAGTACATCTGGGTTTCTGGACAGCTTATCAGTGTCATCTCATTGCCACCCATCCCGCGAGAAATCTCTCCCTTTGCCATATCTTGGGAGCATTCGTAAGGAACAACATCACTATCTCGGAGGCCGAAGGCTTGTCTCCCCTATTCATGGTGGACCCTCCTGGCCAATTTGATACGCCATTTTTCATCCGCACGAACACTGTCTATATCAGGGAAGGTGCCCCGCATTTTTACACGATGGGTGAGGAGGCTATCCCGGCTGGAAGAGTTGCAGCAAGCCAGAGCACGCAAGCTCAAGCGCAGAGGCAGGAGAATTTGGAGAGACAGTGGCAGAGCTAGCAGAGGAGAACCGGCAAGCCAGGGTGGAGTTGACTTTCCTGACAAATGTGATGGAAAGTATTCTGAAGGAGTTAGCGACAGGAAAGATAGTTCGAGGAGGTGGTACAAGCGGCCATGGAGGCCGGAATGATGAACCGCAGGTAACCGAGAGAGAAGGAGAAAACCCAAAAGAGGAAGGTGACAAGGAACCGGCAGATTCTAAGGAAAACCAATCTGATACCGAGGAAGAGGAACCAGAAGAACCACCTACACCCAGTCCTGCCCTGCGGAGGAGCAGGAGAAACATGTGACCACCCCACTGACCAGTTAGTTTTCTTTTTCTTTTCAGTTTCATTTTTCTTATTTTATTTGTGTTCTGTTATTTTTAGGTAGAGTAAATTTGTGTAGTATATATGCACATTCATAACACTTAGCCTATTCAATAGTCTAAGTGTGAGAAGTAAATGGTTTGCTACTTTGGTGCATGTGTTTATGTTGTTTTCTTTTCGTGTACATGTTAACTCACACTTAGCCTACTGCGTAGCCTAAGTGTGAGGAGTTTATGTATATATGTGTTTGTTTTTGTTGAGCTCTGTTTAGGTTTAAAACTCTCCCACTTAGCATATTGCATAGTTTAAGTGTGAGAAGTTTTTAGCATAAGAATGTGATGTTCATGTTTTAGTATGTCTGTGTGTCAGCCATACTAGCCATTCCTTTTTTCCACTTCACAGCCTTATCTGAGGGCAGACACTTGTGAAGTGGGAGGGGGGATGCAATGGCCAGTATGACATGTATATATGTGTAGCCTGTGTTTTTGTTTGTGTTAGTGTTTTTCTAGGTCTAGTTTTATTTGTTGTTATACGTGTTAATTGGGCTTAAAACTCAACTGCCTCGAACTGGCGGTGAGGGGAATTGAGGGAGATAAGACATGCTGGACAATGGAAACCACCCCCCTTAGTATCTCCTAGTCAGTGTAGATGATGCAAGTATGAGAGAAAAATCCATCCTTAGAGCCAAACACAAAAGCCCTCTTACAAGGCGAGTTATAAGCCTAGTGGAACCACTTTCCACCAAACTAGAAAATAAAAGAGTGGCTGCCACATGATGCCTAGGGTAAGGTGACTGCGTGTAGCAAGACCTGAAGGCAGTAGGAAACCCCCCCTCCCCCCCAAAAAAACCACCCTTAGAACCCTTTTTCTAGCCATATCTACACCCATATATAACCCCATAGCCGCTGGGACTGTGTGTGTGCGAGGCATAAGGTAAGAAGGCAACTGGCTAGAAGGACATACAAGAAGAAAACCAATTGGAGAAAGAAAACAAGAGGCAATGAGGAAAACGACCAGGAAGAATTCCAGGTCCCAAAAAAAAAAAAGAAATAAGGGTGGCGAAGCCACATAAAGAATGTTGAAGAAAATGGTTGAAAACACTTGACCACAAAAAGAAGGAAGAAGGAATAAGGGTGGCGAAGCCACAAGGAAGCTACTGACCAGTTGGAGCCCAATATCAGAAAACGTCCAGCCAAAAAGAAGTAACAGCCAAGAGCCCAAATGCACACAGTTCCCCCACATCGAAATAAAGTAGTAGTTTTTAAACCTTAGAGCCTTAGGAACATCTACCCCATACTCTACAAACCGATAGCCCCGTTACAAGCCTTTAAGCCCTTCAGGAGCCGCACGTGAGATCTGAATCTGAAGCATCCGTGGTTCAGCATATTGAGAGAAAATTGTCCTAACATCCCCGGTGAGAAATGAGTGACTGAGCGAATCCGGTGTTTGTCCGCGAGTTTGGGTGATCTTGACGAGCAGATATACTGACTGGGAAGGAAAGGGGGGGCGGCAGAAGTTCAAGGTTGTCTAAGACCGGATTGCACCTGATCCTGAGGGGAGGGATGGTTGAAAATATAGCCCAATTAATGTGTTTCAGTGTTTCGTGTGTTTATGTGTCTTTCATGTGTTTTATTTGCGTCAAGTTTAGAGTCTAGTTTAGGATAGAGTCGGCCAAGGGTGTAACCAGGCTAGAATTCGACTTATTTCTTTTTGTTTGTTCTTCACGCTTGAGGAAAAGCAAGTGGTAAGTGTGAGCAGTTTGATAAGTCGCATTCTAGGCCTTGGCTACTGGTCAGTATACATGCATAATTGGATTATATCTGCAAAACAGTTGCTAAAGTGTGCATGGAAAGGGTTCTAGTCAGTATGAAAAGGTTCGGACAACTCAGGTGAAAAAAGAGCGCCAGAAGGGTGCAATACTGACCAGGATGCATGCAAAAAAGGCTCGAGATGGAGAAGAAGGATTGCTGGAAATGATCAACCACAAACAAGGGCAAAAGAGTCATTTCACGAAGAGAGTCTACCCTAAAAATTAAGGGCAGGCCTCCCTATAAAAGGAAGCCACTTGGAGAGAGGAGGAAATCAGAATCATCAAGAGGGGGGATCGGAGATCATCCACTTCGACTCTTAGTTAGAATTTCTCTCGGTAGATCAGTTCCTTCAGAATTGTCCTACATCTTTTCATTCCTCGCCACAGCCATGGTCACCTGAAGTTCAATCAGTTCGCCGGAGTTTCGCCTTCTCTCATTCCAGCTAGTTTGTTGCGTAGTGATAGCAGTTTCATCGCCCGGAGTGGCAAAACAAACTTTAATTTCTTTCTTAGTTAATCTCACTTGTTTTTCTTATGTTGGATTTGTTGCATTTTCAATACTTGCTAAGTTTGAAGTCCTTGGCTGAGATCTAAACGTTTAAATGCTATGAAGTTGTTTTTGAGCATCTCTTTCTGTTCGATTCTGTTTCTTTCTGCCTAGGTAGCTTAGATCTAGTTGTTACGGTAATTTCTAAATGTTAGAAACATGTTTTATTTTGGAGTTGATCGATATGAGGTTATGAGTGTGGTTTGCTGTTAGATTTAGATTTAAGTGGTTAAGTGTGAAAGCTTAGTTCACGTGATTTCTGCCACCTTGCATGTCACCCAGTAGCTGATTTTGTTTCGCTGGATTAATCTTCGTTTTAGAGTTTTAATTGTGAATCTGAATCTTGGTGTTCGTAGATCTGGAATTCTTGTTTATGGAACCTGAGTTTGTTCTGAGTTTTGTTTGATTTGTGTTCATACTTGTTGGAGAAGACAATGTCCACATCCAAATTTGAGACCACTTTTACTTTTTAGTTACTTTTGCTTTTGTCCTCTACTTTTTCAGCTGGTACCCTACAGATCTGTCAGTCTTGTTACCTGACTACCACTTATTCTCTGATATTCCGTTTAGCCTTTTATAGTAACCACCTACTTTCCACATGTCTCTGAAACACTTGTTCCCCATCTCTCACGTACACAGCCACACGTCGATCATTTTCACACCTACTAGTCAGTAGAGTACCACCTTAAATTCCTGCCTAGATAGGATCTCAACCCCAAGCATGGTCGCTAACCAACCATTCCAGAATATCACCACAATTTCCAAAGCGCATTCATCTATGTGGGATTCGACCCTTACCACCACTATACTAATCAGTAGAAGTGGGTTGAGGAATTTCTTTGATAGCCAGGTTCAGGCTTAGCTGGGGTTTCTATCTTGATCAGTAGGATACATCATTTCTTGATGCGACACCTGCACAAACCTGCTCTCATCAGTGAGCAGCTCATTAATTGCTACGTGCTCTCCTTTTAGAATGACGACGTTTTTCAGTAACAGATTCGTGACTCATCTCTATCCTTGCGTCTCATATATCAGCACGTGTCCCCTTCTAGAACGTTGTCCTTGATAACAGAATGTTGCTCACCATCCAGCTCATAGCCTCATGTGTCATTCTTCTGGAAGCCAGTGGTCCCCTTGATCAACTTCCCCCGATATCTAGCCTTTTTTATCGTACTACCCTTTACTTTGAAATGACTCATCTCTTGACCTCTTTTCCTCACGTGTTTGTAAAAGAAAAGGTGTATGGATATGGGTTCCGGTTACAAAAGAACGGGTCAAAGTGTATGGGCTCAACTTGGGTAACTAAGGGGTGCCTTGCTTGACGAGGCGGGTTCGTGGAGCGAAAGAAGAAAAGGCTCAAATTTTGGTTAAGTCCTAATGCCTTTAGTCCTTACTACTTGTGCAATGTTCATCTAAATATCAAAGATTCAGCCTCTCGTAAAAATAGTAGAAAGTGTTCTACTCTGGCTTATAACTCACATATGAAGAGGCTTCACAGTAAGTTTTAAAAATTGAGCATTTCCATCATACTTGCATCGTTCAAGCTGATCAAGTTTTTGAAATCAAGTTTCTACATGTAAACATACTGATTCCTTTCTCTAACTCTTCCCAAAGTAATCAAGTCTTCCACTTATCCAATTTCATGCATACTGCCCTATTTATTACTAACGGAACTTTTGAATTTTTTTTAAATTTTGACATGAATGATTTTTATTTTCTGGAACTAACCCTCCCCCCTCCCACTGCATATGAACTCGTCCTCAAGAGACTGGATGCAGTGGAAAAGGGTTAGGTACAGGCAACGGCACAAAAGAAAAAGGAAAACTTCTCACACTTAGACCAGACACTGGGCTAAGTGTGAGACAGTGCCAATAATCAAACATGCCAATAAACACAGAAAAACAACAAACAAAACACATAGGCAAAAACGGATAGCAACCTCCACAAACTTCTCACACTTAGTCCATGCACAAGACTAAGTGTGAGAACGGAAAAGAAAACAACAATTTACACAAATAAACTGAATTAAGGGTGATACTACTGCCTTTGAGATGGTTGAACAGGGGATGTTGCAAGCCTTCCTTATTGCCTCCATTTTGCAGGCCTTCCTTATTGCCTGCAAGACGTTCGCGTTCATTGGAGCTCCTACTTCTTGGTATCTTTTCCCACATCTCCTTCACATGGAGGGGCATGCTGGTTAGCGTTGGTAAACCAAATACCTTGACTGGTAGGGTGGCTCCTCTTAGGAGGAGGAAGGACACTCCCTTCCCCTTGCCTCTTGCTCTCTTCCTCTGCTCTCACCCGTCTGTCCTTCACAACCTCTGCTCTCACCCGCCCCTTGAGTCTCTTGTCTCTTTTCATCCATGTGTCGCCTCAAAACCGCAGCGTCCTCCAGCAGTTGCTCTATCGTCCGGCGACGCGTCTTTCCCGGGACAGAGCCATCCTCCATAGTCAAAAAGAGGTTTCATTCTGCCTCCCTTCGTCGTAGTAGGAGATCACTTGGGAGGGGCAGAGTATCCTCCCTCTCATCATCATCATCGATATTTACAACCTCAACCGGTTGCGGTAGCCCCTTGGCAAGCTATGTAAGGTTCCCGCCACTAAGTGGTGACGGGGTGTTTTGAGTGGGCGTGCCCTCTGCTGGTGGTGGCGAAGCGGGGTCCTTAGACCGTGAAATTCCTAGGCGAGCTTTAAGGGAGGTGGAAACCTCCGCGGCGTCAGTACCGGTGGGAAAACTTCTGAGTATGGAGACTAGACGCTTTATGCAAGCCGGGTCCACATATTGGAGTGGACCGATGAATCTGGAAGGCGATGATGGGAATCTGGTGGCTGGTGGGGAAGGGTTAGGGTTTTCTGGTTTGGCTGGTGATAAGGATCTCCAGTTACCACTGCTGATACCGACTTCTGAAGCAGGGGAAGAAGAATTAAGTTATGTGCTCTGCATTTTTTTCTGGTGATGATTGTGGGTGATTCCTTAAAGGGGATTTGAACTTAGAGAGAATTAGATGAGGGTAACACGAATGTTCTAAAGGCAGTTGATGAAAATCGGGATCAGAGAGACCCCTTTTATACGGAAATCTCGACTGTTGAGATCCCTATGGCTGTTCAGATCCTTGCCACTCTTCGCGTACAGGCGCGCCTTTTCAAAGTGCCAGCTGGCTTAGCTTCTCCGATACACCTCCTCTCTCTCTCCAGGACGTTCTTTCATTGCGACAGTTGGCGCTACCTGACACCTCTCCAGTGACTGCGCACTTCCTTTTATCACCTGCCCTGATCAACGAAAGTACTGTACCACCAATTAAATTCGAATTGCACTGATCAAGTGGACAATTAAGTCCAGATGAAAACTCAAATAGTTCCACTTGATCAATTTCATTCCTTTTTTCTGACTTTTAATTACCTTAGAATAAAAAACTAACACATGAAAAACTATTTACACTAACTACAAAGGACTTGACCGAGTTCCCCTGGGAAGTCACTTGATCAGTTTAATTGATTAAGAATTTGTTGCTTGATCAAGCAGACTACCCATGAGTACCTGATCACTCCTTTTACTTGCTCAGTGGATAAAATTAGGCAGGGTCAGTGGAATTTCTTCCACTGTGTCTGCTTTGGTCTGGTCTCTGTAGGGCTCAACCCGTTGACTTTTTTACCACGAATGAGAACGAATTGGGGGGGTCTCCTGGGAGTATGTTTGCCTCATGTGTGTGCATTGTCATGATGGTACAAGGGTCCGCCCATTTTGAATTCCGCCTCCTGGGTATCAGTTTGAGTTGACACTGGAAGAGTAGCTCTTTCTGGTCGAATCTGCGTTGTCGATCAAGGTGGGATGTCACTCCTTCTTCTAACATGGCGGGATGCATGCACAGATCTGGGTTAATCTCTCTCAAGTCTGCTGTTTTCCACTTGACCACCTCTTGACCCAGCCTCAGTTCTTCCATCAATTTTCCTCCCTGTCCTTGCAGATTTGGTTTGACTGGTTCTTGGTACGTCTGGTTGGACAGGCTCTTGAGGGTAACTGACGATGCAAGTAAAGACAATAGTTGTCTTGTAGGTGCGGGACTTTCCTTTAACATTCTTCTCAATGGGGCGGCTTGGTCAGATGGTTTTTCAATCCTTGCTGGCTGAGTGATCTCTTTTAACTCAGCTGGTCGTGGCGGCTTACAGAAATCCATAATTGCCCTTTCAATGGCTTGATCATCCATTTCCCCAGTCATCGTTGCGTCGAACCATTCAGCTACTTCCTTCTTAAGCTGTTCATCTTCAATGGAATCAGTGGACGGTCTTTTGAAGAGTTCCATTCCTAGATACCTTTGTTCCCAAGGTCTGATAGTATCTACCGATTGTATGCTCTCACTGTCCCGTGGCTTTCTCACAGCTTTATCAATGTCGAATGTAAGTTGTTCTCCATTAAAATCCAGATTCATCGTCCCATGGCGAACGTCTATGACTGTACTGGCTGTAGATAGGAATGGCCTTCCCAAAAGGACTCTAATAGAGTCCTTCGCTCCTGGCTCTGTCATCTTTATGACGAAGAAGTCGGCGGGGTACCTGAATTTGTTTACCTTGCCGATTTCATCTTCCAGAACTCTCTCTAGGTGAATGTAAGACCCGTCTGCTAGCTGTATCACCATACCGGTTTTGACAAGCTTAGCTTCTCCCAGCTTTTCGTATATAGAATACGGCATGATATTGATGGAAGCCCCAAGGTCGCACATTGCGTGCACCATTCGAACGTCTCTGATGGAAATTGGGAGTGTGAACACCCCTGGGTCAGTCTTCTTCGGTGGAAGATCACTTGGTTGGATCACCACGACTACATTTTCTGCCTCGACCGTCCTTCCTTTCTCAGTGACTTGATCATGGGCACTAGACTCTTCTTCTTTTGTGACTTGATCAAAGGCGCTGGACTCAGGGCCTTCTTCATGATTGAGTCCGTATGTGGGTGCTGGAGAACTCGCAGATGGGCTTTGATAAACTCTTCCTGATTTTAGAGATACTGCATTGACATTTTCTCGCCCAGTAGGTGGCTGTACTGTAGCCGGAATTTTTCCTTCATTCCCCCTCAGCTCGCCCAGTGACATGGCGACCTGAGATAACTGTTTTGTAAGCATATCTAGTGCAATCCTCTGTTCTCTCTGGGCTTCTTGTATTTCTCGCATTGCATCATGGGGTTGATATGTGATCATCATATCTCCTGGACCTTCATTTTGTTGTTTGCTATATCTCTGATTAAAACGACCTCATCCATGGCCTTGTTGATGGTAGCCGGAAGGTCCATACTGCTCTAGCTGGTTCTGAGGGAAATGATTTTGTTGGCTCCCTTGGAAGTACTGTGGGTTCCCTTTGGGTTGTTGGTTTCCTCTCAGGTGCGGCGGGACATAATTTACCACATGATTATTTGGTTGTCTTCCTTGATTGCTTGACTGAGGGCTTTGGTGTTGGTACCCCCGGTTTCTTTCCTGTTGATGACTTGACCAGTTAGGTTGTCCTCCACTTGACCAGTTGCCCTGCTGGCCCGCGGACCAGCTCCCCTGACCGCCTTATATCCAGTTACCTCCATCCTGTGGCCTTTCCTGAACGCGTGCGGGCCAATTGGGCTGCCCTTCGGTGAATTGTAAATACTGTTGCGGTGGTTGCGGTGGTTGGTTTTGATTTGGATCACTCCATCTGAAGTTAGGATGGTCTCTCCACGGCACATCTCTCTGGTTGCCATACTATTTTGCCCTGGATCCAGTTGCCATTCGCATTCCAGTGGGCGACGACATTCACTTGGACTTGCGGCTCCGCCTCAGGGGGAAACTCGCAATAGTAATAGTGATGATTTTCCGGTGGTGGTGGGGGCGCATACTGTTGCTCTTTGGGTGCAGGTGGCAGAGGTGCTCTGGATTTCTCTACTGCCTCAAGCAGCTTCTTCTCCATCTACTCAAATCGAGCCTCTAGCTTTTCGTCATTGCGCGCCTCGGCTGCGTGCACCGCACCCCTTCTGTACTGGCCACGGGATGTTTCGTACGACCGCTTAGCCTCGATCAGCCTCTCCAGGATGTTTTTGGCTTGGCTGAATGGGATCTTTCAGAAATCCCCTTGGGCTACTAGGTTGAGATCATTCTTGCTATCGACGCTGGAAAGAAGCGATCGAGGAATATCATTCGGAACTCGGCCCATGTTTTGATCGACCCTTCTGGCAGTCTCGATAGCCATACTCCAGCTTCACCCTTCAAAATGAAAGGGATGGCTTTCAGCCTATAATCTTCAGACGTAGATCCAGCCAGTACTAGCTGGATATCACAGTATCGGCAAAATTCCTCCAGGAAGGCGTAAGGGCATTCTTTTGGAAGGCCGTAAAAATAGGACAAAACAGCCAGTACTCCTGACCTAATCGCGATGGTCCGCATCCCAGGAGTAACGGCGATGGCATGTGTGGGCTCCTTCTCGTCATGAGCGTGCAGAGAGCCAATTCATGAGTCGTTGTCGACAAGGGCCATCTCTTCTTTGGCTTGTTCAAGTGGTGGTGGTCTAGGTTGCGCGTTCTACTCTCCTTCTTCTTCGCTGATCAGTTGATTAGCGGCTACTGCTGCTGCTAGTGCGGCTCTGTAACGAGTGGTAACTACCCCGGCTTCCTGGACTCTCCAATGAGCATTAGTGCCTCTGTATATAAGAGGGTGATTCCAGTGGTTGCCACAGTGGTACCTTCTCATCAACAGAAGAAAAAACAAATGAGAAAAGAAAGAAATAAAATTATATACACCTATGCGCTACACACAAACATAAAATAACACCATGCTTCCCCGGCAACGGCGCCATTTTGGCGGGCTGCGAAAATACGGTTTTTCTCTTCTTTTTTTTTATTCAAGTTATATGGAAGAGACAACTGAACCAGATGGATCAGTTAGCAAATGTCGTTGCCACTTGATCAAGTTGATCTCTCTTTGCGCACGCCACCAATGTAATTTATAAACTCCAAATTTTGCACTACTTTAATTGTAGAGCGGCAAGTTCGGGGTCGATTCCACAGATAAGCTAGTGTATCAAGTGTGTGAGTAGTGAACAGGGGGTTGGCTGCTGCCACGCTTTACTTTTGGGAGTTTTTAACTACTGATTTTAACTTAGGCAAAAAAGTAACTAACTACTTGCTCAAGGGAACTTTAACTACTGGGTCAAGTATATCTCAGACTAGAATGAAAATTAACTACTCAGAACAGTAAACACGATGATGAAAATGAAAGCAACTTTGATTAAAACTAAAACTCAGAACAGTACAGCGAGAAATTTAAACTAAGCTAACACTTCGGAACTACGAAAGCAAGTAGACCGAGGAGATCCTCGGCGGGAAACTTAAGAATACGCCGACAAATATCAAGTATTCTGCAGCGCTCCTTCAATCGCCCTTTCTAACTAAGCATTACATTATCTAAGCTATCTAGGGAACTGAACTAGAGAGCTAAACTAAACAAAACTAAAGACGGAAAGTAAAGGATCCCCCTCCCTTTTTAATGTGGTGGCACATCCTCTATTTATAGGCTCGGCATGACCTCCAGCTGGATAACGATCTTGGCAGGGAATATTCACTCATGCTGAGAGTGAGCGACTCATTGATTGCTACGTGCTCTCCTTCTAGAATGACGACGCTTTTCAGTAACAGATTCGTGACTCAACTCCGTCCTTGCGTCTCATATATCAGCACGTGTCCCCTTCTAGAACGTTGTCCTTGATAACAGAATGATGTGCACCACCAGCTCATAGCCTCATGTGTCCTTCTTCGGGAAACAGTGGTCCCTTCCTTGACTGCTTGATTACTCCCCTTGATCAACTCCCCCGATATTTGGCCTTTTTCGCCTATTGTACTCACTTGATCAGTTTGGCCTTGTTGCCTTGGTCAAGCGGCATTCCTGCATATTTAATAACACTTGCTTTGCGCGATAAACTGATCAAGTAGCATATATTTTACTCCTAAATCGATGCATGAAATGAGCCTTATCAATAGACCTCAAGGAATTCATGATATTAGACAAAATAGTAAATTCATGGGCTCACTAATAAATACAAATGTCCTAGCCTGTTTGTCCATACTATATTTTTTCGTAAGTAATATTTAGTAATATTATAATTCAAAATTTACAAAGTATTAGATGCAAGTGGTACCATAATAAAGATTCGAATCGATTAGATATATATGGAACACATCAATAAAATTAATCCGACCTAATTTCACGTTCCTCCACCTACCCAACTAACTTGCCTAATTTAGAGTAAAATAAAGTAAATCAATTAGTAGTATAATTCTTATAATCTCTACACAAATTAGGAGTAATGACAAATTAATCCGACCTCATTTCACATTCCTTCACCTACCCAACTAACTTGCCTAATTTAAAGTAAAATAAAGTAAATCCATTAGTAGTATAATTCTTATAATCTCTACACAAATATAGGGAGTAATTAATTTGAATTTAGTGTTTCCGGTATTAAATAATCATTTAAAGGACATGAAAAATGAAGTTAGGTATTTCAGTTATTTTTCACACTTTTCACTTGTCCAAAAACAGCCTGCGACACGCGGCTGAGCAGAACCGCTTCCAGCTCCTTCCCTAGCAGCGCCGCCCCTGACATAACCATCCTAATCGAGCTCAGGTCGAAGTTATCCCCCAGCGAAATTATTAGTGACATAGATGTTTCATATTTTCATTAGTGTCATGGTAGAATGTGTCGCAGAATTATTTCACCTACTGACATAGATCAATTATGTCTTGAAGTAGTCTTTTCAATTTTAGTTATATTATAATTCAAAATTTACAAAGTATTAGATGCAAGTGGTACCATAATAAAGATTCGAAGTGACATAGATGTTTCATATTTTCATTAGTGTGATGGTAGAATGTGTCGCAGAATTATTTCACCTACTGACATAGATCAATTATGTCTTGAAGTAGTCTTTTCAATTTTAGTTATATTATAATTCAAAATTTACAAAGTATTAGATGCAAGTGGTACCATAATAAAGATTCGAATCGATTAGATATATATGGAACACATCAATAAAATTAATCCGACCTAATTTCACGTTCCTCCACCTACCCAACTAACTTGCCTAACTTAGAGTAAAATAAAGTAAATCAATTAGTAGTATAATTCTTATAATCTCTACACAAATTTGGAGTAATGACAAATTAATCCGACCTCATTTCACATTCCTTCACCTACCCAACTAACTTGCCTAATTTAAAGTAAAATAAAGTAAATCCATTAGTAGTATAATTCTTATAATCTCTACACAAATATAGGGAGTAATTAATTTGAATTTAGTGTTTCCGGTATTAAATAATCATTTAAAGGACATGAAAAATGAAGTTAGGTATTTCAGTTAATTTTCACACTTTTCACCTGTCCAAAAACAGCCTGCGACACACGGCTGAGCAGAACCGCTTCCAGCTCCTTCCCTAGCAGCGCCGCCCCTGGCATAACCATCCTAATCGAGCTCAGGTCGAAGTTATCCACCAGCGAAATTATTAGTGAAATAGATGTTTCATATTTTCATTAGTGTGATGGTAGAATGTGTTGCAAAATTATTTCACCTACTGACATAGATCAATTATGTCTTGAAGTAGTCTTTTCAATTGATGTTTCAAAGCTAATAAAGATGATTTTTATATTTCTACGGCTAAGGGCTATATTAGTAAATTCAATGTAATTTAAGATTGAAATAGTTTTGCACATATTATTATCACTAAATTTTTCATGATAATAAAACAGTCATTTTCAACCTTAATTCAACGGGCCCTTGCCCATTATACGAGTCACACATAAAATTTAACCAACAAATCAAAAACTACATTAGGCCATTAAATGCACTATGAATGCCCCTATCTACCAATTCAAACATACCCTTATCTATTTATACATATATAAAAGGCGAGTTTTGACCTTCTTTGAAATATTTATAAGTTTTGGTGTTATTATGCAATATTTATAAAGTTATGGAATGAATATGGATATTTATGAAATAATTAATTCCTTGTAATAGCCATTACATGCGTTTTTAGAGTAATTGGTATAAATTGAGCCGTTATCTATAATTGCAACATTATTTATTGATTAATGGACATCTAAATTTTGCATATATTATATTGAAAGGTCAAATAAATTATGACACATTATAGCTGATTAAGAGCATTAAGTTGTGCATATATAATGATTATATTGTTCACTAGATTAAACGCTATTTATAATTATTTATATTTTATTGTTATTAATTAATTTAAAAAATTTAAAGGTCAAATAAATTATGACACATTATAGCTGATTAAGAGCATTAAGTTGTGCATATTATAATTATTATATTGTTAACTAGATTAAACGCTATTTACAATTATTTATATTCTATTGTTATAAATTAAAAAATTGATTGGTGGAGTCATGGCTTTATCAGAATCTTTTTTTAATAAAATGAAATGTATATTTTTATTTTTTTCCCTTCTATTTCTATAAATTGATAAGTAACGAAAAAAATAATTTATGTACATTAATTCTTGATATCATATTGGGTGCTACATACAAATGATAAATGTTATTATGTCCACAAGATTATAATATGAATATTTAGTATATATAAACGTAAAGTAACTGTTAACCAATTTATGGTTGCTAATGGGTGGGTTTCAAATATTTTTTGCCTATAAATATGTACTATGTCATTTGCACTCTTATTAGTCACTTCCTTCATGCTTTTTCCCATTGCATAAAAAATCGGTAGGGTTCTTACTCTTTTACTAATAGTCTTATAGTAGCATATTCTTATTCATCTATTTTATCTATTTTTTGTATGATTATTATTATTATGTTACTATTATTATTGCGATCTTACTGGAGGAATAAAACTAAAAACCGTGGAATTCAGCATAACTCCGTCAACAGAGACGGAGTAACGAAAAGGTGGTGAATATGTAACTCCGTAAACGACTCATCTATTTTATCCACTCTTTCAGTGATGTTAGTTCATATATATATAAGCTTTTTATGTTAGTTTGTTTAATTTTTTTATTAATTTAGTTTTATTTTTATTTTTTTGTCTTACTTTTTTTATAATAAAGAAATAATAGAAGTTGTATCCATAACATTTTGAAGTTAATGCTTTGCACATTCGTAGCCAATTACGTCACTTCCATAGTTTTTAAAGTAAGAAAACACTCAAAGTTGACGAAATATGGCAAAGAAGACGAAGAGCAAAAGATATCACATTATTTTCGCATTATTTAGTTTATTTACAATTCCAAAATAGTAGAATGAATATTTTGGGTTGCGCATAGCGCAGGGTTAACACTAGTTTTATATAAAAAAAAATAACCCTCTCAATCTCAACTCCTATTGGTAGTGCATAGACATCTCCTTCGCCACAACCAGAAATCAAAGATGTACGGAACAATATCCGATGAGAAGACGGTTGACGTACCGGCAACCGAAGCGTGGAAGCTCTACAGCACTCTCCAGCTCCCCAAAATGGCGTTGGAAGCCAACTCTGACCTCGTCAGCTGGATCAACGTCGTTCAAGGCGACGGCGGCGCCGGAACCATTCTCGAGGTCATTATCCATTCAGGTACCATCCACATTCAATTCAATTAAATTCCGCTAGATTTATGTAATTATCCTCATTAATTTAATTGATTAATTGAACAGGGATGGGAGGGGGATTGAAATCCTTCAAGGAGAAATTCATGGTGGTGGATCACGAGAAGCGTGTGAAGGAGGTAGAGGTTGTGGAAGGTGGATTTCTGGATCTAGGGTTCACGCTGTATCGTATAAGATTCGAAGTGATAGAGGTGGAGGGAAACGAGAAGCAGTGTATAACTCGATCTACGATCGAGTACGAGCTCAAAGAGGAAGCTGCAGCGAATGTTGCGCTCGTTTCCATTCAACCATTCACTAATATCATGCAACTCTCTGCTGAGTATTTGCTCCGAAACAATGATAATTGATCAACTATTAGCCGCAACAATGACAATTGATCTACTATTAACTCGGGGATGTGTGTTTTACTTTCATGATTACTAAAATAAATTTCTATCCTCCTACTATATATCTCTGTATTTCATTTTCTCTTTTCCACGCTTTTAATAACAACAATAAATATGAATCTTCATATTTTATCAATTCATAACTATGAAATCTTGAAAAAGCCGCCACAAGAAAATCCTACTCCCTCGGTTAGCTATTAAAAATCACACTTTATCTGCCATGAATTAAAAAAATGTTAATAGAAAGTGAATTGAAAAAATTTAATGAGATGTAAGTCATACTCTTTGATAAGCTCGGATTTTGTACTATTTTAGGGCCTTTATTAGGTCCATTTTGATTATCAATGTTGCATTACATGTCCAATAATTGCATATTTTATCTATTTTGATATTTTGACGTGTTTTGTGAGAAATGTGTAAATTTAAGCCTAAAAGATAGCTAAAATTCAAAGATGGAAATATGGAGCATTCAACCCGCCCAGTGGACCGCTGAACAAGTAGCGGTCCGTTTCGGGAAAGTTGAACTGAAAAGAAGAACACGTCTTGCGACCGTTGGGGTGTATGCAGTGCCCGCTCTAGAAGAGTCCATGAAGTGTGGTGAGAATAGCAAAAGTGCTCGTGAGTGCTTCTGGTGTGATGCTAGGTCGAGATGCCAAGTCCTATGAATCCACTAGATCACTTGGTCTAGGAACTCAAGAGAACACGGAATGCTCTGTCGTTGGGCACACTAAACTCCCCTTCAGAGACCCCTCAACCCGAATACTATGGATTAGTATAGAGAAGCAGGGGTCGATCCCACGAAGATGGACACGTAAGAAAGCATTTAGAAACTTTGGACAAGGGCGGCTGCTGCCACGCAAACTGGGTTGAGGTTTAACTACAACTAGACCTAGGCAAGAAATGTAAACACTAGACCTAGGAAACTGTAAACATGTTGAGATCAAACATCATCAAGACTACGGGATATTAAATTCCCTTCCTAGACCGTGTAAACGGCTACCCAATAGAACCAGACAGGAAGCATATAACAGTGGGGACCGTAACTCCAGAATTAGCAAGTACGGCAGAAAGGCTGCAAATAACAAACTGAAACTCTAACTAACACCGACATGCATCTTTATAACTGAATCAAAAACGAAGATGAAGAAAACAGAGCACGTACCTAGATTCGAACAGAATATAAAAGTTGGGTCGTCGGGAACTTACAACAAACCGAAAATAACACAAATCTACATATACTAGACGGAATGAAATGAAAACACGAAGGATATGCATAAATTTAAACCAACTCTACTCAGATTTACGTCGGATGCTTAATCCGCTCCGGATCCAAGCGATCCGAACCAAACAACAACCTCAATCAACTCCATATCTTCCGATCTAACAGATCTACTCCGATCAACACCGAATTCAAACGATTCCAATCAACTCAGCTACAACACCGAATTCAAACCTCCGATTCAACCACCAACAAACTCTGATCAACCTGATCCAGCCATTACTCTGCACAGATTCAGTGAGCAATTGCGAAACGCATCCAACACAAGTAAACTAACTCAAACTCTAGAAAATCACAGGAATGAAATCAGAAATCAACATCAACGACATAACAGAAAATTAAACTTGCATTAAACACAAAAATATTCGGTAAAAACAGAGAGCCGAGCTCCGAACAGCGAAGCTCGGTGAAATCCACAAAATACGAGAAATAAACTGAAAATTGTTTCTTCGCCCTCGACAGGACGGTGTTACACCCAGATGGAACTAAAATAAAAAAGGAAGTGAACCCATCCGTGAACCCCCGAATTTCTGAAAGATAACCCAAGTGTGTAAGAGAAAAGTGAGCTCCTAGCTACAATCCGTAACGAGGCCTCCACCGAGAAGGTCCCTCTAGAATGCGTGCTTCCTTCCTTATATAGGCGCAAACATAATCTTCTAGAAGCCTTCGTAGAAATCTCCATTCTACCCTTCAGCTCCGAGATTTCCTCCGTCTTGCAATTTTCCTCCACAATGCTCATTTCTTCGCCAGTTTCTTCGGACATGTGATTGTCCTCTTCTTTTCCTGGACCTGGCGAAATTCTTCTACACACCTGGCTTAAAACGTGTGTTAGACCCAGTAAATCCACGAATTTATCCCCTAGACCTATGCATGAAATTAGCCTTATCAAACTGCTCACACTTAAACCATGCTTGTCCTCAAGCATAAAAGACAAGAAAAAGGAATAAGGTGAATTTCAATGCATGGTTCCCAAGAACGACTCTACCAGCAAAACACAAACAAAGCACCGACTCCTAGACCTAGACAACTACAAACTCACAAAAGAAAACAACATACAAGGAAAAACAAAACACAACAGATAAGCATGAACTAGTTTCAACTTTTAGGCGATCGTCCCCACAAGCGTAAGTCCTATCCGATCGTCTACAGTCTTCAAATCCTCCCCCTTCCCTCTTCTACCTAAACGATCTGTCAGTTTGTCAAGATAGCCTATTGATTTTCCAGCAGTTAGGTTCGCTCGACCACTCATTCCTCACCAGGAATGTTAGGATCGAAACGCTCCAAAGTTAAAGTTACACCACTGATGCGTCGGGTTATGAGAGTTTCTCCTTCTTACTACTCCCTTTCCCTATTGATTTCCTGGGTCAGGTTGCGATTGCATTCCTGCTCTATTTTTTTTTCTATATATATATCCCTTTTTCCCCTGGACTTTGTCCAGCTTATAGCTCCTTTTCCTGTTCTATATTTTTTCCCCTGGACTTCGTCCAGCTTATACCTCCTTTTCCTGGACTTCGTCCAGCTTATACCACCAGTTCCTGGACTTCGTCCAGCTTATACCTCCATAACCCATTTTTTCTCCTTTATACTCTACTCCCTAAGCATCAAGTGGCAGCCCATTTTTACATGTTAGCTCAAAGTGTTTAGGCTTATAACTCGCTCTTATAGTAGGGCTGCACAGCTAGGTTATCTAAGGCCTTTTCTATCATCCTTACTTCATTTAGACCGCTTTTAGTTTATTAAGGAAAAATGCATCAAAGTTGACATGTATCATATCTTCAATCGCTCTCACTAAGGGAATCTTGCCTTATTATCTCACTAGCTCATGCAACACACAAAAACGCTAGACCTAGAGACTCTAAGACTCCTATTTACAAAAACAAATACTGCACTTACTCCCTCCCCCTCCCACTTCACTCATGCTTGTCCCCAAGCTATCCTAGTGAAGTGGGGAAATAGGGAAGTATGAACAGTACAAAACAGACCAAACAACACAAACAAACAAACAACGTGCATAAAACAAAACAAACTTCTCACACTTAGCCCTTGACCGTACAACGGGCTAAGTGGGAGAAGGCGCAACAAACAAAACCAAAACATGCAAAAACAGAACAACCCCTTCTCACACTTAGACCAATGATTGGGCTAAGTGTGGGAAGGTGCAACACATATATACAAAATAGAGCATGCTGGTCACAGACAAACACAAACAGAAAAGGAATGAAAAACGAAACAAATAAAAGAAGGAAAAGTAAAAGTTACTTGGCTCTGAGGGGGGGTCAATTCGGGGTCTGGCCCCCGCGGGAGCCAGACTTGGACGAGGCGGATGGTTGGGTCACTCTAGCTTTCTTCTTTGCCGGCGAATCCGTCTGTGCTGTCATCTCCTCACTCTGTCTAGGCACTGACTTTCTCACGGTCAAGGGTTTAGTCGCGGGCGGGGCAGTCAGAGGCTTCGTCGGCTGGCAAGGCTTCTGGAGAGATAGACTTCCTTGCCCTGGCAGTTTAGAAGCGCTGCCAGGGCCAGGAAGCAACTTCGGTGTCACGGGGAACTTCTCTTTATACGTTGCTGCACGCTTGGGGTCAGTGAACTTCCTCATTGCATCCAGTAATTCCTTGGTTAACCAAATTTCTGTATGCTCGAAATTGAGCTCTTCTTCAAGTTTCTCTTCGGAGTCGCTAGATCCAGAAGGGCTATCAGACTCGGCAGCATATGGAACCTTTGCGGGTGGAGGAAGAGAGGTTTCAACAGATTTTCCTTTCGATTTCTTGATCAAGGAAGGAGCGGCCTGCTTTCCCTTCCTTTTTCTTTCAGCCGCCTGGCGGCATTCTTCCTCGTCACTCTCCCCACCACTGGGTCAAGGAGAGATGTCCTGCTCACGGGCTGCGGTCTCTGGACCCAGCGCTTCTCCTTCCGTCTGCTGGACAGAGTCATCAATTTCATCTATCAAGCTCCAGCGAGCTTGTCTCCGGGCTTCCCTTTTATTTACCGGTGAAATCGTCCCCTCCGGGACATCAGTCAAATCCACGACTAGATTTACCCTCCCATCGACGAGTTCCTGTACATCTTCAGTAACGAGGGCCTCTCCCTCCTCAGACAGCATAGGGGTTGCCCCCGTGATATAAACAGGGGTTTCCACCCCAACCAAATCTTGTTCATTGTGGGTCTCAGTACCCACAACCTTTTCAGGGGTCCTCCACTCATCATCGTTCTCAACAGAGACTTGGGCCTCATCGCCCCCAACTTTTGCTAGGGTTCCCCCCTCAGGATTACTAGTAGACAAAACAGCGGATACACCCACACTTTCTGACACAACACGGGTTTCTCTTTCAACGACATCAATAGCAGCAATAACAGGGGTTACCCCCTCAGATGCACCATCAGCAGTAATGGCAGAGGTGTCCCCCTTAGAAATATGGTCTAACCTTGGTTCATTGACAGCTAAAAGCTCCAAACCCGTAGCCAGATCCTCTTCCTCCTCAGGTACGTTTGCGGTGGTTGTTCCGGCTGCACTGGTGGCTGGTTCGGCCATCGAATGTACGGCCTCCGGTTGGGGTTTCGCAGTCTCTGAAACTTGTGGTGGTGGTGGTGCAGTGGTTTTCCCCATCATAGTGGTGAGCATGGCGAACGCCTTCATCGCCACCTCTGGCCCCCCAAATTTCTACAATAGATCGGCCATGAACGACGCTGCGTTAGATTCGGCGGATCCAGAGGTGCTTCCTGTGTTTTGTGTGTTCTCCATGGCGGAATCTGTAGAATTTCGCAAGAACTCGGAAGAAAAAATCTCATCGATTAGGGTTAGAGAGAGAATTTAAGAGAGAAGATTTGGGGATTTTTTTCGTAGAGAGAGTGAGTATGATATGGAAAATAAAAAAAAAAGAACACGGTTATAGCCTGTAGGTATGGGAAAGGACGGTTTGCAGGTGGTTGCAGGCGTGACGCGAGCGACCGTACGCCTCCCCATAAAGTTACCTTTTGAAATTCGAACCGGTGCTAACTCCCTCCAAACTTTTACTCCTCAACTCTCTGCCCCATGTGAATACGCTCTGCAATATCACACTTAGAAAAACATCAAATTGAAAATGAAACGCCAGACTCCAAGGTCAAGGATATGACAGTAAAAAAAAATCCCTAAGGAGTCTGGAATTTCGAAAATGTTTTTGGAAGATTGTTTTTTTCTGATTTGTTTGGGTTTTCTTGATTTAAGGAAATCAATTAAATATTTACACTTCCTTTCAAGTACTCTTGAGATTCCCTGGGTCAGGGCATGGAGAAAAACTTCTCAATTTACTTGACCCAGGATTTCTTCAAGAACACTACCTTCCTAGATTGGTTAGGCGATATCCAGGAGTGCGCGTAGAGGCACTTCGTCCACTACACACAGCTCCGAGTTATCCCGAAATACCTTCACATGATGACCATTGAAGAGGAAAGGCACAGAATTCGAGGCGTCTCCTTGGATCTCTACTGCTCCATTTGCGCGATGGCCAACGATAGTATATGGTCCGATCCACTTGGACTTTAGCTTTCCAGGCATCAGCTTAAGCCTGGACTGGAACAGAAGAACTTTCTGCCCAACTTGTAGTTCCTTGGTCCGGAGATTCTTATCATGCCAGAGCTTGGTCTTTTCTTTATACCACATCGCGGACTCGTAAGACTCAAGCCTCAATTCTTCCAACTCATGGAGCTGCAATTTCCTCTCTTCCTCACAAGCTTGAGGATTCATGTTAATCTCCTTGACCGCCCAGTATGCCTTATGCTCCAGTCCAACTGGCAAGTGGCACATCTTGCCGAACACTAGCCTGTACGGAGACATCCAAATAGGCGTCTTATATGCTGTCCTGTAAGCCCATAATGCGTCGTCAAGCCTCTTACTCCAGTCTTTCCTTGACGGATTCACTGTCTTTTCAAGTATAGCTTTGATCTCCCTATTTGATATTTCCGCCTGGCCATTAGACTGAGGATGATAAGGTGTAGACAACCTGTGGTGGACTCCATACTTCTTCATCAGAGCTTCTATCGTACTGTTCCGGAAGTGAGTTCTTGATCCGTAATAACAGCCCTAGGAACACCGTACCTGTTAAAAATGTTAGCCCTAAGAAATTTTGTCACCTCACCAGCTTCGCAAGATGTGGTAGCTTTTGCCTCTATCCATTTCGAAACATAATCCACCGCCACAAGTATGTATGCATTCCCATATGAAGATGGAAATGGACCCATGAAGTCCATTCCCCAGACGTCGAAAATCTCACAAACGATGACAGGGATTTGCGGCATTTCATCTCTTCTGGAGATTCCCCCAGTCTGTTGACACCTTTCACAATTCTGACAGAATTCGAACGCATCCTTATGCAAAGTAGGCCAGTAAAACCCACTGTCTAATACCTTCCTCGCGGTCTTCCTTGGTCCAAAGTGACCTCCACACGCTAGAGCGTGGCAACGATTCAACACATCCCTTTGTTCCCACTCTGGAATACATCTCCTAATTACTTGGTCAGCTCCCATCCTCCATAGATACGGGTCGTCCCAAAAATAGTACTTGGCTTCGCTTTTCAGTTTCATCTTCTGGGCCCGAGAAATTTCTTGGGAACTGGGCACTTCTCTGGTGACCGAGTAATTTGCTAGGTCTGCGAACCACGACTCAGCGTTTATCTGGCATTTTCCTTTTTTAGCATCTCCTGGACCTGTTACTGCCATTATCTCTTCCCAACTGATAGGTCTGAGCGAACTTTCCAGATAATATAGATGTTCCTCCGGGAACGCATCAGGTATTGCTTCGTCTGTTTCTCTCTGGTAATTGCGACTCAAGTGGTCGGCTACCTTGTTCTCTGTTCATTTCTTGTCTCTGACTTCCCAGTCAAATTCCTGTAAGAGTAAAACCCAACGGATTAACCTTAGCTTAGACTCCTTCTTCGCCAGTAAGTACTTTATTGCAGCGTGATCGGTGAAAACTATCGCCTTAGACCCCAGCAAGTACGGGCGAAACTTCTCAAATGAGTACACAACTGCCAACATTTCCTTCTCCGTGGTGTCATAATTTTTCTGGGCCTGATTGAGAGTTTTTTACGCATAAAAAATCACGTAGCTTTTCCCATCGACTCTTTGACCTAGCACCTACTGCGTAATCACTTGCGTCGCACATTATTTCAAAGGGTAGATTCCAGTCGGGTGCTCTAATAATGGGAGCAGATACTAGTCTATCCTTCAACAGCTGAAAAGCCTTTTTGCACTCCTCATCGTTATGCAACAAGTGAGTGAGTGGCTGAGCAATCTTTGCGAAATCCTTTATGAACCTCTTGTAGAATCCAGCATGCCCTAGGAATCCTCTTACTTCTTTCTGATTTGTCGGGTAAGGCAGTTTTGAGATCACATCAATCTTTGCTTGGTCTACCTGTATACCCTTTCTGATACCACATGCCCTAGGACAATTCCTTCTGGGACCATAAAGTGGCATTTCTCGAAATTCAAAACCAAATGCTTTTCCTGGCACCTCCTCAACACTATATCCAAACTTGCCAAACATGAGTCAAATGAATTCCCGTACACAGTGAAGTCGTCCATAAAAATCTCAATGCAATCCTCTAGGAGATCCGAGAAGATACTCATCATACACCGCTGAAAAGTGTCTGGCGCATTGCACAGACCAAACAGCATCCTTCTGTAAGCATACGTTCCTAAGAGACACGTGAAAGTTGTCTTCTCCTAGTCCTCGGGATCCACGTAGATTTGAAAATACCTACTATATCCGTCTAGGAAACAGAAATATTGCTTGCCCGCCAACCTCTCCAACATCAGGTCAATGAAAGGCAGAGGGAAATGGTCTTTCTTAGTCGCTTCATTTAACTTCCTATAGTCAATGCACATCCTCCACCCAGTAACTAGTCGGGTGGGCACCAACTCATTCTTGTCGTTCTTGACCACCTGTATTCCCGACTTCTTTGGAACCATATGTACTGGACTCACCCATTCACTGTCTGGTATGGAATAAATGATACCTAGGGAGAGTAGCTTCAATACTTCCTTCAACACCTCCTCCCTCATGTTAGGATTCAATTTGCGTTGAGGATCTCTGTAGGCTTTTACTCCCTCTTCTAGCCGAATGTGATGCATGCACAGATCTGGACTGATTCCTAC
Source organism: Salvia splendens (assembly GCF_004379255.2). Lineage (NCBI taxonomy): Eukaryota > Viridiplantae > Streptophyta > Magnoliopsida > Lamiales > Lamiaceae > Salvia > Salvia splendens. The sequence continues at coordinate 8,685,202 of NC_056035.1, read as the reverse complement.
CAAATCAGAGAGTGTCCACCCAATAGCCTTCTTGTTCCTCCGAATTACCTTCAGCAGTTCCTCTTCTTGTCCCTCGGTCAAGCTAATGTTAATAATCACAGGGAAAGTTTCATTCTCCTCTAGATACGCATACTTGAGACCTGGTGGAAGTGTTTTCAGTTCTTTCTTGGGGACATCTTTTTCCTGGGGTAAGGGATTTTTCTCTGTCGACTCAGTTGCTATTCCCTTTGTAGACTCAGTAGAACTTTCAATGCTCGCCACATAAGGTGTCTTCCTTGATCTAGCTAGCTCCGGGTTCGTGCAGAATTCCAGAATTGATTCGGCTAACTCCTCATCTGATAACTCACTCGTGTTCATTGCTTGACACCACCCTGCTACTTCTCTATCAATAGCATGACTCATCTCAGAATTCGCAATCTGCTCCTGCATTAATTCGGTCTCAAGATATTCCTGGACCAAGGGGTTAATAACATCTATAGCATGCAAATTTTCAACGTCAAGAGGTTTCTTCATTGCCTCATCTATGCTGAATGTATATTTCTCCCCATTGTAATCAAGGAAAATGGTGCCATCAAAGACATCAATGATAGTCTTAGCGGTACGTAGGAAAGGTCTCCCTAAAAGTACTCCGCCAGACTCTGCAGACGCACTATCACTCATCTTAATCACATGGAAATCAGCTGGGTACAAGAAGTTGTGTACCTTTACTATCACGTTCTCAAGCTCTCCTTCAGGACAAATGCATGACATGTCTGCCAATTGGATCACAACTTTCGTGTCCACCATGCCTACCCCTACTAACTTCTTGTATATAGAAAGTGGTAACACATTTATGGATGCACCTAAGTCACACATAGCATGTTCGATTTTTACATCACCAATAGAGATGGGCAAAGTAAACATACCTGGATCATTGCATTTCGAAGGCATCCTCCACTTCTGAATTACCGCGGACACATTCTCGCCTATCAGAATTTTTCCACTAGGTCTCACCTTACCAGCTATAAATTCCTTGATGAACTTGCTAAACACTGGCAATTTCAGAGCTTGTAAGAATGGTAGATTGATTTTCAGCATTCCAAAAATGTCCATAAAATCTACCGGCTCATCCTTCTTTTTCTTTACTTCCCCTCGGCTTGGGAATGGTTTCGGTCGCTTCCCTGTTCCTGTAGAGCTACCGGCCGAGAAATCTTCGACTTTTTTCTTCTCCTCTTCCCTTACCAACTCTGGCCCTGGATCGAGGAAAAATGGTTCAGTTTCTCTAGGCAATGGTTTCTCCAAATCTCCTGCCCTGAGTTCATCTCTAATCATGGGATTGTTTGCAGCCAAGTTCCTCGGTCTAGAGTTTATACCCTCTGTCTCCTTGCCCTCGGTGGGATCTGTGACTTCCTTCGGTCTCATTGCTGGGCCTTCGTACCCCTTCCTAGACCTTAAGGTAATTTGGCTAATATTGGCCCTATCAGGCAGTTTTACTGAGGTAGGAATTTTACCCTCATTACCTCACATGTCACTCAAGGAAGTAGCAATCTGTGACAGCTGCATTGCTAACATATCCATTGCCGCCTTTTGTTCTTGCTGAGCATCCTGAAGCTTGTGGACTACGTCATTGTTCGACTGTAAGTTGTTCTGCATGTGCTACTGAGAACTGATGAGGTCGTGCACCATTTCATCAAGATTCCTTGGTGGCTTAGAACTCGGCTGACTGGGGCCGGGTCCTGCATTCTGGTTTGCTCCACTTCCTTGGGTCGGGCGAATATTTCCTTGACCTGGGTAGGTGGGTTGGAAATTCCTTTGGTGTGGTGGCACATAAGAGTTCCCCTGATGGTTTTGATTCCTGTTTCCCCATTTCAGGTGGTCTCCCTGGTTCCGATTGTTCCAATTGCCTTGCCCTTCATGATTCCTCCAGCTGCCCTGCCTCTCGGGCTGAGGTGCAAACTGTATACTCTGTTGTAGTGCTGGTTGGCTCTGTTCGTTATCAGACCATTTAAAATTTGGATGATTCCTCCAGGGTGCATCTCTTTGGCTCTCGGGGTTCCAACTTCCATCGGGATTCCAACTTCCCATCGCATTCACCTGGGCCTGGTAATCTCTTTCCTAGGATCCGTAATATTGTTGAAATTGGGACTCTCCTGGACCAGGCGGTTTCTCCTTCTCCGGTGGCGCTGGCGAATTTGTTTTTTCGATATCATTCAAAAGAGCCTTCTCGAGTCTATCTATTCTTTCCTCTACTTTATCATCATCTTGTTCCCTCAGTGCATTCGTAGAACCTCTTCTCACAGCATTCCTTGGACTATCATATGTCTTCTTGGCATCTATCAATTTCCCCAGAATCTCTCGTGCCTCACTTCCTCTTTTCCGTGTGCAATTCCCTCCGCTTGAGGAATTCATCAAGTCCTTCGACTCAGGAGTCGCTCCTTCATAAAACAGAGAATAGGTCTCTGCCTCTATCATCCGGTGATTCGGGCATGCATCCAGCAATCCTTTGAACCTTGACCAGTATTGGCTCAATGACTCGTCATAGTCCTGTTTGCACTCTACTATCTCCTTCTTCAGAGCATTCGTCTTGTTGGATGGGAAGAAATAATCTAAAAACTCCAATTTAAAGTCTCTCCAAGTGCGGATAGAATCCGGGGGTAACCGTAATAACCATGTGTTGGCTTCCCCCTTCAGAGTGAAAGGAATCGCGCGCAAGCGATAGTCCTCCTCCGTCGCATCATTTGGCCTCTTTTGGATGCTGCACAATTTACTGAATTCATTCAAAAACTCGTACGGGCACTCACTTCTTCGCCCAGAAAATGTCGGTAAGATGCCGAGCACATTCGTCTTGATCTCAATGGACCTCTGATGTGGGTTCGTCACTATGGCCTGTGCTGGCTCTCCATCTAAATGGGCAGTTAGCGACCCTATCTCCGGATCTGGGTCTACTACGTGCGCCATGACTACTTCCTATGTTTCCCATGTTTCTGACTCTGTTTCCGACTCTGGTGGTGACTCTGGATCTTCACGTCCTGACGACGCCCAAGATTCATCGCTAGTAAATCCACTCGGAAATGGATCTCCCGTGGTGAACCCTGATCTGGTGGTTACTGTGGAGGCTGTGTCCTTGACCTGCCAAATGAATTGACCGTGCTCCCACCCAGACGGGTTACTCCCGTGAGTAGACTGTGAGCCTCTGCTCATAAACTACAAATAAAATGAATGAAAATAAATAAAAACTATATACGCCAAAAACTCTAAACACTAACACAAACTACGCCATCCATCCCCAGCAACGGCTCCATTTGAAGTGTTGTGAGAATAGCAAAAGTGCTCGTGCGTGCTTCTGGTGTTATGCTAGGTCGAGATGCCAAGTCCTATGAATCCACTAGATCACTTGGTCTAGGAACTCAAGAGAACACGGAATGCTCTGTCGTTGGGCACACCCCTTCAAAGATCCCTCAACCCGAATACTATGGATTAGTATAGAGAAGAAGGGGTCGATCCCACGAAGATGGACACGTAAGAAAGCATTTAGAAACTTTGGACAAGGGCGGCTGCTGCCACGCAAACTGGGTTGAGGTTTAACTACAACTAGACCTAGGCAAAAAATGTAAACACTAGACCTAGGAAACTGTAAACATGTTGAGATCAAACATCATCAAGACTACGTGATATTAAATTCCCTTCCTAGACCATGTAAACGGCTACCCAATAGAACCAGACAGGAAGCATATAACAGTGGGGACCATAACTCCGGAATTAGCAAGTACGGCAGAAAGGCTGCAAATAACAAACTGAAACGCTAACTAACAACGACATGCATCTTTTTAACTGAATCAAAAATGAAGATGAAGAAAACAGAGCACGTACCTAGATTCGAACAAAATATAAAAGTTGGGTCGTAGGAAACTTACAACAAACCGGAAATAACACAGATCTACATATCCTAGACGAAATGAAATGAAAACACGAAGGATAGGCATAAATTTAAACCAACTCTGCTCAGATTTACGTCGGATGCTTAATCCACTCCGGATCTAAGCGATCCGAACCAAACAACAACCTCAACCAACTCCATATCTTCCGATCTAACAGATCTACTCCGATCAACACCGAATTCAAACGATTCCAATCAACTCAGCTACAACACCGAATTCAAACCTCTGATTCAACCACCAACAAACTCTGATCAACCCGATCCAGCCATTACTCTGCACAGATTCAGTGAGCAATTGCGAAACGCATCCAACACAAGTAAACTAACTCAAACTCCAGAAAATCACAGGAGTGAAATCAGAAATCAATATCAACGACATAACAGAAAATTAAACTTGCATTAAACACAAAAATATTCGGTAAAAACAGAGAGCCGAGCTCCGAACAGCGAAGCTCGGTGAAATCCACAAAATACGAGAAATAAACTGAAAATTGTTTCTTCGCCCTCGACAGGACGGTGTTACACCCAGATGGAACTAAAATAAAAAGGAAGTGAACCAATCCGTGAACCCCCGAATTTCCGAAAAAGAACCCAAGTGTGTAAGAGAAAAGTGAGCTCCTAGCTACAATCCGTAACGAGGCCTCCACCGAGAAGGTTCCTCTAGAATGCATGCTTCCTTCCTTATATAGGCGCGGACATAATCTTCTAGAAGCCTTCGTAGAAATCTCCATTCTACCCTTCAGCTCCGAGATTTCCTCCGTCTTGCAATTTTCCTCCACAATGCTCACTTCTTCGCCAGTTTCCTCGGACATGTGATTGTCCTGTTCTTTTCCTTCGTCTTGCAAATCTCCATTAGTCACTTCACCTACTTTATTAGCCATTCTACTTAAAACACTAATTACTCATTCCTTAATCTCCGTGCCCAAAATGAAATGTGCAACTAACCCGGGACGGAGGGAGTATTGATAAGTCGTATTCTAGGCCTTGGTTACTGGTCAGTATGATGTGCGTAATTGATTATATCTACAAAACAGTTGCTCAAAGTGTGCAGGTTGAGTGTTCTAGCCAGTAGGCAAAGCTTCAGACACTTCAGGTGAAAAGGGCGTCAGGACGATTACGTACTGACCAGTATACATGCAAAAATGGCTCGAGATGGAGAAGAAGGATAGCTAGGACTGATCAACCACAATTAAGGGCAAAGAAGTCATCTCACCACAAGGTTTTACCCTAAAATCAAGGGTAAGCCTCCCTATAAAAGGAAGCCACTTTGAGAGAGAAAGAATAATCAACATATTCATCATCATCACTCTTAGATAGAATTCTCTCGGAAGTTCAGTCCTTCAGCCCAGTCCAGAGTCTCGTTCCTCGCCACTACCATGGTCACTTGAAGGTCGTCAAGAAGTTCCCGGAGTTCCAGACGTTCTCATCCAGCAAGTTTATTTCCGTAGTCGTAGAAGTTCCATCGCCCGGCGTGGCAAAACACTTTTATTTCGCTTACGTAGTTAGATTGCTTGTTTTTCCTTTCGCTGGATCTTTGTTTGCTTTTGAATTTCACTTCCTAGAAGTACTTTGTTTGAAGATCTGAACATATTTTATGCTATGAAGTTGTTCTCTGTTCAGTGTACTTCGCCGATCTTCTTTCCTTCTGCCTAGTTAGCTTAGATCTGGAGTTTCTGGTCGTTTTGAGTATCGAATCGTGTATTTCCAATTCGTAGTTTATTTCTTCGAGTTAGCAAAATCTGTTTACTTTTATTTCATAGAGGTTTGTTTCATGCAAGGTGCAGTTATGTGATTCCTTTTTCTTCCATGTTGATCAGAAGGCGGAATTTCAGTTTCGATGTTTGATTTTCGATTTGGAATCTTTGATTGTAGATCTGTGTTCATGAGTTATTAATATGTGTTTTAATGGTGTTGAATCTGGTTTGTTTCGGATTTTAGTTTGTGTTTGTTGAAGAAGATGATGTCCATATCCAATGTTGGGGACCACTTTGCTTTTTAGATGCTTTTTTGCTTTTTAGTCCTTCACTTTTAGTTACATCCTGCAGATCTGTCAGCCTAGTCACCACAACTACCACTTATTCCCTGCTTTTCTGTTTAGCCTTTTATAGAAACCTAGTACTTTCCGCATATTTTCTGTTACACCGCATTCACCATAATTCCACGTACACCACTACATGTCGACCACCATTCACCCTTCCTAGTCAGTAGGACACCATCTTAATTTCCCGTCTAGGTAGAGACTCAACCCAAGCGTGGTAGCTAAACCAAACCCTTCCAGAATATCACCACAATCACTCCAACCGTCACCATCTCTGTGGGATTCGACTCTTACCTTCACTATACTACCCAGTAGAAGAGGGTTGAGGATTTATTGATACCAGGTTTTAGGCTTAGCAGGGGATTGTTTCATCCTGATCAGTAGGATACATCCTTGCTTGAACGACACCTACGCAAACCTGCTCTTTCAAGTGGAGCCGTTGCCGGGGATGGATGGCGTTATTAGCTGTTATTGAGAGTGATATTTTGGCGTATATACTGTTCATAATTTTTCTCTTTTCTTTTCGTTTCAGTTTATGAGCAGCAGCTCGCCTCCTGACCAGTGGAGGCTGAAGATACTTCAGCGAGGATCTATACTCGTAACCACTCGATCCGGTTTGTTGACGGCTTTGTCTGATTTAGGTTCGAGTAGTGACGAGGAGCAATACACCATAGAAGGACCAATACCGGAAGAGATACCAAGGATAGAGGGAAACCCGAGAAGGATGGCCGCTCAAGGAGAAGAAGATCCTGAGATCGGGACGCTGAACGCACATACCGAAGGAGAACCACCTCAAGCCATAGTTGTGACCCCAGGACAAACTGCCTGTGATGTGAAGCCTCATGTAATCGCAATTCTGCCTACATACTGCGGGAAGAGTTACGAAGGGCCTTACGAGTTCCTTCATGAGTTTTGTAAGATTTGTAGGGCGCAGAGGAGGCCAGCAGGGGCGACCCAGGATGATTACAGATTGAAGGCTTTGCCGTTCGTTTTGAAAGGGGAGGCAAACACCTGGTTCATGCGCCTGCCCCCCGACTCCATTGAGAGTTGGGCCGATTTCAAGTCGGTATTCCTAGGCGAGTTTTTCCCGTCATCCAAGACGAGCACGCTGAAGAGGGAAATAACTAGTGTGAAGCAAGGGTACGATGAACCCTTGAGCGATTATTGGGCGAGGTATATGAGCCTTTTAGATGCATGTCCCAATCATCGCATGGCGGACATTGAGATACATCATACTTTCTATGAGGGGATGAACATAACAACCAAGGACCTGGCCAATTCGTCGTCGGGAGGAAGCTTCACGCAGCTGCGAGTCAGCGAAGCGAAGAGGGTCCTAAGGAAGCTACTGAGTGCGAAGAAGGAGTATGACCATTCAAGGGATGGATACAACCGAGAAAGGGTTGCAAGTGCCTCGTCTACTGACCAGGAGCAGAAGCTTGAACATAAGATGGATTTGAAGATGGATGAGCTGAAGAAGTCACTCCTGAGCGCAATCGAGAAGAATACACCGCCGGTTTCCTCAATTGGGAACTGCAAGGGTACAGAACAGGGAAACCAAGGACCGAGCTATGATCAGCCAAACAACTTGGTCAATATGGAACAGGCTAATGCTGTCGGGTATTTTAACTCAAATGGGAATTGGATCCAGGGGGACAGTGGGACGCACCATAGAGGGACCATCCAAATTTTCGATGGGGAGATGGAAACCAAAATCAGAACCAAGGTCAAGGTCAGAACCAATACAACCCCCACCCGAACCAGAATCCCAACCGTGGCCCAGCAAATCCTGACCACCAGTCCAACTGGTCAGGAAGGAACCCACAACCCCATAACCAAAACCCACAGAACCAAAACTCGAACCATGTCTACATACCACCCAACCGGAGAAACTTCCAGAATTACCATAATCAACCTAATCAGGGTCCACAGCATCAGCAGAACCAAAACCAGTTCCAAAACCAACACCAGAACCAATATCACCAAGACCAGTATAACCCTCCTGGCCAGTATAACCAATACCCACCTAACCAGAACCAGCAAAACATCCAAAATTTCCAGCCCACCCAAAATCCTCAGTATAACCATCACCAAGGACCAAATCAGTCCCAATATCCTAACAGGTCGAGGAGATCCATGGAGGACATGATGGGAGAATTGCTCGCGTCGCAGCAAGGTATCAAGGATGAGTTACAATCTCATAACGAAGTAGTGCAAGGGATGCAGAGTGCCCAGAAGGAACATAAGGCGAATATTGCACATGTAGTAAGGACTAAAGGTATTAGGACTTAACCAATTTGAGCCTTTTCTTCTTTCGCTCCAAGAACCCGCCTCGTCAAGCAAGGCACCCCCTAGTTAGCCAAGTTGAGCCCATACACTTTTACCCTTTCTTTGAAAACCGAGACCCACATCCATATACTTTTACAAACACGTGAGGAAAAGAGGTCAACAGATGAGTCATTTCAAAGTAAGGGATAGTACGATAGAAAGTAAAAATAAAAGGGTAACCGGGTTGAGCGAGTTAGTCAATCAGGTTGATCAAGTCAGAAATCAAGTAAAAAAATGTCGTTATCAAGAAAAGTTTGAGAAAAATAGGGCAGGAAAAAGTGTAACCTGACCCGATAAGTCGAAAGTTAGAAAAATAAGCCAAAAGAAGTCGTCACTTGACCAAGTGAGATATCCAATGGCGAAATAAATAGTTCAAATCTTTGGTCTCTTAACTCATGTGTTTTTCTTTTTTTTTACAGTTTATATTTTTAAACTTAGAACCCCTAGGACCCTACCTTTATACACCACTACCCTTAAGCCTCATTACACCCAAAACAAAGACCTTAAGGAACTATCTTGTGCAATCTGATTCGAGGTATTAAATTTGTGGCAATACCGAGTGAACAGTCCTAACATCTCTGGTGAGAAATGAGTGATTGAGTGAATCCAACAGTGGTTTTTAAATTGAGCAATTTTGACGAACTGACACCTTGATCAAGTAAAAGCGAAAAGGAATAAACATAAGCTGCTGGCAAATGGATTGACCTCAACCTCGGGTATGATTGTTGGAAATTTATTCGATCTAATGCATCTAAGTGAATATGTGTTTTTATTTCGAGTCTTGTTTTCTTTTTCTTTTACTTTCTTGAAATGAGTAAACCATGCCTGAAATTTGCCTTATCTTTTTCTTTTATTTTTCTTTATACTTGGGGATAAGTATGTTTTAAGTGTGAGCAGTTTGATAAGGCTCATTTCATGCATCGGTTTAGGGGTAAAATGTACGCTACTTGATCGGTTTTATCGCGCAAAACAAGGGTTAAATATGCAGAAATGCCGCTTGACCAAGGCAACAAGGCCAGACTGATCAAGCAAGTACAATAGGCAAAAAAGGCCAGATATCGGGGGAAGTTGATCATGGGGAGTAATCAAGCAGTCAATGAGGGGACCACTGGCTTCCAGAAGAAGGATACATGAGGCTATGAGCTGGATGGTGCGCAGCATTCTGTTATCAAGGACAACGTTCTAGAAGGGGACACGTGCTGATATATGAGACGCAAGGACGGAGCTGAGTCACGAATCTGTTACTGAAAAGCGTCATCATTCTAGAAGGAAAGCACGTAGCAATCAATGAGACGCTCACTCTCAGCATGAGCGAATATTCCCTGCCAAGATCGTTATCCAGCTGGAGGTCGTGCCGAGCCTATAAATAGAGGATGTGCCACCACATGAAAAAGATCTGATCCTTTACTTTCCGTCTTTAGTTTAGTTTAGCTTAGCTCTATAATTTAGTTCAGTTCTCTAGATAGCTTAGATAAAGTAATGCTTAGTTAGAAAGGGTGATCGAATGAGCGCTACAGAATACTTGATATCTGTCGGCTTATTCTTAAGTTTCCGCCGAGGATCTCCTCAGTTTTACTTGCTTTCATATTTTCCGAAGTGTTAGCTTAGTTTAAATTTCACGTTGTACTGTTCTGAGTTTAGTTTTAATCAAAGTTGCTTTTGTTTTTATCGTGGTGTTTACTGTTTCACGTAGTTAATTTTCATTCCAGTCTGAAATTCACTTGACCCAGTAGTTAAAATTTCCTTAATCAAGTTAGTAAGTTAAATTCTGTCTAGAGTAAAATTAGTAGGTAAAAACTCCCAAAGTTAAAGCGTGGCAGCAGTCAACCCCCTGTTCACTACTCACACACTCGATACACTAGCTTCTCTGTGGGATCGACCCCGAACTTGCCGCTTTACTGTTAAAGTATTGCAAAATTGGGAGTTTATAAATTACTTTGGTAGGAAACGAGTGAGAGCGAGATTGCATTGATCAAGTGGCAACGACATTTGCTAACTGATCCAACCGGTTCGGTTATCTTCCATATAACTTGATCCACACTCTATTCGCGCCCCCTCTTGAGGACCTTCCAGAAACCCGCGCGCATCTCCTGAAGCATGGCAGTCAGTTCTGATCGTACCTCCGTCACTTGGTCATCAGTGCGGCGGAATTGGGCATTCAGTTCTTTCACCGCCGCATTCAACAAGAGCCTACCATGTTCTAATTCATCCAGTCGCGTGTCCGATCGAGAGTTCACCATTGTTCACCGCACCAATTGATAGGAGTGAAAGGCCGATTGAAATAATGAGCACGAGTTATGCTCTCCCCCCTGTTGCAGCAAATCACACCAACGAATTGTAAATGCAGGGAAAGAGAGAGAACGAGCACTTCTTATTGAAAGGAAATTAAAGGAAATGATAATCCTCCGCAGAGGCCTACCACATTACATGTCTTTGTCGACATGATGGCATTTTAGCTGGTAAAATTGAGATCGAATCTCCTGTAAAACAAGTAGCATTGTGTTTATTTGAGCAGGTATATGAATGACGAGTGTATGTTGTTGAGCTTTTTCTTTGTTATTCACTAAGTAATCTTGCACATTCTTTTCGCTAAGCAACAGTTACTTCATTGCTTTATTTAGAGTTCAGAGGGTTTTAACTCTCATTCTCATTAAATGAAAATTGTGACTCTTTTAATAATTTTTATGAAAGAATCCCGCGTATAACTTCACCAATCAAGGATCAAAACTAGGAATAGTATCATTTTCATTACCCGTCAATATTTCCTCTTCCAAGGCCTGAGAACTAGAGATTTGGGGTGTTTTTCAATGCTCCAATATCAATCGTTAATGACAAGATTGTAGGATGAAAAATGAATAATGTTTCTATATTTTCCAGGAGAAACAATCAATAGTCCACCATGAGCAGAAAAAGTTAGCTCAACAAAAAGCAGAAATAAAATCACAGATGGCTAGATACGAAGACGAATTATCCAGGAAAAGAATGCAGGTATGTGATCCTTTACATTCACGTGCAATGAAGCATTAGGTTTTTCCTGTATTAGGTTTGTAGGAGTATCAAGTAAATCTGGAGCTTTGCAGGCAGAGGGTGAACACCAAAGGGGTAGAAATCAAGAACTTGTAAAAATGCAAGAGGAATCGGCTTTGAGGCAAGAGGCTGCTAGACGAGCAAGCGAGGAACAAATTCAAGCACAGCGTCGTCAAACTGAAAGAGAGAAGGCTGAGATAGAACGTGAAACTATTAGGGTCAGGGCTATGGCTGAAGCAGAGGGAAGAGCCCATGAGGCCAAGCTTGGAGAGGATGTCAGCAGACGAATGCTAGTTGAACGTGCAAATGCAGAGCGAGAGAAATGGGTTGCTACTATTAACACAGCATTTGATCACATTGGAAGTTTTTTCTCTCGAATAAACTGCAGATCTTTACCTTTCTAGAAATTGTTTTAGTTTCACTGCTCATTTTGTTGCAAACACTCTGCTGTTCATCTGTTCGAGCTTGTGTATTCTACTAGAAACTAATATACTTTTTGAACTTTTAGTGCGAGGATCAACTTCATACCTTTTGTGAGTTACTAGTGGCAAGTTGGTTTTTGTTTATGAAAGTATAAGCTTATATTTCCCATTTATTTAATTTTTGTCTTGCCTTGAGTCATCATCAATATATGGCTGCATATTTCATTTAATGTTACTTCTCCAACTCCAAATGTTCCCTTAAATGTAGGAGGGTTACGGGCTAGCTATTTTAACAGATCAGAATAAGATGGTCGTGGCAGTGGGAGGGATAACAGCTCTAGCAGCAGGTGTTTATACGACAAGGTATGAATGTCAAGTTGTTAACCTCGGAATCCTTTGCAGTATATATATTGTCTACCTTCGCCTTAATAAAACTCGTCTCAGGTTTTATGTTTTTTCTAATTTTAAATCCACTTGTCGTTTGTCGCCATAAGTGGTTTTGCGTTATTTGACTAAATTGTTCTTCTGCAAGAAGCCACTTTTCTAACAAGCACGACATTATAGTTTGGGTGATGCTTTTAAGAAATTCAGTTCTAACATTTTGTTGACTTACATATTTTGTAAAAATGCATTTTATTTCCAGGCATTACATTTCAAGGACAATGGAAGTTTTATTACATTGGGATTGGAATCTTTAGTTTTATTTCAGCGCTTTTCTAAACACTTGCAATATATATTTGGATTTCAGAGAGGGTGCAAGGGTGGTTTGGAGTTATGTGGATCGAATCTTAGGACAACCATCCCTGATTCGAGAATCTTCACGGGGTAAATACCCATGGTCTGGGCTGTTTTCACGCGGCATAAGCACCCTTTACGGAGGTGCTAAGACAGGTTCTGGCTCACAAGCCAGAAAAGTTTTTGGGGATGTTATCTTACATCCTCGCCTCCAGAAACGGATTGAGCATTTGGCTAGTTCAACTGCACATACAAAAGTTCATAAGGCACCATATAGAAACATGCTTTTCTATGGACCACCAGGAACAGGGAAGACGATGGCTGCTAGGGAGCTTGCCCACAAATCTGTATGGCGGCATCATAACCTTTTCCTTCTTGATGGATGTTTTAATTATTTCAACACTCTTGCTTTAGCTTAAAGTAGGCATTAAGAAATATAACTGCACTCACACACAAAAAATGTGTGTTCACTCACTCACTGTTTATTGTCGTCGAGTAATTCTCCCGGTGGCAAGATAGATTGGGCTGGCATGCATCACATCTCACGCGTGATTTCACAAGTCAAGGGTTTTCCGTAGATAGGCATGACTGTGATTATTGTGAGCCCGTTTTCTAGTATTGTCTATGTGCTATGCTTATAGGGACTTGACTATGCACTGATGACTGGAGGTGATGTTGCGCCACTGGGCTCTCAAGCTGTAATACCAGATGTTCGATTAGGCCAAGAAATCTAACAAGGGTTTGTTGCTTTTCATTGATGAGGCAGATGCCTTCTTGTGCGAGTGAGTCAAACTATGTTTGCCATAATCTTCATCTTCATCTGTATAAATACGAAGTCTAAATGAAGCATTATTCCATATTAACATTTGAACATCTCCAGGCGGAATAAAACCTACATGAGTGAAGCTCAGAGTTCCGTACGGGAGACCAGTCCAAGGATATAGTCCTTGCTCTTGCAACGAACCGCCCTGGTGATCTTAATTCAGCTGTTTCAGATCGTATCGATGAAGTCCTAGAATTTCCTTTACCCGGTGAGGATGAGCGTTTCAAGTTGCTTAACTTGTACCTTGATAAGTACATAGCACAAGCAGGGGCAAGAAAGCCAGGACCATTTGCCAGGTTATTCAGGAAGCAGCAAAATAGAATAGAGATGCAAGGACTCAACGATGAAATCATTAGGGAAGCTGCAGCAAAGACGGAAGGCTTTTCTGGAAGAGAAATCGCCAAGCTTATGGCGAGCGTTCAAGCAGCAGTGTATGGTAGTCAGAAATGTGTGTTGGATTCCGATCTGTTTCAGGAGGTGGTGGATTACAAAGTTGCAGAACATCATCAAAGAAAGAAACTAGCTGGAACTGAAGAGAACCTAACCAAGTCCACCACCCTTTGATGGTTTTTGTGTTGAAATTAAACATGAATCATATGATCCTTTTTCCTCTAAAGCGAGGAAGTTTTGGTGTAGCTTAGCTTAGCATCCATTGGAAACATTGCTTATATACAGTGCTTGCACCAATAATGAAATCATTATATCATTTTTTTGTTATTCTCTACCAAGATTAACTCACCTAACAAAACCACTCATGATGAAAACTGCAATATAAGCAAATGTAAACGATACTCCCTCCGTCCCTGAAAATTTGTCACATTTCATTTTCTGCACTCATTTAGAAAATTGATAATAAATAGTTAAAGTGGAGTATTTATTATCATTTTTCCAAAATATGTGCAGAAAATGAAATGTGACAAATTTTCAGAGACGGAGAGTATAAGAAAATGTTAATGCTCCAGCAGGAGCAAAGTTTCATTCAAAATGTGCAAAAGCATCCTTATTTTGAGGAGAAAGAATACTTGGCAGTAATGCCAAACACCATGTTATCTGAAAATTACAGCTTATAACAACTGGGATGACTGGCTTTTAAAACAGCACAACCAGAGAAATTGTCTAGTGATGATGGTCTTGCACATAGCGCAAACCACAATACTTGCACACAGCTGGCTCGTCCTTCTCGAGGCATATGAACTCAATTGGATGACCCAGTGCCGGGTTACTATCTGTAGTAAAGTCAAAAAGGTGAGACACCTAGTAAAACATTATAAAGATGATCACTGATTCACTATTCATAAAGAAGGAAACTCAGATATATAACAAATTCTGCATCTCGACAGAAACAAATATTAGCAACACAAACAGCAATCCTGTCCTCTACTTTGATTGGTGGAACTTCATTGATCAACTCCATTGGAGACTTTTTACTCGTATCCTATGTCAGCATCCGTAAACCATAATTAGAATACGAGACTGCATACTGCTTCTCGTGACGATGATGTGTCACAAGTGCTAATATACGAACAAACCAGGGGCAGAGTGCCAATTTCTGAAACCTATAAGATAATTTTGAGTATTACTATAACCTAAAAGTAAGTAGCAATGGACTAAGGAGGTATGGAACTATGTATACCTACAAATCATAATCAAATTTCAAGCGTATTTTTATACACTAGCCCAGATATAGCAAGGAAACGGTTTCCTAGTAGCTTGGTAAATTACACGCATACTGCCCGCTCATGTAATTGGTGTAGAGATCAATGGCCAACTCAAGATTTATCTTAATCATCAAAGCCTACTCAACCGGATACACCACTCAATACCCAAATATTTCTTATTGTCCTCTCATTCAATAGCCTAAATAGATCATACCACTCTCATATCTCTCTTCCTAAGGGTAAAGCTATGTGGCCATAATGTGGCTGGCCATAAATGGCATTTCAGTAAATATAGGTATATTTGGATATTAATAATTTAATTTTCTCATTTAATGCTTAATTCAGTTGACAATACTACCCTTAGTCTTTAATTGTAGTTTCTTTTTTAATTTATTTGTTCCACTTTTTTAGAGTAATTTGTTACTCAACTTTTTTACTACTATGTTTTTATTTTTATTATGGTATATCATATTTAGGAATAAAGAGGGAGAAATTAGTGAGTAGGCTGTGATGACTATGTGGAATTACATTTCATTATTTTGACAAATTATTATTATTATTATTATAGTATCAATTTCACTATAAATTAACAGTAAATTAATCTATAGTATAACTATTTGAATTGCTTTTATATCAATACACTGTTGTATTTACATGTAGTACTAGTTTTACCACCCGTGCTATGCACGAGACAGAAGATTTTAAAATAATAAAGATATATTAATAGCTAAATATATTAAAATAAAGTATATAAAGTAAATAATCACTAATAAAGTATATAGAAAATAATCACTAATAAAGTATATAGAGGATATCAACTGACAACAGTCGTCCATGGATATCCTGTCTATATGCGAGGATGTCAACTGACAACAGTGCAAGTGCAGACACTCTATAGCGTACAGTAGTCACAATTTCCTCTAAACCAGATTGCAAAACTTCAGGTGTCATACATAATGCCCTCTCTTCGTCTAATATAGTCAACTCAAGAAGAAGGCAATCAGAAACATCTGCAGCCGTAACAGAGACTCAATCTAGGACCGGAAACGTAAATAAGAACAGAATATTAACATTATCTTGCATTTGCCCTTCCGTTTTTTGAGAAAAAATTATTGATCTACCAAAATAATCATGACAAAAAAATCTGGAGTTTTCTACGACCTTCGTATCCCTTTCAATTGATAAAACAAAAGATTTAAAAAAACAATACGAACAAATTCGCGATTACAGATATTCAAATCGACATCAACAAAGCCCCCCGCGCCAATAAAAGCAATCATATACTGGAATAAGAACAAGAGCATAAAAAAAACTCGGAAATTTTCATCACAAAACGAACGAATAACACGAATTTCCCCAGCATATGTATAATTAGATACCTGCATCCATTTTTGGGTATTAGAGGTGGAAACTTCGCTACTAACGATGCCGCTGAGGTTCCTCGAAGATCCAGTTAGAGTTTTCATGAGGTTTGTCGCCATTGTTAATGCATTATTTCTCCAGAATGCCGCCATTGTCGAGTGTGAGGTGCAGAGAGGAGCTCGATTTTGTTCAAGAGAAAAATGGGTAAATGAAAGTGCTGTGCCTGTGCTGAATATAAGAGCATCTCCGGTAAGACTGGACGTCAAATAGCCCTCACATAGCCTTCACACTGCCACATCATCAGCACTACAATTCTCCTGCCACATCAGCTTGCCACATCAACTGGACATCAAATAGCTCTCACATAGCCTTCACACTACCTATCCACATCACTAATAACAATTATATAATTTAATTTACACTCGTATCAACATAAGGAATTTAATTTATGAGATAAATACGGAAAATTCGAATAATAATATTAAAACTTAAAAAGTACATTAATTTTTAAAAAAAAATACAATAATTTTTAAAAAGTACAAAAATTAAAATGTGCATTAATTTAAAAAAGTAAAACAAAATCACTCATCGCCGCCGTCCTCGTCTCCGTCGTCGCCCAGCGCTTCTTCACCGTCGTCGCCGCCGCCTCCGTCGCCACCTACGCCGCGGCTATTCCCGCCGGTGTCCCTCCTCATCGCCTCCAATTCTTCACGCTGGCTCTGGAGCAATACACGAAGAAAATCCTTCACCTCGGGGTCCACCGCCGCTTGGAAGTCGGCTAAGGTCTTCACCATTTGAGCGCGCGTTTGTTGGCGCGCGAAAAATTTGAGCTCCTCGGTAGACCTGCCAAGGGGGGATGTCGAATGGACCCCCTGGGAACTCGGGGTGCCCCCCTCGCAACCTGTTGCGCCCGCCTTTGGCCAACCGGGCGAGGTCGGCGACCGAACGAACAAGGAGTCGGGACCTTCTGAGCCGTCTCGGGGAGGTCTGTCGAACCACCGCTGCTGTCGCTATAATCTCCGGTATAGTTCAGTTTCGGCCTCTTCGGCCAGCCAGCGTCGACGCCTGCCCGGAATTTCTCCGACTCGTTGAGCACAACGTAGCAGTTCCAGTAGGTGAACTCATAGTACTTCTTCTGCGGATCGGGGTAGGCTCTCTCCGCAATCCTCCTGCAGTCATCCTCTGTTTGGCCACTGGTCTGCATGCGGAGGGCGTTGGCATACAAACCCGAAAATCGAGAGACGCCAGACCTGATTCGGTCCCAGCACTTCCGGACCTCCTTCCCGGTGCACGGTCTCCCTTCAGGGCAAAATGCCCTGTAGGCTGCGGCTACCTTGGCCCACAAGTTGACGATCCTCTGGTTGTTCGAAACGAGAGGATCGTCGCAGACACTCACCCACGCCTTGGCAACCACAACGTTCTCCGCGTCCGTCCACTTCCTCCGGCCCCGGATTTCCGCCTCCGGCTGCGACGACTCGCCGACCTTCTTGGCCTTGCCCTTCTTCTTACCCCGCCCTACTCCCTGGCTTTGAATGAGAGTTTCCGGAACCTCGTTCATATCAAAACCCAAGTCCGCTAAGGAGAAGGTCTCCGTATACTGTGCATCCGTTGGGGTCGATGTGTGCGAAGAACCGGTGGAAAAATCAAAAGTCGGCCGATAGGCGTTGTCCCCCCGGTGCGTCCCCTGCGCCGGGGGAATCATCTGCTGCGCCGGTGGAATCATCTGCTGCGCCGGTGGCTGCATCCCGGGTGCCCACCCCGGCATCATCTGCATAGGGGGCTGCATGCCGGGTGCCCACCCCGGCATCATCTGCTGCCACGGGTACATGTTGTAGTACCCGGTCATCGGAGGCCAACCACCTCCCCCAGGAGCCGGGGAAGTATGGGACCCTACCCCGGGAGTCGGGGCCGTCTGAGACCCTGCACCGGGAGGCGGGGGAGTCTGAGACCATCCCCCGGGAGTCACTGGAGTACCTTCGTAGTTGTTCTCCATTGCTCGTTATTGATCTTGAACAGAAAGTAAGGTAGAGAGAGTACTCGTTAAAACAAGTGGTGCGAATGAAAATGACGTTCAAAGCGCGTATATATAGTGTTTTCAAAAGAAAAAAAAAATAAAAAATAAAATCTGACGCCGGTTTGACGCCGATCCGGGACCCACAATGGCGCCGTGAGGATCGGCGTCGGAACCGGCGTCATCGCGCGAATCGGCATGGCCACGCCGATTTTGACGCCGATTTCGCCGACGCCGGTTCCAATGGTTCGGCGTCAGAACCGGCGTCGGTGAAAAATCGGCGTCGCGATTTTGACGCCGTTACTGGAGATGCTCTAAATTCGGGATAATTACATATTTTATATAAAATATTTTTATTTAGTACAAAAAATATTAAGTGTACATATTCCATACAAGTTTATTAAGTTTTATTAAGTGTTTTAAGTTAATACATTCCATTAAATATTTTAAATACCGTTAGTTAGTTTATAATTTGTTCAACTTATCAATATAATTATAGAATAATTAGAGATTCAATACAATTAATCACTCTAAAAATAACAGTAATATCAATTCTTCCAGCAATTGATCGTAGTTTAAAAAAATATTGTCTCTCAATATACTCTATTTTTTTATAATGTTCTTTGTAGAACATAGTATAAAATAAGTCCATATTTCATTATTATAAAATGGCTAATTTGAGCTTCGAACGGTTAATAAGTCAATATTTATTTTTTACAAAAAAGATTCAATATTTTTTAGTTGTATTCTCCATTGTTATATGAGAAAGCTTAGAAAATAAAATGCAATTTGTTAATTTGATGGTGAAGAGTGGTGAATTTTTTCTCTGTATTTTTCATTTTTGTGAGTAATAAAAATAACTATTTGATATAATTAATGGAATATTTTAATTTAAAACTTTTTGTATAAATCTAAAACACTGGAGAAACTTTTTGTATGTATGATATATATAAAAGTAACGGTCTTAGTGGGGACTTGACGGAATGTATTATTTTGGAACAATTAGTAAACTTTTTGTTGAGAATGTGGCTGAGCAACATCAATGCGTGTGCATGGAGATGCATGGAGCTTAATGTGGACTACACAACATCAAAGCAAGGAGTTCAAAAAGTGGTTGAGCTACCAGCCGTTAGTTAGTTAGTTAGCTATAACTAATTCTTGAAGTGAAGCCTTCTTCACTTGTTTTCTTTGTTGATTGTGTATAAATAGATGAGTTAGTTAGTTGATGAAGTTAGAGCTTCATTTTGATAGTGTAAACACTTCTTGATTCATTGAATAAGATTTGGTTTTCTCTCCCACATTCATACTTCTCCTTCTTCTCGGTTCTTGCTTCATTGATCATTCATTGTCATTGCTTTTACAACAATTGGCGCTGTCTGTGGGAAACGATCAAGAAACAGTTAAAGATGGCCGCGCGCATAGAGGCTGAGAAATTTACTGGCAAAAACGACTACGGCTTATGAAAAATGAAGATGAGAGCAGTGCTGATCCAACAAGGGCTTGCGGCTGTGATTGCTCCGGCAGACCCTGCGAATAAACGGAAGGAGCCTGCCCTTGATGAGAAGGCTCATGCAAAGCTTGATGAGATGCAATTGAAGGCTCACAACGCTGTCATTCTATGCCTTGCTGATTAGGTTTTAAGGGAAGTTCAAGGTGAGACTACAGCGGCTGCAATCTTGGCTAAACTGGACAAGGTTTATATGGATAAGTCTCTTGCTAATCGCCTCTACATGAAGAGGAGGCTTTATTCATATAGCTTCTCTGAAGATAGGTCCATAATGGAACAGTTAGAAGATTTTTCCAAGGCTGTTGATGATCTTGAGGCCATTGATGTCAAGATCAGTGATGAGGACAAGGCCATCCTTGTTCTTTATGCTCAACCTAATTCCTATGATCAGATGCGTGCTGCAATCTTGTATGGGAGAGATAAGGTTATCTCCTTGGCTGAGGTGCATGCTGCACTCATGGCAAAGGAGTTACAGAAGGGTGCACCTCGAAAACAAGATCCTCAACCAGAATCTCTGAATATCAAGAAATTCAGCAAGAATAAGTTTAAGAAGAAAGGTGAGGAACCAAAGGCTGAGAGCTCTGGGATCAAGGAGACTCGGAGCTGCCACTGGTGTAAGAAACCTGGGCATTTAAAACGTGATTGTTATGCATAGAAGAAGAAGAAGAAGGCAGCAGAGGGTGTATCTCATTCCAATGTGGTCAGTGGTGATGCTGATGAGACACATGAGGTAATGAATGTGATGGAGAGGATGAGAAGGGATCATGGATCATGGATTCGGGCTGCTCATTTCATATGTGTCCTCACAAAGATTGGTTTCAAGATTTAAGTGAGACCTCTGGTATTGTGCTGCTAGGCAACAATCAAACCTGCTCTATTAAGGGAGTTGGAAGTATTTTCTTGAGAGTTCATGATGGATCTGTAAAGAAGCTATCTGATGTGAGATTTATTCCACAAGTAAAGAGGAATTTGATATCTCTTGGAACTCTTGAGAAGAAGGGTTTCTCATTTTCTTCAAAGAATGGTGAGATGCGGATATGCAAGAACTCAAAAACAATGATGATTGCTCAACGAATGGGGAGTCTGTACTATCTGCAAGCTACTGTGGTGAATGGTGAAGCTAACTCCATTATCATAACTGATCTGAGGAGCTGGCACCTCAGGCTTGGCCATCCAGCAGAGGGAAGCCTCAAGGCACTGATCCAGGAAAGCTTGATAGATGGTGATGGATCAGAGAAGCTTGGTGTGTGTGAGGATTGCCTGCTAGGAAAGGCTAAAAAGCTCTCATTCCCTACAGGTAAACACACCTCTGTCTCACCCCTTGATTACATTCACTTAGACTTTTGGGGGCCTGCTCCAATTAAGAGTCAAGGTGGAGGTTGAAGTGGAGAAAGGGTCCTTGCAAAAGGTGTTGAGAACAGACAATGGCCTTGAGTATCTCTCAAAGGAGTTTGATCAATTTTGCCACGAGAAGGGGATAAAGAGGCATAAAACAGTACCAGCTAATCCTCAACAAAATGGAGTGGCAAGGAATAGGACTCTTGTTGAGAGAGTAAGATGCATGCTATCTTCATCTGGAGTTAGCAAGAATTTTTGGGCAGAAGTTGTTTCAACTGCTGCATACTTGATTAATAAGTGTCCAGCTTCTGGGATTCAAGGTGAGATTCCAGATGAAATGTGGTATGGAGGAAAGACTGACTACTCAAGGTTTAGACCTTTTGGCTGTAAAGCCTTTGCACACCAGAAGCAAGGGAAGTTGAATCCCAGAGCTGTCCAGTGCATCATGCTTGGATATCAAAAGGGTGTGAAGGGGTATAGGCTGTGGTGCATTGAATCTGGGAATCAAAAAGGTGATTGTGAGCAGAGATGTAGTCTTTATAGAGGACATGATGCCATATTTGGAGCACAAATCTGATAAAGAACCAGAAAATACCAGAATTCCAAATGATGATCAATTTGAGGTGGAGCTAGATGGGGTGGTGAGAACACCAGTGCATACTGAGTCTGAGAATGAGGCCAGTGATGTCCCTGAAGAAGATAATGAAGCTCAAGAATCTGAAATGGATCAGGCTCAACAACATTAGCCTGATCTAGCAATTTATCAGTTAGCTAGAGACAGACAAAGGAGAACTAATGTAAGGGCTCCTGCAAGATTTAGAGATTCAGAAATGTTGTTCTTTGCATTGCATATTGCTGAGCAATTGGAGTTGAATGAGCCAGCATCTTACACAGAGGCCATCAGGGACTAGAATGTAAGCAATGGATACAAGCAATGAAAGAAGAGATTGATTCCCTGATCAGCAACAAAACTTGGATTCTTGTTGATAAGGCAGAATTCAGAAAAGTCATTGGTTGCAAATGGGTGTACAAGAAGAAATTTGAATCAGCTGGCTCAGATAAAGTCAGGTTCAAGGCTAGGCTTGTGGCTAAAGGGTTCAATCAAGAAAAGGGGATAAACTTCAATGAGGTTTTCTCTCCAGTAGTTAAGCACAATTCAATAACAGTGCTGCTGTCAGTAGCTGCTAGAATGGATTGGGAGCTTGAGCAGTTGGATGTAAAGACTGCATTCTTGAATGGGGATCTGGAAGAAACAATATACATGTCTCAGCCTCAAGGCTTAGAGGTTCCAGGCTCAGAAGGGAAAGTTTGCTTGCTGAAAAAGAGCCTATATGGGCTAAAGCAAAGCAGCAGGTAGTGGTATTTGAAGTTTGAAGAAAGCCTAACAAATCTGGGATTCACAAGGTCACTATATGATAGCTGTGTATTTGTGAAGAGGCAGCAAGGAAAGGATCCTGTATATCTTCTACTTTATGTAGATGATATGTTAATTTCTTGAGCAGACATCCATGAAATCAATAAGGTGAAGGCTCAGCTCAAAAAGGACTTTGAAATGAAGGACCTGGGAATTTCTCAAAGGATTCTAGGAATGGATATAATCAGAGACAGAGGCAACAAGAAGATGTGGTTATTTCAAACTGATTATATTCAGAAGACACTGAGCAAATTCAAGGTAGATAATATGAGGGATGCTGCTACTCCACTGGCAGTTTACTTCAAACTTTCAAATGAGCAGAAGCCAAAGAATGATGAAGAAAAGAGGGAAATGGAGTTGATCTCTTACTCTAACATAGTAGGGAGCCTGATGTACATGATGATTTGCACAAGGCCAAACATAGCTCATGCCATTAGCACCACAAGCAGATACATGATAGAATATGGAAAGCAACACTGGAGTGCTTTGAAATGGACCATGAGGTATTTGAAAGTTGCTGATAAGCTGGGAATATTGTTTACATGAGGAAATAGAGATGAGAAAGAGCCATTGATGGGATTTTGTGACTCAGATTATGCAGCAAACTTGGATACAAGGAGATCCCAAACTGGTTACATTTTTACTCTATATGGTTCAGCAGTTTGTTGGAAGTCTAGCTTACAAAATGTGGTAGCTTTGTCAACCACAGAAGCTGAGTATATTGCCCTCACTTCAGCTGTAAAATAGAGCAAATGGATGATGGGACTAATATCTGATTTTGGAGTGAAGCAAGACAGAGTTTCAATACATTGTGACAACAATGGAGCCATCTGCTTAGCCAGACATCAGATGTTCCATGAACGCAGCAAACACATAGATGTAAGGCTTCATTTTATCAGGGATGAAGTGGAAAGTGGAAGGGTAAAAGTGGTGAAGATAGACACTGCTCATAATCTAGCAGACATACTGACCAAAGCTCTGAGCAAAGAAAAATTTGACTATTGCTGCAGACTTGTGAACTTGTTTGCAGTAAAGTCTTAGGCATTGGTGTGCTAGCCAAGGTGGAGATTGTTGAGAATGTGGCTAAGAAACATCAATGCGTGTGCATGGGGATGCATGGAGCTTAATGTGGACTACACAACATCAAAGCAAGGAGTTCAAAAAGTGGTTGAGCTACTAGCCGTTAGTTAGTTAGCTATAACCAATTCTTGAAGTGAAGCCTTCTTCACTTGTTTTCTTTCTTGATTGTGTATAAATAGATGAGTTAGTTAGTTGATGAAGTTAGAGCTTCATTTTGATAGAGTGTAAACACCTCTTGATTCATTGAATAAGATTTGGTTTTCTCCCCCACATTCATACTTCTCCTTCTTCTCGGTTCTTGCTTCATTGATCATTCATTGTCATTGCTTTTGCAACACTTTTTGTATGTAATATGTAAACGTAATACTTTTTGTACTAAATTGAAACAATGGTAAAACATTTTGTATGAAACATGTAATTACCCCTATAAATTCACACTAGGCAATCTAACATTAAAATTTCCATTTATATGTTATGTGGAGTTATATGTTATCTATTTTACATCGCATAAAAATATTTTCATATTCTAATACCTAAAATTATTATATCTGTCGGGGGATAAAGATAGAAACCTACCTATCTTCTCATTCTCTTTGTAGTCCAACTATTTGATTATTAGTCCACTCTTTAGTACTCCATTGTCCATGTTAATAGAGTCATTTATCTATTTTAGGAAGTTCAAAGTTAATTGAGTCATTTCTATTTTTAACAAAGTAATTCTCACTTTTACTTTATTCTCTCTTCATCTCTCTTACTTTATTCTCTCTTACCTTTCCCATCATCCATTTAACACACTATTCTTAAACTCCGTGCCGAAAAAAATACATCTATTAACAAGAAACGAAGAGAGTACTATGATGCAAACATTACAAATTCTTTCATGGATAAAAGATTCAACTTCTTCCTATTATAAAAATCTATGGGGTACTTCTCAACTGATCTAGCTATGTAGAAGTCGGTGTTAAGAGCATCCCCATCCATGCTCTTGCCAAATAGCATGGATGTGGGCTCGGACCCACATTTATTAATTTTTTACTCTATGCTCTTCCCCAAGAGCACCACACCCACATCCATGTTCTTCCGCATGGACATGCTCAAGGGTCCCACCATTCCATTATTTAATTTAAATACTTCAATTACTAAAAATATTTCTACAATAGAAAAATACATTAAAAATACTCGAACTACTATTACAAATTAAAAAAATATAAATTACATACTTAACTCCTAAAAAATAAAAATTACATACTTAAAATCCTAAAAAATAAAAATTACATACTTAAAATCCTAAAAAATAAAAATTACATACTTAAATCCTGAAATAAAAATTTTAATCTAAAATGATTTTTAAATTAAAATTCGAACTGTTAAAAAAATAGAAAATGCCAACGGCTATGGAGTGCTGCCATGTCGCCCTGCTCAGCGGCACGGACGTGCTCGATGTATCGAGCTGCGTCGTGCCGTCAGCAAGAGCACAGCGGCAGACATAGGTGTGCCGCGTCGTCGGCACGGACGTCGTCCTTCAGGGAAAGCACCGATAGAGATGCTCTAGCATCTCATGCTAAAATAGTACTCCTGGTCATTTATTTTAAGGCTCTAAGAAATTTATACACTAACTATTACTAGTATCATTATCTTTTAGAGATCAAAAACATTCTAACTATTTAAAAGTCATATTAATATCTCAGACTATAAGAGTATCCACAATGGGGTGCCCTATAGCCCACTCTATAAGGCGCCCTATTGCTCGCCACGTCAGCATTTTATTCTCCTACCCATTCACCTGCAGTGGGGTGTTCTATAGCCCGCCCTATAGTTTTAACTACTATTTTGTTATTTTTTATGTTTGCAAATATGTCAAGCAAAATAAAAACACAAATATGTCAAGCAAAATATAAAGGCAAAACAAATTAAAGGCAAACCCTACATTTACTTAATTAAAAAAAATGTTACAACGATAGAAAGAGTGGATATAAAAACAAGTGCACTACTATTCTAGTTCATTCCCAACTGGCATTGGATATCACTGATCATCTGCTTGAGGTATTGCGCTTCACCCAGGTCAGTGGTCTGCCTGAGGGCATTGTGAGTGTCCAACAAATTCCTTTGGGCAGCGACCCTCACCAAGTCCCCGTAGGCATGCTCCGCACACGAAGCCGGGGCCGGGGTGGCGGTCGAGGTCAGGTTCTATGAGGTCGTCGCCTTCCCCTTCCCCTTGTTCTTGGCAGCTTTGTTGCCAATGGGACGTCGGGTGGACATCGGTGTACCAGAGTTCTCATCCTCGTACATCGGCTAGTTGAGGTCCATCGGAGGTGCGCCGTTGTCGCTGCTCGTAAAATCACCGGTAACGGTAATCTTCGTCCTCTTCGACGCAAACGATATGGGCATAATCCATCCTTGGAACTTCTGCTTGTCCTTCACGATGAGCCAGGCGGAGTAGTGCTTGAACTCGTCGTACATTGATAAGTACGACACAAACGCTTTATCGCGCACATTGGTCAAACTCTTGCCGCAACCATGATCCCTTAAGCACTTCGTATACTCCGCCGAGAACCAATTGAGTTGCTTCTTCACCTGACCGCAGTGCTTGCGGAGCTGCTCCTTCCTGCGCTTGTACGCGGCCGCCAGCTTGGTTTCGTTGTACCGCTCAGTGATGCGCTCCCAGTACGCGATTTGTCTTTGGTTTTTGGCAAACACTGGGTCCTCCTTAATATCAACCCAACACTTCGTCAAAAGAATGATCTCTTCGAGGTTGTAGTTCGTCCTCCCTGGGGCGAATAATTCATTCTTCTCCGGAGACGGCAACTTCTGGGATCTGCATTTGGTTTTCTTCTTCCTTTCCTTGGGTGCGGAGGCCGAGGGGCGGGCGGGGGACGTGATACGCTCGGATTTTGCACTGTTTTAAGGCCATTTTTTGGTCTGTTTTGAGTGTCAAATTTGCATTACATGTTCATTATTTGCATATTTTATCCATTTTGGTATTTTGACGTGTTTTTGTGATTAATGTGCAAAATAGAGCTGAAAAAGGGCATAAAAACGTCAAATTCTGGAAGCTGGAGTAGAAGGCAACCAAGCGGCACGCTGGACCCATGCCAGCGGTCGCTGAAAATCAGTCCAGAACAATCAGACTCTCTCCAGCGGTCGCTAGACCCATGCTAGCAGCCGCTGGACCTGTTCGCGCGCAGCAGTCCCAGTTTAATGTTCAGAACTCGTTTTACTTTAATTATTCCTTGGTTTATATTTAAATACTTGGTTGTTACTTTGATTATTGTTTATCTCTTATCGGTGATGACTTTGAGTGGTTTATATTTTACGTGTCAATACAATATTTGTGACATGAGTGTTGATACACGATAGGAATAGTTCCTACTAGAGCTTGAGTCGGATGAACATAGAACTAAATAATTAGAATTACTAATGAGTTGATGAAATCACTACCCTAGGATTCCCTTGTCTCGTCTGTTTTCTCAAACCAAGTTTACTACAATTGTGTTTCATTAATTGCTTTCTTTATTTTTTTTCTATCTAGTTAATTACTCAACCCAAAAAATCATGTTTTTCCAAACAGTATTTGAGGCTTTGTATGTGGTAGACAATTTGTAAATTTATTTCTCGTGTTCGATATCCGGTACTAACCTTTAGCTATGCTAGATCTACCTTGTATACTTGCAGGTATTTTTAGTGCTAATAAAAAGTGCATCGGGACGGCTCCATGTCGGACAGCCTGTACGAATATGTGGTGAAATCCGGATCAATCTGGGTGTATCGAAGGGCCGGTATTCGTCAGAGCCTATACCCGGCCACCGAGCACCACCGCCGAACATCGGCAATCCGTCGGGACTATTCGGATTTGGGAAATCACTCGGATTCATTTTGTAGAGAGAAATAGAGGAAGAGGAATGGAGAAGAGTGAAATAGAAGTTGGAAAAGTGTGATATATATAGATATAGACTAAAAAAATTAAAAACGTGTCGCATCATCCGCGTCGCCCGCAATGGGGCGGAAGATGCATAGGGCGCGGACGATGGATCCGTCATCATCCGCATTGCTACAGTGACGGGCGATAGCCCGCCCGATGCATCGTCCGCCCCACTGTGAAGGCTCTATTAATACATAAGTATTTTGTCAAGCTTTAAGAATATCAAATATCATTATTTATTATCATTAATGAGACTGGAAACATTTTATACTATACTTATGCGAAATTCCCTATAGTCTTCAAAAAAAATGTCGAGGTAACTTAGAGCTTCAATCCAAAAATATCAATTATTATCTATTTATTAAAATTCTTATCAATAATTTTATGTAACATTAACACTAGTATTCACAATACATCATTCTTAACTTAATACTTTATCGGTAATTGTTTACCCTTTAAATAAAATTAATAGAAGTATATCTTAAGAACACACAAAAGTCACATCATTATCTTTCAACATGTACTCTTACAACACCTTACGCTCCAATCTAGCTCCAATCTATTTCATTCTTCTATGCACTCATCTCTACTGGTTGCAAATTACCTTTACCATTTTGCCCTATCATAAATTAACTACCACAGAGACAATAACCATTACTTCAAAATAAATCTATTTCTAACCGTGAACTACTATTTTTTGTAAAATATAGTTGAACTAAAAAGAATAAAATAACACAATAAGGTTAACTTAGCGAATCGACACTGCAAAATATTTCTTAGTCTTTGTAAATATTTTGGCTGAAAACCAAAGTTGTAACTTTGACGCAGTATTTGAACAAATGGGCTTCCAATATTTAAAAGCCCTTAGAGGTAAATTTTATTTGAATTTTGGTTTATTAATAACGCTACAAAGATTTGGATTATGTGGAGTGGCTAGTCCCACAAAATCACCTTCTTTGTCACTCGGGAACTCTGCCCCATACTTCGGCAATCTTTTGACTTTATAAAACCACAAACTTCTTGTTATTCAGTGCACTTTGATTTTAATACGAGATCTCTTAAGACATCACATTTTCAAAAGAATAACTTTCTCAACTTCTAGGATTCAAACAAGTACACACTATATAAAAGTTCAAATGATGCATGATAGGAGGGAAAAGATGAGACTATGACTCTGTGTGTGTGTCAGCTGGCCAGGAGGGTACCTAGACCTAGCTGTGTCGTTGGGTCTGTGTCTATCTTCCCTATCAACAAAAAATACCTCAACCCACTTCTACTGGCTAGTATAGTGGAGTAAGGGTCGAATCCCACAGAGATGGATGTAGGCGAGATACACTTGCGATGACATTCTGGGAGCGGTTGGTTAGCTACCACGCTTTTTTGGGGTTGAGTTTTACCTAGTCGGAAAATGAAATGGAACCTATACCCCTCCTGACCAGTAGGTCAGGGTGGGCTCTAAATGCTGCGTGCTAAGAGAAATTAAAGTGCGTGTGTAAATTAGGGTACGAGTGTGTATGTGAGAAGCTACTAGACAAAACTTACTAAAAATGACTAGACAAAAGGTAAACAGAATCAAAGGACATGCTGGCAGACTGCCTCCTGGGTGTGCAGAAAAGCTGAAAAAGTGCAAGTACAAAAGCAAAAAGCAATAAAAGCAACACAAGTGGTCCCATTCTTTGATTGTGACATTATCTTCTTCACCAAGCTAAACAACAAGATCTAAAAAACTCCATTGATGAATGATCAAGCTTGAAAATTCGTAAATGCAATATTTAACTTGAAATCGAGAACGAAAGCTAAGAAAACTGAGATCTACGCAAACTGGTCAGCGAGACAAGGTGACAGAAGCAAGCAGAAACGATTCCCATGCATTTTTTAGAAACTTAACTCGATTAAAACTTGTAAACACTCCAAGAAAACCTAGATCTAACTAAGCAAAGCAGATTCAAGCACTTAAACCACGGAAATCAACGTAAAACTACCAGATCTAGCTACTTGGCAGAAAGAAATAATAAGCAAGCTGAAACACAAAATAAAACCACAATAAACTTCATTGCATTCAAGATTATCACCCAAAAGATATTCTAACTAAGTAGCTACTGGAATCCAAATCAAAGGCAAGCAAAAACAAGTACTTAAACTAAGAAATCTTAAAAAACAAAGCAAGTAAAAGATTGTTTGGCTCATCGGAAACTGAAACTGGAGGAATTTCTGGAACTATGGCGGCTGGAATGAATCAGGCATGATGCTCCTCGCCGGCAGGTGGCCGGAATCTTCAAGTCAGGATGCTGGATTTAGATGGAACTAAGAGCTAGAGGAGCTATTCTCCTCAAAAGTGATGATAAGTCCTAAGTAAAGTGGTGTGTAGATTCCCCCTTTCTTTATGTTCAGCTCCTATTTATAGGGTGGCTTGCCCTAATTTCTAGGGCTTTCTCTTCATGTGGAATGACAATTTTGCCCTTCTTTAGATATGTGATTATTCCAAGCAAGTCCTTCCTTCTCGTGTCCAGTTCTGTAGCATCCATCCTGGCCAGTTTGCGTATTTTCTGCTCATACTGACCAGTTTGCACACTTTTCGCAGCTTTCCCACTCGAATTCCTTCTGAACCTTCCCTCCTGATTTAGTACTTCAACCTGCACACTTTAACAACTATTTTGCAGATATTATCCAATAAAGCACCTTATACTGACCAGTAACCAAGGCCTAGAATGCGACTTATCAATGCACATTTTAATTAACACCTTAGGACTGATTACAAAACTATGATTTTAAACTTATGGTTACAAAACTATGATTTTAAACTTATGGTCTAAGAAAGACAATAATACTTTACGAACCTATATTCATACTTATAATCGAATATACCTTTCGAGTTCCTTTAATCTTATGCGTGTATATATTTTTACTCATCACGATATATTTTTATCAATTGTTTACTTTACAAAAAGGTCTACACTTATCATTTGATGACTACTGTCTAGATAACAACATTCCCTTCGGATTTCCTATAAATGTGGGTCTGATTGATAAGTTCAACCTCTTAATTCTATATATATTCAACCTCCGAATGTATTTAATTTTGAATTTAGTCCTCTAGCAAATATTTTGTCCTAAGAAAATTGTAAAGAATTATAATGTGATTTATTTATTAAAATATGCAATTTACAACATACTTTAAGCTACACAGTGAAACTGGGCTGTTTCTCTTCTAGCACACGTGTAATAATCGTGCATTGATGCACCTCAAGTTTCAACATAGCTAATTGACGTTATACTGTAGAAATGGACTGAAATAATTGGACAGGCACGCCAGAGCGTAGATTTCTTGAAAGATCAAGACGTGATCCTTGCGGTGCTTAATATCTTGCAGCTATCTTATTATTATTATTATTATTATTATTACTACTACTATTATTATTATTATGGTACTAAACCATAGAATGGTAGAAGGAAGAAAAACTTGAGAATAATCACTTAAACTCTGTTTTAACTTGTTTTATCAAAAATATCGTCACCGAGCCTAAGCTAGTCTGTGTTGGAGCTGGAATGGTCAATTAATATGATATCCATGCATACTTGTGATATAGGTAGAACTAGTTCCTAGTGCCGAACCGTCGAACCAAAATATAGTTCATTATTCGATATGAAATACTTCATTTTAAGATCATTTTGGTTTAGTCTTCTGCAATGAAGTATAACAGTCTAATAATTAAGTACGTATAAAATGAAGTAAAACAATCTAATAATGAAGTAAAACATTTACTTGATTTATTTCATTCACTAGATTAGAAAAATGAATGACTGAGATTAGATCTCTAGTTCAGTCTTTAAAATTAGTTTTAAAATTAGTTCAACATTGAATACATGTACATACATATATATGGAGTAATCAGTCTTATCTCGTGCTACTGCAACAGTTTCTTATTTCTTATGCAGACATATTTGTCCGTGAGTATACCGTTAAACTTTTGAGCTCGTCGTTTCCGAACATGACAGCATCTAAGGTATTAGAATTTTAGATGTTTAATGTACCATTTATCTATTTTTTGGTTCTCCTCATGTTACCCAATTTGTCAATGGACTTTTTGAGTAAAAAAAGATCACATACGAGATTATCTTGTCCAATCAAAAGAATTTTCAGCTCAGGTAAAATATTTACTCTTGATTTCCTGGTGAATCTTGTGAGGATGCTTCGTCGATGGAGTTCATTTATTGAGTTTTATGTTTTCCTATTTTCTTTTTTCGTGATGCTATCGAGGACTATATTTTCATTAAATAATTCAAATTGGGAGTATGTAATTACATAGTGCTAGTATTTGTCAAATTTTAACACTATATTACGATTTTCATAAATACAGTTATAGCATTATAAAAATTATATATTTTGTTTTACGGTCATTTACAATTAAATTTGAAGCAAATAACAATACATGTTTATATTTTCTCATATAGTGATGTCAATACAGTTTTAACATATTAAAACTTTTATAGTTGTATGATAGTAGTATTTATTTAAATTATAGTAATCGAATTAATGACATCTGTTATGTTAGTTTTATATTAAAGAATATTTTATCCTATTCAAACTTCAAAATTACTAGTTTAATTTACAAATAAAGCTATTAATTAGTATTCTCAAAAGACACGTAATTAGGAGAGTAATTTATTGTTATAGAAACCAGTAAATGACAGTAAATACTAAATATCATGTTCCATTAAATTTACTTTCAATCTGTGGAGAGAAATTTTCTGCCGTCCACCAATATTTATCACTCACTATGTGGAGCAATAGAATTTCACATACCACTAATTCATCCTCTAAATTTTTTATTATAAACTAATATTATATGGAGTGTAAAAGTAAGAGTATGACTCACATTCCATTACTTTTTTCAATTCATTTTCTATTAACATTTTTTAAAATTCATGACGGGATAAAGTGTGAAGTTTGATAGCTAACGGAGGGAGTATGATTTTCTTGTGGCAGTTTTTTCAAGAGTTCATAGTTATGAATTGATAAAATATGAAGATTCATATTGATTGTTGTTATTAAAAGCATGGAAAAGAGAAAATGAAATACAAATATATATTAGGAGGATAGAAATTTATTTTAGTAAACATGAAAGCTAACCACATGCCCCAAATTAATAGTAGATCAATTGCCATTGTTGCGGAGCAAATACTCAGCAGAGTGTTGCATGATGGCAATGAGTGGTTGAATGGCAACGAGCGCAACATTCGCTGCAGCTTCCTCTTTGAGCTCGTACTCGATCGCATAACGAATTATACACTGCTTCTCGTTTTCCTCCACCTCTATCACTTCGAATCTATTACGATACAGCGTGAACCCTAGATCCAGAAATCCACCTTCCACCACCTCTACCTCCTTCACACGCTTCTCGTGATCCAACACCATGAATTTCTCCTTGTACGACTTCCATCCCCCTCCCATCCCTGCTCAATTAATCAATTAAATTAATTCGGATAATTACATAAATCTAGCGGAATTTAATTGAATTGAATGTGGATGGTACCTGGATGGAAAATGAGCTCGAGAATGGTTCCGGCGCCGCCGTCGCCTTGGACAACGTCGATCCGGCTGATGAGGTCGGGGAGGGCTTCCTTCACAACTTTGGGGAACTGGAGAGTGCTACAGAGCTTCCAAGCTTTGGTTGCTGGTACGCCAACCGTCATCTCATCAGAGATTGTTCCGTACATCTTCAATTTCCGGTTGTGGGGGAGGAGATGTCTATGCTCTACAAAGAGGAGTTGATAATCTTGAGATTGAGAGGGTTATTATTTATAAAACAATGGTGTGTTTGAATTGGTAGATAGGGGAATTCATAGTGCATTTAATGGCCCAATGTAGTGTTTGATTTGTTGGTTAAATTTTCTGTGCAAGGCCCGTTGAATTAATGCTGAAAATGACTGTTTTATTATCATGAAAAATTCAGTGATAATAATATGTGCAACTAGGGCTGGGAAAAATATCGAAAAAATGATATATCGCTCGTATCGTATTGAAAAATATCAAAAATTTATCGAATTTTCGATATATCATAATTTTCGATACGATACGATACGATATTGTATCGTAAGTTTTCGATACGATAACGATATGAATTTCCTTATATCGCGATATATCGTTTTATATCGAATATACGATATATATATCGATATTTTCGATATATCGTTTTATATCGAATATACGATATATATCGTATATATCGAAACATATTGAAATTCAATACATATTAAAATTTAAAATTATAAATATATATAAATCCATTTAATTGTACTTGGTTGTGTTGTATTTTGATTATGGAGATAAGAACACTATTAATTTTATTGTGTTGAAGTTTTATTAATTTTTGTGTGAATTTTAAGTTTTGAAATTATAATTTTTGATATATCGAAATATCGATACGATAACGATATTGATATTATCCATATCGAAAGTTCGCTATATCGAAATTCGATGTATCGAAACTTTCGATACGATAACGATATGAAATTCTTTCATATCGATATTTTCGATACGATATACGATACAACGTTTTCGATACGATATCTCGTATCGACCCACCCCTATGTGCAACACTATTTCAATCTTAAATTACCTGGAATTTACTAATATATCCTCAGCCTTAGAAATATAAAAATAATGTATAAAATATCTTTAAAAATCGCGCCAAGTCAAACATGAACATCATTTTGCGGACGAAAGAGTACCAAAAATCATCTTTACTAGCTTTGAAACATCACTTGAAAAGACTAGTACAAGACATAATTGATATATGTCAGTAGGTGAAATAATTCTGCAACACGTTCTACCATCATACTAATAAAAATATGAAACATCTATGTCAATAATAATTCTGCTGGTGGATAACTTCGACCTGAGCTCGATTAGGATGGTTCTGTCAGGGGCGGCGCCGCTGGGGAAGGAGCTGGAAGCGGCTCTGCTCAGCCGCGTGTCGCAAACGGTTTTGGACAGGTGAAAAGTGAAAAATAACTGATATACCTAACTTCATTTTTTATGTCCTTTAAATGATCATTTAATACCGAAAACACTAAATTCAATTTAATTACTCCCTATATTTGTGTAGAGATTATAAAAATTATACTACTGATTGATTTACTTTATTTTACTCTAAATTCAGTGTTAGGAAAATTAGTTGGGTGCGTGGAGGAATGTGAAGTTAGGTCGGATTAATTTGTCATTACTCCTTATTGATGTGTTGCATATATAACTAATCGATTCAAATCCTTATTATGGTACCACTTGCATTTAATACTTTGTCAATTTTGAATTATAATATAACTAAATATTACTTACGAAAAAATATAGTATGGACACACATGCTAGGGAAATTATGTTTATTAGTCATCCCATGAATTTATTATTTTTGTCTAATATCATGAATTCCTTGTGGTCTATCTAACCCACCTAGAATAATGGATAAACGGGTTAGGGAATTTATGTTTATTAGTCAGCCAATTAATTTATATTTTTGTCTAATATCATGAATTCCTTGTGGTCTATCTAACCCACCTAGAATAATGGACAAACCTGCTAGGGAAATTTATGTTTATTAGTCAGCCCTTGAATTTATTATTTGTCTAATATCATGAATTCCTTGTGGTCTATCTAACCCACCTAGAATAATGGACAAACATGTTAGGAAATTTATGTTTATTAGTCAGCCCATGAATTTATATTTTTGTCTAATATCATGAATTCCTTGTGGTCTATCTAACCCACCTAGAATAATGGACAAACAGGCTAGGAAATTTATGTTTACTAGTGTTATCACCTGTGCTATGCATGGGACAAAAGATTTTCAAATAATGAATATATATTAACAGCTAAATATATTTTAAAAAAACATAGAATAAATAATATAAACATATATTTACATATAAGAATATAAACTAATTATCAAAATTATTCATAGCATTATAAATAATTTTATAATAACGATTGCAAATAATTAAAAAGAAGCCGGATTCTTTCGTACTAATCTAAAGGAAAAAAATTTCCAACTCGAAATACAATTTAATACATTATCAATATGTGGAAAGAAACATACATTACTCACACATATAAGATTTTCAGTAAATAAAGAGTTCATAAGTTTTGGTGACCAAAACATTCATTTTCGCAAGTGGAAACAACATTTCGAAGCAAACGAATAAAAAATTATGGGCTTTCAACGTATCCAGCCTGCACACAAATTTTTTTATAATTAGTTGGATTGAAGTAAACAAAATAACATTAAATTTATAAAAAAAAATTCAAAGTACAAACAATTTGGATAATTTAATAAAATAATCATTAACTAAACCAACATCTCAATATATAAAAACCTCAAAAAAAGGGGGGCCAGAAGAACTTAATAGACCTGCCCCCAAAACACATATCAGGCAAATTAAGTAAAATATATATAGCCCAAAAATATGAGCCAAAATATATTAGCCCAATTATACTTCATTCTTCAAATTAGTGATCCTAAGAATTAATAGACTTAGTTCACGGTGTAGATGGTGGGACACTTATTTCATAGAGGGTTAGCATTGCTCGTGAAATTTAAATACTAGTAATACAGAACAAATGTGAAATATTACTACGGTTCAAGAATCTATTTGGACATTGGGTCCATTAATTTATTAATTTCTAGAGTAAAAAACATGGTTAAAATTCGTAAAGAAGTGGCTAGCATCGTTTACATGATAAAACAGAAGCTATCCATGAAAATGTGGAAATTAGAGAATTTTAGCTTCAATTTCCTCCAAGGTAAGCCCCTTTGTTTCAGGTATATAAAAGAAGATGAAAATAATAGCTAAGATAGCTATCCCTCCGAAGATGAAAAACACAGCTCCAGCCCCAAGCAATTCCTGCAACCACAGTTAACACAAGATTTTACAATCTAATCTGAGAGTACTAGTACATATTAACGACAAAATTGCTTCAGTGTGTACCTGCAGTGGAGAAAATGCCAATGCCACAACTGCATTCGCACCGAAATTTATGAGAACAGCGATACTCAATCCTCGTCCCCTTTGACGCAACGGGAAAATCTCGGAGATCATCAGCCAACCAATTGGACCAAATGATAGCTGCAGAATAAAAACTCCAATAGTTGATACTTGACATAACAGGATACATTTCAACCAAGGCTGAAAGAAACAAAGACACAACATGCTCCTTTACAGAATATGGTAATTACACCCATCGTTAAAGCATGAAATTATAGAAACATCTGAGATATACGATAGCAAATTTAACCACTTCTACACCCACAAAATCGAGTTCCATAGGTGAGAGTTGTTTGGTTACATCTCAGTATTGTGACCCACAAAAACACATGATTTAGACCACAGAAAGTAATGTTAAGGCAATAATGCAATATCACAAATGGTATTACCTGGTAACATCCAACGTATACGAGCAAAGCAACAACTGCCAAAGCAGGTACATCACCCAGGAAAGAGTAATACGATCCTAGTAGAACTAGAGATACAGTCTGCCATGTGATACAAGTATGTCAGCAATAAGCTAAAGAGGCCGACAACTACTGGAAGAATGGCTAAGAACTAAAGTACTCTGAAGTCTGAACATATAAAAATATATTAAAGACGTGGAGAGATTACTTACAATGCCAGATACACCTCCAAGTAGCAATGGTCTCCTACCCAGCCTATCCACAACCAAAACGGCCACCCCCGTCATAATCAGCTATAATTCAAAGGCAATTTGTGAGCATACCAGGATTACGTGTATGAAGTAAGAAGAATTGACTACAATAGTAAATAGTGGAGAATAGAAGACTGAACAGGAAACAGAAATCTCTTAAACATATAGCACATACTCGAGAGCAATGTGATAACATAGTCCTAGAGAACAATAGCAATACTAGCAGTGGTGTGGAATCCAAACTAGGAGATGTTAGGAAGAAGTTCAATAAATAATTATAACTATTAACTAGAAAGTGCAATGAATAGGATCCCAGAAACTGACCTTCAATAAACCAAGTAGAACAGACACCTTAGTTGCATCTGATGCTTCAGGAAATCCTGCACTCTACGATACAAAAATTATTAGACTTGGAGATGTGGTAAAGTCATAGAATTCAGTACTAGGCGACCACATATGTTTAGCTTTCATGGCTGATGCAGAAGTAGTACCTGAAAAATTGTTGCGGCATAGTACAACACACTTGGTTGTCCTGTAATCTGCCATTAATAGATAAGATAGTTATGAGCTCATGCTTAGGTTTGCTTCTGGAAATTGAAACCCATTTATTCTGAACAATATACCTGTTGAAAGAGGACTAGCCCACCACCAATGATAAGTGCTTTCAAGCACTTACCCTGGAATACCTCAGCTAGCGTAGCTTCTTGCTCTTCACACATGTAAGAAAGCTCAGACAAAATCTCATCCACTTTCTGAGGAGCTGATTCACCTATAGCTGCACCTCGCAATTGACATAAGCAATCTATGGCAACTTTTCTTAAAACCTGAGCATCTCCTTTTCCCTGTACCACTCGTAGAAGTATCCATCTAGGAGATGCAGGAAGCCACCACATTCCAACTCCCATTATCAGTGATAGAGGTACACTAACTCCATACATGTATCTCCAGCCAGTGACAATGTCAACCAAAAGGCTACCAGCAATATACCCAACCTAAACAAAGTCCCCAAAAGTCTTATTTACAGAACTTAAGTAGGAGTAGTTTGTAAGGATGCGTTACAACTAAATATCACAAAGTTCAGTTTATGGTAAGACAAAATATAATATGTGATTGGATAGCTTGTCTAAGTATAGAGCTTTTCATTTAAGGCAGGCTTACTTACTAGCATTCCAAGAACTATGAAGAATTCCTTAAGAGAGATAAGCCGCCCTCGTATTTGACTAGGAGCTGTTTCAGCAATGTACATTGGTGCAGCATGCATTGCCTATATATGCAAGAAAGTGAAGTCAGTTACCAAAAAAATTCAAGTAATACAACACCTTGCTCTTATTGCTTGATTGTCACTTACTTCTGGGGCCAAAATGATTTTTCCTCTGTAAGTTTCAATATTCATAGAAAACTTTACATTTGAAGATATATATACAAGTACATTTTTAGGAAATCTACTAAATCTTGATACTTGTCTCATAACAATGAGTGCAAGAGAGAAGAACTTGCAGTCATCAATTATCAGCAACTCCTCTGATGTATTAGCAGAAATGATCAAGAAAGAATTGCATATGATAATAGCCATAGTACGCACACTTGGGGGTTGTGCAGAATGATCATCTTACCAGCCCAATTCCTATTCCATAAATGAAACGCCCAATCACCATGAGAGTAAAACTAGGAGCCAAAGCTGTTAGAAGACCTCCAACAAGGTATGTGACAGCAGAAACAATCAATTCCTTTCTTCTTCCTGCAGTGTTTAGTATCAATTCATCCAAAAATTGTGTATTGACCAATACTAGTACCAATCATTTGGTCTACATTGGAAGTCATACTAACCTAGGAAGTCGGCAACATTAAATGCCAAAATTGAGCCTATCAGTGCACCATAAAGTGAGCCGCTGGTCTGCCAGAATTAGGAGGTAGAAATCAGAAAACATGATTTTCCCAAACAGAAATATGCTACAGAATAGCCCAGGCCAACAGGAGAGGGCATATAACATGTGTATGAGTGTGTGAGGTAACAACCAGGAAGGGCGAGCTTGCTTACAATTAGACCAACTTGCAGAGAAGACAAGTTATACCATGAGATTCCACTAAGTGTGGCCGACTGCGGGAATGAAACACAGAATGACATTAGAATATAATTTGTAATGAAAGAGTTCCAAGAAATAACAGGACCGGAGGGAAGAAATACAAGAGCCCAACCCAGAGAACTAAACTGCTGATACAGGAGGATTGGAAAATGCCGAATGAGACTAAAGTAAAGTAAAATAGGAATATGCTTACAGATCAACTAGTCACTTTAATTCTGTGCTGCTAGAGTTCTACAACCACGTGTGCCAATCAGTTCTAGAATATTGTGAAAGAGTGGGAAATCTTATGTTTACCTATTTAATGATCATATATTGCCGTTAACAGGCATAGATATATTGCCAGATCTTCAATATTTTACTATGTAACCAAAAATATCAACATGCTCTCAAAACTTCGGCCAACAAATAATAACACAGTAAGAAATTACTCATCAGCCACTCGATTCACTTCAAGAGACCGTTAAGAAGTCAGATTAGAACGGAAAAACCATCGCCTCCCATATGCAATACCTGAATGGAAATAGTAGCAGAAGATGTAGCTCCAATATCATAACCATACAGCAGTCCTCCAAAAGCGGGGAACAGAAACCTGACCCATGATCAAACAATTAGCCGAAAAATAATCAGCAAATCCAAGTATGCCAAAAATTATCCTAAATTTGATAATCAGATGGAAATTATGAAACCAAATCAACTATTAGCTAATGAGAAGTTGTAAACTCACGGAAGAATTGCAGAAACCACAGAATACTCCTCAACTTCGTTGCTTCCATTCTTCAATAAAGGCTCTTGCTCGGTACCAATTTCACCGGAAGACGCTTCGTCCTATCAATTGGTACAAAATAAGAAAAAACAAATACCGTCACAACGACAGGGAGCCATGGCATCATATTATCGGATAGTAACTCAAATCAGCAAATCAACATTTAGTGAAAAAAAAGGCACAAGCAGCAACTGCTTCAAGAAGAGCAAACAACTTCACATATAAAAATTGCGGTGGAATGGATGAAATTAAGAAGATCAAGTTGGCAAAATGAACCTTAGAAATGGAGGAAAATCTCGGTCGCTCGACATCGGAAGCCATGGCAGAGTTGGGAAACTCGCGAAATCAACCAAAACTAAAGCACCGCTATAACTTACATCGTTGTTGATTTAATACAATGTGGTTGTTGGGAAAAAAGAGCAAAGTATAGTTTATTTTTAACATTGTTGTTGATTTTATCGGATAGATATGTAATGTGAGTAGGTAGACACAATGTAGATTACCAATTAGTCAATTTTTTATGACTTGCAAGATGTTTTGGTCACGTGATTTTATTTATAAAGCAACATTTTTGAAGAGATGTTACTATTTGGATTCGAATGGATTATAGATTTCTGTGTACTTAATTATATTGAAGTTATGTCAGTAAGAGAAATCATGTAAAGTAGTACAGGTTTGTGTATAAAATGTCATAGTAAATTGGAAGCGATTTGTTTTTAGCTAGAAACCGTGTGATGGTTTAAGATTTGAATTTAAATTCGTGTATATTAGTACTACAATTGTCATATTTCATTTTTAATGACTCATAGTTATATAATACTATGTCATTGAACATGAGTTTTGTGAAGATTTTCAATTGATCTGATGTTAACATGGTTGCACTGTTGCGCACACACAATATCCGCTCTTGTTTATAAGTACATGGCTTCACTCCTAAAAATTCAAATTAAAAAAAAAAAAACTATACCCACCATCACCATGTGACAAACTGAAATTATGCTTATTAATACGGTCAGCTACCAGTCAAAATCATCGCTCCATCATATTGACACCCTAACGCATCACACCCGTGGAATTTAAATTGTCCACGCCGATATACTACTAAAGAGAGTATTAAACCCAACCAAAATGTTACTCTCTGTCATTTAAATGTCTCAATATTATGAGATCGACTATTAAATATTCAATTCATTTTATTAATTTATTGTATTCATATCTTATTAGTGTAAAATTATGGAGTACTCCATTTTTCTACTTCTTTATTATAATTTTTTTAAAAATTTATATCGAACGAAATTATACATTACCACTACAAGTGAGACATTTCTTTTTGACCGTTGTTTTGTAAATATGATAATAAATAGTTAAAGTGGAGAAAAAATAAAGTAAGATAGTGAATAATATAGAAGAGAGTTGCACATACATTATTATTTTACTTACTTTACTTTATCTCTACTCTAACTATTTATTATCATTTTTGCAAAACAATGTCCGATTTGGAGCGCCTTACTTGTAGCGGGACGGAGGGAGTATTTATTTATAAATGGAGGGAGTATTACTCAGTAAAACTTTTGGGTTGACCTGAGCTTCATGGACGAATCTAGAAATTCTTAGCAAGAGGGGTAAAAATATACACGAATAAATTTTAAAAATTAAAGAAGGCGTAATTAGTGAAAGATTAATACAAAAATCTGTATAATTGGTTATACTTATATGTAAAGAATGAAATATGAGTAGGGGCATTTGCCCCATCTAGCTTAATGCTAGAGCTTAGACTTTTGATCAATTATTTATTTAGTGATTTTATCCATATTATTTATTTTTGTTCACTATAGCTTTAATTTCCATTTAATGGGGTATATACATATATATTAGGGTTAGTATACTAATATAATTTATTACTCCTGGAAATATTACATAATCACACACAACATGTACGAGATAGAAAATATATTCAACATGTACGAGATAGAAAATATATTCATAGACATGAATTAAAAAGTACACATCTCGCTAAAAGATCTACAAATGAATAAGTAGATGACAAATGGAATCACATAAACTGTTCAGTGCTATTTTGTTGATTTTTTGTATTTCGCAATTAACTAAAGTGATTATAGCAAAACAACGAACTTTCATTCACTTGTGAATTTATGATATTACATACAATATGATTTAAATTTTTTACAAAATATGTATTTATATATGTAAACCCTCCATTGTTCTCGTTCATATAGTTATCAACTTTCGACAATTTAACATCACCATGGTTTGCTGCAGTGGTAAATTAACGCCGTCCAAATATCACAAATTTCAAAATAGATCATTTAGTACATCAATCGTTTAAGCCGTACATACATTTCATGGGGTCCCGTCTTAGTAGTATTAATCTAGAGACAACTGACAATATTTTGCAAAATTCAACAGAAAGTTTGTAGATATGAAAGCATAATTTTTAATTGGACAAATAGCCCCACTAAAACCATCATTTTATAGGCCTCTATCTGTTTTCCCATGTACTTCAAAAATAGGATGTAACAAATATCGCAGACTATTTGAATGTGTTAATTTCTAACGGCAAGTTTTGTGGCAAAATAATCAAATCCAATGTATCGCTTTAGTACCAAAGAGATTCAAGTGGACATTGCATGGCTGATGAATTGGTAGGATTAAATATTCCACAGTGCCACCTCACACCCTCACATCTCCATCCCACACTAGTTAACCCCCTTCACCATCCTTTCTTATTTTATCCATGTCAAAAGATGGTTGAAATCAAAGTTTTTGGCAAGAAAAAATGGCTTCTCCCGTTGATTCGTTGGAGAGTCACTGTGCGGAGGAGGATAGACGTGCAATCTACATAGAAGAATCAATGTACGTCATCCAATGTCTCTCCTCCAACTCGATGAGACTCACTTGACTTCGTTGCCGTTGATTGGTCAAACTCCATTGATTATTTCTTCCTTTAAAATGAACATTTGTTCTTCATAAATGCCCATTTTTGGCCAGAATATGTGATATTTTATTCAATTAAAGTAGATATGACAATTAACTTCTCGAGTTGAGATGTTTTTATACTATAGACACAAAGCAGAACACGTCACTTGAATGATGCATGAGGAGAACGTGTCAGACAAGTGATCATAATGAAAGCTAAACTAAATTTTCAATCTTAAACTAAAAAAGAAATAATTTGAACTTAACTTCTTATTTAAAATGACATACTATGCTTACATTGAAAAATCGAAAAGTAAGCCTCAATTCCACTGTCGTTTTTGGTATAGGCTGGATTATTTTTTGCAGAACCGGAATCGGTCAATAGGAACCACGGTTTCATGTTAAACCGATTGAACCATCCCCCATTTTAAAAATCCATCTCTCTACCTCTCTAAAACCCTTCCCTTCTGCTTTATTTTGAAGCTGTCTTTTTTAAATTTCCAACTCAGTCCTCACCCCCTGTCTCCCTCGTTTTTCTCTCATCTCAAGTTTTGGTTTAGTCGAACTCTAGTTCTCTAGGGCTTTTCGACAACTGAGCTTCTCAGTGACTAGTGATCTCATCCATGGCGGCAGAAAAGCTTCGGGATTTGAGTCAGCCCATGGATGTTGCTCTGCTCGACGCCACTGTCGCTGCTTTCTATGGAACCGGATCTAAAGAGGAGGTATGGAGCATTTGCTTTTATCATGTTTTAATTTTACTAGTGTTTGGTTTTGTTTGTGATGCCTCAACTGTATTTGTCCGTATTGGTTGGATTGGACGAGAATTTGATGGATTTTCATCAAAAATCCTCAGAAATTAGTTCGTTCTGAGTGGTTTACTCCGCACACAATGCGGCTCTCAATCACTTGACATAGTATTGATGCAGGGACTCGTGAATTTGTTTTGTGCTGTCACGTAGTATGTTTGATTGAACTGGAATAATCTGGCAGTTAGTAAACTTGTTTGTTGAGCATAGTGGTAGTGTCACAATTGCAGTCCTTTTGTTTTTGCTAACAGTGAAGCGTGGTTGTTAAGTGATGAATATTGATCTCTATTGAAGGTATAGTAACTGCAAGCTCATACGACACTCAACATTTTTTACTCATGAATTTATGTCATTTTTTGACAAAACATGTTACCACCTTTTCAAACTATTTATTTGACAACTGGAGGATTAAAACGTGCTCCATATTAAACTAACTGCTTGACAGTGCACGTAAATGAGAAATTTCACTCATAAAAACCGGAGGAGTAACATGTATTATACTACTTCTTAACAGTGCATATAAAGGAGAAAACGTCAGTGAACATCCAAGCAAATGATTGTATATGAAGTTGTGCATCCGTTTTGTTTTACTTGGCTCTTTAAAACCTGATAATAGGCAGGTATCATTTGAAATTTTTGATACACAGACATTTTAGTGAACATCAAAATGTCAAATAAGTGACAGCATATGAAGCTATACATCTGTTTTGTGTTACTATATGCAGAATGTAATCTTTTGGTTTCTCCTAATCTATTTGTTTAGATGGCCACACGGTTGAACATATATAATATACTCCATGTCAAATAAGTGACAGCATATGAAGCTATACATCTGTTCTGTGTTACTATATGCAGAATGCAATCTTTTGGTTTCTCCTAATCTATTTGTTTAGATAGCCACACGGTTGAACATATATAATATACTCCATAGCCCCTCAGAAATTTCTTTTTGGTTCAAATTGGATTTTCACAGAACTGAAATTACATTGGTTTTCTGGACTCTGGAGTAGTATGTATTGTCTTTTAATACTGATTTAGCATTATTGATATGACATTATTAATATATGAGATAATAGATATATGTTTGTTCATGTTGAAACTTGAATCCAACCATGGAAGGT
This sequence comes from Salvia splendens, assembly GCF_004379255.2. Taxonomy (NCBI): domain Eukaryota; kingdom Viridiplantae; phylum Streptophyta; class Magnoliopsida; order Lamiales; family Lamiaceae; genus Salvia; species Salvia splendens. Next base: position 8,640,219 of record NC_056035.1, on the reverse strand, counting down.
GACTGCAAGAATATCTTTTGGTGTTTAGCTATAGAAGATCTTTTGTAATCGAGGTGAAATGATAGTTACAACAGAATAACAGTGTCTGCATAGAATTGTATGTTTGGATTGTATCAAGTGAGGCGTTGGAGAAGTTGGTTGACCGAAAGGTAATGTATGTGAGAGATGCAAAGAAATAATGGCAACTTCTTGGATGCTAGCAAGCCATTGCCTGTTAACAACAAGAACTGAACAAATCTCTCGAGCTCTTGATTGAAATGCCTTGAATTTTTTTTCTCCTTTCAAGATGTTTGAAAATCACCCCTCAAACCCATTTTCATAAGGCCGAACAATCTTCATATTTATGTATATAGTTTCTTGGAACATCTTTTCCAGTCCTGCAAATGGATTATGATATCTTCTTACTCATGGAGTGTGCTTTAAACCATTCAGGCAGAATCATGCAATTTGATTTTTGCAATTTCGAATGCTATGAAATTCTGCATATATTTCTCCCATTTTTTGGTCATTTACTGCAACACAGCGTGCTTAAGTTGTGCTTGAAGGCAGATAAAGCTGGAAAGATTATTAACTAGGCAATCAAATGAGGTCTCTCAGTTTCTGGGAATCTTACTCCTCACAGCTTAATAACGTTGATTTTCTTCTCTTGGGTTTCTTGGCAGAGGGCTGCTGCAGACCATATCTTGCGTGACTTGCAACATAACCCAGATATGTGGCTTCAAGTGGTCCACATTTTATCCAGTGCTCAGAATCTGAACACAAAATTTTTTGCTTTACAGGTATGTTAAGCATGTTCATAGTAATATACAGTCCTTCTTTAGTTGTGGTTCTGGGCTTATTTTCCATTACAAAATCTGCAAATATTGTTTATTTTTGTCATCAACTTGTAATAACTGATAAAAGAGATGCTGAATTTCCTATACAGGTTTTGGAAGGTGTTATTAAGTACAGATGGAATGCTTTACCTGTAGAACAAAGAGATGGCATGAAAAACTATATTTCTGATGTTATAGTTAAGGTAACTTAATCTGCAAATCACTAATCATGATATATAGTTTTTTCATAATGTGGAAGCACGAGTACTTACATTTTGACCTAATAATTTTGTTAGCTTTCGAGTGACGAAGTTTCTTTCCGGAGGGAGAGGCTTTATGTCAATAAATTAAACATAATATTGGTTCAGGTAATTTCTTGGAAGTCATTGAGCATTTGTAATCACTTTTGATATTTTGGTATTACGTTTTGGTTGAATGATTCATGTCATTAAGTTCTAGTAGTCCAGTTTGTGATTTTTCTTTTATATAAAGATATTGAAGCATGAGTGGCCAGCTCGATGGCGTAGCTTCATACCTGACTTGGTTGCAGCAGCAAAATCAAGTGAAACCATCTGCGAGAATTGCATGGCCATTCTAAAAGTATGTTGTTATGGTTTCGATCTGGGTCTGTTAATATAGATCTGAATCTGTGATTAACTTGGAATGTTTTGCTTGTCAGCTTCTAAGTGAGGAGGTCTTCGATTTTTCAAGGGGTGAAATGACTCAACAGAAGATTAAAGAGTTGAAACAATCTTTGAACAGGTAATCATGTGAACATGGTACTATATTCATTTCATTAGCGATATCCAGAGTTTTCAAAAGCACGCCTGGGGTGGGCCTAGGCACAGGGAACACGAGGCTCGATCGTGATCGTCCCGAGGTTGCGGGGCGAGAGATATTCAGGAGGTGCGGTGGGGCACGACGGGGTGATGGTAAGGCAGATTTTTGTACAATAGATTGAGTAGAAAGCACCAGAGAATTGGAGAAAGGAAGCACCAGATGGCGGCGTAGCCAATTAGGTTGTGATGTGGTTATAGAGATGAAGGTGTATGTCAATGGAGTTGCAGAGACGGTGATTAGGTCAAATCTAGAAACTGTATTATTAATACTAATAAAGTCCTTTCACAGCAAATATTTATTAAAAGCCCAATTTGAAATAATGCACATTTTGAATTTGAATTAAATAAAAAGCCTAATCCAATTTAAAATAAAAACCCTTCCACCCCCACTTCCTTTCGATGAAGCAGAAATCCCACATTGCTGAAACTGCGCTGAAGACAATTCCTTCTGATTTTATGTACTCCCCGTCACCCACACCCCTGACAATACTGTTTATGTCTCAAGAATCCAATATCTGGCATATATGCTTCCTAAAAGGCAAAATTTATTACTTAGAATCCCCCTCTCTTTTTGGGTGAAGTCCTCATGGTAGTTTGGCCTGCATTTTAGGGCGTGCATTTTATGTATAATTTCTTTAAAGTCCTCCTGTTGTATGTCGTTAGTCTTGATTCTTTTAATTTGTTTGCCTCCAGTGAATTCAAGCTCATTCACGAGTTATGCTTGTATGTGTTGTCTGCATCCCCAAGAGCTGAACTCATCAGGGCTACCTTGGCAACATTACATGCTTTTTTGTCCTGGATTCCCTTGGGCTATATATTTGAATCACCACTGGTTTGTATTCTTCCCTTTTATTCAGTTGATTTTTTAATGAAGGAATCGAACTGCATCCTTCTGATCTGTTCCAGCATCTTAGTTGGTGATTTGGACTTGTTTGCTTTATTAATCTTTGGTGCTATCTGTTCTGATTTATTTGGCAGCTTGAAACTCTATTGAAATTCTTTCCTGTGCCTGCATATCGCAATCTCACTATTCAGTGTCTGACTGAGGTAGCTGCCTGCCCTCCCTTCTAACTGCTTGATAGATGCTTTGTGCAATTATATTTGTTGCTAACGAGCCAGTTTCTCAGGTTGCTGCTCTTAGTTTTGGGGACTTCTACAATATGGAGTATGTCAAAATGTATTCTATATTCATGGTGCAATTACAGGTAGTGAAGATAAAGCTTCTCTGCTATGATCTTTATATTTGTTAGATATTACCGGTTAGTTGGTGTGCTGATTGCTGTTATGGCATTTTTTGTGTACTAGGCAATTGTTCCATCGACCACCAACTTTGTTGAGGCATATGCAAATGGCAATAGTGAGGAGCAGGTGACTACTTTGATTCCGAATTAGCTTGCGTACATCTTATTGCTAGAATGTACACCCCCCCCCATGTTTACCTTGATACAGGTTTAGTTCTGAAGTTTTTCTTGGGAAGCAAAATCACCCTGATGTTTACCTGGATGCACAACTCCCCTCAATTTTTTTTAAAGAATATATCCATTTTTCCCAAACATACCAAACCTTAGTCATCAATCGATACAGGGAAATTCTATATGAATATTGCTGCCAACAATCAAGCGGTTAAGCCAGTGATACTCCTTTCCTTTGGTATACCTTACCAATACCTGGCAAAGCAGACCAAAACAAAACAAAAGGGGGTACTCTTTTTTGTCTGGATTCGTCGTTGCACTTTTCAAAAATACCCTTTTATTAACGTAATCAAATGGTGCTTGACAAAATTCTTGTTGTACCATTTCTTTCATTCACGACCAAATAATTATATTTTTGTGTGTAGTTTCCAAATTTTCCCAATTTTATCCTTATCATTATGAAACAGTGTATTAATGTTTAGGCTTGTAGATATAGAAACTAGAAAAAATGAAAAAAAATTCTTTCAACTTTTGTTAACATGGTCAATGAAGCACCAAACAAACTCTTTATTGGGTGGGACTTGCACTTGCTGGTAAATGTAATGTACCCAAATAAAACTTTAAGACAAATGTGAATGTTATGGAGATTTATGCACCTCTTCTGTGTATTTTTTTAGGCCTTGAACTGAGGCTCATTCTTCTTTGTTTCTTCAGGCATTTATTCAGAATTTGGCACTGTTTTTCACATCATTCTACAAGGTAACTCACCTTCATTGGAATTGACTGCTACTAAATAAAGTAAAGAAGAGAAAAAGACAAATCATCCTATTGCTGCTTATTTTTGAATCATGTGGTTAACAACGGAAGTGGCTTCCTAGAGGATTCATTCAGTATGTTGATATCATCACTAAAACGTGTACATGTTTGAAGCGGCTAAATTTTGTTTTAATTTTTTTATCAGCAATTAATTATCTGCACCGTGTCCGTTTTGTGTCAATATCTCCTTTACATAAACTTATTTATTTTTATTTTGATGACTGTTCTGAATTGCTGTTGGATATCTTAGTTATCACATGAGTACATTTGTTTTTGCTAAATTGCTGGTGATTATGATAGTTCTCGAATTGTAAATTTTGTGTGTTCTATTCAACCATTCATAATATATTCTTCTGTTCTGCTGGTACTTGATCCAAACTAATCACCAGTCTCTTGGTGATTAAAGACACAAATTATAAGATTGATTATGTTCCTACTCCTTTTTTTCCCTTTTTCGGCTCACTAATCCTCTTATTACCTTGTCTTTGCAGTGTCATATACGAGTGCTAGAGTCTGTGCAAGAGAATATAACTATACTACTAGTGGGCCTTGAGTATCTAATTAATATCTCATATGTGGATGACATTGAAGTTTTTAAGGTACTACTTGTTAAACTCTTAAACATTACGTACCTCTGACTTTTGTTATTGTTGTCACCGTTTACACAATTTCTGAGTGCCATGGGTTGCAGGTTTGCCTGGATTATTGGAATTCTTTAGTTTCGGAGCTGTTTGATTCTAATCACAATCTGGATAGTCCTGCCGGGGTTGCAAACATGATGGGACTGCAGGTGGAAATGATATTCAGTGTTCCTCTTAAATATTTCGAGTATAGGGTTGTTTTTCATGGGCATTATGTTGATAATTGTTCCAGTGAATACTGTTTCTTTTGTAAAATAAGCCAAGTTAGCATATGGTGATGTGAATGCTGCATTCTTGGTTTCCAAGCAGATGCCAATGCTTCTGGGTATGGTTGATGGAAAAGGATCACAACTCCTGCAGAGGCGTCAACTTTATGCTGGTCCAATGTCAAAGTTGAGATTACTGATGATATGTCGCATGGCGAAGCCAGAAGAGGTTCTCATTGTTGAGGATGAAAATGGGAATATAGTTCGTGAGACAATGAAAGATAATGATGTTCTAGTGCAGTATAAGGTCCTCCAGATTATTTAAAACTCATGTAGCTTTTAGACTGCAGTTTTTCATGCAATTGCTTCTTCTTGCTTTAACTCTTGCGGTATATGTGCAATAATTTGAACTCACAGATAATGAGGGAGACACTGATTTACTTGGCTCATCTTGATCACGAGGATACTGAGAAACAGGTATGCCTTGCTAGTTTTGTGGTTTCTCTATGTGTGCTTGTTGATACTGTTATGCTCTGTAAATATTTGCTGTTTATTTTATGCTTCCATTCTTTTACGGATTGCCTGAAGTAGTTATGTGGTATTGCTCTCTCTAGTTTCAAGACAATTGTCCAAATTCAAACCGTTCACAAAACTTACAGATAATTATTGGCAATGTTATCAATCTCGTATGGCGGCTTATGGCGGTTCGCCTAAAAACCGCCACAGGGATATGGCGTATTAGTATGGCGGATATGGCAGTCAATAATTAAATAAATAAAATAATACTTATATATTTATATATAATTCAAAAATTAGAAAATAATAAAAGTATAACATCTAAAACTATTAAAACAATTAAAAAGCCTAAAATACAACTCTAATCTCCATGTTTCTTGCATAATGCCCCATTCCTAAATGCAGTACACACGCAATGTTGTCAAATGGCAGATATGGCGGTGCTATGGCGTTTCCATCACCGAACGCCATGCCATAGCGCCATGGCACCGCCATATCTGCTATTTGATAACATTGATTATTGGTCAACTGGTTTTGACTGGCCACGTAGAAGTTTGGATTATGAAATATTTTCTATTGTATACATGTTTCAGTTTTATGGACTAGAATGTGCAGAATTTAGCGTGTCCTTAGAATGGATATGTAAGAAGTTAATGAAGATTTGTTTCTAATCTCGACCTTATAGCATGTAGGGCTTAAGTTATACCTTGAGTGCCTGATGTAATGTTCTGCCTCTTATTTTCTTCTTTTATATGCTTAAGCATTGACCGATTATGCTGATTCTCTGAGACCACTTGTCATTGATTTTCTTCATCTTATATCCATGTTTTAATACTTTATCCAACTGCTTGCTGTCATATGGAGTCAGGGGTTTAATTTGTATTCATGCTTTTGGGCTGAACCATTGAATTTTTATCCTGTTTGTGGCTACAGATGCTGACAAAGTTGGGTAAACAACTTATTGGAGAGGATTTTACCTGGAACAATCTTAATACACTCTGTTGGGCCATTGGATCTATTTCTGGGTCAATGGCAGAGGAGCAGGTAGAGCTTGTCTGATTGCATTACTTTAATGCTGTAAAAGTAGATAAGCTTCATTTGCGTTTACTTTCTTGATATACTGTTAGAAAAGCTAGCCCATGAATGGTGTCATTGTACTAAAGATATCATATTTACATGGTTGTCCATTATGATGCTTTGGAAATTGAAATGTTGCTTGATTCTAAGTTTATGTTTAGTTGCAATTTGGCGCATTTATGTTTATTGTGGTTTCTTGATACATTGATTCAAATTTTGTTCTTTTCTGGAGCATGATGATAAGCTTGGGGGCAATTTGCAATTGACATCCATTAACTTTCAATCTTTGGCAGGAAAACAGGTTTCTGGTGATGGTAATCCGTGATTTGTTAAACCTTTGTGAGATCACTAAGGGGAAGGACAATAAAGCTGTCATAGCCAGTAACATAATGTGAGGGTTGTGTCTAGTTATTATTCTGCATGAGAGTGAATGCCTAATCAATCTATCTGTATGATTCACTGATTTGCAGACAAAAATGTGGCTCTTTGTTTTTTCTTCTGAACTTTTGCTGTTTATTTGGCTGCAGGTATGTAGTTGGTCAATACCCACGATTTTTGAGGGCTCATTGGAAGTTCTTGAAAACTGTTGTGAACAAATTGTTTGAATTCATGCATGAGACCCACCCAGGGGTTCAGGTTGGAATTGATATTCCTTTTAACTTGCCACGTTTTGTGCATGTTTCTTACATGGTCTCATTATGTTTTTGTATCATTGTTCGCTGTTATTAACATCCTGCCGTCCCAAATCCCTGATGAATCTATGTTTCTATTACTTATCATTTTCAAGTTCTTAAACTGCGTGCTGATTTGGTATTACTACTTCTTTCTACTCATTTGCAGGACATGGCATGTGATACATTCTTGAAAATTGTCCAAAAATGCAGGCGCAAATTTGTCATCGTGCAGGTTATGATACATGTTTTGTGTATTTGGCGATGATCTCAGTTGCCTTTAGAACCAAAGGAATTAACTGTCTCTTCCAAACCCAGGTTGGAGAAAAAGAGCCATTTGTTTCGGAACTATTAACAACACTTCTGACTACTATTGTTGATCTTGAGCCTCATCAAATTCATTCCTTTTATGAATCTGTAGGTCCTCATATGGTGCTTTCTAATTTATAATTTATCCTATCATAATCTAGTCCTTTTATGAACCATAAGGCTCAAGATATTCCTTTATTTTTGATAATGTTGATTTTAATTCTTGCCACCTTGTACCTTGTAGGTTGGTAATATGATTCAAGCAGAAACTGATCCCCTCAGGAGAGGTGAATACCTGCAGAAGCTGATGGAACTTCCTAATCAGGTTTGGTCCCATTGCTCCTATAATTTCCGGATGACCCTACATTGTGCCTTCCACCTGCATACTTCCTCTGTCCCACACTAAGTGATCCCACACTAAGTGATGTACTCCCTCCGTCCCATTAAATATGAAACATTTGCTTTTCGGCGCAGGATTTTATGTAGTGTTGTTTTGTGAGTTAATGAAGAGAGAATAAAGTAAAAGAGAGGGAGAAAAAAGAGGTGATGTTATTTTCATTTTAGGAAACGTTTCATTTATAGGGGAACCTAAAAAGAAAATGTTTCATTTTTAATGGGACATAGGGAGTATTACTTTTCGACACGGGATTTAAGGAAGTGATGTTTAGTGGAGACTGGAATAGAGTAGATAAGTGAAGAGAGAATAAAATAGTAGAGATTAAAAGGATTGACTTTTGCCAAAAGAGGAATTGACTCACTTACCGTGGGATGGAGGGAGTATTTGTTAGCTAACTAGGTTTTATATCCTGCATTGCATGGTGTTTGTTGAAAGAGAATGTGTGTAGTTTAATAATTAATGAATAATTTAATTTGTTCATGCAGTGTTATAGTATTGTTTAAAATATATTTTTAAATGTTTGGATTTGATTAGTGGTTCATCTTTATTTGGTGTACAATAATACAATCAATATGCAGTTGAAGAAAAATTGTAAAGAATTATAAGGTGATTTGTTCATTAAAATATGCAATTTACAATATATAAGCTGTACAGTAATTTGCTAGATTAGCAATTTACTTTGGGCATGAAAATTCTTCACTAGGAAGGGAAACTGGGTTGTTTCTCTTCTAGCACACATGTATTGATGCACCTCAAGTTTCAACGTAGCTAATTGACGTTATACTGCAGAAATGGGGTGAAATAATTGGACAGGCACGCCAGAGCGTAGATTTCTTGAAAGATCAAGATGTGATCCGCGCGGTGCTTAATATCTTGCAGGTATCTTATTTTACCTTACTGTATTATTATTATATGCTTTTCTTTCCATGCAGACCTTCTCCATACATGGTACTAAGCCATAGAACTGCTTAAGAAAACCTTGAGAATGATCACTTAAACTCTGTTTTAACCTGTTTCATAAAAAATATCGTCACCGAGCCTGAGCTAGTCTATTTTGTTTGATCATCTGATGCTTGCTTGATGCCCTGAAGTTCGAGCTGGAATGGTCAATTAAAACCCTATGATATCCATGCATACTTGTGTATATATACATATGCTTACTGTAATGTATATATATTGAGCTATATTGAGTAATCGGTCTTATCTTGTGTTTCTGTATTGTAATGCTGAATCAGTTAATTATGCGACCAAGCTGAAAAACCTTATCATCATTGAAGACAGTGAAATTCTCTATCTTGAGCAATGCAAATTTGGATTTGGTTTAACCTTTGTTGGCTGGAAACCTGGGTTTCTTTGTCATCTTTTCATAAAATTTTATTGACACTCCCTATATATGTACCTAGTACCTACAATTTGGTTATACATTTAACCAAGGTAACATTATTGTACCCATAAAAGTTCAATATTTGACGGAATCATCCTGGATGCATTTGTCTACCCCACACACCCTCTTCATAAGCTAAAATCATATACGTATGTCGGAGGCATGACAGAACCTAGTTAATGAAACCTTGTGGTTGTGTAGTTGGTATACCACTTTATAGATTAAAACCCTTTTACTTAAAGCTGGTAAATGGCATCTTTTCTTTTATATTACAAATTGACATGATTTCTATTCAAATCCTAATTTATCTTGGTCTTTTTTCCGTCTGCTCAATATGAATGGCATTTGTAGTGATTGATGTGTTAATTAAGCCAAATGTATGCCAAAAAAAGTTCATAGTTCCTAATTATTGTTTAAGCAGAAGATCAATATTATAGTTTGTTACGATAGCTGTATGTCATTGTCCAGTGCCCCTGTCTAGTTTTATTTACTCTCTACATATTGATTCTCAATATGCGTTTTTGTCTTTCTTGTCGTGGATATAAATTTATGCTCACATTTGATCCTCCAGACAAATACTAGTGTTGCTAGCTCTCTTGGGATGTATTTTATGCCACAGATTTCCATGATCTTTTTGGACATGCTCAATGTTTACAGGTTCGTTGAGTTTTGTTTTAGAATGACAGTCCAAGTTTCCCTGAGTAGTACTATTACATTTGTGTGTATTTTGATGATGGTCGAGTTGCATGGCACAGAATGTACAGTGAGCTTATATCAACCAGTATTGCCCAAGGAGGGCCCCATGCTTCTCGGACATCTATTGTGAAACTCTTACGGTATATTCTAAATCTGGAGCATTTTTTTGGGTACATTTTCAGTCTAATAGCTGTGTCCATTTCGTCCATTTTCAACAGTTCAGTCAAGAGGGAAACATTAAAGCTCATTGAGACATTTTTAGAACAAGCTGAGACATTTACAGATAAAGCTGAAGATCAGCAACATATCGGAAAGCAGTTTTTGGCTCCAATGATGGACCATGTGCTCGGTGACTATGCTCGGAATTTGCCTGATGCGAGAGAGTCAGAAGTTTTATCACTCTTTGCAACCATAATAAATAAGTAAGTTTTTCTTTTGGGTTTCTTTACAATTTGCTTGTGTCTTTTAGATGTCTATAACCGAACACTGTCTGACCTCCCCGTAACAGTGATTTGCTTGTTTTCCTGGCAACGTTCTCAGCTGTGCATACATGCAATCATCAACAGTGATTCGCAGCATAATTGAACATGATTTTTTTGTGGCTGGGATGTTGTTGCTCATATGCATAACGTTGATTTAGATCTTGCTGTCATTCATCATGAATTTTGTTCTCTTGCTTCCTTTATTCAGGTACAAGGGAACAATGATTGAGAACGTTCCTCGAATATTTGAAGCTGTATTCCAGTGTACTCTAGAGGTTGGTGAAGCCTTCGTTACATATTATTTGTTGCATAATGATAAATATACTATCATTTTAAAAATATTCCTAATTATCTTTTTTACTCTGGAAACAAGAACTTGAATTTGAAGCTATTTAAACTGCCATATGTAAATTCAGGTGTTGATCTATGTGTTAACATTTTATGCTGCCATTATTGGATACTGGTTATTTTGGGCTTTGACATCTGTATGTGTTTTCTACTATAGTTCTTTCTTTAACTATTAATTTCATTCAGATGATAACAAAGAATTTTGAAGACTATCCTGAGCATCGACTGAAGTTCTTTTCACTGCTTAGAGCTATTGCTGCGCATTGTTTTCCTGCCCTAGTGCACTTGTCAAGTGAGGTGTGTATATTGAACCAACGTTACTGGCATTTTGTAGATAAAGTCCATTTTTACATGTCGGGGAAACAACTCAAGATCATTAATTACCTATTGGTTTCATATTTCTATAGGATCATATTATTTACTTTGGTTTTTTTGCTCTTATGTCAGCAATTAAAACTTGTTCTAGATTCTATCATTTGGGCTTTCCGGCATACTGAACGAAATATAGCAGAGACTGGTCTCAACCTATTGTTGGAAATGCTGCAAAATTTTCAGGTGTAGTTTGGTTTGTTAAATTTTTATGGTGTTGATAATTATTCTAGCCAGTGCGTGATGGGTTTATTTATGGCTTTTCAGGGTTCTGAGTTTTGTAACCAGTTCCACCGGACTTACTTTTTAACAATAGAGCAAGAGATATTTGCTGTTTTGACAGACACATTCCACAAGCCGGGTTTTAAGTTGCATGTACTGGTGCTGCAACACTTATTCAGCCTGGTAACAGCATTTCTCTTTTTATTCATTTTTGGTTGCTCCTTTTGTTCCCTCTTCGTACTGGCAAACTTGTTGACTGGCAGGTCTGATGAAAGTCTAGTGGGGCCTGCATACTTTGATCACACTTTTTGTGTAATGATCTATTCGATAAACTTCTTTTGATTAAGCTTCGTAACAACTTTTTGTGTAAATTACAGGTAGAATCAGCTGCGTTAACTGAACCTATATGGGATACTGCAACAGTTTCTTATCCTTATGCAAATAATGGCATATTTGTCCGTGAGTATACCGTAAAACTTTTGAGCTCATCGTTTCCGAACATGACAGCAACGGAGGTATTAAACCAAAACTTTCTTTATGTACTTCAGAATTTCAGATGTTTAGACATTTATCTATTTTTTGGTTCTCTTCAGGTTACCCAATTTGTCAATGTACTTTTTGAGTCAAAAGGCGATATTTCTTCATTCAAAGATCACATACGAGATTTTCTTGTCCAATCAAAAGAATTTTCAGCTCAGGTAAAATATTTACTCTTGATTTTTCGTTAGTTTTTGTTCTCACACAACTCATTTCCTGGTCAATCTTGTGAGGATGCTTCGTCGATGGAGTTCATTTATTGAGTTTTATGTTTTTTTTTATTTGAATCCTTTTCAACATCTCAGTCTTGTGAGTTGGTGGGCGGGTTGGGGCTGGGGGTGCCTAAGAATTGAAATTGGCTTCACTCTGTGGGTGAAATTTGGTTTCCTATATTCATTCTTGACATACTGCTGCATGCCTGCATCTAATGGTTGTGTCATTGAGTCATTTGGTGCAGTCATTTTCTGGTACCAGACTTTCTTCCTAACACAATTCAATGTGCTCTGGTAGCAGAGTTTTGTGGTAGCCATGACTTTTTCGTTTTATTAAAAAAAATGGAACTGATGAGGACCTTGCTAGTAGTTGCTCCTTCCTTTGTAAAACAGACAGTAGCTATATCCTTTATTTTGCACAAGACAGTAGCGATATCTTGGTGTTTTATGTTCCCTTTTTGTCTATTCATTGTTTAATTCTTCTGATCTTTCTTCCACTTCTCTTTCTCATCTTCTTCCTTTGACTGCCTACCTTCTTCTCTCTTTTTATTTCTATGTGCAGCCCCTTGTATGACTAAGTCTCTGAGTTTGGGGTTTGGTGATTTCCATAGAGAATCTGCATTTGACATGTTATTATGCACCCTGATTCTTATATTGAAATTAGGCACTTGACCTTTTCATTTATGATCCAGGACAATAAAGATCTTTATGCTGAGGAAGCTGCTGCCCAGAGAGAAAAAGAGCGACAGCGCATGCTATCAATTCCAGGACTCATTGCACCCAACGAGATACAAGACGAGATGGTGGATTCATGAGCAATGGCACATTTTTGAGCCAAGGCTAGTTTGGATTTTTAACTGAAAGTTAGGCTGTGGCACCTGAATTCCTCATTCATACATTATTTGGGTTTTTCATCCGTGGATTGCCTAATCTGGCCGGTAATATTTCTGAATGAAACGAGGAAGCTGTCGGGGGTGCTGCTGAAGAAACCACTTGCTGGTTGTAGAGTATTCAGAACGTAAGTTAGGAACATGGGCATGTCACTAGAAACATTTGTGATAGGAGGGTGGGTTGTGCAGAAAATCCTCTTTTTTAGCGATTTGTACGAATTTATAAAGATTTATTCTTTAATGCTGCTTTGCAGTTTGTCTTGTACACTGATTAGTGATTTTGGTAAATACTTATTTTTTTTATACTATCTAGTTATTTTAAAATCAATTACCAAAACTGTCCTGGTTCATGTTGGTGTATGCTGCGTAGGTTGCTGTTCCTTTTGATTAAGAGGAAATTTAATTTTGGGATTTGCTTTGGTTAGTGACAACAAAAAATTCATTTAATCGGGTCTATGCATTTGTAATTATATTAGTGGAGTAAAAGTTATCGTGAAATTAAAATGAAACAGGTTGGAATGAGTTGGTCTGTGTTGGCATGAGAAAGTTGAAATTATTTGTATCAATGTAACGCGAATACTCATTTATGACGTTCATTGCGCAAAATTCCCAATAAGCCGCCGACATGTGGAATATATGGCTGTGTCTGATATTCGAATATTCATCTAACAATTGTGCACTTGCATTTGTTCAATTCATTAGTTGCATAATGCAACGTATTATTAAAATCTAATTATCATAAACAAATGGATTTCGTTGGTGGCATTACATGTTCATATAACGTATTCTGCGTTGTAACTTATAAAATCAAGGGAGTTTTTAGTGATTATACATTATCACGTAAACAAATACAGTAAAAAAATTATGCGTCGTTATTTTGTTCAGCAACATATGGAACTTAATCGGAAGGTGCCAGCTTAGATTTTGTCGTTTCATATGCTTCAAAGTTTGGTTGTTCAGATTAGAAGTGATATTTAGCAGAAATTTGAACATCTGATTATGAATTGGTAATCGCGAGAGGGTGGTTGTTTATTTTTAAAATTATTGATTCTGATACTAAAACTATGCAATCAGCAATATGCTAGTTCTTTTCATCAAAAAGTCTTTGCTAATTAATATAAATTGTGTTCTTCCGTTAAGGTTTTATGAGTTTCACATACACTTCAATTATACATGTTGTCGAATTTACCTTGAGTGGTACTTTATATCCAGTAACTCCACTTATGAAACAGTATTTTTTTTTGTAAAATACTATACTTGAGTACCACAACCCAAATGCGGCATCACATATCAGATTATTTAGTGCCAATGGTGTACAAACCATAAATTGTAGTATTATGTATCACGTTGTGCCGTGTTATCTACCTGACATGTAGAGTTGGAAAACGTACGTGATTGAATTTAAAGAACCAGCTAGAGTGGTATATGAGCTGACATTTGATTCACTAGTCTAGGCAATCAAACTAATAATAGTACATGTGCTGAGTTCACCTTTGTATTATGTAGTTAATATATTTGTGGTACACTGCGTTTTATTATTGCTTATTACGAGTGGATGTAGCTGCTACACGTAGACTCGGGTTACTATTTTGTAGGTGTGTCCTCTATAATCAGAGTCGACATCATTGTAGATTGTTGAATTTGATCATAGTAATTTCAGTCAAACTAAAATGATATGTGCAGATGATATGCTATAAGGTTAATTTCATTTAATAATTTCAATTGTCATAGGTTGTGATGCTTGGGCTGGATGCTGCTGGCAAGACAACTATACTGTATAAGCTTCACATTGGAGAGGTTTTGTCAACTGTTCCTACTATTGGTTGGTTATAAAATCTCTATTTTCTCTCTTTTAAAATTGCTTCTTGTTATTTCATTTACATTATAGGCCGCTTGAGCACATAATGTGGTTACATGTTGAACATTAGACAGACTGAGTTAACAACATAGTGGCTTGGACACATTTTGATGATGATTATAAGTTTTATCAATAGATAGTTATGCATTCCTTACACATGTTGATGAAGAAGAATTCAATCTGATCAAAGTTGTTGCTATTTTGCAGGTTTTAATGTAGAGAAAGTTCAATATAAATGTGATCTTTACAGTGTGGGATGTTGGTGGCCATGAGAAGTTAAGACCCTTATGGAGACATTACTTCAATATTACTGATGGGTTGGTAAGGTTCAATTCATTAGCATTATACTTCTTTCGACTAGTCATTGTTAGGCAGGTGCATCTTAAAGATGCCAACAACATAAGTCTACAGATAACTTGCAAATAATTCTACATGCTCTATGGATAAACTTGTTTGACCCCATATATCTTCCAAATGAACAATACCTGGAAAGCTTAATTGTTTCTGTGAATTAGCTCCTTGCCCTTTTTGAATCTGCCTGGTTTTACTAATCTATATGTATTAATTTATCTCTGTAATATCAAGTGGAGAAATATTTTTTTACAGGAAGGAAGTATCCATGGTGATTGGTGCAGAAATTGTCAGTTTTGTTTCTGATATTATGTGATAACTTGTTTACTGGATATATATGAACTCTTGGGGTCTCTGCCTTATTCTTGTTTGACAGATGTAGGAAACATTTCCTTGTTTCATGGATTTGAGTTATATATGAATTTTGCTGCGAAGATGTGAAGATACTTAATTTTGGCTGCACAGGCTTGTTATTTGTTATCTTCTATGAGATGTTTTTCACTTTATTTCAGTGCTAATTGTAATGATACACTTTCCATAATTATGTCCTTTCTTTCTTGGTCGTATGAACTTCATTCTCCCTTTGTTCCTTGATGCCATCTCTTCTGTTATGCAGATCTATGTTGTTGACTCTCTGGATCGAGAGAGAATTGGGAGGGCAAAGGCAGAGTTTCAGGTTTAACTCCTCTTGAATGATTGATGATTCATATGTGTATGGCTCATTTTCTCCAGTTGCATTATATTGAGTTGATTATTATATTCCCCAGGCGATTATCAGAGACCCATTCATGCTTAATGCTGTTATATTGGTCTTTGCAAACAAACAGGACATGGTACGCATCTCTTAATAGCGAAATTTAGAGTTTCGGGAAGGCAACTGTAGGTACTACGGCTTTTTGTGTACTAGTGCACTTCGGTTTGGCTGTGGGAGAAAGATGTAGAAATGTATGGGTGGGGGATAATTAACTTCTTTTGGAGATAGGTGATATATGAACTTTTAACTTCATGTCTGAAATTTATGAACAAGAAGCTGGCGATTAGGTTGTGTGACTGAGGTCATCGTCAAGATGAAGATGGTTGACGACAAAACAAATTTTCAGCAGGATGAGTAAATAGAATTTTTATTATAACGATCTATATGCTAGTGCTAGACGATGAACCACCTATAACATGTGAGGATGTAGATTGTTGATGAGGAATATATATATATATATAACCAATCTGTAATTCTCTGTATTATTACTACTACGGAAATTATGAAAAACGAAGTTTAAATGGGTAGTGCGATGTTTCACACTCATTAATTAATATGGATGACGTTGTACGTGTGACTGGGTTAACAAACTTAGTTCGCCAAGTTTGATAGCAAATTAAAACAATGTTTGGTTCTTTTTGTCTGTGAAGAGTCTGCTTTTTTCCGTTCAGAAAGGCGCAATGACCCCCTAGGGAAGTTTGCGACGGTTACGATCTCAAGAATAGAAAATGGTACGGGTTGTATGAAGGGTTGGACTGGTTATCAAGCACTTTGAAGGAACACAAGGCTGCTGGATTTTCTTCGGTGGGACCTTCGTCGTTCTAACATGGTTCAGTCTTGTTTGTTCTCTTCAACTCTCTGGGAACCCATACACTGTTTTGTAGGTTGATACCAGAATTAATCAAATCTGTATATTGCAAAAGCCCGAATTTCTTTGCCCCTTTTTTTTTTTACCTTAGAATCTTTTTGCAGTGTAGCCACCAAGGCCTCGAATAACACTTGGATTATGCGTTTTGTATGATGAATGAAAACGCAATTGCGTTTATGTAGGAATTGTTGGAGTGGTTTATTATATTTTGCTAATACCATCTTCCGTATTATGATCTTTAGAATGTTGAATAAATCGAGTTTCTCCACACTCCAAAATTTTCCTACTTTTAAGGCACACAGTATTGATTATTGAATGCCAAAATATAATCGAATAGCTACAAAAATATTGATATGCCTTCATAAATGTATTATAAGTGCAATTATCATTTTTATATACTCCATCCGTCCCCTATTAATTATACACTTTTGTCATTTTCATTCGTCCCCATTAATTGTTCACTTTCATATGATAAGTAGGTCTCGCATTCCACTAACTTATTTCACTCATATTTTAATCCACTTTCCTTTACATTCTTAAAACCCGTGCTAGAATCAAAGTGGACAATTAATTGGGGACGGAGGGATTATATATATTTATGCGAAGCATATTTCCTATATTTTGCCCCTTAGACTATACATTTATATGTAAATTACAACTCATCAAATCGTGTTTTCATCGAAGTTTAGGATGTAAAAAGCTGGAAGTTCGCCGGAAGTGCATGCTCAATGCTCCGTGAGGATTCCAGAACTAACACCCGGTCGGGTGATTTCGCTCCAACAAAACACCCTGTCGGGTGATATTGGTAAAGCATGCGGAGTCCAGAAGCTTCGCCCGGTCGGGCGATTTTATGTTTCAAAATGCCCGGTCGGGTGAAATTAGTAAGGCATGAGGAGTCCAGAACGAACACCCGGTCGGGTGATTGTCCACCAGCAAAACACCCGGCCGGGTGAATTTGCTAATTCACTACAATTGTTGAGTGATTTTGTGGAGCAATTATTTGAGAAATGAGGGAGAGAAACATTTGAATTGAATTGGCAATGGAGAGTTGACGCACGGGGCTGGCGGTTTACAAAATGGTCGTGGGAAGTTTAATTTGTTTATTTAATGGACAAATATTGACAGACGGAGGAGGGAGGGTGTTTTGGACGAGAAAGTAGAGAGAAAAGAAGGAAGAAGAAGAGAAGAGGAAGGGAGATCCAATCTTCATCATCTTGGAGACGGACTATCATCGACTATCGGAGAACACCATTAATCTTACGGTTTTTCTTCTTTAGCATGTGTGGCTAGTTTGTCTTCATTGCTCCTAACACTAGTAAGATGAATTGAATGTAGAGATTGTATATTTAATCATTCGCTTTTGTTTTTGTCTATGGTTCGAATTTTATATATGCTATGTTTTGATGCATCTAATGTAGTATATTTTTCGCCTCTTTCTAATGTCTCTTTAACTTGGAAATTGGATGATAACATAGATGAAAAACTTATGAATTTTACCTTGTTAAGAGAAAAATGCATAGGTAAATATTGATGTAAAAGAGTCTTTGGAGTTGAATTATTTACTACGCATCCGTGGGAGTTTAGTTCGATGAGAAGATGTTATGTGTTAAGTGTTCAGCTAACCATAATATTTGTTGGCTTTGAGTAGTTAGTCTAGTATTTCCCGCGCTTCCGCAGGAATAATAGTCTAATGAGTAGGTACTTTTGGGCTAGGTGTTTAACTAGCACTAGTACTGTAATTCTGTAAGTATGTTTAATACTTTTAGAGTGTAAAATTAATACATCATTCTCAATAACGTATGAACTTGAATATAGAATCAATGCAATAGTGATTCATCCGAATGTTGTTGAGAGCAATGTTCTTTATCTCTTGAGTTTCTCTATTTTCGTACTTTAGTTTTTAAATTTAGTTTATTAATCTTGTCAAACCTTGTTAAATAATCACACGCCTCCCTGTGGTTCGACACTCTTTTACTACAACTACATTTGTACTCTTGCAGAAAGGTTGTAATTTTAGAGCTATTTGATTTACTTGTGTGTTATTAGTTCATTGATATAAAAACTCGAAAAATACACATCAATATTTTTTGTAATTACCAATGGTATACACAGGTGGACCTAGTGACTATTCACTGCCTTAATTTGTAGGCATCTCAATGGGTGGGACAAGTGACCCAAGGATTTAAAGCTGCACCAGCGGGCCTAGTGACTATTCACCGCCTTAATTTAAAGCTGCTACATACCTAAAGACGGAGATCAATCCCCTAACCATTTAACTAAGGATGAACGAGTCGCATGCCAGAACCTTAGATTTATCATTTTTATATATAACTGTATGAGTCTGAAAAAAGTTGATTGTTTTAGAAAATTTTGTTTGTTATTTATATCTGATTGAAAGATAATAATGTTCATCATTTTTATATATAACTGTATGAGTCTGAAAAAAGTTGATTGTTTTAGAAAATTTTGTTTGTTATTTATATCTGATTGAAAGATAATAATGTAATACTATTAATCATCAGCACTCTTTCCCATCATTCTCTTTCCCATCTTTCTCTTCGCTCACGAAACAAAATATCACCTCACTTCACATTTTCAGAATCTTCTGCTCCGTCTCACAATCAAATGTGAATTTTACCCAAAATCACAGCCATTGAAGCAAGAGATGTCTTCCTGCAACTCTTCCACCATGTTAATCGGTCCTAGAACTAACATAGTTATTCAGAGAAGTCGTTTTTTCATCGGCAAGTCTGCCAAATTTCGCTGCGTTTTGGGTCCAATTTCGCCGGAATTCGCGGTCACGGCGTCTCTGAGTTCACTTCTATCTTCCGGAAACATGATCGCGGCGGCCGCAGGATCGAGCTCAGCTCATGGAACGGTGACGTCAGCGATCGCGCAACTGGCGGTCACGGCGGTGGCAATTGCTTCCGGCGCTTGTCTTTCCACAAAGGTGGAGTTTCTGTGGCCCAAAGTTGATGAGCAGCCTGGTAAAGTGAATTAGTGTGAAGCTTTGATGCTTTCGATTCTTACTATTAGCTTACAAAGATATGCCGAGTTTTTGTATTGAAGCGAATTGAAAAGCATTAACGATGACTTCTAGCCTTTATATTTGATTCAAATATTGATTTAAAGTTTTGTTTGTGCTGAATGTTTGTGAAACTGAGAATTTTCCGATTACCCCATGGTTGCACCGCCAATCACTCCTACCTGCTTACAGGTATGTCAAGTAACCAAGATATGTCAATTTTATGAAACCATTGCTATATGCTAAACTCTAATTTTAAAGGTCCATAAACTAATACGGCGGTTACTCCTACTCATTATGATTGTTGCCATGTGGCAAATGAACTAGTTACATGAATTGGCCTTTTCTTTGTAACTGATGAAAACCGACCTAGAAACAGAACTCAATGCATTGTAGAGAATTGAAGAGAAAATATTTGGAAAGGTTTGCTGAGCACTGCAGTTTATATAAAATATGGATAATGTTTTATCTTAATTTGCTAGAACCATTGGACGGAACTTTAGAAATAAGGTGGATAAAAGATATAAGAGAACTAGTTCAAGGAGCCAGGAGATACAAATTACAAATCAAAAAAGAAAAGAGATACAGAAAAGAAATCCCAAGGCCCACTGGATGAGCTTGCCATGGTTTCAATCATGTGTGTTAGATATTTTCTTGATTTGTCCTACACTGTATGTCATAAAGTATTTTTCCTTATTGATGATTATGTACGTAATCCCTAGTCATAAAAACTTATTTCATATTTTGGTGTTTGTTTATCCATTTAGTTTATTTATTCTTGATGAGTCCAAAAATGAATTATCCGAATTTTGTTAGTCCATGCTCAAAATTGATTTTTCAAGTTGTTTGCTATGTTGAAATGATGTTGCACTTTTGGGCAGGATCTCATATTCTTGATGGAGTAGATGTTACTGGGCATCCCATATTCAATGATGCTAGGGTTTGCCATCTTCACTCGTTCATGTTATTCGCACCCAAAATATTTCGCTACTGTAAGACACTAAGATTTTGCACCTGTGAAGGCAGGTGCTTAAGGCAATTGCATTTGCGAAGAAAGCTCATCATGGTCAGACAAGAAAAACAGGGGATCCCTATTTATCCCACTGTATTCACTCAGGCAAAATTTTAGCTGTTCTAGTCCCATCAGATGGTAAAAGAGTATGTAATCCCCTTTCATATAATTTTTCTTGCATTTTGTACTGCAAGATTATCTCCTGAATGGTGCAATTTCCCTCAAGTCATTAACCTATGTGGACAAGTAAGATGCATGTTGGAATTGTGTCCTTAAACTACAGATACATGAATATGAAAACTACTTTGTAAGTGACAGACGATATGGTTCAGTAGAATTAGATTTGAGGCTTGTCTACATTTGAACTGTATGTCTGTCATTTTGTGGCCTTTAATTATTATCCAATGGTATTGTGTTCTTTATTCAGGCCATTGATACAATTGTCGCTGGGATCCTCCATGACATAGTTGATGACACTTGTGAAAGTTTGGGCAGCATAGAGCGAGAGTTTGATTCTGATGTTGCAAAGTTGGTTGCTGGAGTTTCCCGACTGAGCTATATTAATCAGGTATAACACTTTCGAATATCTTAAACTCCAGAGGGAATCATACTTTACCCCTGAAGTTTCCAGAACTCTTTAGTAGCAACTAGCAAGATATCATAGATTAAAACACCTCTGAAGATATAGAGCTTGAAATCTTCTTGCCAAATAAATGTCGAATATGATGATGCATACCTGATAGCCATTTGTCCTATATCATTTTTTTACCTAAAACCTTCATTTTTACCGATCCCACCATCTTGTTCTTAATTTTCTTTTCTTTTTTTGGATTGACTGCCATGCTTTGTACTAACACTGGAAGTTACTTGCTCTGCAGCTACTACGTAGACGCCGCAGGATGAGTGTAGGTCTAGATACACTCAACCATGAAGAGGTATGCAAGTATGCCATGCTAAGTATAAACTAAAGTAGAAATTTGGACCAATAATTCTGTGACAGCTCTTTGTTATCAGTCTGTGTATACATGGTCAGTAGAATGGTTGAGGTAGCAAGACGATAGCTGAGTAAGCTCTATCTGTTCTTATGATGCCAAGAAAAATGACATGCTAAACATTTTTTTTCCTTACTAGGCTCGCTGTTGCCAAGATATAACAGAACCAATATCATGTTGGAAATATTAACTAATTAAAATTAAACAGCTAATATGTGTTCAAGATGACCAAGAGCATCCAGGGGGTCATAATGGAGATGGCAGTTATATTACTGTAAATATTGTTTTTTGTGTTATGTGCATATGATATGTTTACACAATCCTTATAGTAGTATTATTCTTTTATGTGTCTTCCTGATACTCCAAATATTTAGTGGTACTAGTGCAGCATGAGGTTTTTCATCCCTCTTGTGACTTTTGAGTGTCTATTTTGGCCATGCAAGTACTAATAGAACTGAATTAATTATATAAACAGCTTTACATTGTTAACCTGAAGAATGGGTCTGTATGAAAAACGTTGCTGAACAGATAATTTGTTATACTAAACCTCATTAAAACTGAAAATTCATTTGTCTTGCCTTTGTGCAGGCAAATAATTTACGAGCAATGCTGCTGGGTATGGTTGACGATCCACGTGTTGTTCTCATAAAGCTTGCAGATCGACTTCATAATATGAGAACCATGTACATATATGAATACCTTTGCATTTCCATTGACTTTATGTTCCACAAGGATTGAGTATTGACCAATGTTATGGATGGCGTATGGCGGCTTACGATGGTATGCCAAAAAACCGCCACAGGGATATGGCGTAGCGCTCTGGAAGATATGGCGGTTGATAAATTAATTAATAAAATATTAATAATATATGTATAGATAAATTCAAAAAATTAAAAAATCATAAAAAAATGTAAATATCAACTACAAAAACAGTTAATAAAGCATAAAGTCATAAGCAACTATATTTTATGCCTATAATAATAAGTCTTAGTTCAACCATTAAAATATAAAGTCATCATCATAATATATATAAAATCTAAATTAAAACCATCCTCAATCATCATCCTCCCCAACATAGCCATCCTCATCCTCATCAATATCATCGTCCTCCGGGTCCTCCGGCTCCAAAGAAGTAGATCCTTCTTCTTCATCCCCAACTTCTTCATCTTCCGATTCTTCATCCACAAGCTCTCTTTCTTCAACCACTGTCTGCCTTTCCCTTTCCCTATTTGGCCCTTCCCTTTTCTAGATATGGATGTGGTTCTTGAGGCTTTCCTAGAACTTGATGAGGTAGAAGTTTCTTTTCTTTTCTTAGACCTAGACCTAGTATAAGTGATAGGCTCTCCAATGCCCGACGCCTCGTACACGGTATCCCAATCAAGCGAATCTCCATCAAAAACCATATCATTGCCTTCACCTTCACCACCGTCGTACTCTCCAACCAACCACTCGTTACAGTGATCAAGGTAATCGAGTGAAAGAGGATCGAGTTGAAGGGGGGGGGCACTGACCGGCGACGAGGGGGCGGCGTCGTTTGGTGTAGCTAGGGTTTTTTTGGAGGTTGGCGCAGCTAGGGTTTATTTGGGAGAGAATCTGATTCTAAGAACAAAAACCCTAGTTTTTTGTTAATTGGGTCGGGTTTGGGCCGGGTTTGAGGGTAAAATAATTTTGGGCCGTCTTATTTGCTAATTGGGCTGAGGATTTGGGGCAGCCCAATCAAAACTGACGCCATACCTGCAATGGCACCGCCATGGCGCCTCATTCGTGGCGGCAAATGACAATCGCCATTAAAAAGTTCCATGGCAGCGTATCACTACGGCGTTTTCTTGAAACCCGCCATGCAATGGCGCCACGGCGGCGCCATAGCCGATATTTAATAACATTGGTATTGACATCTATACGACTAATTATATTTATGTTATACTACTCCACTATTTTCATTTGCCAGTTCTAGTTTTCTATTTTCCACATTTTCCTCAGCACAGGGATGCTTCTCAGCCATCTAGTTCAAATTTGTCATATAAGAACATGGGGTTTCGTCATTTAGAGCCCCTTGAACTTATATACAGTATGTGTTTTACTGTAGATATGCTTTGCCTCCCAGCAAAGCCCAAGCTGTGGCACAGGAGACATTAGCTATTTGGTGCTCACTCGCTTCCAGGCTGGGTCTGTGGCCTCTTAAAGCCGAGCTTGAAGATCTGTGCTTTGCTGTCCTTCAGGTTAGACTTAACTATGTTTACATATTTTTTTGAAGAGGAAAAGTTCCTGAAATAGATACTTTTGATCGACCTCATCTAGTAAATCCTGCATGCATCTTCATGTTGCAGCCTAGAGTTTTTCGTCAACTAAGGGCAGACCTCGTGTCCATGTGGAGCCCTAGTAACAATGGCAATCTAAAAAGAATATCTACAAAGTCGAGTGATGCTGTACATTTTCAAGAATGTGAAGAAGTTGGAGATATTGATGAGGAAAACACAAGCATGAAGGTGCAACTCTTAGATGATATAGATGATTTTTTACGACTTTAAATACTTGCTTGAGGACTGAGGTTACCGACTCAGCCTCTTTTTGATCATCTACTGCTTCATTACTATATTGATGGTTTTATTGTAAATTTCAATCATAGCCAGTGATAATATAATCAGATTCATGCAGATTACCTAACCTACCAAACAGTCATGAGGTATCTGTACCTTATATTAGCTGCTATTAGCTGATATAGAATTAGGACTGACACTATTATACGTTTGCTGGTATGCCCTATTGGTCCTTTCTACTAAAACAGTCTCGCTTGTTCTCAATCTGCAGGTTCTTTTGCAAGCTGTGCTTCCATTTGATCTCTTATTGGATAGAAAAAACGTGTAGATTTTTCTCACAATTTTGCAACATGCTCAGATACTCTGGAAAAACCCAAAGTTGTGAGAGATGCCCATATTGCTTTGGCATCACTGGTAGTTTGTGAAGAAGCATTGGAGCGAGAACTATTTATTTCAACATCGTAGGTTCTGTCTAGTTACTAATAGAAATTGAATTTTCGTGAATCTGATTTTCAGCACATTTTGTTAAATGCCGGAAGTTTACTTTTTTGTTGATTCTGTCCCCCAGTTATGTTCCTGGCATGGAAGTATCTCTATCTGGACGCCTAAAAAGTGTGTATAGCATCTACAGTAAGGTATGGATAGGAATGGGGTGTTACAAAGATATAACAGAAAATTGATCAGTTCTTTCTGAGGTTTGCGTTGCAAATTATTTGAGGCAGCTCGGTATGTCATGTGAAGGAAAGAAAGATAAACTGGACTTTGTACAGGAGTGGAACATAAAATTAGTATACTACTTTTAGCCAATATATTAACCTAGCTACTTCTTTATAGTTGGAGTTGTTTAGTTGTCCTCCCACCCCCAGCAGCTCCTTGTTAGAATTTTGACACATGCTGTGATGTATATACCTGAATTTGTATATAAAAGTTCTGTATCAATTATGCTGTCTAATTTTCTGTTCTCATCCAGCTTTCAACCATCACATTGTTTCATCTTACTCGGTAGATGAAAAGAAAAGATGCTGGAATCAGGAAAGTATATGATACCAGAGCATTGAGGGTCATTGTTGGAGACAAGAATGTGACATTACATGGGCAGGCAGTTCAATGTTGTTACAATCTACTTAACATAATACACAAGTACCTATCAAGACTGGCCCATCTTCTTTGCTGCCTGCTCATTTCTGTGATGGTCGAAGGCGATACTAATTGGCTATTGTCATCTTTTCATCTACCAGACTCTGGGCCCCAATCGACGGTGAATTTGATGATTACATTGTCAACCCAAAACCAAGTGGTTACCAGGTAATTTTTTTTATATTAAAGCGCTTCTTGCATTTTGTTTCATAATAACTTTTCTTGATGATGAATTTCCTTGGCCTCAGTTGCTTCATACTGCAGTGCAAGGGCCTGACTCTTCTCCTCTTGAAGTTCAAATAAGAACACAGGTAAAATTTCCTCTACATACTTACTTAAACTAGCTCATCTCAGGTTCTTACTGTTTTTACTTTGATTTAGAGAATGCACGAATATGCTGAACATGGGCTTGCTGCTCATTGGCTAGACAAGGAAACTGAGAATATATTGCCACCAAAGATCTTTGTAGATGATTCTTACAGTGGGGTCTCGGCAGATTTTTCTGAAAAAGTAGAAGATCAAGCTACTGTTGAGACTCATATGCCACCAAAATATAGCTTACTTAAAGTGGGTCGTCCAGTTCTTCGAGTGGAAGCTGGCCACTTGCTTGCTGCAGTTATTGTCAGGTATGACATTTCACGGACCAACCAAGACCCTATACTAACTTTTCTGCAACCGCAAGGGTTATGCCACAGGTCTTTGGAATCATTATATCAAAGGCCTGATTTCGAAACTGAACTGTGATGTTCAGCGTAGATAATGATGGAAGAGAATTGCTTGTTGCTGTGAGTTTTGGTCTAGCTGCTTCTGCTGCAGTAGCTGAAAGAAGATCCACGTGCCAAATAAATAGATGGGAAGCTTATGCAGATCTATTTAAAAAGGTGCCCAAGTACTAATACACATCATTGTTAAAGGAATAAAGCATAAATATGGTGCTATATTTTCCATTCATATTAACATCAGGTCAGTTTTTGGGAGGTGGCACAGGACCCAATTTTAACATGAATTGAAGTTTAATATCTAATCTAATTATTTCTACTATAAGTTTATTAAGGTTCCATAACAAAATTGAATTAGACACTGAAATAACTATAAAAATAGATAGATCAGTAGAGTTCAGCAACTTTTGTTATGTGCCTGAGTTTTTTCATTTTCCAGGTATCAGATCAATGGTGGTGTGCACAAGGACACGGAGATTGGTGTACATGCTTGGAAAAGTACACCCTTTGCTGAGATGGTATATACCATAAGGTAACTAAATACATTTTTTCCTTGTCCTAACAACATGTTGTTTCTTGTCTAGTTAAAGGAACACTAAATCAACATTGTATTACCGTGCGGCAAGACCAATTTGAACGACGTTTACCTACTTTCATATTGAGTTGACAGAGTGGGAAGAAGCTGAATACTGGTCTGTTGTCACAGCTGTTTTTGAGGGGAAATGGATTACTCCTGTATTTAACTCAAACTCTGAGAAGCCTACCACTGCTTTTAAATCCTCTTTGCTGGACACTGGCATCAATAACAAGGTATGGTATCTTCATGGCCAATAAGTGTCTTAATATATAACAGTTTAAAGTTTATTCCAGACCAAGTTGACCAGAATTACTCATTCGGCATGTCTGGTTTTGTTGAATAACAGGTACAGCTGCTGAGAACAATGCTTCAATGGGAGGAGCAACTGCGATCTGAAGCAGGGATGCGACAGCTAAAGTTTGACAGAAAATTTAGGAATGCAGAGTCATTTTCTCTTGGTGAAGTTGCAGTTGTGTGCTGGCCACATGGGGAGATGATGAGACTGAGCACTGGTAGCACAGCTGGTGATGCTGCTAGAAGAATAGGAGTTGATGGGAAGCTTGTGTCCATAAACGGGCAGCTGGTATTACCCAACACAGAGTTGAAAGATGGCGATGTAGTTGAAATCAGGCTATAAATATTCTCACATTTGGCCAAGTACAAAATTCATTCTTAAATTGGCCAAGATTTTATTCCACTTTGCTTCCTTGTACAATGTAAATTTCTTGATAAAATGAGGAAGGTAGGGGCAATTTCAGTTGAAAGCTGGATATGATGATAGTCAGGGGCAATTCGGCCATTTCATCGCAAGGTGATATAGTTGGAAGTTTGGATATGCACCTTTTAAGTGCTAAAATTTCGTTTAGTTGATTTTCCTTTCTGGTTCTGCAACTTATTACTTGAATTTCTACCATTTTTCTGTGGTAACAAATTTATGACTAAATTCATACAATTGTTACTTAAAAACCAATGGTTTATAGACATACATTTCACTAAAATTGATTGACATGAAGGCAATAGTAATAGAGATTCAAAACTGAAGTTTATTACGATAGGGAAAACCTTGTCTCTCGCAAAATACAACAGCAACAGTACAAAACTACAAATTGATGCTCATCAAAATTCTCATCATCGGTAGTGCACGCACAGTGCACACTAAATTTTCAAAACCTGTAAACTTCATCCCCGAGATGGAAATTCAAATAGAGCTGAGTTGCATAATTGGGTGGCTGGCCTAGTGGTGGTTTCCATTTCCATCAATCATACGGTTCACGGGAAGCACTTGCAGAGCTGATCTCTTCGGGAGTGCCTATTCCATCCAAATAACACTAAATTAGTTACATGTTGTGAATAATTAAGTCAAAGTAGAGAGAGGCTGACCTCATTCCCTTGGTTTCTTGATTTACTGGAGATCTGTAGTTTTTCCTTCAACATCTTGGTGAGCTTTCTCAAGCTTTCTTCCTCATAACTACGCAGACTCTCACCACTGTCTTTAGCTGCCTTGGTTGTTGCTGTATCTTGCATGATCGGCATTTCAGTGCCTCTGCCCATATTCTCTTTGAAATCATTCAGCAATGCCTTATTTCCCATTTCTGCAGAAGCTTCATGGACAAGAACAGCAGATGGCTGCTTGCTTGGGGAATTCTGCACCATTCCAACTGCTGTTTTTTCACTTTCTTCAACAGGAATATTTTCCGTTTCAGGAATAATACCCAAATCAACAGCATCATCTTCAGCACTTACTACTTCCTTGTCATCGTCACACACTACCTCAATCTCAACATCAGACACTACACCATCAACTGCAAAATCATCCCGACGAAGAATTTATGCCGTTAGACGGCTCAGCAACGCCACATTATCAAAAGCTTCTAAACAAAGAAACATATCAATACCTTGAGATCCTGCGTCTATCTCAACTGTGACTTCAATTTCGCATGTGGGGACATTGACAGACCCTGTATTAGAATTCTCATTTAAATAAGTTGAAACTTGGTTTAGCTAATGAAATCACAAATCTAGAATCTGATGAAAACATACCTTCACTCTGTCCAACTTCATTGCTCACATCTACTGGCACCACCACCTCTTCATGACCAGGATATTCTGTGTCATCACATATCTCCTCCTTCGGTTTAACTTCCACTGTAAAATCAATGGTCGTTTCTTCTTCACGAGTACTCTCTAATTCTAGTTCACTCATGGTTATATCCTCCTTTTCAGCTGAAACAACGTCAGCTTCTTCTTTATCTTCTTCCATATTTTCAATTGCGTCAACACCTGAATAATTACAACTTAGATCTTAATCTTTGCACAACAAATAAACATATGGAATACCTCAACAGAAAAGAAGCAAAAAAAGAAATGTACCAGTAATTCCTGAAAGTTCCTGATCCACCTCCTGATCAACACGATCTTTTGCAAATAACTCATTATTCAAAACCTCAGATTCTCCATTCTTCTCATCGCTCAACATCTGCACATTATTGTTCACTGCCAACCTGACTGATCGTCGCGTGCTGTACACTTTCTTCTCGGTCTCCTCCGCCCTTCTTCTTCTGCTAGTAACCCCCACTGCAGCAGGTGTCATCAAATCCTTCTTCTCTTCCTCCTCTACACATTCCTTCAACTGCGAATCCATTTTTAGACAAGCTGAGGCTATCTGGACTTTCCTTCTACTAGCTTGCGCCATCACTACTGGAGTTTCTACTGCAGCGACATTAGATGCTTTGGCAGCCGTTCTCCGAGTAGTACGCCGAGTGGTAGTCATTATTGAGGTCACATCTTCAGCGTCATCTTTCAAGGCATTTCTCCGACGTGTACTCCTGGCAGCCGTTGGAGGCACATACGGAGACGTCACCTCCGAGCTGTCCAGTAGCTCAACGGCTGATTGTGCGCTCTCCGATTGAGACGACTGCATAAATTCCTCAACACCTTCGACCTGCAAAATAAAAAATCAGTACAATTTCTTGAGCAATCAAGTAGATACTGTATCAGAATAAAGCTTTGCTGGAGCTGATTAAATTTCTCAATTCGATTAGATCTCCTAATCATCAACGCCTCATATTCAGCTCATTTACAATCAATCAAGTATTTGAAGAAATTCAGTATGATAACTACACATTCGATTAGATCTCCAAAGTTAATAATTATACCTTCAATTCGATTCATCCGCATATATATAAATGAAATAACTGAGCAAACAAATAAAAGCTGTCAATCAAACAATAAATGAACTAGTGTAAAGCGAAATAATTATTGTCAGATCTGTTCATACAATCTCGATCCCTAATATCTACTAATGAGCTAATTGAGAAAATAATTAAATCCAAAAACTCGTAGCAAATGAACTTACGATGTCGAGAGCTTTGAGAGCGTTGGCCATGGCGGCATTCGTCATGTTGGCTGGGATTTTATTCCTCTTGCAGAAGGCCTGCAATTCTCTCCTTGAAAGGCTGTCGAAATCCATTGCTTCAAAGAACAATTAGGTATTCCGGGAGGTGGGAAGAAGTGTGTGCAAGGAAAATGGTTGAAGGCGGCAATGGCAATAAATGAGAAGGAGAGTCTACATATATATACTGACACTGCGTCAAAGGAAATGGAAACCCTTGTCAAATATGACCGTTGGAGGTTCTCAAATTTGAATTTCGTGCATGTGTAGTAGGACTATTTTTACTATTTACTATTGGAATTAGTTAATTAACAATGTAGTACTACTTCCTATAAATGCTCAGCACTGTCGTAATTATGCAATTTCGTCACACGAAATTGTTGATAATTAGTGACTACATTACAATGATTGACGTTTCTCTTTGATTTAATATCATAACCAAATGCGACTAATTATACATGATGTCTCTAATTGTTCAATAGTTAATTACTAACAATCAATGACACTGAGTTAAACAATTTAGGTTCAATACCTGAGTTATTTCTACTGGTCAAACTAGACTTTCTATCAAAATTACTGGAAAATTTAATTTGAAAAGGAGATTACACGAAAACGCTAACTTTTGTCTTCCGTTAAAAATGGATTATAATGATAGTCAAATACATTTTTTTTACTTAATTAGTAGTATCAATTTAAGTGTAAACGTGTATATATTAACTTATTTTATTATTGCAATTTTATTAAGAGTATTTTGTTTTGTCCTTTCACACTAAAATCAATTTTATAAGAGTAACTTTTACACGTTAAATCCTAAATACAATATTATGTTTCCGTGGAGAAATATAATTATTTGTTCATAGGAAATGAATCTGAAAAAACCCTAGTGACAAAATAATTTGGAAATAAAAATTTAGTGGTTCACGTTACCACATCATATCACATGAACGTAAGCGTGAACCACTGTATCAATAAGAGTATGTCTAATCAATTTACGTTATATGAGTATGTCTAATCAATTTTGTTACTCTTATTGATTTAGATTTCAATGATTAAAATGATTTCAGTTATAAGCGGAAGACGTCATACTGATATAGGAGTATATGTAATGGTGCATTGATATGCTCCGATTATTATACTGATATGTTTTGGTTGTTATTCTTTTGGAATAAAGTTAAGTTATGCAAATTTATACTTGTTTATGATAATATTATAGTATGACTAATTATTGTTATTCGACTATTACTATAAGATAGTATTAGCATAGGTTATACTAAAATGAGTAAATGAAAACCACAATTAAAATGATAAGTACCACTTATGAGAACTCTTAAATTTATGAGTATATTCAACTTTAGTTTGTCACGTGGCAGACTTGCTAGCCTATGTATTGCAAATTGTTTAATTATCTTTGATTTCGTATAGCAAATTACTTGGAACCATATGCCGATTTGCTTGCCTTGTATCGCAAATTGTTTGTCTATGTATAGCAGATTGCCTTTTTAGGTTGTCATTTTAACCATGATGTCATCATAGTGTTCTGATTTCGTATCGCGGATTGCTTGGAACCATATACCGAGTTGGTTGTCTATATATCACAGATTGCTTATATATGTATTATACATTGTTTGCCTAAATTATCATTTTAACTATGATATCACCATAGGATTGCTCCCCTATTAGCACAATGTATAAAATATATTATTATGGTATAAATCATTATAAGTGTGCATTGTGATATGCATCACCATACAACTAGCAATAAAATATCATGATACACATAATTTCTTTAAATAATGCGTCAAAAATAATAACATGCGAGAACAAATATTAATAAATGATTAAGATGCTCCACGAATTATTGTGAAAAATGACACTATTAATACGGTTACTATAAAATTATGAATTTTGATTTAATTTTAATTTATTCAATTTTAATTTGAATAATAAATTGTAAAGCTTCAAATTTTTCTTTGTTATCTATAATTACCTTTTTATTGCAAAATTAGCGTGCACGATAAATTTTGGAGTTCTCAATTAGTAGCGGCATATATATGCATTAATGTGACAATGAAGATGATTATGCGATATCTTTTTGAGCTTAAAATTTTCAAATAATAACACAAATTTCGGTAAAACTGAAACAATTAATTTTTTTTTGAAATTTAGTAATTTATCATTCAAATATTAAAATACATGAATAAACCAGAATTAAATTACTTCATAATTTTATAGATAATTAACCCTTATTAATTTATAAGTAATATGGAACTGAACAACAAACTATCATCAAAAGCATTATAACACCAAGAAATAAGAATATCATTATACTAGTAATAGTTAAGAAAGGGACAATGCAAATTTTTTAAACATATGAAATAAGATTTAGTTAAAAGCTTATAAAATTAGACATTTAATAAATAGTAGTAGTGTTTTGTTCAAAATAATGTTAAATAAAAAAGTTAAGAAATTTAATGATTTAGACTCACATTGTTGTAATTAAGAATAATTAATCCACAACCAAGTTTGTGTATAAAATGAATTACTGTAGATAAGAATCACACGTGGTAGTTGTAATTTAGATTTCAAAATTCTATGATCGATATTAGTTATTAATTCTTATTTAAAATGATTTCCAATTAATTATATCTATATCAACTAAATAATAAATTATTCCACATTGTATAAATTTAAACAGTTAAAAAGTCACGACATCGTGCTTAATTTCTTGAAAAAACTGAACCATACATTTAATAAATAAACATTAATTTCTTGAAAAAACTGAACCATACATTTAATAAATAAACATTAATTTCTTGAAAAAACTGAACCATACATTTAATAAATAAACATTACTTATATTTACATGGCAGAATACATCCTTTAAGTCCGTCCTTTTACTTTAATTGATTATTCCAATAAGTCTTTATGCAATTTTTTTTTCATTTTAATAAATCCTTGTACTTTTATATTCGATATATTCTAATCCTTATTTGACGGAACCGTTAACTTTTCCATTATAAAATAACACATCATATGTTAATTATTTGTATATATTCCACCAAATACCCTAGTTGAAAAATATAAACATAATATAAATATAAAAAAAGAGAGAAACAAAAAAAATAAAGAATTTCAAATCGTTAAAAGAAATTTGTTGTTTGATTATTTGAAGTTCGAATATTAATTTATATTTGAAACCAAATACTACAAATTAATATTCGAACTTCAAATAATTAAACAACACATTTTTTTAACGATTTGGAATTCTTTAATTTTTTTTGTTTTTGTTTATATCTTTTTTTATGTTTATGTTATGTTCATATTTTCCAACTAGGATTTTAGGTGGAAAATATTTAAATAATTAAAATATGATTTGTTATTTTATAACGAAAAAGTTAACGGTTTCGTCAAATAAGGATTGTAATATATCGAATATGAATATACAAAGACTTAGTAAAACGAAAAATTATATAAGGACCTATTGAAATAAACCATCAAACTACAAAGACTTATTACAGTCTAAACATACATGCATGATTACCATGTGTCATATGAGAAATATCATTGTACATTTGTACACATTATTAATTTTCACATTAAAACTGTTTCATTAATTCGATAATTTTCTCGATTAATTGCGCTAACCTTGTTTATTTGTTGTAAATAAAAAAAATTAGTACCAACGGCTCTTTCCTTTACAAATGACCGTTAGCCACCTCTTACATGAATCCCCGCAATCGCAAAACCCTAATCACAAACTATATAAGACCCCCAAATCAAAAAGGCTTCTCACCAACAACCATTCCAATCGATTTCTCTGTGCTCAAATCTCAATCGATCTCTCTCTCTCTCTCCCTCTAACTAATCCAATTTTTAAACTGCTGTTATATACCAATTCTTCTTCTCTGCAGGAATTCGATTATTTTCATATTTGTCTGTCTATATCTGCTATTGTTATTGTTTTTTTTGCGCTAACATATGGAAACAGGAAACATGAACACGTCTTCCACACCGAACAAGGGTAAATCGCAACTCCCCCTGCAAGAGAAGCTCCTGCAGAGAAGAAATTCCAAGGAGAATGTATGTTGATTTTTCCCCCTTGTTACATACTAACCATACATGATTTACTATTTCCGAAAATGTTTTTGTATCTGCTATTTATCTGCATCGATTTGAAAAAAAAAGTGTTTGAATTTGTTGATTGAATGCTTCTTTGATGCAGTTGGATCGCTTCATACCGAATAGGTCGGCGATGGATTTCGACTATGCTAATTACATGCTTACAGGTAAGGAAAATCCATCTTCCAGCTCCTCTCCATCCAGAGAAGCGTACAGGAAGCAGCTTGCAGAAACCTTCAACATGAACAGAAGTCGGATTTTGGCTTTCAAGAACAAACCACCAACCCCAGTTGAGGCGATCCCCAACGATTTCTCATCTCACCAACTCAAATCTGCCAAACCACGCCGTCACATTCCTCAGGTTAATACTAATTAATGAAGAGCAGAATGATTGTTCATGTAGTTTTTGCAATATAACTTACTGAATTGGATATCTTTGCCTGCAGACTTCTGAGAAGACACTAGATGCCCCTGACATTATGGATGATTATTACTTGAATCTATTGGACTGGGGCAGCAGCAATGTTCTTTCCATCGCTCTTGGGCACACTGTGTACTTGTGGGATGCTTCTGATGGAGCTACCTCCGAACTCGTTACTATCGATGATGAGTGTGGCCCTGTCACCAGTGTCAAATGGGCTCCTGATGGAAGGCATATTGCTGTTGGTCTTAACAATTCAGAAGTTCAGCTATGGGATTCCACCTCTAACAGACTGGTGAGTTGCCTTCAAATATATATATATAGTATATGATTTCGTTTTCTGTGTTATCTTTCAAGAAGTCGAAATACCCACTCTGTTTTGTTATGGTGATACAGCTGCGAACGTTGAAAGGAGGGCACAGATCGCGAGTTGGTGCCATGGACTGGAACAATCACATCCTGACAACCGGAGGTATGGACGGTCAGATTTTCAACAATGATGTGAGAGTGAGGTCGCACATTGTTGAAACTTATACTGGACATGACCAAGAAGTTTGTGGGCTTAAGTGGTCAGCATCTGGGCAGCAGTTGGCTAGTGGTGGAAACGACAACGTCCTCCAAATCTGGGACAGATCCATGGCCGCATCTAATGCTCCTACTCAGTGGCTTCACAGGCTCGAGGAGCATACCGCTGCTGTTAAAGCGCTTGCATGGTGTCCCTTCCAGAGCAACTTACTGGCATCCGGTGGAGGCGCTGGAGATAGGTGCATCAAGTTCTGGAACACACACACTGGCGCATGTGTTAACTCAGTGGACACTGGCTCACAAGTCTGTGCTCTTTTGTGGAACAAAAACAAGCGCGAACTGCTCAGTTCTCATGGTTTTACACACAATCAGCTTACTCTGTGGAAGTATCCATCAATGGTGAAGATGGCTGAACTCACTGGGCATACCTCTCGAGTTCTTTATATGGCACAAAGCCCAGATGGGTGCACAGTTGCATCTGCAGCAGGAGACGAGACTCTTCGATTTTGGAATGTTTTTGGGACACCTGAAGTTGCTATTAAGCCTGCGCAAAAGACAAATTCAGTGCCATTCGCTCACTTGAACCGCATCAGATGATTGGTGGCAATGGAGATATATGGTTGATACAGAACTTATGTACATATATATATGTGGAAAATAATTGTAATTCATACACGGTTCTTCTTTCTGGCTTAGTCACCCATTGTGACAATCCCAAACTTGTACAGATATCAATAATATATATGGTAACTGCTTTGGGGATCTACCATATATTTTCACATTCTCAAATCAGACTCTGCAGACATGAAAGCAAGATGGTAGTAGTATTTTCTAACAAATTGGCATAGTGATACACTGGAAACAAGACAATGACTAAATAAATTGGCGCCTCGTGTGAGTGTCCTTCCTTGTGCAAGAATGAAGGATCTTGAGGATGCACGAATGAAGGATCTTGAGTATCCTTGTGATTGATTCCTTGTGCACAAACTGAAACTGAGGTTGAGCGCCATTGCAATGTGACTATGTAAATTGGCGCCTCATGTAAGTGTCCTCGTGCATGAATAAAGGATCTTGAGGAGGAAACTGAGGTTGTGCCATTGCAATGTGACTTTGGGGAGGGACAGGTGCACCACCCCATGCATTGTTGCTGTTATTTGCTGAATTCAAGGTAAGATAATAAATTAACCCCAGAATGACACTGGCAAGGGACAGCACAGCAGCTCCAGCAAAAACACCAGGTTTCACAACGTAACAGTAGTAGTTGGTGTAGTACAAGTTCTCTTCACCATGCTCATCATTCAAAGCTGCACCAGTAAGCAACAGAAGAAATGCTATGACGAATGTAAACCTGCACATACAATTAGAAAATTGATTACATAAACGAACAAACAAAACTTATAATATAAGCTCAAGATTGGATTCTAACTTTATTCCTCAGAAGTTCATCAATCCAATCCTGGTTGAGCATATATATTGTTCCTCATGTCCATTGGTGTTATTTGTTTATTTCCAAAAGCTATGGTAGTGAAGAAACTTGTAAATGGTTTAATTACCAGGAAACAATAAAGCAGACCAGAGTTGTAGTCCAATTTGAATTTGACTGATGTGGGCCTTTTCTACAACAAACGCATCGAGTTGCAACATTTATGATAATTTGAGCAATCATGAGAGTGGCTGCCGCCGTTAATCCAAGGCCTAGGGCTGGACTTCTGGGATATATACATTCTTCATGAGAGAGATTCTGGACCTGATCACCCTACAAAAACAAACAAATGATCCAATTAACTGCA
Organism: Salvia splendens; assembly: GCF_004379255.2. Classification (NCBI taxonomy): domain Eukaryota; kingdom Viridiplantae; phylum Streptophyta; class Magnoliopsida; order Lamiales; family Lamiaceae; genus Salvia; species Salvia splendens. The sequence goes on along the minus strand of NC_056035.1, from coordinate 8,603,304 downwards.
ACTGATAATAACTACCAGAACTGAAATTTTCAATTGATTGCTACATTTACTTATTTCTTTATACCAAAGTAGGTCACCAAAATCACAATATAAACCAAACCACTTGACTTGGCTTAAATGCGCATTTCATCTGTAATGAGCTAAATCGTCAAGCAAGGTACCTCAACAGTCAATAACTTTTCTGGTTGACGGATATATATTTAGGCCATACGAAACAAGCAATTCAGCTTTAGAGACAACATGCTACTTTCTAGCAAAGAGAAAGATGATACAATGACGATGGATAAAATCGGAGAAAATGAGACTGACTGCAGGTTAATCATGGTCACTTTCTGACCATGCTATGGTTGAAAATTTGTCAACCAGTATCATTTGCTTGACATTGCTGCTACTATGAAATCACAAGTCCAAGTAAACTCATGGATATTACAATCAACAAACTCAGTTTGTGCATTTTCACTTAACATCACCATCAAATCACTTTTAACCTTCCCTTTTAGTGAGGCAATCTAGCAATTAACTGCTGGCACTCACACTATAGATTCAGCCTACACAAACAGCATCTAATATCATCCAACCAAAAATCACAAAAACAATCTTAATTAGTCATAAAAGAAAATGAGAAATTTCATCTTCAAACATCCATTGATGCTGACTGCTTAACTAAATAAACTAAAACTAAGCTAGAGCCTAGAAGTTGGAAGCTCTAATTTATTATAGTACCAAATCTGCGGATGATAGTAATTCAATCACCGAAGAATAGCTGTCATCATTTTGTTTAGCCAATATGCAACTAATTCATTCATCTTCACCAAAAAGGGGAGAAAATGAGACGCAGAACTTTGTGTTCTGATCCAATAAATAAATCATACTAACTTCTTACTCTGTAAATCTTCATGATTCCGCAGTAATTGCAAGTAAATATCAAATCCACACACCTTAATCCGCTTAGCTTCCGCAGCAAAGCCTGTCGCGGTAGAAAGCAGCCCGAGAAATCCAACGACAGAGCATACTAGAATCACCTTTCTTCTCTCCTCCTCCATTTTCCTTTTCTTCTCTCTAATCAATTGCGACGGAGACGAAATGCCGAAGACATTGAACCGGCGAAATCTCCGGTTTGTGCGAGTTGAAGAATGTGTGGAACTGAAGCAACTATTATTGCTGCTGCTGTAGCATTTATTGCTATTACTATATCATATACGTAACTTTTTTTTATTACTTTCCGTTTGTAGTGGCTACAGAATTTTACTTATTTTTTCATTCATAAATAGTACAATTGAATTGTAGTGGACTACACATGCCCACGGTTTCCGGTTCCGCCGGTTCGGAACCTGAAACGTGGCAATTTTTTCGAATCAGAACCGTCGCATTTGAAATCGCGGTCTGGTTCCGGTTCAAGATTTTTCGAACCGTCACCGAACTGCCGGTTCCGAACGGTTCTGAACCGCCAGTTAACCGGCGGTTTCACGGTTCCGAGAGGTCTCCGAGGCGGCAGCGGTGCGCAGCTTTTTCAGGCGGTTTTGTCGCTCGACACCGGCGGTTTTTGACGGGGAAACCGGCGGTTTTCGGTTCCGGTGCGGAACACGAGGCTGACACGTTGCAGGTTGGCAGGCGGTTTTGCAGGCGGTTTGTTGACCAAACCGGCGGTTTTGGCTGTAAAACCGGTGGTTAACCGGCGGTTTTACACCAAAACCGCCGGTTTCAGTCGAAATTTAATGTTTTTTTAATTCTGATTTTGAATTCAAATTCATATATATATTCCCCTCATTTTTATCTATAAATACCCCCTTCTATCCTCACTTACATTCACCACATTCTTTTTTCTTTTTTTTTTCTTTTTTAAAATGAGGATCAACGATGGTTCCCCATCTACCCCCGAAGTGACTCGGACCCCCGGCCTAACGGTCGGAGGTGAAGCGTCTTACCACCGAGCTGCGCTTCGTTGTCGGGTTGGGAAGGAACGAGTCTGTATAACCAACCTCCCCCAAGCACGGGTCAAGGCGACGCCATGAACAGGCTACCTACCCCAGCGCCTGGGTCTAGGCCAGTGACTCAAGAACCCCCCCCCAAGGGAAATTAATCCCCAAGATGCGCCATCAGGGGTCGAACACGTGACCTCCAAGATGGCGCGGTATCCTTACACATTCACCACATTCTTGTGTTAACAAGAGTTTCTCTCTTCTATCTCTCAATTCTCTCCCCTTGTCTCTCATTTCTCATTTGTGCTATTGTACTTACATTTGAATTATTCAAGTGCTACTCTTATTACGCATTGTTATACACTTATACTTGTTCCCGTAGTTCTATAAGTTGTCTTTCTCAATTGCTAAAACAAAAAAATATATATATATTATTCCATATTTATAGTTTTCTACTATATAATTTGTTACTATCAAGATGTCTTCATTCCGAGAAGGTCGTGTTGATAAGGGAAAGGGAAAGTCCAAGAGGCCAAGTCGAAGATCCGTTATTGATGAGATTTCTCAAAGGAACATGAATGCGTGGCAGGTTAATAATTATTATCTACTAATATTATTAATTATGAATTACATTACATTATTGTTCATGATTCTACTATTTGATATTTACAATACAAATATTATTTTGTAGTTTCGAGAAGAGCAAGATATGGCCAATGCTATTGCTCTCTCTCGCTCTCAATCCCAAGGCAATGCTTATGTTGGTACCGGTAGTGGTGCTCCCGGTCGCGGTGCCTATTCTTAACAAATTCCAACCCCTGTGAATCTTGATGACGACGATGATGATGATGACGAGGAGGAGGAGGCGGAAGAGGTTCAAGAAATGCCACCCCCACCACCACCAAGGAGTCATCGTGGTCGTGGTCGTGGACACCCTCCACAACCTCCTAAACCAATTGAAAGGTCTTTAACCTCAAACATCATGGTGAAACATTTCAAGAAGGTACATGATAGTACCAATCCGGACATTTATAATGTGTATTGCAACTATTGCGAAAACGTATACACATTCCGAAAGGGTGGAGGATATGGTACATTTACCCGTCACATGGAGAAAGCGCATCCGGTCGAGTTTGGTATCGCTCCAACCTAAACTCAACTCAACTTTCAACATGGAGTCGGGACCGGGAGTGGAACGGGTTCATCCCAAACATCAGGTATGTGTAGCAATACTCTTTTAAAATATGATCACAAAAATGCTCTTAATGTGATGTCTAGATTTGCTGTGATGAAACATTTTCCATTCAATGCTTTTGATAACGACGCGTTTGAGTTGAGTATGCGACAAGTTTATAATGCCGCTGCAAGAAAATTGAGTCAAACTTCTATGACTCGAGCTGTTGTTAGACAATGCTTGGAAAAGAAGGCGCAATTAGGTACGTTTATTGTTAACTTGGGTCATAAAGTTTCTATTTACTCTGATGGACATCACTGTGCATTTCGTTGATCACAGTTGGACTTTAAACAAACGTTTGATTGCATTTCGGGAATTTCCCGCACCACACACTGCACAAGCAATTGCTCAATTGATCATTCAAGTTTTGAATGAATTTCAATTGATCAATAAAATTTTTTCCGTTGGTTTTGATAATACGAGCGCTAACACTGCTAGTATAGATGAACTCATCAGTGCATGTTCTCCTGTTATTGATGGCAAATATTTTCATGTGCGATGTATTGCTCATATTTTGAATTTATGTGTTCAAGATGCGATCGATTTGTGGCAAAAGTATGTTGATCCTATTAGAATTGTTGTTAAGTTGATTCATAACAAAGCTCCTATTGGTAGAGCTTGGAAGAAATATTGTCATAGCAAGCAGTGCAGGCACACCAATTTTCGTTTGGATGTTTCAACTCGTTGGAACTGGACGTACGATATGTTGGAGTTGACCTTGAACTACATTGAATATTTATGTGATTTTTTTACAACTTGCCCGCATGTTCCTTCTGATTTACTTTTAATACCCTCTTGTTGGGACCACAACATGGATTTGTTTCGATTATTCCAAGCTTTAAAAAATGTCACTGTTGAGTTATCCGGTGTTTATTATCCTACTTTTGTGCGCGTTTTGGAGCATTGCATGTATGTGGCAATTGGTTTTAAGACATGTGTGAAAAATACTCAATTCATAGAGTTGAGGGCTATTTTGTTTTATATGGTTGAAATATTTTGTGCGTATTCTAAATGTGTTTTTGATTGCAAAATGCTAGGATCCAAAGTGGAAGTTGCATGGTGTTCATAAAATTTTAGACATGTACTATGGTTGTTTGCACGATTTGGAAATTTCTCAACTTCGCGAAATGGGCTTGACAAGAGGAGAATGCTTCGAACTAAGTCTTCCGAATGTTGATGAAATCAAACTAAGGTTAGATAGTGCACTTCGTGCTCTCTACGCGGAATATGAAATGCGGTATAACACCACTCACCAGGTACGTGCTCCTCCTAGTCCTTCTACATTTGATTTTGGTGGCGGGAACTATAGCAATATCATAATTAATCCAGACGTAGTATCACAATTGCAAGATCTATACGGTGCTACAACCAATAGGACTAGAGCTACTAGTGAGTTAGATATATATTTGGAATCGCACTCTATTTTTCAAGATGCAGGCCTTCCTACTCAACAAATTGACGTCCTTGATTGGTGGGGAACACATGACAAAGAGTTTCCGATACTCTCAATAATGGCTAAGGAGATTTTCGCCGTTCCCGCTTCCACCGTCGTCGTTGAGCAAGCTTTTAGTGTCGGCGGTTGTATCCTAGACGACAGAAGGAGCAATCTATCCGCCAAAAACATGGAAGCCACTATGTTACTTGATGATTGGGCAAAGGCGGACATGAGAGCACAAGAGCCGGATTTCGACTTCCGTGTAGAGAGTGATGGTGAAGACTTTTCCACCAATGGCGATGACGAGGTCGGAAGCGAGGGCGCTCAAGCTCAACAATATCAATGACCGAGGGCGGTGAATGGCGAGCACGACCGACCAAAAAAGGTAAGCAAGGTAAGAGAACTACGTGGGCTTTGATTCCTTAATAAAATTGTGGATACGTAGGCAACTCAACCTAAATTTGACGAGTTTAACTTTGAAAGTTTAAGTTGAGCTCAAACCCTTTTCAATTTTTTCCTTTCCCCCCCCCATTTCATGTTTTTTTATTTATGTTCCGACGACACTTGTAAATTATATCACATTGTTGTATACTATGTATTGTAAATTGTAATGTATCGTTGTCCGTCACAACTCAAATTCAATAAAATTGATATGATTTTCACCTTATTCGTCTTATTTCAATTTAAATTATTCATTGTCTTGTTCCAATTTATTGTATAAGTCCAAATTTCAAATTACATAGCAAAAAAAACGAACCGCGAAAATCGTTGGTTTTCGAACCGAAACCGTGAAAACCGTCCGAAAACCGGTGGTTCCGAAGCGTAACCGTGAAATAGCCTCACGGTTCAGTTCCGGTTCGAACTTTCTCCAAACCGGAACCGCCGGTAGGGGTGAGCAAAAAAATCGGAAACCGAATATCCGAACCGAACCAAACCGAAATTTTGAAATTCGGTTTTTTCGGTTTTTCGGTTCGGTTCGGTTTTAAAAATAAAAAAATTTTGATTTTTCAGTTCGGTTCGGTTCGGGCGAAGAAAAAAACTGAAAAACCGAATTATATATATATTCTATTAATTTAATATATTATATTACATATAATATATATTCTTTTAATATATTCTACTATATAAGATATATTATATGTATTATTAATTTTCTATTATATATAAATATTCTATTAGTATATATAAAATAAAATAAAATACACATATATAAATATATATTTATATTATATTTATTTTTTTCAGGTTTTTCGATTTTTTTTCGGGTTTTTCGGTTTTGTTCGGGTTTTTCAGTTTTTTAAGTTCGGTTTTCGGTTTTTCAGTTTCGGTTTTTCGGGTTCGATTCGGTTTGGATTTTGAACTAAATTCGGTTTTTCGGTTTTGGTAAAAAATCGAACCGAAACCCGAATGCACACCCCTAACCGCCGGTTTACGAACCGTGGCCCGTGGGCATGTATATAGTGGACCTCTTCTTTTTTTTCAATAATACTCCATCCATCTTATAAATAATATTATACTAAGAGCATCCGCAGCAGTTGAAGGACGGCGACCGTCCGTCCGTGCCAGCGGCACGGCACCCGCTGTCCGTCGCTGCGCTCTCGCCGCTGGCACGACGCTACTCGATGCATCAGCACGTCCGTGCCAGCGAGCAGCTGACGTGTCCTCCTCTGATTGGTCAACGGCAATACCGTTGGCAATTTTCTTTTTTTTTAAAAAAAATTAGATTTTACTTAAAAAATCCGATTTAAAAAAATATTTTCCCACTTCCCAAAAAATTATATCCTTTTCTCCCCACTTTTAACTTATTTTTTAATTTTTTTCCCCAAAAATTCACATTTTCATCTATAAATACCCCAATTCTACACAAAAAAAATCACACCACACTACACAATTCTCATCTAAATTCTCTCATTTCCATTCTTACAATTCTCAATCTTTCTTTCACTCTTACAACAAAAAAATGTCCGACTCCGGCGATCACCCCTCCGACTCCTGCGGTTGGAACCACGAATGGTTTGGCTCGCAACCATTTCCTAGTCTGGAAACGGAATTTTCGGCCCCTCCTCAAACCCAAAGTTCGCAAGCTCCGGGTGGCTATCGGCCTTACCCGGTGGACGACCAAGATGCCCCCGAGGGGCAATACGGGTGGGCACCCGAACCACCCATACCTAAAGCGGGAGGGAGCGGCGGCTCTCAAACTTCTCCTGTTCCTACTCGTGGTGTCCGCACCCCGTACACTTCGGGGGAGATGGATCAATTATTCAAAACATTTTTGTCTATTTCCAAAGATCCAGAGATTGGCACGAACCAATTCGGGGACCATTTTTTGTGGCGCATCTGTCACTGGTATAATCAAAACCGGTCGGCTGGAACAATCGAGTGCAACGAGAGTATGGTGCGCAATGCCATATACAGAGCCAACGAAGAAATCCAAAAGTTCAAGGGGTATTACCTCCAGGAAGAGCGGTCGGCGGGGAGCGGTAGAAGCGAGGTCGACATCATCAGTGCCGCGTTGGCGACCTACCAATCCCAACACTACAAACCGTTCAAGTACCTCAATGTTTGGCAGGAGGTGCGTGTGCATCCGAAGTATAGGGGAGACGTATCATCATCCTCTAGCTCCTCCGGAAAACGGTCGAGGTCAGTATCCCTATCCGACGCCGGCTCCGATGAGGTGTCCACCCAGCTCGCCGGAGCTAACTTGAGTAGCCCCGACGCCGGTCCGAGTAGTTCCCAACGCCAGCCGCAAGGAAGGAAGAAGTCGACGGCCAACCGCCGTCGCGCCGTGACTCCATCCACCCCGATCCCGCTCCCGCTCCCTTTGTGCCACCTCAATCCCCACCAACTGGTTGTGGGGGGTTTTGGCCCAACTCAATTTGGCCGATAGGTCAACTATGACGCCCGATCAACTTCGATCGCATGTGGCAATGATACGGGGTCTCCAAAGAACATTGGGGGTAGAGTCGGATGAATAGTCTTCCACGGTGTATTTTTAGCCTTTAATTATGTAATTTTTATTTTTTAGTATTTTAATTATGTAATTTTTATTTTTTAGGAGTTTAATTATATAATTTTTAATTTTTAGGATTTTAATTATGTAATTTTTAATTTTTAGAATTTTAATTATGTGGTTTTTATTTTTTTTATACTTTGTAATAGTATTTCGGGTAATTTTAATGCATTTTAATATTGTGGAAATGTTTTTATTTAAATTGAATAATAGAATGGTGGGACCCTTGAGCTTGTTTTTGCGGAAAAGCACGAATTTGTGTGTTGTGCTCTTGCCTAAGGACATGGAGTAAAAGTGGGTCTGGACCCACATCCGTGCTCGTTGGCAAGAGCACAGATGAGGATGGTCTAATACGATGATAATTTAGGATATTTTATTTTATATGTTGATTGAAAAAATAAAATATATAATTTTTATAATAATGCGATATTTAAGATTTCAAAAATAAGTATGATATTTTTCAATACAACAAACTAGAACGGAAAGTAACAACTGTATTATATCTCCAAAGCTTATTGTTAGAGATCGTCTTTCTTGATTATATGTCGCACTTATCAAATAATATCTCATCTTATAAAATCTGTCACTTACTCGTGGCCGTGGGTTGTCGGTGCATGACTTGTTTACCTCCGAATTTGCGTTGTATCAAACTATTTCAATAATCAAAAGGCTTTATAAAAAAAATTGGTCAACAAGCAAGACCACATAGTATAAGCTCAATTTAACTCTGGGTAAAAACAAAAAAAAAACACTTAATATCAAAACAAATAATAAAATGAGGACACGTGCTCTCTCAAAAGAAGCACACAAAACACATAGCAAATTCACACAACAAGCAAGATTATAGAATAAAAGTAGTAAGTAACAAATCGAAGATAAGAAGGTCACTTCTTTAATGATCTTTGTTTAAATTATTGGTTCTAAACTGGTTATCCGACTATCTTCTAATCTTCACCAGCTACTTGTACTTTATCACGGTAGGAAGGAAAATTTTGGACACCACCCTTTGATCCAAGAACCTAGAAGGATCCATCTTTTGAAAGATAATTTTTTTTAGCAACCAGAAGGATCACACTATAAATCACGTAGAAAAGAAAGGTCCATAACTTTATATCAAAGTTGAAGAAATGTGCGTCATCAATCACGAGAACATGCCTTTGGACAAGCAAAAGGATAAATTTCATCAGTGGCAACCGAAATACCAAAGACAACTTGAACACCTACATCAAAAAATGATATGATCAACAGTCTCCGACTCTCTGATTTCTCTTTGCAAAAAACACACAAATTATCTGATAATCCAAATCTGAACAATTTGTCTTTTGCAGTGAGCCTCCCCTGAAGGATAAATTACACCATGAGTTGCGCACGTGGTGGGCGACGACGTAACTCCATGACAATTTTCCATGGCAAAAACAATTTTTTTCCTACCACGTCATATGAGATTACTGCAAATGAGAATTAGAAGCAGGAAAAACACTCAATTTATCAAAGATCTAAACACTTTGATCGCTCTCGCTCTTATTTAAAAATGTGTTTTACTTAGAAGTAACGAATTTTAGGCTTGTTCTTCTAAAATTAGTCTTTATGTTTAATTATTGTACTCCATATCTTTTTAAGAAGGATAAATAATTACTAGTGTAGGATTATTGGGGGAGGTTGCAAGTAGCCATCCTCCCACCTAGAATCAAATGCAAATGCAATATTCTACATTTATTCAGAATTAGCTACGCATCCTTTTTACCTCCATCAATTTGAATGGAATCAACGACGTATCTCGGATGATGAGTCATATTCTTAAGAAAATAATTAATACTTCCTATTTATTAATAAATGTATTAAGTTGATGACTGCCGTCATAGCTATTCAATTTATATGGTACTTGTAGCTGAAATGTCAAATTTTATTATGGTTAGCATAGGACTTTATGACAGCATATGTTTTATAAAACGCTTTAATTTGACATGTATGCTTTAACTTTGCTTTAAGAGCATCCTCATACATGCTAGCATGCCAAAGAGCATGAATGTGAGTCCGGACCCACATTTATTACTTTTTTACTCTCTGCTCTTCCATAAGAGCACAACACCCACATCCATGCTCTTCCGCAAGAGCATGCTCAAGGGTCCCAACATTCTATTATTCAATTTAAATACTTCAATTACTAAAAACATTTCCACAATATTAAAATGCATTAAAAATACCCGATACCATTACAAATTACTAAAAAATAAAAAAATTACATAATTAAAATTCTAAAAAATAAAATTACATAATTAAAATCCTAAAAATTGAGATTGAGAGAGTTGTTTGGTATAGTGTCATTTTTTTGTGTTTGAAATGAGAGTATTTATAGATGAAAGTATGAATTTTAGGGTAAAAATAATAAAAAAAATAAATTAAAATTATGGAAAAAACGGATATATTTTATTAGGAAGTGGGATTTTTTTTTATTAAATCTGAATTTTTCAGATTTTTTCAAATTTTTCAAAAAAAAAAATTAATAAAAATGATAAACCAACGACCAACCAGAGCATGTCATGTCGGCTGCTCGTGCTCTTGCCATTGGCACGGACGTGCTCTATGCATCGAGCAGGGCCGTGCCGTCGGTAAGAGCACAGCGGCGGACACATGCATGCCGCGCCGACGGCACGAATGTCGTCCTTACTGACGAGCACCGATGAGGATGCTCTAAAAGCGAACTATGTAGGCAAACTAAATCATTGATCTTATCTTATAAGTTATTTATTTATTGGGAACAAATTTTCGTTTTGGTTCATTTTTTATTAGCTTAAGTTTTATATATATCAAAATTTTAACTACGACATGTTGTAAAAAAAATAGTCCCAAAACCTTAATAAAAATTTAAAAACGTCCCTTAATCGGTCATTAACCTTTGCTATTTATGGGCTTCACACTTTTCTTCACCTCATTGGCTCATTCCTTAGTTAAGAAAAAAATATCAACTACCCAACATTCATGTCCTTAATTATTCATAAGTCTTTTTTTCATTTCTTTCCTATTTCATTTTAGTCTATTACTTCCTCCGTCCCAAAAAAATAGGATTATTCCATTTTTATCCATCATTTTAAAAAAATGATAATAAATAGTCAAAGTGGAGAGAAAGAAAAGTAAGAGAGAATAATATAGACAAGACTCTCTTACTTTTCTTTCTATCCACTTTAATTATTTATTATCATTTTTCTAAAATGAGGGATAAAAATGGAATAGCTCTATTTTTCATGGACGGAGGGGGGAGTATATTATATGAATTAATCCGTGATTTTATTGAAATATGAAAGTCATTAATCTTTAAAAGTACATAGTATGGAGTTCATTAAAATTTAAAATATTATAATTTGTAGTAATTGAATCGTAAATATACCATAATTTAAAATCCGATGAATTCAATTCAAATTATTTTAATTAATTGAAAACAGAACAAAACAAATCGAGGAAATGAAAATGGGGCAAGGTTTCGAAAATGGGGCAAGGTTTCGAACTCAAGTCATTTGGGTTGTAGAAAACCCATTTAGCACAAGGCTAGACTTAAGGGGTGAATAAAATATTCGATCTGAATCAAACTGAAATTTAAATATTTTCGAGTATGTGTAAAGAAAAAAAGTTCATTTTTTTGGTTCGGTTTAAGTTTTTGACAAATTTTACTTTTTAATTCAGTTCAGTTCGAGTATATAAAAATAAAAAATTAATCTATTGGCAATATATAAAATTTTTAAAAGCCTAATGTGCATTGTTCCATTTACACACCCTATATTCACTTTTACAAACGTAGGCTGCGTTTCCGGCTTCTGTCGCCCCGTCCTCGAATTTGAACCATGTTTCTCGTAGTTGGACAGCCACGCACCATCGTTCTTGAACCGTAATTGGCCCGCTGAACCGAGAGCATGTTTACAGTTTAATCACAAAGAGCATAATGATCTTATATATCAATCGTCTTATGAAAGAGCACAATGATCATATAACTCTAGGCTTGAACTTATGTATAGCTTATGTCTCTGTATGTATTTGTGAACAATCAATTGTATCAGGTATTCAGGTACATATATTTATGAACAATCATACATAAGCTCTGATGTCTCTTGACTTATATGAAAGAATATTATAGCATCCGCAGTGGTGTGCTCGCTGTGACGGCGGAGCCTTGCCGTCGGCACGGACTAGCTCTCAGCGACGTGGCACGTTCTGGTTGGGCCATACTCTTAAATTTTTTTTAAAAATCGTAAAAAATCGGAAAAATTCAGAAAAATAAAAAAAATATATTTTCTGATTCCTAAAAATATAGCCGCTTTATGGCCGTTTTTTTCACATTTTTTAAATTTTTTTTATTATTCTATCCCTAGATCCTCATTAAATATCCACATTCATCATCCATTTTCACATCAAATTCGGCCACAAGTAGTGGGTTTTTTAATTTTAGGAATTTAATTATTCAATTTAGAAATTTAATTATGTACTTTTTTATTTTTTAATGATTTGTAATAGTATTTTGGGAATTTTTAATGCATTTTAATATTGTGAAAATATTTTTAGTAATCGAAATATTTAAATTGAATAATAAAATTGTAGGACCCATGAATAGTGTAAGAGCATGCCTTGCAAAAGAATGCGAATGTGAGTGTTGTGTTCTTACGGATAAGCAAAGAATTAAAAATGAATAAAAGTGGTCGGGCCCACAACCGTGCTCCTGCGGAAGAGCACGGATGTGAATGCTCTTATGTTTGTGTTGAATGTCAAAGAGCTTACTAGTTTCAGTATGTTCCTATGTTTATGAAGGAGCCAATATCTTGATGTTGCTCATTGAATGGCTTTTGATGCTACAATGTCTGCTTGCTTATAAAAAGATTTCGTTACTCACGTCCCTTAATTCGCTCAAGAAGGAGCTATCAGTAAACCGTTTTCCATTTTAATTAAGTTGTGCTTTGTTATCCGTTTATTGATTTGTTCTAAATATGATAAATTAAATAATTAGTCCATAATTTGTAGTTTTGTCTTCCTTTTTTTTAAGTAATTGGGGAAAAAAACTAATCTCCTTAATTATCAATCATTTTTATTGTTTTTGAGTGACCCACGGATTGGACACGGTTGTTGACTACAAATATTTCAGCTATTTCGTATGAGGAAATTATTGTGTTCAAATATTAATTAGTATGTTGAAAGTAAGGATAATTTTTTAATCCATGTTTTGACCTTTAATAGTACTATATGGGAAACGGAAGTAACGGAATCAGGTCTGATTTTGCCGTCGATGACATTATAGCGGTTATATACTGAAAACTATGGTTAACACCTTTAATTAGTCTGATATTATAAAATAAATACTATAAAAATAAGTGACAAAACAATTGTTACACATTGTTTACGACGGGGCAGTAATTATCTGATTGGTTGACTGATCCAAGAATATTTCTGCTAATTTTAAAAGGTACTAAAAGGAAAATAAATAACTGAGAGTGTATAGCAAAATGTATAGAATTTAGATGGCTACGCATAAATATGCTACAATTAAATAAAGTTAAATTCGACTCAAAAAGGAAAAAATAATAGGCGTGGTTAATGTAAATCAAACTCGCCCGAGTTTAACCAGTTACGAAAATTCAACTTTTCTTTTGGAGAAATTTATTTGTTCTAAACATATCTAATGAATTAAACAAGTTATATTTTCTGTGTACTAAATAAGTTTTTTTACTTAAATACTTCTTAACATTTGGCATAAGCAATTAAGGATTCGATTTTAACACGATGAGGCGTGACCGTGATTAATACGTACGTAGAGAAGTTTGATCCAATTGATTAATGTAAATATAATTTTGAGTGGAGACTTCATCGCATGTCATGGTCCATACCTTAGTGCTGAGATTTGTCACAAAGTCAAAAACTCTAATTTAACAATTCACTACAAATGTTCTATTCATACATAATGTATTTTGTCAATATTGGGAGCTTGACAGTTTATATAGTTCAAATACTGCAATATTCTGGCCTTTTTACTAAATTAATAAGATTATTTGTCAAATCTTTGAGCCGACAATATCATTTATATCATTATATGTACTCCATTTAAATAGGTATTGATTTACTAAAAAATATAGTCATTGAAATCCATTCGTATTGGGAGTACTAAACAATAGAATTATTGATGCACTATTTAATCGGCTAATAATTACTACTTCATTTAAAAAAATTATGCAAAATAAAATACAGTGTAATGTTCTCATTTAACTTACCAAACACTCAATACAACTATTTCTCATATCCCCAATTTGCATTATTATTATTATTATTATTATTATTATTATTATTATTATTATTATTATTATTATTATTATTATTATTATTATTATTATTATTATTATTATTATTATTATTATTATTATTATTTCTTTCACACACCAAAACTTTATTAATTACCTTTTTTATATAATTGTACGATTAATATTCTCAGCGAATATGCTTTGCTTAGTTAGAACAAAGAATACTACTTTACTTAGAGCATCTCCAATAGCACTGGACGTCAAATAGCCATCAAATAGCCTTCACACTGCCACATCATCAGCACTACAATTCTCCTGCCACATCAGTTTGCCTCATCAACTGGACATCAAATAGCCCTCACATAGCCTTCACACTACCTATCCACATCACTAATAACAATTATATAATTTAATTTACACTCGTATCAACATACGGAATTTAATTTACGAGACAAATACGGGAAATTCGAATAATACTATTAAAATTTAGAAAGTACATTAATTTTTAAAAAAAGTACAATAATTTAAAAAAAGTACAAAAATTAAAAAGTACAATTAAAAAAGTACAATATTTCTATATGGAAACATAAAACATTCAAGGATGTCTCTATAAAAGAGAGACAACCTATAATGATTTTTGTCCCACATCGAATGTGAAACATAAAACATTCAAAGATGTCTCTATAAAAGAGAGACAACCTAGAATGATTTTTGTCCCACATCGAATGTGAAATATAAAACATTCAAGGATGTCTCTATAAAAGAGAGACAATCTAGAATGATTTTTGTCCCACATCGAATGTGAAACATAAAACATTCAAGGATGTCTCTATAAAAGAGAGACAACCTAGAATGATTTTTGTCCCACATCGAATGTGAAACATAAAACATTCAAGGATGTCTCTATAAAAGAGAGACTATCTAGAGTGGTTTTTGTCCCACATCGAATGTGAAACATAAAACATTCAAAGATGTCTCTATAAAAGAGAGACAACCTAGAATGATTTTTGTCCCACATCGAATGTGAAATATAAAACATTCAAGGATGTCTCTATAAAAGAGAGACAACCTAGAATGATTTTTGTCCCACATCGAATGTGAAACATAAAACATTCAAGGATGTCTCTATAAAAGAGAGACTACCTAGAGTGGTTTTTGTCCCACATCGAATGTGGAACATAAAACATTCAAGGATGTCTCTATAAAAGAGAGACAACCTAGAATGATTTTTGTCCCACATCGAATGTGAAACATAAAATATTCAAGGATGTCTCTATAAAAGAGAGACAACTAGAATGATTTTTGTCCCACATCGAATGTGAAACATAAAACATTCAAGGATGTCTCTATAAAAGAGAGACTACCTAGAGTGGTTTTTGTCCCACATCGAATGTGGAACATAAAACATTCAAGGATGTCTCTATAAAAGAGAGACAACCTAGAATGGTTTCATAATTCGCAAGCCCATTAAATATATATGGGCTATTACGAATTTCTTGTATAAATTTATTTGTAAAAATTGTTTTTAAATATTAAAAACAATTTTTATAAATAAATAATATTTTTAATTTTTTTTTAAATTCGAATTTTTAAAATTCGAATTAAAAAAAAATAAATCCGACGTCGGTTTGGCGCAGATCCGGGACGCACAATGGCGCCCGTGAGGATCGGCGTCGGAACCGGCGTCAGCGCGGGAATCGGCATGGCGACGCCGATTTTGACGCCGATTTCGCCGACGCCGGTTCCAATGGTTCGGCGTCAAACCGGCGTCGGCGAAAAATCGGCGTCGCGGTGGTGACGCCGGTTATTGGAGATGCTCTAAGCGTTTGAGTTCAGACCTCAAAGCCCAGAGTAGTTTTACTGACCATTCCACTCTCTAAATTATTTATACTATAAATTAATTGTCACGTTATATTCTATCAAGTTTGTACTATAATAAATTAATTAATATAGAGTGTGTACATTAACTCCAATTATAGGGGCATAAATGTGATTTTACACACCAATTCCAAACCGTTAAAATAGTTACTAGAACAGTCCCAGCGGATAACGCCGTTGTAGGATGAGATCCACGTACCCTTCCTATTTGGATAATTCCCTCTTGTCTGATGATTGTGCCATGACACACTAATCCAATATCCGAAACTATATGAAACCAGAATAATAAAGCGTGCAGAATTGTTACTAATTTTATATCAGCGTCCCCTATTCTCGATGTTTCGTAGAAATAACCACATACTACTATATACTCCCTCCGTCCCGGACTACTTGCACTTATTTCCTTTCTGGGCGTCCCAAGTTATTTGCACTCTTTCCATTTTTAGTAAAAATTATCACCTACAGCCGCAATTGTTGACTTTGCTATACACTCATTCCTTAATCTCCGTGCCGAAAAGGAAATGTGCGAGTAGTCCGGGACGGTGGGAGTACAATTTTTAAAAACTACTCCTACACTATATGCAAAATAAGGACAATATTAAATTTATATAATCAAAATGGATTAATTTCTACAACCCAAACAGTGCCTTTACTGATTCCGTTAAATGTCGACAAAAGGCGGTCCATAAATTTGACGGAAGTGGATGCGGGTTAGGTGCCAAGGCGGGAATCAAAACGCACGTATTCTGTTTGGATTACAAACACACCATGCTATAAAAGGGGCGACTCTCCCTTCACATTTTCAGCACTCAATATTATTACTCCACTTCATTCTTCAAATTTTCTTCTCTCTCCAAAACAAAGCTTTACTATTTGTATGGCAGCTAATTATTTGCAGGTTTCCAGACTGGCGAGCTTCGGAAAGCGATTGGTTGGCGGCCAGATCCGTTCTCTCATTCCTTCACTCTCCAATAGGTGTGTTGTGCGTTTTTTTTTAAACTGTACTGCGTGGCTATGGGGATTGTTCTGTTTCTGTGCACGTCTTGGTTGGGGAATTTGGAGAAATTCTGATAGGGACCTCGAGCCCGAAGCCCAAACGACCAACTAAGCCGTGGCCCGACATCTTTTATTGTTAGTTTATTATTTAATTTCCTTGTTTAGCTATAGTATTTTTGGAACACAAACCTTGCTCCTCAAGCAAGATATTTACCGTATTTTAGCATAGGATTTATATAAATCTTTTCGGGTTTTCTTCTTGATTCTTTCCCGAATCGTAGAGTCGAATCAAGTAGGGTCCGGACTCTATAAATACTAGAGTCCATTAGAGAGTCAAAAACATTGAGAAATAAAGTATAAACTTATTCTCATTCCTGGTTCTGGCGGAAATCGCCCCCTAGCACCTCAACTAGGGTTTATCTTCCTTTTATTCTCGTGTCAAACGTGCGTGCTCAATCCCGATAGAACAAGGTTCTATCAATTGGTGCTTCCATTGTTAACTCTTCCTCCATCCAAATCTCTCAAAACTCACTACTCACGACAAAATCCTCACAATCTCAATCCAAACTCCAATCATCACAGCCACGTAGCCACCGCTTGTTTCCATGGCTTTTATTCAGGAATCTTTACAACAACATGCTCTCCGTGAGATCCTCGTGGACTTGCGCCAACTGGTTGCTGCTCATGGTGAATTTCTAGCCAATTTCAGACGTCATACACTGACCGAGGAGCCTCCGGACAGCCTTGTCGAGCGCTCACCTCCACATCCACCGTGGAATACTCGGCCGCCGGCCCAGCAGCCAGTCGTAGAGCCTCCGCGGTGTTGGACACTTCCTCCGTCGATCACACAGCCGCCGCCGGGATTCAAGGCAGAGCCCTTACCGAGCCTTCGCGTCGATCCCCCTCGCTTTGACGGCGAAAATGCTCAGGATTGGATTCATAAAATCCAACACTACTACAATAATCAGTACATGCCGCTCCATGATCGTTTATACCTGACCCAATTCTTGTTTGATCATCCAGCAGCGGAGTGGATGACGTACTGGGAGGCAAACAATAAAGGCAAAGGGTGGGACGATTTTCTATTGGCAGTCCGTTACCAATTTGCTCTGGGATTCACTGTGGAGGTCAACGATGAAGAGCAATTAGGTGGCAGTTCGTTGTGTGTTGGTATCCCCAACGAGGTGATGGACGCCGATGTTGTTTCACAAAAATTTGCATTGGAATTGGTGTCTGATGATGTCCCTAGCAAGGTCGGCGCTCCCTCTGATGGAGTTGTTCTCTCCGTTGCATCAAAACGTGTTACAGACTCACTTTTTGTGACTGATCCTAGCGACGAGGCTCTTAAGTTGTGCGAGTTTTCTAGCCACGAGGTTGATGGTGATGATGCTCTTCTTGCTGTTGAATCTGCACAAATAGATGCACAATATATGGCTACTCCTACACCATCCGATAGTGATTATACGGAGTCATGTCTCGAGCAACAAAATTTGCTCGGTGTTGGTGATCAAAACTTGTTCAGATTGGAACAAACACTCACCACCGATGGTCGCTCGATCCCTCCGCGTGTACTCAGTTTTACTGTTATCATGAATGTGAACGGTGAAGATTGTGGAGTAGAAGATGGTGCGAAGATGGACTACTTAGTAAAGCATGGTTTGGAGCTTCCTCATCGGGAAAAGCAAGATGAAGATTCTGTTGCAACTGACATTGAACGAGGAATGAGACCTCAACATGAAGATGAAAGCATTCCTACTTGCTTACAGACGGGATCAGTCAAATCTCAAGTTCCGTCCCCGTGTCCGCTGAATCTTGAGATGGAGATATTGTTGGACCATTTTACGGCCAAAATGACGAAGCAACAGGGGGAGAACATGAAACAGCCTTATTACCAAATATCTGTCAGCTGCCCCCTCTCCACCAAGCTGAGCAGGCAATTTTACGCCCCTTTTTCTGTTCTCGGGTGGCATTCTAATTCCGAGCTCTATGCTAATGTAGTGCACAAAGGAGATACATCTAAGGCTGGTCATTACTACAGCTTCATTCACTTACACTCCACTGAATGGTACATATCTGATGATTCTCGAGTTTCTGCTGCAGATGGTGATGAAGTTTTCGAGCAGATGGCATATATTCTGCTCTACGCTCCGCACAGCACTCTCTGGTTTACCGATTTCATTCTAGCTCTGCAGTCATCAAATGGATTTGCTTCTTTAGTGGCATCACAACTACTCCCTACTTTTGAGCTTGGACAGGGTGATGCAACTATTTTGCCTCATGATAAGGAAGGAAACGGATTAGAGACTAATGGAGATTACAAGCAGCTACAGACTACTATTTCCTTCGTTCCTGACTTTACAGAACAGTGTCAAGATGAGATTTTGTGTGGGGGAAATGGAGCTGGTGAAGCTGATAAAGATCCAAGTTTAACCAGTGAAAATAATTTAGTTGCTGATGGAGATGAAGGTTTGTTTGCTGATGAATATTACCAATTTGCATTTTGGCAATTGCTATTTTTATGCATATGGCTTGACCCGTCTGATGTTTTGAAAAGGAAACAAGGCAGGGTGTTTCTAGTTTTGCTTCATGCAACCATTTTTGATCATTTGAAGGAAGTTGAGAATAATGTAATCATGGTAGAGGGTTTCAATTCAGAAGAAGAGAGTAGCTGGATTGATGTTGTAGCAAACTTAGGTGGGGAAATCCATGCAGCCTCCAGGGAGTTAGGAGACCATGTCGAGAATGATCTATCACTCGATTTTGGGATAGCAGCTTGTGGGGATAATGACAAGGGATGTCTGTTCGTTGATAACAGGAGCTTCTACAACATTGGTCTGCCGAGATCGAGGCTTATAATTGGGCCGAACATTCAGTGTTTTGGCTTGCTTGATGAGTTTGGCAATTATACTATGCGGCCATGTCTCTCGAGTGCCGTACAAGTTCACGCATTTGATGTGACTAAGGCCTTGCAGGAATCAGGAGGCGTAGACCTTTGCTTTCCGATTGAGGACGAGCCATTCCTCCTCGGATACAATATAGATGGGGAGCGAGTTATCGATGGGTTCTTCTCTCGTCCATGGCTTCTTAACAAAAATCAGTTTTCGCTGATTCGATTATTCACTACGAGAGAGGGCATGATTGCTTATCATTGTGGTGTTTCTAAGCTTGATGAGGCAGATGGGGTTGCCAGGTGTTTGTTGGAGTTTACGATAGGTGTGACGGGTTCTCTGAAGTTCGACTCATGGCCACCGCGACTTTTCGTCATCATTGGAGGTGGTTCTGGTCTAGGAACGGGGAGAACTTGGATTGCTGCTATAGCAGACATATGTAGGGAAGCAAATGCAATCTCAAGAGAGTTTGAAGAGGTTGTTCTCAACGTTATGCTGCTAATGATTCAAGCCCATTTATTAGCTAAACGGAGTACAAGAGCAGTATACAATCCAGGTAAGAATCCTAGCATCAAGACCGAGTCGTCAATTAATTTAGCGAGTGCAGATGAAGGGCTAGAAGTTCAAATTGGAGCAGAGATGGCAAGCTTGGAAGCTAGGCAATCAGCTGCAAAGGAAGCATACATGGCTTGTGGCTCCTGTGTGTTGCTTCAATTTCGAGCTTTAGAACACGGAGTTATAAAGTTGATCTTCTGCTGCATTTTCTTCATATCCGCCTTGAGGACAAGGCGATTGTTATCGGGGAGGGAGTTGATAGGGACCTCGAGCCCGAAGCCCAAACGACCAACTAAGCCGTGGCCCGACATCTTTTATTGTTAGTTTATTATTTAATTTCCTTGTTTAGCTATAGTATTTTTGGAACACAAACCTTGCTCCTCAAGCAAGATATTTACCGTATTTTAGCATAGGATTTATATAAATCTTTTCGGGTTTTCTTCTTGATTCTTTCCCGAATCGTACAGTCGAATCAAGTAGGGTCCGGACTCTATAAATACTAGAGTCCATTAGAGAGTCAAAAACATTGAGAAATAAAGTATAAACTTATTCTCATTCCTGGTTCTGGCGGAAATCGCCCCCTAGCACCTCAACTAGGGTTTATCTTCCTTTTATTCTCGTGTCAAACGTGCGTGCTCAATCCCGATAGAACAAGGTTCTATCAAATTCCGTCTATGATTTCTGAATTTTGTGAATTTGTTTCCTCTTTCTGATCGGAGTTGTGCTAGTGTTTTTTCACTGAAAAAAATCATATTCCGAATTTCTAATTACGTACACAATTCATCCCTAAATCTGCTAGAGTAATTGGAATGGTTTTTCTGGAATTTATTGGGGATTGATACGTTGCAGCATAATTTAGGGGATCCACTATTGTGTATTTCTAGTTTCTGCAGATAAAGCTAAATGCGGAATTTTGTAAGTGTTGGAAAAAAGGACGTCATTAGAGTAAGTTTAGTACTCCATATTGATACGAAGTTGAATGGAGAAATTGCAAAGCAATATTATGCAGATTTAAACTAAAATAGAGCTGCATCGTGAGGTAAAGCTCATGTATAATACTATCTCCATAACATAATTTTCTTGTTATGCTTGTTGTTGAATGCGAAATTTTCCACTCAGTGAATGTACAGGCTTAAAATATCGATATTGTCGACCAGTAGAATATCACTGTAATCTTTTAAAACTAGTTCGTTCCTATTTGGTAGGTTAGTTAGGATAAGGGCATCACATGAGCAGTAAATTTCACTTAAAGATCTCCAGCATAGACTAATGGCCTAACTCGGTATTCTTGTTTTCTACTCATCTTCCCGATAGTCTTGTTAAGTTTTTATGACATGGTAGAAATTAGGAGCATTAGTACTATACGATAACTCAGGAGAAATCCTGTTGATGAATGATAAATTAACTATGACTTAGGTTGGCCTAGTCAGAGATCAGATGCAATATAGAGTTTCTTGCAGTATCTTGGCTTCTGGCACCTACATTCAGAAATGAATCCATCTTTTTCCTTTTTAAAACCGATGTGAAATTAGTATGTGATTAAGTTGCAGTCATCTTCAGTTTGCAGCTTATAAATCTGATGTGCTTGTGTTTTGATTGTCTTAGCTAGGGTGATTGGTTGGAGGTGATAAAGTTAGAAATTCAGCTGAATAATAATGTTATCATTTATTGCTAAATATTGCTGCTGTACCTAGTTTGTATCGACTACCTATTTATATGTATTAACTGCTTCTAATTTGCTGATCTGGTATCCCATGTTAGGCGTACTAATCTTGACTTTGATCTTGGTCCAATCATATCCATAAACTCAAGTCTAAATTTGACGGCCATGTCATTTAATACTGGGGTCTTATTTAATTATATATCTCGTAGACCTCATTACAAGATTACTAGTATTTAAATATCAGTATTGACTTTGGTCTGAGTTAGGCAGCAAACTGAAAATGATCAACCGGCATAGTTAAAAATATATTTTTGTTGAAGGTGTGAATATGATTAATGTGATGTATATGCAGGAGGAGTGTCCACGTGTCGGTGTACGAGAAGAACCCTGAGGAGCACATCCGGGCAACTTTGGTCCCGGATGATGTAATACCACCCCAGCCTGAGCATTACTGGTCTCCTCACCCTCAGACTGGAGTGTTCGGCCCTGCAAAGGATCACAAGCCGGCTCTTGGGGTGGAACGGGGGCTGCATTCAAGATCGGTTGCAGGCTCGGTGTTGGAGCAGAAAGCTTTCTTCCGCCCTCTAGAGGACCTTGAGAAGCCAATCCACCACTGAGACCACGAAGCAGCAACTTCTTCACTCCCCTTAGTAGGTTAATCAAGATTTATATATAGTGAATTCAAATAAGTGAATAACTGATCTGTTGTTAGTCGATATATATATACATACATGTACACTTGTGTGGGTGGGGGAAAAGTTGCTTGTAATAAAATGTTGTTACTTTGTTCTGTTAAGGAAATAGTGGATGTTGTTGTAGCTACACCCCTTTATTATTGTTATGAAAGAAATTTATTATTTTTATTTTTGGAAATGCTGCAGTCAAATATTGGTAAAGCAATAACCTAGACTCTCTAAATGTGAGGATGGAATTCAATAGTAACTTAAAGAGGATAGTCTATCACACTATCATTGAATTGCTAGAGATGTTACGGTCTCTATGCAAAATGATGTGTCTTTTGTTTCAGTTACATGAACTAAATGTGTCACATGGTATTTACCAGAGCATAAATAAACAGAACATGATTATACATTAGACACGAAAATTAATTGTTGTTGAAACCTCGCTTAGAGTTAGGAGGTTGTTGCTGACCACTGACCAATATATGTCACTTTAAATTAGGCAGAGTTTCTTTTCTATTAGAATGAAAATTAGGCAACAGTTAAAGCCTCACTTTGCTTATATAGCATATGCTCATGTGTATAGAGTAATCGGGTAAATATTAGAACTAAGTCCATTTATAGTCTCCCTCCGTCCCTTTGTAGTAGTAGAGATGTTTCTTTTCTTCACCGGATTTAATAAAATAAAATTTTAAGTGAGTTACTAAAAAAAGTAGAATAGAAAAATGAAGAAGAAAATAAAGTATAAAAACAATGTTTTTGCCAAAAAAAATAAATAACGAGTACAATGGGATTATCTAAATGGGATAAATCTAAAAAAGATTATGATTAATTGGAGTAGTACTTTTAATAAATGCTTTTAACTGTAGCATTCAGGATATCCATATTTAAAAAATGGAGGCCCAAAATCACGTATGAATATATTGGGCCTTCTCAGATGGACAACACATATTGGGCCCAATAGTGAAATAGATTGGATTTAAAGGCATCTGGTATGCGAATACATGTCTTCATGATTTTACAAAACCGCACACAATGTGCTTTTGATCTTAGCTACAAAATAGGAATGAATCTTAGCTATTTGTTCAAAAAGTAAAAGTAAAATGAAAAAATTATTACAATCGAAGTATTTATCTTAGTCATTTATAGTAAAAGTAGAAATAAATCATAGTTATTCATTTAAAAGTACTATAATCGTTTCACATCTATAAATACAAGAAAACACAACACTGCAATCATCTCAACTTCATTTCCATTTCTATTGTTGTCTTTATCTTTTCCTCTGAAAATGTCAATTTGTAAAGAAAGTTATACAAAGAATAAAAACATTTTTTTGGTCAATTTTATATGCAAATTTCACAAGATTCGTTCATATGGATTTAGGACATCTCAATCAATAGAAGAATCTTAGAAGTATGGGGAAAATGAATGCAATGAAGCTAAAGGTTTGACTTAGCTAGAGCGTACAAGAAGATTTGTACGGCTCGCATTCAAACCAACAAGAAAGCAACAAAGAAATTCAGTTGAAGTATCCGAGCAGCTAAAATAAGAAATGGAAACAGTGCTTCAAATACTCACATATTCTATAATAACTTTTTAAATAGTCTCCATGTGATAAATTGGTTATAGTAGATGAATGAAGCCACACAAATGCTTAAGAAATACATCAAATTACAAATTGGTTTAGAAATTTTCTCATATTTAGGAAATGATTATAAATTTTAAAAAAACTAAGATTGTGCAAGAAGCTCTAAACAAAACCATCACCTGAAACAAGGGCGGACACATGTGGAGAGAGGGTAGGGCTTTAGCCCCTAATGAATTTATATTTTTAATTTTTTCTTTTATAAAGTTTTATAATTTTTTCATAATTTATACATATAATTATACTAAAGCCCTTGTTAGTAATTTAAATCACATTGAAAATTGTTTTCAAATAATATTTTAAAAATATAGCCCTTATTAATGCTCATTTCTGCGTCCGTCCCTAACCTGAAATGCAATCTTCTAAATTCAGAATGTCAAGCTCATACTCACATGACACACAAGTTACGTTTTAATTTCCTATGAGTTGTGATGATGGCAAACAACATGTCATCAGTTATTATTTTTATCAAAGTTAATCAAAATACAAAAACTAAATAAAGAAAAACATTACTTCACGACGTCTCAACTTGTTGCTCTATAAACAAAATTGAGCAAATAACTGACCATGAGCTCAAATCAACGAGAGAAGTAATTAAAATAATGAGTACGAATTTGAACTCCATAGACAATCCTTATGGTCATACTTATTTTTAAATTGAAAGAAGATAGAGTACGAATTTGAACTCCATAGACAATCCTCGTGGTCATACTTATTTTTAAGCTGAAAGAAGATGATTTTTTTATAGAAAGACTTCAACGGTAAAACCACCAAATGACTATACAACTAGAATATATAGTCCATACTTCGATAATATAGGAGGATCTGATTCTGATTTAACGGATTATTAGATAATATTTTTCATTTTTTATTATAATTTGTTCTTCACCTTTTATTTATTTTTATGCATTTAAAATATGATTTCCGTTTGTAGGACCACTTTGTATTATGTTTTATCTTTAAATATAATTGTACAATAAAAAATAATTAAAATTAACTTATTTCAAAAGGTTAGTATATAAGTTTAATTAAGTACAAATAAATAAAGAGTGATATATTAAAAATTAGAAAAAAACAAAATATCCTAAATTCTAAGTTTAAAGTTATCGTTGTTAATTGAAGTACTATGATTTTACTAAATTTTATTAAAACTAATTCATTTGGCATTTGAGTTTTTATAAAGTTAATTTATAATATATAGCATAGTAATATTTGAAAATATAAGTCGCCGTTCTTAGTTTCCATTTAAATATAGGTATATTGAATAAAAATTTTAGCCCACTAATTAATTTACTAATGAGCCCAATGAAATAGTTCATGTTAACCTAGATTTCATTTCATAGCCGCCATTCTCACTTCTCATCTTCTTCCTCAAATATTTCTGCATTTCTTTCAAATTCTCCCCAGCCTCTGTTCGTCGCCAAATTGAACCAGGTACACTTCTACCCTGCTCTATTCTAAAATACAAAACAAGTAGGGATTGGATGAAAATTGCATTTACATCCAATTTTCACAAACTGAAAAAGCATGTTTGAACTCTGATGGGTGGTTATTGTGCCAAAACGCTATCATGACTATGAACTTGAACTCTGGTGCTCAATTTTGCACCATATCTCTAATGTTATCGTTAAATCCTGCAACCATTATATTACCACAGGACCTACCCTAGCTGTGCTTTGCTTTACTCAGCTGAAACCTCCTTTTTCATGCTTATCTTTTGTTGCCTTATTTTTTTAGCATGTCTATGCAAATTGGTTATTTCATAGAAATCATTTGCCTAATTGATGATGAATTTGTAATGTTGGGTGTCGCCATGATTCCGTTTTTACCCCCCTTTTCTGCCTAGTGTTTCGTTAATTTGCTAGATGGTGTTTTGGCCTTAATGGCAAGTGTTTTCTTCTTGGTTGCTTTAGGTAAATCATGAAGCATAACAATGTTATCCCAAATGGGCATTTCAAGAAGCATTGGCAAAACTATGTGAAAACATGGTTTAACCAGCCTGCCCGAAAGGCCAGAAGAAGGACTGGTAATCATTCCATTCTTTATTTGACTGGTTTTTGGAATCCAAATTTGTGTGTTCCGCCATTTCTGCTCCAAGTTATCATCAACTGAGCCTTGTCGTCATCTTATGTCCTATGATTAACTGTTATTTTCAGCACGACAAGCGAAAGCTGTTAAGATTTTTCCCAGGCCAACTGCTGGACCCCTTCGCCCCGTCGTCCGCGGTCAAACACTCAAGTACAACATGAAAGTCAGAGCTGGCAGGGGGTTTTCTCTTGAGGAGCTTAAGGTGAGCAAGCTCCTCTCTGCTTGATTGAACTGATGCCATCTGATTCTACTCTGTTGCTAATAAGATCTATGTATGCTGTTATTAACTCAGGATTTGATCAACTAGTATACTAATCTAACATCATTTTCCATATTATTTTTATAAGTAATCCATTGTAATGCATTTGATTGTAGCGTCCCAACATGATTCCCCGTTTCAGCCTCAGTTTTAGTTGTGCCTTTTTTCGTTTTCTAAATTTGCTTTTGCTTATATTGTACAACCAGGCTGCAGGCGTCCCTAAGAAACTTGCCCCAACTATTGGCATCTCTGTTGATCACCGCCGAAGAAATAGCTCGTTGGAGGGATTCCAGACTAATGTCCAGAGACTGAAGACATTCAAGGCTAAGCTCGTCGTCTTCCCAAGGCGTGTTTGCAAATTCAAGGTAAAATGAGCCTTGGATGGATGAAGCTTTTTTTTTCTTTTTTTCTAGTCATTACAGACCATCTTATGCACGCTCTTGTCTCTCTTTTTTCAGGCTGGTGATTCTACTCCTGAGGAGCTGGCTACAGCCACACAGGTTGCTGGGGCTTACATGCCTATTGTCAGCGAGAAGCCGACTATGGATCTTGTTAAGGTGACAGAAGAGATGAAATCATTCAAGGCATACGACAAGCTGCGTCTGGAGAGGACCAACGCTCGCCATGTCGGTGTTAGGGCCAAGAGAGCGGCTGAGGCGGAGAAGGAAGAGAAGAAGTAAAGCAATTAAATTGTTGGATTTGCATTGTTTCTTATATTTATATTTTTGAGTTTTGCCTGAATTTTGATACTAGTAATCTATACTTGAGAGTTTTGACAAGAAGGTTCTATGTTCTCGGACTATTTTAGAATTTGTAGTTGATATGGTTATTTAAGAGTATGAATTCATGTGCCTGCCATGTGTCTTGTTAGAGCATGTGTAGCCAGATAATTTGTTGCAGGCTCAATTTGAAACTTCACTCAATCGTTGATTGATTGCAATTATTTCAACTCTAAATTAATTTGATGAAGGATGTTACCTTTTAATTATATGTATTCGAATATCGGTTCATTTACTGTTTTACTTGCGTGTCCAATACGCGTTCGTAATTGGGGATTAATGGATTATTGATTATTTGAAGAAATTGCTAAATGAAATAAAATTTCATTGAAGCTTCGGGTTTGGCTCCTGTTTTATTCTGTATGAATAAAATCAAGAGCTCAGATGTTTTTCCATAATCCTTCTAACAAAACAGTATGTCCAGATACATGGTTACTAAACTAGGAGGGTGATGCGTAATCTAACAAAACATGTCCATATATATGTGAAGCATAATTAGATTATACTTTTATAATTTTGAAAAGTTTTTTATATTAGTAGTATATAAATTTTTGTATATAGATGCTAAACTATTCTTAAAAATTATAACAGGTATGGATATATATGAATATTCAATATTTATATATAATAATTTTAGATAAATTAATATCTTATAAAAAATATTACCCTTGAACTAAACATATTTAAAGTGTACTTATTTATTAAGTTACAACTTCATATTTCCTTTGATGAACTATTGATTAAAGGAAAAAAACATCTAACCAACAGATTATATCTAAAAATATGACTAAAAATCAAATTTTTGTAAAGCAAAATCTTTTATAACTAATAGGAGTATGTATATAGATGTAGTATAGATAAGATGCGAGATTATCTCATCCTATTATATCTATATTAATGAATAATTTTTCAGTGTTAATAAAAGAGAATAATAGATTGACAGTTATATTCTGTTATCCTTACCTAGACTTGATAGATATTTGACTAGACTCCTCTTCTTTGTTATATACAAACGGACAAATAGTTCACCTTCGACTAATCTTCGTGCCGAAAAAAGTTAAAAATATCAAGTCTCATATTCTTACATCCGTACAACAAATATAGATTGGAAGACAGCAACAGTCGTAACTTGAGAACTTTCCCAACCGCCCTACACATAAACTCCATTAGTTAACTCGTGTGCAAGGAGAAAAGGGAATATTACAAGTTAAAGTTGTCGCAACGAAGAAAAATGGCTGGTAATTTGGGGTCGCTGAGACAGAGTTTTTTAGAGAGAGGGAGAGAGCGGCTGCTGTCGGGAAAGTACTATTCGGAGGTGGAACATGAGGGCCGGCTTTTGGAGAGCTTGTGGAGGAGCCTGGTAGATATTTGGGTTAGCGCGTATGATATGGGAAGATCTGACCCAAGAAAAGCGATGTTCGCTGCTAAAATGGGCTGCGCTCTCTCTGTGGTTTCTCTCCTCATCTTCTTCAACGAGCCCTCCACTTATATCACCAAGCATTCCATCTGGGCCATCCTCACCGTCATCGTTGTCTTCGAGTTCAGTATAGGTAATAATAATCACACGTGTTTGTTTGATTTCTTGTACGTGTGATGTACTATCATGTAATGGCAAATGTGGTTTTGTAGGGGCGACGTTGAACAAAGGGTTTAATCGAGCGTTGGGGACTTTCTCTGCTGGTGCACTGTCTTTAGGGATTGCAGAATTGGCCAAGCTTTCTGGTTTATTTTCAGAAGTTGTGATAGTCATCTGTATATTTGTTGCAGGTCACTTTCTTATTTCGCATTTTAGTTTTAAGCAGCTGTGTGGCTAAAATTGATGATTTATGCTCTGTGTTGGCCTCAGGTTTCTTGTGTAGTTATTTGAAACAGCATCCGGCTGTGAAGCAGTACGAATATGGATTTCGGGTGTTCATGCTGACGTTTTGCATCGTGCTGGTGTCTGATCCATTGGAGTTTGTTCAGACTGCTGTTTCCAGATTGGTGCTGATTACAGTTGGTGCTGCTGTTTGTTTGGTCATGAATGTATGCATTTTCCCTATTTGGTCTGGTGAAGATTTGCACAAGCTGGTCGTCAAGAACATTAAAGGGGTCGCCACGTCTTTGGAAGGTCAAGTCAGGATCCACTTGTTGTTCAATTACTAGTGCTATATCTTATGCTATGCATAAATTAATGTATTGAAAACAGGTTGTGTGAATATGTACTTGCAATGTGTTGAGTATGAGAGAGTACCATCAAAAATCCTAGTCTACCAGGCTTCTGATGATCCTCTTTACAACGGCTATAGAGCTGCTGTGGAGTCCACTAGCCAAGAGGAGGCTCTGGTTAGTGTAGTGTGCCTTTTATAATCTCCTTCTCAGCATGACAGATCGTTGATTGTATCTGTCGTTTTTCTCAGTTGGGGTTCGCTATATGGGAACCACCTCATGGCCGGTATAAAATGCTGAACTATCCTTGGAGCGAATTCGTAAAAGTCAGTGGTGCTCTGAGGCACTGTGCTTTCATGGTGATGGCGATGCACGGCTGTATTCTTTCAGAAATACAGGTATTATAGTTTGTAAGTGTTGCTCAAAGTTTTATCTTAGTAGGAAAGGGAAATGGTGTGATCGCGTCTATCTACTGCATACCGTTTCTCGTTTTCTTTCGTTTTGAGACACTCGTTCTGCAGGCACCTTCTGAACTAAGACAAGTTTTCAAGGATGGTATTCAAAGAGTTGGCATCCAAGGAGCTAAAGTTCTGACTATGCTTAGTGAAAAAGTCGAAAACATGGAAAAATTGAGTTCACAAGATCCTCTTGCAGATATTCATGATGCTGCTGAGAATTTGCAGATGATGATCGACCAGAGATCCTATCTTTTAGTAAACGCAGATAGTTGGGAGGGCGTCAGACGGCCTGGGAGTCTCAACCCAGAGACGATTCGGGAACTGAGAGAGAAAGAAAACAAGCCCTTCTTGATAAAGTCACTCGGCTCAATCAAGCAGCAAACGCTTCGAAACTACGATGCAGTTACTGCAAACAATGTGGATTCTGAAGAGGACGTCTTTAAGCAGCAGACAATGTGGCCTTCGCGCCTCTCTCTCTCAGACCTCAACGAACGCGAAATTCAGACATATGAAAGCGCGAGTGCATTGTCTCTTGCAACTTTTACCTCTTTGTTGATCGAGTTTGTTGCCAGGCTTCAGAACCTGATTCACTCATTCGAGGAGCTCAGCGAGAAGGCTGAGTTCAGGGAGCCGGTTGAGACAACGGAAAAGCAAACGAGCTGTGGTTTCTGCTCCGGAGTGCTCAAATGCTTGGGCTGCAGAACTAATGAGGTCCAAGAACTTGTATGATGATCAAGTGATATGGTTGTAGTTCGTTACCAGAAACAATCAGATATATGTAAAGCAATATTGTGACATATGGCCATAATACAGCTAGCTTTAGGGTGAATTATTCCCATATAAATGTAAGCTTTTGATAGAATTAAGTAACTAGAATGAGGTCTGTATATTCCAAGGCTCACTGTTTAAGCATTCTGTACAACCTTCGAATTGGATTTTGTTAATGAGGTTTATTATCAGTAACAAGCATGTTAGAGTTGCTGTAGCGTAATTTATAGGTGAAGAAGCTGTGGTGTTTATCCCACATCGGATGTGTAGAGAGAAGGAAGAGGAGAAGACATAGTATAAGAACATGGGCCAGAATGTTATAAACTCATACCTTTCTCGGCCTTTTGGCTAAGATCAAGTGTAGTATCTGTTCTTATCAGTTTAATATCTGATATGTGGGCCATTGGCCCACACGATATTAAATTTATTTTTTGAGGGGAAAAAGTCCATTAAGATAGCTTGCTATTTGGGCTTTCACGCGTCGCCTTTGTGTTGCACTATTGCATGGGCCTGGCGCACTCCACCAATTCCAGTATAAAATTTCTTAAATGCTATTTATAGGCAGAATTGTCGCTTTCTTGTGTATGCGAAATTTGTCACTGTATTTATTAGTCTGAATAATAGACGAGTAATATTGCCCGAGTAGTTTCTAACATCGTCCTCCATTGTTACTCCCTCACAGTTGTAGCTCTATGATAAAGTTGTTAGTGTATTGTGCGTTCTTGATTTTATTTAGTTGGTATAAATTAAATACTGTATGTTTGTATTGTGCGTTCTTGATTTTAATTGTGATCACATTTCATTACAATCCATAGACATCTTTCATCGACCTGGACATGAAAAAATTGAAGAAAATGGAACATTAGTATAAGTTGGACCAACAAATCCTTGAGTATTTGGGTTACTAGAATCAATTCAAACAAACATAAGTGCATTTGACATCGAAGAAACATCTTATGAATACGGAATATAACTCATTCATAGATGATGAACGTAGCAGAGCAGAGCAGATATTTAAAATAAGGAAGATAAAATTTAAAGAAGAAAAAGTTTATTTGGCATGGCCCCAATTACAAATCAGAGCACTGCGGTACAACTTCAAAGAATTTACACATCTAATAATATTACGTCTACATCCAGAAAGGTGAACATTCTAATTGAGAAACAAATCGATTTTTTTCAAAAAAAACTCACCAAGTGGCAAACATTAGATTGCAACAACAATGGCTGCTTTTACCAGATGTGAAAATCTCCCATCCTTAAAATTATCCAACTTCATCAAAATATCCATAACTGCACTTCAATTAACTTCCTAACTATATGACTACACAAAGTCAGAAACTAAGTACTACATTTCAACCTTATTGTTCTACACAGTTTGAATTCCAACTTTTTAAAACTTGAAGAAATACATTAACTACAAACAATAACAATGTCTATGCTTTATATCGAGAAAATCATTGACAGAATAGACATTATAGACTCAATGTCCCACATCGGTTGTGAGAACAACTGGTATGGGGTATATAAACTAAATGACCTCCCTCTCTTGGTAGATTAAATTTTTGGGATGAGTACTTCTATCATGTTTTTGCCCCCTCACCTTTGTCATAATTGATTTTTGGCCGTATTTTTTTGCAAGGGAAAAAACATTAGTTGTAATACTATATCGAAGTAAAAACAAAGGGAAATTTTCAAGGTTGAAGTTTGAGTTTACAATAATAAAAAGGTAGTATGCGTTAACATCTGTGTTTTGTTCAAGGTTGAAGTTTATATCGGAAGAAATTAAGTCATGGAGAAATCTAGGAAAAGACCAAGAGCAATTATATATGTAAATTTTACCTTGATAATAATGAACTTATTTTGTCAAAAACAATTTTACATGATGTTAATTAATTTAATGAAGTGGATGCACACAAATAAGTACTCACAATTCTAATATGGTATTGCTAGATTAATACGGAGTACATACAAACTATAGACTAGTTAATCATATACAAAAGAATTTCGAATGCGTAACGCAATGTAAAGCAAACAGCTTAAAGATAGATTAGCCGAGTCGAGTCGGCCTACCGGAGAGCACTACCGGGACGCAATGTAAAGCAAACAGCTTAAAAAAATCTTTTCACATGCTGCAGTTTGAAGAAGTCGTTAGAGTAGTAGACTAGTAGCAGTATTTTTTTCTCTCTATAAAAGAGCCCTTAAAACCAAACATAATTAATTCACACCTCGTTTCATAGTACTGTATTCTTTAAGAAACATAGATGGCTACGGTGGCAGCGGAGACGCTGAGGATGAGGAACGAAGAGCTGGAGCAGCCGAGAGAGGGAGGAGAGGATGAAGGAAGAGCTGCGGATGACGTCGGAGCGGCTGCGGGTGGCGGAGGAGAGGCCCTGCACCCAGCTCGAAGCCGAGGCCGTCGATCATGTTAGGGAATCTACGGCTCAGATTTCGCTCTCTCTTGCCCACAAACTTCTACAAGAGATGCTTCCCTCTCTCTCACTCATTAATCTCTCTCTTTTTCTTTTGTTTATTTTTTTTATGTAATTATATACATCTACATAATTTTTTCGGTTTCCTTTGTTTGTAATTTGGGTTTCAAATCCTTCGGATTTCGTTTTTGACCCTTTGGGATGAAAGATGAATTAATGTTGTAAGTTGTATCGAAGATGTGGATATATCTACTGTGGTTTTCTCTTGATTTTGTAATGTGATGTTAAATTGTTAATACTAGTGGTAGGGGAGCATTGATTTTTCTTTCTTTGGCAATATTTCAATCTGCAATATTTTTGCGGGCCTCCTTAATTGTCAATACAAAGACATAAGTATATCATCTAAATTTGTATTACATACTTAATTAATGTCATCTTGTTGATATTTTTAATATGTATGTAGAGTTGACAAATTAGCTTAAGCTAATTAGAAATTGATTACATCCAGATTTTTGCTTATTTATCAAAAACGTTTTAAACTAATTAAAGGGTGTGGAGTGGTCGGTTGGCATGCTCGTCCATTCTTGATCAAATAGTCTATGGTTAAGCCCGTCTTAATTTAGGGTATGTAAATGTAGGGTAGTGATAAAATGCAAACTCTATATTGTACAAACTCCAAAATCTTAAACACAGTGTCAACACAACATATGCACAATGTCAACACAGTGTAAAATTTCAAGATTATGATGTCAACACGGCGTCAACCGTTGACACTGTGTTGATATTTTCGTTGATGTTATTTTGTCATTTGTTGATATATTGTAACAGTCCAGAGGAATTTTTACAATATTTAGAGTTTATATTTGATACATCCCTATAAATATTTCTATATATCAACGTATAAAATAATTGCTAGGTTTGTCATATACTCTTGATTTAATACACACAAAACATTCTAAACAATTGATCCATCAATTTAGAGCCACATGTTCTGGCATTCCAATGGTCTCTGGTTGAATGAATCATGGTGAAGTAATATTAATTCATATTGTTTGCAACGTCATTTTTGCTGGTTGGACTGAAAATGTTATGATCTCGCAATATTTTACTAAAACGGTAAAACCTATAATAACAAATTAATAAATTATGTGGTCGATGCAGCCAAACACAATCTATATTTTTATACCGATAGAGGTATGTTGGAGTACTAAGGTGCGTTATATTGCTAACTATTTAAATTGCTAAATTTGCTAACTCATCAATGCAGTATATTAAAAATATCAACACGGTGACATTAAAATATCAACACATAATATCAATACAGTATATTGAAGTTCAAGAAAATTATGTGTTGACATTTTTAATACACTGCATTGATGAATTAGCAAGTTAGTAACTTAAGAAAAAAGGTAGCAACGGATCACAACCCTGGAGTACTATATAGTTAATTATTTTTCTTAATTTCTATAGTGATCTCTATTTATGTAGTACTATATGTGTAATCGTCATAGTTCAATTCATTAGAATATTTTTTTATTATCAATCCAAAATTTTAAAATTGCATTCATAATTTAGCTTGTGAATATATATAACTCACGAGCACCTACATAGCTATATGTGTGAGTCGTGGTGGATACCACATAAAACTTTATTTGATGGGTCAGCTTCAATTGTTCAAATGTAATCAATTGTGCCTTTTGCGAAAATACTTAAAATTGGCTTCTCACCCATGAAATGAAAATTTTGGATTTAAGGGTTACTTGTTAAATGGTTTAATTAGGCGGCCGACCTGTGAAATCAAATTGATTTGATATATTTACAAGTAGCACTTGATAATCACCATAAGCCACAACTTTTATTTCCCGCAAAAGAAGCGGCGAATCATAATTAGTTTTATTTAATAATAATTTAATACTCACCAGAATCGACAATATCAACTACAAAAATAAAATAAAATAAAATAAAATAAAATAAAATAAAATAAAATAAAATAACAACAGCAACACATTAATAATTAATCTTGCGTGCATACTACTTATTTGCAAACTCACCACCAATAATTTTTTACTTTAGTGATGAAATTGAAATTAAAATTATAGGGAGTACTATAATTTTCCTCATTTTGCAAATCTGACGGTGATGTATGTAATGCAAGGTAAACAAATTTTTCAAAACTAGTCTTGAATAAATCAGATAAATCTATAATAATACTAATAAAAGTAGTAGTATGTTACGACACCAACAGACTCACTGTTGACAGATTCAACAGGTGGAGAGCCGACCGAAGCAATCCCCACGCCGACACCGACTGAAGCGGAGGAAGAGTCGGTGCCGTGCGTCGACGAACAGGTGGACCGATCATGCGAGGAGCTAGAGGCGCCCAGTACGAGGAAGCTAAGGCCGAGGACGCAGCTCTAACCCCCGAGTCGCTACCAGAACGGCGTCGCCAAATAGTCGACGCCAACTGTTCGACGGATGTTCTAAATGAGCTTTTTGCTGAGTTATTTTTTGTTATTTATTTTACGTTATTTTATTATTATTATTATTATGAACGGTTATTGGGTCGAGCATTTTATAAGCTCCGTCGGGTTTTCTTTGTTGGTTCTTTCCCGATGAATAGGTTTAGGTCGAACCAACCCTAGGGTCTTAGATATTATAAATAGGGCTTTTCATTAATTCCGTACGCAATGAATGAAGAAATATTTTTGCCCACATAACTTGTGCAATACACAAACTGATCGCCTTGCTGCCGACGGAACTCTCTTCCGCGCCAGCCACCCGTGAAGCAGCCGCCGATCCCAATCTCAGGGACGCCGGATCCGTGTGTTGTCGTTTCGTGACAAGAATTCTTCGTTAAGAGAAGCGATCTCTTAACAACTGGTGCTTTTCATCCTTGAACTCAGAGTCTCATGGATATTCAGACTGAACCGAATAATCCTCCGGTGGTGTTGACTGGAGGCAACGCTCAGGAGTTGGTGTTGGGGTCGGGCCGTCGAAACCAGGGGAGTAATCGGCGGGACAACAACGAGCCGCCGCGGCCACCGCCGCGAGGGGATCCCCAGTCGTCGGAGGGGACATCTACCGATCCCTTGACACGGGGTTTTGATTGAATCATGTCCCGATTTGATCAGTTGGAATTTCGGATGGATAAATCGGATCGGAGAGTGGAAGCGTTGGAAAACCCTATTACAGACTATCCGGATGACGAGTATGATTCGGATGACGCGGCTTATGAGGAATACCGGGATACGGCCCCTCCCCGGGGTACATCGATCCCTTGACATCGACAATTAGGGTTTCGTGTTGGACGTCCACCGGGGAGAGGCAGGCGAGGTGGTACGTATATCGCTCGCGGTGATGACCGGTGGGATGGGGGCTGGCAACATGATGGTGCCCCCGATCAGCGATTAGTGCTTCGACAAGCGCGCAGGGTTTCCAGTTGGGACCCACCAGCGGCCCGCCAACGTGGAGGGCGTGACCGCCGCCGATCGTCCTGTTGGGACCTTCCGCAGTCTCGCGATCGTTTTTCTTACCAACAGGATGACGATAGACGTCATGGAGTCAAGATGCGTGCCCCTCACTTTGACGGATCGGACGCGACCAATTGGATTTCCCGGGTGGAATACTATTTCGACCATGTTATGATTCCGGAAGAAGACCGCCTGCATTATGCGGTAATGTTGTTTGAACCCCCGGCGGCGGAGTGGATTTTTAACTATCGGAATAATAACAGGTTCGTTACATGGCCGGAGTTTCTGGAGGATGTGCGCCACCGTTTTGATCCGCAGAGTTTTAGAAATTTCATTGGTCCTCTGGCAAAGCTGGTTCAGACGGGCTCCGTCGCAGATTATCATGACACCTTTGAAAAGTATTTGAATAGGGTGGAAGGTCTGTCCGATTACGCTTTAATTCCTATCTTTATTGAAGGATTGAAGCAACCACTTCAGGAGAAGGTGGAATTGCAGCAGCCTCGATCTTTGGCTGAAGCGATGGCGCTGGCTATGCGATTGGGGGCTAATCAGGAATACAGACATAACCAAGCCTCGGGGTTCTCGAAAAAGCAGTGGTCGAACCGTGAATCTCAACGGCCGCTGCTGAACGGCCCCAGCCCGAGCACCGCCGTGCCCCAGCAAACGGTCGGAGGTCAGCCAGGCCGCGAGCTGGAGCGGCCCAAAGTGACTCCGATTCGGGTCTCAAATGCAGAGAAATCAGAGCGCTCACGTAAAGGGTTGTGCTGGCACTGCCCGGAAAAATACGCACCTGGCCACGTTTGTGCAGTCAAGCTCCTCTGCTATGTGGGTGACGATGAAGAGGACGACGAGGAAGGCCACCTCGACTTACACCAGCAGGTTGATGAGGTGATTACAGCGGATATATCACATCTGCATGCTTTGAGTGGGAATAGCCGTTCGAAGCCTTTCCAAGTGATGGGGAACATCGGGTCAACGGAGGTATTAATATTAATCGACACGGGGAGCACACATGACTTCCTCCACCCACGAATAGCGGAACGTCTTAAGCTATCACTGACACCAATTCGGCCCTTTCGGGTCTATGTTGGGAACGGGGGCTCTCTGGTTTGTTCCCATGTGTCCCGACGGACGAAGATCACGATGCAAGGTGCACAGTTCCTGGTCGATTTAC
Organism: Salvia splendens; assembly: GCF_004379255.2. Lineage (NCBI taxonomy): Eukaryota > Viridiplantae > Streptophyta > Magnoliopsida > Lamiales > Lamiaceae > Salvia > Salvia splendens. Next base: position 8,565,553 of record NC_056035.1, on the reverse strand, counting down.
ATATTTTGGACATTCATGGACCCGACGTTATTCTCGGTATGGCGTGGTTGGAATCGTTGGGAAAAGTATCTGCGGATTTCGTGGGAAAGACGCTAGAGTTTCAGAAAGATAATCAGAGGTTCTTCCTACAGGGAACCCTCCCGAATCCGCGCCAAATATCGCTGCATTCCTTATCATTGATGGCGTCTCATGAGCCAGCCTTTGAGTTCTATGAATTGGTGCCCATCGATCCAGATGACTACGCTGGGGTGCTGCTATCAGTGGAGACCGAGTTTCCAGCATCCCTGTCGGAGGAGATCCGGGCGGTTCTGGAGGAGTTTAAGCAGGTGTTTGACCTGCCGCAAGGGATGCCGCCGGTACGGCCCTTCGACCATAAAATTCACTTGCTGCCCCAAACGAAGCCGGTGAATGTTCGCCCCTATCGGTACCCATATTTTCAAAAGAATGAGATAGAGAGGCAGGTGAAAGAGATGTTGGACCAGGGAATTATTCAGCGCAGTCAGAGCCCTTTCTCCTCGCCCGTCTTGTTGATCAGGAAGAAGGACGACACATTCCGATTTTGTATCGATTATCGGGCCCTGAACATGGCGACGGTGGCCGACCATTTTCCCATTCCGACGGCTGACGAGTTATTTGATGAACTTGGCCAAGCGAAATATTTCACCAAACTAGATTTACGATCCGGATATCATCAGATTCGGATGCACGAGGGGGATATCTTCAAGACAGCGTTCCGAACTCATGACGGACACTTTGAATTTTTAGTAATGCCGTTCGGTTTGACCAATGCTCCGTCCACCTTTCAGGCGGCGATGAACAGTATTTTTCAACCCCTTCTCCGGAAATGCGTCATAGTCTTCTTTGACGACATCTTGGTGTACAGCCCCACTCTGGAATCACACTGTGCCCATTTGTCCGAGGTACTATCGCTCCTGCTCAGAAACAAGTTTTTTGTTAAGTTATCAAAATGCTCCTTTTGTAGCACCACTGTTGAGTACTTGGGGCATTTGATTGCAGAGGGTCGATTGATGGCCGGCCCGGCTAAGATTGAGGCGATGACGGCGTGGCCACTGCCGCGCACGGTAAAGCAGCTACGGGGATTTTTAGGCTTGACCGGATATTATCGACGCTTTGTCGCAAATTATGCGATCATTGCAGCCCCACTCACGGACTTATTGAAAAAGGATTCATTTGAATGGTCACCGGCGGCCGAGGCAGCATTTGCAGCACTCAAGGGGGCGATGACTTCTGCCCCAGTATTGAGCCTACCGGACTTTACCAAAACATTCTGCGTGGAAACGGATGCATCTGATGTTGGGATTGGGGCGGTTTTGATTCAGGATAGCCATCCCATTGCTTTTTTCAGTCGCAAATTGGGCCCTCGTCGCAGGGTGGCGTCCACGTATTCTAAAGAATTGTTCGCTATTGTGGAAGCGGTTCAGAAATGGAGACAGTATTTATTGGGAAGGGAATTCATCATCCGTAGTGACCAAAAGAGCTTAAAAGAGCTCCTACAACAAGTGGTACAGACCCCCGATCAACAATTATACGTGCGTAAGCTAATGGGATATCAATTTCGCATTGAATACAAGCGGGGCATTACAAACAAGGCTGCCGATGCGCTCTCCCGACGCGAGGGGATAGACCCGCTGCCCGATGGTGCGGGGGCAGGTTCGGACCAGACACCGTCTCTGGGGGCGACGGAATTGGAGGCGCCGGAGACGGAGGGCGAGCTACTGTCTGCGGTCGCCCACCCGGTCCCGAAGCTCCTGGAGGTTCTACGGGGCGAGACCGCCACACGTCCAGATTTGAAGGAACTGGTGACAAAAATTCGGAATGGTGAGGCTCCCAGCCACCTCTCTTTTGCAGATGGGCTGATTTATTTCAACCGCAGAATTCTCGTCAGCCCCTCGTCGGATATGAAGAAATTGTTACTCCGGGAACATCACAACACGCCTATAGCAAGGCACCCCGGACATGAGCGAACGTTCCGACTGTTGGCAGCGGGTTTCTATTGGACTAATATGCGGCGCGACGTCAGGGACTTCGTTGACGCGTGTGTAGTCTGCCAATCAACGAAATATTCAACTCAGAAACCGGCGGGGTTACTTCAACCTCTACCTGTGCCATCCCAAGTGTGGGAAGATGTCTCAATGGATTTTATCACGGGGTTACCACAGTCTAGAGGGTATACGACCATCATGGTCGTGGTCGACCGACTCTCGAAATATGCCCATTTCGCGGCATTGCCCATGCGCTTTGACGCCCTTCGCGTTGCTCATCTCTTCGTCAACACAGTCATCCGCCACCACGGGTTTCCGAAGACCTTGGTGTCGGACCGGGATTCAGTCTTTTTAAACGCCGTGTGGGAGGAGATATTGCGTCTTAGTGGGACCAAGTTAAATTTTACTACTACCTACCACCCACAGTCGGATGGCCAAACGGAGATTCGGAACAAGGGCCTTGAACAGTATTTGAGAGCCTTTACGGCTGATCGACCATCCACTTGGTCGAACTTCCTCCCTTGGGCGGAATTGTCCCTCAATTGTTTTCATCACGCCGGGTTAGGGACTTCCCCGTTTCGGGCTTTGTACGGTCGCGATCCTCCCTTGTTGGTCGCAGCTGCCCCATCAGCGAAGACTCCGCCAAATGTCGCGGAACTGATCAGGCAGCGTGGGGAGTTACTGGTGGAATTACGGAGGAATTTGTCTAAGGCACAACAGAGAATGTGTGCAGCGGCGAATAGACACAGGAGGCATATTGAGTACGAGGTTGGCGATTTTGTCTGGCTGAAGTTGCAACCGTATCGGCAATACTCCGTGGCCAAGCCGCTCTCGGCCAAGCTGGCCAGGCGCTTTTATGGTCCCTTCGAAATATTGCAGCGGATTGGACCGGTCGCTTACAAGCTGAGATTGCCGGAAGGGAGTCGCATACACAACGTCTTCCATGTCAGCCTGTTACGAGCGTTTGTGAGTGGCGATGAGGTGGTCCCACTTCCGGAAAGATTTAAGGGGAGCGTCCTATAGCGTACCCCGTCGCCATTTTGGAATCTCAGACTATGTGGCATAACGGGGCAGCAGTGGAACACGTCCTGGTTCGGTGGTCAGACGGAACTGATTCTCCGTCGTGGGAGCCTTTGACGGAAATCAGGAAGCGTTTTCCTACTCTCCCCCTTGAGGACAAGGAGGCACTTAAGAGAGGGGGAGTTGTTACGACACCAACAGACTCACTGTTGACAGATTCAACAGGTGGAGAGCCGACCGAAGCAATCCCCACGCCGACACCGACTGAAGCGGAGGAAGAGTCGGTGCCGTGCGTCGACGAACAGGTGGACCGATCATGCGAGGAGCTAGAGGCGCCCAGTACGAGGAAGCTAAGGCCGAGGACGCAGCTCAAACCCCCGAGTCGCTACCAGAACGGCGTCGCCAAATAGTCGACGCCAACTGTTCGACGGATGTTCTAAATGAGCTTTTTGCTGAGTTATTTTTTGTTATTTATTTTACGTTATTTTATTATTATTATTATTATGAACGGTTATTGGGTCGAGCGTTTTATAAGCTCCGTCGGGTTTTCTTTGTTGGTTCTTTCCCGATGAATAGGTTTAGGTCGAACCAACCCTAGGGTCTTAGATATTATAAATAGGGCTTTTCATTAATTCCGTACGCAATGAATGAAGAAATATTTTTGCCCACATAACTTGTGCAATACACAAACTGATCGCCTTGCTGCCGACGGAACTCTCTTCCGCGCCAGCCACCCGTGAAGCAGCCGCCGATCCCAATCTCAGGGACGCCGGATCCGTGTGTTGTCGTTTCGTGACAAGAATTCTTCGTTAAGAGAAGCGATCTCTTAACATAGTACTACTAAATTAGTCATCATGAAATCGGTTAACACGTTTACATACTCGATGACGCGCACAACGTATTATCGTGCAATACTTATCAATTCTATCAACCCTTTGGTATTTCAACCCTTTTAGCACACGCCTACCATACGCTCCAGCAATTAAAACCAAAATATTAATTATAGTGATTAATTTTTCATTATAATAAATAAATTAATGTTAATTAGAGTGATTAATGGTTTATTATTTATAGAACTTACAAGTTACAAATACAACGCGCATGTGAGTGCATCTATTTCAACATTCTTTGCTATCAAGATTCAAGACTAAGAAATATATTACTCATACAAATAGTTAGTAGTATTTTATTTTATTTTAAGAAGATTTAGAGTAGACTTTCCTAAAACGAAGAACAGTTAAGATTAGCTAGTTCTCATTAAATTGCCAGATATAGATCAGCGAAGCAGTCAGATACACTGAACCTAGACGCACCTGTTTTCTTTCTTTTATTTATCTACTAAATTCAAATTTTATGTAAATTGTCATGCAAAATAAAGTACTTATCAATAATTATAATAGAAATTTTAAGGGTTACTTATCAATTTAATAATATCATCACCATACAAGGCACAGATAACAGAAATATGATATCTCAAGTAGCCCAAAACACAAGAGCAACAACAAAAATAGAAAGGAGATTCTTCTTGTCCCAAATCCTTGAACTTTTACTGTGCATATTTTTACATCGTTGAGTATATGTGTACAACAAATGTTTGCAATTGTAGAATACGATTAAGGATGTGAATATGTTACAAACAAAATTTGAAATCTGTTTATAATCCTCAAAAGCCCATTGTTTTCAAGTTTTAGGAGTACAGTATTTTAATTTGATTTGGGGCTAGTTGGGTAAACCTCCATTGCAAACACATTCCCTCTATCATAATGGTAATCATTCACAGCAATCCAGACACGCCACTTTTCAATCAGAACTCCCTCTATCATAATCGCACTACCAAACGGCCCCTTACAATGATAATGAACAAATTAAAACACACAAGACTGCGTGTGAATTTGGCCCACAGGGGTGTGAAGGTGTATGCAAGACCTAATCAGGATCCAAGATGGTGGTTGTATCTGAATTTGGATAGTATTGGGATGAAATGAGATTTAGTTGTCAGGGTGGTGATGGGACTCTCTTTAGTCGCACGGTTCAAGTGCCCAACTTAATTTTAGTCTTGGTTCAACTGTTCAAGTACATGACTATTGACTTGTCTGGGTGGTGATATTGCTGCTTCATAGAACTAAGCCTGCCTCAACAATAAACAAGCCTATAAACCAGTGTTTGAATTGAGACATCAAGTGACTAAATTAGTGGCAGTAACCATTGAGCCTGAGCCTAAGCCTGACCTACATAATCTTTGCCACAAGACACCTTAATGTACCACCACCACCCAAACTAAATGAGATGAACCTCACAATTATCTAATACTTCACATGAATCTCACAACTCAACCCCCAAACTAAATAAGTTGAACCTCACAATTATCTATTAATTCACATGAAACTCCCAACTCAAAAATAGTTCATTATTCTCTCCTTCATAAACCAAACTAGTCAACTTCTATTAATATAATAGGATACACCCCACACTCACATATAAATCGAAGGGATGATATTCAAGAACCAATTACCTAAATTAATCACAACATCAACAGTCACTCATAAACAAAGATGAAATTTCAAGAACCAATCACTTAAAGCTACCACACCACACAGAGACAAAGCCCTTGAGACATGATTGAACTAATTCTTCTGTGAATCCATGATTCCCAAAGTAAAACCACATTAAGATATAATCAAAACTTTCAGAAGCAACGGTTCATAAACCAGAAGAATATTTATATAGAAAAGAATGTGAATCATCCTCCAGTACAAAGAATTACTCCGTACAACAAATCACCTCTCATATCAGTACATTACATACAATATAAATCGATTCAAAAATCGAATTCTAACCTCAATTGAAATGAAAGAAATGTTCATCCGATCAAAGCAACCCAAACAATACGAATACCCCGAGCAATATCAGCCATATGATGTGAACCAACAGAAGAGCCTGACCCGCAGGGCCCGACCCGCCATTGCCCACTTCACAATACCCGGATTTCTTGACTCGCGCTCCCGCACAGTGGGCTTCCGCGCACCCGCACCAGTAGGTCACGCCGTCCACCCCGCAAACCGGGTCTGGCCGGAAGCATTTCACCGGGCACATATCCGCTTCCGAAGTTGGCGGACAGATGTCATTTTCTGGCTGATCCGACGGTAGCTTCAGCAGACTAGTCTCGGATCGGGCGGCGGGGATGAGAAAGGCGGTGAGGAAAACGGCGACGATGAAAACTGAAGGCGAATTGCCGGTGGATAGGCGCATTTCGGCGACCTTCGAATGGACGACCAGAAGATCGCCACTCCACGGTTTTGTAATCGCTCTATTTTCTCCTCTCTCTGTAACTGCAAGAAATTTCGAATTCTAGGGTTTCTTTTATTCGTGGAATCCGATTTGGGGGTTTTTTCTGTTTGTTGTTTGTGGAAAGTAGGGTGGAATTTCTTCTTTAGCTGAATGACCTTTGTTCGACAGTTGGACTGATTCATTTATGTCATAATCTATACTATTTAAAAATGGCCGTGGGCTGAAGTTACTATAATACCCTTTTGAGCCGGAAATAAGAAACTGCTGCGCATTTTTATTTTATTTTATTTTATTATTCTTGTCATTTCTTTGTCACTATTATATTAAAGTAGTTTAGAAACAAGAAGAAATCCCTTTTCCCAATGCTCAAATGGAGTGAATTTTTTATAATATAATTCCCAGGTATGCTAGGAAATATAATCACATTTTTATATTATGATTCTGTAAGTAAGAAATAATGATGATGAATCCATTTGATTATTTGTATTGGTATCTTTATTTCATAGATCTTATTTCATGCTATTGAAATCCTTATTCAACTAATATTACCATTTTCTATAAATTAAAATGCAAAGATAAAGGGAAGATAAAAGATCAAAAATTAGAAAATGAAAAATAGGATAGAGACATAGAAATCCAGATAAACACATTTATGTGGTGAGAGATGGAGATAGAGAGAGAGTGAACGAGATGATGATAGGATAGAGACACAGATTGGGAGAGAGAGAGGGAGAGAGACAGAGAGGAGACCGCTTAATAAATACACCAATCTTTCTTGCTAAGCAATTTTCTAAAGTAATAAATTTGTTTCCAATGCAATTTATCCCTGAAAAAGGTAAATAATCTATTAGTATTCCTGTATATATATATTTAAGACATTAGAGTGTAAATATAGGGAGAAACAGATCAATAAATATTGGAAATTATACATTAAGGCTGTAACATACCATATCTGCAAATAAGATTTGATTGTATTTCTGATATATATACATACACAGTTTTAGAAAAACTAAATAAAAGAAGCTTGCTTGATTTATGGTTTGAAATAGATTGGGATAAATGATATGTATCTTATCAAGTATAGGAATTAATGACACCATGTTGATAACTAACCCCTACTGTACATTTTTTGTAGAGAGTAGTGAAATAATTATCATGTAAATTTATGTAATTACCTGAAAAGTTTGTTTGCCTTGAATCTCCTTATAATATTTGTTGATTTATGCTTTATGTATGAATTGTTTCTCTTCCTTAATGAATTCATAACATGTGCATAAAAATGGAGATATTAGTTTTTCAACTATGTATAACAGAAATTCTTTAATTGTATAGTGCACATTTTAGAATATGCAATGAATACAAATTCTGTCCTTCTCCTGTTATAGTTAGATCTATTGTAATGTAAACTGGAAAACACATTAACCAGAGAGAGAATGAGAATACAATAGTGATATTGGAACTAAAATGAGTAATAGGTAATCAGATATGGAAGGGGTATCAAGATACTTATTGGACTGTTTCTAAACTAATACTCCCTCCGTCCCATCTCATGTGATGGATTTCTTTTCGGCACGGGAATTAAGAAAATGATATGTATTGAGTTAAAGTGGAGAGAGTAAAGTATGATAGACGAAAAAGTAAGACAGATAAAGAGAGAATAAAATAAGAAAGAGAGAATAAAGTAAGAGAGAAGGAATAAAGTAAGAGATGGTTGAAGTTTTGTTTTTAGCTAAAAAAAGGAAATCAATCACTTGAGATGGGACAACCCAAAATGGAAAGTTGATCACTTAAGGTGGGACGGAGGGAGTATTATTTATGAAGTAGGTTACCTTATAATATGCACCGTTCTGAATTTCTTCTAATCTTTATAGACTTGAAGAGTTTGTTATGGAAGAATCTCTTCTCAGAACTTTTGTAGTCTCTGTGTAGGTATCAGACTATGTGAAACTTTTTGTCTCTCTCCAAAAACTCTTGGAAAGGGTGGCTGGCGGTTGCTTTTTAGGGTTATAAATGAATCCCTTTTTTCATTCATGTAAAATTGGATTAGTTTAAATAGATAAATATCAATCAACAAGGTCATTTATTGGGCATGGCAAATTGGCCATTCATTTAATAGCTTTTACTGTTTTATTTGTTTTCCAATGCACTATTGTCACTCTTTTATATTTCTTAATATTAATTCGGCTAATTGAAAACCTAATATTAGTAATGCATTCTTAACACTCTTTTATTGTTTTCGTACGTATTTAATACTTACTAAAATATTATTTGAGCTATATTTTAACCGAGATACGTGAAAGGTTCACCTAATCATTCTGTTTTTTGGGAAAATGTTTTGGTGTACATGTGTGCAGTGCAAGTTGGTTTCCCTCCTCTATAAATATGTTTATTCACTCATTTTACAAATCAATTTTAGCTTTACTCTCTTAAGAACTTACATCCAACTCCAATCACAGTGATTAGCTCGATTTTTGGTAGTTCTATCTTTCTTTCATTCTTATAAAATCAGTAGTCTAAATGTTTAATCTCTGACTGTCTTACCATTTTGCTTAAAGATCTTCTTGGACTCCCTTTCTTTTGACGGTTATTTCTCCATTTGTGGCCTTATTTATGCACATGCAAACATTCTATAGTTATTGGTTGCTGTACAAGATTAGTGGACTAACTGTTTCTGTTAGTATTGTTTTCATTGTTGTAATCTACATTCTTACACTTTTTGTGAAAGATCTTCTTGGCCTCCTTTTCTTTCAATGTTGCCTCCTCTGTTGTTGGATTGTTTCTGCACTTATGTAGAGTTTGTAGTCATTTTCTACTATACAAAATCAGTAGACTAAGTGTTTTTAATAGAGTTGTTTTAATTGTTGTAATATACTGTCTTACCATTTGGTAGAAGATCTTCTTGGCCTCACTTTTCTTACACTGCTATATCCTCTGTTGCTGTATTTTTTTATACATATATGGAGTTTTTAGTTATTGGTTTCTCTATAAACTCAGTAGACTATTAGAATGTGTATTCCATATTTGGTTGCAGTAATGTACATTCTTACCAGGTTTGTAAAAAGTCTTCTTGATTTCCCTTCTCTGTCACTAATGTCTCCCCTTTTTCTCAAGAATTGGCTTTGTCTATACCTCTTAGTTACAACTTACCTGCATAGCAATGTAACATTATAATTATTATTTGCAACTAATTGATGTCTATGTTGTAGTGTAGTTTTTACAGACACTTATTTGCTCCAAGTTGTAAGCACAGATAATGCTTCTAGGATTGACATTACCTGTTATTTTATCTTCTTGACCTTCCTTTGTATCACTGTTGTCTCCCCTCTTTGTCACTGAAATGGATTTGTATATACTTCCCTGTAATGTATGAATGACTGCAAAAAGGATGTCATTGGAATGACTATAGTCAGATTTATTATTTAGTAGAAAATATCTTTAAACAGACTGATGTTTTTTGGCATTTTACAGGTGAACTTTTGAAGCAATGACTCCATTTGTTACATGTTTTAATAATCTAAGCAAGGCAATAACCAATTCAACTATTAAAGTCAGGTGTGTTCATTTGTATCAAGCTTTACCAGAGGACAAGAATGCCAATAGTTTGGAGTGTGTTTTACATGATTCAAAGGTAGATACTATTTGGTAAATCTCTCTGCTATCTTTGTCTATAAATAGTTACTACAATTGATTAGAAGTTTTTATTGTTTGAGTCATCCGTTTTGTTTTTTTGTTTTCGGGGGACTAGAATTCAAGCTACTTTTCAAAATGGTTTGCTCTAGAATCTTGGTTCTAATCTTAAAGAAGGAGGAGTTTTTTGTATAAAAAACTTCTTTGTCAGGCCTAACTCTCTTAGAAATAAAACTACTAATCATCAGTTTAAACTTTTGATGAATGTGAAGACAGAGATGGTTGAGGTGAATGAGAATAGGTTTTTGAGAGAAATGTATGATTTCAAGCCCTCCAGTGAAATTTCACAGTTTGAACAAGTGGATAATTTATCCTTCTTTGGTATGTTTTTTGCTGACCTCTAATTGACTTTTCTTATCTATTATCTTTCCTAATGTTTTGTATATATTGAAAGTGATTTTTTGTCAATCTTAATGTATTACTTTTAGATGTTATTGGTGTGATAACTGGCCCTAGACGAGTGATTGCTCAGTCCAAGTATAGGTTAATTGAGATTGAAATATCTGATGAGAAGTAAGTTCAGTAATATATTTTGAATCATGCTTTATGTTCTGTTTAGTTGAACTGATTCTGTATCATTTATTTCAGCCATAATAAGTTGTTTTGCATAATATGGGATTCAAATGTGGACTTATATCTGGATCAACTCAAAAAAGTGAAGGGATCATTCCAATAGTTATTGTTCAGTTTTGCAAGCGTAATTTTTTTAGAGGTTATTTATTTTAAAAGAGTTATATCATTGTCTAGATATTGGGTGGTTACCTTTTATTTTTTGATAAATAACATGTTGTTTATTTATTAGGTGATATTCGGGTTTCTACTTTTAAGCCTCCAAAGTTGTCATAAATGCTGATGTTGATGAAGTCAAACAGTTTAGAAGGAGGTAGCTACTTTTAAGGACTAGATTTATTACTTATCAAATATGATTTTACTTGGTTTAGGATAAAAGATGATATCAGATTTGTTAACCTTGCTCCTGTTAATCAAGAGGGACAGAGGATTGGAGGGGAATTTGATGATCTCCAGTTGAAGTCCCTTGAGGATTTGTCTTGCTTAGAGGTATTGAATGATTATTAGATTTTTAAGCTCAATATTGATTTCGCTTCTTGAATTTTATTTTTAAAATTTAAACAGTTTTTTTCTGGATGTGATATACACGAAGGGTCATTTTGGGTTTTTGAGAGGATTGAGTCAGTTGAGTGCCATTATGGTCAGTGGTATTATTTGGCTTGCAAGACATGTATGAAGAAGGTTAGACAAGTGGACAATAAGTATAACTGTACATGGTGTCACAAAACCCATTCTTATGCAATTAAAAGGCTTGACACTCATATTTGGATTTATTTATATACGTATATATGTATTGTATTCAGCAGTTTACTTAAGCAAGTAATATCAATATTGTTGTCTTTTGTAGGTTCAGGTTTGTTGTTAATGTTGTTGATCACACCAGCAATGCTTCTTTGTTGTTGTGGGATAGGGAAGGCATCTAGTTATTAGGAAGAAATGTGGATGACTTAGTAGGAGATGGTGCTTAGGTTTGTCTTTTTAAATTCTGCAATAGTATTAATGTATATTCTGTTTTTGCATGCCTTTCCTATCAATTCTGTCCCTACTCAGATTGAAGAAACTGTTGTTGGTCAGAATGTTTTGTTCAAGCTTCAGTTGAAAAATCATATTGAGTATTATAGGAGCTACCCATTTACTGTCAACAAAGTGTGCACTATACCTGAGGTCGTTAGCAAGTATATTCCTAAGGACTTGGATGAATAAATTTTTGAACCTAATGTGAAGTTATCTGATCATCTTTTTGGAAATGACCTTGCTGAGGTATATATATTACTTATTTCATATTTTATATTAATATTTCTTAGTGCAAAAAATGACATTTCATTTAATTTTAGGTTTCTCATAAATCACATAATTTGTTTACTCTTGTGAATGAGAATTTGAATGATTGGTGTGTCGAAAGATCTGAATTTCCTTTTGGAGCTGATGTTGATGAAGTATTTTAATTTAGTGTTTGGGATTTTACTTTTTTCATAATTTGCAATTGTTTTAACTGTTTACTAACTTAATTTCAATATATTTATAGGTTTCTCAGAATGTTTTTCTTACTCCTGATCTCTCAACTGCTACTAATGGGAAAGGGAAGGAATGGGCTGCTGAAGCCTCTGTGAAAAGGTGCCTGGAATTGGAATTTGGACACTGTGATGATGGCGATGATGTTAATGGTGTTCAACTAAAAAAGAAAGAGAAACTTGGTGGTGTTAATGGCGTGGTGTTAATGGCTTTTGAGGGAAGTCAGTAGTGGAGTTTTGGTATTTTGCTTACTTATCTTATGTTTTTTGGAAGAATATGAACAATTTTTTATGTTGTGTTATCATTTTGGATTATTATTAAGGTTTTTTAATGTTTTCAGTCATTCCCCACATGTATTTCGTTTGCATGGACAAAATTACCACTTAATGGGTAGTTTATTGCCAGAAGATGGTTGCCCTCTGAAGTTTGCCCAACTATACATTTATGATACCGAAAATGAGATCAACAATAGAATACAAGCTGTGAGGTATTTTTATTTTTTTATTTAGAAAAAATGAATAAGCTATTTAGTTTGAATTTTTCTTCATTTGTTTTGAATTAAATATAATTTTACAGGGGAAAGGATGATGTTAATAATCTTCATTCAGAAATAGTGTTTGATCTACAAAAAAATGCTGGATGAAGAAAATGTTTTGGTCAAAACGTTCCAAATGGTCAAAAAAGAAAATTAATCAAGAAAACCACCCGAATGTTAGTTTAAGGTTGCTTGGCAAGAGAGGTAGGAATGGCAGGACTTATAACCTAGCTACTGTTTCTGAGATCGTTGTTCTTGTGGTTGGTGATTTTGATGAAGCCTTGGGTGATCGGGATATTATTGTTGAAAAAAGATATGGTCGATTGCAGCGTATTAATGAACTACATCCTTCTTATCTTGCACTACAGTATCCTTTGCTTTTCGCTTACGGCGATGATCAATATAGTGAAAAGATTGGTTTGTCAGGTTCTGACACTTCTTCAGGCAATAGAAAGAGAGTTAGCCCAAATGAATTTTTTGCATACCGATTGCATGATAGGTTGAATGAGTGTTCTGCTATTTTGTATTCTCGACGGTTATTCCAACAATTTGTTGTCAATGCTTATACTATGGTTGAGACTGGTCGTCTACTATTAGTGAGAACCCAACAGAAAAGGTTGAGTGCTGAGATGTATAGTGGTCTGGCGGAGGTTGTACTACGAGGTGATATAGATGGTTCTATGCATGGTAAACGAATCATTTTGCCTTCCAGTTTTGTTGGTGGTGCAAGATATATGATCAAGAATTACCAAGATGCCATGGCTATTTGTAGATGGATTGGTTATCCATCTCTGTTTATTACCTTTACGTGTAATCCAAAGTGGCCAGAAATTATTAGATTTCTTTCTGTTAAGGGTCTAAAATCAGATAATCATCATGATATTGTATATAGGATGTTTAAAGTTAAGTTGGATGGTTTTATAAGAGATATTAAAACCAAAAAAATCTTTGGAGCTGTGAAAGCAGGTTTGATAACATTCATTAATAATTTTTTTGTATGATTTTTTAAGTTTATTAAAAAATTTTGATAAATGTTTTGTTTAAACTTTTTGCAGTGGTGTACACTGTTGAGTTTCAGAAGCGTGGATTGTCTCATTCCCACATTTTTCTTTTCTTAAGCAATGAGGATAAACAGCCTCGGCCCCAACGTATTGATGAGATTATTTCTGCTGAGATTCCTGATCCAGTAAATGATCCTGGCTATTATAAGAATGTTAAGGAGTATATGATGCATGGATCATGTGGTGGTGTTCGAAAATCTTCTCCTTGCATGCATAATGGAAGTTGTTCAAAATACTTTCCAAAAAAATTTGTTCATGCCACGATGTTCAACGATGAGGGTTATCATGTTTACAGACGTAGAGATAGTGGTCGTGTTATTGTGAAGGATGGGGTGCCCCTGGATAATATATACATTGTTCCACACAATCGTGCTCTACTTATGAAATATGGTGGTCACGTTAATGTCGAGTGGTGCAATCAGTCCCAATCCATTAAGTATTTATTTAAGTACATAAATAAAGGCCATGATCGTGTGACTACATCTTTTTTCCAAACCGGTGCAGATGCTTCTGATCAAATAATGGATGAAATTAGTTTGTACTATGATTGTAGATACATTTCGTCATGTGAAGCTGCTTGGAGAATTTTGGGGTTTGAGATTCAGTATAAAGATCTCTCCGTTGAAAGACTAAGTTTTCACCTTCCGAATTAGCAGAGTGTTATTTTTTATGAGAGATAGAGTTTGGATAATGTTTTGAATCGAAATACAATTCATCAGAGCAAGTTTTTGGGTTGGATGGATGCAAACAAGATTTATTCAGAAGGTCGTGATCTCACTTATGGTGAATTTCCTGCCAAATTTGTTTGGAAAACCGATCATTGGCAACCTAGAAAGCAACGTTTCTCCATTGGGAGGTTGTTTTATGTCGCTCCTGGTTCTGGTGATATAAGATGTTTGTTAAATATTGTTAAAGGAGCTACGTCATATGAAGACATTAGATGTGTGAATGGTGTTCAGTATGATACCTTCCGAGATGCATGTTTTGCTTTAGGGTTGTTGGACGATGATAAAGAATATGTTGATGGCATTATTGAGGTATCGTTTTGGTCTTCTGCGCATTCCATAAGATTTCTTTTTGTTAGTCTGTTGACGTCACAATCTATTTCAAAACCGAATTTTGTTTAGCGAAGTTGTTGGAAGTATTTATCTGAAGATGTTTTGTATAATCAACGAAAATTGAGAAGTCATCCAGGTAACTATTATTTTCACGGTGATGCTTATTGTAATTTTTTTGTTTTAAATATTTTTGTTTAGTAAAATAAAAAATTATATTTTGTTGTAGTGTTGATGCTGAGTGATGAGGATGTCCAAAATTTTGCTTTAGCGGAGATTGAGAAGTTGTTGTTAAATGTTGGGAAAAGTTTGCTTGATTTCCAAGGTATGCCTTATCCAAAATCTGAGTTTTTTGAAACATTTGAAAATATATTGATTAGCGATGAGTTGTGTTATGATCATGAAGCTTTGGGAAGAGAACATTTGGACTTTCTTTCCAAGTTTACCGATGAACAACTTCATGTTCATGATACTATTATGCCATCTATTTACTCAAATGGTGGATGAATGCTTTTTGTCTATGGTTATGGATGCACTGGTAAAACTTTCATTTGGAGGTCTTTGTTAGCCGGGATTCGTTCGAGGGGTGAAATTGTTTTAAATGTGGCATCCAGTGGCATAGCTTCTTTGTTGTTGCCTGGAGGTAGAACAATCTATTCTCGCTTTAAGATTCCCATAAATGTTGATGAAGATTCCACGTGCAACATAAAACATGGGAGTGCGCTTGCTGAACTTATTGTTAGAGCTATGCTTATCATATGGGATGAAGCTTCGATGATTCATAAACATTGCATTGAAGCTGTGGATAGGACTTTTAGAGATATCATGCGTGTATGCGATGAGAGTAGTATGCAGAAACAATTTGGTGGGAAAACTATTATTTTTGGTGGTGACTGGTGACTTTCGACAAATCTTGCCTGTTGTTCCTAAAGGTAGTAGGCAAGATGTTGTGAATGTTGTTATTAACTCTTCTTACCTCTGGAAGAATTGTACGGTTCTGATGCTTACAAAAAATATGACACTGTTGAGTGCCGCATCTTGTGATGAAGCAGAACGTTTGAAGGAATTTTCTTCTTGGGTTGCTTCAGTTGGAGATGGCGTTCTTGGTGGTTCAAATGATGGTGAAGTGACTATTGGTCTTCCTTCTGACATTGTATTGTCTAATTCTGGTGATTCTTTGAAAATAATTGTTTTGAAGATATATCCAGGTTATATGAATCATGAAGAGTTGAGTGATTGCTTGCATGATCGTGTTATACTTGCCCCTACGTTGGAGATTGTTGACAAGGTTAATCAATTCATGATGTCGTTGGATCAGTCTGAAGGTCGCTTTTATTTGAGCTCTGATAGTATTGCCAACTCAGATTCGACATCGGGTGGTTTAGCTGAGTTACATTCTGTTTAGTTTTTGAATAACTTGAAGTATTCAGGTACACCAAATCATGGATTGTTGCTGAAAGTTGGTACTCCTATGATGCTGCTAAGGAATAGATCACTCGAATGGATTATGTAATGGCACAAGATTGCTAATTACACGATTGGGTGATTATGTTTTGGAGGCACAAGTGTTGGATGGCCATAATGTTGGGCATAAAGTTTTTATCCCTCGAATGTCTTTGATCCCCTCTGATCCAAGGTTGCCATTCAAATTTCAACGACGACAATTTCCTTTGGTTGTGTCGTATGCAATGACT
Organism: Salvia splendens; assembly: GCF_004379255.2. NCBI lineage: Eukaryota > Viridiplantae > Streptophyta > Magnoliopsida > Lamiales > Lamiaceae > Salvia > Salvia splendens. The sequence goes on along the minus strand of NC_056035.1, from coordinate 8,549,128 downwards.
ATTAACAAAAGTCAAGGTCAATCTTTGGTTCATGTTGGGTTATTCTTACGAAAACCAGTCTTCAGTCATAGACAGTTGTATGTTGCTATATCTAGAGTTACGAGTCGTGCAGGTCTGAAGATTTTGGTTTGTAAACATAAGGATGATGATAGTAGGGGTGATTCGACTGTAAATATTGTTTACAAAGAGGTTTTCCAAAACTTATGAACTATTGGTGCTTTGTAGATCATATTTTGGTGAGATGTTTATTTTGTTCCTTTTATTCTGTTATTACTATTTTTGCCTTTATTTGCATATGTTTTATTTCCTTTCTTTTTCTATTCTATATTTATTTTTACTATTAATTGTTTATTATAACTAACTCATACTCTTTTATCTTTATTTACACATAATTTAAAATTTTTATGTCTCGTACATAACACAGGTGTTGACACTAGTCAGGTAAACAACAATTATTCGGAGAAGGGAAAATTTTTACTGTACTACATAAATAAATATTGCCAACTTTGCTGCAAATCAAATCTACGCTTAACTATGTAAGATCCGATAAAGTAATTATAGACCATAATATTTAAACCGGATAATAATTTATTTTTAGTATCGTTCGAAAAATAAAATTCTCTTAAATCTTTTGCGTTTTGTTAATAAAATTAATGCCGTGTGCTGGTTAGTAAATGTCTGGCTTCCAAGTTCCAACCTGTTACTGTTAAGACTACTAATAATCCAAATTAGATGCTACTTATGCATTTTGGAAAGTGATAAAATGCAAACTCTATATATTGTACAAACTTCAAATTATGATCTGAACCGTTAGAAAATGTCAATAGATGACAAAATTATAGCAACAAAAAATGTCTAACACAATTTCAACACAGCATAAACCGTTGATATTGTGTTACATTTTTTGTTGCTACTCCCTCCGTATTAAAAAATAGAAACATTTGAAACGGCACGGGCTTTAATGCAAATTGGTAAAGTAAGAGAGAAGAAAAGAAAAATGAGTAAAGCAAGAGAGGGGAAGAGAAAAAGTTGTGAAAATAGAGTTAGTGGATTGTTGAGTCCATATCCTAAAATAGAATGATTTTAAAGTTTCCAGTTTTAAGGAACGGCCCAAAATGGAAATGGTTGTTATTTTTAAAAAATAGAGGGAGTATTATTTTATCATTTGTTAACATTTTCTAATTGTCCAGATCATAGTTTGAAGTTTGTACCATATTTAAAATTTGCATTTGATTATATCCCCATTATTATTTGAATTATTCGGCCGTAAACATATCACTATTAAGTGGAAGCCAGGAAATTAAAAAAATAGACACATTACATTCTCCATTTACACAATTATTACAGACTAATCTGAATAGGATCAAAACCTATGGTCTCAAATAAACTTGCAAACAAGGAGAAGTAATTAGAAAATATCCTTCGTCTAAAAAAATCTAGAAATTATCAACCACTCGAATACAATGAAGATCCTATATAAAAAACCAATTATTTAATTTTTTTCATGCTCAAAAGTCAAAACATAGCATACACTACGTACAAAACATGCGAAATAATCTAAGAAAATGAGCTCATTTACGTCGTGTACAAGGATATCATAGTATTTCAAGATGGAAACTAAAACATAAACATGAAATTCTTGTTCAGAAGAAAAAGGATACAAGGGATATTTGTCTTGTAACGGTCATAACTAACCTGTAAAGAAGTCGAAGAATATGCCAACTGCCAACTAAATTTAAGGTGTGGTGTGGCTCCCAACGATAATAATAAGGTCAACACTAACAGGCAGGCATGTCCGGATAGCCTCTACATAATCCCTTCATATCAGAAAAGAGGAGAGAGAAACGAAAGGCCTATTCTTGATACAGAAAAACCTCTGTGAAATTTCCGATCATCCGTTGTCTCTAAACTCGCTCGCCTAGCATATCATGGGAGGCTGTGCGAGTAAACCTAAGGACATGGGCAATAGGAAGATGCCTTCTCCCGCTATCAGGAAGCCACACGCCCCGCCTGAGGTGCCTGTTGAGTTGCCTGAGGCTGCAGCAGCAGAGACAGTGCCACAGGTCGGTGTTTAAACCTTTTTGTTCCATTTTTTATATCAACAAATGAAATGAGTTAATTGATGTGTCCCTTTTTCGATGGATTGTTTCAGGAGAAGAAAGATGGGGATGAGAACAAGGAAACTACTACTTTGGTAGATGTCTGTGAACCAGCTCCGAAGATGGAACTGGAAACAACTGAGGTGAAACCAGTGGAGGAGGAAGGTGTTCCAGTTGAGGTAAAGCCAAAGGACGAGAAAAAAGAGGTATCAGAAACGGTAGAAGAAAAGGAGGCAGCAGAAACTGTTGAAGTAAAGGAGGTAGATGGAATAGAAGCACCCAAGGACAAGAAAGAGGAAGCACAAACTCATGTCGTGCCAAAGGAGGATAAGAAAGAAGAATAGAAAGAAGCATAATGTAGTACTATCAAGAACCGCAAGTCGGTGTTTAAACCTATTCATTCTATGAAGTGAAATAAATTTTCTATTTTTCATTTCGTGTTCCTTCCTTATTAAATGTGATTATTAAAGGCAAAAGATGCTACATTATCAGAAAATCCTAATCTAGATAACAGTGAACAAACACTAAAGCCCTACGAGTTAAGTGCAAGATCTTGCACTTAAATAGCATTTTTATCCATATCCATAATTACATAATATATCAAACTTATAATATTCCGAGCAGCCAAGAGTAGGGCCAACGCTGTTAGAGAACATGAGAAATTAGACTTAGAATATAAAGGATTCTACATGGTATGCATAGATGAGACGATCATTACCCAGATCAATGTGGGGCAAGAAATAGGGCATAAAAACACTGAACTCCATTTCCTTTCAGATTAGAAATTTCCTTACAGCATTTTACTTTTAAGTCAAAATACAGTTTGGTCTGATTTGATTTAGAGTTTAAACCAAAACTGTTTAGTTCAGTCCAAATTCATTAGGATATCATTTCAAGCACAGTTTTCCCAGAATGACACAATATCAGATAACTCGTATAGCACAATAAATGTGTATTCTATAACCAAAAATTGAAAACACAAAGGAATCCAGCGTAACTACCACTACTACAAGCACAAACCAAACAAGAACTGATAAAGAAATTCGCATAATGCCTACTAGGACTCCCAAAATGGGAGTGGCTAGAAATTAAGAATATGTCAAAAACTAAAATCACTGAAACACAATTCACCTAATTCTCCTCCACAGCAATGGCCCCCTTCTCACTCACATAGATTCCATCAAGGAACTTTCGGATATCCTTGTTCTTCACATGGCATCTCTGTCCCAATGAATACTAGCATAAGTATAGTTGTCAGACAACATGCAACACAAAAGTAAGATGTAAAAATTGGCTAGTTCTTAGTCATATTTAGTTATTTGTGCAGATAGTAATCTCACACATAACATACAAACACATAATCAGAGAGCTATATTTACCTGGTTGATCAAAGCACATGATCTAGACACGAGCTCGATGTCATTGCCCTACAAAATAAGTTCATCCTTGACCTTCTCAGACCGCACAATGGAAACCCCATCAAGCATATCAAAAAGAAGTTGGAGGTTCGCGTCGTCGGTTTATGGTTTCATGGTTTGATAAATGGGATTGGCTTGAATATAGTATGGATGAAGATGTTGCATTTTGTTTTGTTTGCTACTTGTTCAAGAATGAAGTTGGACTTAATGCAGGGGGAGATGCATTTGTGAATAAAGGATTTAAGTCGTGGAATAAGCCGGAACGATTTATAAAACATATTGGTGGAGTTAGAAGTGCTCATAATCTTGCTTATGAGAAATATGTAAACTTGAGGGATGGCAAAAAGAAATCGATTCTAGTTTCTTTAGATAATGTCAGTGATGTGATTAACAAAGAATATAATGTTCGCTTCAAGGCTTCAATTTCTTGTTTACGTTACCTATTGGGACAAGGCATGGCATTTCGTGGTCACAGGGAATGTGAAGATTCCCTTAATAGGGGAAATTTTATTGAACTTTTAAAATGGTTGAAGGCACATAATGAAGTTATTTCAAAAGTGACTTTGGAAAATGCCCCTGGAAATTGTCAATTGATATCTCCAACTATTCAAAAAGACATCATCAATTGTTGTGCTAGAGAAACAATGAAGAGAATTGTGGATGATCTTGGTGATGACTACTTTGCTATATTAGCAGATGAATCAATTGTTGTGCTAGAGAAACAATGAAGAGAATTGTGGATGATCTTGGTGATGACTACTTTGCTATATTAGCAGATGAATCTAGTGATGTGTCCCAAAAGGAACAATTGGCTCTTTGTTTGCGCTATGTTGAAAAGAAAATGGGAAAGGTAGTTGAACGATTCATTGGTCTTGTTCATGTTGGTGATACTACATCTTTGTCTCTTAGAAGTGCAATTATGACTTTACTTGTTGAACATTCATTAAGCCCATCCAAGATTCGAGGGCAAGGATATGATGGAGCTAGTAACATGAAGGGTGAAATACATGGACTCAAGACTTTGATCATGAAAGATACTCCAAGCGTTTACTACGTACATTGCTTTGCCCACCAACTTCAACTAACATTGGTAGCCATTTCAAAAAAGAACGATGATTGCTTTTAGTATTAGTTTTTATTTTTGGTATGTTATATAACGATTTATCATATGACTCGTACCCCCGAATATAAATTCCTGGATCCGCCGCTGATAAGTGGTGAGCTGGAAATCGAGGTTGAGATGTTTGAAATTGCGGGAGAGTTTTCCCCTGGGGCTGGGTCCTTCGACCTCGATCGCTTTGGCTTTCACCTTAACCTTCACGCCGTCGGGGATATCCATGGAGTCAGATGAAAGTATTGTCTTCATCTCTGCTCTCTCTCTCAATGTGAATGAAAGCGGGAGAGAGTGGAGGCAAAAACCCTAACCAGTAGACCAGAAAAAACTCGAGCAAATTATATAACTCGATTTGGGAGAGAGGCTCCGCAGTTTGTTTGGGCTGGACCACACCAAAAACCCCAATTTTCTTTATTTTTGTCTGCATTAATAGTTTCACATTATACCTATATATAAACTCCGATTGAATTGGCTAATTTTATATTTATTCATCTATTGATCAAACAATTTCAATGTTCTTAACAGAAATATGTACATAAAAATTATAAAATTAAATATATTAGTTAATAAATAATAACTTTTTTCAAACCTAATTAACCAACCGATTAGAGTTGAAATTTGTAAATTTGAAAAAATATATATAAATAGAATTGCCGTCCTTAAAATCACAATTTTGGCTAATATTTGATATTTTCCATAAACTTAAAATGTGATCATAAAAAATGTAAACTTATATAGTGTAGTGAATTTCATACTATTTTGAATTTCGGCAAAATTCGAGTGAGATTTCAAAATTCAAGAAACACATAACAAGTTCGATTACACACATTAAAAACGACATCGTTTCTTATGTTGACCACTTTGTTCAACAACATGATCCAACGCACCACGTCAAATTTATTTTTAGAAAAATCAAATTTGTGGAATAGTTGCTACAATGTGTAAGTTTATATCTTTATGGGCCGTTTGGTAGCTATGTTACACCTAGATAATAGGACTTATCCGGGTTTAACTGTGTGTTTGGTAACTATGTTACAAATCTGCACGACCCTTGTTTTGTATCCGGCCCGGACAAAGCCCACCTAATAGGCTTCAAGCAACAATGTAACGACTCATTTGCCTAACTTACATATCTAGTCTACCTAGTTAATTTTAGGAAAATACAATTTTACCCATCAATTTTTTATATAACCACACATATATGCATTATAATGATAACCTCAATTTCCGTAATAACCCTATAACTAAATCTGGACCACACATTTTTAAAATCACGTGGTCTAGATTCAAACTTAGATTTACTTCATAAAAAAAATGCGGGGGTAAATATGTCATTTCGCTCATGATAAAATTTACGTATCCAAATTTCGCTCATTTAATTTCTGAATTTCGCTCATTTTATCATTTTATCAGTCAGTCAAAAGTATCATTTTATTAACTCAGAGTATCATTCTATCCGGCAAAACTATCATTCTATGCAACAAACCTAACATATATCATTTTATCAGCCAGTCAAAAGTATCATTTTATCAACTCAGAGTATCATTCTATCCGGCAAAACTATCATTCTATGCAATAAACCTAACATATATCATTTTATCATTTTATCATTTTATCAGTCAGTCAAAAGTATCATTTTATCAACTCAGAGTATCATTCTATCCGGCAAAACTATCATTCTATGCAATAAACCTAACATATATCATTTTATCAGTCAGTCAAAAGTATCATTTTATCAACTCAGAGTATCATTCTATCCGGCAAAACTATCATTCTATGCAATAAACCTATCATTTTATCATTTTATCAACTCAGAGTATCATTCTATCCGGCAAAACTATCATTCTATGCAATAAACCTAACATATATCATTTTATCATTTTATCAGTCAGTCAAAAGTATCATTTTATCAACTCAAAGTATCATTCTATCCGGCAAAACTATCATTCTATGCAATAAACCTAATATAATCGGTACAATACATAATATACAAACCTACAAAGTAGTAAACGTATCATTTTATCAACTCAGAGTATCATTTTTATAAGGTTACTGTCATTTTATCCGCTTAGATTATCATTTTATCAGGTAAAAGTATCATTTTATTAAACAAAAATGTCATTTTATACACCAAAAATACCTATCATTCTATCGGCTGAAAGTATCATTCTACCCGGTAAAACTATCATTCTATCGGCTGAAAGTATCATTCTATCCGGCAAAACTATCATTTTATGCAGTAAACCTAACATTTATAAGCTAAAAGTATCATTTTATCAACTCAGAGTATCATTCTATCCGGAAAAACTATCATTCTATGCAATAAACCTAACATATATCATTTTATCATTTTATCATTTTATCAGTCAGTCAAAAGTATCATTTTATCAACTCAGAGTATCATTCTATCCGGCAAAACTATCATTCTATGCAATAAACCTATCATTTTATCAGTCAGTCAAAAGTATCATTTTATCAACTCAGAGTATCATTCTATCCGGCAAAACTATCATTCTATGCAATAAACCTATAATTTTATCAGTCAGTCAAAAGTATCATTTTATCAACTCAGAGTATCATTCTATCCGGCAAAACTATCATTCTATTTAATAAACATATCATTTTATCATTTTACGTGATATTTGGCGAAATTCAGAAATTAAATGAGGGAAATGACAGTTTTACTCCCGTGCTTTTTTTTTATGAAGTAAATCTAAGTTTGAATCTCAAAACTATCATTCTATGCAATAAACCTATCATTTTATCATTTTACGTGATATTTGGCGAAATTCGAAAATTAAATGAGGGAAATGACAGTTTTACCCCCACGCTTTTTTTTTATGAAGTAAATCTAAGTTTGAATCTCAACCGCATGATTAGAAATATGTGTGGTCCAGATTTGGTTATAGGGTTATTACGATATTTAGGGGTTATCATATGATCATGACTCTATATATATATATATATATATGTAATAGGAGTAGAGAGTCGAGCGTTCTTATAAGCTCCATGTCGGGTTTTCTTTGTTGGTTCTTTCCCGATATGCAAAAGAGAGTCGAATCAACCCTAGGGTCCTTAGTTAAAATATATATATACTATATTTTATACATATAGATACTTTAATTATATTTCAATACAACAAATAAGAATTAATATAATTAATCATGTGCAATAATATAATAAAACAAGAATTAAAGTATATAATTATTAATATAATTAATGTGTGATGAGAAATGCTAAGTTATGGTATGATTGGGTATTTTTAATATACATAAAATATGTAATAAAAATAAAAGTAAAAATTAAATTATGATCATAGGGGAGTGATCAATTGCTAACTCACTCTATAGTTGCTAACTACAACTAATTTAAGACCATAGATTTTAGAAATCTAATGGTCTAAAATTTTCCATGTGTAATTTTCGTTATTATTAATTAAATCGAAATAGATAAAAAAAACTACCAAATTAGGATTTTTGATGAAAATGTCAATATAGTATTTTGAAAATATCAACATAATGCTTTGAGAATGTCAACACATTATTTATGTCAACACATTGTTTTAAGAATGACATTCTACATATATTATATTGACATATTTTATATACTATGTTGACATTTGTTGCTGTACGAAAAAATTGAAAATTTTCAAAAAAAAATCAAATTTTGAGATCGGAACATATGCAAGTGAGATCTCTTTAGAATCCTAATGAAATTATCTTTAATTTGATATATGTTGTGCGAAAAAATAATTTAAATCGAGAAAGTTATATGCGTTTTAAAGTTATGTGATATTTTTCAAAAGTTAGTTACAACTAATTTGTTGTAAATTGACCTTAATACCCTTATTGACGTTTTTTATTGATCGCGTTGACATTTCGGGGCTGATGATCTAGGCCTTTGATTTGAATATCTAAGAGCATCGTTAATGCGGATGGTGGGGCCGCAAATCGCGAGGCCCGGCCCGTCACAAGCGATGGAGGGCGTGAAGTTCCTGCCCAGGCCGGTCCCGCGGCCGCATTTGCGGCTCAGTGACGGTCCCGCGGCCAGGCCTGGCCGGCGTTAATCGGGCACGGCCGCAAATCGCGAGTCCCGGCCCAGCGTTACATGCTCTTCGGGTCGGGCCGCAAGTCCCCAAAAATTATATTTTTTTTCGATTTTGTGTCTATAAATACGGGACTATTGTGCACCATTCTTATGTATATTATCCATTTCAATCCTCTATTATACCCTTTGTTTCGGCGTCAATGGATTGGTTCAACAGCGATGAACGTCAGATGGACGAGTTCGTCAACTCGAACAATTGGTACATACTGGCATCACCACCATCGCAGTCGACGCCTAGTCCGGGATTCGGTAGCAACGTCGACGTAACATCGCCGGTCAACACCGAAGAGTTCGAGATCAGTGAGATGGGGCCCGCTCAAGGGCGGGGCAAGGGCAAGGTCAGCGAGGAGGATGGGCCGAAGAAGTACAGTCCGCAAGAGACAATGTGGCTTGCCAGGAACTACGTCGACGTCGCCGAGGATCCTATCATCGGAAACCAGCAGTCCGGCAAGGTGTTCTGGGAGCGGATTGCTGAGAAGTATAATGTTGGGCGTCCCAAAGGGTCGTTCGAGCGTAGCTACGTGAAGTTGCGCAAGCATTGGGATCGGGTCTAGGCGAATATGAGCAAGTGGAATGAAAAGTGGGCCAACGTAGTCCGGATGTGGCCGAGCGGGCACACCGAGGCGGACCTCGTCGAGAAGGCAAAGGAGGTGTTCTTCGCTGACGGGAAGAAGCCCTTCAAGTACTTCGACGTTTGGAAGCTCGTCGAGAAGAGCCCGAAGTTCACCAGTGGTGCCGAGCCGACGACAACTGGGGCGGCGAAGAGAACCAAAGTTTCTGCCTCCGGAAACTACTCTTCGAGCGAAGGAGGTCCGGCGATCGACCTCAACGTGACGGACGACGACGTCTTCGTCTCATCTCTTAGCGTTCACAACCGCCCGATGGAAACAAAGGCGGCAATGGGGAAGGCAACTGCGACCAACTCCGCTATGGCGCCACCGCCGATCAATCAGTCTCTGGATAAGATGTCCGACTCTTTGTCGGAGATGAGTATTACCTGGCGGATGAGCCAGCTGACGGAGTTGACATCGAGGGATACCTCGACCATGTCGGAGTTCGATCTTGAGTTGCACCGTGAGATGATCACCTACCTTCGCGCCCAAATGAAGAAGTGGTTTTTCTAGGATTTGTAATTTTTTTTCTAGGACTTTTTTAATTTTTTTCTAGGATTTGTATTTTTTTTGTAGGAATTATAATTTCTTTTTTCGAATGAACAATTTATTTTCCCGGTTTGAATTGTTCAACGTATTGCATTTACGAGTACAATATGTTGAAGTTGTGAATACGGTCATTTATTAGTTGAGGCCCGGGTTGGGGCCTGCAGGGTTAGAGCAGTTGGGGTCTGGGCAATAACTGTAGGGAATGATAACATGGAGGGGACTTGGGGCCTGAAATGGGGATGGGTTAATGATGCCCTAAGGGCTATTATATAATTATAGTTAGCAATTAAGTATTGAGTTAACAATATAACACTCCACTATGATCACATTTATTTAATTTCTCATTTATCATTTTTATACAATAAGAAATGGTATGCTTAGATATTTTTTATATAAATAAACTTATATAATAAAAAATAAAATTAATGAATTTAAGTTATGATCATATTTATTATGTACTCCATTTTTAGCATTGTAATATATAATAAGAAATGGTATGCTTTGGTATTTTTCATTGTCAACAAATTGCCAAAACCACCCAAAATTAAGGCAACATGAGAATAGTTTAATCATTAAGTTAAACTAATGAGAGTAATTTTGACAATCCTAATTTTTATCTTTAGTTATAACTGATTGTACCAAACATCTAAATAGGATAACTCACAATTATCCTTAGCTACCAAACACTCAATCAAGATAAATTAACTAATCAAAACTATGATAACTATCACTATTTATATATTTTCTAGTTTGATCAAGGCATAAAATTTTAAAAAAAAACTATCACTATTTATATCATGTCTAGTCGAAATATAACATAGCTACCAAACGATATCTTATGATATTAGCGTCCAAATTTTAAGTTTATGAATACCAAATTTCAACCAAAATTTGTGATTTAAGCAACTATTACCCCTACATTTTTTCACTCTAAATGGATTAGTATATTGATCAAACTTAATAAAGGAAATAAAATAAGCATTGCGCAAGAAATTATACTTAATTAAATGACAAGCAAAGACCTTTACGACGAAGAAAAAGAAAAGACAATCTTTCAATTAAAACACATTGAACAACTGGTGCTTTTAGGGAATTTTCATGACCAAAAATTGCAAAATAAAGAAGCATATCTCTATCTATGATACTAGTACAATACGGTTCCATCAAGATATAGTAAACATTCCTTATTCTGTTAAAATCACAATAAAAAAGTCGAATATCCAAAAACGTAACATATTTTAAAAAACTCAATACCTTGCAGAGACATAATAGTAGTATATCACAAATATATGTTGCCGTTGTTTAACGTGAAGTAGAAATTCAAGGAATAGCCATTGCACAATCATCAATTTCAAAAGATGAAGGTTACTGCCCAAGACGAGAAGAAACAAGCCTAGAAAATATGAATCTGATAGAATCAAACTTCAGCAAAATTGTCAGCAAATATCCAAGTCAAGATTATCCAAAAGATGAAATACCATACTACTTCCAAAGAAACATAGAAAGACCTACTAAGCTGCAGCAGACTGAGCCTGAATCCTCTTCCTTGCCTCCTCAATAATGGTCAACTTTATGCCTTTGCCCTTTGGAAGAGATATCCAGGGTTTAGTACCCTTCCCAATTGTAAACACATTCCCAGATCTAGTTGCGAACTCATGGCCAGTAGCATCCTGAATGTGAAGGGTCTCGAAACTTCCCTTATGCTTCTCACGGTTCTTGATCACCCCAACACGGCCCCTGTTCCTACCACCAGTGACCATGACAACATTGCCAACATCATACTTGATAAAATCAACAATTTTGTTGCTCTCAAGATCTAGCTTGATAGTGTCATTAGCCTTGATAAGAGGATCTGGATAGCGAATGGTCCTCCCATCATATGTGTTGATGTATGGAATGCCCTTCTTTCCAAACTGAACTGAACGAACCTTGCACATCTTAAACTGCATGACAAATAATAATAATCTGAGGAGAATTTTATAACAAAGCAAGTGGTTATATTCTTATAGATGTCAAAAGGGATAGCAAGTACGTTTTGAAAACAATACAACTAAGATAAAAAAAAATATGGGTTGTAAACATTGAGTGAAAAAATGTGTATCTTGTCCATAATTCCTCCTAAAATATTTAAACCAGAAATCGCATAGTAAAAAGTTTCAATCACAAAACATCAACTACTAGCTTGTACACATGCAGTAACCATAAAAATAATTCAAATCGAATACAAGAACCATCAAGCACAAATTACCTTAGCTTCCTCATCCCGGATAGAGTGCAGCCTGAAGCGACCCTTGGTATCATAGAGAAGGCGGAAATTCTCATTGGTCTTTGGGATAGACACAACATCTAGAAAAAGGAATGTGAATTAAATGTGGTTCAAACTTGATTACAAAAAAATGGCAACAGAGTATAATACAGCATATAACTCTAACAAAGCCTAAAATTATAAAGTCACAAGAATAGAGGGGATAGTGCATACCCATGAAACCAGCTGGATAAGTCTTGTCAGTCCTGACCTTTCCATCAACCTGAATGTGACGTTGCATCAAAATAGCAATGACCTCACGGTAAGTAAGAGCATACTTGAGCCTGTTCCTCAAGATAAGGATCAATGGCAGACATTCCCTGGATTTGTGGGGTCCTGATGATGGTTTGGGAGCCTGTACCAGACAGTTGAGGATGACTAACACACAGCACTGACTCATTTCAGATAAAAAAAAATAAGGGGCTAACTATGATTACTTACAAAAGCACCACCAAGCTTGTCCAACATCCAGTGACTGGGGGCATTGAGCCTCTTTAAGTGTTTCTTCAAACCTCTCGCCTGAAGTTCAAAAAAACAGAAATCAAACAATTATAACAACATTTATGGATCTCATAAGCATTAAATGTAGAAATTGTGTTGACATAGCTATTCTGCATTCATTTTACATTGTATAACATATTGACAACTATTCAGTAAAACCTAATTTATGGTACCTATTTGGAATTATCTTTACAGGTCAATTTTAATTCAGAAAATGATGGAATTATCTTTACAGGTCAATTTTAATTCAGAAAATGAGGGCCAATAGACTTGTGCAGATCACATCCATATGCAGTAAAACAAATCAGCAACAGGTATAGCAATAGACTAGTGAAAATTTCAATATAATGCTAGCAATTATTAATCGACAGTGACACAGTTCGCTTCACAATTGCAGTTTCTATACACGTATCGGTGATTAAATGTAATAAAACGTCAACGTATTTTCAAAAATTGCAACAATAGCAGAAACGTTATGAAAACCAAATCAGCACATTAACAAGCTACAGAAACAAAAAAAAACATCGAAGAGCTCCGAAACAATGAAATCAAATTATATAGTCGTGAAGATCAGGAGATTATCAAAGTACACCATTAACAGTTAATGAAGGGAGAAACTAACCATGTTGAATACGGATGTGAGAACCTACGGCCGAGACTCTCTCTCCCTCACCACACTCCTCTGTGATGTATTCAAGCTGCGGATATATTGAAAAGCCCTAGCAACAACAAACAGATTTATATACGAGACTGAAACGCTTATCGGGCCTAAGCCCATTATAAATTAAATAGCTCGTCGATTTTTCTGTATACTTTACTCCTATTAAACAAATTTTAGGTAATGGGCCATGGGCTCAAGAACCAAGTTCTCAATTTTTTTAACTATGGCACCTATTGAAAAAATACTACTCCACTAATATAACTTTACTCTTTTGATTCTATAGTGAGTGTATATTTTATGATTTTTATGCGAAATAAGAAACTAAGATAAATACTTTTACAATTGTATAAGCTCTTCACGATCGGGTCCAAAAAAGAATAAGCAAACTATATAAAACGAGTTAAACTTTTTTTTGTAATAGTGGAGTAGTATTATTTTTAGACTAGAATTGGGCTTGGAAGGGTGCAAATTCTATATCTTTATTTATTTTGGTTTTTAATTTTATATTTTACTTGTATTCCCACTTGAGAATGGAAATACAAATTATTTCATCTCAACAGGCATATATGTATATGGTTTACGTTACGTGTGAGAATCGATATGCTTTGTTTTACGCTTGGAGTTGTCACACCTTCAATTGTAGGAATTTTTTCTAAAGATAAAAAAGTTGTTCAAAAACTAAGCATTCATTAATTGTGTCCTCAGGAATCTTCGTTCTGCTTCAACTTCTTCTTCTTCTTCTGCAGATTCTTCATTCCTCCTCTATTTCTAGCTAACTAGTACACATACGCATCGTTTGATTCATCATCACATTCCTTTCTACTACCTACTATTTCTGTAATAGCTCTAGTGTCTCTTATGTAACATATTGATGTTGTTATGAGATTGTTTTGATTGGATTCATTGCTCAACAATATACCAACCTTGAAGTATATCTAATTCATCTCGCTTAACACTCACTTATATAGAGATTAAATCTATAATATTCTTGAATCAGATTTGGAGGAGCTACTGGAGCTTCACTTGAGAGTTAATAGACCATATCAAAGTATCCGTTTGTTTGCCCAACATTATCAACCATGCTCAATCGCATACCGCTAACTCACTAACATTATTTGTTACTACTATTATCCAATCATCAAATTAATGGCGTTTGGAAAAATATTTTCAAGCTAGTAACAAGTTTCCTTTAAATACTGGTGCTGGGGTGGAGCATTTTAGTGGAGATATGTTTGTTATCAAGCCCAAAGGAGGTACCATTTTCATAGAGGAGATCATACTAGTTGTATAATGTCGTCACGTATTATCAATTAGTTATACACACCAGATATCATACCAAAGTATACAATATGATCGCATCATAAGATCAAAAAAATGAATTATCAGTAAGATTATCTATTCATATGCCCTCATTATTATCTGAAATGATTGTTTCTTATTTTGTTAAGTTTGAAGCAAGTATAAATATATAGTAAGCAAAGCAAATTGACGTGACAACTTGGTCTATAAGACAATCATAATCCAATATTGTAACTCTATTTGAGAAATAGTATAAACTTACGGAGGCACCATAAGTCCAACAAATCTGAGTTAATTACAAATCTTTATCAAGCAATATGAAGAAAAACACCAAACAGAAAAGATAGCGATTCACGCTCTATTAAATGTATTGAAAATAAGAAACAATCCTGACCCTCTCCGAATGCAAACTAAACAACAAACACAAGACAAACCAAACAGGTCAAAAATCGAATGAAAAGTACAGATTGTCACTAGGCACAACCAATATGCATATAGAAGAATAGAGCAAGAACGGAGACAGCAGCCCGGCCGGTGCTTCTATAAACACACTTGAAATGTTCTGTCCTTGAGATTAGACATGACTCCGAGCTCATTCCACCATTTCATCCTCCTCGGATTCCTCATCACCTAGATCAAGATCTGCAAGCAACTCATCCAATGGAACAGAAGGAACATCATCACCATCAGCCACAGAACCCATTGATGGCTCGTATTCCTTATTGCGGTACAGGGACAGATTGAATCTCAAATCAGGATTTTCCTCCAGATCTCTCAAGAAGTGTTCGTACTCAGTGTTCATCTTCTCCTCATGTTCCCTGCCTCTGGTACCATCATCGACCTCCATGTTAAGTGACTTGAGCTTCCATGAACGAGACTTGCGCTGCCTCTGTTGGCGCTTCTCCTCGTAGCTCTTTTTAATCAATACTACATCAGGAATAACACCTCTGTATTTGTCCAATTCAAAATCATTACTATTGGCACTATACAGGTCATAACCAAGAGCACAGTCCCCACAACTCAAGAGATGCCCCAAATGAGTTCTCACAATGAAATGTCGGTCATTCTTCCCCAAATCTGATACACGTGCTACATGTGCATCGGCCAAAACATATCTTGACCCACCAACATTCTCTTCAGAGCGAACCTCCTCCATATCTATGATCATGTACTCCGTAAGCTGTCTGCTTGACAATAAAGCCTTAAAAGATGATCTCCAATACTGCTCAGCATCCAGGAAGCATTGCCTAAGGGTCCGTGGATCTAACAGAGCTATGGTGTTGGTTACTTTAGTGCATATCACTAGTGGTCCGAGATTTCCCAAACTAACTGAGAGTTTAGGTGGAAGACAAATCAGATCTTCACGACAGATAGGACTAATTTCAACAGAGAAAGTGTACTTATAATGGTAAGTATTGCTCTTCGAGTCCTGAGACACGAGTTGCTTATCAGTTCTGCTCCTAGTTGGTGCTACTTTACCAACAAACTCGACAAACTTCACACCATGACTTCTTTTACCAAAGAAGAAGTCAATACCCTGATCCATCTGAGTAATTCTGATGGCATCTTTAGCTGCATCGTGCTTAAGGATAAGCTGCTCCAGGTAGAAAAATGTGCGCCTGTGAGGAACATGCTGTCGCAATTGTACTGCAGCAACCCACTGATCTGGATTAGCCTGAACCCTCGCACAAGATTCACACAACTGATCTTGTACGACATATTCAACAGTGTAAGCCTGTTCAAGTATTGCTCCATGAAGAACCTCTTTCTGAACCTTCAACTTGATTTTAATCCTCTTGGAATGAGGTTCTGTCCAAATGAACTCCGCATGCACCATTCGAACAGTGTTCAAATTCTTCAGCCTCTTGACACAGAATGTGAGCAGCTCTTTCGACTCAAGTTCGGCTTTGATCCAAGTCCTCGGAGGTTGCAGAAAGGAGTTACACTCAGGGCAAAATATGATGATAACATGCTTCTGAAGACCTTCTGTTATGTCAATTTCAGAGCGCAGACAGTTGGCACACATATTTGCAGCATTCGGTTGCATCAATATGCCACACCTGCAGCATAAGACGCTGCCAATAGTCTGGGGCACAGTAAACATACCTACTCCCTGTGCCATAGCTACACAAGTGATAAAAAGTTAACAGACCGAAAGAGGAAAGATCATGAATTATAGCATCATGCAAACAAAATTTAGAGGGGAAACCCTATAATAATCATTCAATAACTGAACCATCACCTAAGAACTACAAATATAATATGCGAAGCATCAAAACCAAAACAGTGCAAAAATAAGCATGAATTAGGTTCACCAAATACAATAAAACAGTTCATTAGCACAAATAAGGATCGCATGAAAAGTTGGAACATAATTGGAAGTTGGAACCACATTTATAATACAAATAATCACCAATGAAAATGATTACTTAGTAATAAGCTTGAAATTAGGTTCGCCAAATACAACAAAACAGTTCATTAGCACAAACAAGGATCGGATGAAAAGGTGAGCATAATTGGAAGTTGGAACCACATTTATAATACAAATAATCACCAATGAAATTGATTATTTAGTCATATGTTTCGGAAAATCAACAAAAGATCCCCCTTTAATCCGTAAGTAACAAGCAAAATCTGTATGCCGCCTCCATTTGCAACGCTAAACAAGACAACTAAAGAAATTAACAGAATTTCGAGAGCAGAAAGGATACCAAGCTTTTCTTGTGTTGGTGAAGGGGAGCGTAGAGGAGGAAATGGACAGCAGATTCTGTAGTATGCTGAGAGTGAAAATGGGACGGCGTCGGAGAGCCGGTGCAAACAGAAGAGAGAGATGAGAAGAGATGGAGCTCCATTAGTATTAGGGTTGGATTGGGCTTGCTGCTTAGTCATGGCCCATTTTTTAATTACAAGTCCAATTGATTAATGGACTGAAACTCGTCGATACAAGTAAATGTTTATTATTCGAAAGAATATACTACTATTGAAATGTTACTTGATCTCTCAATTATTTATTCTTTTTTTATTTTATTCTTTTACCTATTTTATTTTATTTTATTTTATTTTAATTAAACTACTAAACACAACTTTATTAAATTTCATGCTTATTTTATTCTTTTTTTTATTTTATTCTTTTACCTATTTTATTTTATTTTTAATTAAACTACTAAACACAACTTTATTAAATTTCATGCTTATTTTATTCTTTTTTTTATTTTATTCTTTTACCTATTTTATTTTATTTTTAATTAAACTACTAAACACAACTTTATTAAATTTCATGCTGAAAAGAAATATCTCAAATGTGTTTGACGGTTGGATTACTAAAGGATCTAGCGATGGGAAATATGTTTCCTAATTGCATAATAATTTACATCTATAAATGGATATATGATATATCCATCCTAAAAAATAAAGACAATTGGGACGACACGAAAAATAATATTATATAATTGATAAAGTAAGAGATATTGGGAGAATGAAATAGTGTTGTGGATAATGAGGCTCACGCTATTATTGGTGTTTAATTGCGAGTTCCAATGATATAAGTTGTTTATAAATTGATGTATATGGATAATAAGTTTTGGTGAACTTTACATAAGTGAAAATGAGATATTTTTATGGGACGAACGAAAAAAAGAAAGAAAATATCCCTTTTTAATGGATAAAAGGAAAGTGTTTTTATTTTTATGAACATAGGGAGCAAGTTTTATTTTATGTATCCCAAGGTTGTGATTACATATAACTTTTTGAGCATTTAACTAAGTACAATTTTCATTTTTAGTATTCCCTCCGTTTTAAGGTAGTTGAGTCGTATTCTTTTTTCAGTTGTCATAAGGTAACTGAGTCATTTCTTTTCTTAGCAAAAAATTTATCTTCTCGCATACTTAACTCTCTCTTTATCCTCGTACTTTATTTCCACTCTTACTTTATTATATCCATTTTAATTTTTAACATATCAATTTTTTAAAATCACGTAAGAGAAATGTTCCAACTACTTTAAGAGGAAGATTAATACTTATGAGCTATAGTTGAGCGTAGTTGGATTCAAGACCAAGATGGTCTAATTCATCTCATATTTTAAGTAGGGATGTATGGTCAAATTGGTACTGCCGATTTAGTATGGAACCACCTTGATGATTCTAATTTCATACTATTACTATTGATTGGTGGAATCTAAAACCGGTATATTGGTTTTATGGTTCTGATTTTTTCCTAAAATTTTGGAACCATGACGATTAATCATGGAGCAAAATGGAAAAAAAAGGTCAATGTACAAAAATCGTTAAGTTTGCTCTATCTAGTCACTTTCCAAAAAAATTCGTCATGCTACGTTTTAAATTTATCAATATAATATGGTGATCAATGTTAAATTAATTTTGAAGACCGAACTAGAGACCAAATTAGGACCATTAGATCTAGTTTTTTTTTATGAAATTCGTTGATGTGTAAATTATTTCGGTCTTCATTACAATCCTGTTTTACTTAATTGTAGTAGGTTTGTTACTTCATTGCAATACGTAGTACCTTAAAACTAAAATATGTTTTTATTTTAGTTTGACCACAGGAGTACCGAACCCGTCTTTGGCAGAATCCGACTAATCCTGCTCGACCGAGTTTGCGGATTAAGGCCGAAACTAAAATATGTTGTTATTTTGGTTTGACCATAGGTGTACCGAACCCGTCTTTGGCAGAACCCGACTAATCCTGCTCGACCGAGTTTGCGGATTAAGGCCGAAAGTCTCCCAGCGGGTGGCGGGGTTTGAACCCGTGACCTTAAGGTCACCACAGCTCCGCCCTGCCAACTGCGCTGTGACCTGTTAATAAAGTGTGTTTTTACTTACTTTTATTAAGTTTTAAAATGATTTAACACATGCTTCATTCGAATTCAAGTTTTTACGTTATTCACTTTTAAAAATACAATATATTCTAGTAGGCTCATTACTTCATTCAAAAACGTTATTACTTTATTGGACAAAGTTTTTACTTCATTCCAGTATGACCAAATGCTTCTACACGTAATTCATTCAAATAGTTTATTACATCACTCGATGTGTAACACCATTCAATCAGGCTATCATTCTATTTTGTTGTCAGCGTCGTCGCGGCGCTGATAGACATTGAAGAGAGAAAGAACGGTACGCGGCGGCGAAACCGCATGTACGTACTGGAATGAAGTAATAATCCTATTGGAATGATGTAAAAACCTACTGCGATGAAGTAATATATATTCTAAAATAAAGTTAATCCTCCTAATATGCTATGACTTATTTGCCCTGTGCAGAAGTAAAATAGACTTGTGATGAAAACAAAAATAATTTATACATTTGCATATCTCATCCATAAAAAAACTTGATCTAAAAACCTTAATTTGGTGTAGTTCTGCAGTTCGGCAATAAGGAGTGAATTTGCATATGATGGGACTCGTGGAGTACGTATGTAAAAATTAAGGACATAATTGGATAAATGCATTAAACGGCATCATTTATATATCCCAAAAACTAGCGATTTTAAACCAAAACCGTCATTCCTTTACTGGGTCGTTGACGGTTCTCGAATCGGCGGCGTCCCTCATTTTGACGCATTGAAAAGATGAGTGGATTCTAATTTCTAAATTGGAGATTTTCAAAGTGTGGGGTGTTCCCATCCCATATGAAATACTACAAGGCATCATTTTATCATGAACAAAAGCCCATTATCCTCAGATATATAAAAAAAGAGATCAATAAATTGACATAATTGTTGAATGCCATCGGAAAATCCTTACCGCCGCCGCTATTTAAAGCCGGCTTCTTTATATCCCCCACCCGGCCACCCCATTACCTTCTTTTTCACTACTCCTTTAAACAGAGAGTTGACAAATAAATTAAAAAGCTATTGTTAAAAGAGAAAGCAGCAGTAAATACATTTTCATTTTTCAGCCTTTCTATCTTTTCCCTTTTCACTTTAAGAATCTAATTATGAACATTTAGTTTATATTACATGTATGAATGCCTTCTTTTACATTATTTATTATATTTCATTTTAATTAATGTAAAAGTGTGTGCTTTAATACATTTTGATTTCATTATACTTATAGACTATGGTAGTAGTATATCTTTATTCTTTACTGACACTATTTTTTTGAATTGTACGATATATAATAAAGATTTTTAGCATATATCTTTGTTATTTAAATCCAATACTTTTATGCTCTTACACATCTTTCCAATATCTCACTGATCTTTATCCATCACACATGCATGCAAAGCTTTAGGAGTTAAAGACAAAATAAAATCAAGTAGAGATATATGATAACCAATCACTAATTGTCTACATACAGATTTAATTTAACGATAAGAATTGTAAATGCAGGATAAAAAGAAGGAAGAAGAAAGCTTATTGCGGATAGACAACCAAAGGCATATCACAATGAAGATTCAAGACTGTAAGATTTCAAAACGAAGTAGAACAAACTGTGGGTTGTTTGGAAGTCAAGAGAATCGAATCTCTACGTCCCAACGGCAAAACAGTCCCACAATCTACACTGAATCCATGTCTCCTAGAAATCCAATTCCCCACTTTCCACCTGAGGCTGCCAGTGGCTATGAAACCCAATGGCAGTTTTTCGGCATCTAGAGAAGGGTCGACATGGTGGTGGTTACCGAGCAACGAGGCATTGAGGAGGTTAGGTTGTTGATGATCTTGAAAGAATGGTGGAACAGAGGTGTCGGGAGTGATGGAGTGGCTGTTGTAGGAAGCGTGTAGGAGGAATCTGTCGTAGTAGATTCCGATTCCCTTGTTAGGGTTGGTGGATAGGAGAGTGAGTTTGATGAAGGAGTTGAGGAAGGGTGATGGTGATGTTATGTTAAGGTGATTGATGTCAACTTGTGTGAGAGAGAAGTGGGGATTGGAGGGGTGTAGGATGAAACAGAGGAGTATGAGGCAGAGGATGGAGAGGAAGCACGTCGAAGCGCAGAACAAGAGCTTCTTCTTTGATTTGTTGAGTATTTTTATTGTTTGCTTCTCTGCGCAGTGCTTGGGGGATTTCTCATGGATTATGGACATATTGTAGAGAGAGAGGTAAGAAATGAGGAAGTGGGGAAATGCTAGTGTATTTGAATGAAAAAGTTAATCACACTGTTTTCTTAGGTGATACAAGTGACTAAAGTGAGTAACTGAAAGGGATCTCTGTTTGGTTCAATTAGTGTTGAACAAAATAAAATTTAGCATGTGGAATTGAAGATTATGTAAAACTGTGTGTTACAAAAGGAGTTTGGAAAAGGGACTTCTTGAAAAGAAGATCAATATTGGTGTAGAAAGCAGTGTTAGTGGTAGCCCCAACATCCACACCAAAGTGACTCTTTAAGCCTTTACTTCTGTCTTAAGAAAATCTGTTTACAACCCACAATCATCAAATCTCTCTCTCTCTACTGAGAAGTATACAACTGAAAAACACCACCAGAAATTAGTAATTTCGGCAATTCTAGGAAATGGCAATACATTTTTTTCCAAAACTATGATGAAGATAGTATTAACATATATCAGTCATGATCCCTCAAAATACAAATGTGTGATCAGACGTAAGTCTATCTATTGGCATCATCAGATGCAACTCAACTTGGAAAAGAATATGGGAATTCAGTAGCAACAACTGTACTAAGATGTGGCTATTAACTAAGACATATATATCTATTAACTAGACTTGTCTATGCAGTAAATGCCTAAACAAATTGAAAATATATAGTACAAAAATTACATGGCAATCAGCCTTTTTTTACATGGTAAAAGTAATCATTTTCACTATCAGCTTGAAAGCCCTTGGAGCCGCACAAACTGTCCTTTCACACAAGGACGCTGCTCAGCCAGCTTCCTTCTGCTTTCATAGCACACCTGTCAAACAAAGTCCGGTATTGATTAAAGTAAACCAGAGTTTACAAGGAAATCCACCAGACACATGTTGAGTAATTACTACCCTTAACAACACCGTTGCTCTCACAGCATCACCAAACAAGATAGTTAGCAGAGAGATCAAATAAAAAGGTCAAGAGAATTAGGTTTATTATGCTTTTCTAATTATTTGTTTATGCAATGCAATGATATCATACTGTGTTCAGGTAAAATAATAAGATCCAGCGTATGAAAACTAATAAACCTTCTTCTCAAAGCATCTCTCCTTCCTCTTCAGTCTAAATTTTGTTAGAGCTGCTTCTCTTTGCATGGATCGACTTGAATCACTCTCATGAACTTGGGCTCCCTCTTCACTAGCAGCATCTGATGTGGCATCAACAATTGAGATAGAATTAATCTAGCCAATGGCACCAGAACCTATGCTCTGATGGCGGCTTAGGACTCTGATCATTGGCAAAAGAAAAATGTCCTCTATCCTCAAAAGTTTTATGCTTCTGCCGTTGTTTATTATCAGTTTGCTCCATGGTACAGCTGATCCTTTGATCAAGAAGGTCACGAAAACTCTGAGAATTTGTGGGCTGATGGTCTACTTGATGATTCAAATAAGCGAAAGTCTGTTTGTGGCTAGCTGCACCGGGACTCGGCAAAGATGACAGGCCAGATTGTACAGAATTCATTTGAGGCATCACAGCACCAAATCCGTTGATCACATTTTCAAATCCTACACCTCTAGCTGGAATTGGTTGAGAATTTTCTCTTAGCTGAGGGTAGCAAAATGGAGTTTATGTTGGAATAAGGAAATTAATTAATTGGAGAACAAGAAGGCAAGTGATGAAGATACGGCAAGAATAAAGAAGGAAATCAATGAAGATTATGGAAAATCAAATAAAAAGGATATTAGTATAATTAGAATATATTTTCCATGTTTAGCTAGAATTAGAGTCTATATATAGTTGTGTAACCATGGAGAGAATAGAATTCAAGCATAATACAATGTAGTCTTTACAGTTCTTCCGTTTTTTACTTTCCGCAATAGTCTTTTATTTTCCGCATTTTACTTTTCAACAGTTTCAGGTAGTCCAGTCACGGAAGCATATTTCTGTGAGCTTATTCTTGAACCATGTGCATCGGAAGTATACTCAGGGGTATGATTAGATTGTTGTTTCTCCGAATTGGTCCCAAGGTCTTTAAGTTGATTACATGTGCTTCGAGATGTGGAGTTTCTGCGCTGCAACGGCTTGTTGACATACCTGCATGAGTTTATATCCACTCGACTGTCAACTGCGTCAACATGAACAATAAAAATAATACTACCTCCGTCCCACAATAAGAGTCCTGTTTTGCCATTTCCGTCATCCTTGAATACGAGTCCTATTTCACTTTTACCATAAATGGTAAGTATGCCCCACATTCCACCAACTTATTCCACTCTTATTTTAGTACTGCATAAAACTAATATATATAAGTGAGACTCATATTCACAAACTTATTCAACCTACTTTTCTTTACATTTCTTAGAACCAATGCCCAAACCAAATAGGACTCCTATTGTATGATGGAGGTAGTAGTATTGATTATATACATAAGACTGGGTAAAAAAAATGAGGGCTTCATTTAAATTATGGAGATATTCGATGAGATGATACTGGTGGAGGGATCATAATGAACAGGACATACTTGCATATAAAAGACGGAGATTGATGAACTATTTACTTTCCAGTCAAAACTCACCGAGAAAATGCTGATGCATCCGAATGGATTATCCTGCGGGCTTCATCGTTTACTTGATTCACCGAGCCACTAGGATGAGATCTTCTCAGAGACAGATCCAACAGGGGCAAAATATCAAACTTGTTTGTGCTGGTATTTGAGGCGGGACTGGCCAAAATATCATAACTTACATATATATTAGTTTGAATGAAATTTGAGTGAAATAAGTTAGTAAATGTAGGGCCAATATTAGTAAGAGAGAACTGAGACTTTTATTTACAGACGAACAAAAATAAAAAAAACGAACCTCCTATTTGCCGGCAAATGGAATATTTGTTTAAATATAAGTCACTTAATAGCCGGCAAATGGAATATTTGTTTAAATATAAGTCACTTAATATCACTTGGTGTGCTTATTATTAATAAGGATATTTTGGCACATGATTTGGAATCAATATTTTCATACTAATTTTGTTGGAACACTGACATATTCAACGTTCCATCTATCTCGCAATATAAGTCATATTTAGTTATAACACATGTTTTAAGAAATGAAAAAAAGGTAGGTTGAATAAGTTAGTAAAATATGGTCTCATTTATATATACTCCCTCCGTCCCATGTTACTTGCACTATTTCATTTCAGTCCGTCTCAAAACTACTTCATTATTTCTAGTTTAAGTTAGAATTAATGTATTTAATTAATATGTTAGATTAAATTAAGAGCCTCTTTATTACATTATGTCTCATTACACTTAAAATTCTAATTTAATTATACTAGAAAATCAATCCAAAATTTATGGCCTAAAATAAAAGGTGCGAGTAACATAAGACGGATGTAGTTTTAATTTTATATTAAAATGGAGTAGTGCTAAATGGCCACATTATGGCCGGCCATAAAAATAAAAAATTAATAAAAGATAGTGTATTTAATGTCATTTCGTTGAAATCAATACTTCTAAAAAGTATCAATTTTATTTATACAATTGTACCATTAGTTATGAAATATAAATATGAAGCGACTAGAATTTATACAATTGGATCATTCGTTAACTCATGTTGCATGACTCTTGAGCATGTCCTTGCGGAAGAGTATGAATGTGAGTGTTGTGCTCTTAGAATGAGCAGGGAGTAAAAATGTAATAAAAGTGGATCCGGACCCACATCCGTGCTCTTTCCAAAAAGCACGGATGTGGATGCTCTTATGGCCTTATTGGAGTTCATTTAAAAACAATTAAGATTGTACTATAATAAGACTTGACAGTAGAATTCCTTTTAAAGCCTTGATCTAGTAAAATTAAATAGTACTCCATCAAACATGAAAATTAAATTTCAAGTTTTGTTTTTATAATTACAAGGGCCTAATAGTAAAAATGTGAAAGACATAAACGCGTGTTTTATGTTATTCATATGAAATGTATAGTACTTAGAAAAGAATGGGTTTTGATATGCATACATGTTGGCAACATGCATTACACATTCATAGAGACAGTGACACCTCAAAAACTAACACGCATACCAAATAAGAAGCACATAAACTGGCACTATATTCCTTTAAAATACTAGTATTACATGGGAAATTAATAAAACACCATTTTTGCTAATAGTGGTGAGGTCAGTTTTTTACTATATTCCATGTAAGTGTTAGTAATACTAGTCTAAATACAAATTTCATAAATATAATTGGTTTGATTTCTGAAGCATCGAAAGCATTTGAGATGGAGATACAAATTTTGAGATACCCTTTTCCTCTTTATGCCTAACACCCTGCTTTCTTGGATTGCTTCTATTCAGAGAGAGAGAGGGGGAATATGGTGACCATTGAATTTCTTGATATTATCTGGTTGCTGGTTTGTAAAAGGAAATAACACATGGGTCATATAATTTAAATTTTGCTCATTGCTTTGAGGAACCTCTCACATGTTCTATTTTTAAGGACCACCACGCCTATTTAAAATGCTCACTATTGTCCTCGAAATTTTTTCTTATAGTATCTTGAAAAAAAATGGAAAACTAGCGGGATGGATCCATGCAAAAAATGTTGATTAGGGTTTTCTGTGTGACTTGTTTCAAGTCTTTTAAGCTTCCATTTTCCTGATAACTTGTCAAGAAATTAATGAGTTTTTGAAGTGATGAAAGTTGTCTCCCAATGTGAGGAGCCATGTACAAGAGAATTTGGGTAAAGCAATAGAAAAACAGTTAAGTATAGTAAAAAAATATATGATCTTCATCAAATTGTGTTGCAGTGATGAGTTCTTGAAAATTTTAGGTGACTCTGTTTACGAAGAAACATGGGGTGGTTCAAGCAGAGGTGGATACGAACTCGCTTTTAGCTAGCATAGGTTTTTTATCATCCGTTGTGGAGAGAGTCGGACCATGGTCACTGTGTGAAAGGCATCAACAGGCTGAATATTAGGGAGGCTGCTTGTCCAGAGTTCAATCTATCATATCAAATGCTTTTTTCCTTTATATACTCAGATTTGCAAGCTTGTCTTAGTCCATATGTTTTTGGCTATATACTGTTTACTCTCTTTCTCCAGGCATTCAACATGTTTAGTTACTTTCTTCACATTTGTTGCAAGAACGAAGTTGAAATGATTTAAGCAAGTTTTCATAAATCCATATACTATCAACAATTAATGTAGGTAAAAGAATCATGAAGGGAAACATAAAAAATCTCGTGTTCAAATTAATTTGACCTGGTTATCGATTTACAGTTTCTTCTACAATCACCATGTGACCAAATCTTTATCGGCTGCGATTATCTATTTCATCTCTCTGAGTATCAACAATCATCTTAGCTTTCAACTTTGATGATTGGTGGAGGAATCTTGGAGCCTTCAGTTTAATTCAGGTCACGAATCTTGCTTAACCGGCGCCTCCTCTTTCTTCTTCTTCTTCTTCTTGGTTGAAAACGTGGCAACAGATACACTTAACAGCTTGTTGATAGACATCCCCTCACCTAAAGTCTTCCTCTTCTCTTCATACCTATGCTTGATGCGACCATCAAGCTTATAACCAAGAAACGCAGGAAATGACAGCAACTCCCCAACTTCGCGACCCATTTCCTCAGTCAAGTAATCCAACTTCTCCTCCAACGACTCGTGGTTATACTGCAACACCTGGGGATGTTTCTTGCTCATATCCAAGATGTCCTCACAAGTCAATCCGTAGTTCAAGAACACCCCGATCACCTCTTGCAAATTCTTGCAGCTGCACCTCGTCACAGCTCCCATCGCCATAGCCAACTCCTTTGTTCTGTTCCTGTACCCGATCTTCACCATGAACACCAATTTATTGGCTAGATTCTCTTCGAAAGACAAGCTCAGAAACAGAGGCGCTTTCATCAAGAACTTGTACAAGTCTTGCGAACTCAATCCACACTGCTTGAGAAAATCAATTCTTGGCTGCAACTTCCTCTTCCTGCTTGCGCTGAACAAACCGGGATAAACAAGAACAATCTTGAAAATCTCCTCATAGCTCAACTCAGCGTAGGAATTCAAGAACTGGACATGGTCTTTTAAATGGTCCACCGTGTAAGCCAACACAAAAGGGAACTTGTGCAAGACTGTGCTGGTGGCAGCCTCATCTCCGCCACTTAACTCGAGGATGAACCCAACTCTTGGGATCAACTGAGCATCCAAATCATAGTTAAGGATAGCAGGTCTACGGAGGACCAACTCGGGACCCCCAAAACGCTGCAGAAAGGCCAGCATTCTTTCCAATTCTTGCAATGATCTAAGGCACAATGCCTTGGTCAAATTGACATTGTTAAGAACACGAGCAAGCTTTTCATTTGGAACACCAAACTCAAGCAGCAATTGCACTTTCCTCTCGAACCCCATCATAAATCGAGGGTTTGTTGCATTAAAGAGGCGTTCGACCTGCGCTGGCTCGATTTTCCCTTTCAGTTCTAAATCACCATTAACAACAATCAAGCTCAGAACTCCATCAATTTCTTCAGCTGTTAATAAATCCGGTCTTTTCAAAATTAACCTAGATAGAGTAGCACCATATAATCCAGCAGACTGCAAAAATTGAATTCTACTACGAATTGATTCAAAAGGAGTCAATCTCAGAGCTGCATTGGCATCTATAATTGCGTTGGTTTCTTTCTCATTAAATCCCATTTCTTGAAGCAACGAAAACAGCATTACACCTGACAAAAGAATATTAGGAAAGAAGGAATAAGAATCTTTAGCGACCCAACATTTAACCTAATTTCAATTTAAGGAAAAAAAAACGACAGAGTTGGAGTACAAAATAAAATAACACAATTCTCTTTTCTACTTGGATTTTAAAGAGTCGGACTGAGACATAAAAAAACAGTAAATGTGTGTATAATAGTGTTGAGATTACCGGAGTCGGAGAACGTGGGAGTAGGGTGATTGCCATTGATGGCGAGAGCGCCGCAGCGGCAGCTGAGAAAAAGCCGTTTGTTTGCGAATTTGTGACGGGTAGAAGAATTAGAAGGCGGAAAAAGTGAGAAAGCGGAAGTTGGGAAGTAAAGCGATGGCGTTTGGAGTGGATAATTGGGGGGTAGATTGAAGGGATTTGCAGCCATGGATGAGGAAGAGGATTAATCCCTAGCTCGCTAAGAGCTGAGAAGAGAGTGATGGATAGGCTAGTCTCTGCTTTCGTGCCGGTTCATTTCTGCGCATATTAAACCGGCCGAGTTTTCATTTCAACTAAATTGTCCGAATAACCTTAATCAGTTTCTTAATCTTAAAAATCAATTGAAAAATAAATAAATTTAGTAAAATTCCAGTTTTGCATTTCTGAAAGTTAATGAAGAATTCTCTGAATTTATTCACAATCATTCCATAATGATTCTTTTAGTGAATTTGTAGTACTATTTGATATGGTAGTTGAAAAATCCTAGGTCGATGTCATAGAACAACATTATTTGTTGAAAACATCAACAATATGTTACAAGTCTGCGACCAAATTCTTATAATTACGAACAAATTTAAACTTCGACAGTTTTTCGACTAATTTGTAAAGTTACACCGGAGCAGCATGAATTTGACCAAAAATAAAAGGCATTCTTGGCGACTTCTTTAAGAAAGCTTCCCCTAAAATCAGGGCTACTATGACTTCTATAGGTAGGATTGTTAAAGATGACTAAATCAGCCCGTCCTTTTGGACCGGGCTGGTATTTAGTGCAGGGATTGGATCAAGGTGAGCCAATCCACCCAAAATAATTGGCCCACAACAGCCAAATCTAATGAACCATGCTTGGTCTGCGCCCCAACCAACCACAGTCCTCACCTTAGGCTTTGGTAACTCAACATTATATAATGGAGAAATACCACTTAGAATGGTCCAATTCTACCTGCATGGTGGACCTTCCCTGTGTAAAAGGTAAATGGGCACATATATGCCCACAAGGCCATAATATGTAAGAGTAGGAGGTACATAGGGTTAGTATCAAGCCATCAACTAGCAGGAAAACTAAAGCAGTACAGAAATAAACTTCCAAATGAATCATCTTGCCAACTTATGAATATAGATCAATCTGATGATTTACCATCAAGTCTAGTGAACAACAATAGCATAGTTACAAGTTTCAATGCAATGTTTATATGCACAAAACAATGAGGCATCACACTTCTAGTATGCCTGAGCCAATCAGAATAGCCCATAATACGAGTATGGCGGCCAATGAACTTTGGATTGTGCAGAAATAGAACTGCTTGATGAATGCGAAGTTTAGCATATTCCAGGAGTCATGTACCTGAAACCCTCAATGCTTGCTTATAACAACAGATTATCGCAGTCAAGTATTTTGCAGGTTCAGCACCAGAATGAACATTTGCATCCTTAATTTCTCTTTTGTTTGAACTTCGGAAAGCTTTTGGAAATACTTGTTCCGTTTTTCTTCCCAGCATGTATGCTCTTGATAAGAATAACTGATGCGCTCCCATTTTCCAAGGACCTGCAAAGCCATGAGATGCATCTGTTATGCATGACATGTGAATGCGTGTATGCAAGACACAGAAAGATAAATGAGCATGCATCTCTTACAAGGATTGGTGTTTTTTGTTAGTCCCTACAACTTTGTTTGAGTGCATATCATGAACTTCAGGTGCATTGGTCTGATAATTCACCTGTGGAGAAAATCATGACCACATATAAACATCAATACAAGCATGCGGCACTATAAACATGTTCTACTCTCTCCTCAGAGATCAAGATGAGATGCAACAACCTAGGAAAGAAAGTATCAACATTCTCAAACGATCAACAATACAAAATTTAAAAGTATGTAGTCTCAAGAGCCAAACAGTAGAAGAAGCTACTGTTAACTCAAACAGATGCAGCGCTAAAGTGATGGTTTCCTTGAAGACAATTATGACAGCAAATGACTAAGAAGGGTCTGATCACCAGATTAATTACATAATCGACAAGATAGGCACTACAGCCTAAGCATGGCATACCACTATATGTTCTGCAACATAATCTACATATTCATCAGTAGCCTACTTTATGGAGTAGCATTCAACCTTGCCAAATATACAAATATCTCATTTTCAGCTATAGGAGTATCAACCCCAAGAAATTTGACAGTATCCCCAAATTTCCTGGACTGTATAACTAACGATCACAAAGAAAATTTTCTGGCATTGAATGGACAAAACCAAGTATCCTGATGAAAAAACAATATTAACAGATTCAGACCAATCACAATCAGAACTCCAGAAACAGATAAATTGAGATTATAAGTATATATATATATATCTATTAGTGTTTACTGTTTAGCACTTAGTAGTTAGCACTTTAACCAAAATAGCTCCAGTCACCATATAAGCTAACATCATATTAAGGCACATAAATTTCATCAAACTAGTATACAAATCAATGAGTATTCTTCTATGATCATATCCCTTATCTGTTACAAACTATCAAAGGCCACGCAACAGAAATTACTGATTATAGCACCACGCAAGGGATAGTTAATGCCATTTCAATCAATGAACAACCTACGGCCAACAAGAGCTACTTATCCACTCTTCAATCTGTTAATCAAAGACTCACAGACTCCTTGGAACAACAACAAACTATCATGGCAAAAGCAATCAAGTAGAAACAGTAATAAGTAACAAGCTGTAAATCAACAAAAAATTCAGGAACATACTTCACTCAATGGTGGCATTGACAAAGCACACTGCTCACCAACCCCATCATTCTTATCAAGCTTCCACTTCTTGACTCCATGTCGATGACCCTCCTCCGCGGTCTCACACATTTTCCTCTTCTTTTTACCCCCCACATTCTCACTCTTCCCCTTCTTATCCCTCACTTTCCACACATTTTTCTTCCTGTACAACAGCTTCTCAAACTTCCATGACTCGTAGCTTGTATCAATAACCGTCACTTCCGTCCGAGAAAAGCCCGCCAAACTGGCATCCCTCTTAACCCCCTCCTCTTCCGTTTCCCATCTATCCAACATTTTCACTCCCTCCACTCCACTGTTGCTGTCGTTGCCCCTCAGCAATGTAACCTTCCCTGGAGCTGCATCGTCGTTGCCGGAAAATGCACAAATCTTAGGGTTTGCCTGTTTGCGGGCGGATTTTTTG
The DNA here is from genome assembly GCF_004379255.2 of Salvia splendens. Classification (NCBI taxonomy): domain Eukaryota; kingdom Viridiplantae; phylum Streptophyta; class Magnoliopsida; order Lamiales; family Lamiaceae; genus Salvia; species Salvia splendens. The sequence continues at coordinate 8,517,289 of NC_056035.1, read as the reverse complement.
AAATTAGTTGAATTACTGCATTTATCCCCAAAATTGAATAGCTCATTGAGAACACCGCTCATTATACAGAGCAATTGCTTATCCTCATTTTGAGTCGGATCGCGAATGGAGACGGAATTCGGTTGGGGAGGCGGTGGTTCGAGTGGCGGAGGATTAGGGTTGTGGAGGAAGCTTTCGAGACCGGTGGCATCGGCAGGGAAGCCCTTGGCCGCTCGCAACCGGTCCAGCCAGGTGGAGCCGGATTTTCTGCATAGCATGGCCGGAGGAAATAGAGAGAGGAAATTAGAAAGCGTTAAATCACAGTGGAGATTTAACAAATTAGTTGAAAGCAAGGCAATAACGACGCTTTTGTAGTCGATTAAGTTGTCCAAATAATGAATCATTTACTATTTATACTTTTAAATAAATATTATTAAAACGAATTTTAACAAAATTTCCATACACTTAGGTATAATGATATTAATAATCAATATAGTAAGAGTTTGAGTCAAATTAATAGTCGTGCAATACCGACCTATGTCCAAATTTACATCATGTATCATATATTTATTATTTAAATAATTGTATAATTTAGTTATTTTAAAATTTTATAAGGCAATATAAGAATATTTTTGCTATATACGGATGTTGAAATTGCGTAGAATTGTCATAATCCATGGCCGGATAGGTAAGGTGTTGGTCTACCGAAAATAGAAATCTTGGGTTCAGTCGATTGTTTTTTTAGTTATATTGACATTAATTAGTAAAACAATTATTTTAAAAAATTGACGATTTTTATGCAAGTTGAAGCATTAGGATAAAATTGAGAAGTTATATATGATGTGATAGAATTGGTGAAATTACTTGAAATTTTATTATATAAATTATTAACCTTAATTTGATTGGATTACGCAACTTGGTACAACTTCATTATGACAGGTGCCATTCATCCCAGAAGTGATAAATAAACTTATGTTTTAACAATATACATTTCAAATCATATTTTATGATTTTATCTACTCAAACTGAAGTAATACCAATCTGAATTTTTTGAATATGGTTACTTGTGTTGTTAGTATGTAATAATGAAGAAAATGTTAATAATATTAGCATATATAGAAGAAAAAACTATAGTAGGTTATCTAGGGTCATGTGAAATTGTTTACTATTAGTAAATGTTTTGAAATAATTCTATTCTATCAATATTAATCTGGAGTTCTTTTAGGCCAGTGAATATATAGTTTGTTTTTCCTTTCGTTTAAATATTTGATTAAATTAATTTGGCGTTTAATGGCATAAATGAATGGGAGAAAAACGAAGAAGAAAAACAAAGTGATGGCGATCAATTCAAATTCCAGTCAACTATAATTATGTGTCCCACGAAAATTACGACTTATATTTATTATTTGAAAAAATTCTCAACAAAACATTGTACCTCTGCCGAAAACTATTATTCGAGCACAAATACTAAACCCTTTGGAATATTCTCCAAATTGATAAAACGGCTTAATCTAATGAACACTTGCCCAAGTTAGGTACTCCATAAATTTCTATATACAAAAATAATGGAGTACTAATATTCTTTACTTTATTTTTAAAAAATAGAGACAATAATAATATTCTTTAAAAAGAAGGAAGCCACCTGGTTAATTATATTTATAACCATTTAGACATACAACAACAGTAAATTTAATAAATGAGTTATATGGAGTATTAGATTAGGGGACATAACCTATCTTGATCTTTAAATGGGTAATAAAAGCAGAATTATGGTAAATGGAATAAAAAAACGACCTCTCGCCAACTATTTCCTAATAAGCAAAACTAATGCATGATTTCATATTATACTTGCTTCTTCTATAAAAAAAACAGTATAATTTCCATCTAAATTAATTAATACATTTCTATATATCAAAAATTATTTCATGTCTCTGTTACTCATATACTTCCTCGTCTACCAAAACTAATTCAATTTTTCATTTTAATTTGTGCATCAGAATTAATCTTATCTTTTTACAAAATATTTTTTTAATTTCCTTTATTATTTTACCCAGAAAATTGTTTTAGTAGTATTTCATTTTAATCATAACATTAAAATTAATCATATTTTTATTTATAAAATACTCGTTAGAGCACTCACAATGGATAGGCCAATTTCAAGGGCCTATCTTTTTTTCCCTATTTCCAAGTTGGCATTAGAGCATCCGCAACGCGTGCCGTTGCGGTGCCTTATTTCGTTCCGGAGGAACGGAACCGCGGCGGCACGCGTTGCAGCCGCCCGTGTCGTCGCCATTCCGTGCCGGTGCCGTGCCGGGTGCCGTTCCCGCGAGACGCGGCACGACACGTTCCGCCACGCGCCGAGGCGACGTGGCGGCCTCCCATTCGACGCGTGACGCCCACTCGCTGCCCCGCGAGTGGGCGTCGTCACGGTGACGCAATAATTCGATTTTTTTTAAAAAAAATCGAATTTAATAAAAAAAATATTTTTATTTATAAAAATTGTTTTTTATATTTAAAAATAATTTTTACAAATAAATGAATACTAGAAATTCGTATTAGCCCATATATATTTGATGGGCTTGCGAATTTATGAAACTCATTCTTGGTTGTCTCTCTTTTATAGAAACATCCTTGAATGTTTTTTGTTCCACTTTCGATGTGGGACAAACTCATCTTGGTTGTCTCTATTTTATAGAGACATCCTTGAATATTTTATGTTCCACTTTCGATGTGGGACAAACTCATTCTTGATTATCTCTATTTTATAGAGACATCCATGAATGTTTTATGTTCCACTTTCGATGTGGGAAAAACTCATTCTTGGTTGTCTCTCTTTTATAGAGACATCCTTGAATGTTTCATGTTCCACTTTCGATGTGGGACAAACTCATTCTTGGTTATCTCTATTTTATAGAGACAACCTTGAATGTTTTATGTTCCACTTTCGATGTGGGACAAACTCATTCTTGGTTGTCTCTATTTTATAGAGACATCCTTGAATGTTTTATGTTCCACTTTCGATGTGGGACAAACTTATTCTTGGTTGTCTCTATAAAATTGTATTTTAAATTATGTCAATTTTTATTTTTTAGGATTTTAATTATGTCTTTTTCTATTTTTTTGAATTTTAAGTTGTAATGTTATTTTAATTTTATTAAAGTGTGTTTGTTTTAATTGAATTGAGTTGGAAATAAAAATAAAAAATGAAATTGAATGAATAGTAATTTAAGGAATGGTTAAGGAACGGTTAAGGAACGGAGGGTTGCAGGTTCCGTTCCTTAGTTAAGGAATGGAGTAAAAAAGTACAGTGGGGCCCGCAAATAGTAGTTTAAGGAACGGTTTAGGAACGGTATAGGAACAGCGTTGTGGATGACCTTAATCCACATGACCTATCTCGCTGCAATGGAAGAGTCTATATCTCAAGACCTATCTCACATCTCATCCCATTCCACATCATCATTAATTTCATTTTTAATTGTAGGTATCAAATAAATTGAGATAAAATAGCAAACAAAAATAAATTCTACACAAAAATAATTATAAAAAAAACATCCTACATTTAGACAAAAATAAAACAGAAAAAACAAATATAGAATGAAAATGAAGGGGTGAGTGTAAATAATATGGGGGTATATTTATAGGGTAAAAAATAATTAAAAAAATATTTGGTAGGACTGATGATTGGCCCTATCCCTACAATGGGGGCCTACCAAAGGCCCTATGTCATCGGCCATGGCCGATGTATCGGATATTTGGGGAGAGAGAGGGAGCCGATCATCTGCCCCTCATCCACAATGGGAGCTGATTGGGGGTTACATTGTGAATGCTCTCATATTTTATTAAAAATAGATTTTTTTTTAAATTATTCAACTAAAATATCGTGTTTAATTTCATTTTACTACCTTTCATTTTATATTTATTGCGACAGAGTAGGAGTATCTATTTAATAACCTTCTCTCCAATTTAGCCAAACAAAAATTCTTTGATGTTCACAGATAAAATTATTTTTAGTGGAGTAGAAAAACTTTATCCATAAATTTAATAATTTGATCATACAGTATTTAGCAGTGCTGCAGCAGCAGCACGGAAACCAGGCACAGCGTATTTTAGCAGGCAGAAGAAATAGGTGGCGTCTCCACATTCAATGATAAAAATCCAAAACAGCAGAACAGTCAACACACAGCCGACAGCTGGCATCTTCTCGCCGTCATCAATTCAAGACCACTGGTTGTTTTGTCGGCGATGCAATCCGATAATCCCTTTTCTTTTCTTTTTCTTCATTACCTTTTACCAACAAACATTAATAAAAACAAAATTTCAATATTTTACTGAACTTCAACAACAATCCCCCCACAAACCATCTTTCCAATTCTTTCTTTATTCTTATCCATTTGCGTTACTCCTTGCAAACCCTTTTTGATTCCTCTTCTGGTGGAGAGAAACAGAGAGAAAAAAAAAACTTATCTTGAGGTTTCCTCTTGATAACAGCCGTCTGCTATTTGTTAATTATTGCTTTTAATAATAAATAGTTATGGCGGTGGTGGAGTTTTTGGGGATGCCGGTGAGCTGGGCGATGGTAATTGGAATAATTCAGTATTTGGGGCCGGTTTGGTTTGCATTTTTTTTGGGTGTAATTGTGGGATGGGTTTGGAAACCTAGGTGGGCGACTCTGGGGAATTGTAAATTTGATTTTTCGTCGCCGCCGTCGCCTTCTACTCTTTTTAGAGGGTTGGTTTCAGCTCAGAGTTTGGATTCTTGCAAGGATGGGACTGCAAGTTGTAGCTTGGATAAGGAGCAAATGGCGATGACACCAATGATTGACACTGCTGTTTGCAGGTTGATTTTGTGCTTCATATATTTCTTTGTAGCTTTAATTCCGATTTCTCTTTGAATATTTGTACTGTTGTTTCATCTTATACTACTTATGATTTTGTTTCTCGAGTCTGATGTTTTTTTTAGGATGAGTTTTTGTGCTGCTGTTTTATGGTCCTATATTTGAATCATGAATACACTTCAATCTTAGATTCATTCATGGAGTAGTATTTTATCACTGCTTCAACATTTAATAGGAAATCTCAGTACCATTTTGAGTGATTGCAAGAACAATTCTAGATAGCTATGCTGTTAGTCTGTTATGGTGGTGGTTTTTCATTGATATAAAAAGAATGAGAGTACTGTTTTTGTCTTGCTGCTAGTAATGTATTTGCTCATATGTTTTCAAACTGTGTATGTGTTAGAAGTTGGAAATTCTATGGGGTTTTACGCGGTAATAAACTTACTTAGTATGATGAAAATATACTTGATAAGTAAGATTGATTGGTCAACAAGCGCTAGTCTAGGCTAGATTTCTTTGATATATAAATTTATTGGCCATGTTTCTTATGAAATGTAATATTGCTTCTTTAGTCCATCTGATATGGGCGAAGAAGACCACCCACTTATTACAAACGAGGATTTGGAACATTTGTGCCATCTTGTTGAGAGGAAAGATGGAGGACCCCCTTGGAAGCATATGATGGAATGTTCAGCACATGATATGAGCTACCAAGCATGGCAGAGAGATCCTCAGGTACTGCAGTGATCCTTCGTTTGTTATCTTCTTAAGTAGTAGTATGAGGTTTGGTATGTGTTACTAATCGCTATTTTTTGTTGAAGAGTGGCCCTCCTCAATATTGTAGCAGAACTGTTTATGAAAATGCCACTCCAGAATTAGTGAGAGACTTTTTCTGGGATGATGATTTCCGATTAAAATGGGATAATATGCTTACACATGCCTCTATTCTAGAAGAATGCCCGACCACAGGGATTATGGTGGTTCGCTGGATTCGCAAGGTTGGGAATAACCTTTTCCTTTTTTCCTCATTGAGATGTTGTGGGTTTTTTATTTACTTCTTCTGCACCATTGAAGTCTGACCATTCTCTTGCAGTTCCCTTTCTTCTGCAGTGACAGAGAATACATAATTGGACGGAGAATATGGGAATCCGGAAGATCATATTACTGTGTGACTAAGGTAGAGCTAGTGACATATTTTATTTGTTCTGCTAGATTGTTGTTGCCTAATATAGTTTGAGGCTCAGCAGATAGATTTTAATTAAGCTTACGATTTTAGTAGTTCTTTACTTTCCATACTTGTGCTCTGTAGAAGTTGTTTATATTACCGAAATGAGATTTTGTAGGACTAACCTAAATACATGCATAACATCCTCATTGAACATAATATAAACGATCTTCCAGAAAATTTAGTTGGATTATAAAACGTTCTCTCTGACAATGCCACAATATCTCCCAATTGTAGTTGACGTAAATTTATGCAGATCTGTTGGTGAAGTTTCTACGGGATGTTAGCTTAGTTGATATATTTGAGTGACCCATGTTTTTTGTTTCTGAGCCAGGGAGTTCCCTCATCTCTTCCAAGGAAAGATAAACCAAGACGCGTTGATCTTCTATACTCAAGTTGGTTCATTCAAGCAGGTACAGAATTTATGACTCCTTAGCTCTTGCAAGTATCCGATATTCTAAAGTTGATGTTCTTTGGAATGTTGAGAAACAAAATACGTTGCAATTGATTGTGATGCAGAGATCGGGCTAATAATACGTCTCTCAGTGTTGCTGAATCTTGTGACCATAAGTTAGGTTTTGTGCCCCTTCTAAATTTCCTTCTCTTTCGTTGCAACAGTGGAATCAAGGAAAGGAGATGGTCAGCTGTCCGCATGCGAGGTGATACTCTTCCATCACGAAGACATGGGCATCCCGTGGGAGATAGCGAAATTTGGCGTGCGGCAAGGGATGTGGGGAGCGGTGAAGAACATTCACCGTGGTTTCAGAGCTTACCAGAAACACAGAGCATCAGGAGCGCCCCTCTCTCGCCACGCTTTCATGGCTCAGATTAACACAAAGCTTGACCCCGACTACCTGAAAGTGCTGGAAGACGAGGAAGTGCCGGCACAGACACAATTAGTGGACTCAGCTGATGGAAAGGCGAAGGGCGTGAAGATACCGAAGCTTCTGATAATCGGAGGTGCAATCGCAGTTGCCTGCAGCCTCGACCGGGGACTCCTGACGAAGGCGCTCATATTTGGTGTCGCGAGAAAGCTGGGAAATATGGGAGGACGGCCGTGCCACTGGTGAGGAATTTAGATTAGGATGTTGGTTTTGTGTTTGATAAGCACTGTTGTTGGTACATTGAGGCAGCAGATAATGCTTTCAGAAAAGATCAATATTACGTTATAGATACTTTAATATAGTGAAAAGATCATTTTCCTCTTCGAGTAATTTATGCTCTCCTTGTTTAGCAATTAACAGCAAACAATTGACTCGAAAGAGTGCAGACCATCAAACACTGCTTAGAGCAATTTTTTCCTGCTTTTATGCTTATTTTAAAACCGAAATACACAATGTTACAGCTTGCTACTCCCTAATTTATGCATTTTTACGTGAAAGGAACGTACGGTAATTTTTAGCCTAATCAATCTTATCTACTATGCCACCCCAACCAAAACCAATCGCCCCACTTCAACTTTGTATGGGCACCATATGCTTGACATTTAATTTTGGTATAATCATCTACTTACGTTAATCATACAGAGACACCTTAAAAAGGGCTAGAAGGTAAAGGACTTGCACATACAGATTCTATACAACAGGAGCTTAGACCTCGGAACCAGGTTGATGATTGTTCAAATAGAGGATGAATAGAAAGAAATCATACTACATCAAGCATAAAAAACAATTTTGGTAGAATTCATAAAGATGATTATCATAATAATTGTAACAATAATTATACGATGAAATGCAATAGAACTTGAACGAAAACTTAACTCACATAAGATGAATGAATCTCTTGGTTACCTCAAAATTCAGAGTACCACAATTGTCAAAAGATATATGCAGTAACACTGCATCAAAATACCATACTAGGAGTATTAAACTACTAATACAAAGAAAATCTAAAACAAGTTCAACACAAAATCATCATTCAAATTATAACTAAACTTAATCAAACAAGCCAAAGCCCATGTCGTCGTCACTTTCCTCCTTTTCCTCCTCCTGAAAAAATCAAATGACAATGAATTATTATTTGGCTTCATAAAAATATTTACAGAAAAACACATTTAGGTTTCAAATGAAGGAGAATACAAAATTAGAACAAACTTCTAAACTTCACAATATAATTAAGAACTAGTTCATGAATAATGATTCAAATCGATATAAAGAACTAGTTCATGAATCATGATTCAAATCGATATAAATATCAGGATTTAATACTAGTACAACACTAAGACTTCTTGACAAGATCTTGAATCCACAAACAATTTCACAAAATCCTGATCTTCAGTCTTCAACATTGGAATTTCATAGTAGTAACAATTCTAGAGACTACTCTGATTCTGAACATCCCTAAGTTTTATTCAATACCTACTTACTGGAATTCGTTCATACCACATGGTTCTATTTACACTGACACGATCCCAATCCAACATCAATTAAGCTATAGAAAACTAATTTGAACCACAGATCAATTCATACCTTCTTCTTCTCCTCAGCGGCAGGGGCAGCTGCGGCAGCGGCGCCACCAGCAGTTGGAGCAGCGACTGCGACGGCGCCACCGCCACCACCAGCGCCAACGTTCACGATGAGATCTTCAACATTCCTCTTCTCGCAAAGCTTAGCGAAGAGACTGGGCCAGTACGACTCAACAGACAAATTCGCAGCCTTCAGCAGGGTCGAGATTTTCTCCGCCTTGAAAAGGAATGCGTATATATCAAATACAAAAACAACTCAAACAATACAAACATATGAAATTGCGGTGAAAATGGAAAATATAAATCAATTAAATAAAAAATTGTTACCGTGATGGGGATTCCATCGTCGTGGAGGACCAAAGCAGCATAGGTGCAAGCGAGCTCTCCCACCGACATCGTAGGAGAAGACGAATATCAAAGATTAGGGTTTTGCGAATTGAGATGCTGCGGCTTCTTTAGGGTTGAGAAGCATTCTTCGTGAATTACGTACGTATATATAAAGAAAATATTTGCTCCGCACTCCAAATATTCGTATCATATGCCGTTGCACCCCTATAAATTAGGTTTCTTGACAAAAACACCCCTCTCGTCAAAATCTTTGCAAGGAAAGTTTTTTCCAATAAGTTCCAAATAAATTGGAAATTAATTTTATAGTAATAAACTTTGATTTATGGGAACCACTCATATCAAACTTTCACAGTCTGCATTATGCAATGCTATCATATGGCCTTCCACATAGTAAGTAAAGATGGTCTACTATAACACCACATAGGATACAAAAGAGGGGGGACATCAAAAGTGCTACCCGATTTATTTTTCCCCTCATCTAGGCCCATGAGTCACTCGCCCATGTACCTGTCAGCTGCATGATCCATGCGCTCTCACCAAACCACCAAACGAAGAAAATACTTATTTTTCCTAACCAATACACATTTTAATACTCATTGATCCATAATATGGTAGAGTATAAATCCATCCCTAGATGAGTTATCTACTCTACTAAACATGCTCGTAGGCAAATAGTTATATCATCAAGCTTGAATGGGGTCACTTTGCCTATGTGGTAACCAAATATTTATGCATTGCTTAGAGCACCCATAATATAATGCAGTTATGATAAGTTATTGATGGAAAAGAGGTTGTACCATGATGAGTTTAGTTGTTTGGAGAAGCTACAGAGATGGGGAAGTAAAACTACTTCCCTTCCCAACCATAGCTAAGGGCCTGCGCCATACACCCATTGCGCAACCTGGCAGTAGAGCGTTGCGTCTGAATTTATTTTTCAATTTCTTCTGTTCTTTTTTTTTTGTTTTCGCATATTTCATTTTGCCATTTATTAAAAAGAGGACCAGGATACTATTTTCTTAGTAATATTCAAGGTGTAGAACCCACTTAAAACACTGCAGGCATGTAAAATGTTTCAGCTCGACAGACATGTTCGATACAAATCCTAAATGCGGATAATGTCTAACAAACCAAACAAATCTTTTCTAGCGAAAACCAATTTGTGAATCAACCAGATCTCTAAAACGATAACAACAACATCCCCAACTTCAAGTTATAATAATATTCAAATGAAGAAAGAAGTTCCAGTATAAAGCCACATTGTCCGGGCACAAATCATATGCCACGAAAGTTCTGCGTTTGTGTTTACATTGCACCAATAAAATCAGGAACTGCCGGACCTCGCCTGCAATAAAAACAAAATCAATAGTATTACTTTTTTCCATTTCAAAAAGGTGCAAGAGAAGAAACTGCAATATGGATATTCCCTTTCATATGGAGCAGAGCATTACCGGGAGTGGGGATGCAGACCTCGATTTGGACCTTGATCTAGAGCTCGATATGGAACTGCAAAATTATGCAGGAAAAGCCCAAGAAAATGAATCAAAACCTTCAGAGAGTTAAGCAGCAGAACAGTGTACACTGCAGTTTTAAACTCTCAATATCTTTCAGACACATCAATCAACATACCGGGATGGTTTAACAGGCGACACTGGGGGTGATCTTGAAGTCAATCGCTCCACTGACCTGCTGCATAAAGGACTATTTTTCAGTCTCTGGAATCAGATATGAATGTTGGGAGCGTGTGCGCTGCACTGATTTCAGTCAGAGAAATGTGCTGGGTCTGCTTCTAACCAAGAGATTTGTGCTTACCTTCTCCTCATCGGGCTTCTGCTTCGGCTTCGGCTTCGGCTTCTGCTGCGACTCCCACTTCGGCTTCTGGATGGGCTGCCCTTATACTCCTTTACCTTTATTAAGTTCACAGCAGACAAACCAACAATGTAAGGATACAGTCATGTACACATGTTACATGGATGCTTTCAATATTATTGAATTTAGAAAATGATCAACAAAACATCCTTGACCAAATAGCACCTCTTATATTTTGCTCATCAAGGACCAACTTTGAGCTAACAAAAAGATACTAGAACGAATGAACAGCAAGTGCTGATACAAAATTTTCATGATTCATTGATTATAGACAAACCCAACAAAAAAGTAGGAGATATAGCAAAGAGTAGAAGAAATGTAGAGATAAAGCAACGAGTAGAAGAAATGTAGGAGATACCCGGATATAAGTTCTGGTCCAAGGATTTCTGAACTCACTATCATCAAGCTTACGCATCTGATCAAACAGAAAGTTTTTGCAGCCGTTTGAAGAAATTAAAAGGTTGGGGTCATTAATAGTATAATCTAACTAGTCAAGATAAACTTACAGCATATTTCATGTCATCATAATTTGTATAATCAACTAGGCCATATGTTCCTGCAGGGAGAAAATAAAGCTTAGCATCCATTTCAGGTGACTCATTCAAAACCAGAAGTTATCGTTAATGGGGATGGAAAATTTTAATTTTTAAGATTACAACAAAGTGGCAGACAAACATGAACGTGATATCTCTGCTGTCAGTAAATGTAATACCTTCACTATCACGAGAAACTTCGGCAAAACACACATCACCAGCTTTCCGCATATGATCCTGAACCATTTCGTGCAAGGATCAGCAAAACAAGTCTAGCCAAACATAAACCATTTTCTAACATCCTTCTTATCTAACCTTTAAATCTTGCCAAGAAGCAGAAGAAGGAAGCCCACGGACAATCACTGGTGCAAGAGGAACCAGATCAAGAGAAATCATATGAGGCTGAGGCCCCTGAAAAAGCATTCAACCATATAGGCATATGATACAAAAAGAATCAGTATACCTCGATAATCAGAATGGCGGGACATACCAAATCTGCCACCACTGCTGCCACTTCCGCCCCTTTCACTATAACCGCCACGATCACTGGAGGATGATGGTCCTCTACCACCATGAGCAAGTTCAACCTGAACTCAGATTTCAGAAGTAAATTAATGAGCAAAAAATGGAGAAGACACAAGAAACTTTACAAATTAAAGGAAAAGGGAAGATATTCGAGTATTATAAAATTCTCTCACCCTCAAACGACAGCTGTCAAAGTTATAGCCATCTCTGCCCCTCATTGCATCTTCTGCATCCCGAGCATTCTCAAACTACATGAACAAAATCTGACTCAGTTATATAATACTGAAGTTTCCAGGGAGAAATCAGAAAGTGACATGCAAATTTGCTTTAAAATAATCAAATAACCCAAAAAATTTCAAAACAATGTATCTTGCACACAGCAAAACCCAGTGTATGGAAGAACAATACCTCTACAAAACAATAGCAAGGAGGACGAGGTGGAATCTTCAGTTCAATATCCAAGATACGGCCATACTACAAGGAAAGAAGAGTGAACAAATGAGGTTGATTTCTAATGCACTCGGACAAGTTTTAAACAAACACAGAAAATACCAAGAGAGACAGTAAATAAAGGTTTTTCAGTGTTAACTATTTATGATTCAAATTTCAAATGCAACATGAACATTCAATCTTGAGAATTTCAGTCATGACTCATGAACATGTACAAATTTCTAATTGCAACATTTTACTGCCCATTATTATTGATAAAAGCTAGATATTGTCCATTACTATCACATATATTTTCAGCATTTTAGTAGGGGTGGAGGGATATCATACTTAATGTCACAAAAGAAAAATAATGGCTTTTATGATATAATTAATGTGACAAAAGAAAGAATGATATAAATTCATAGTAAGCAATAGCATTCCAAAAAATATCAAATAATGGCTTTTACTCACACAAATTTATAAATGTCAATTTTGATGTTGCAGCTAAAAAATTACAACGAAAGTTGAATGATATTGAAAAAACAGATGTTCACTTAGCAATTAAAATCTGGATGCATGTTCATAACTGTAATGCAACTAACCCTCTATGTAACATTAGAATTGACATGCATCTCTAACAAAAAGAATACAACATCAGGAACAATACTAAATACTGACTTCCTCCTGCAACACCGATTAAGAAACCCAAGTCAAGGTCATAAGGTATTACAAGGGGAGTTAGGTACCAGAATAATGACTAGTCAAATCTAGTCAAACAAAAAAATAGAAAAGAATCACAATAAAATGACCACCTTGTAAAATAAATCTTCTACTTCTGATTCCCTGATATCAGCAGGAAGGTTTCCAACATAGATAGTGCGGGAGAAACGGCCACTCATTCTTGATCTTTGCAGGTGAAGTCAAAGAAAAATTCTTCTGCAGATAGAAAACACTAATGAATGGGGTAAATTTTTTCAGGGCAGTCAACAATGCCAGCTTAGGTAACCCTATATGTCTTCCATCACCATTTGAATGATTTGACAAGGAGGGAATATATCAAAGAAGAACAAAACTTATGAAGCAAACCAAGAGAGCAATCCTTGAGGTGAGCGGTGCTCCACAAGCTCCGCTGCTCATATGCTCCAAGATACTCCAAAGCAATTATATATTCGAAATAAAATATGATCTCCTCATCCTCTAATTTTTTGCCAGATCAAAAGCTCTTCAGATAGTGAGCAAGTACTTCCAATTATATAAATATACCAAAAACTCCACTCTGACTTCTCCCACTCCCATTCTACATCCCTATGTATGATTGCAAAGCTCATAATTGTCCAAGCGCTTGACATCTATCATAAACAAAGCATATGTCATGAAATGAGACAATATTGTCATAAACTGATTCATTCACCTTATTCAGACTTCTTTAGACCATGGAATAAATGGTCCTGGAAAACATGTATAATATCAGAGGTCTTCTTTGACATGATATCTATTATCAGCAAAATGGCCTGAAATAGCTTTTTAAGAACAGTCTGGCTAACAAACAAGACTCACTTGAGATTTTGGCACTATGCTTGGTTATCCACCAGGAAGCAATCCGTGGAAAAACGAGATGCAACGTGACACATTAAAAAAAACCAGTGAATAAGCACAAGAGCCTTCTAAGAAAAATGTACTTACAAATAAACTAACAGAGGCCTCTTTCCGTACGCTTGCTCATGGACTAGAAATTTACCCTCAAATATAAGTTTCAAGGGAATATTACAAGACAGTGCAGCATATAAAAATTGTATCGACAGAACTTGGACATTGCTACAGTTCATTATATGAGTAGTTTTTAAAACTAGTTATGTATATTGTTTAATTATATCCAATCATCAAGGGCACTACTTTTATCAGAGTCAGATCAATAAACAGTTTTAACTCCTTGTTTATACTTCAACTTGTTATCTACTGTATCTTTTAAATTGTTCATTCAAGTTAAATTAAGGGTTGGCACAAGATACACATAAACTTGTTTCTCACGTTTGCTTAATGTTGAAAAGCTTTGAAAATGATTTTCAAAATAATAAGGCAAAAGGTGATAGATCAAATGCCAATGCATTTCATTTTCGTCCACTAATTCCTAGATCTAAAGCGATATCGACGAATTTAACACTAACAACTTTTACTGATACAATTACATTGCATTTGAAAGCTTGGATCTAAAAATTGAAGATGCTACTTAATTTAAATTACGCATAATCAGGAAGATAAAACCCCAAATTTCATTCCAGCACGAACATACTATGCAAAAATCGCTCATAAACCGAACCAGGGAATGAAGTACGTCCACGCATGCGGTAAACACATACCCGAGCAACAATGGCAACTCCTTGCGCAAATAAACGTTCTGAAGCAGTGACTCCAAGGCGCACAGTTAGGGTTATTCACCTTGATCTTGAAGTAGTCATGAAAAATCGTTAGTGTGACTGAAATATGAATGTCGTGGAATTAGGGTAGAGAAAATTTAAAAACTGCGGGATTTCTCGCATACCTCTTTGTAATTTTTGGGCGCAAATTTTTCGCGTTCGCATCATTGCTATTTAGGGCTCGGCTTGTGGCATCTATGGGGTGTTACTATTTCAGGTTTTTCTGTGAGGTGCTGTTGTTTTCCAAAATTACATGTAAGTCCACTATCTTTTTTTAGTCTAAGCCAATATAAGAAAAATACTCCTCTAAAGGCTCCTACCGAGCACTACCGTCCCGCTCAAGGCTCCTCTAAGACATGAATTCCCCTTTCAAATTTGTAGGAAAAATGTGACAGAAAATTAGCCACTAGTTTATCTTCTATGGGGTGTTCGGTTTGCAAGATTGTATCCGATATTAAATTTGTAGTGTGTTTGGTTCATGAGATTCAACCCTTCAACTCAATCCTAGATGGATAGTCTCATGATAATTAGTCATAGCCTCCCCCTCCAACTAAAATAATCTCACAATTTAATCCTAGATAGATAGTCTCATGATATTAGTCATGGCAACCGAACGCCACCTATGTGTACATGATGAATCATCCCGAATAAAAATCAAATACTCCCCCCGTCCACAGTAATTGTAATTCCTTTTTATTTCGGTCCGTCCCACAATAATTATCACACCTCATTTTTATCATAAATGGTAAGTAGGTTCCTTATTCCACTAACTCACTTCACTCACATTTTATTATAAAATTAATATAAAAAGTTGGTCCCACATTCCACTAACTTTTCTTTACATTTCTTAAAACTCGTGCCTACAATAAGAGTGACAATTATTATGGGACGGATGGAGTAATAAGAAATACTATTAATAGAGACATCAGACGTCTCTAATATCATAGACACCCCAATGAAACTATAACTATCCACCTCCAATTTATGAATATCCAAAACTTTTCACAGCTGAACAATAATTATCTTTTAATGAGTGATCTTATTTTACTTTTTTAAAAGAGGTTAACACTTATATATGCTTAAATTAATGTATGAGGTAGTGATATCCAAATATATAGTGGGTATGATTATAACTTATAAGGTATTCCATTCGTCCCATTTAGGATGATCCATTTTTTCCGCCTCCTTCCAATGCCCTTCTTTCCCCTACAGTCCTCGGAAAACACCATTAACACTCTGCTGTTTCTCTCTACTTTTTATGCTTTTTACTAAAACAAAGTGAACTTGCTCAGTTTTCTTTATCAGCGAGATACTTTGTTAAGATCTCTTACCTCTTGATTAGGCCTGTCAAATCGGGTACCCGCGGATACCCGATCCCGAATTTCTAAAAATCTAATATCTGATACCCGATTCAAAAATGATTTCGGGTACCCAGATACCCGACTCAGGTATCCAGTCCCAATTGTGGATTTTTTTAAAATATTTTTTAAAGAAAATTAACTATAAAATTTTAAAAATACAAACTTGTAGTTCGAATTTAATACAAACTTCAAGTACTTCGAGTTTAAGATGAAAAACTACTACAAATTATTAGAAATAAAACTTAAGAGTGAAGGATTTTAGGAGTACATTTGAATTTTTTAAATAATAAAATAAATAAATCGGGTAATACCCGATTTTCGGGTTTCAAGTATCCAATTACCCGATATTTCAGGTACAGATATTGGATATTTAATTCCTGATATCCATTTTGAGAGGCTACTCTTGACGGTGGATTCAAAAGCAATTTTCGATTTATATAGAGCTCTATGGGATTTTGCTAGATCCACTATATATAAATTTAGAATGCGTTACTTACGAGCCTATAAAATTATAAGCCCAATACTGTTTAGATGTCTCACTTTATACAATTAATCGAAGTAACATCATATTTTGAACTAATTACTTAAAACCAGATACAACTATATGATCAACTAATCACTTAAAACCAGATACAACTATATGATCTCATGGTTAAAAATCACATACGTATAATACAATTTAAATGAACAACCATAAAACATAATGTAACAACTTTACAAATCAACCAAGTGCTTTAAAAATCACAAATGTGTAAAATAATTTAAATAACGATTTTATTCTCTATTGCAAAACAATAATTATAATTTTATATTCTATTAATGTCTACCATAAAACAACAATCATAATCTTATATTGCATTAATACACAATATAAATGCTTCAATACCATACACATCAATAAAAGTAGAGATAATCATCAATACTGAAGAGTCAATAATATATAGAGATAAAGTAGTTATGTATGCGGGACATAAAAATATTTACTAATACATGATAACAATATATCAGCTCATAAGATTTGGAAAACTTATTTGCATCAACCTCCTAGATACAAATTTAAATTTTCAAAACATTCACACAATCTCTCTCACAAAAAAGGACATATTACTTATAATAATTGTGCATGAAAATTATTTCCAAAGTCGAACATAAAAGTAGTTACAAATTAAATAAATAGATAAAACATTAACCAAACATAAACACGTTGTCAAATTTTCTTCTCCACTCGGATGTTAATTTCTTATGCAATATACTTCTGGCGCATCTTACGTATCCATCCCATTTCAGTTGCAAACTTCCTTCGACATAGTCTCCAAAGCACTCCAATAGAGGAAACACCACCACCACCGGCAACTCTGGCCGTTAATCCAGATAACCTTGGTGATGTTATCATCACAACAAAGCTAACCGGACAATTATCTTCTCTGAGTTAACATGATGAAGAGTTTATGCATGCCTTTTATAGGGTGAAATTTTAATGTTAAGGTTTGAAATTCCAATAGCATTTAATTTGTGAGAGTAGCTATTAAAAAAAACGCTCTCTTAATTGGCTCTTAATTAATTGATTCTAAATGTATATATTAAGAATAATTCGAGAATTATGAGATTAAAACTGTAACGTTCAATCGCAATATTATTTCAAATGAATAACTAACCGTTACCAAATTTAAATGGTTTAAAGTGAAAGGTAATTTAATCATTTTTATTAATTTTATTTACATCCCCCCACATAAAATGACTATTCAAAACAGCTCAAAACTCACCTTTTATATTAATATATATAAAAACCCTAAACCCTAACCCGTGCTATGCACGGTGCATTTTATTTTCTTCAAAATATAAAATATTGATTTGAAATAAATAATAATAATATTATATGAGTTAAAATCATAAATTATTATAAATGTATACAATAATACATTTGATAAAAGTAGTAAATTTTATTGGTGTATAAACATGACTTATTCTTTAGAAATCTATTTTATAAAAAATTAATATTAAATAATTTAATGATTCTAAATTCTAGCTGTGTCATTTTATTTTATTTTTGTCTAAAATAATATTTATTTGTATAATTTTATTAAATACAAATCAGTTTATTTACACAAAAAATACCTATTAACTTATCATTTAATGTTTTACTTTTATTATATTGACTATGCAAAATGTCTATTTTTCATTATTGTCACAAAATTTAAGAGTCTTCCATACATTAATTATTGCATAAAATGGTTCCAATGGCATTCAAAATCAAAACAAAAATAATCATGATATAATTTTAAAATTGTTCTAACATCACCAAATTATTTCTCACTGACTTTAACCTTAAAATGGTCTTAGATGTACAACGTTTTTGCAAGTTTGGGTACATAATACTTTTAGTAGGTCCACAAAATATTTGTTGTATCCGAAAAGAAGATTAAAATATGTGGTGGGGTTACAATGAAATTATGGAATCATTCTAGTATATTGTTTGTAGTAAAATTATGAGAATTTACTAATTGAATATTTTATTTAAATAAACTACAACGTGGAAACAATTTATTTTTCCAATAGTATAGCACATATTCACAATTAAACATTTTTGCAAGTAAATTAAATTGAAGTCACACACATAATTCTAGACAAATTCTTCAAAAAAATTTCCCTTTTACTTTTCCTAATTATAAAAAAGTTAAAACTTTTTCACTTTCTCAATTTTGATAAAAGAAAATAATAAATTGTGTAAAGATGAGCATGTTTTAGGGATGTCCCAATCCTCTTAAGAATTGTTCGAAATATATAGATAAAAATTTTTAACCATATACTGGCGATATTGGAATGAAAATTACAACGAAAATAATAAAAAATCAAACTATAAATCGAGTCGAGAGAAAACTTCTTTCCACAAGACAAATTATGTTGTGCTAGGCACCGACAAAGTTGATGGAGCTCCGAGAATCAAGCAATACAGTGATCCTAAAATACACAACAAAATGTAAAGAGTTTGAGATAGGAGGGAGAATGCTTTTATTGGTGCGTAATCCATGTACAACTTGATGCTTTTATAAGCACAAAATAAGAATATAGAAAGACATGAAATTAAAACACCATAAACAATAAATTAAGGTAATGAATGTTATAAGAAGTGAAAAGCCAAAGGGCTCCCCATGATCACATTCCGATACTCACGCCATTTGATAGAGTGTGAATACAATAGGAGTAAAATTGAAATAGAGGAATATGGATTGTTAATGAGCTTACTATTTAGGGTATTAGTTACTGGTATTTTAGTTTTAAACGTTTATGTAAATGAGTTATAATTATTTGACCTTTCAAATAATAAAAATAAATTTAATTGATATATAAATTTTTAATTAAAATAACATTATTTTAAAAATTTTAAAAACTCCCCTTTTATATATGGAGTTATAATTATTTGACCTTTCAAATAATAAAAATAATTTTAATTGATAGATAATTTTTAATCTAAAAACTCTTCACTTTATTGCATTAATTAATAGAAAAACAAATTATGAAGCGGATCATTAATGAATTTAATTTTTCTAGTGACAACCTATTGAGTATTAAGAAAATATTTTCGCAACTGAACCACATTTGGTTTCAAACTTTTCTTTAATTTAATTAAGTATGATGTATTAACCTTAATTTAATTTAATTTAATTAATCTTTCTAATTGTATATTGTTGAAACTAAAGAGTAAATCCCAAGTTGGAATTTCTTTGATCTATAATCTTCTTTATTATACAATTCCTAGTCGGGCTTCATTTCATTGCAATATAGTGACCCTATACACTAAAAACCCAAACCCCGAAACCTAAATCCTAAACCCTTAACTTTAAAATATACTCATCATGACCAACAGATGAGCCAGATATCAATTAAATTTTCCCTCCGTCCTAATTCAATTTTACTTTGTTGATCACTTATTCTATTTTGGAGGTTTTAGATTTGTATTCGATATCTTACACTGGATCAGTCTACTTGATAATCCTTACTGATAGTAGAGGTTTTTTTACATTTTAAATTCAAAAAGCACCAATCAATTTGAAAATCCTCCCTTGCCAGATTGCAAGATCCATTTCCAAGTTGACATGCTCTCAAAGCTTGAAACCGTCCATATCTAGTAATTAGTATGTTAATGTCACTCATTTTTTTGAAATTGAGGCTCACTAACTTCAAACATTTGTTTGCTTGAAATCATCTTAATGTGGTATGCATGATTTGTAACTGGATTGCGAGGCCGATTTTGCCTCACGAGAAAATTGCTTATACGAAAAATACCCCCTTCCCTAATTAGTGCACCAAACCTTGCATGTAAAATTCGTGGAATAGTTGCTTGAATCCTATGCCCTGAACACAAAAAAGTCCATAGCTAATGATTTCATATAACTTGCAAAAACATAACTAAAAAGCACAAAACAACATACCATTCGATCGTGAGGCACACATTCTAAACGCACGATATTGGTTTTGTCTTTAGGAGCGACAACTTCATAGACATGGATACAACAGACTTTAATAATCGAATTAGTTTTTGTTAGTTGTAGTTCATCGAGCAAGGTGTGGAATGGTTCCATGGTATCAACCTTGCTACTCGTGGGAAGAACAAAAAGATGAAATTTGAGCTGTATAAGGTGAGTAGGTATGTGTGGTTAGATCAAATGTCATATTTATAGGGGAAAAAATGAACCATGAGGCTCTCTTCAAACTTTTCACATTCTCCACTTAGGTTACCCTAATACTAAAACAAAACAAATATTATTAATGTTGGTTCCAATCGATTTTCTACTATTAAATTGGGTGTTATATAGATAATGAAGGGTGTGTTGCAATAATTATTATATTTAATGGTTTGATAAAGATTAAAAGAATTTAATTAGTAATCTTTCTCATGGCAGTAACGGTAGCACCACTCGCAAATCTTTGAAAATTTTGGACATGGATTTCAATAGGATACTTTAATTACAAAATTTGCAGCTACGCTAATAATGGTTCAATAATCACCCACTTAATCCCATTTATATGAAAAAGTCAAATCTTTTTTTTTATAAGAGAAAGTAAATTGTAGGTTTCTTATCTTTTTTTTGCATGTGCATAACTAAATGTAGGTAAAATATTAGATTGTTGTAGACGGTTGGTATAAGATGTGCATTTGATGCACACAATGATGATGTGAGTTATTTTTTGGGCAATTAATATGCAATAATGACTAAAATGCAATGACAAATGATTCAATGGACGACAACGTCTATATTAAATGTCTAGATTATAGTATTTAAAGTTAAATGATAATTCCATAAATACCCCAAAACTCCCCCTTTATATATGTATAGATATAGATATTAATATTAATAATTGTAAATCAATTTCTTAGCATAGTCATACATTAAAATAATACTCATATTTGGATTCAAAGTTAGGGGAAAAATCTTATTTTGAAAAAAAATCCCTCTTTTTATGTAATCTGTTTATAGTCACTTACTGCATGTAAAATTAGAGCATCCCCATCCGTGCTCTTATCAACAAGCACGGATGTGGGCCCGGACCCACTCTTACTCCCTGCACTTAGGCAAGAGCACAACACCCACATCCGTGCTCTTTTGCAAGGACAAGCTCAAGGGTCTCATCATTCTATTATTCAATTTAAATAAAAACATTTTCACAAAATTAAAATGCATTAAAAATATCTGGAATACTATTACAAATTACAAAAAAAATAAAAATTACATAATTAAAATCCTAAAAATTAAAAAGTACATAATTAAAATCCTAAAAATTAAAAACTACATAATTAAATTCATAAAATTAAAAAAACCCACTACTCGTGGCCGAATTTCACCCAAATGTGTTTGATTAGGTCTTCTTGTAGCTCAATGTGGGCTCGAGTATCGCGCATTGTGTTCCTTGTTTCGATCCTCTCGCCCACCGTCGTATGCACACCTCGGCGTGGGGGAGACCTCGCGGTTGAGCTTCCGGCTTCATCCCCGTTAATCTCAAATTTGCGCATTATCTCCCCAAAAAAGCATGTAATATCACCCAAAACCAATGCATGAAACGAGCCTTATCAGTTACGCTCAGTCTGTGGCCTGTGTGAATAATGTTGCAAATGTGGTCAGGGTTGATAAAACCATGTTATGGCATAATAGGCTAGGTCATATGAGTGAGAAGGGCCTGAATATTTTGAAGAAAAATAAGCTTTTATCTGAAAATGATTTTCAAAATGGTCTCCCCTTCTGTGACACTTTTGTTTTGGGCAAACAACATAGAGTTTCTTTCCCTACACATGTGATTGAAAATATCAGTCACAGTGTGATTGAATACCTACACATGGATGTGTGGGGTCCAGCATCTGCTTCTACTCATTCAAGGTCTGTGTATTTTCTGTCTGTTATTGATGATTATTCCAGAAAAGTTTGGTGTTTTTTGATGAAAAATAAGTATGAAGTCTTTGAAAAATTATTGACATGGAAAAATCTTGTTGAAAATCAAACTGGAAAAACCATTAAGGTGATCAGAACAGATAATGGTTTTGAGTTTTGTAATTCTCAAATGGATACTTTATGTTCTCAGTTTGGAATTAAAAGACACAAGACTACTCCTTATACCCCTGAATGTTGTGTCCCTGACCTGCCAAATAAACCGATCGTTCCTCCACCCAGATGAGTTACCCCAGTGTCCAAACCGTGAGCCTCTGCTCATAAACTGAAAATAAAGGAAAAAGAAAAATAAAAAATATGTACGCCAAAATCTTCTAAACATAATCGTAAACTACGCCATCCATCCCCGGCAACGGCGCCATTTGAATGCTATGCGTAAGAACTGTGTGTACTTTTGTGCTAGGTCAAGCTTCTCAAATCCAGAGAATCCGCTAGATCACAACGTCTAGGAACTCGGAGGATCCTGGAAGTCTCAGTCGTCGGACACACAAATTCCGCGTTCAAAACCCTCAACCCGCTATACTATAAATTAGTACCGGGAAGAAGGGATCGATCCCGTGAAGATGAATGCGTATGAAGGCATTTAGGTGATTCTGGAAAAGTGATTGGCCGCTGCTACGCAAATTTTGGGTTGATGAAAACTATTACTAGACTTAGGAATAAAATCTAATACTAGACCTAGGAAACAGAGAACAACATGCAAACATCGAACATATTCTTAACTTCAATACCTCAAACAAACTTCCTTGACCTAGTAAACGGCTACCTAATTTGGCTAAACAGAAAGTAAACATGCACTGGGGACCATTTTCCAGAAACAGTAAAGTACGGATCAAAAGCTGCAGAAAACAAACTATGAATTTAACTAACAACAACCTGCATCTCGTTACCTGATTCAAACACGAACATGGAGAAAACAGAGCAAATAACTAGATTCAAACAGAATATAATAATTTGGACGTCGGAAACTGGCGATTAACCGGAAACAGAAAAGATCTACATATACTAGACGAAGGGAAACAAAAACACAGAAACGAGTCATCAAATTCATGCAATATCAAACAACTCTGCTTCAGATCCACACGTCGGACGCTCAATCCACTCCGGATCCAAGCAATCCGGACTCAACTACAACCAAAAACAACTCCATAAACACCTATTCAACAAATCTGCTCCGATCAACGACAAACCAGCCACGATTCTACTCCAATTCAACAGATCAAGTGCGAAAAACATCCATTCAAATAAACAACTACAAACTCAGAAACAAACATCATCCATACTCGAAATCAACATCATCATAACGGAAAATAGAAATTGCATAAAAGGATCAATGGTATTTCAACAGTCAACAAAAGCCAAGCTTCGAACAGCGAAGACTCGTGAAATTAACGGCAGAAACTGAAATGAAAACAGTAAATTGTTTCTTCGCCCTACGTGAGGACGGTGGTACGCAACATCAAACCGAAAGTGAAACCCGAACCCCTCTCAAATTCCAAAATTCAAGTGTGTAGAAGTGTGTGCGAGTGAGCTGAGAGCCAAAAGAAAAATTTCTCCCCCCCTGTAAATTGCATGCTCTCTCTTATATTGATGCGGAGGTGATCTTCTAGAAGCCTTCACTTGAAATCTCTGTTCTGCCCTTCAGCTTAGCGATCTCCTCTGTCTGGCTATTTTTCCTTCATAATGCTCACTTTATTGCCAAATTTCCTTCGCCAGGCAATTGTCTTCCTTTCTTCCTTGGCCTGGCGATATCTTCCACACATCTGGCTTAAAAAATGCGTTAGACCCCGTAAATGCATGAGTTTATCCTCCTAACCAATGCATGAAATTAGCCTTATCAACCCCTCAGCAAAATGGAGTTGCTGAAAGGATGAACAGAACCCTTTTGGAAAAAGTTAGGGCCATGTTTGGTTGGCGGGAAAGTAGAGTTGGCAAGGAAAATGATTCCTTGAAAAATGAATCCCAGGAATATGATTTCTAATAACTTTACTTTCCCGTGTTTGGAAAATATCAAGATTTGAAAGTATATATTTGATTTAAACACTAAACTAAAAATATACTTATCATTTTTTATTTATAAAAAATAATAATAAATATTATTTAATAAATTATTAATTACAAATGATAATAATTATATTATTTTATTTATTATTACGATGGATAGTTTAAATATGGATTATACATCATAATATATAATAATATAATAATAAATAAGATTATTATTATTATTATTATCATTATATTTACTTAATTTTTAATTGAATAAATTTTTTAATTTAAATTTCACTACAATTTTATTGTTAATTACTAATTTATAAATTAATAATTATTATATTATTATATAATTATAATTATATTTTATTAGTTAATAAATTATTATTATTATTATTATAAAATAAAAATAAATAATAATAATATATTATAATTATGATAATTTGAATTATAGTTATTTATTATCCTGAAATTAAGTATGGTTTATACTTTTAAATTATTTTTAAAACATTGTAATAAATAATAACGATGATGATGATGATGATGATGATGATGATGATGATGATGATGATGATGATGATGATGATGATGATGATGATGCTGATGATGATAATAATAATAATAATAATAATAATAATAATAATAATAATAATAATAATAATAATAATAATAATAATAATAATAATAATAATAAACTGTATTATATTGCATTAAATATGTAAGCATTCTAAAACTGAGAAAAAGAATACATAAGAAAAGTTAGGATTCAAAATCCTGGAAAGTTGTACTCCCTCCGTTTCACTATAGTTGAGTCATTTTTCCATTTCGGGAAGTTTTTTCATAGTTGAGTCATTTCCATATATGGTAACTTTTTTCTCTTTCTTACTTTACTCTCTCTTACTTTATTCACTTTATACTTATTCTCTCTACCTTTTTCATCTCTCTTACTTTTTTAACTATTTATTTAACACACCCAACATCCCTTTCTTAGACTCCGTGCCCAAAAGTTCCGCCTCAACTATAGTGAAACGGAGGGAGTACTAACTTTCTTTGTTTCAGGATTTTGATTACTTTCCCAGTTTGATTAAAAAGGAAACAGACACAGGAATTTAAAATTTAAGGAATCAGATTACTTTCCCAGAAAGAACCCTGGCAACCAAACATGACCTAGGTGTATTTTATCTAAAAGTGGTTTATCTAAAAAATTTTGGGGTGAAGCCTTACTGACTTCAGCCTACCTTGTCAATAGGTCTCATTCTGTTCCCCTCAAGGGGAAGTGTCCTGAGTCTTTTTTTTACTGGTAGAAAAATTTATTTATCCCATTTGAGAGTCTTTGGCTGTAGTGCCTTCATTCATACCAAAACTGATAAGTTAGACCTCAGATCCAAGAAATGGGTATTTCTTGGATATCCTGATGGTGTAAAGGGTCATAGGATTTGGAATAGGAGTGATCCTAGGTTTAGGGTCTCTATAAGTATAGATGTTGTCTTCAATGAAGATGAATTTCCCTGTCTTAAGCTTGCCCCTGATCCCTCTCCAACAAGTGTTGACAATGGGCCTCTTAGTGAGGTAGAGTCCACTGATACTCTCACTAAGGTAGAGTCATCTGAGGATACTCCAAGTGAGGTGGATCACTTCTGGAATTCAAAACCTGAACCTGAGCGATCCTATACCTGTTGACAATCAAAATGGGCTTCATCATGATGACCAAGTTATGGAGCCTGAACCTAGTGTTAACCATGGTCCAGATTTGCAAAATTATCTCCTGTCTAGAGATAGAGTCAGGAGAAACATTAATGTGCCTAATAGATATATTGGTTTAGTCAACCTGATTACTTTAGCTTTTAATGTGCATGAATCTGATGGGGATGAGTATCAGTCTTATAAACAGGCTGTTAAATCTAAGTTTTGGAGTCAATGGCAAAAAAAGGCCATGGAAGATGAAATGTTCTCTCTGAAAATTAATTGTACTTGACTGTTAGTTCATCTGCATGTTGGTGCTTATGTTGTTGACTGCAGGTGGCTCTTTAAAATAAAAAATGAGGTTGATGGCCTGAGATACAAAGCCAGACTTGTGGCAAAGGGTTTTACTCGACAGGAGGGGGTAGATTATACATAAATATTTGCTCATGTTGTGAAATTTACTATTGTTAGACTAATGATCGCTCTGTGTGCTCACTTTGACAGAGAGTTGAAACAAATAGATGAGAAAACTGCCTTCTTGCATGGTGATTTAGATAAACATATCTATATGAAACAACCTGAGGGTTTTGTGGATCCTAAATACCCCAATCATGTGTGTTTACTGAAAAAGTCATTGTATGGTTTAAAGCAATCCCCTAGACAATGGAATACCAAGTTTAACTCTTGTATGGAAAAACTTGGGTTTGTGAGAAGTACCTTTGATGCTCGCCTATAAGTGAAAAATCATGATAAAGTCCTTGTCTTTCTTTTGCTATATGTTGATAATATGTTGATTATGGGACTCTGCCTTAAAGCCATCAAGCTAGTTCAAGCTGCTTTATGTGATAACTTTGATATGAAGGATCTTGGTGATGCTCAAAAGATTTTGGGTATCAATATCTTTAGGAACAGAAAGGAGTCTGTCCTTGTGTTTCACCGAGGACCATATGTGTTTAAGATTTTAAAGAAGTTTAACATGTCTGCTGCTAAACTTGCTTCTGTGCCTTTAGCTGCTCATATTCTGTTGAGTAAAGATCTGTGTCCAAAGTCTGAATCTGATATCAATGCTATGAAAAAGGTGCCCTATGCCAATGCTATAGGTTTTGTAATGTACTTAATGGTCAGTACTAGGCCTGATATTGCTTATGCTGTGTCTTGCTTGAGTAGATGCATGTCTAACCCTGGCCCTGTGCACTGGGAGGATCAAGTAAATGCTTCTGAGATATCTGAAACATACTTCTAAGTATGGCCTATGCTTTTCTAAGTGTGATGATGGTGTGAACCTATGTGGTTTTGTGGATTCCAATTATGCTAATGATAGGGACAAAAGAAAGTCCACTACTTCTTATGTGTTTACAGTGTGTAGATCATGTATAAGCTGGAAATCACAACTGCAACACATAGTAGCCCTCTCCACTACTGAATCAGAATATATAGTCATCACAGAGGCTATGAAGGAAGCAATCTGGTTAAAGGGAGTTCTTTCTGTACTCAAATACTTGAAGTCTATTCCTGCTGTTTATTCTGATACTCAATCAGCTATACAATTATGCAAAAATCCTGTGTTTCATGACAGAACTAAGCATATAGATGTTAGGTTCCATTTCATTAGAGATGTGGTTGAAAAACAAGAGATTTTATTGCATAAAGTGCATACCGATAAAAACTCTGCTGATATGGGTACTAAATGTTTGCATGTTGATAAATTGCTCACTTGCATTAGGAGTTTGCATTTTGATTGTGGTTAGCATGTGCATGTCCCGGGGATTAAGACCTTGCTGATTCTGAGAGCCTTGGCTCTTTGAAGTCACAAGGCAAATAAAGTCCTACAAGACTAATTGGCTTGCCATCTGGTGTCTTGTTAGGCAACCTGGTTATTCTCTTGACTAATGAGCTAACACCCGTTGGTGTCTTGAGATAACCTTGTAGGCTGTGATGAAGCAGCAGTGGACCAAGGCTCTTCCATGTGTCTCATGGTGTAGTCCAAAGGTGGAGAATGTTGAATATTGGACTCCATTCTGGTAACTAGGCCAAAGTTGTGACAAATTGGGAATTAAAAATCAGGCCCAAATGTGATTTAGGCTCGTCTCATTTAATTCACTTACCAGATAGCTCCGATGGCCGCCATGTGTGCACCTCCACACGGATCCTGAGTCCCAGCCGTTGGATGGAGGGTTGTGTTTGTTTGCTGAGTGATATCTCACCGCATCCTCACTTCCTCTCCTCAGTTAGTCTGTTACTCTCTCTCTCTTGTGATTCACTCTGCCTTCTCTCTACACACACACACACTCTCTCTACGACATTTATTGTTGTTCATCTTCTCCGATCTCTTTCTTCCTCCGGTGATCCTCGGTTTTAGCATAGATCATCGGTTCTGATCAGGAGTTAGGTCACTGCTTCGGTTTCCTTCTCAGATCTGGTTCGAGGTCTGACCACAAGGTTAGATCTGGCTTTGATCGGAGGTGTTCTTGTGAGATCTTGTGTTGTGAGGCGGAGATCTAAGTGGTTCGTGGTGATCCGTGTGTGAGAAGGTTGTGGTGTGCGGTAGTCAGGGAGGTCTAGGGTTTCTGATCTCAGACAGGGTAGTCCGCTCAACGGTTTCCTCTTTGTGATTTCCGGTTGAGATTTGGGGAGGTCCAAGGTCTAGTGCAGTCACTGCTGTGACCTGAGCCATATTCTCTAATCTTTACATTCTGAATACTGTATGTATATGTGTTAGACTATACAGAGTCCTTTCTTGTTATACTGACGTTGTTCTTTAGTGTGCAGGTGTTAAACCGGTGTAAGCATTGAGACCAGATCCTGACGAGGAGCTGATCTTAGCTAGGTTTCCGGTTGTAACCCGTACTTAGTTAGTTAGATTGTACGTAGGTTTTCCTATTGTAATCAATCTTTTGTATTTCGGCTTGTAACTCTGAGATTAGCCATCTCAGTAGCGGTGTAACCGAAAAGAGGTCCCGGTAATTAGTGAATCCCGAATGATCTGATCCCTACAGCAATAATACAAGAAAACAAGTAAATGCTACCATATGGGCAAGATTAAGGAAGAATTAGCTCAAGCTTCTTCTTCTTCCTCCCAAAAATTGACTCCAAACCTCTTTCTCTCTTTAAAAATCGCCTCCAGCCGCCAAAAGATGCATTGGAAGTCGTGCCCTAGCTATTTAAATAGTTAAGGCCGAAAAAACAGGCCCAGTAACATGGAAAACTTATTATCAGCGACCATAATTAAAAACAATATAAATGTGGAAAACTTATTATCAGCGATTGTAATGCTGTTCCAATTCACCAAAACCGTTATCAGCTAAGTATCAACTAAGTCGACAGTAATTTACCTGCCCAATTAGCACCTGCAATGAATTATACCACCAAGTTTTTTTTAGCAATTGCATTATTTATTCTTCGACGAATTATTGTGGAAATGTACTTTTTCCTCGAGTGGGTTAACTTAATCTCTTAAAAATTAAAACCACTATTACTAATCATCAATGAATAAATAAACAAACATCAAATTCATGCAATTGTTAGTAACAATTAATGATTTCAGTATATTTAATCCTAATTAAATCTGACTATGATACAGTATAAAATTAAGGTGAAAAGGGCAACAAGTTCTGGTTACAAAGTAAGAAATGGGCGGCCCCACACTGTCCATCACCAGTTCCTCATCATATATTTTGGGGCGTTGTGAACAAAGTCCAGTGCTATAATTAATAGTGATAAATGACGAAAACAGATGCAAGAAGAAATTAATAAAATAAATGCGTACGTAACATAATATTCGTATTTAATATTGTTTCCCATTTCTCTCTTCACAGATAAAAACAACACTATTATTAGTAATATAATTATTTATTATTATTATTATTATTATTATTATTATTATTATTATTATTATTATTATTATTATTGAACTGCTTCTTTTTTTTCCTATCACTATATATAACTTCTCTTTGCAGACTCAGTAAATTATTCTTGCAACATAGAATAAAATAATCTGGGAAAAAGGTAAAGCTGCGTTCTGATTTTGCGTTTCTCTTTTTTAATCTGTTTTTGTTTGGCTGAAGAAGATCTTCTGATTTTTCGTGCTCAAAAGAAGCTATCAGATACCAACTCAGTTTATTTTGGGCATAATTTATACTTAGTAGTTAGATTTTTAAGTTTTTTTGATCTGTTGAAGCAAGGAAATAAATTATAGCTTTCCGTTTTTAATATTTTGTGACAGTCAATTTAAGAAAACAGTAGAAGAATACAAAGTCGGAAAAACCAAAAATTTTGCGGAGGTTTTTGGTCGATCATGGCGGTGGTGGAAAATGCCAGGGCTAGCGCGATGACGTCATCGAATCGCGAGGGCGACTCTGCGGTGGATCATCGCCACCACCAGCAGTCGTCAAAGGCCGACGCCGGTGCCCAAAAGTCAACGACGCCGACCGATCAGAATTTCCACTTGATTCAGCAGAAGATGTCCAACGGCCATCACCAGCTCGCCGTCAACGGAAATGGAGTGTCGCGAGAGGAGAAATTGGGCGGCGAGGACGATGGAGGGGAGGGGTTTAAGAGGGAGATGAGGGATTTAGAGGAAATGCTATCGAAATTGAACCCCATGGCTGAGGAATTCGTGCCGCCGTCGCTCGTTGGCGGCCAGCAGATGCTTCGGTCCCCTCAAGCGGCGGGTGCTGGGCATTTTGGGTTTGATGCTAATGGTTTTATGATGCAGCAGCTCCTTAATTCTGGTCTTCCAACTGAAAATTCTTTTAGAAGGGTTAGTATTTTTATCTGATATTTCCTTTCCTTTTTCAACCTCATTAGTATATTCCTTTTTTTGTGCTGGTTTGCTTTTATGAAATGTTGTCGTTGGCTTGGTTGATAGGGTGGAAGGAAAAATGGAAATTCATGACATATTTAGGTGGTTTTGTTTTCAATGATTGGGTAACATGTTCTCTTTAATTTGTATGTTTCTGGAGTTGAAAATGTTGTCTCATTTTGGATAGAGATACATATTCGTTATTGTCCTGATGAAATGTTTGTTTTCCAGTTAATTTTATCCTTTGATGTTTTCTCTTTAACATTTGGTTTTGAGTTGGTTTTGGTATGTGGATGGTTTAATTTGCAGAGGAAAAATGGTTATACTAATGGAAAGCGGAGGATGAATAGTCGAACAAGCATGGCTCAAAGAGATGACGTGATTAAGAGGACGGTGTATGTTTCTGATATTGATCATCAGGTAAAACGAGAGTCCAGGGATTTGGTTATTATATTGGAGTACTTTATTTAGACAAGTAAACATTCAAATTTGGCCGTTATTATGACGACTGTAGGTTACAGAAGAGCAACTTGCAGGACTCTTTATTGGCTGTGGACAGGTGTGTATTTGTCAAATTCTGTGTTCACCACAACTTTATGATTCTAACGGTTTCTTCCGCAATCTACTCATAATGAAGGTTGTAGATTGCCGTGTTTGTGGTGACCCTAATTCTGTACTTCGTTTTGCCTTTGTTGAGTTCACTGATGAAGGTATGTTGACAATCTTCATTTGGTTGTGTAGTTGATAATCCGGGGTTTATATCACATTTTACTGTCTCTCATGTAAATGTAGAAGGGGCAAGGAACGCCTTGAGTTTGGCTGGAACAATGCTTGGCTATTATCCAGTGAGAGTACTGCCTTCCAAAACTGCAATTGCTCCCGTTAATCCGACATTCTTGCCTAGGGTGAGAAACCTTGCAAACACTTATCTCCTTGCGACACGTGTTTAGCTCCTTGTGACACATGTCCTAACTCCATTTGTTTAAAGAATGTAGACTTAATTCTTTTTTGTTACTGAGATGTAGTCTGAGGATGAAAGGGAGATGTGCGCTAGGACTATTTATTGTACAAATATTGACAAAAAGGTAGTTTTGCGCTCACAATCCTTTACAGGTCATCAGATGTCTGTTTGCTATTCAAGCATCATTTATTTCTTTGTACGTTACAGGTCACTCAAGCTGATGTCAAACTCTTCTTTGAGTCCATTTGTGGCGAGGTATATAACCTGCTGATATGACAATTTGACCATCTTTATTCTTTCATGAAGAAATTTAAAACTTTGCAAATGGCATTTACACATTCTGAATCAGGTCTATAGGTTGAGGTTGCTTGGTGACTATCATCATTCCACTCGTATAGCTTTTGTGGAGTTTGTAATGGTGAGTGATACAGTTTCTTGCTCATCTGTGGGCCCCATTCTCCACTGAAATACTCCCCAATAACTTTTTTTTCTATCTCTCTCATACTTTACCAATTATGCATTAAAACCCGTTTTGTGTCTATTGTTTTGGGATGGAAGGAGTATTATTGCATATGTTGGAAGAAACATACCATCAATGAGTTCTTGTTCAGCCCGTATCATATATTGTGCTATAACTATTGTCCAAAATAAGGAATTCAGTGTTATTGCTGAAGAATACAGTTTTGCTCATTGTGTTGTAAAATATACTGTGCTATGTTATTTTCTTAATTGAGGCATCTTAATGTTTGATCTCATAAACTTCCCTCTAATTACCTTGGCTTCATATAGTTTCACGTCCCAACTGTTTTCTCATCTTCATACATCCTCTCAAAACTAAACCAGCACATACCATTTCTCTCCATATCTTTTCACACTACATATTTTTCAAAACATATCTTCACTAAACATTCTGGCTAGATATTTCCCCAGAACCACCCACTATCAAATGATTATAATATAGATATTTACTCTATTAATTTCTTAAGTGTGCAGTGTATTTGTAGCCTGCCTTTGCATTATTCGTGATCGATATCTAAATCTCCCTTCAGATTATTAATGATTTACTAAAAGGTGCTACCATGAACTTTCTCCCATAGTGACTTGATTCCTCTCATCTTATATTTCACTACATGGAGATTTCGGGAGGTTCGAGTATATGTCTTTTGTAATGTTTCTCTGTGTTCTTTAATTTTGTGTGTGAGAATCCTCCACGGAAAGTTCCAATCTTCTCTAGCTTGAGGTCTTTGTGGCCTTGATATCTTTCTTAACTCTGAAGATTGCTATGTGAAAACATTCACGTCGATGTTATCTGTTACACTCCTTTTCTTGGACTTCTGAAATCAACTGGGGAATTAATTAATTCTCCACTTATTTTGATTATGTTTGTGTGTGTGTCCTTTTCGGACGGGTGAGGTGCATTACCTTAGAATCTGAGTTCAATTGGACTATTTTCCCCTTGGCAGGCTGAAAGTGCAATTGCAGCGTTGAACTGCAGTGGTGCTGTGCTGGGGTCGTTGCCTATAAGGTTCGACGTTCTCTAATATCCCTGCACACATTACTATAGCCTTATCTTCTCCCAAGTAATTAACTAACTATGTACTTATGACTCTTCCAGGGTGAGCCCATCAAAGACCCCTGTTAGGCCCCGTGCACCCCGTCAATCTATGCACTGATCAGACACAGGTCATGCATTCTCCATTATGTATACATAGTTACATGGTGGATGCTGATACTATGTGTGTTAAATCTTTTTTTCCCGGTCTGTGCCTACGCTTGTCGTCTCACCTGTATCGGATAATTATGGTAGACTGTTAAGCTAGTAGAGTATGGCCATTTTCGAGGCTTAAGCTGTCAATGATATGCTACACTTAATGTGTACTATACACTAGTACAGCAGGCAGTGTCTGATGCTTGTGACCTTGAAGGAAAACTCCTTTTTTTTCACATTGCAGCAACCAATCATATCATGATATGAGATGCATTGATTTTGTTTTATGTTGAAGCAAATCTTGGTCTCTAGAATGTTCATTTGTGCTCGAGACTTTTTTCTCCCATTCCTGTTCATTTGCCATGGACGACAACTCTACATAGACTTGTCGTCTTCGTTTTTCGGCCCCGAGTTATTTCAGTTATCATGAATGAACACCAAGTGTACGAATATATTTGATCAAAGGAGATGTGTCGAGATCATGCGATGTGTCTGGGAGAAGTATAAAGGCTGTCTAGGCACAAGGAAATGACTAATAATATTTTGAAGTAATTCCTTGGAACGACGTATGTAAATGTTAAAAGTTTTCTGAGGCCAAGATAAAACTGTAATACCTAGAAAAATAAATGCTTAAATGTATTAATAAATAAAAACTGACAACATAATAACCTAGAAAAATAAAAAATAAAAAGTAAAAGGAAAAACTTACCAGATTATAGTAATGACTAGCAAAATTCAAATAAAAAATTATAAATAAAATAAATGAAGTAAAGGAAAAACTTACAAGACAGTAATGACTAGCAAAATTTAAATAAAAAGTTTAATATGAACCCACGCCCTTTCGGACCAAAACCTTAATCTGGCGCCTTAGACCAACTCGGTCATCTCAACTTTGCTCAATGTCCTGTTTAATAAGGATTTTGTGTTTTGGACTCAATTCATTTTTGACCAGAGCATAAATAGAGTACCCTAAATCTACAAACAGAGTTTCGCTTATTGTATGGTTGAAAATTATAAAAAGAAACAAGGCGAGATAAAATAAAAAATACTCCTAAAATAAAGTAGGTAGTGGAGTGTAGTCGACTTTTGTATGTTTGTATTGTTTGCTCCAACCAAACAAAACATTTTGTGGAGAAATGAGAAAGGCAGATAGAGACCAGAAGAAACTCAATAGTAGATCAATCAATACTAGGGTAATGGCGCTTGTTAACTTTTGTAATTCAACAACTCCACATCAAACACAAGAAGAAAGAGTGAAGTTAAAATTAAGGAGTTAATTACAGTGTAATTAAACTAAGTCAACCAAATTTAACTTAGGTGATCTCAAATTGCATATGATATACTAATAAGTTTATATGAAGTTGGGTTTGGAAGAGAAAAATCATGAGGTTTTCATTTGAATGCTCAATATTTGTATGGGTTTTTTATATTAGAACTCCGACTATTACATGATTGCATTGACATCATACTTGACATTTAACAAGTAGACTTTAGAAATTACTAGTTGATAAGATTGAATTACTGAAATGTGAGGTATATAAGTATATTTATTAAATGAACAATGAAACACAGTCTAATTTGTAAAACGTTTTCCTCTAGCTGATAAGTTAGGAGTTCAAGTCACTATAGGAATAAATAGGGAACCATTATTAATCATCTTTAATAATAATAATAATAATAATATAAGCCATAAAAGGATTGAATGAGGAATCATTATTAATTATTTTTAATAATAATAACAACACGAAAAGTTCTATCTATTAAAGGTAACAACATTAAATGAGATATATAATTACAATAGGTGAGTATTCTAAAATGACAAAATAGCATATTTATTATAGTACCATATACAAAAGAGTACTCTCTCTATTCCACAAAAAGAGTCATGTTTTGTCATTTTGGTATGTCCCACAATAAGAGTTATATTTCACTTTTATGGTAAATAGGTTCTACATTCCAATAACTTATTCCACTCTCATTTTATTATAAAACTAATATATAAGTAAGACTGATATTTCAATAACTTATTCATTCTACTTATTTACAATTTTTTAAACATGTGCCATAATTAAATAGGATTCCTGTTGCGAGACGGAAATAGTTATTTTTATGAGTAACAAGTACCTTTGATAAAGTTCGAAATAAAATGAATGAACACTTAACAACTTTCTTTGGGTTGCCATACACTCCGATAATAAAATTTAAAAATGACTATGTAGAAAGTGAAGTAAAATTCTAAATTATTTAAGAAGATAGTAGCAATATACTTTGATTTTATCAAGATACTTAAAAGTTTTTTAAAAAATATTCATTTATAATGCGCTTTTTAATTTTACACTACTAATAATTATATTGAGTAACATCCAAACGATAAATTCGAAGACATCGATCTAAAGACTTTTACGTAAATAGTGGTCTAGGAATTTAATCTCATTACTTCCCTTTTCGAAATTGCTTTTATTATGAATTATTTTGACTTATGTGGAGTCCAAAAAATTGACTATATGAAACTGTTGAATTTAATTATAATAGTATACAATCATAGTTCTAACGCAATAAATTCAATTCTCATAATTTTCTTCTTTCTACCCTTGATTATGATCGCACCAAATATTATATAGTAGAAGTAGTAGTACTATTTCAGTAGTTCAAATAGAGTTTGATTTTGGAAATCATAGCTGAATTCGGAGCATTATGGCTTAAAGTTTTGGGGGTTTTAGAAATTCTCTGAAATTTTGAACAAACGAAGCCAAAAACAAGATGAGCAAATTGCCGCCTCAGGGGATGAACACGCCGCCGACGATGCCCCTCAATCTCGTCTCCACCGAGCAGATTCAGAAGGTAAGCTTCTCACTTGTTTTTTTGCCACATTTGGCATATTTTTTTCTGCCGCAGAATAGTATGTGCTAACTGCTATGTGTTTTTGTGCTTCCTTTATGTATTTGAGTGCTATTAAAGGAACTTTAGCGTGAAAAGAAAAAGGAAAAAGTGTTTGTTTCACATTTATCAGAAATTTTAGCTGTATTTAGGGGAGTTCTGTTTTATATTTGGATGAATTTAGCTGTGTTTCTTCATCCTTCAGTTTCTTTTTCTTTTTTATTTTCTTTTGTGCAGGAAATTTCATGTGAATTTACAATATCCTTACTGCATTCATAATCATAAAGGGAGTTTTCAGAATAAGCATTTACCTGAAATGTTGTGTTATTTGAGTTTGGTTATGTGACTATGTGTCTGTTTGAATTCTAATTTTGAACTATATTGTAAGATGATGCTAATTGTTCTTGAATTTGGTTACATTCTGATAAAAACAGTATTTGGACGAGAACAAAAACTTGATAATGGCGATACTGGAATGCCAGAAATTGGGAAAAGTTGCTGACTGTGCTCAGTAAGTTTGTTTTATTTTTTCTGTAGATGATATTCACTGTGCTAATAGTTTGATCTTCTAATTAATAGTGCCTTTGACTGCTACATTTACTGTCTTGGTGTTGGTCAGTCTTATCATTTGTCTGTAACTGAATACAGTCAACATGAGAACTGTCTTCATTTACTAAATACTAATCTGTGTATATATATAATGTCTTCTGGTAAACAACTTTCTCGGAGCCAAATCCACGGGTATCAATGTTATCAGAGTGTTGTCAATTTGTCTTGATGATAAATAGACTGTGGGAATGATTCAAATCTTATCTAGACGGAACTTCATTTATGACACAGAAGAGATTAGTAAGGAAGGGGGAGTTTGGGAAGATAGTGCATGGAAAGTCTTTTTTGCCTGAAACTGGGGTGGATTATGCATCATACTATGTTTGTCATTTCATCATCCTCTCTCGTAATCTCTTACTAGTTTGTCATGACAACGGTATCTTTCGTTATACTACTGTTTTCTTGATCGCGGTGGAGTATTTCCATTGTAGTAAATGGGAAGTGGCATTGCATTTTTATACAATGAGATTTTGATAGTTGTGGCACTTTTTAACATTTTGGAGGCGTTTACTTTGAGGGATAAGACTGATTGATGAACATTATCCAACCTAATTCCCTGTATACTTTGATGGATTGGTTAGTTTTGCATTTGTTTGACCATTTCTTCAGGTATCAGGCCATGCTTCAGAAAAACTTGATGTATTTAGCAGCAATTGCTGATGCCCAGCCTCCAGGATCTTCGACACCCTCACAAGTATGTATAATATCTTGAGTATATGTAAGTAGGGCTAATGTCTCCTCCTACCTAATATTCAAGAGCAGTTGCAGATGGCAACTAGCTCGATGGCACCACGAGGAGATGCACATATGCAGCAGAGTCAGGCATCAACGGTGCAGCAGCAGCAGCAGCAGCAGCAGCAACAGCAACAACAACAGCAACCCAAGTTGCCTTTCCAGCTGAATGCACTCCGCCCTCAAGATCAGCATAATCAAATGCTGCAGTTTCAGCAACAACTACAGATGCAACAAGGCCCCTTCAATCTTGCAGGGGGTGCTAATAATGGTTTGCATATGCTTATGCACCCCGGCCATGGTCATGCCAATATGATGGACTTGAGAGGAAACCACTCTGGCACCTTGGAGGCAAGTTCCGGCAACGCCCAAGGTAACTCTGGGTTGGGATGTGATGGCAGAGAATGATGGTTGTATCATCTGATTTTGAACCTGAGCTAGAACACTGAAGAGAAATCCGTTCTTTACCAATCAAAACGATTCTAGTAGTGTTCTCTGGGAGTCTTGCAGCATTGCGTTTTGTCATGCAGATAACAAGCATGTTTTTTATGTGGAAATTGTTCCCATTTCTAGATGGATGGCTTGCTTTTATGCATGTTACACAAGCTCAAATTTGTCGGTGTACTAAGAAACTTGTTTTAATTTGCAGAAACTTTTTACACGCAATATAGTACTATGACTCAATGTTGCGACTCAAGACTCTTTGTTGTTATGTTGAGGGGGAGGTACATATCTTTCACTCACTCGTATTGCATTCTCAGTATATTTACACATGTCAAACCAAATGTAAGATATAGAATCTAAGACACCACGTAAGCATCTTTATTTAGAAACACCTCTCTACCTGATTTGTCTAAAGACAAGATCCGACCTAATGAATTCCATAGTGGATTTTAGATTTTTTAAGGGAGAATGGTCTTATAAATTACTACAGTATAAACCATGGATGATTATGACATTTTCCATTAACTTTCTTTAAAAGTGGTCAGAATTCAATCCACAAAACAAACTGATTTGTGCTAAAAACTTTATATTAAATCTTAATTTGTTGCACGTTTTGTTTTTGGTTTATTTCTTGTGCAAGTAAACCAAAACCTGATCTTTCTTTTGTTTCTTTTTACCTACAATAGGAGATTGTACAATAGATACCCAAGTAAATGTGACCTTGAAACTAGAACGTCTCATCATGAAGAACATGGCACTGCCTTTCCATTAACCTAAACATCAAAAAGCTGGGAGGCTGCATGACTGCATCACATCTTCGTCAATGCACTTTCAACACAAGAAGCAAAAAATTTGAACTCACCAAATAAAAGAGAATAGATATTTTAAATAACAAGTATCCTGAATCGATTTGCACAGGATAAAAAGATAGCTGGACAGTTATAACTTGATACTATATTAAAGCCTTTTGCCAGTCGTCCATTCCATTTCTTTTCACAGCACTTGATGCTTGCAATCTAGTAATACTGCCATTGCTTCCAAAAGAGACTCATAGCACACCCTGCAAGGTATGGAAGCTCGTAAACACAACATTTCAAAGCTAAGAGTTTAGTCAAACATCAGATAATTTTCTCAACTAATATCACAAGGATGAATTTGAGGGTACTAACACGGCTTCATTAAACTGAATATACTAGGAACAAGTACTATATTTTATGTTTCAAGTCAATTTATTGCTCTTTTATACTTGTATTCTTTGTAATAGAGTTAGATGTCAAAGGATGTGTAGATTAAAAAAAACACAAATCACTAATCCACTAAGAACACAGTACACAATCCAAATACAGTATAGAAGTAGATTCATAAACTAGACAAGGGAGACTCAAATTTAACTCAGTCTTTTACATAAAACAATGAGTCGGTTATAGAGAAGCAGTGATGAAATATTAGTTGATGTCAAACAGCTGGGCAGTGGATGGGACCTTGAAGGAAAGAACTGGTGAAGACATACTATGACAATTGATGAAACTTTACACTTCTTCGCATAGAGAAAACATCAAAGACCATACATTAACAGTCTTAAATTTCATCAAAAAGTTAACATTTTCCAAAGAAGATTATGACTTACTATCTTCTCGCATTTGGCACCGCCCCAACTGCCCTGAAAATATTCCACAAGTCATATTCAGAACCAAGGAAATGAATAAAAGGTGTGCAATTTCAGGGAAGAACTTTAATACCTTGGTTGTTTCCCAGCTGAACTCATTCCAGGCCTTCCATGAGATCCACCAGGAACACGAAGTGAACCACCATTTATGGTGCGACTCTGCGCAGCTGAGAACTGAGAAGGATACTCATTCGCATTCAAGGGTCTAGGAGCACCAAGCTCATTAAAGCAGCTCTTATCAACATTTACATAAGACGAGTCATGAAGTGAGGCCTTCTTCAGTCGGTGTGACTGAGCCATGGGAGTTACTGCTACAGAGGGAAACAATGACGAGTTGGATAATGGAGCTGCAGCGGCAGCCGCAGCAACTCTGGCAACAGCTGCTGAGGCTGCTATGGTTTCCTGTGCGCCTTCACGAAGCTGAATGTAGTCGCCCTCAATAAGAAACAGCTGAGATACCCCCAGAGAAAGAACATTAGCAAATACCATCACATGTAGTCAACATACATAAACAACGAGAAGTTAAGAGGTATACTTCAGGATGACCAGCTATAAAATCATCAAGCTTCCCATACTTCCTTTTGTAGTCATGCCAGTGCAGTGGGGCAAGCATTTTCCCAAGTCTATTTGGAAGCTGTTCCAGGCAGGCAATAACAATCATGCATCATTCTTGTCTTTCATTATGAGATTATACTATTTAAAGCCACGCATGAAAAACAATTACTCCCTCTGTCCACGAAAAATAGTACACATTGTGAATGACACAAGTTTTAATGTGGAATTGGTAAAGTAAGATAGAAGGGAAAAAAGTAAGATAGAAGTAGTGTTAGTGGAATGTGGGGTCTATAATATTAGTAAGAGAGAAAGGAAAAAAGTAGGGCAGGTAATTCGGTCGGTTCGGTTAGAACCGAACCGACAACACGGTTAACCGAGCATAAAAGTAACCGAAATTAAAGCACCGGAACCGAAACCGAATTGGCCTCGGTTCGGTTCGGTTCTGGTTAACTGAACCGGAACCGAATTAAAAAAAAATTATGGAGTTCATAGCCTATTTCTCACTGTGCCCCAACAGCACCCGCTACTTCTCCTCCGTATCAAGCTCGTACAGCACCGATTTCGTCTCCGGCACGTACCCCTGCTCCATCATCTCCTCCGACAGCTTCACCATCAAAGCATGGACTAGCTCGATTTGAGGATTCACCTCGTCCACCGACCTAATCAAGTACACCCTTTTCTTCGCTTCAATCCAGCAGCATCCCGGTACCTTCTGCAGCCCCTTCTCTTCCAACACCTTCTTCATTCTCTTCACCTCGTCCCACATCTTCGCCTCTGCATATATCTCAGCAAGAAGCACGTAGTTCCCTGCATTCGTGGGCTCGAGCTCAAACAGCATCCTACTCGCCCTCTCTGCAAGCTCCACGTTGCAATGAATCATGCATGATCCGAGGAGAGCACCCCACACCATCGCCCCTGGCTCATCTCGCATATCGGCTATGATCCAAGCCGCTTCCTTTAGTCTATTAGCTCTGCCAAGAAGATCCACAATGCAAGCGTAATGCTCCACGCTAGGGCGAATCCCATGCTCTCTCGTCATCGAATCAAACAACGATTTTCCCTCATCAACGAGTCCAGAATGGCTGCAAGCTCCCAACACACTGATTAACGTTAATGGAGTAGGCGATACACCTCGTTTCACCATCTCCTGAAACGTCGCAAGCGCCTTTGATCCGAGCCCGTGAACTGCATAGCTTGAAATCATGGAATTCCAAGAAACAACATCCCTCTTATCCATCTGCATAGCTTTAAATGAGTAATTTGGTTCCAATTGGTTAGAACCGATTGGAACCGAACCGAACTGATAACCGAGTAGACACCTTAATTTTGGAACCGAACCGAACCGATAACCGTGTGATATTCGGTTCGGTCATCGGTTAACCGACTAACCGATGACCGAATTACTTGCCCTCGAAAAAAGTAAGAGAAGTTGAAAACTTTCATTTTCTAAACGTGCTCTATTTTTTGTGCACAACAAAAAATGGCAAATGTACTCTATTTTTCGTGGACGGAGGGAGTATTAATTAACTAACCGTTGAACTGATCCTAATTCTGCCACCAGAGCCTATTGTGCGAGCTATAGAAGCTAATAATACTCTTTCATCCAGTAGAAAACTTTCTGCAGTGTTTCCTGTTATACTTTTCTGCCCAGCAGATACAGATGCATCAGCCTTATCAGTACTCGAGCCGTTATTTGTGATCTTCTCACTGAAATTATTAACACTAGCATCTCTCTCAGACGAAACCGGGCCAGCACGATTGGGATTTTCCATTGCACTCTTGTTTTCCGTTCCATGATCATCAACAGGGTTGACTTGTTTCTCCTGTGGCTGTTTAGAAATTTGACAAACTCTCAATTCCACTATGATCGTTAATAGCACCAGTTTAAAAACAGGCAAATATCAGTGAAGAAAACAAAAGGATAGGTGAATGCTAAATTAATCAATCAAGCCTTATCCCGAACCTTAGTGTCATTTTCATGTTCTAGATGATCCAAACTTAGCACGTTTCGAAAATGTGAAGAAACTCTCTGCAAGCTCTCTGGAGATTGTGTCATGTCATAACTCCTTCCAATAGAGTCGAGGACCTGTAAAAGGTTTATTTAAAGTGATGAACCAAAGGTCTTGATAATCAGTGTAAAAAACAAGCCGAAGTATTATTATGAGCTATAAACCTTGCCATCTTCATTTGCTGATGGGATTGAATCAGCATTTAATCCTTGGGCAATATTTGTTTCCAAATGAGTCACGTGAAGAATTTGACCATTCCCAGAAGCTTTGTAGCCAATGTTAGAGTGAGTTTCCACCAAATTTTGTTCGGTTTCCTGATCATATTGATTAGGGATAGGAACATGTTGGCCATCTGGTTTACCCTTGAACATTTTGAAACAAAGAATACTTCAATTTTATCTGGTGCAGTTCTTGAAACCAAGGAACAGCAACAAGTTTGTATAATACTTACCTGCTGCCAATTTTGATCGGAGGGCATTGTGGATACTGAGTGAAAATGAGATTGCATAACATGTGATGGGTGAGGAACACCTTGTTGATGTATTACAAATGGATGCAAAGCAGTCACCTGTCCGGGTTGAGCATAGGGTGAAATGCCAAGAAGGGACGAAGGAGCAAAGGCAACAGCTTGAACATTGTCAACCTGGCGAAGACAAAAGGGTAATGAGAACCAAAATAAACATTAGACCATGGTAAGAAGTGAAGTTCACACAATCACACAAGGGATCCTCCAAATAGTGGAAGTGTGGAACTACAATCCAACTATTCAACATCGTAATATGTCCTTCACTACATGGCCACAATTCGTAGAAAAATAAATTAACCTAGAATTAGTTCCCAATACCAAAAGGAGACTAATTCTGAATTAGTTTACAAACATGAGACATCTATAGCTTGATAAAAAGAAAAGGAGCACAGGGATGAAAGACTCTAAAAAAGAATGAACACAGGTGGACCACAAAGATCAAAACAGACTATTAGGAAACAAGACCTGTGTTGATGTGTTTCCACCAGAAACACATTCAAAATTGCCATTTTGTAGGCTGCCAATGTTTGTACCCTGTGAACCATTAACATTCACATCCT
Source organism: Salvia splendens (assembly GCF_004379255.2). Lineage (NCBI taxonomy): Eukaryota > Viridiplantae > Streptophyta > Magnoliopsida > Lamiales > Lamiaceae > Salvia > Salvia splendens. The sequence continues at coordinate 8,473,748 of NC_056035.1, read as the reverse complement.
GCTGGCTGTCATTGCTCTGTTCTAGTTTAGAAGCATCAATCAGATTTTTATGGGAGATATTTGAACCATCCATGTTACTTCCAGTCTTCTCTCTAGAATCAACCAACTTCAGCTGGAGCTGTTGTATGTGCAAATGAAGCCTTTCCATCTCACCACACTGCAAAAAAAAGAGAAAATGTTAGTTTCTAATAAAAACACAAGACGTGTCTGGATTTCACGTTGATGGTAAACGTTGTGGCTTAATCACCTGTCTTTGACAAGCAAGCCATAGTTGATTATAATGTTCTGTACGATCTCGCAGCTCAGCTTGTAAATTGTGGTTAGTACTTGAATTCAAAGCATCCAATTCATGCGCCCGAGTCATCCAGGCTTGAGCATCTCGTAACTGCTCCTCTTTGAAATTAAGGGTTTCTTGAGCGATCCTATGCTGAATAGAGCCACAAACCATTAGTATGCAGCCAGCCAGTTTTATGCTATAGCAACTTGTGAGTATATTTTGCTGGGCAACATAACCCATTTACATACATGAAATATCTCTCAAATAACAGTGCATTGCACTACACCAAATGATGTAATTATATCTTCATTTTAATGATCAAAATGTATATAAACAATTATCATGAAATATAATGACTGTCAGATATTTGATAACCAACATTACTAGTTTAAGAACAAAATTAGAACGAACCTGTTCCTGCAAATCCATGAACTGGCGATCTTTCTCTTGAATATGTTCCTGAAGTTCATGGATTTGACTAATATGCTGCACCCTTTCAGCTTCGGAGCTGTCTCTTTCCCTCCTACAAATGTAGCAAGTGATCATGAATTCCATAATCCTTAAAATCTATCATAACAAAAGTTCTTATTTAGTTCAGAAACAGAGACCTAGCAGGAAACAGCAAAAAACATCTTCAAGCAATAGCACAACAGGAAGTACATGCTTAACCAGACTTCAGATTGGTCGATAAAAATATGTACATTAAATTAAAACCAATTTCTCATTAAAATGACAATATTCCAGATTTAGCAACTAAACAAAGAAACTACTCCATAATGCAAGGAAGTACCTGTAGCTCTGAAGCTCTTTGCTTTGTTCCCTCAAAAGATCCTGTTTGGCCCAAGCCTGCCAAAACAATAAATATGAGTACTGAAAATCCATTTCAAGAGAAGGAAGAAAACATAAAGGATTGTCAAACTAACCGCTTCATTGTCCAGTCTAATAGCATGCAACTCTCTATCCTTATCTTCAATCTTTCTCTCCAGCTCACATAAGTTCTGTTCCTTTTCGTGCAATTGCTCCTAAAAGATAGATACATTTGTAAATTACTAGCATAAAGATCGATGCAAATGGTTACATCCATGTATACACCACAAAGAAAGTGCAAAACCTGCAGCTTAACATTAGCATTTCCATGCTCTGTGATTTGAGCATCAAAGTTACTGTGAATTCTGGCAATCTCTGATCTCGCAATGTTCTGTGCACGAAGCTCAATCTCCATAAGCTGCAATTCCTCCCTTTGTTTTGCCAGTTCACGCAGTCTCTGCTGCAAAATATCGTTGTTCAAATCCCCATCAATAGTTATCGAGCAAAAATCCAAATCCACTGGCTCCCTCCCATGCTGTACCTTAGCACAAAGCACATACCAGTGGATCACATTACTTTTATTTTCATTATTAAACAGCGAAAGGATCAAAGCAAAATCCCGCGTTTGAAACATAATCACTACCTCGTATATCAATCTCTCGTCAGAATGAACTTGTTTTGAACGCTCCAACTCCTGCATTGTACCACATCAAAACCGTCGGTAAACTATAAGAACTCAAATTCCAAAACAAATTACTTCTGAGCAAAGGTTCTAATCTTAAATCGATATATGCCGACACAAGCAGGTAATTTACAATAACCTTGTAAAAATAAAATTTTACCTAGAAAAAACAGTATAAATCACAAAAACATTGCAATAAACAACAATACTAATGCGAAATGATTTCCACCTCGTTAGCGGAGTTTCGAACCGATTGCTCGGACACAGCGCGCCACTCCTTGCGAGAAGGCTGGGACGAAGACGACGGCATCGTAAATCCGCCATTTCGCGCGGCAGTCGGAGCGAGGGGCGGCACCTCCATTAACGCAAGGTAAAACCACTTTTTTCCCAAATAAATTACACTAATTACTCATTAAAACCCTAAGGAAAACGGAAAGCAATAGAAACAATAAAATGGAGTAAAAAATGGGGAAAGAAAAATCGAGAGAAGGAAGAGTTGAATTCGAGTAATGGAATCGACAGTGGAGTTTGGGAGATTGGTTTTGGGCTGAATTAAAGGACTTGAAGTGAAAACAGCAGAACTCGTTGACGAGAGAGAGAGATTTGGGTTAATGGGTTTGGCAAATGAGTTCTGGAATAATTATGCTCCCGCCATTTATAGTGGAACATAAACAAGTAATAATCTCGGCCGTAGAATCTTCAGATTAATAATTCGGCGGCTCCGATTGTCGCAGTGGAGACACTGATATGTTCATTAGTTAGGCCTCCTCTAATCTAATATGGCCCATTTAATGTCCAAAAGTTCACTATTGGAATTTGAGTAATAAAATATAGGGAAATGATATCTTACAAGTTTTACTTGAGATGTGAGTACCATTTATACTTCTAGTGTTTTCGTTTTATTTTATATTCCATATATGATTTGATTCTAACACGTTTAAGAATGTTGTTGACAGTTTTTATTTTATAAAATTCATAAAAATTGATCTCTGGTTTTAATAAATTTATAAAATTAAATATGCCAATAATATTTTTGATTATATTAGAATCAAACCAAATATCTAAAATAAATGAACAATGCTAAAAGTGTCTCAAAGATAATGCTCACATAAAGTGTGTAACATATCATTTCCACAAAATTTAATATCAGTAGGATAAATATATAGTATCAAAGGTAGATAAATACAAATTTTAATGCAAAATTTGTATTAAAAAAATAACAGGTAGATAAATACAAATTTTAATGCAAAATTTGTATTAAAAAAATAAAATAGATAAAGTAAGAAAGAATGAATATAGTAGAAAAGGAGACATAAAAAATGAGTAATAAATTAGGTGTAATTTTCTTTAGTATTAGACTAATTTTGCTAGGATGACAAAAATGAAAAGATTAGATTATTTCTTTGGGCGATTGTATTTTACCATGAAGTGTTGTTTTAACCTAAACCCTTTTTCTCAAAATATAGTACTTTAAAGATGGTGATTGTTATTTTACCTAGTGATAATATAACTCTATAGAAAATGTGCATCTAACTAATTTTGGAATTCCTATTGCCATCAGGGGTATTTTCGAGTACTTCAGTTACAAATCTAAGCATAAATATAATGATAGTTTTTCATTCATATTTTTTCATAGTGTGAATAGAAATATGAAAATTTGAGAAAAAAAATGTCACTAGGGTGAAATGAAGTGCAGAATTCATATCATTCGAATAATAAAAGAACCCCACATTTTTTTGCATATCAATGTCCTCAAAATAATCAATATCATGATATACTAAAATTAAACTTTAAGTAAAATATTTAATTTAAAATAATGCATGCTTCCTACGTGTGTGTTCAAATTATCCTTCATCTTTTCTCGGAGGAAAAACATAAATCTATTAATTAAAACTCGAACCATTATTAGTTTGGCAATAATTTATTAAACGGGCATAAAACAAGTACTCCCTCTATCCTCCAATAATTATTCATTTTGCTTCCAGCACGGGGTTTAAAAAATTTAAAGGAAAATTAGTTGAAAAAGTTAGTGGAATATGAATCCTACTTTTATATGTATTAGCTTTATTAATAAAATGTGAATGGAATAAATTAGTGGAATGTGAGACATATTTATTATTTATGGTAAAAATGAAAGTGGACAATGAATTTATACAATATATAACAGGGGAGTTTTGGGGGTATTTAGGGAAATATAGATATTATTATTTAAATAAAACTGTTTTTTCTTTTTAATGAATTGTGGTAGTAAATATTAATCTACTATTCATACTGCTATTATTTGAAGTTAGCGGGGAGTTATTTAAAGTTAATAGGGAGTTAATGGGTGGTTACTGTGAATCTTAAGGATTCAAGAAACATATGTTACCCGGATTTGTTCTTGCAATAATATCCAATAACTCAAACAAGAAATATGACAATAAAAAGATGGAAAAGAAGAATAAGATGATAAGTGTTACTATGATTTAGATTCAAGCTCAAGAAAGAAAACTCAATGGCTACTTTCACAAACAAAAACCTAATGGCTCCACCAACTAGCAACACAAGAACTAGCAAGCATTCCTTAACAAATAATCTAAGCCCGACAATAGATTAAATGCAACCACAAGGGATTTTGGATAAATATTCAATGATGAAGATGAGTGCTCACAATGGAGTCTTTGTTCTTCAATAATGTTCAAAGTCTGCCCACAAAACCCCTAGATATGGGTATTTATACAAGAGAAAAAAAGTGCTAAATAAAAGACACAAAAAGAGTCCAAAAACGCAAGTCGCGCAAAAAGCCCGGTCGGACGTTTAGTCATCTTAGCATGTAAGGAGGTCATTCCAACATTCAAGCTAAAATCCATAAGAGAAATGACACAAATCACCAATGACATTCGAAGATTCGAGCTCTCGATGCCACAAATCACCAATGACAAAGCTATCATCACAAGTCGGCTTTGCAAAATCAATCTTATTCACATGTGTCACTCTTGAATTTACAAAATCATGCTTTAAGTACAAGATAGACTCAACGTGGTTCAAATTAATTTTCCAAAGCAAATTATTGTCCAACACATCTATCATATATAAGCACTTCAATGAAACACCACAAGTAAGCAAGGATAGTGTACTTGAACCTTGGGCTATGAGTGATTCATCTTGATATTGCTTCCATGAGCTTATTACCGATAAGAAGTTACTCGGTACATCCACGACTCGGGGTTCACATTCTAATCCTCCCAATTCTTGTCTCAAAAAGTCATCAAAGAGAAAAGACAAGTCATAAGAGTTAGTGAAATAAGGTGCATTCTCCTCACCAAGGGCAAAAAGGATAGGGTGATTTAGAGTCCTCCCAAGGTTGATCTTAGAATCTAACAAGCAACTTTTTTTCCTCACATGCTTGTAGTTTTTCTCTCTTGGTTTCTTTGATTCACACTCACCCCCACCACTCTCTCTTGGCTTTTGCGTCTCACATTTTCGCCTTTTTATCACACTCTGTTGGCTTTTGAAGCATACTCTCACTCTCTAGCTTTTTCTCTTTCTCTCGATTCTCTCCCAAGTGCTTGTTTCCATTAGCAACCTCATGTGGCTTTGGTTCGGTGTTCAAGATTTGAAGGGCATTAAATGGCTCACATTCGTCCTCGACTTCCACTATGCTAGACACGCCATCATTGAAAGTTGGGTATGCGTATTCTTCATGTGTGGCTGTGGACTCCTTTTCATCCTCAAGTAGCTCTTCATCATCACCAACAACAAAATCCACCATATGCTTGACACGCTCTTCAACAATGTAGTTAACATTGTCACACTCACTTTGAATCAAGCTCTTTGAAAGAGGAAAATTGGATGACAACCACGACGAAACCTTCGTGTGATAGCTAGGGTGAGATAGGTCCACCTTCTTTGGTGGGATGCTTCTTTGGCTAGTGTCTCCACCACCATGTCGAGGGCTTGAGCTCTTACTTGCTTTACTTGAGACTTTCTCCCCCTTTAACCACTCATGCACCTTATGACGATCATGGTCCCTCATCCATCTAGAGTGAGACTCTCTATGAAACATTGGAGCTCGTTCCCTTCTACTCTCTCTAACAAGTCCATCATCATGGTACCTCGACTTGTAGTCACTCCTACCATGCCTCTCTAGGTCACTAGGTGCTATGGAATGGTTATGCCTAATTCTATCTCTAAGAATGCTTATATCCTCATGAAACGCCGTAAATCCTCCTTGCATAGCATTCACATTGTCCCGCACCTCGTGCATCTCCTTCATGATTGAGGAGAACATCTCTTCGATAGTAACATCAGATGATGAGGCAACTTCCTTTATAGGCGAGTCATGCCTAGAGTTCACCATTTAAAGTACCTACAAAACAAATTGCACAAGACTATGGACAAGTCCCTTTTGTTAGTAACACAAACAACACACACACCCGAGAATGGAGAATTTAGTGAGGAGCTCACTTCCCATAATATGTACCCCTTTCCCCAAAACTCACTCCCAATGTCGCTCGGAAGGCTTAGAAATTTTGGTGGCTAGGATACTCTCTCTCACTTGCTCTCAATGATGATAATTCACAAGGGTAGCACAATTCACAAACAAGATATGCAACTAGGCAAGTAATTACTAGTTCTAGAAGCCAAAAGATAAGTGAAAGTAAGGTGCTAGGCCAATGGGACAAATCAACAAACACCTTGTGTGCACAATTTCACCCAACAACAATAGACCCAACAATTGATGCAATTTTGGTCTACAACTTTGGAAAAATCACATTGACATACCCAATGACACATATAACAATTTATAGCTAAAGCCCATAGATATATTTTGAAGTATGACTCTTTTTTCTTTGACAATTTTTTTTTTTGTTCAAACTTACAAGAACAAGAACCAATGGCTCTTGATACCAAATAATGTGAATCTTAAGGATTCAAGAAACATATGTTGCCCGAATTTGTTCTTGCTATAATATCCAATAACCCAAACAAGAAATATGATAATAAAAATATGGAAAAGAAGAAGAAGATGATAAGTATTATGATTTAGATTCAAGCTCAAGAAATAAAACTCAATGGCTACTTTCACAAACAAAAACCTAATGGCTCCACCAACTAGCAACACAAGAACTAGCAAGCATATCTTAACAAATAATCTAAGTCTGACAATAGATTAAATGCAACCACAAGGGATTTTGGATAAATCTTCAATGATGAAGATGAGTGCTCACAATGGAGTCTTTGTTCTTCAATAATGTTCAAAGTCTGCCCACAAAAACCCTAGACATGGGTATTTATACAAGAGAAAAAAAGTGCTAAATAAAAGACACAAAAAGAGTCCAAAAACGCAAGTCGCGCAAAAAGCCCGGTCGGGCATTTTTCCTCATGCAAAAGAGCCCGGTCGGGTGTTTTCCCCTTGCAAAATCGCCCGCCCGCGCGTTTCGTTCTGCATTGCGCGGCTTTCTTAAAATGATCATAACTTCCTTATCCGGGTTCCGATTGAGGCATGCAAGATACCCCCGCGAAGCTCTTTCGACGATGAAGACAATGATGGTCTGAGGAGTGGGTTTGGATTTTAGCTTCATAGTGAAATTCCAGTTTGAATCAGACCTCTGAATCCGGTTTGACTCCATGTCTCCACCTTATTCTCGGACCCCAATCAAACCATGGCCCGCGATGTCTTGGTGATTTATGATGTTGAATATCTAGATTCACATCATTACATCCAACGTTATTATTGCAGTTAATAGTAATTATTATATTTATTTCCTTAGTAGTATATATAGGTCCCTTAAGGTTTAAGACAATATGAAGTATTGAATTTAGTTTAAAGACGATAGTTTTACCGTATAGCCTACTCCTTCCAACTTCTTTCCCTCTCAATAAATTTTCATGAATTTCTCCACTAAGTTCGTCGTAGTTCTCCTTGCCATTGTTGCTGGAGTCCTCCATCGTGATTCCGACAAGAAAATTGGAGACGAGTTCAAGATCAATTCTTTTATGAATAGAAGTCGGAAGAGTAAGAAAAATACCAAAAATCAATTCAAATTTATGCAAAACATATTATAAAATAATATGTTTATTCGAATTTTATAGTGATATGAGTGGATCAATTTTATAATAAAACGTATGTTGCTGTGTCTAGAGTTACAAGTCGTGCATGATTGAAGATTTTAGTTTGAAATGATGAACTTAATAGTACTGTGATTTCTACTATAAATGTTGTTTACAAAGAAATTTTTTCAAAACATATGAATTACTGTTTTGTAATTTAATCTATAGTAATTTATTTATATTTATTAATTATGTTTTACTGTTGAACTATATATGACTTTTTCCCATGTTGTCAATAGTGAATGAACTATATATGACTTTTTCCCATGTTGTCAATAGTGAATATTGCAAAAATGATTTAGAGATGACATAAACATAATTATCTAGAATGATCCACCCGAGTGTAATTTATGTATTTAATTAATTAAAAATTTAATTTGATTAGATTGAAAATAGTGACCTTTAATTAATATTAATATTATATTGAATAATTAATTGTATCCATAAAGAACTTAAAAAAGTATATTGACAAAGAAGAATTTAAAGCACGCAACTTTTGCTTTACATTGTATTTGCATCTATGATTGTAAGATATATGTGGTGTAAAAATAAGTTATATAGTAAATAATACAATCATATAACATAAATATTTATTAAATTTGTAAAAAATAAAATTTAGCATAATACGTACAACGTAACAAAGCCAATTTGATGCTTTGGAAGTTTTAAAAATGATGAATAATTATCCATTGTGTTTAATTCTTTATTGTGATAGATTTTTATCTTCTTACTCCATGATTTAATGTTTAAACATTACACTATGTGATTTATTTCAAATTTATTATGCTTCAATGTTGATTTGTATATATTTTTGATTCTCATATAACTAAAATTGCTACTCATATTGTTCATTGTTAATATTGATTCTAATTTTATTTAATTAATTTAAAATTGAAAATTAATTTGTAAAAATATATGCGTGATACTAGTAAAGAATAAAAATAGAAAAAGTAGACGATTGATAGGAGATGGATGGAATAGTAAATAACTCCATCTATACAACAAGAATTTCCAATCCATTTCTAAAATAGTCTACACTGCCGAGCCAATACAAAAAATAATTAGGTGGCCCATGTGTATTAAAAAAAAATGTAAATTTAATTAGAGGCCCAACTTATAAACTAAGGTGAGACCCAAAAGTAATTAAACAAAAAGAAATAAAAAGAACAGAAACGCCCGGCATGTCTATCTATCCCTCTTCTCTCTCAAAACAGCATTCTCAATTGCTGTCCCTCTTTTCTTGCTCACTGCCGGCGAAAACTCGGCGCCGCTCCAGTCAGGAAGCGCCACCTCTCGCGACTGGTAAGCCCCCCCTATACTTCTTCTTTTATTCAAGTCATTTATATGATTTCAATTTGCTATTCAGAGTATTTAATTCTTTTGCAATTGGGACAAAGGCAGAAAATAAAGATTGAGGCTTTGAACGAGATACGTCATTTAAATCGTGGGTGAAACTAGTGTGAGAATATGCTATGAAATCAAAATATGAAGATTTCAATACATGAGATTGTAGATTAGCAAGGAAATCTTGTGAATTCACGACTTTCACTCAACTGTTTTGCATTCCTGGAATTGAAACAGGAAGAAACAATTTCAATAGCTGGAATAAATCCAAACACATTTTCACCCCTACTTGCAACTTATCTTCTTCACATTTCTCCCACAAAAAACACATTTCCATGGCGATTCTCTCATCACTCTCAATACAAACCTCTTCTCCTCTCTCCCAACCACCCCACCCCCCTCCAGCCGCCACTCTCGGGGAAGGCGCCGGTGAAGAAGAGTAAGAGGAATATCAAGCTGTTTGAACCGTTGGGCGGCGGCAGGGGTGATGAAAATTCGAATGAGAATTTTGTGGTCGAAGAAGTATGAGATGCTGAGGGCCTATGAGATGGGGAAGATCAATTTGAGGGGCGCGGAAAGAGGTGTTGGGGGCGCCGCTGACGAGGGCGGAGATGAGAGAGATGGTGAAACCCTCGTTGTCTAGTAACAAACAGGTGAATTTAGGTGAGTTTGTTTTGTAGAGAGATCGTTGCTGCTGTTTTTTAGGGTTTAGAGCTGTGTTGGTTTTTACTTGTTGGTTTTTCATTTTGTTTGTAGCTGTGTTGACAGATTGTTTTTATAATGGGATTGCGTTTTTTTTAATTGTCTGGATTTTGTGTTGGGATGATGGGGATTTAGTGAGTTATTATGCTTCAAGATTGTTCTTGCTGTCTGGTTTGGTTTGTTTGAGTTTCTTGAGGTTGCACTTTTTATTTGGTTAAGTGGAATTTTTGTTTTTGTGTGCTTTTCTTGTTTGGGTTTCGTTTTTGGGATGTTTGGATGTAGTGATTTATTGTACTATGTTGCTTAAATATTGTTTCTTGTTGTTTTCTTTGCTTTTGTTTATGTTATGTGAGAGTTGCATTTTTGGATTAGATAAGTGGGATTGTGAGTGTGTGTGTGTTTTCTTCTTGTTTGGATTTCGTGTTGGGATGGGGTAATTTAGGTGACTTAGTGTATTATCAAAATTGTTTCTTGCTGATTTATTTCTTGTTGTTTCAGTTTCTTGAAAGTTGCAAGGAAATTGGGTTCATGATTTCTTCTTGTTTGGATTTTGTATTGGGATTATGGGGATTTAGTGATTTAATGTTATGATGCTTCAAAAATTGTTTCTTGATGTTGTAATTGTTGTTTTTCAGTTTATTTAGTGTTGGATGCTTTATGATTTGTTCTTGTTTGGATATATTAGGGTGATTGGGAATTGGGATTTAGGTTGAGTTAATGCATTATTTCAGTGTGATTTGTCTTTTTGTTTCGATTTTGTGCTGGGATGAGGATTTCATTTAGTGCCGGTTTGTAAGTCGATTGAAATGTTGGATTCTGCAGGTAGAGATGGATTAACACATAATATGCTGGAGCTGATACACACACATTGGAGGAGACAGCCTGTTTGTAAAGTCCGTTGTTTGGGTGTCCCAACTGTTGACATGAAGTACGTATGCCGGTGCATTGAGGTTCTCACTTTCTCATCAGTTTTCTGGTGATCATGAATTCTTGGCTTAATCTTGCTGATGCTTTTGCTACTAGAAACACCATGGACATCGTGTTCATTTATGACTACCTAATGACTTAATACTGATCCTGCACGAAAAATCCTGTGGCAAGATTATTTATAGGATGGGCGGAGTGTTGTATGTGTTCTGTGGCAGAAACTATGATCACCAAAAACGGCCTCGCTTTCCTATAATGCTTTGGAAACCGGCTACACCAGTTTATCCGAAGCTTATACAAGATGCACCCGAGGGGCTGAGGAAGGAAGAAGCAGATGAGTTTAGAACGAAAGGAAAAAGGCTTCTCCCAATCCGTAAATTAGGTACAAACTCAAAAACATGTATTGCTTCATGCTTTTTTCTAATCTAAAAAATTAGGGCTTAAATTGTCCTAATCTCTATAAGGTGAAAGCTAGGTAGTGTATTCAAAGACATTAGCTTATTCTGTTTTTCATCTTCTTGCTATGAACTTGCTTTTGTGACAAATCGAGTCCTTTTGTAGTGAAAAATGGGGTTTACATCACCCAGGTGAGGGACATGAGGACCGTGTTTGAAGGGTCCGAATTGGTGAGGATAGATTGCAGAGGGTTGCAACCTAGTGATTACAAGAAGATAGGAGCTAAGTTGAAGGTTGGTGTTCGTTTCTTTGCTGCAGTTCATTATTGTTCTGATATGGAGTGAAAGGTGGAAGTAAAACAAGATCTGGAATTTACTACTGTATTAAAAGAACAATCCTCCAAAGAGGCATACGGTTGAAACCGTCCTAAGACACTTTATTTTCCGATATATCTAGCTTTTCTAAAGAGTAGCTATTTATAGGACACCTATAAACTCTATTCTAGGAAAGTAAATCAACATATAATAGTGAAAAAATCTCAAAGCAATCTCAAGAGATAATGGAGATCACTAGCATGATCTCTACCACGTTCTTCCCTAACGATCTCTCTCTAATCTCATCTTACCTTCTTTGACTGCAGGAATTGGTGCCCTGTGTGCTGCTATCGTTTGATAATGAGAAAATACTGATGTGGAGGGGAAGGGAGTGGAAATCTATGTATCGGGACGAAGTTCCTCGGATATACCTACCTTCTGCTAACGGCTCGTCCCCTACTTATCTTTCGGGTTTGAACATAACTATTTTCTTCCTCACAAATGGTGATCCACATATTTGTCTAATTTGCATTGGTTTTTCTTGCAAATCAGATCCGGAGTCTAGGCAGATAAGCCCTAAGATGATGGCGCTGTGGCAACGGGCCATTGAGTCGGGGCGAGCATCGATTCTGCACGAGGTCAATGTGAGCCCGGACGAGCTTCTTTCGAAGGTGGAGGAGTTTGAGAGCGCGTCTCGGGAAATCACACACTCTTATCCCGCCACGATCTATTCGGATGACGGGAGCTCATTCCTGGATTCTAGAGCCCTAGTTGGAGAGGACGATGACGACGACGACGATTTCAGTAAAGAGGACGAGTCTTTTGATGCAGTGAAATCTCAAGTTCCATTAGGATCACTTCCCATTGATCTGTTAGCAATGCAATTTAGCGATGGGTGATGAATCTGATTATGAGAATTAGGGCCATATACATATGTATGTATATATACGTATAGTTGTTGGCTTGTTGCCATTTTTGTAATTCAAACACATTGTAATTGTTCTTGGCCAATAATCAATAAATTTGTAGTCGTTTATGCAACCATTGATGATAAATAATGATTTCAATTTGGAGTACTAGCTTTTATTTATTATATTGTGTGTTTTTTTTTAACAAAAAAAGTAAATTAACAACGGATCTTGATCAGAAGATACTGAATAATGGTCAAATGGCGGGCGGAGCAGCTGAGCTTTTGTCAAATTGAACTTCTTCTCTCTCTCTTGACTAATCCCAAAATTCCCGCAACTCATCTCCACTTCTAGAATCTCTGATCTATCTTTCATTTCAAGAATATTGTGTGATTTCGAGGAAATTCAGGTATCTATCTTCATTCTCCACACCCACACACACTTCACTCTCTAAATCTCTCTACAAAATTGATTGCTTTGAATGCAAATATAAGTGCGTGACTTTTTCTTTCTGAAAATTTAATACTCCTACTAGCCTTTTTTTACTTTTAGTATGTAAAAAGAGTATTATTTGGTGGTGAATTGGTTAATGAATTTGGCTCGATTGTGTTACTTGTATTGTGTTGTCTACTATGCTATCAGCATTTATAATTTTCTTCATTTTTCGTGTTGGAATTTACCAAAAATGTACACGATTTGGGCAATTGGTTAGTAGTACTACTATTTTCTTCCGTCACTAAACACAATAAACAGAAATTTAGATGAATGGAAGTCTTATATTGAATAAAATTAAATAGACCCTTTAAAGGATTTGCATCATTTTATTTGGACCCTTAACAACATTTCATTTTATATTTTCACTACCCTAACCAAAAATAAAGAATAACATTTATATATTGGTTAGTGTGTATGGGTATATATAAATAATGTATCATGTAGAAAAAGAAAAAAAGAGCAACATTTGTAGTGTAGTTGATCAATTGAACATTTTGAGAGGGTAAATTGAAATTAAAAGCTTTGAAAAGCAAAAGAGTCTGGACCTTTACGTCTTAAGTTAGCAAATGAGGCTTACTTCATTAAGAAATTAATTGGATGGTCGGTTACTTAAAACATACAATTAAGATGCGAAAGGAACATTACTTACATATCCTGAATAAAAGAAAAAAAGCTATAAAGGGAACATCGATCAGTAATCAGTATCATTTTTAAATCTTTCTAAAAGCTAAAACAGATTATTTGGTTAATAAGTATCCTTTTTGCATGAGGTCCCCATTTATCTCAAAATATATGTGACATTATGTGTTGTTTTCAAATTTATTGGATATGAGTTTCATCATATTCTAAGCCAATTCAACTATGTTTGACTAATTGTAGGGAGACTGTTAGACTGGAAAAGATAATCTACATGCTCTAGCTTTATCCAAGCTGATATGGAGAGGAGATGAATATTGACGTAACTCGTGCAGTAAATAAGACTCGTTTGGTTTCACGGATAGGTTAATCAAGATCTGTCTGCAATTGGAGAAAGGGATTTGTAAGATAATATAGTTATTTCATAAATAAGGAGTGAAAAGTATATATTTTGGTGCCTGAGATTAAATATGCAATAAGGAGTATTAATTCAGTTATCTTAATTAATTATTAGGTACATCTACATGAGCAAAAGCTAATCGAACAAGAAGTGATCAATTACGAATAAAAGTGTAGATGAATCCCGCGATCATCAAAAAAGAATGACAGCTGCCCGAGCACTTTGTACGTCATTGTTTCATTATTTTAACCGTTGCAGTTTTGCTAACGAGTTTATAGGTGACGGAAGTGTTGGTTTCTGGAATTACAAGAGATACAACCGGACGTAATACAACCCAAAAGAAGGAATACAAATGAAAACTGAACTAAAATTACAACTAAAAATCGAAACAACTAAACAGTGAAATTTGTTAGCCGAGTCGAGGAGTCATCTTTCCGCAAGACGAGATACGCCCCGGTAGTGCTCTTCGGATTGGCGTTTCGTCCCCAAAGATAAAACGACTACGTCTCTGGTGAAGCAACACCGCAATCAACAGAGCTCCGGCGAACTGGGTGGAGGAGAGGGCAGAGCTTTCGACAGAAAAAACAATGCAGAGAGAGGGAGAAAGCTTATGATGCAAATGCTTGTGAATATTGTGCTAATGCATTGGAATGACTAGCCTATTTATAGGTCAAGCCACCATGCAGGGTCAACCAAGCCATGAAGGCTCATCATGGCAGATTCGTAACCGTCGGCTTGGATTGCTGACTCAGCGGTGGTCTAAAAGATTACTACGGGTCCAGACCTAAGCCCAAAAACCACCCAAAGACCAAGATCCAAGTCCAAGGTCGGGATCGGGCCCGAGGCCCGCGACCCGCGAGCACGGGCTCGGGCGGGCGGCGGCGGCGCGCGCGCGTGTGCGCGCGTGTGGGCTCTTTCACCCATCTTGGTCCACTATAATTATTAAGTAACATAAAGTCACTTAATTTAAACACATTAAAAGATGTGTCACTTCTCCAATGTGGGATAATTAACACTAGTTAATTATTCCCTAAGCTTAAACTCCAAGTTTTAATTAAAAAGCTAATTATGCCCAACTTTAATCTACTATTTCTCACTCACCGGAAATCGAATTTGAGAAAGTGAATATACTACATTTATCTACGTAAAATGTAGATCGACGCTATATCATTTAATATCACAAAATTAGATGTCTCATGGCATTTATTATTTGGTCAAAATCCATTGACCGGGCATATTTACTCCATGATTTCTACAATCCCCACATGAGTGGAAATAGCCAAATGCATATGCATGCAGACACAAGCCAACCCTCGAGAGGTATATAAGCATAAGGATAGGTAGTTGTTGGCTTTGAACCCTCCATAGTCGACACCATCGGATACACAGGCGGCTTAGTAGCGCGATGCTTTGAACTAATCCCCCACGGCGTGCACCGAGACAATGGTGTTAACGCTTAAACACCTCAACCTCATCCGTTCTCACGTTTTGTGTCCATTGCGGTCTTGGACACCACTTTGGATTCATAAGTGCATTTTATGAAGCGACCACACTTCGCACTTACATAGGTGATTCTTAGTCAAGTACCTTGCCATACTTGGTTTCTTTGAGAACTCCATATCTTTGAGATCCTTAAGAACCATTAAAAGTCATAGACTTATCCTTTACCACTAGACAAGTTCTCCAACACTCTATTGCTCTTTAGGGAATAGATATGGTTGAGTGTTTCTCATGAACTCTCATAGCTTAGTTTTCCCATTGAACCAAGTTCTTGGGATTTTCAGTCATCATGGTTGGGTTACCACTATGACAATTCTTTAATTTGTGGGTTTCAAACCCATTCCCTCTAGCAACCTATTCATTTGATCACGGTTTAACCCTTTGGTTAGCGGATCCGCTAGATTATCTATTGACTTCACATAGTCAATTGTAATCACTCCTGTTGTGATCAAATGTCTCACGGTGTTATGTCGTCGACGTATATGTCAAGACTTACCATTATAGAAACCATTGTTTGCCCTTCCAATAGCCGCTTGGCTATCGCAGTGGATCAGCACTGGTGGCACTGGCTCAGACCAACATGGAATATCTTCAAGGAAGTTCTTAAGTCACTCGGCTTCCTCACCAGCCCTATCTAAGGCAATGAACTCTGATTCCATTGTTGATCGGGCTATACATGTTTGTTTTGTGGATTCCACGATACAGCACCACCCCCAATAGTAAAGACGTATCCACTTGTTGAAAGTGAGTCTCTATTATCGGATATCCAATTTGCATCACAGTACCCTTCAAGTACCGGGAGGTTTCTCGAGAAGTGTAGCCCATGATTGCATCTCCAATGCTCCTTGCTTGGATTGCTCGTGTAATGACTCAACTTGTTCACGGTACAAGCAATGTCAGGTCGAGTGCAATTAGTCAAGTACATGATGCATCCGATGACCCGTGCATACTCTTCTTGTGCAACGGGCTCGCCTTTGTTCTTGCTCAAGTGAACATCGAGTTCAATTGGAGTCTTAACCGGCGCGCCATCGTAGGCTTTGAATTTATTCAATATCTTCTCAACATAATGAGATTGTGTTAAGATGATTCCATCAGACGTTCTTAGAATCTTCATTCCAAGAATTACATCGGCTAGACCCATGTCTTTCATGTCAAAGTTTCTCTTTAACATGGCCTTTGTATCGTTAATTACTTGAGTGTTGCTACCCAAGATTAACATATCATCAACGTATAGACACACTATAACATGGCCGTTATTGGTGCTCTTGATGCAGACACATTTGTCGCACTCGTTGATTTTGAACCCATTTGATAACATCACATTATCAAACTTCAAGTGCCATTTCAATGTCGCTTGTTTCAATCCATATAGAGACTTTAGGAGCTTGCATACCTTTTTCTCTTGTCCAGGTACTACAAACCCTTCGGGTTGCTCCATATAATTTTCATCTTCTAATTCACCATTTAGAAACACGGTCTTTACATCCATTTGATGAATCTCAAGATTGTGCAATGCAGCAATAGCGAGAAGCACTCGGATAGATGTAATCCTTGTTACAGGTGAATAGGTATCGAAGAAGTCATGTCCTTCCTTTTGTTTAAAACCATATACTACTAGTCGGGCTTTATACTTATCCACTGTTCCATCGGCCTTAAATTTCCTTTTAAGTACCCCATTTGCAACCTAGAGGTTTCGCACCTTCAGGTAGATCTACCAACACCCAAGTATGGTTTAGCAAAATTGAGTAAATTTCGCTTTGAACAGCTTCTCTCCAATGTAGCCCGTCTGGGTCATTGAAGGCTACTTTTATAGATGTTGGTTCTTCATCTAACATAAAAGCAATGTAGTCAGGACCAAATGTTTTTGGTGTTCTGACTCTAGTACCACGTCTTAGTACTGTATCCTTTGGATTGGGCCTTGCACGCTTGCGTGATTCAAGTTCCTCATCCGCTGATTTAGAACTAATGGCTTCAATCTCCACTGGTTTAGAACTAGTGGCTTCCTCTTCAATTCTTGTCTCAGAATTGGTTAAGACTTTTTCCTTGTATTTGCAAGGAAATGTATTTTCGAGAAATACAGTATTCCTTGACTCAATCGTTGTTCCTACTGTAATAGTCGATATTTCAGACTTGTGAACAACAAATCGATATGCACTACTATTAAGTGCATATCCAATGAAGATGCAATCAACCGTCTTAGGTCCGATTGTAACTTCTTTGGGCGGATGAACCATCACCTTTGCCAAACACCCCCACACTTTGAGGTATTTGTAGGATGACTTCCTTCCCTTCCACAACTCATAAGAAGTAACATCTTTTCCTTTGAGAGGGATTTTATTCAAGATATAGTTGGCTGTCAATACAGCTTCCCCCCACATGTTATGTGGTAATCCTGAAGTCAGAAGCATTGCATTCATAATCTCTTTTAGAGTTCGATTCTTGCGTTCTGCGACACCATTAGATTGTGGTGAATATGGAGCAGTTGTTTGATGAATTATACCACTTGCGTTGTATAACTCCTCAAACGGGGCTACATATTCGCCTCCTCTATCGCTTCGAATCATTTTGATTTTACAACCAAGTTGATTCTCAACTTCGTTCTTATAATTTTTGAATGCTTCTATTGCTTCATCTTTACTTCTTAAAAGATAAATGTAGCAATATCTTGTGCAATCATCTATGAAAGTGATAAGTTACTTTTTATCACCTCTAGTTTGCACCATCTTTAAATCACATACGTCCGTGTGAATTAATTCAACGGGTTTTGTGCTTCGTTCAACCGAGTGAAACGCCAACTTAGTCATTTTTGCTTCAAGATAAATTTCACATTTATCTTGGGTATCCACTTCATTAGCCTTTAATAAATCTAAATTTACTAATCTTTTAATGGCTTTTGACTTTACATGTCCCAATCTACAATGCCACAAATTTGAACACTCAGTCAAGCAAGAGGAAGTAGATGCTTTATTATTATTAGCCAACGGCTTTGCAACACTGCGAGTTGCTACACTAAGCTTGAAAAGCCCATCGGTTACATAACCTTTTCCGAGGGATCTTCCAAACTTGTACAATGCAAACCTATCAGACTCAAATACAAGTTTAAACCCCTTATTAACTAGTATTGATCCTGACACTAGGTTCTTGCGGATGTCCGGGACATGCAGCACATCCTTCAAAGTGATAGTGACGCCAGACGTCATAATGAGAATCACGTTGCCAACGCCGAGGACTTCGGACGATGCTTGATTCCCCATGTTGATCTTCCTCCCTTCAACAGCAGTATAGGAGGCAAACTTGCTCCTATCTGAGCAGACATGAGCAGTAGCTCCGGTGTCGATGTACCAGTCACCCTTGTTGTCAACAAGGTTAACTTCTTCAGTGACCACAGCAATGAGGTCGTTTTCATCCCAGTCCTTGAACTCCTTCTCAACGACGTGGGCAGCCGGCCTCTTCTTCTTGCTGCGGCAGTCCTTTGCAAAGTGGCCCGGTTTGCCACATTTGTAGCAATCGCCTTCAAACTTCTTTGTAGGCTGCTTTCCCTTCCCTTTGTCACTTGGACGATTTGGGCGAGGACATTTGTTGGAGGGACCGCCCCGCTCCAACAGATTGGCTTTGGCTTCAAGTGGGGTGAAGCCTTTAGCCTTTTGGTCGCTTTTGCGCACATCAGCCTCAATGCGCAATTTCATGATCAAGTCTTCAAGGGTCATCTGCTTTCGCTTGTGCTTGGTATAGCTCTTGAAGTCCTTCCAACTAGGAGAAAGCTTGTCGATGATCGTGCACTTTAGGAATTTGTAGGGCAAGGTCATCCCTTCAGCCACTAATGCGTGGATGATCAGTTGGAGCTCTTGGACTTGCTCCATGATGGGTCGAGAGTTGACCATCTTGTAGTGCATAAACTTGGATGCTACAACTTGTTCAGTACCTGCAGCATTATCCATGCTATACTTCTTTTCTAGGCTTTCCCACATTTGTTTAGATGTGGTTACATTGGAGTATACATTATAGAGGCTATCATCTAATGCACTTAAAATAAAATTTTTACACAGATAATCCCCTTTTCTCCA
Source organism: Salvia splendens (assembly GCF_004379255.2). Classification (NCBI taxonomy): domain Eukaryota; kingdom Viridiplantae; phylum Streptophyta; class Magnoliopsida; order Lamiales; family Lamiaceae; genus Salvia; species Salvia splendens. The sequence continues at coordinate 8,454,203 of NC_056035.1, read as the reverse complement.
AGCATCATAGTCCGCCATGACTTCGAGCCTAGTCTCTTGATCGCTTGGCGCGGGCGGTTCGTTTTCCGTAAGGAAGTTGGCGACGCCCAATGTTGTCAAGTAGAACAACATCTTTTGGTACCACCTTTTGAAGTCAGATCCTCCAAACTTTGGTGGCTTCTCGGCAGGTGACATCATTCTTGGTGCCAAAGGTGCCGAACTTGGTCCATGGAAGGAACCAATTCCGTTGCCCCCGAAGGAGCCAACAACGTGGTTGGGCATAGAGCCCCCACCATTCATGTTGGGCATAGAGCCCGCCATAATCGTACTATCCCCGAAGGAACTAGCACCCGCGTGAGACCCGAAGGCCCCAGCATTCGTGTGAGACCCGAAGGCCCCAGCACTCGATCCATTAAAGGATCCGAAGGAACCACTAAAAGTGGAACCAACCGATCCACTCGAGGTGGATCCACCAGTGGGCCCAAGGGGGTGAACAAACACCCAAGGGGTTGTTGATGAAGATGGATAGCGCCCGGGAGTGGGCATCATCGTCGGGATCGACGAAGTGTTGACAGGTCCAGTGTTTGCCATGGTGGATGGAGTTACAGCGGCGGTGGTAGCAGCGACAGTGTTGGCTTCAGTCGACATCTCCAGCAAAAGGTGTTTAAAGTTTCGAAAGTTTTAGTTCAGGTTATGGTCCAAATTCCTTCAAAGGCAAGTTATATCTCGTCTTGCGATTGTTGGTTTCTGGGATTACAAGAGATATAACCGGGCGTAATACAACCCAAAAGAAGGAATACAAATGAAAACTGAACTGAAATTACAACTAAAAATCGAAACAACTAAACCGTGAAATTTGTTAGCCGAGTCGAGGAGTCCTCTTTCCGCAAGATGAGATACGCCCCGGTAGTGCTCTTCGGATTGACGTTTCGTCCCCAAAGATAAAACGGCTACGTCTCTGGTGAAGCAGCACCATAATCAACATAGCTCCGGCGAACTGGATGGAGGAGAGGGCAGAGCTTTCGACAGAAAAATAATGCAGAGAGAGGGAGAGAGCTTATGATTCAAATGCTTGTGAATATTGTCTAATGCAGTGGAATGACTAGTTTATTTATAGGCCAAGCCACCATGCAGGGTCAACCAAGCCATGAAGGCTCATCATGGCAGATTCGTAACCATCGGCGGTTACAAGCGTGTGCCTTTCGCGTGTGGATTTCTCACGTGGCAGCCTTGTAGGCTTTGACTGTGCCACGCTTGACGATGTGTCAAGCCACTCGGATTGCTGACTCAGCGGTGGTCTAAAAGATTACTACGGGTCCAGACCCAAGCCCAAAGACCAATTGCCAAGACCAAGACCAAGACCGGGCCTGAGGCACGAGCACGGGCTCGGGCAGGCGGGGGCGGCGGCACGCGTGTGAGCTCTTTCACCCATCTTGGTCCACTATAATTATTAAGTAACATAAAGTCACTTAATTTAAACACATTAAAAGATGTGTCACTTCTCCAATGTGGGATAATTAACACTAATTAATTATTCCCTAAGCTTAAACTCCAAGCTTTAATTAAAAAGCTAATTATGCCAAACTTTAATCCATTATTTCTCACTCACCGGAAATCGGATTTGAGAAAGTGAATATACTACATTTATCTACGTAAAATGTAGATCGACGTTATATCATTTAATTTCACAAAATTAGATGTCTCGTCGCATTTATTATTTGGTCAAAATCCATTGACCGGGCATATTTACTTCATGATTTCTACATGAAGTCAATAATGTACTAAGGGAGCTTAACATCACAATACCTTTAGATATAGTAATTATGATCTACAGATGAGTGATTCGAGCCTCTCCTTTGAAAGTTTGTATGATTTGTAGCTGTGTGTGATTACTTCTTTCCAAGGCTTTGGAACTCAATTCCAACTTCTGGAACCAAAAGATGCATGGCTGTGTCTCTCTTCATAATTTCAGAACAGTCACTGCTTTTTTTGCATAAGCAGTCGTATTACGATGGCCTTGTGCTTATATGGGGCTCTCATGAAAAACTCGAATCAAGAGCTACCGACATGGTTGAATGAATATGGTGAGAATATGCTATCCTATCCTATAAAAAGATGGATTTCGAAGAGTTGTGCGCAGGAGAGATGGGATCGAGGACATCGGGAAATCGTGCTACTTCAGTCGAGGAATTGGCACAACTAACTGTTACGGACTCCAGTGTAACTTTCAGGAGTTGAGTTTGGGTCCGACTAGTTACTCTGTTCTCCGCGATTGGATCGAAAACTCAGTTTTATCAAACTTCTTGCATCCGCACCTCAAATACTAGACACAGCCAATCACGACATCTCTTCATTTTCTTCAATAGCTACGTATAAAAGATTTATTTAACACAAACACAAGTTAAACGACTAGTAGTACTACATTTAGGTTTCTTCTCTTTTAAAGTAAAGCCCCCTAGTGATTTAGATTTTTTTCCTTTCTTTTTTGAATTTGATCCTTCTCCTTCTGCTTGTTTTACACAATATTTTCGTGTAAGCTGCATCATATTCATATGCTTGTGCAAAATGTCAAACTTTGGATTGTTTCTTTGGTCAACTTTTTGTTCTGGCATGGAATAAAGGTTTTTAAATAAATTAGGTGGCATCTAGCTGTCAGAATTGCCATTTTTTGTGGTTGAGATTATTAAAGTTGAATGTGGATTAGGAAATGGAATGGTTGAGAACAAAATGAGCAAAGTGGGGTTTAGAAAGTCCAACAAAGCAGGGAATTAGTGCAGGATATGATGAGAAACAGTAAGACATGATAAATAATTTTTTAAATTGATAAATTAATAAAAATTTAAAGTTGTCATAATATATTCAAATAGTCAAATCCAAAACGTTTACTCTCACATCCTAGTTACCACGGGACCATGTTATGGTGTATTCAAATAGTCGAATAGAAAACCTTTGCTCTCATATACTACTATTAACTTTACATTGGACCAACACATACATACATGCAATAATAATAATAAATACAAAAAGTATTTATTATTATCATTATTATTATTATTAGGAGTATTTCATAAAATAGGCGGTTTGGAGTAGTTCATTAATGAAGGGGCAAAGGTCAAAAGCCCAACCCTTTTTCTATGGGAACCAGGCTTAATTTGGTAGATTGCACATGCATTCATTTCAATTTTCCCAACGCCAATTCCCATTCCCATGTATCCCCATTATTGAAGTGCTCTTATCCAGATCTTTAATAAAAACTTTAGAAGCTTCTTGCAAAATACCAGATCTTTTATTACTAGTCTGTACATTCTGTTAGGACAATAAATAAATACTAGTAATTTATAGGAGTATTATTCTATTAAACTTTTCTTCGTTTTACCATTTCTAAATTACAATAAAACCTTGAAAAACTCCAAATTTCTTATAAGAAACAAAATTGAGTTCACCTGTGAAGCCCTTAATACTAGTCTACTCATTGCATGATGTCATTTATAATCTAGAGCTATATTAAATTCTCTTCATCACGTACATGTGTAACTGGAATCTAATTCCAAAATCTCACATAAAAGTCTACAATTACCAAAGGGTCTACACGTAGTAGAATTCTCGAAACCTAATCTATAACTTCATATATTCAATTCTATCACAACGCAAGCATTCCCCTTATCTTTAGGAAAACACAATTAATTTAGTTATAATTACGTAAGCATTCCTATCTTTAGAAAATAAAACTAAGTTGGTTAGCACATGACATCGATATATGTAGTACTTACTATAGTTTTTTTGTACATTTCTATTACCAATAACAATTAAAAATTTGCAACTACAACTGACATCCTCCTTTCCTCGTATGTATTTTCGAGTATGATTTATTTTTATAGCTGGGAAAGTTAAAGAAGATTCAACGTATAGATAACTAGTATTTGCTAAACATGAAATTAACAGGAATCACGAATCCTGGTTTGATTAAAAAATCAGTAATAAGCACACACCTTCAAATTTCAATCCCTATCTAAGGATGAAACGAAACCCTAATTAAGTCAATAAGGGCAACTAAAGGAAGAATCACAATTAATTCATATCAAGCTCTGAAGCACAAGAACTGGTGGTGATGCGCGTGGTGGTGGTGGTGGATGTGGTGGTGCGACGTCGCGTCCTGATCAATCAAGCCTTGAATCTGACGAAACTCCTCGACGTGACAGGGGATATTGATCGGACCTTTCTGATCGAAGCCGTACTCCTCCTCCGCCTCCTTGAGCAGCTCCGTGAAGAGCGGGTGGTTGACGTAGATGACCGGAATAACGAAGCGCTGCTGCTCCGCGCCCTGGCCCACCGTAATCGCCACGCATCCCTTGGGGATTCCCCGCCGCCCGCCGTGGTGGAGATGGAAATTGATCAGGTGGTGGCCGCCGCTTCCCATCTTCTTAATTACTATGCACAATTGGAAGTAGAAATTAAAAATTGGGAGGAGAATCAAAAAGAAAAGGGCCAAGGATCGGAGGCAGAGATGGCGAGTTTGAAACGCGTTTGAGCGGAATCGGTGAGGGAATTGGGGATGTTGCGGGTCATGATAAAGGAGTGAAGCGCATAGAGAGGTTGTGAAAATTGATAGATGAATATTGAAGAATATGAATATGGGAGGTGTATTTATACACGATTTCTTACTGAGTGGGGTTTCGACTTCGATCAAGGAATGGCGGTAGTAGGATGATTCATGACTCTGCTTCCACGCGGATTTGGCGTCACACTACCATAATTATTTATGCTTATTTTTTCAGAGGTTTCCCTTAATTAATTCATATCTCAACTATTTGAATTGAATTTTTGTTGGTACGTGTATGCTATAATACATCATTTACGAAGAATATCATATATATAGAGCCGGACTTTATCCAAAATACTCCACATCACAAGTTAGTAAATAGTATAAAAAAAATCTCATTTCAATAAAAACGCTTAATTATGTACTATAAATTTTGGAATAATACAATTGTTTTATTTTTTATTTTTTGTTAGATGTACACATACACATATTAGTTTGTTTTGGAAAACAAGTCAAAATTAATCCTTAAAACCATGAAATTGAAAGCCTTCTTTATGGATAAATACTGCATACATTTTCAATATTCGAAGTTGGATGAGGATTAGGGATGCAAAATCTAAATTAGAATCTTAATAGTAAATACGAAAACATTTTGAACGTGGAAGAAAAGAGTGGGCTCATTTATTTAAGGTTTATAGCAGCCAGCGGGCATTCATATTTTGAGAAGGAAAGGGCTAGAAAAAAAATACTCCTATTTGATGACTAATTTATACCAGTGTTTTTTTTAATCAAATTTTAAATCTAAAATACTTCAGCTATGGCCGACAAAAGCCACTTATTTTTTATTCCAATTTTTTCGCAAAGAGTAAAATCAAGTAAAATCCTTAATTCAAGATTGAGAAGATAACAATCTCCACTCTCCAGCGAGGAAGCTGGGAACGCAATTAATCTAACACGTGACAAATTAACTTGTTTCGTTGGTGGGAAATTGCAATATGGAGTGTTTCAATTATGACCTTTTCCATTTCATTTACTTATTCAATTCAATCTATGTATCCACTTGCCATATGCCCTAAACATATAACCAACTCAAATAAACCCCCACCAAATAATTCGGTTATATCTAAACACGTATTTTAGATTATACTGGAGCCGATCCTGTCCATATTCAATACTATAAATATTGACAGTTTCAAAGTGTCATCTTAATTTTTTATATTAATTAAGTTTAGGTAATTTGATTCTAATCGTAAGAGTTATAGATCCGTAATAATATTGGATGAGAGACCAGGTATATATAATTCATTTCTATTTTTGTTTTTGTACTCTTATTGTTTTAGTACTACTATTTTCTTCCGTCACTAAACACAATCAACAGAAATATAGATGAATGGAAGTCTTTTATTGAATAAAATAAACCCTTTAAAGGATTTGTGGCCGACACTATCATATTATCTCCCTAAAAAAACTCTAAAACGCAACATTCATTTTGATATTTGACCCTTTTGCTTTTGCATCATTTTATTTGGACCCTTAACAACATTTCATTTTATATTTTCACTACCCTAACCAAAAATAAAGAATAACATTTATATATTGGTTAGTGTGTATGGGTATATATAAATAATGTATCATGTAGAAAAAGAAAAAAAGAGCAACATTTGTAGTGTAGTTGATCAATTGAACATTTTGAGAGGGTAAATTGAAATTAAAAGCTTTGAAAAGCAAAAGCGTCTGGACCTTTACGTCTTAAGTTAGCAAATGAGGCTTACTTCATTAAGAAATTAATTGGATGGTCGGTTACTTAAAAACATACAATTAAGATACGAAAGGAACATCACTTATATATCCTGAATAAAAGAAAAAAAGCTACTCCATAAAGGGAACATCGATCATTAATCAGTATCATTTTTAAATCTTTCTAAGAGCTAAAACAGATTATTTGGTTAATAAGTATCCTTTTTGCATGAGGTCCCCATTTATCTCAAAATATATGTGACATTATGTGTTGTTTTCAAATTTATTGGAGATGAGTTTCATCATATTCTAAGCCAATTCAACTATCCGTTTGACTAATTCTAGGGAGACAGTGTTAGATTGGAAAAAATAAGCCACATGCTCTAGCTTATCCAAGCTGACGTGGAAAAGAGATGAGTGACGTAACTCGCGCAATAAATCAAACTCGTTTGGTTTCAGAGCATCCGCATCGCCATCTCGATGCGGGTTCGGACTCGTCTCGGCGAGACGAGCCAGCATCGAGATAGCGATGCAACCCTCCCGTCGTGTCGTGTGTCCCTCCGCCTCAATGAAGCCGACGAGCTCTGGCGCTAGGCGTGACGCCCACTCGTTGGCCCGCGAGTGGGCGTTGTCATGCTGACGCAATAAATAATATTTTTTTAAAATCGATTTTCCAAAAAAAAATTAATTTAAATTTTAAAACGGTAATATTCCCGTACCGTTTGAATTTAATTTTTTTTAATTTTTTCTTTTTTTATTCTATAAATACTCCCATTACCTCTTTCATTTTACACACAAAACACACTATCTCTCATCTTTTTTTCTTCTCATCACTATTTTTAATTATGTCTTTTTTATTATTATTTTTAAGATTTTAATTATGTGTTTTTTATTTTTTAGAATAATAAAGTGTAGATTGTGTTAGAGCAATTGTTTGGAGAAGAAGCTTAGATGCCATAACAATCGTAAAATAAAATTGTTGTATCAATTTGGTGAAATCATCACAAAAACAGCAATTTAAAATACCCACAACATTTGTGAATGCCTCAATTTTCTCTGCCCAAAATATTGCAGGAATGGTAAGACCTTTGAGAGTGCATGATTTCTTTCTCAAAAAAGATACTGTGATCATTCGTCGTTTCTTATAGGTTTGCTGGAAGGAATAATAGCGGTAATGTCATGTATGTGATCGGTAGGGAGGGGATAAAGTGTAACATAATTACATGGCTATGCAGAGAAAATAACACTGTCAAACAAAACCTTATTTTCTGCAGTTAAATTTTTTGTCAGTGCACAATAAAACTAGCTATGCAGAGAAAATAACTATGGCTAACGCACATTAATCGATAACAAGATGATAACTGAACTTTGAGTCTTCTCGTTGTATGTTAAAACATCATCAACATTGTAGTTCACAAAAAATCAAACAAACAAAAAACCCCTGATACACCTGGTAATTTACTTGATCTTCTTCTTTGGCCTCAACTGCAGAAAACAAATAACCATTAGACAAACTTTATCATGTCTGCCAGGCGCCTGAAACAATACATGTTGAGGCCTCATACCTGGTTGCTGTGTCCACACTTCTTCTTCCTGCAGTTGACGGCGCGAGGTTGCAAGCGGGCATAACATCTGCAGGTAAAGTGTATAAGATCATGACCTAAACAACAAACATCAAATTCTAAGTAGAAAGTTCATAAGTAAGGGCATTTGAAATCAAATATTGTTGTAAATTGTAATAGCGAAGCTTGTTTAAGATAACTTATAAAACCAAGCACGTTTTTTCACCAAGCACTATTCATACTACTGAGTTAAAATGCATATCGCACATTGGTTCAGCTTACAACCTTATAGAGACTATACAAGTATGAAATCTATTCAAGAAAAGCCTCACCATACAAAGTAGTAGTAATTCTTACACTCAAAATATTATAATATAATTCTTACAAATGATTTTATTATTTATTATTTATTAATCATATTTACTAAGCACCATCCTCAAGTTATTATTTATTAATCATATTTACAAATGATTTTTAATATAATTCTTTAATTATTTCTAAATATTTAGAAAATTATCACATAATAGTGTTTAGATGTTGTACATTTAGCATTTCATTAATAATGTAAATAAAACAGTACAGATTATTAATTTATACTCACTGAAGATGAATAATAGTATGGAGTGAGTGCAGATAGTTGGAACTCAGAATGACATCAGCCATAAGTATTAGAACTCACCTCAAATATCCACTTCAAAACTAGTAAAAGAAGAGAACGTATAACAAGTCCAGGCAATATGTACAACGATGCAGGGCTACCTACTAGTAGTTAAGAATCAGAACTAACCTAAGGAGTGTTATATTAATGTGTAATCTAGCAACTCCAGTTCAAAATAGGCCAGGAAAAATGAAAAATGAAAAAGTAACAGCTGAAACAGTTCCATAAGCTAGAAAGCAGAGAGTGAGTTAAAAGGAACTCGAAACTTAACAAGTAGCAACAAGTGCTCTATAAACACAGTCACTCTTGCGTATTCAAGACCTTCAGTCAACGGAAATCCAACTCTAAACAAATGCCCAACTAAATTACTACTCTCCCGTCCTACAAGAATATGCACTCTTTCTTTTTTAGTTCGTCCCCCAAGAATATACACTTTCTAATTTTGGAAAGTCTTTTCTCTTTAATGAGGTGGGACTCATTCTCCATTACCTCTCTCTTACTTTACCAATTTTACATTAAAACTCGTGCCAACCCTAAAGTGCATATTCTTTGGGGACGGATGGAGTGTTAAATAACGAATCATACGGCATACTATCAAAAAAATTGAAGCTAAGTGCACCAAATTCTCATAATCGAATTCTTAACTGAAAAGGGGATGATCTCACCTTGCCGCTGATAATCAACCAACAGTCCTTAGTCTTATTATGCTTGGCGACCTCCTCAAATATGTGAGATTTCGGATCTGATGCCATCGTTGATTGTCTACTAAACACACACAAAATAGTTTTATAAATCGGAACGATAAGAGAAAATATAGCCTAATTGACAACTTAAGAGGGCACGTGGAAGGAGAAATTAATTCGATCAGAAAGTGATATGGATCATTCAAGAAATATCAATCCAGTTTATCCTTTATCGTTACTTTATCTTTTATTATACTTTATTTTCCGCAAGTTCATCTCGTCAAACCCTAATTGACCGAAAACCCTTGGCTACTCGACGGGAGGATCCCGCGAACGAACCTAACCCTTCTCCGGCGACTTCGCGCTGCCGGAACCGTTACGAGTACCCTCGTAACAACTGGTGCTTTCATTGAGAGCTCATCCTCCGTATTTCCGCCATCATGTCATACACCTACACTGATTACGTCCATCGCCAGTTCAATAGACCGTTCCTCTCGCCATTGCCCATGCCGAGCCCCACATCGTGTTGGTACCTCCAGAGCCAGAACGTGCAATTTGGATACTCCTATCAAGACCCGACGCGCCTGTTTCCAGTGCCTCCCATTAGTGTGCCAAGGCCTTTTTCGGTGTCCTACCCGCGACCCGAACCTGACCCACTAGATGGGCCTCTGCTATACCCCGCTGCGCAGTCGCCTTACCAGCCCCTCCAGCCACCATCGTCTCCCTACCAACCGCCTCACAACAGTGTCGGCCATATGGAGCCTCTCGGCATGGCACGTGATCCGATGACACCGAATTTGGAACAGGACCTACAGTGGGCTGCCTTGGTTTCACAGCTTGAGCTCCTGACTGCAACTGTCAAGCAATTGGTTTCTCGGATGGATGCAAACAAACGTTGGCGTTCAACGTCCACCAGCCCCTCCGTTCAGCGTCGCACTACTCAGCTGCACCCTACACCGTGCAACCTCACATCAACTCCGACATCGCAGGCAGCCTGCAGCAGCCACCAACGCAAAACTCCCTGCTAGCTCCTTCGTGCAGCCCCAATATCAATGGAGATGAGGGCAACGACGATGACCCACTCCCACTGGCCGTGATCTCTCAGTCGAGCGACTCCAATACTATTCCAACATCGGTCACTCGTTTTGTACTTCTTGTTTTCCCCGGTTCTATAAAATTGAGGATTTCAAAGGGTGTGAAACGCGACTACATTAGTTGTTCTCTCGGCAAGAGTGGAGTTACACAGACATTTCACAATTTTGATGATATAGGTTTTAATGATGACGCGAATCCAATTGATGGTGATGTTGCAAGAATGAATCATCGACCAACATCGCTTGACGGTGATACACGGTGGATTCCTCCGCGCAAGGACACGTCATGTTTGAGCATTCTGGGACGCGTGGACAAGCTTCCCATTTTAACGATGAATTTTGGCAACCACAATGGTCATCCTTTGATGATTTTTGATGGAGGTGATGAAGGGAGATGCTCTATTGTTCGGTGTGCGTTTGATCCGGGAGGAGATACCTCGCTAGAGCTTCGGCTTTTAAATCTCATCGTGGTTTCATGGTTTCCACCTTGAGGACAAGGTGAATTTTAACCGTGGGGGAGTTGATACGAGCATATCTTCCGGAATATCCCCCATATCTATATTATTTAGTTAGTTATTGATTTACCATATCTTTTCATATTTATTAGGATTATTTTCTTATTCCTTAAATTAGGGTATCCACTATTATAAATAGTGGACATTGTTATTCATTTGGATCATTCAAGAAATATCAATCCAGTTTATCATTTATCGTTACTTTATCTTTTATTATACTTTATTTTCCGTAAGTTCATCTCGTCAAACCCTAATTGACCGAGAACCCTAGACTGCTCGGCGGGAGGATCCCGCGAACGAACCTAACCCTTCTCCGGGGAGTTCGCGCTGCCGGAACCGATACGAGTACCCTCGTAACAGAAAGCTTACTAGAGAATCAGAATCTGATAAATTTCAACACTCGTCGCCGGGTTTCACAGTGAGAAAGTAAGATGCTGAAATCGACGTCATATATAAAAACGTGTAACGACTATTTTCCTCTTTTTTACTTGAGAAAAGTAAATTTATGCTATTTAAGTCAAAGTACATTTTCTTAGAAGTTAATCCTCCCGTTTAATGGGTGTCATTTTGCTATTTTGATATGTTCTATAATATAATAAAGTCAACACATTTATTTTACTTACTTTTTTTTCTATTTTTTTTCTAAACTCTATACTTTATTCTCTTTGTCTCTCTACCTTTACATTTCCTATTTTATTCTTCATTTACTTAACTTATTTAACAAAAATTTTCTTAAATCGCATGCCGGAAAAAAAACGCTTTCACGATCGCGGAATGGAGAGAGTAGAACTCAGTTTTTTTACATTTCCTAAAAAAGTACCCAATTTCATTTATGATTAAAAAGAATAGGTAAAATATCAGAGAAATAAAATAAATATGAAGAGAGTTTCCTTCTGCCACAAAATTTCAATATTAAATGGAAAATGGTCCCATAGTATTTTATAAATGTTGGATTTATTATATGAAGTGGGAATAAGGTTTAGAACAATATCATATTTTTGGAGAGATTTTAGAAAAAAAGGCTAAATTCGCCGACCTTTTAGTTTTGGGATTAAATTTACTGACCTTTAAGAATTAGGTATCGAGACATGCGAATTTTTCAGTTGAAACAAGATCACATCGTAATTCCTTTTGTGTTTTGTTATTTTTCAATTCAAAAGCAAAGTAAAATGGTACTACTCCTTTGAAAAGTAGAACTGATATTTCCTTTTTAGTCCTTCCTGAAAAATATTAACTTTTAAAGTTGGAAAATTCTTTCTTTCTAATGTGATGTGATCAATTTTCTACCACTAATAATAATATAATTACTTTTTCTTTCTATCTCTTTTATTTTTCTAATTATGCGTTAAAATCTGAATCTACTTTTCAAATTAATAAACACCGTTTTTGATTTGGAATGTAGAATAGCGGCCACTAGGCATTAGCCACCCTCGCGCACCGGAAATTAGGCCAGTTTTCATTTATCCAAATAGTATGTAGTAGTAGTATTCTGCATTTCTAAACTCTAAATAGGCTGCCAATTCTTAATATGGCAAATGTCATTTATACCTCATTTAAACTTTTTTCAACTAGTTAAACAAGTTTAATCGCAATGATGATTAAAAACGAAAAGTTTGTTGGGTGGAGACACAAACCAGTGCGCCGCCATTTTGACTCTGAAAATAAGTCATGCATCTTTTAGCAGTCATATATGATAATATGAATTGAATATTTATTTGATCTTAGGTGGTATATTGGTAACTCAATATTATTTTATATACCTTTCTCGATTTAAATTATTTTTTTTCTTACAACATATATTAAATTAAAGATAATTTCATAAGGATGGTAACGAGATCTCACTTGCATATGTTCCGATGTCAAAATTTGAAAATAATTTAAAAATTTTAAATTTTTTCGTACAGCAACAAATGTCAACATGGTATATAAAATATGTCAATATACTACATGTAGAATGTCATTCTTAAAGCAATGCGTTGACATTATCAAAGTATTGTGTTGATATTTTCAAAACACTATATTGACATTTTCATCCAAAACCCTAATTTGGTAGTTTTTTTTATCTATTTCGATTTAATTAATAAAAACGAAAATCACACGTAGCAAATTTTAGACAACTAGATTTCTAAAATTCTATGGTCTTAAATTAGTTGTAGTTAGTAACTAGTGGGTGAGTTAGCAATTGGGTATACTTTGGGTCCTTTTGTCTTTGGACAAGGCTTTTCAAAACATATCCATGCTTCCAATTTTTATCGTAATCTAACACATGTGTGCAACTCCACTGTTTTGGTCCGAAGTGGAAGTATTAGTTTGAATTATATTGTATTATGGTATATATTTAATTCATGTACCTAAGTACCTTAGTATTTTCATAAACCCGTTATATTTAATACAGTAAATCTTAAAAAATACAGTACTTAATATTTAAGCTCGCGTGAGGTTATGAATAAATGATTTAATCATAGCCTTGGTTCGAATGGGCCTAAAATGTGATGGTTCAACTGACTTGGGCCGGCCCAAATAACCTAAGCCTGGTTCGTATAGAATATTCCAACCCAATCCATTTGTTTGGCAACCAAGGAGCAGGCGGCCGTGGTCAGAGATTAGAAGGAAGAGTGATGGAGGATTACTACGTTTGATATGTGTGTTGATTTTGCTTTGTGTTTGATTTTCTTCGTTTTCTTACTTTGTTGCTGCTGATTTTTTTTGCTCGGGCGTTACTATTTTTTCGGTATTTTAGCAACTTTATCAATTTGAGAATTCCTGTATAATTGTTGGTATCAGGATTTGATCTTGTCCATTGCCTATCAATTTGAGAAATTGTATACGCAAGTTGAACTGCGTCGCTACTCGCTATATTCGTCTCATTTTCTGTAAATTATTATTCAACACTCGTATCTATTGTATTCGATTGACCAGATAATACCTTATTGAGAAGCTGTTCTTTTATGGAGTATTTGTTCACCGTTTTTCTGTATTTTAGGGGTCTCTGCATTTCTTAAATGGATGAGATACATTGAATCATGCAGTGACCTAGAAATTTGTCGATTAATTTCTTTGATCGATTCTAGTTCGAGGTGAATTGTGATACTGTAACGTATAGTTTCCAAGGAGCTCAATCCCATTGATGAAACGCTTCAATTCTATTTATGAACAAAAAGGACTGAAATTCATTCATGCATTTATCTAGTCTCTAAGACCAGGGGCATTTTTATTTTTATGAGAATCAAAATTGTTAATGCATTTATCTTTATCTTGTTGATGGAACTACCATTATATGCAGATTGTGGTCCAAGGTTGGACAAATCACTGCATCCACGTAAAGCACTATGCTTTGCTTTATTCTTTTGCACCTCGAGGCATAAGCTGAAAGATCGATTGCTTGTTGATAATCTCATCTCGCAACCACTTACCATGGTGCTTATGCAGAACCTCTCTAGTGGATTCTTGGGTCCTATCTATGGCCTTGACCATTTGAAAGTGAGTTTTTTTTGTGGTGTGTGGCTGTTCGTTGTTTGATACGTATGCTAATTGATGAACTAAATCAACGTGCACTACACTGTTGCTTTTTCGTCGTATATTCTTATGTGAGGTTAACATGTAGTTCGAGTACTAGAGATGATAATTTGGAATATATTCCTATATGACAATATTAGGTTATGTGTGGTGTGACTTTGTTGCTCCATTGTATGTAGCCATTTCTTGAATAGTTTGGTTTTCAAAAATAAAACACTTTACCTTAGATGGTATGTATATCGGGTGCCATTCATAAATTTGCTGGTGCATAGTTGTGCTGGGTCCAGAAGTGGGTATCATTGATATGCCACGACACTATCATGAGATCATTTTATCCTTTTCCGCTGTAAATTTCGCAAAAGCTTCTTTTCTCTAATGAGAATATTACTCCAGCTAGTTGAACATTGCTTGTGCTGCAAATGCTGTATTTTGTTTTTTCTTTATTAGCCAGTTTCCACGCACGTTCTTTGTATGCGATGTTTTGTACTCCTTTTAGAGTATATTTTCTACTATTATTGAGTGCTCATTACATCACAAGAGCATAGAGTATTTGCTTAGTTTCCGTGTGGAACCATCTATCGTGGTTTACATCCATGTTGAGAGAGTTATTATTGCTGAAAATGAAATATATAAAGTGATGTAGACGAGTCTGCTAGTGGGAACATGGCAATTTTGTATTTTATCCCCATCATTTTCAGAATAATCTTTGTGCATCTTGCTTTTGCTCTTTTTTTACTACAGCAGCAGATAAGGCCAAGCGAAGAATCTACATGAGATGTGGCGATAGCCGATGCACTGTAAAGTTCTTTTGTGCTCCTCTTCCTTTGCCCGTGGCCATCTCTTTCCTCCAATTTTCTTTACGTGCTAATTTGTTGCAAAGTTTAGTACAGTATCATGCCTAAAGCATATTATTCACACACACATTACGTCAGGCTTCTTTACGTTAACTGCAAGTTTATTTCAGTGATTTGATTGTAATTTATATATCCGACAAAAATGATTGTAAGGGTTATTATACATTTTGCGACTAGGACTAATACTAATACATTGGTTTCTCAGGAGGCCTTTGTTGGAAAGAAGCTCATGCAGATTGGAGGATTGACCTTGGCTAGGGCAAGAATGGAGGACGGGAGAATCCACAGTCCATCCCCACAAATTAAACCCGATGCAACGGCTGGGATCATGAGGCCAGCCTTTGTGCTATCAAATCTATGCCAAAGATGCACAATCAAGCTCCCAACACACATATCAATCGCAAAGTAAGCTCCCACAAGGAAAGGTACCGCCATCGCCATAGGGAGAGGAACCCATTTCCCCAACTTCTCCGGTATGGTGTCTCTCAACAAGTTGGCCGCCACAGCAAACGCGAAGAATCCATAACATAGCTGCAAGCAGTGGTGAGGCAGGGCGGAGAAACCCTCAACTCCAAGAATGGCCATGTTTCTATATATGAGTGCATAAGGGGCTTTGTATTCCCCATCTGGATTCCCCACATCAAAGGCTTTGTAAAAGAGGAAGAATGAGAGAGGCGCCACTATGCAGCCAATGGCAGTCCCGATTCCCTGGCTGATCAGCATTGATCTAGGCGATGTTAGGGTGAGGTGGCCCGTCTTAAGATCATGCATCAAGTCAGAGGATATGGAGACGATGGACTTTATCAGACCACACCCAATTAGTCCAGCAACGACCCCGTTCTCCTTCCCTGACATTGCAGCAAGCACGAAGAGAGCCACTTTGCCATAGTTATATGCCATGTTCATGTCAGTCAGACCAGCTCCATAAGCGTTACAGAAGCTTAAAGACGGGGCAAGAACGTAGGCCACCACCACATAGTACCACTTGAGCTGAGGAAACATGATTGGGATCACAATGATGGAAATCACAGAGAAAATCGTGTACCCCAAACACGCCACCCAAATGGGTATGCTGTCTCGTATGAATACTTCGTTCCGACGAAGATCGTCTAAGCTTTGATTCTTGTCTTCTGAAAAAAAGAAAGAATTCTCTTGTCAGCAAAAGATACGGAGAGATTCGAAGAATCACAAAAAGTTGCCTCTCCACCTGTTTTGATATTCTTGTTGTTGAATGCAGAATGCATGCTTCTGACTGTGAAAAATAGGGTCTTGAGAAAATTGTAAAGACCATCACCAAGAATCAGGGCAATCGATATGAATACCTGTGGATCAAAATGAACAAATCTTGTGATTTGTTCAAATAAAATGATAACAGAGTATGAAGAAGAAAAGTTTGAACCCCGACGGAACAGACCTTGTAACCGTTTAGACTCTTCATACTACTCTCCTTGATGTCATCAGGAAACCAGTCCCCTTTCTTGTTACTTATCAGCGGCCACATAACGCCCCAAGAAAGCACAGCCCCTACGAGCAAGGACAAGTTCACCAGATGGGAGCAGATCATTCCTGCTCCTACATAGGTCATGCTGAAATCAAACATAAATCTGCAGGATTCAACATGGCATCAGTTCAGCTGCAAACTTGTCAAAATCAAGAAAGAGTTAGTTGCTTGGATGGAACCCGACGTTTGTTTCCACGCTTTCAACCCTAACGTCGGGAAGTTGATGAATCCACAACTCTCCCCGCCCGAATAGAACCACTGGAAGAAACTCCACGCGAAACTCAGCGTGAAGAACTTGGTAAAACCTTGAACCTGTTTCCTGAAATATGCAAGCAAAGCTCTGTATAAGAAGCCACACAATGATCCAAACCAGGAAAGAAGAAGAAAACTACTTTGCCATCTTATCTCCTTTAGAAGTGTGGAATCCATTGATAAGAACAGCAGTTGCAGTTCCGCTTGGATAAGGTAATTTGTAATCTATAACCATAATCTGCACAAAGTGAACATGCATCAGAAGTGATCAAAACAGAGTTACATCTCTCTCAACCTACCTTTCTGAGTGGAACCAAAGCTAACAAACCAACAAAGCTAACAACAAACAGAAATCCAATCATCCAATCAAGCCCAGGCTCTTTGTAACTCCCAGTTGGATTCCCCTCCGTGTCTCCTCCTCCGGCTAGCTCGTACGTCCTCTTATTCAATCCCAGAAGATAAGACCCAAATCCACCTATCACAGTTCACCACACCACATCCAATCATTTAAAAAAAAAATAAAAAATAATAAATTGAGTAGCTACCTCCCACAGCTATGCTGTAGCAAGCAACAGCGCAGGTCTGGATAATGGTGTTTTCTTGTCTGGTGAAAGGAGCCGCAACGTAACCGGCCTTATGGAGAAGCTTAGTCCAAGTGGAGATGAAGACGAATGCGAGAAGCGCGGCTGACACATTGAGGTTGGGAACGAGGCCTGTGGTGAGGTTGAGCTTCATCACGATGATGCTGTAAATGCTTCCGATCAATAAACTCGCTGCGATTCCGCGAACTGTGATCTGATCTCTCCATGGAGGAATCCTCTTCGCATCCTCCGCTACTTCTCTCGTCTCCTCCAAATCCGCTCTCTCGATTTCCATCTCACTGCTCCCCATTTCTGCTGCTCAACAAAAAAAAGGGGAAAGAAAAGTTATCCACCTTTTTTCTGCAATCATGAGATGAATACACTTTTTCTACTAGTATATAATTATATGAACTCGTCATCGTATTTCCTATTTCATCAAATAATACTATTATTATCTTCTTTACCTGATGAGATTATGCGTAGCTATGAGAAATGAAACTCGAAATTTAAAGCAGAAAATGTTTACGGTTGAAAAAATTTCCAGAAACGATGCAGTACACTAGTGAGTAGTGAGTAGTACAAAAATGAAAACAGTAGTATTTTAATATTCTAGTACGAAAAAGGAGATCGATCCTAATCCCATATTCACTTTGGTGATTCTTCAAACAGATGGTGGATAGAAAATGATGCGTCTTCTTTCTTCTAGTTGACCTACTTTTAGCCTCAAATCAGCGATCAATTATTCGCTCCAAAAATATAATTAGTCACTTTTTTCATCTCTGCATAACTTAGTCGCTCAAGTAGATGAAAACTGCCGTCTCTCTCATGAATATCATGGCGTGTGGTTGGAACATGGAGTTATCGAGAGATGGAATGGGATATTAATTCTGAGATTGGAATTGATTTGGAAATGAGTTGACAAAAGCAAAGAAAGTTTTTCTTCTCTAATGGGGTGTGGTTGCTTTCATATCTGCTCTCGGCCTCATCTCTGTCTTTATGTTTCATCAATGCAATCGCTTCTTTCGTTCAAACCTACAATAATACTTCTACTTATTTTTAGATGTTTGTTATTAGTCTCTTTTTTGACAAGGAGATACTAGTACTATTTGTTAAGCATTATGGTTTTTGGATTAGTAAGAACTTAGTAGTACATAAATTTGCTAATACTATACCATTAAACCTTCTAAATTCTTGTAGGAGTACCAAAATAGACTAGCTCTATTTAGAGCATCCACAATAAGAATAGCCCAACCATAGTCTAGCCACAAACTCCTCATGCCACATCATCAGTACTAAAAATCCTCCTGCCACATCATCAAAACAAGTAAATAGCCCAGCAATAGCCTAGCCACATTACTCAAAATTATATAAAATAAATAATTAACAATCACACAAAATACAGAATTAAATTTACGACACAGATAAGGGAAAATTCAATTATATTATTAAAATTTTAAAAATACATTAATTAAAAAAATTACATTAATTTTTTAAAAAAGTACATTAAAAAATTACAAAAAAAAGAAGGTACATTAAAAAAATTACATAATTAAAAAAAAACTAACGTCGTGCTGTCCTCCGCGCCCACAACTCTTCAATTAAATCCTTTTGTAGTCGAATATGAGCATTCACTTGGCGCAGGTCGGCATGTGCTTGGAGGCGGCCGGCTTCATCGTGAGGTACCCCACTTCGTACGTTGGGGGCGGCCACGCCGTGGCTTGGACATGCTTCATTATCGTCGTTCGCCCAACTAGTCAGTTGTACACCTTTATCTTCGACAATCATGTTGTGCATGATAATACATGCGTACATTATATCGGCAATGCAGTCGACATGCCACAAACGCGTTGGACCACTAATTGTCGCCCATCGAGACCGGAGCACACCAAATGCGCACTCCATGTCCTTACGCGCCGACTCCTGCCGTTCCGCAAAGTAGGCCTTCCTCTCATCGGATGCGCATTTGATCGTCTTCACAAAGACGGGCCACCTAGGGTATATCCCATCCGCCAAGTAGTAGCTCATATCATGCCGGTTGCCGTTGGCGACAAAACTGATGGCCGGACCGACGCCCTTGCACTGCTCGTTGAAAATGGGCGACGAGTTGAGGACGTTGAGGTCGTTGTTCGACCCGGCTACCCCAAAATACGCATGTCAAATCCACAGTCGATAATCAGCTACGGCCTCGAGGATCATCGTTGGATTCTTTCCCTTGTAGCCGGTCGTGTAGAACCCCTTCCAGACAGCAGGTCAGTTCTTCCACTCCCAATGCATACAATCTATGCTGCCTAACATATCCGGGAACCCATGCTTCTCCCCGTGCATCTGCATCAACTCCTGGCAGTCTTCGGGGGTAGGGCTTCGAAGGTACTGGTCACGGAATATTTCAATCATGCCCTGACAGAAATACTTCATACATTCAAGGGCAGTCGTCTCACCGATGTGGAGGTACTCGTCTCACATGTCTGCCGCGCCTCCGTAGGCCAACTGCCTGATTGCCGCGGTGCACTTTTGAATAGGTGTGTGGCCGGGTCTGCCAGCCGCATCGTGCCTGAAGCGGAAATATAGATATCGACGCTCCAAAGCCTCAACAATACGCATAAACAGGGCTCTGCTCATCCTAAAACGCAGCCTGAAAAGGTTGGCGTTAAACCGCGGCTCCGGTGCGAAGTAGTCTTCATATAGCCGCTGATGTGCAGCTATGTGATCCCGCTCAATCACTGCTCGACGGTAGACAACGGGTCAAGGTCGAGGTACCGCCGACTGCAAGGCCCTCTGTAACATCCGGTCTATCTTACGGGACGTATAGGCCTCCAACGCTTCGTTCATTCACCATTCGTACTCCTCAGCATCCCCACCACTACCACCACTACTACCACCCGCACTACTCATTTCGCGTTGTTGCTCTTGTACAGAAATTAAGATAGAGAGAATACTCGTTAAAACAAGCGGTACAAATGAAAATGACGTGCAAATCGCGTATATATAGTGTTTCAAAAATTAAATAAATAAATAAAAAATCCGCTCGCCGATCCGGAGCCTGCAATGGCGGCCAGCGGATCGGCCAGCGCTCGGAAATCGGCGTGCGCTCTCCGATTTTTTCGCCGAAATTCAGCTAGCCGGTTACAATGGTTCGGCAAGCGGACCGGCTAGCGCCGGGAATCGGCTAGCCGGTCCGCTCGCCGCCATTGTGGATGCTCTTAGGCTAGGATGAAGGAGTACCTTTTATCATCTCTATTCTTTACTTGTTCTCTTTAGGCATAATCGGTTTGCAAGATTATATCTCATGATTGAATATGCATTATATTTAGCTCATAAGTTTGAATCTCATAACATAATCTTAGATAGATAATCATATGATAATGAGTTTTAGTGACTCCCTCCAATTAAAATAATTTCACAATTTTGATCCTAGATGATAATCAGTCATAACAATCGACCAATACCTTTCATGTCTTCTGTATCCTAAAATTAGTCATACATTACATGTGGACTTTCACTCTAATTGTCTTCTATATCCTAAAATTAGTCATACATAACATGTCGACTTTCACTCTATTTCTAGGTCTAAGTCACCAGACTTGGATCCCCTGCTATGGCAAAATGCACAGCAAGGGAAGCTATGCACATTATCAATACCTTTCATTTATTTTTATAAAATTATATCATTTTCTTTTATTCACAAATCAATGGTATGATGTGCATAATATTTCCTGCTGTGTGTATTTTGCCACAACGGGGATCCAAGTTCCTAAGTCACTAAACCATATTCTCAACCACAAGATACATATAATGCCATCTTTTCAGTATTCTTACCACTATCATGGATTAAAAATTGTATTTTTGGGCTTGCCACATAATGATAGCGAAGATAAATAATTTGGCAAAATTGCTCCTATAGACCGGAGGAAAAAATGTAAAAGTCTTTCAATGATATTAAATTAAAGTTTAGAGATGTGTAATGATATCTTTAAAATTTGTAGGCCGCAAATAATATTATAAGTAGCAAAGTAGAGACTTAAAATATAATTTTTCTTTGGATATAAATGTACATTCTCCATCCAATTATGTGCGAATAATTGATAATTTTTTAATTATTATCATACCATGGGGTTCTGAAATTTCTGGAGAATATGAATAAGCAGAAAGCACGATCTCGTGTAATAATGAAAAGGGAAGTATAATCCTTTAGGACATTCTATGCTTGGTGTAATATTAGAATATGGATATAGCATAGGAGAGCAAGTTGTTTTATTTTATAAGCGACATGACATGATGATACTAAATATGGAAGTTTTTGAGAGGGTAAAGGAATTTTATAAGTTTTCAAATCGTCGGGTGACATTTTCCTATGTGAGTATAAAATTCAATTTTGACGGCCATGAACCAATACTTTTCCCATTAAATACTGACCAAACTCAAAGATAAAGAAGAAAATGATGGACAGAAACTTGAAATGGTGGAGAGTAAATGAAAAGTGTAAATAAAGGTAGAAAATTTTATACTCCTAGCTTGGTCAAGTCAACTCTGTAGAGTTGCGTTGCTTCATTATTAGAATGAATGAATGAATTCGTAATTAGATATATAATTAAATTCTAATCCATTAGCATATATTTAGGTCTAAGCTTGTTACGGTATATAGAAACTAAGCTTAGGAGTATATCCAATACAATATGGAGTACTATTTGTTCCGTGCGTTGTTAAAAATATGTACTCCTATATGATTTACTTTATGGTTTATAACAAAGGGTCACATTTTGTATGCCTAATTATCAATATCAGTGAGTTAAATATTATGGGGAAAATTCGTCTTGGCTAAGAGTAATTTGGGACCAAATTCCTATTTGAATAACATTAAATTAATTACATGTAGTACTACCAAGTAACCAAACTTAAACTGTTTGATGACTAAAGATATCAAATTTTTAGTTTTGGATGTTTATGATCCGCCTATACTATAAATTTCGTCGAAGTATTTATTCGAGTATGCCAGATAAAAGAAGAAATATTTTTCGAAAAATCTTATAATTTCACTAACATTCTATAAGTTGAGTCTATCCTGTCTGATTTTTTTAAATATATTTTTAATACAATCTATGGGCCTATATGAGCTGGATTTAAGAAATGTGTACATGATAGTAGTAAATTGGTTGTGCAATTGAAAGCAGAGATAGAAATATGAATCAAAGGCGATGTATGTTGAGAAATAAGTAGCAGTTATTCTCTGCTGCTGGCATTTTGCAGCATTTGATAAACCAATGTATTAAGTAGTACTGTATTAATTATTTTTACCCTATTATATTTATAAATATCGATGATATCTTGCTCAGTTGATAAAGCTGGGACGTCAAAATTTCCCCTTTCATACAAAGTAGCTGCAAAATCCAGTCTTTACTTAACTTCTTAAATTTTGTGTGTTGACAATTTTTAAATTAATTAGTGTGACTTTTAAATAGCAACCGGGAAGATTAAAGAAACTTCTAAGTATGTACTGTAGCATTTATTTATTTAGATTAGATTGTTAATCATTACAATGGATGGCTGTACAATGTTTTCACGTTAAACATTTGCAAGCCATATAGAGAAAAATAGATCACGTTAAAATATCAGATATGATAAACTCGAGCTAGAAGATCACCTTAGATTCGTTCTTTGGTTTGAAGATTTTTTTATTTTGGGAATTAATTATTGCATTGTGTATTAATTATTGTATAGTATATAGGTAAATGCGTCGGTGACAGATAATATCTACATTCCTACCTAATTAATTGTACTTTAGGCGCATAAAGCGAGTTAGTGGAATTCAAGACTATATATCAGTTAACTACACTAACCTACTAAACCCACTAAATTTTAAGACTTTTATATTCTAAAATAATACTAATACACATTTTGAAAAATATTAAAGTAATTAGTTTTTGTGTAGTAGAAGAAGCCCATAAATAAGTGGGCCAACCTATAAGTTGGGCCTTAAAACAAAAGACAAAAACTAAATGAAGTGAGCCCAGTTGGTAACCGCCGCGCCGCCTAATAGAAAAGGGTAGATTCGTAAGATCATATCGATTACTTCCTAACGATTTTCATTTCCCCCGTAACACACAGATTAATTATCCCAAATCCATTGCAGAAAGAAAGGGGAATCAAATAAAGCAGAAGAAGGAAAAAAAAAAAAAAAAATAAAGCAGAAGAAGGAGATCGCTAAGCGTTTAGGACGGCCTCTCATCCAAACCAATTCTTATGAGGTTTCCATTTCATTTCACTTACTGCACATTTTGGCGCATTACGAGTCCGTTTATCGATTGTTCAAGTTTCATGAAAATTCTGCACAGAATTGTGAATGCCTTTGGATTTTTAGCTGGAGTTGATTAATGCGAGTACTTACTGATGTCTATCAATTCACTGTGGCTGGATTACATTGTTGAGTTAGTTTGTTTGTTTGGGATGTTCAATGAGTTTTGGAATTATAGGTCTTTTCTAGGGATAGTAATTATTGAAATATGGTTTTAGACTTTTAGGATTCAATATTTGTAAGAGTTTGGTGTGTAGATCATGTCAGCTATTCTTAGTTGGATTGGCAAGTTTCCAAAATAATCTAGAGGTAATTTGAAGTGAGTTCTGAAGCTCTTTACTATGTTTTGATTGTTTTCATTGAATAGCTTAAGGTTTATGTTCTTGGATTTATATCATATGCAAAATATAACAAATATGCTCTACGCTTTTGGATGTTGAAAATTATCCTTTTAATAAAAATTTGAACTATCTTCTAATGTTCGACTTTGCTTGCATGTTGTTCTTGATGCTGGCTGGCAGTGAACGATCTAACCTTTACCACTCTTGTACTCAAATATATGTAGGATATAGTAGCTTGTAATGTAGTCAACCCAGAACACATAGATGTGAAATTTGACAACATTGGAGAATTGGATGGCATTAAACAAACATTATATGAATTAGTTATTCTACCACTGCAAAGACCTGAGCTATTTTCTCATGGGAAACTTCTTGGTCCACAAAAGGGAGTTTTGCTCTACGGACCACCCGGCACTGGGAAGACGATGCTTGCAAAAGCAATTGCAAAAGAGTCTGGAGCTGTCTTCATTAATGTCAGAATAGCCAATTTATGAGCAAATGGTTTGGTGATGCGCAAAAACTAGGTGCGTAAACTGTATTAGCGAACTCAAGTTCTTTCTTCCCGTTGCATCTACTAGATGATGGCTGACTTTTAGGTATCTCTGTATCTGAAATTGAATGAGAAACAAGATGTTGCTACATACTCTTCCATTTGTTTTATTGAATGCTCTAGTTTATTGCTTCTTATTATTAGAATTACTCCGCATGCTTAACTTGAACCTCAAGGCCGTACCTCACACAAACAAGATTTGAGTGATAATGTGTCTAACTGTCTACCCTATTTCTTGTAATGATTCCTTCTATACTTATTGATCTTCAGTGACTGCTGTGTTCACCTTGGCCTACAAACTTCAGCCTGCAATCATTTTCATTGATGAAGTGGACAGTTTTCTGGGTCAGCGCAAATCTTCAGACCATGAAGCACTAACGAACATGAAAACTGAACTCATGGCTTTGTGGGATGGTTTTACCACAGACCGTGAGTTTTCTCTCGATCACTCTGGATAATACTTAATGTTTTCTGCTATATCAATATTAGTTATGGTGGAACCTAATGTGTCAATTCATCCTGTTAGGTGATTGTATGATTTTTTTGTGAAGAAAATGCTAGAGTTATGGTACTAGCTGCGACCAATCGTCCATCAGAACTTGATGAAGCGATTCTTAGACGCCTTCCACAGTCATTTGAAATTGGGTTGCCTGGTCGTAAGGATAGGGTTGCAATACTCAAAGTGATATTGAAGGATGAGACTGTTGAAGATGACATTAATTATGAGCGGATAGCTGAACAATGTGAAGGTTATACTGGTTCGGATCTTCTTGAGCTCTGTAAAAAAAGCTGCATATTTTCCAATAAGGGAATTACTTGATGATGAGAAATCTGGAAAACCATCAAAGGTAACTATTTGGTTTCTGTTTTTTCCATCATGTTTGCAGCTAAATCCCTTCCCTAAGCTTAACTTTCATACATGGCACAAAATGTATTGTTGAAATCAGCAATGTCAGGAATTTGCAATGAGTTAGGTAGGTCCTCTTATTCGATGAATCATATCTTGATGTAGAGCTAAGCTGAAGAACACCTTTAAAGTTTTGCATCCCCTCCAAACCTCCTTATATAAAAAATATAGTAGTATCTCTCAAATCCCCATGACGAACAAAGACTTGTGCGAGGAGGTCTATTTGATTTCATTCACTTGATTGCTCCTTGTGTCGGTTGTTATGGCTTAGAATTTTGCGATTGCCTCACTCTGAATTTTAGCTTTACTATTCAAGTACATGTTGTCCTTTTTTGGTGATGTTATGAATGCATTAGGTTTAAGTAGATGTGATACTGGAAATTGATTCATTATTAGCGTTTTTACTATTTTAGGTGCCTAGACCACTATCACAGTCAGATTTGGAGAGAGTAATTTCTACAACCACCAAGACGAATGTTGCTGCAGTAGAATTTGGCAGATTCAACTCACAATCATTGGTATTGTATCAGCGAAGAGATTCAGATGATTATCAGGCACAGGCCGCAATTGGTGAGCTATCGGCAGATCCGCGGCTTTCCGACGACGTCCGTCGGGACATCCGTCGTTGCGGTGCCACGACGGACGTTCCGGCGGACGTCCCGATTTTTTAATTTAAAAAAAAACTCTATATATACGGCTCGTTGCAAACTCTATATATACGATTTTTTAAAAAACTCTAACGCATGTATTATCGTTTGAAATGAAGGCCTAAAACAAGCATATCATACCCCGTCCGGCTAGCGGCAAATTATACAGATTCAAGGCATAACATGTACTTTGTTTGAATCGTTTTTTGGTTTGGGATGTTTTTTTTGTGAACTATGTACTTTTTTAAATATAAATATGTATGTTTTTTTAAAAATAAAATCATTGCATTTTTTCCGTATTCGTGTCGAAATTGTAATTCCGTAAATTACATATTTGTGAATTTGTGAATTTTTATTATTGTGGATGTCCGCCGAGATGTCCTTGGGGATGTTCGTCATTGTGCAGTTGAATGTTCTTATGATGTGACAGAAGATATTTTTGGGAAGTCCGCCGAGACATCTGTACCACTGTGGATGCTACGAGGTTCCATTAGAAGACTGGTAGATTCTTTGTTATTGTTTTTTAGGTCACTGATTTCATTGTTGTTAGACAGCAATCTTATTACACTATACGTTTTCGATTTGAGGGCAATTGAAAATGATGACTCTTTGATCATCAGTTGTCGACCCCCACCAATTGAAAATGGTGAATCTCTCGTCATCATCAGTTCTGATTTACGTAGGTTTCAGTGATTTCGAAATTAAGGCAATCAGTAATTGTTAAAATCCTAACGTGTAAATATAATATTTTCTTCAATCATCATAAATGGAATTTATGATGGCAGGAATTTCAATACCGGCCCCAATATAAATATATATCGAAGCATTATTACCGGATATATTTAAATTAATTAATGACTAATGATTGATGATATGGAGTACATGAAGTCCCACATTTGACTTTAGATGGATAATACGGTATGGGTTAAATGCTAACCAAAGTTTTCAACCAAAAAATCCGTCTTCATAATGAAGGGGTGTGTTTGGACGGCCGTGGGGGAAATATACATTAGCATTTTGTTTTAAATTCAGTCATGTCAGATCATTTTGATTGTTTTCATGTAAACATAAATGTACACATATTTCATAACAAAAGTACTTCACATCTACGTATTAATTGTAGAGTGATGCTAAATGGCCATAATGTGGCCGACCATAAAAAGTTAATTTAGTTCATTTACATGTATAAAAAAATTAGAATTACCGATATAAACTTATATCTGTGTGAATGGACTTGTGAGTTGATACTTATCTTTGAATTCCATTACGTAAAACACATTAATATCACGAATTACTGTATACGTTGAGCAACAATCAAGAAATGACAGTAGTAATAAGTTGAGCAAAAACTACGAAAGAACAACACTAACATGTTGAGTAACATATAATGAAGATGATATAAAAGTAAAATCAAATAGTATTAAACCAAAAATTTGAAAAAAAATCAATTTTTTTTGTTATTTACTTAATTTATGCCTGGCCATAATGTGGCTGCATAGCTTTATTCTTAATTGTAAACTAGCTAGTTGCTATATCATAGATTAGGGCTGCAAAAAAATAAATTTCGTTTCTCTTCTCGGATATGAAGGTTAACTAGTCAATTGTGTCATGCAGTCCACGATATTAAATAATGTAGTAGTACTACTAACCAAATATAGCTCGTAATTTAATCTATTCGCATGCTTATGAATGCTCAAAGGAAAAAACAATCTTCTACAAACGTAGTATGCATATTTAACCGGATCTTAGGTCTTGAGTATTAAACGCATGTTTAGTAGACATGTTAAATTAACATAAGATAATTAAAAAGATGGGCTTTAAGATAAGGACATGTTATCTCACTTTTTTTGGATGTTAGTAATTTACTTTTTTGAACTAATTCACTTCGGACCTCAGCGGGCTGAGATGACCTAACATAACCTTATTTTATCTATCAAATAACCATATAACTCATATATCTTGACTTTATCTAGGCTACTAAAGAAGCAGTTAAATGGATAAGAAGAGACAAAATGTGTGTTATGTGTGGAATGGAGGACTACTACTATAAGATTAAGTAATAAAATATCAGATTAAAATTAAATTAGAAGGCCTCTTGGCGTTTCTACTATACTTTCTCTTATATCAAGTGATTGTTTGCGGTCAAATCGAAATAGATAAAAAGAAATAGGGATGAATTATTTGACAATATTCAAAGGCCACCGTTGGACTGCGTAGGGCACTAAAATGTTGAAGCTTGAATTGCCCATCTTTTTGGGGAATCAAATTTCTTCTCCTCACTTATTGCCGAATGAATAAATGAATCATCATATGTCGTTGTATTTGAATATGTTCACTATCTTTGCCAGCATAAAGGAAAAGCTGCAAAAATTATCACCTTTTTCTTTATGTTTTCATTTTCTATTGAAGGTATCCGGCATTCAAAGCCAGTAGCAAAAACTAAACTCCGTCGTCCATTATTAGTTTTTTTTTATAAAAACAATAGTAGGAGTAAAAAATAAGCAGAATTATTATTGATATTGGTTGAGGTTGAAGGAGGGAGAAAAATAAGCACTAGTATTCGAAATCCCTGTAGCCGCTCCTACGGTTTATTTGTTTATGGCATAAAGATAAATATAATGAGTAGATGTCTTGCATTGAAATCATATTGTTTGAATTAAACTAAACCTTAAAGGCTTCTGAGACCAAAAAGACAAAAGAATAAAAAAGAGAAAAAGAAAATTGGTCCATAAACGAGTTGATACAACCCAAGCCGTCAGGAACGTGGTCGTTGAAAAGAAAAATACAAGTAGATTAATAAACTATTGTTGCTTATTAAAATCTCAAGGCCTAATTAATTAATCTATTATAACAGTCTCTATTGACTTAAAATGAAATACACATGAGATTTATTAAAGAAAATATACATCTTTTATGGGTCCTAAATGCACTAATAATTAGGTATACATGCTTGACTAATCTAGCGGGAACCCGCGTAAATCGTAATGCTGACTAATGATGCAAACAAAAAACAGAGAATATTTTTTCTGATTCCAAATCTCGTTTCACCGTAAAAACAATATTTGATTTTAATCGTACTTACATTCCTTTTATTGTGTTAATTAATAACACTATATAATTGAGTATAACAAAATACAGTAACAATTATGAAAAGACCCCCCTATTAGACCACATAAACACATGTTTTTCCTTTTTCGTAACAATTGTTTGCGTCGCAAGTCGCGACTAATCCGTGCATAATAAACATGACCGACACCAACTTTTTCTATCTTGGAGTAAACTATGAGGAAATCAAATTTTTTATTTAATTTTTGTTATGCGTGATAAATTCAAATATAAAGATATTTATGGAATTAGAATACGAAATTTTAGCCTAAGAAATATCCATTCCTGATTCCACCACCAAAACTTTAAAAAGGAGATAGGGAAAAATATCCTTGTTTATAAATATTAAAGGAAAATAGGTTGTGGGTTAGTTTGAAAAATATAATTAAATCAGTATTATGCACGAATTGTATCTATTCAAGCACACAATAAATCCAGTCAGACTAACACAGCTATATGTGCGTCAGATAATTCACACACACACACATACACAGACAGAGCTATAGTTATTTCACCTAAATTAATTTGACTAATTAAACACAAGGCGTGTATGGACTATAAATATTGAATTCTCAAATATTTTCATACCCAAAATCAACAAACGCACATAAATACACTTATTCAACATTCTTCTTTCAAACTCTACGACTAATTTAGTTTTTTTCCCCCTAATAAACCTGCAAAATATATTAATATTCCCACATCTTCATCAAATCATTCATCCACCTTTAATGTTGATTCCTACCTCCTCCGATTCTCTCGCATTTCCAACTCTTATCTCTTAAATCAATTTTTTTGTTCAGCTACTCTCAAATTCTTTTCGTTTACGCCATGTTTAGTTTCGTGAATTTCGGTATACTTATTTTGTCTATCGTTTTTCTGGGAGTGGTTTCGAAGTTCTTGTCTAGAACAAGTTTAATCCACTCGTTGAAGAGAGTATGGCGTTGGCTGCAGGAGAAGTGCTATGTCTACCAGTTTTACAAGGTGCCGAAATTCAACGAAAACATGCAGGAGAATCAATTGTACCGAAAGGTTAGCACGTACCTGAATTCTCTGCCGTCCGTCGAGGATTCAGATTTCGCGAACCTCTTCTCCGGCACCAAGCCGACTGAAATCAATCTGGTTCTCGACGAGAATCAAATCGTGACTGATCAATTCCTCGGCGCCAGAGTTTTTTGGAGGAGCGAAAACGGCGAGAGAGAGGGCGAGAAGTCGCTGGTGCTGAAGATCAGGAAGAACGATAAGCGGAGGGTTTTGGTGCAGTATTTGCAGCATATTCACCAGACGTTTGATGAGATTGAGCAGAAGCTGAAGGAGGTGAGGCTGTTCGTCAACGCAGACGACGGAACGGAGAGGAACGGGCGGTGGAGGTCGACCTCGTTCACACATCCGGCGACGATGGAGACGATGGTGATGGACGCGGATCTGAAATCGAAAATCAAATCGGATTTAGAGAACTTTTTGAAGTCCAGGCAGTATTACCACCGATTAGGCCGCGTCTGGAAGCGGAGCTACCTGCTGTACGGTGCGGCGGGGACGGGCAAATCAACATTCATCGCCGCGATGGCGAAGTTCCTCAGCTACGACGTGTACGAGATCAACCTCCACAAGGTGCGAAACGACGCCGATTTGAAGTACCTCCTCCTCCAAACGACGAAGAAGTCGCTGCTGGTGATCGAGGATCTCGACCGCCATCTGGAGGATAAATCGACGGCGCTGAGCCTCTCTGGAGTCCTCAACTTCATGGACGGAATATTCTCGAGCTGCGGCGAGGAGAGAGTGATGGTGTTCACGATGAACAGCAAGGAAAACGTCGGCGCGTCGGTCCTACGCCCCGGGAGAATCGACGTCCACATCAACTTCCCCCTGTGCGATTTCAGCGCGTTTAAGAATCTGGCAAACAGTCATCTCGGATTGAAGGAGCACAAATTGTTCCCGCAGGTGGAGGAGATTTTCCAAACCGGAGCGACGCTGAGCCAGGCGGAGATCGGGGAGATCATGATATCGAACCGGGGCTCGCCTAGCCGGGCGCTGAAAACCGTTATCACGGCGCTGCAGGGGAATCTGGCGTCTCGGGTCGGGAAGAGACTGAGCGGATCCGGGTCGGGTCGGACACAGGAGGAACCGGAGGAAGCGGTGAAGGAGGGGCAAAATGGTATTCTTCACCCAATGAAGGATATTAAGAATTTTTATGGGCTTTTAAGGAACAGAAGCAGTAGAAAGGCGTCCATGGATAAATTTGAGATCGATCTCAATGATCGAGAAAATTCGGCCCATGGTGCTTGAGTCCGATTTGTTTGGGGTTCTGAAATTTGAAACCCATTTAATTTCTCTTTGTTATTTGTATAGGTATATCAGTTAATTGTTCTTTTATTTATGATTTTTGTCAGGTATTATAGGTTTTTATTTTTTAAGATAGAAAATTAGCACACTCCCACGCAGCTTGTAGATGGATAATCTATAAGGAGAAGAAGAGAGTCTATGAGCTTCTTTTAATTGATTTCATGAATATTTTCTTTTATCTAGATGTTCTTTCATGATTTAGCCAATTGATTTATTGTTGCATTCTTTCTGTGGCACATGTAATTCCATCGTGTGATTCAGCTGTGTGTTTATATTTCATGGGATGGCACCTTTTGAGCAATAATGATGAAAATCGAGAAATTAGCAATTTCTAATTTGTCATATTAAGAGATGCGTATGATATTTGATCAATTCTGCATTTCATTTGTTCAACTCAAAGAAATTATACATTTTTTGTTTTAGGATATGTCACATTTCTTAAAATGAAATTATCACCCTTTATAGTTTATTTTCTCTTCACATAAAATTTGGTCGAATAAGAAATACTCCTAGTAATTTTACTTATGATAGCATATATATATTGTGCGACTATTGAATTATCCAAATTGTAGAAAAGAATTTCTAACTTATCAAGCTTCGTATTTTGAATACCAAAAACACCATTTTCTTTACTGAAAGGAATCATAACGTGAAACAGATTAGTAATTTTGATGATGAATTTTTTGGTGGACCAGTGAAATTGTATTAGTTTAAGTGTAATCGAATGTCCAGTCAAAAACAAATAAAAAGATAGTCATTGCAAAGTTCTTGTCATACAATTGAATTTTAACAAGGGAAAATTGATAGCTTAGATAAAGAAGTATCTCATATTAAATTAAAGGTCAAAACTGATCCTGAATATATGCCTATTTTATAATTTTGGTTCTATATTTTATCTTTTGAATTTTTGCACTCTGAATATTTCAACTCGGATCACAATTAGTCCTACACTAACATTTCCGTCAATTTTTAAACGGTTTTAACCTGATTTTGATTGATTTTAAAACGGTTTAAACCCGAATGAGACTGTTAAAATCGTCAAAATCGGGTTAAAATCGTTTAAAAATTGACGGATATGTTAGTGTAGGACCAATTGTAATCCGAGTTGAAATGTCCAGGATGCAAAAATTCAAAAGATAAAGTATAAGACCAAAATCGTAAAATAGACATATGTTCAGGACCAGTTTTGGCCTTTACTCTTAATTTTATATATGCACTACTCACGTACATAAAACACTTTCCCCCTACATGATAATTGGCGATTGCTAATGGGATGAAAGAACTAGTTTTGATTGTATTTTACCAAAAAGGGGATGAAAGATATTGAAAAGAAAATAGAAAGGAAAATGAGGGGGACAAGAGAGCAAGTTGATCAAGATAATGTGTGTCGTTAATTGTATCTTAAGATGGAAAAGGATATTTTAAATAAAATGGGTCGTCTGATAACTCTTTTTAAAGCTTAAATTCACTTCCTGTATCCCGGTATTGAAAAGTTGGTTGGTATGCAGGGGTATGATTAATATTTAATTGAAAATATTGAAATTATTAGTCCTAACTCTTAACTAAACACTCCAATTATGAATTACTATCATTTTTTTTGTTTTCTTGATATTTTATCCCAAAGCTACCAACTTTGTAATATGAAAAGATTCTGAACAGTATAATTAATAATTTATCACGGCAATTCCTTTAGGACCCAAGAAAATACTAATATCTTTGGGATCAATATGTGCTTTAGTATAATAGGGGATGGATCATTTCGAACATAACTTAAAATGAAAACTTCAAAACTTATTATATGATAATACAAAATGTATTAATTCGCGACATAAAACATATCAATTGGAAATATGTAGTTCACTTAAAGATAGTTCTCAACTGAACTATTCCCTAATGGCCCAATTTAAATGTTTTAATTTATGCTATTTAAGTCACAATATGTAAAAAAAATAGTAGTCGAAGCTATCAACACATAGTATTATATCTTGAAAATAG
The DNA here is from genome assembly GCF_004379255.2 of Salvia splendens. Classification (NCBI taxonomy): domain Eukaryota; kingdom Viridiplantae; phylum Streptophyta; class Magnoliopsida; order Lamiales; family Lamiaceae; genus Salvia; species Salvia splendens. The sequence goes on along the minus strand of NC_056035.1, from coordinate 8,420,554 downwards.
AAACTTTACATTTTAGAACGTGATCCAAAATCCACTGGCACTACTTCCGCTACATATTTTTCTTTACTCTCTTTTAATTTATCCATCTTTCTTTTCCTTCTTTTACTTTACCAATTCTCCCTTCTTACTTTACCAACTGTGCATTAAAATCCGTATTGTTTAAAAAATTTCTATTTTTCAAAGATGGAGGTAGTATAAACTAATATTGTAAATAATTATACTATCTCCGTCCCAACTAAGTTGAGTCGTATTTCTTTTTGCGATGTCCTAACTAAGTTGAGTTATTTTCTTTTCTGACAAAAAATAAAATATCTAATCACTCTAACTTTATTTTATCACCTACTTTAATATCTCTTTATTTTTCCTACTTTATTCATCTCTTTTACTTTTCAACATAATTTCTTAATTTTCGTATTTAAAAGTTTTGGCTAAATCCTAATTTCTTAATTTCCGTATTTAAAAATTTTGGCTCAACTGAATTGGAACAAATGGAGTATACTCTAAGATAAAAAAAAAAGTTGAACTTTTAATCTTGGAAAAAACAGAAGAGCTGAAGAGTAATGCATTAGTATACATTATTTAGTTAAAATATTATTGTTATTAGTATAGGTCGGATTATCTTAACACCCGCGATTTAGAATTAGAAAATTAGAATTAGAATTGCAATGAAAAAAATTGTTAATTTCTCAACTAGGATATAACTTTGGTTTCCTTGGGATTGGGATTCCATTCATCATATTCCTACCTCAATAGTCAGTCGGCCTTGCACCGTTATCGCATTACTATCATTGTCTCCGATCTTCCATTTACACATCTTATGAATATCCTAGGTATGTATCTGATTCAATTCTTTTCCTGTATTGGAATCCTAAACTGTAAAACTAGATCGTTTTAGGGCTTTGTGTAGACATGTATTTAAGTTCCTATGACATCAACAAGAAAAATTATCACATTGTAAACCTTTAGAGATCTGCTAGTGGTTTTTGGATTTGATCTTTTCCAGAATGCGATTATAAATGTGTTTGGGCTGTGCAGATGCTTCAGTTAAGGGTTTGAATTGAAACAGAGTCGAATTTCTGCAATGGTAGTTCCAACGCTTTTCTCTAACGATAAGAGTGATAATTAATGCTGTCGCAGTTGCTTCTTTGTTCTTAGTTTCTAGTAGTGATGATGCAAATGCCTTCTTCTATTCTCAGAATTATATAATTGGAGCTTTTAAGCCGGCATGCAGCATTACCATTTCATTGGCTGATGGGAAATCTCGAAAGCAGGTTTTGTTTTTTGATTCCTACACTTTTTGTATCTATTTACGGCCGTGCATTTGCATAAGTGTTGAAGGAACATTAAGACCAGGCCATGTTTTTCTCTAGCTTGTACCTATTGTTAGTTTCTCAATAGAGCGGGTCGTCTGTGATTAGATTACTTAAAACGATATGAATCTGTGTCGTATTTTTGCATCAAATATGATGCTTTTCTAGAGCAGTTAGTTTTATGATTTTTATACCTTATTCATAATTATCTTGTCAGCCATAATTCATTGGTGGGTTGTAGATAGTGTTTGTAAATGCAGGCATCGACTTCCTTGTGGTTAACTTAGATGCTGGAGTACTCAAGTACACTGACTGTATAATACAATACAGGTGGCACTGAAGGAGAATGGTAAAACAGTACTAATCCCCATCTTTCATAATCAAGAAACCATATCTGGGAAGGTATCTGCTTTAGTTTGTTTTGCCAATTTTGGTTCAAGGTTTCTGGTTGGATTTTGAGTGTTTGATCATAGTGACATACATTATGCGCCATGTTTCAGATCTCCATCGAACCAATTTCAGGGAAGAAGGTGGAACACAATGGTATCAAGGTCGAGCTGCTCGGTCAGATTGGTTCGTATATATTTTTATGTCACTGATGACTGATGTTATTCCGACTGTGCATGTTCAGTTTACATACACAGTGTTTGTCTGTTAGAAGTCACTGCTTTATCAAAAGTCAATTTGGCTAGTGAACTTCTTGCCACTCAAAAGAGAAGTTTGTAATATAGTTGTCGAAAATCCAAAAGAAGTATCGCTCCATACATCCTCAATTTCTGACAACATTGATCCCAATATTTTTTTTGTGTTTGCAGAAACGTATTTTGACAGAGGCAACTTTTACGACTTCACTTTCCTAGGTAAGAACATACGATTTGTCTTGAAAGCATTATAATCTAGTTTAGCGCATCATAAACAGCTTAATCCATATTCCAGCATGCCACATATGCTATATTTGCATCTCTCTTGGTAAAGTAGGACACACATATGTATCCTGTGTTAGTATGCCTTGAATCCGTATAGCTTGCGGCTAGCCAAATGGGGCACATAACTCTTTAATCCGGAAACAATCTGAATACAATTTGTTCTCCGTTTCTTGTCCGTGGACGTAGCCAACACAACGTTGGCGAACCACGTAAATTCTGTGTCTCTTTACATTTTTGTTTGTCTCGATTGCACAATTACTCTATTCTACTACAACATCCTGCTTCAAAATTTAGACAGTATTATAGCAGTATTATGCTGTGATATCATAAGCATATAAGTAGGATCATTTAACCTTTTAACTATGTTGTAGTAAAATTTTCTTTTATTGTACACGTAGTTCGCGAGCTGGATATTCCTGGAGAAATATATGAGAGGAAAACATTTCCCTTTGAATTTCCAACTGTGGAGATGCCATATGAAACATATAATGGGGCAAATGTGCGGCTTAGGTAAGTTCACAGTTTAGAACAATTTTTTCAATGCAACTTACTCACTGTCTTCCCTCCTTTCATACTTTGATCTCTGTGCTAAAGAAGTAAAGAACCATACAATTAGCTATAATTATTTTATAAACTATCCTATTTGTTTTGTTGACTTGACAGGTGATCATATAGCTTATCTGAAAAAATAAAGTTCTGAATGGCACATCATATTTATTTCACTTTGTGCAGTCCATTCGATTCTTAAGTTGTTAATTTTCTAAGATTAAGGGATTTTCATCTTATAAAATTATTGAAGATTTTTCATGTCAAAGCTCTCAAATCAATTCTGTTGCAACATATAAGATTTTCATGAAGATCACATGATTGTGTTAGAGTTTTCTGCATGGAGCTTTTGCCTTTTGGGTTTCTTATCTTTAAAGTTTCATCAGTTATCAGCCCATTATTATGACCTCTGTGTATGTTTCAGGTATGTCCTAAAAGTCTCAATAAGTAGGAATTATGGTGGGAGCATAGTGGAATACCAAGACTTCGTGGTAAAAACTATATTCTATGGCCCTACTAAAAACATCAATGTTACAGTATGGAATATCGTTCAAATCTTAGGGACATTAATATTTGTTCATGTTTGAAAATTTGTCCAGTTAAATAAGTAGTAATCTGGATACAGTAGTATACTGTATGGCAGTTTCCAGAACTGGGAAGAAAATTATCCACTATCCATAGAAGTGACATTTCATGCAGTTATTAAAATCTAATTGAAGTTTATATTTTTTTGGCCTAGTCCTGAATTATACTCTGATTGTCCGTAGAAGTAAGAAAAGTTAAGGCTCAAAGGGGCTTTTATTGCCAAGGGGCTGTTATTGCCAGAAGTAGTTTCCCATTTCTTAGGGTTTTCTTGCTGTGACCCCTCTTTGTCATTTAGGTTATGATGTGATATTTATTGTTATAATCTAGTCTAACTGATTCCATTATCATTTGACATTGTTCAGGTTCGGAATTGTAGTCCTCCTCCATCTATCAACAACAGCATTAAGGTTTTTTTCGTTTTACCGATTTACATTATTTGGTCTGCTATCTAATGGTTATGCAACTTTTTAAGAAAAAAATTTGGGAACAAGTATGAAATCACTACTTCACCATTTTTATGATACTATATGTTTCCTTCTCAAAGAGTACATCTCAGTATATTTTATTCTACTTAAGTATTGATTGGTAATGTAGTTAAAATATTTTCTTTTATATCTAGATGGAAGTTGGGATTGAGGACTGCCTGCATATTGAGTTTGAATACAACAAGAGCAAGTAAGGTCATGCCCTCATTTAATTTAAGGCTGGCTTATGTGTCTCTTGTTGAACAAAGCTATACAAAATAGTAACATTTATAAAGGGCACATTACAAATATCTGGGTTATTTGTAGTCAATGCCAAATGCTGCTCTAGTCTCTTGCACGTGACTTGCCTTCTAGTCTGTATGTTAGGGGTGGGGTGGCTCAACCAAGATATAGAACTAACCTTAATCTTTCGCCAAATAATCCTGGTTTAAATTTGTGTCCTGCACGTCTATTACATGTGGATAATGATAACCTGCTGACTGGAATTCTGATTATATAGGTACCATCTGAAAGATGTCATTGTAGGCAAAATATATTTTCTTCTTGTAAGGATCAAGATTAAAAACATGGATCTTGAGATCAGACGCAGAGAATCAACAGGATCAGGGACGAACACTCATGTTGAGACTGAGACACTTGCGAAGTTTGAACTGATGGATGGTGCTCCAGTCAGAGGTATCTTTGTTACTTTTCTTTATTTTGTCTCATGCCGTGCATTTGGGCAGACAGACGTTCTTGGCTCCTATAGGTTATATGAGGTTTCTTTTGATTGTTTTCTACCCTCTCGCCAACTTTGTTTCTGCTGATCCCTAATCATGCTTTGAACCAAAAGTTTCACCAGTCACATTCAGTATGCTACTTAAGATTTCAATAATTAGCTGCCAATAAAATATCCTAGTGTTTGTTTGATGGCCATTTGCTTTGGCAGGTGAATCTATTCCTGTCAGACTGTTCTTAAGCCCGTATGAGCTAGCTCCCACATATTTGAATATAAATAACAAATTTAGTGTGAAATACTATCTGAACCTCGTCCTTGTTGATGAAGAGGACCGTCGATATTTTAAGCAACAAGAGATCACAATGTACCGACTTAGTGAAACCTCCTGATTACTGATGAAATTTTGAAGATTGACTGCCTCTTGTTGCTTTGTTAAGTCATGTTATCCGAGGAGGTTCAGGTAGTGATCCCGGCTTCTTGTAAGGGACAAGAACGACCTTGTCTTTGTTTATTTATTTTTTAAATTTCTTTTAGTCATCAGGTAGTCTATCTCCGAGCAAAATACATGAAGTTGTATAGAGGAGGGATTCTGTAGATGGAGTATTGTGCTGACTTCTGATTGATGTTTTGAGACAATGATGATGACTTAAGCTTAGGAGGATTAGTGCTACAGTACCTTGTGTTTGCTGTGAAAATCTAAGAAGTCGAGCTCTACTTTTGTATACAAATTGGTTGAAAAAATTCTCGTAAAAGAGAAACAACCTTGAATTTTTATTTATTTTGCCAAAAGTTCAAGAACTAAGAGATATGGAGTTATGAATTGGACAGTCCGTTAAACTTAAATGTACATTAAAATTTGTTTATTATTGGCCAACATTCATCTTTTACCTTTTCATCAATTTCTTTAATCCTGTAGTGGTGTATAACTAACTGTACAAGACTTTTGTCGTCACAGATAATTGGTGAGTGATGCAATTTAATTACAGAATTAGTTCACGTTTCCTGCATATTTGTTCGACGTCGGCTGTTTTCCATTTTTCCCTTTGGCACTACAGAATTAGTCAGTGCGTTGATAATAAATTTCGAAATATTATTGTATTATACTACAATTTTTATTCATTTGGGTTGGACACATCTCTAAACACGAAATAGCATAGTATATTAAAGTACTTCCTCCGTCCATTGAGAAGACTACAATAATGACATGAATTTTAATAAAATGTGCATGTAGATTGTTTGTCCACATCAAAGTGAAATAATGGGTTAAAGTTGTATAATTGATTGGGCATCTCTGTATTCTCCTTTTTTGTTTCCTTTGCCAGAATCTCACACAAATTTGGAGCAAAAGACAGAAACCAAATCAGTCACATTTTTATCAACATACTCCCTCAAGTCCCTTAAATTATGTCACAATTTTTCAATTTCATCCGTATCACAAAACTTTTCACATTTCACTTTTTAATCATTTTTTAGTGGACCTTATATTCCACTAACCCATTCACACTCACATTTTATTATAAAACTAATATATAAAAGTAGACCACTAACTTTTTGAACTCACTTTCCATTACATTTCTTAAAACTCGTGTCCGATCAAAGTGTGATAAAATTTAATGGACGGAGGAGGGAGTATATCCAAATATGATTCATCGCATGCACTTCACATTTAAGCTAGCTAGATAGGGTTGACTTCCCTTTATCAATTATACAACTTTCATGTCTTGGCCATTATTTGACATTCGAAAGGCAAGTTAATTATAAATAAATAAATTCATGTAATTTAGGTGCTGCCTTTCGTTTCATGAAACCGCACCCTAACGTGCTGTGGCTTCTCGAGTTTTATTATAATTTGATGTGACAACTAACTTGATACCCTTTCTGGAAAATGTTTAAAACAAACGTGGATTTTAAAATATCTTTGTCTCATTAATAATAATAAAAAAAACTGATCTAGTGCACAAAGACATGGATAAGAATCTTTAGATCACCCATTCCATTCTCACCATTAGGGATGTCAATCGGGCCGGCCCGTCGGGTTTCGGGCCAACCCTACTCGGGTTGCGGGTCAATCGGGTGCGGGCTAATCGGGTTGTGATTTCTTTCGGGTTATAAAAGCTCAGCCCTAACCCTAAAAGCTCGGGTTTCGGGCCAGCCCAGCGGGTTAATCGGGTTGCTAACGATAATATTAACGTGCGATCAATCCAATAAATAATGATTAAAATTACTAATATTCATACAATGTAAAACATTTAATTATGATATATTTGAGATATATGCTTAAACTCAATCATAAAAATGATCAAATACTAATATTTGAGATATTCGTAGAATTTTAATGCATGTTTTAGAAATTTAAATATTTTTTTTGTGAATTTGAAGTTTTTAATTTATTTATCAATTATTATATTAATAAAAATTCAATATATAATTTGTATATTTAATATAAAATTTAAAGTTATGTTTTTAGTTAAAATTAATCAATAAAATGTCGAATTAATATTTTATTAACATGCGATCAATCCAATAAATAATGATTAAAATTATTAATATTCATACAATGTAAAACATTTAATTATGATATATTTGAGATATATATGCTTAAACTCAATCATAAACATGATCAAATAAACATGATCAAATACTAATATTTGAGATATTTCGTAGAATTTTAATGCATGTTTTAGAAATTTAAATATTTTTTTGTGAATTTGATGTTTTTAATTTATTTATCAATTATAATATTAATAAAAATTCAATATATAATTTGTATATTTAATATAAAATTGAAAGGTATTTTTTAGTTAAAATTAATCAATAAAATGTCAAATTAGGAGTAAAAAAAAATAGAATAATAGAAATTTTATCGGGTTTTCGGGCCAGCCCATTGGGTTTTCGGGTCTGGCCCTAATGGGTTGCGGGTTAATCGGGTGCGGGCTAATCGGGTTTTGATTTTATCGGGTTAGAAATTTCTAACCCTAACCCTATAAATTTGGCGGGCTATTCGGGCCAGCCCACGGGTTACGGGCTACATTGACATCCCTACTCACCATTCAGAATCCACATGCCCCTTCACAAATCTTGTCTCCACCTAATTAATAATAATCTTCCACCTACTTACTATAATTACTACATACAAATCTCTAATTAATACTACATGCCATCTCATAATTAACGTTGAAAAACCAAAAACAGCATATATGATAGATTCGTTGTTGTTGATGGGGATAACATTATTCGTTGGATGTTGCTGTTTTAGAGCTTTAAAAATTCCCTGTTTTAGCTATATATAGTGAGAGGGATCATAATTCATAGCAGCATTGCTCAACTCATTAAGTGGATATAATGTATGGGGCAGTAAACATGGTGTGATATTGCTTTTGGCTCAGCACGGGCCAGGCCGGGCTGAGCCGAATCAATATCACCCTTGTGTGCTTTCTCTGACGACGACGGAACAAACGCCAAGCTCCTAAATCGCACGATACTCGATTTAATTTGTTACAATTTTGTTTGCATATATGTATATGTGGAGTTTCTTTCGTTTTCTTGTAACAAGTTTCTATTTTGATGTGATCACAGAAAAGTAGTGACTTTCGAGCAGCTGGTGCAGTTTTTAAGTATGTAAAGTTGTTCCGAATTTCACTGCACAAAATCGATTTGCTCCGTTTTGGTGGTTACTTTATTTTCATTTAAAAATATTAAATAAGAAAATTTGCTTGCAATGCCATAAGGCCATCCACAATAGGAATAGCCCAGCAATAGCTCAGCCATAGCCCAGCCACTGCCACATCATCAGCACTAAAAATCCTCCTGCCACATCATCAAAACAAGCAAATAGCCCAGCAATAGCCCAGCCACATACTATCCACATCATTATTAACAAATATATACAAAATGAAATAATTAAAAATCACACAATATACGGAATTAAATTTACGACACAAAAACGAGAAAATTCACTAATATTAATAAAATATAAAAAGTACATTAATTAAAAAAAATTACATAATTAAAAAAAACTAATGGCGGTCAATCCTCCGTGCCCATAACTCTTCAATTAAATCCTTTTGGAGTCGAATATGAGCCGCCGTTTGGCGCATGTCGGCGTGTGCTTGTAAGAGGCCGGCTTCATCGTGAGGTACCCCACTCCGTACGTTGGGAGCGGCCACGCCGTGGCTTGGACCGGCTTCATTATCGTCGTTGACCCAATTGGTCAGTTCGCCACCTTCATCTTCGACAATCATGTTGTGCATGATAATACATGCGTACATGATATCAGCAATGCATTGGACATCCCACAAACGCGTTGGACCCTTAATTGCCGCCCATCGAGACTGGAGCACACCAAATGCGCGCTCCACGTCCTTGCGCGCCGACTCCTGCCGTGCCGCAAAGTAGGCCTTCTTCGCATCTCCTGGGCATCGGATCGTCTTCACAAAGACGGGCCACCTAGGGTATATCCCATCCGCCAAGTAGTAGCCCATATCATGTTGGTTGCCGTTGGCGACAAAACTGATGGCCGGACGGACGCCCTGACACTGCTCGTTGAAAAGTGGCGACGAGTTGAGGACGTTGAGGTCGTTATTCGAACCAGCTATCCCAAAATGACGAACAAAGCGCGTATATATAGTGTTTCGAAAAAAAAATTATTTTTTCGCGCTAGGCGGTGCGCTGGGCGATCCGGGCGCTGCAATAGCGCCGAACGGACCGCCCAGCCGACCGCCCAGCGCCACATAACCGCCCAGCGCTGCGCGGTTTCTCTCTCCACTCAGCCGCTGGGCGGCTGCAATAGACCGCCCAGCGAACCGCCCAGCGCCGGCGCTCGGCTGGGCGGTCGCTGAGCGCCTATTGTGGATGGTCTAAATATTCCAGTTCAAATTTTCATATTCTTGATGCAAGAAGTTTGCATGATTTGTGCTCACTTCTTTCTCCAAAGCACAAAACTCACAAATCCCACTGCAATACTTTTTGCCATTTTATTCTTATATTGTAAACATAGTATTATCATCATCTTCCATACATTGAATTCATGACTTGGCCATAGCAAATCAAGGTATAGATGAAGTTTTTTGCAGTGGTTTCTCCGTCTCTACAGACAACACTTCTGTTGGAAAAACGTGTGGAAATAAGAAAGGTTTAGCCTTTCATTTTCTTTAAAGTCTTTTGCTTTTTATCTTAAGGTAACCTCCAACTGGTTTACGAGGATCCTTAATGCTAAGACTTTTGAAGTGGTCTCTCATATCTTATAAATAGGTGGGTTTGAGAGACGAGAAACACACAAACACAACACCTATAAAAGCACTATCTTCTCTCAAGTTCTCTACATCACAGTGTGCATCCTAGGAGCATTGTCTAGCGAGATTCTCATAACTCCATCAAGTTCGCCGGTGCCTAGCGGGCTTGGGGTGCTTCTACACGGTAGGAGGAAGTCGTTTATCTTTGGGGACAATACGTCATTCCGTGAGCACTAACTGTAATTTGTCTTGCGGAAAGAGGGTTTTCCTCGACTCGACTTATAGTTTGGTTTGTTTTATTATTTCTGTTGTAATTTCCATTCCACTTATTGTTGTCTCTTTCCTTTGGTTTGTAATAGTTAGAGTACCGGCTAAACCCAAGTTTGGACCTTCATGTTTAGTTTTCTACCACAAGATCCCATATGTATAAGATATTGTTTAAAGTAGATCTAAATACCACTACATGGATATGATCAGTTGATAACTATCTTAAATTGAAATTGACAACTATGTCAACAATATCCAGTATGGATGTCAACACGAAGACATTTGTATGTCAACTAAATGTAATATCTTCTGTTGACATGTAAATATAGATGTCAATATAAGACATAAGACATATGTATGTAAACTAAATGTAGATGACATACAAATGCGTGTTGATTTTCATACTATAGGTTGTTGATATATTTGTCAGTCATCAATTTAAGATAGTCGTTAATTTAACATGACCCTACCACTCCATATTATATTAGGTTATTTTAAGGGTACAATTGTAATTTACAAAATTGAAAATAAATGGTTAATAAATTCTCAATATATTTTGTTATGGCTATCAACCTTTAAAATACTAATTTTGGGAGCTGTTTGTGTTTCAAGTTGATGACTAATACTTATTTTGTTATATTTAGTTAGTGATTTTTAATACAGTATTTTACTTTAGATTTCAGGCATAAATACTTGAAATGCAAACTTTAGTACATAATGCGAATCTTTATCATATTTATCCGTAGATCTGTTTTTTGGTCCAAATCGTTTATCTTTTCGTAATTTCACCTTTGGTTTATTTTTGTCCGACGCAAAGGCAACACCCTGGAAATCATCAGATCAAAATCACACCAATTAACACAACGATTGCTTTTAAATTTAATCAGTTGAGTATATGATCCCTGTTTGATTAGTCAAGCAAAGATCCAACTAGGAGTCCACAAAAAGGAAATGAATACATCCATATATATATATATATATTTTAATTCCAATATATATTGTTCAATACATACTTTACTAAAGTCGCAAACCAGACCACGATTCCATAACGACCTAAAAGGTAGCCACATCACCGTTTACTCCAACATTGACTCCAAAGTTAAAATTTATACTACAAACCCAATCAATCCTACTACTCACACACACTTTCTACACAATTTCCCGGAAATTCCAATTAATTCAGAATCAACTCTCTGCAACAATTTCTTCGTCGTTTTCCTTTTCTGTCAAGCTTCAACTACGCCGCTAAAAATTCAATCTGTGATGTGAAGAAATCCAACACTGCAATGGAAAACCACACCTCTCTCGTTGACACAGCTCAATCTATGCTTCAAGCAGTCGCCTTGGCAAGGCAGGTCCTGGTGCACAAGGACAATTTCAAGAGATTCTCTGCTTCCCTCGAGAAAACTGCCATCTTCCTGCAAGAGCTCTCCAAATTCAAAGTCAAGAACTCCGAGAGCGTCAGCCGCGCTCTCGAGGCCCTCAAACCGGAGGTCGATGCAGCTAAGCAGCTGGCCGCAGACTGCAGCAATGGAAACAAGATTTACCTCCTCTTGAGCTGCAAGAAGATTGTGGAGAAGATGGAGAGCACCAGCAAGAGCATGAGCCGGGCTATGTCGCTCTTCCCGTTGGAAGCCTTGGACGTCTCGCCCCAGACGAATCAGTGGCTTCTCAATCTCTGCAAGAATATGGAAGAAGCTCAGTATCAAGTATCTGCAATGGAGGAAGAGATACTGCAAAAGGTCGAAACCGGATTGGAAGACAGAAGAGCTACTGACCGATCTTTCGCAAGCAATCTGCTCCTTCTCATTGCTGAGTCTGTGGGGATTTCATCTGAAGAGTCTGATGATTTGAAGATTGAGTTTGAGAGTTTCAAGAATGATATACAGCATATCGAGTCAAGAAATGAGGCGCTGCGGATGGAGCAGATCATCCTACTGCTCGAAAACGCTGATCTGGTTACTACTCCAAAGGAAAAGGAGATGAAGTACTTCACCAAACGCAACTCGCTGGGGAGGCAGCTGCTAGAGCCTCTCCAGTCGTTTTTCTGTCCAATCACTGGGGATATCATGATGGATCCGGTCGAGACATCATCGGGTTATACGTTTGAGAGAGAGGCCATCGAGATGTGGTTAACTTTAGGGAATAGCTTTTGTCCCTTGACTAAGACCCCCTTGCGCAAACTGTCTGTACGCCCGAATAGAACTCTCCGGCAGTCCATCGAGGAGTGGAAGAACAGGAACATCATGATCAGTATTGCTTCCATGAAACCCGAGATACAGTCAAGTGATAACCAAGAAGTTGTTAATTGTTTGGCAAAGCTTCATGAATTGTGTGGAAAAAGTGAGCTGCATAGAGAATGGGTGGTTATGGAGGATTACATACCGATAATTGCAGGTCTTCTTCATGATAAAAATAGTGAGACAAGATTGCATGCTTTAGCCATTTTGTTTTCCCTTGCAAAGGATAGTGATAATAACAAGGTAAGATTGCCCCCACCTCTGTTTTTTAATGGTTTATTTACTTTTCTTAGTTTCATTCAACTGATATTCAGACCAAAGCTAGCTAGATTTAACTGGTAATTGATGAACACTCAGAGAATTGTAATTTACTTATGTCAGGAGGCGATTGCTAATCATAGCGACAGCATCAGGCTCGTTGTTTACTCGCTTGCACGCAAAGTTGAAGAAAGCATGCGGGCACTGCAGCTGCTCTTGGAACTTTCGAGGATTGAAAATGTAAGGAATCTCATTGGCGACGCGCAGGGAGGAATACTTCTTCTCGTCACTTTAGCAAACAGCGACGATGCTCAAGCTTCAAAATACGCCCAAGAGCTTCTGGACAGTCTTTCCTTCAATGATAAGAACGTCGTGGAGATGGCAAGGGCGAAATTCTTTAGGCCTCTGTTGCAGCGTCTTTTTAAAGGTACAGCATCAAAAATAAGTCATCCGAGAAAAATAGTCACTGCATTTCTAATAAATTTTGATGAGTTGATGCACAAACAGGACCTGTGGCCATTCAAGTAATCATGGCGGATACATTAGCCGATCTTGAGCTGACTGATCACGACAAGCAGTGTCTTTCTAGAGACGGTGCACTGAAGCCTCTTCTTCAGATGCTTCAGCTCGACGATATAGAGGTTAAATCAGTAGCTGTAAGAGCTCTAGAGAACCTATCAGGGGTGGCATCAAACGGCATGCAACTGATCAAAGAAGGAGCTAAAAACCAGCTGTTCGAACTGCTCTTCTGTCACGCTCTATCCAAATTGCGCCAACATGTGACGACGATAATCATGCATCTAGCAATGTCCACAGCATCCCCGGAAGCTTCTGCAGATCAGATTCGACTTCTGGAAACTGAAGAAGATATCTTCAAGCTATTCTCACTGGTTTCATTTACCGGGCATGATACACAGGAAACCCTTCTCCGCACCTTCCACGCCTTGTGCAGATCGCCTTCTGGTTTGGACATCAGAAGGGAGTTGAGACAGGTAGACTTCTAGTTTTGACTTAAGCAAGTAAATTATATATTGGTGCTGATTGTATATCTTCGTTATTATTGTGTCATTCGACAGATCTCTGCTGTGAAGATACTTGTCCAATTATGTGAGCTTGACGACTTTGCTGTGAGGGCAAATGCTGTGAAACTGCTCTATTATCTGACAGAAGATGGCGATCATCCGACTTTTGAGGAACATGTCAACAGGAGGTGCATTACAACGCTGATCAAAATCATCAACACTTCTGTTAGTGAAGAAGAGAAAGCTGCTACCATGGGTGTGATCTCTCGCCTCCCCCTCAATCCTCAGATGTCCCAGGACCTGTCAGAGTGTGGTGCACTTGAGGTCATCTTCGACTGTCTCAGAAATGTTCGTGCTGCTCACGAAAAAGAGGTGGTCGAAAATGCTGCTGAAGCCCTTTGTCGTTTCACAGTCCCATCAAATCTTGAATGGCAGAAGAGAGTGGCTGAAGCAGGCATTGTTCCTGTACTAGTGAAACTGCTAGCCTCCGGAGCCCCTCCCACGAAAAGAAACGCAGCCATTTCACTAAAGCAGCTTTCAGAAAGTTCTAGCAGCCTGACCACACCAGTCAAAACCAATGGCTTCCTCAGCTGCTGCTTTGCACCTTCTGGAGAAGGTATCTGCCCTGTCCACATGGGCATTTGCAGCATGGAGACATCATTCTGCCTTTTGGAGGCAGGTGCTGTGAGACCACTCGTGATGGTACTAGGCGAACAAGATGCCCCAGCCTGTGAAGCTTCGTTGGATGCAATCTTAACCTTGATTGAAGGCGTGCAACTACAAAACGGGTGCAAGGTGCTTGAGGATGCTGGTGCAATGGTTCTGATCATCAAGCTGCTAAACTCTTCTTGCAGCAGCCTGCAGGAGAAAACATTAGGAGCGTTGCAACGGATATTTAGACTCGTGGATTTCAAGACAAAATACGGTAAATCAGCACAAATGTCCCTAGTGGATATCACTCAGAGAGGAAGTAGTAGTACAAAATCATTGGCTGCCAAAATACTTGCCCAGCTGAACGTATTGAATGAGCAGTCTTCCTTTTTTGATGGTACATGAATGCAGAGCAGAAGATGATCATTCTTTACAAGTGAACACTAAGTTTGAGACTGTTTTTTTTATAAAACAGCACCTTTCTTTTTTGGCTTGTATTTTTCTGCATCCCTACTTTTTCTGTTTGTCTTTTCTTGGCCCCTATTGAATTGCCTGTTGATAGTTGATATGGGATTGCACTGTTAGAACCATTGAGAATTCAACCAGATTTAACTATTTCATTGTTTTTAACAAAGAAGTTCTTGTAATAGTTAGATTGCAGCTTTTCCTACTATTCTAACTACATGGACTTGATGGGAAGCAAGAACTATCACAGCTTTGAAGATGAAAGTTCTCTTAAAGGTAGCCTCCATAATTAGTAACAGCTGGTAAGACGTAGTTAAACATAGCAACGACATAGTATGCTAGTAAAAATGGGAAACAGGAACCAAAGTAAAAGGGAAATGCTAGGACAAACAGCCTCTAACACAAAATGTGTTGTTTGGTGCAAACTCACTGGATCCTAAGCGAACCATCTGCAGGTCTCTCACGAAACTCCAACGCACTGGACACAACGTGTAAATCATCTCCTCACTCAGTCATTCCTACACAGAAGCGGTGTTTCATGTTTAGAGCGTTTAGTTAATCATCAACGGCTTTCAGTAAAACCCTGACGTCCAACCTCAAGCTCGATGTTTCCCACAATGCACACCCTTTGACCTTGGAGCAGGAAAGCAAGAAAACTGGAGCCTCAAGTATGATGAGTCTTGGTCATGCTCATCAAAAGGGTAAGCAAGATTTAGTTCGATGTTTTATGGTGCCAACCAGTGTCACTTCGGATCACAACAAAAACCGGGTGCACAAGCCCGTGGTTCATGGGCTGTGTATACCACTTAACCATCACAGCTTACTTATCGAATATGGTCATTTAAGCTATCAAAATAGTAAACCAGGAAATTATCAATAGTGGAGTAACATCTTGTTCAAAAGGTACAATGAACAGATCCGTATTACTTCAAAATTGAAATGCAGAAATAGAAAAGCAATGCACCACTCCATTTAGTTGATAAACCATCATGATTCCACTCTCATTAATTATTCAGGCAAAACAATAATCAATAATTTAATGATATTGTGGTGACAAAAATTTACTGCAAGGTTAATATGAAGTTTATTACATTAAAAGTTCAAAACTAAAGCAGAGTATTTTTCAGTTTATAATATTTTCACTTATTTATCAGAATGCATCACTGATTCACTATGACAGGCCAGCTAAGCTCTAGTAATTAACTGAAGACTGAAACATATCTTAGCTGAAGAAAAACATGGATTCAGTGACAATGTTAGTGATTAGCATGACAGGCTTAAGCCAATTATTTGGTTGGGGAATTATATATGGCAATAGCGGAAGCATTAAGACCACCAACATGAAAAGAGGTAAGTCCACCAAAAAAGGCAATTTGCAGAATGACTTTCAAACAATCATAATACATTTTTGTAAAGTTGTTCATTTCAACTATCCATTTTTCTGTACCGAACCAGGAAGCTGAAGCTCACTCGGAAAACTTACAGCTGGGTTCAACAAAAAGCAACATGACATTCTCCTTCAATCTTAAATTCAAATGAAAAACTTGCAGGCATGGGCTAAATGCCTAGGCGCATTATCGGGTGCCTGGCTGCTTTGTAGAGGCTACACAATGAGAATGAGTACATCAAATCAAGATTCTCCTACTCATCTCAGTAAACTTTGACAATTTCACCAATCCGGACAACTCAGAGGTGCTGTGGAATTCAACATTTGCCCTTTGGCAACTAGGGCTTAAGAGCATACTCAAAAACAAGCTTAAATGTGTTGCTCTCCGTGCATAAAGGAGTAGTTGGCTGCTAAACTGCAAGTGCTTGACCCAATGCATGGAGATTCCAACGTAGTCTCTTTTTAACTAGGAATAATCAACAATCATGCTTTTTACGGAACATCTGAAGGGAGGAGTAAAAAGTCATGCTAAGGATGGTTCCACGTAATTACGAAGTCCTTTGGTTAGTTAGCCTACTTAATAGTAGAATTTATTATTGAGTGAACAAAGAGGTCATTATGCAAAGGCAAAACCAATATCCTGGTTACCATCAAAATCCATTCCCCTGAAGCTACAAGAATCTCGACTGTGTAACGTCCAACCTCCACAAAACAAAATTCAAAATCAGACTCCCTATCCTCCCATCCCATGGACTACAATTCCAAGCTAATATATTAAGGAAGGGAATTGTGCTGAAGGCTAAGATGCATCTAATCAATCCAACAATAGGGGAACTCGTGAGTCAATCTTACCTTGTAAAGCACCCATTGCAAAGCAGCAAGGGATCAGTACCAGGCTGTAAAGGTTCAATTTAAAAAAAAGACCATTAGACTAATAAAGACAATAATGGAATAAATATAGAAGAATTTTCATTCTCAAGTGTAGTAAACAAAGACACCCATATAAGAGGTGCAGAACATGTAGGTCAACAATTTAACTATACAAAGGAAGCAAAGCGCATACCGCCCTGGCAAGTTAACGCTGTCTGTATCTCTCCCTATCCCCATCACGGGCATAGTAGCCGGACACAAGAGAGGGAAAAAACCTAACGACATTACATACACACTGAATCACCAAATAGTATGGATGGAGTATAACTTGGAGTATTAGCTAAATCTATTTCCTACATTGCCAGTTGCCACTATTTTTAAATAAATTGAACTAAACGGTTGGTTAGCATAAGCACCGAGCGAATGATGGATAAAGACTGAAGAGATGTATACAATAAGCTCAGCCGCCTGCTGCTCGCCCTCACCGTCGTCGTACCTCCAATATTTATCCCTTTCTTCACAAATATACTACTCCATGTACTGCTATTGACTTCTTATTTCTTTTTTTGTCAATATACCGTTATATTAGTTTGCTGGCAGGATATTTACTTTATATATATCAATAATCACTATGGATCAACTTTAATTTAAGGGTTGGTTTTTTTTGTTAATTTATGTTTCGTAATTAGTTGATTTTATAACTAAAAGTTGGATTAACCTGTGACTTGGTAGTCTTCAGATGAGAGAGATCACAAACATCAATTCTTTATTTTTTTTGGTGTTATTTTGCACTCTTTGTAAATTGTTATACTCCGTATTAAAATTTTTATTAATACATGAATATAATTACGGGTACTAACTTTAAAAATCTATTCGTTGAATTTATTGAATTTACAATTTAAGGAATTTTATATTTTCAGTTAAATCTAAAGTCTAATTTTCAAAAGATACTCCTAGCGTCAGTAAATAAATGGCCAATTTTTTTTAATGCTCTATTTGTTCCACAAAAGATGTCACACTTATTCGTTGACATGGGTTTTTAAGAAGTTTTATTTTGCATGTTAAATAGAGAGAGAAAATATTTTTTTATATTAATTTAAGAGAGAACTTTTCAAAAAATAGAAATGCGACATCTTTATAGTGACAAAATAAAAATGAAAGTGAGACAGACGAATACTTGGTAATGGACCTCACACTCTATTTTATTATAAAACTAATATTATTATGTAAGTATGACTCATATGTCAATAACCTTTTTCACTCACTTTTCATTAAAATTCTTAAAATTTGAGCTGAGTCACACCGAGTCAATTAATAATAAACGAATGGAGTTATAATATACCACCTCCGTTTTTAAAAATAGAAATACTTAAACGGCACAGGTTTAATGCACAATTAATAAAATAAGAGAGAAGAATTTGTAAAGTAAGAAAAAAGGGGGAGAAAAATGAGTAAAGTAAAATAGAACAAAAGAAAAAGTAATGGAAATAGAGTTAGTGGATTGTGAGTTTCACTTTTTAAAATATTAAAATTTAGAATGTTTTTATTTTTAAGAGACGGTCCAAATGGAAATAGTTTCTATTTCTAAGAGACGGATGCAGTATGAATAATGTAAGGAGAAATAGAGAATAGATGAATGAATTTGAGGTTGAGGCAAATTAATTTAAAGAATAATATGACAATCAACTCTCTAACTTTGATTAATATTGAAATGCAGTTTTTGATCAAAGATTTTCTCATCTACTATCTAATAAGTTGATGGTTCAAACTTCAAAGTCATACTACACCTTAAAATATCTCTTTAACTTGGGTTGCAAGAGTCTTGTTTGACTTTTATGGGTCCACAACACATTAGTCATGCACGATATGGCGTTTCATTGGCCATAAGCAATTCATAATCATAATTGATGACATTTCGATGACATTAGAACGGGCCGGTTTGTAAAATTATATCTTGATATTAAATACATGACAGGGTTTGGTTTATAAAATTTATTTTTACAATTCAAATTTAGATGAATAATAATATGATAATTAATTATAGTCAATTCCTCCAATTAATATAATTCTTATAATTTAATCTTAAATTATAGTATGTTGGTACTATCTTATCCAGAAAATCGGACATCACAGCGAATAGATGGAGTAATAATTTCCGTGACGAAATTGTAAGATTTGGCTGCTGAAGTTGTATTGATCATCTATTCAAAGCTGATGGAAACTAAATCAAGTGAAGGGAGCTGAATTTGGATCATATCTTGTGATCGATCAGGAGCCGTCGGATAAAAAATTAGTTAGAATCTTTTAATTTTCAGCCGTTGATTCAACTAAGTGTTGGAATCTGTTTTAGGGATTCAATGCCCATTGTTGTTTCTGTTTTTAGTAGAGAAAAGCTACGAAAATCCTAATTACAATTCCTTGAATAGAATTCCCTTTTGTGCTACTCATCTTCTTCGTCTCTAACTTCTTGTTTCAATTCGGTTCTCCGTTATCAACAAGTGGCGCCGTCTGTGGGAAGGGAGGAGAATCGTTGGAAGAAGTCGGAGATCTGTTCGAAAATGGCGTTGCTTTTGGAGTCAAACAAATTTGATGGGAAGAATGATTACTGCCTATGGAAGATGAAGATTAAAGCAATTTTGATCGAGAAGGGATGCGCAACGGTCTTGGAGAAGCCCGATCCCAAGAGCAAAGGGAAGGCACCTGTTCTGGATGAGAAGGCACATGTGAAGCTGGCTGAGATGCAGCTCAAGGCCTATGGTGCGGTGATCTTGAACCTTGGTGATAAGGTTTTGAGAGAAATTCAGGAACAGAAGACAGCTGCTGAGATTCTTGAAAGGTTAGATGAGATCTATTATAGTAAGTCTTTAGCTAATCGATTATACATGAAAAGAAGGGTATATTCCTATGGTTTTTCTGGGGATAAATCGATTCTTGAGCAGCTAGAGGATTTTAATAAGGCTGTAGATGATTTGGTGGCCTGTGATGTTAAGGTCAGTGATGAGGATAAGGCTATTTTGGCCCTCAATGCGCTGCCTGACTCCTATGACCAGCTGAGAGATGCGATCTTGTATGGTCGTGATAAGGAGATTACATTCTCCGAGGTTCATTCGGCTCTCATGGCAAAGGAATTACAAAAGGGCGTAGTAAGAAATCACGATTCACACGCAGAGAGCCTGAATATCAAGAAATTTAAGTGGAAAAGGAACTTCAAGAAAGAAGATGATGGATTCAAGAGTGGATTCACGGAGCAGAGGGAAACACGGTCTTGCCATTGGTGCAAGAAGCCGGGCCATTTGAAAAAGGATTGTTACGCTTGGAAGAAAAAACAAGCGCAGGGGACTAGCAGCTCTGATTATGTGGAAGAGAATGAAGTCCCTCAGGTGCTGAATGTGATGATGAAAGGTGAGTCTGTCTGTTGGATTCTTGACTCCGGATGTAGTTTTCATGTGTGTCCGAACAAAGATTGGTTTGAGTCATTTGCTGAAACTATGAGTGGTGAATATGTGGTTCTTGGAAACAATCAAGTTTGTTCGGTTAAAGGAGTTGGGAGTGTGAGATTGCAGCTGGCTGATGGCTCCATTAAAATCTTGAGTGATGTGAGGCTGATTCCTGAAGTTAAGAGGAACCTCATATCACTTGGGTTGCTAGAACGCAAGGGATGCTCATTTGAATCCTTTGAGGGGAAGATGACCATCAGGAAAGATGGGGAATTGGTTATGCAGGGAGAAAGGAGAGGAAATCTCTACTATCTACAAGCCACATTGATTCTTGTAGGGTATGAGGCTGGAGTTAAAGGTTGTTATGGGCTGCGGTGTATTGAGCCTAGGAAGAATAGAGATGTGATCTTTATGGAGAATGTGATGCCACTTAACAAGGACAACGAAAATCTGGAAGTCAGTGAAGTAATCCAGAAAGAAACTCCAAATGATAAGATAATTCTACAAAGCACTTCTCAAGGTGGAGCTGAGTATGATTCTGACTTTGATGATGGTCAGATCAGGGATAATACAACTCAAGGTGGAGCTGGGAATGAACGGGAAGGAGACCATGCTGATGACAGTTATGGTCAAGATGGTCTGAGAAATTACCGATTGGTTCGGGATAGAGTCAGAAGACAGAACATCGGACCGCCAGCTAAGTTCCTTGATTCAGAGATGCTCAATTTTGCACTTTGTGTGGCAGAGCAGATTTATTACTCAGAACCAAGTTCCTATGCAGCAGCTATGCAGTGTGAAGAGAAAGATCAGTGGCTAAAGGTAATGATAGAAGAGATTAATTCACTTATCAAAAATGGTACTTGGATATTGGTTGATAAGGTGGAGGGCAGGAAGATCATTAGCTGTAAATGGTTGTTCAAAAGGAAAATTGAATCTGCAGATGGTGAGCAAATCAAATTCAAGGCTCGTTTGGTTGCTAGAGGGTTCACTCAAGAATATGGAGTGGACTTCAACGAGGTATTATTATATGTTGATGACAAATGCTCCGATGAGAGCTGTGGGGAGATGTATTCTACTGATTGGAATGATGAGGAGAAATCTGCTTTTGTTCAGACTCTTTCATCTTGTGGCAAGGATTTTGTAATGGTATCTCAATGTATCAGAACAAGATCCAGTGAGCAGTGCAAGATATTCTTCAGCAAGACTCGAAAATGTCTTGGATTGGATAAGATTCGGCTTGGATTTGGCACTGGTGTCTCTGATGCCGGTCATGGGGGCAATAGTGACACCGAAGGTGCTTGTGTTGTGCAAACTTGCTCAGTTACCGGTAATAATGGTTCAGATTGCAGGATGGAAGAGGATCTCCCACCTATGGATGTTAAGTTGAGTAATGAATCTGATGTAGCAGTGATTCACAATTTGAATTCGGATTCTATGGATGATGAACTGGTTAGGAAGAGTTATTTGGGAAATGCATTGGTGGGTTACTGTGACAGTGACTACGCAGGAAATGTGGATAATCGAAGGTCACAAACGGGCTATATTTTCACTATGTATGGAGCTGCAGGTAACTGGAAATCGAACTTGCAAGGGGTGGTGGTTTTATTCACGAAGGCTGCTGAGTACATGACACACACAGCTGCAGTGAAAGAAATATTTTGGTTGAAAGGAATTGCATCAGATTTCGGTGTGGTGCAGGAGTCATTGGCAATCGGCTGTGACAGCAACAGAGCGATCATCCTGGCCAAGCACCACGTCTTTCACTAGAGAAGGGTCTTGAGACAACTTGATCAGCCAAGGTGGAGAATTGTAAGATTTGGCTGCTGAAGTTGTATTGATCATCTATTCAAAGCTGATGGAAACTAAATCAAGTGAAGGGAGCTGAATTTGGATCATATCTTGTGATCGATCAGGAGCCATCGGATAAAAAATTAGTTAGAATCTTTTAATTTTCAGCCGTTGATTCAACTAAGTGTTGGAATCTGTTTTAGGGATTCAATGCCCATTGTTGTTTCTGTTTTTAGTAGAGAAAAGCTACGAAAATCCTAATTACAATTCCTTGAATAAAATTCCCTTTTGTGCTACTCATCTTCTTCGTCTCTAACTTCTTGTTTCAATTCGGTTCTCCGTTATCAACAGAAATTGGATACCCATAAGTTAACAAGTCAAGGTCTATCTTGTTACCACCAATCAGCAATCAGTCTTCAGTCTATAATTTGATTCAAGCAAATAAAATTACAAAATCAGAAATAAAAACTCAAATTCTTGAAGCATAGATATATCTATTTGATTTGGGATATTATGGATTAGAGTGGAGGCCGCCCACTCTACAGCTGCAGAAACTGCCTGATTCCTGTTGCCTTACATGCTTATCTTGAGTCCAAAAAGTTTAAGGTAATTATTCATGTATTTTTCATTTTATACTATGTTCAATATATCTGGTCAGTATTATAGTAGGAGTAGTATATTGTGGTGTAAAATTTCAAAGAAAATTCATGTAGTGTTTAAATAATGGCGATATTGAAATAGGCAAAATCTGGGGACGCCTATTTGTTTAGGCAGGCAATGAATGTGGTAGTTGGAGCAAAGGAAGTGAGGCAACTTTTGACAGGTGACGAAATGGGCTGGACTTATCTCACTGCTTTTGATGCCCCACAGAAATAGGGGAAATTGCACCATACATACAAAATGTTTCATTAGTGTTTCAAATTGATACAAAAAGTTTCAAGTTAACATATATCATACAAAATGTTCTGTTAATGTTACAAATTAATACATTTTCCTTATTTAATTAACACCGTTAACTATTCTGTTTATATCTTGTTAGGAGTAGAATCTTGAATGCTCAAGATGGAAACAACGATGCTGATCATGGAGCGAGCAGTTCAGTTTCTGTTGACGCACCACATACAAACTTTGGCGATGCTGATCATGGAGCGATGCTGATTCTATAATTACTGCAAACGACTACACACTTTGTTTGTAAATGGCTCGTCTGTAGTAACTAATAACCTATGAAGTACAGACCTATGCAGAGAATCAAATATGAAGACAAAATAAATGATCTGGGGCTAGCCAGATTTTCCTAATTAGATGCTAGAGTTTATGCATGTTTAACAAAGGCAAGATGCCTCTTAGAATAGGAGGATAACAATCTATGCTCTATATATGAATATTCTTGCTATTTTTGTAAGACAGCAGAATGAATACAATAGAACTTTTTCCTTTGTAGTTCCTCCACCTCCATGTTTTTAGAAGCATAAGCAATTAAAACAATCAAGACATATTTTCTAAACTAAATCACAGTCAATAGCAACCAAAACTTATAAAGTAAATAACAACTAAAAAGCAATATAATTTAAGCAACTGCACTTAGATTTTAAGCCTACAGAAGTGGCCAATTCAAAATTGAGATTAAGATATTTGTCCAAAAACATATGCAAAAATAGTCAACTGAAAACTAAGATGAATACATGTCATTGAGATCATTCAAAAAGGAACAAAAGTAGGCAAGACATCCACATTAAAGAAAGAGGCAAGTATCCTCTCAATTCTCAAGATTGGGAAGCTGACTTGTTATGTTTTGAGGCTCTTGTGAAATGCTAGTAATCCTTCTTCTCACTGTTAGTTTGCTTCTTCTTTCAAGAGTGCTTACACTTTCTTCTCTATGTTCTTCTCTAGCACCTCCATCAGAAATTTGCCTGCCACAAGTCCTTTTGTTATGTCCTTGGCCTCCACACTTAGAACAATTCCCCTTTATTTGTCCTGTATTGGCCACAATTTTTGTTCCATCTGTAGCTACCTTGCGGATCTGCTCATCTATTGTTTTTCTCCTGCGCTTTTGCATTCTTCCTTTCTTAGGATTCACTGTGGGTGGTTGCACTGGGAGATATCCTGAAGGTTCATAATCATCTATATCTCTAAGAGGATTTATGACATATTCATATGCAGCCTTGAATCTATCTACAGTGTAATATCCATGTACAAATTCCTCTGGATTTCTCCTTTCTTGTAAAATACAAGGAATGGTGTGCTGGCAAGGAATCCCAGAAAGCTGCCATTGGCGACAACTACATGTCCAAGCCTCTAGATCAACCACATATATCTTTTCCCAGATAGCAACACTATATTTTCTAGCACCGGCTTCTGTTGCCCAACAATTAGAAGACAATCCCTTATACTTCTCAAGCTTCTTGACAATCTTGGGACAAATGGATCCAATGTACTTTTCAGCCACCTTCCTTTTCATACACATTCTTTTCATTAACTTCATTCTTATCTCTTCTAACATAGTAAGAATTGGTTGATCTCTTGCTTCTAAAATATAGCTAGAAATATAAACAAAAGTAACTTTGAGTTTTATAACCAATGATGCTAATTTCAGTAAATATTAATAATAGTGTAAAGAGAAAATAAGTACCTGTTAAAACTCTCACTGTGATTGTTTAGGAGAATGTCACATTTGGAAAAATCTCTGAAGTGTGATTTAGACCAATTTTGAGGAGGCTTATTAAAAAGCCACTCCCATGCCTTGATATCTTCTTTCTTTATAAGAGCCATCCTCCTGGAAAATTCAGCTTGATATGTTGCCTTTGCTGCATTCCAAAGCAATTCCTTCAGCTCTAACCCATTTTTTATAGTAGTTGCCCTGCATAAATTCTTCCAAAGATGTCTAACACAGTATCTCTTTTCTGCATGTGGCATAAGTTCATCTAAAGCAGCAATTAATCCCTGTATTATAATATATTAATTAAGTTAGTATAAAACAACAATCAACCCCTAAAACATAATAATTAAAAAGTACCTTTTCTTTATCACTCATAAATGTCCAAGAGCCTGAATTTTCAATATTCAAATCAATGGACAAGTTCCTCACAAACCAAGTCCATGATTCTCTGCTTTCAACATCCACAACCCCATATGCAATGGGGAATATGCAGTCATTTGGATCAATTCCTACAGCTACAAGGAGTTGCGCCTTGTATCTACCTTTCAGAAAACAACCATCTAGTCCTACTAAAGGCCTACAACCAGCTAAGAAACCTCTTTTACAAGCATCAATACATACATACATGTTTTGAAAAATAAGGTGATCAGACCCTATAAAGACACTACTGTTAGGGTTAGTTTTTTTTAACTCCTCTGCATAATCCCTTAGTTTGCCATACTGCTCAGCCTCTGATCTTCTAAGTTTCTCTAAAGCATGCTTTTTTGCTCTCCAAAGCTTTAATCTACCTGTTTTTGCTTTAAAGTCCACCTCCAGCTGATGGGCCATAGATTTAGAAGAAAAATTAGGATCTGCTCGTAGGTGTTCTTTGTAAGTTTCACTCAACCATTTATATGTGATATATTTCTGAGGAATCTCTGCAGCACATCTGTGATTGTCTTTCAACTTCTTTATCTGTAATGCATTCTCTTTTTTGTTAATAGATGCTCTAATCATCCACCCTTCACAGTTCAAACATTTAGCATTAATCCTATCTTTTTCATCCCTCACAACTTTAACATTATACTTGTTTACAATGCCATATTGTTTAATAGCCTGCTTCAACACTTCCTTGTTTGTAAATAACATCCCATGATGGAACTTTGGGTTCTTCATATCTCTCTCAGCATTGAACACATGCCACATTGTCCTTCTTTCCTCATCACTATCACTAGAGTGAATATTTTCCATTGCATTAAACACACTCTCTTGAGCTTCATTTTCTACCCAAATCTCATCTTCTTTATCAAGAAATTCATCATATAGAGAAATAGCATCCATACCATGATATTCACTACCTCTGTCATCTCTTCCTAGATCAACATGTAGAGAAATAGCATCCATACCATCATTCAAATCATTGATATTGATATCATCTGTTAAATCGTTGTCACTGTCTTCAAATGTTAAAATACCATCCAGCTCATCAAGATTAATATCAATAACAGAATCTGCTAAATCTGCATTCATCTTATACCTATAAATTCAAAAGGACACATTTCATTTTATAAATAAGGGGAACTAAAAATTCCATCCAAGAACTAAACTAAATAAAAATATTCCTAAGATATAGTTCATCTTCTTGAACATAAAATGTAAAAGACCGTAGAGATTCCTCTTCTTAATTTCCATTCAAGAACGAAAAAATTCCTAATTGGAAGTTCATATTCCTAAATTTACATCAAAGAACTAAAATAACTTGATTGAAAACACATGCTAAAATGTCAAAGACTTGAGTAGAAGTGTAAAAGATGAGAATATTAAACAAAAATTCCTATATTTTAATAGAGGTTCTCGACACGTAGAAGTAAATTTCCATGTTTCAATATAGCAAAAGTGAAAAAATTCAATGCTTCAAAGTAAGAAGCTTACCGGGAGAAATTCAAGAATTTTTTTGGAGCGGCCGATTCTTGGAAGAATACTTAGTGATGGTTCATCTTCTTAAGGGTAACCCTATTTCTCTTGTTATTTTACTTGAATGAAACAGAATAGTTAACGGTGTTAATTAAATAAGGAAAATGTATTAATTTGTAACATTAACAGAACATTTTGTATGATATATGTTAACTTGAAACTTTTTGTATCAATTTGAAACACTAATGAAACATTTTGTATGTATGGTGCAATTTCCCCCACAGAAATACAAGGAGGGCAAATACATTCTCGAGAAAGCTAAGATTCTCAAACAATACTGAAATACTACTCCACTTTATAGATTAACTGTTTCATTTCTGCAATTGTTGTTGGAATGTTTGCTTCCTTTGTTTGTAAGATATTGCTGTGATGCATTTTGAATATATACTGTATTACGTTTGCTGAATCTGATCCAAGACATTAAATGGGCCTCAAGCCTAAATCTTATGGGTTCTCAGCCCAATATATGTCGAGCCCCATTCTTTATGGTTTTATTTTCAAGTTGAGTGATAGGTTTGATTGAATTTTATGGGTGGCCGTGGCCCAGCCTAATAATAGAGCATAATGATAAGCTACCTTTTATTTTTTAAACACATTATTCATATATTTTTTACTGATTTTAATACGTTCAAAATATTTGCGACGCATTAATTTGGTAAATAATTTAAAATCAAAGTTAGGCTTGTTCATTTTTTCTATAACTTCAAATAGTTGAATAAGAACAAATAGAGCTTTGATGCTAAATGTGATGAAACGAAAAACGATGCTCACAAATTCTGGATAACATTTCTTCTATGATAAGTATGTGCATGTCTAAACTAATAATCTTAATTTATTTTTTAAAGAAAGATAGATTACAATTATTTATTAGGAGTATATGTTATGTCATTATCTGAGAAATGTGGGTATGAATAATCCAATCAAATTTTAAGAGGGCGAAATATAAAAAAGATGGTGGCGACAGAGAGAGGATAGTTGTTGAGCACGCTTGCCGGAAGGAATGTTTGATGCCCCACAATTTCTTAATTTGCTGCATCTTCACTTCACTTTAGATAATTTGATTAATCCATACATAACATAATCATCAACATCATAAACCCAATCAAATCACAACGCAGATATTCTTTAATTATAGCTAGGATTGATTTATCATTCCATCAAATTCAAGGGCTTCATACTTTGTTAAGTCAATCTATTGTCGTTAATGTGCCGGGGTTATACCACCTGTCGTTTTCACCAACGACTATAACCATAACCTTAATTAATAATTACTTAGTGGTTTTCGATTCATCAGACATCATTAATTGTTTCAAGATCGTTATTAATTACAAGTACTTATGTCGATCAGGATCAAGGGCTGTACTTTAATTAGTTAGCGTTGTATGTCATAGATATCTAATTCAACCCGTCTGTATATGTTGCATGCAGACTTTTTTCATTACAACAAATTATGTTATTTAACCCTCATAAACTATGTTACTACCTTTATTTGTCCTACAAAAAGTGACGGAGCTGTTTTATTCGAGTGGAGAGGTTTAGAGAGCAAACTACACCCTCCGCCAAGTTAATAAATTACCTTTAATTTAACAACCATTACAATAAATTTATCTTATAATGACACAAATTTAAAGATGTAATTACTTGTGTCGGATAATTTTGAAAAATAATCAAAATTGAGGACGCGGCGCAAATCATCCCTAAGTTGAGGTCATAATTGTCCACTAAATCAATATTTAGCTTTTCTGAGATGCTTTCTTTTGCATCCTTTTATAATTGTCCACTAAGATTGAAGACGTTTTTTAAAATATAGATAGAGCATTTGGAAAACATACATTAACGTTCTTAATTTACAAAAAACATGTCTATGACATTTTTACTGTAGTGAACACCAAATCATACGTATATAATAATTCTGTGAGTATTGATAAGTTGTATATATGTCTCCATAGATGCACATAAAAAAGTTCATCTTATTATACTGGTGTACATGGGTATCACTGATTCTAATTTTATAGAAGTAATTAAATGAAAAAATTAAAAAAAAGATTTATTAATTAAAGATGTACAGTATAAGGAGTGCAAGTGACATTCCACAGATATAAATATATATAGGTATTACTATATTGTGTCAGTAGATCGAGGGGCTCTCATTTAAGAGTGCTCGAATTTTACAACTTTCTTCGTTCCATCACTAGTGCTCTACCATCAACCATGTGATGTAAAGGTATGGATGCTATTAATATTATACATATGTGATTATCAAAAAGGATTGGACAATTGAACATTATATAGAAATCATATAGTATCACACAATCCTTATGCTTCAGATTAAGTTGTACACATTCTAGGAGAAAATATTTTTTATAGTGATCCTTCCTCTACATATAAACACAAACGATATAAGTACTATATATGTACTTCAATCAGCTCGTATCTTTACATAATAACCAAGGGATTTGAAGTCTTCAACTCCCTCCTCAAATATATAAGAAATTCACAATTAAACTATCAAAATTAAGATTAGAAGATTCTTAGATATACTTTGTTTATGTATATTACTAGCATTTATTGTGTTCTTGGTATGTAGAACAGTTTTAGTATAGACATTATAAAAGCAAAGAAGCATTTTCTTATTATATGATCATGGCATCAACTGGAAACTTAAAACATGGATTAGATAACAGCACTAATTACTACATAAATGAAATAGGGGAAAGTGAGATCGATGATGAGAAAGTAGCAAAGATTGAACAATACATGCACAGAAAAAAAAGATAAACGATACCAGAAAAAGGGTGGCGACCTTTACCTTTTGACATGACAAAGCACAAGAATACCCAATACCAAGTGGCAATATACATATATATATGGATCAACACATGCATCGATCGACCTATATATATATATATATAAACATGAGTTGTACTCTCAGCTCTACTGATCGTACCACTCATCAGTCCTCACCATTTAAATCAATCAAGAACAAATTAAATCCATCAACACAGAGTAGTAAACATTACTATATCTTGACTAAGCATTGTTAATTAAGAGAAAATATATAGTAGTAATTGATTAATTACGTACGCAGTTTCACCATGAACCGCCGGGGAGCATCCCGGTCCAGAATCCGTTGGAATCACGCTCAATTTCTTGATTTCCAACTGCTTCAAAAGGGAAAACGATTGGTGGATCGCCTTGAACCGGTTGCTGGAAGTTCCCGAAACCGGAGGAGACCACCGGGTTGGAATTGTGAAGCGGAGCAGAAATGATTGAGCTGAGAAAATTAGGGTTTTGAGTGAATGGCAAAGCCACTAGCTCAGAAATTCCAGTGTAGAGAGGCGGATGGTTGTAAGATGAGTTTAGGTTTTTCCCATCGTGGATCTTAGGGTTTTGAATTAGAGGTGGTGGGGTCAATTTCTTTGTAGAAGAAGAAGATCTTTTGTTTTTCCTAGAGCTTCCACCAACTGGTACATTTCTGAGAGTTCCACCTTCAGTCCAATACCTTCTGCAGCTCTTACAAAAGTACCTAGGCTGGGAGAGGCTGTAATTGTTGTAATAGCAAAACTTTGTGTTGGTGGATTTGCATCTTGGGCAGTTCAAAGGCTGTTCCTTTTGTTGCCTTGGCTTCTTCTCTGAGCATTCAACTCCAATTCCCTGATTAAATAAGGGGACACAGAAAATAAACTATGCATCATCACTGAAATCCTTGCAATTTGGGGATTAAAGAACAAGGAAAAGCAAACAAGGAGGAGGAAACAAAGCCAATTAAATGAGCATAGCTTTTTCTTTTTATCTATTGAGAAGATGGGGGAAAAAGGAAAAGTGGTTGCTTTAGACATGAAAACACAAGCAAAACCTAACAATTAAACTCAAAAGTAAAAGGGAAAGTCTGCAGATAAAGTGATCGGCTTTAATTTAAAAAAAGGGGTGAAGAAAGATAGGAAAAGAACAAGTTATCTCCAAGTCCAAAGCAAAAAGGACATGCTAGCTAGAAATCACAAAGGTCTCAAGATGGTGATGTTATCATGATATATAATTTATTTTCTTCTTGTTACCTGTGGCCACTGAGCAGCATCCATTAATTACACAGGTAGAGGTAGAGAAAGAGATCGATGCAGAGGGGGAAGAGAGAGAGAGAGAGAGAGAGAAAGATTAGGGATTGGTTTTTGTGTGGGGGGTGGGGTGGGGTGGGGTGGGGTGGGGGTGGGATAGAAAGAGCTACTTTTGGGAAGGGGGGAAAGAGGGAAAGGTACGTAGTGTTTGGCGGTTGCAAATGTTGGTTTGCTGAAGAAATGTGCCCGCTGGTGGTGGGCGAAAAGCTTTGGAATTCCCAGCTGGGATGTTGCTTTCTCCACTTGCCCATTTTTCCCAATTTTTTATATATAATTTTTTATTTCTTTCATGTTTTATTACCTATTGTTTTAAATGTCTTGTAGTTTTTTAAAATAAGATTAATTATTTATAAACACTATCTAATATAAAATTGGTAAAATATGAAAAATAGAGCACTAAAAAAAAGTTGAATTGCCTGTCAATCTCTTGGTAGTTACCGACAGAAAATAGTGTTACCCACATATTTGACGGATACCAGTGAAATTCTTGTAGTACACAACTAAAAAGTACATACTTTATTGACGAAAATTTTCCGTCGATAACACTATTTACACGAGGAAAAATAGGGATTACAAATAAAATTTTCATTGATAAAATAATTGTTGTTTTTTTAGTTGAGATAGCATGTAATTAAGGTATTGTTAATGTATAATAAGATAGTACATAATTAAAAAAAGACGAATCAAAATACAAAAACAAAACTGTTAATTATGGATAGAAGAATAATTATATAAGTAGGGTATATAACAGTTTAGGTTTCTTACACATTTATTTAAAATAGTTTATTTTATTGATATAAACCTGTAGAACATACATGCCATTTACTAATAAATTTTCAGAAAAGTCACTATGTTAAGTCAAATTTTAGTTTATTTACTTTAAAAATCAGTCTGACGTCATGAAATTTAAATCTGTTCGCAATTATCTTATTGAAAAAATATGAATATATTATCAATGTTTATACGGTACAAATTCCTAAACAATGGTGTTTATACAGTATAAATTTCTAACTTAAAACAATATCACTACAAGTCTTTAGAAAATCATTAATCAGATTTGATTGTCTTATTTATGTTCTTAAATCACTTGGGAATGTACGTTCGCTGATGGTGATGACTCAGGTACAATTTCCAACTATCGTAGTACACAGTTGGATATTGGAAACAAATCCAAACTTAAAAAAAAATTTAGCTTATTTTTATGTCCAAGGATAAACCCAATTACAACAAATTTCATAATTTCTATTTTAATTTAATATGTATTTCCTGTTATGGAGATTTACTGAAACATGAACAACTGGATATACTGAAAGGCATGAACAACACTTTCAGATCAAATCAATTTGGTGGTTCTACCAATATTTGATCAGATACAATTCAGGTTTTAGAAGTTTCGTATGTTGATTCTGCGATCCTTACTTTG
This sequence comes from Salvia splendens, assembly GCF_004379255.2. Taxonomy (NCBI): domain Eukaryota; kingdom Viridiplantae; phylum Streptophyta; class Magnoliopsida; order Lamiales; family Lamiaceae; genus Salvia; species Salvia splendens. The sequence goes on along the minus strand of NC_056035.1, from coordinate 8,388,221 downwards.
AACCGAAAAAGTTTAATAAGAAGAGGCCGGAAACGAAACATCCTGTCTCTTCACTAAGCATTGCGTCTCTTCCATTTCTTAATTGATTTTAACAGTTTTTAAGGAGTTTTGACCCTTGGACCCCGCAATTGGTGCCCTGTCCCAGAACCCCCATCTAATCATAATGAATTCAAACAAGCGTGCACTACGCACTTCCAAACTTATATGATGTCTCATTATGATAATATTGATCAATCAAGTTAATCCAATTACACTAAAATAACCAACATTTCATAGCCTACTACTTTCTCTCCACTCTTCGTTTCATGCCCCTCTTCCTCTTGTCTAAACTGCAGACCGTAGCATGGCCCAAAGAGGGAGACTATATTAAATACAGTATATTAATAAGATTTAAATATATTTTCATAATATTTTCTCTTTAACATGTGAATAATGATATATGCAAAAATGTATAAATATACATTATTAGACTATTGGCGAATTCTCCAAGAAACATTTTGTGGCGTATTAAATTATTTTGGTGTTGAAAAAAATTTTTGTTCTTTTCATAGTCGTGCAAAAGAACATAAATTAAAAATAAATAAAAACAATAACTTTTTTGAGGTTATTATAAAAAAAATAAGTTATAAATTAGAGGATGAATAAAAAAATATACTCATTTCATCCCATAAAAATATGTGCATCTAAAATGACACGAAAATTAATTTACAATTAATAAAGTAAGAGAGATGTGGAGAATGATAGTTAAAGTAGTATTAGTGGATAAATGACCTACATTATTATTAGTATTTAATGAGTTATAATGGTGAGTCATAGTGTTATATGTTGTAAATAAAATTGATATATATGCGTAAGGAATTGGGGATAATTTTTCATAAATGGAAATTCTCATATTTTATGGAATAGAAGAAGTATATCACTCTTAACTTTACATTGAGGTGATAAAATAATTATTAATTCAATTTGGTGATCAAATCATATAAATTATAAACTAAACACCAATTATATATTGCTTCATCATAAACGATGAATCCTTTAGATATATGCATATTCTATCTTTGTTCACTATATATAAATTACTCCTATTTTATTAGTTACTAGTATCTCTTATCATCCTACCCAAATGCCACTAAATATTTACTAGTCTTTGTAGAACGATAAAAGTCTCCTGGGCTGGACCACACAAAAGGCATATGAAGTTCCTCACGCAAATGCACGTTTTGAGTATTCGTTCTTATTGACTTGACTCTCTCCATATATTAATGCAATTATGCATGGTTTTGATCATACTTAACAATGATTAAGCACGTAATTACGTCAAAACTTATTATTTTGAATATTCCTCGCTCTCAACTCAATTATTAAAGTGCGTGCAAGAACCCATTGTCATTGTGTATATACAACTTCATCCGTTTCTTATTGATTGAGTTTATTTATTTTTTATAAAAAAAAACTTTTATTAAAAATATAAATGACTAGATTAATTAGGAACATATTAATTTACTTAAATTTTAAATGTGTTAATAGTTTTAATTTGTTCTTAGAGAATATATGAATTGTTTCATACAAAATTGTGTTTGAATCACGGGAATATTAAGCAAAACGATAATAATCAAATTAAGTTCTAAACTATGTTTCATCCTCGTAAAATAAAATCAGCTGCTATATCAGTGTGTAATTTGCCGTAAATTATAAGGATGGGATAATTAAGAAAATTTTATCTTCCATGATTTATTTTTTAGATTTTGAAACATACTCCATCCGTCCCTAAAGAATATGCACTATGAGTTTGACACGGGTTTTAATGCAAAATTAGTAAAGTAAGAGAGAGGTAGAGAGAAAAAATAATTAAAGTATTGTTAGTGGAGAATGAATCTCACCTCAATGGAGAGAAAATAGTTTCCAAAATTAGAAAGTGCATATTTTTGTGGGACGAATTAAAAAAGAAAGGGTGCATATTCTTATAGGACGGAAAGAGTATTAGACAAACTAAAATTTGACTATTTTTCATAATTTATCTTAACATTTACTACTAGTACATCACTTTATTTGTGTGATTAACAGATTTATGAAATTAAATAATGCATATTGAAGGCTGGGTCCCATTCGCGTGGATGGATAATTAGACACAATCACATCGAAATCTAACTGTGTGGCCACTTAATTGCTTGGGGAATAAAAAGGAAAAAATAAACCTTTTTTTCAATAGACGACGTAACAATATGAGAGAAATATTGCTTTACAATGTTCGATTTTCTAGATAAAATAATATTTTATCTATCCCATAAGAATATGCATTCTTTCTTTTTTAGTCTGTACCACAAGAATATGCAATTTCTAATTTTAGAAAGTTTTTTCTCTCTAATGAATTGAGACTCATTCTCCACTGATAATACTTTAATTACTTTTTCTTTCTATCTCCCTATACTTTACCAATTTTGCGTTAAAACTCGTACTGAATCCAAAGTGCATATTCTTTCGGGAGGGAGGGAGTATCAAGATATAATTTGAAATTGAGTTGTGAAATTATTTTAGTAATATGGAGTTAGCTATAACTTAATTATCTCATGATATCATCTAGGATTGAGTTATTTCATGAACCAAACCCACTATATATTTAATCCGGAATACAATCTTGCAAACCGAACATCCCTAAAAATATGATAATATCAATGTTTTAATTCAACTTGATCTTCGTAATTAATATATTGAGGTTCCATTATCTGAGAAGGACATAAAATATTTTATTAATCTCATATTTATTAAAGCAAATAATAATTAGTTAATAAGAAAAATTCAAAATGATATTACAACTCGATTCACAAATACACAGAATAAAAATTAGTACTCCGTACGTAGTACCTTATGACGGGTCGCCTAACTGGGCCTAATGAAACGTTTGGATACCACGGTGGCCTAAAAGCCTAAAGGCCCATCACAACCTTTTGTGAAAAGGCCGAAAAAATCTTCTATAAATTAACTGATTTTGTAAGAGTAATTTAAGATATAGCCCATATATTATAAATCAATATCCGTCCGAAATTGAAGCCTCTATTTAGTAAAAGATGTTTATTTTAAACACAACTCCTAAAATTATTACTAAATCCTACATCAAATTCAGTTGTTAAAATCTTCAAATTTAATTTAGTTTTCTGAAGGTGAAACAATTGTCAAATCTGTCTCGAACATTTTTAAGTATGTACAAATTGAGTTTTTTTAGATATGACAGAAAGATTTATTTGGGCTTGAAAATAAGGTGGGCTTCAAATTTGGCCCATGTTATAAGAATATAAATAGATAGTGTTTGTTTCTATTCATAATATTTAGCCCGATAAATTTGACAATTCCATAAATTTATTCCCATTACTCATGAATATGCTTTATCATGAAAAAATTTAAAACAATGTGGTTGGGATCCAAAGGGCTCAGAGTGGCAGTGAAGGCAACAACTTTTACCTTATATTTACGAAGCAAAAGGACCACCCTATGTCTACCACTCCTGTCCAACTTTCTTCAATTTCTTAGGGTGGTCCAATTCTCTAGCAACATTTTTTATCCCCCTTTTTTCAGTTTAACCGCTGATTAAATAAAGGTACACTGTCAATTATGAGAAATTCATTGTATTCTTAGGTGAATGGGGAATAGGAATTTACATTTTTATTGTGTGTACAAATTGTATAAGTCTGAGTTTCAAGATAGCATCTTTTAGTATGAGAAGGAATGATGAGTGTTTGGCCTTGTTGTAAGATGACAATTTGAAATCGGATCTCTGTTTGGGTGTGACCACAATTTGTCAGTCAGAAAGTTGAGTGAGCATAGATTTTGGGTCCAGAAACTCGGATTCCAATGGAGTCATCCAAACACTACTTTGTGCTTTTCATGGCCATCAACTACTATGTTTTTTCCATTTACGGTACCATTGTTTTTACTATTCCACCAAATACATTTAGTTACTAAATGTTCCTTCTTACTTTCTCCACATGCATTTATGATACACACTAATCTCAAAACATCAGACAATTAAACCTACCTTAATTACAAGTGTAGTGTATTAACACATTATTTATGCATTTAATTATGATGTTTTAATGTAAAATGTTGTGCTATCCGACCGACACCTATACCATACCTATCATATAAGTGTGGTTTCTGCTGTGGACAAAATGTACATGCACATGTGTCCAAAATTAAATTAATTTAGTACCCACAGCACGAGATAATGAAGTAACACCACAATTAGGAAGTGTCCTAATGATAATTATTTTAAGGTTTTAAGTATTTAATTTTATTAAACTTAAATTTAATAACGATAATGATATCTCTGTTGGAACTAAAATGTTGAAATTAAAATAATGATTTCCGTAACTGATGGGACTAAAACATTGAAATTAAAATAATGATGCTCAATTATTTTTTTTTCTTTGCTGTTAGTTTTTTGCTTTTATCTCTCGCTTATTTTGGTTAAATATCAGCAATGATAAACAATATAAGTGGCGGAGAAAAGCAAATGAAAAGAAATTTTAAACAAAAATAAATTTATTGACAATAAGCGCCGATAAAAACAAATAAAACGAAATTATTAACAAAAACAAATTTCATTTATAATATGTGGCGGACTACAAATTTTATTTTTCTCTATTTTTGCACTATTAGTAGTGATTATAATAAGAGTTTATAAGTGTTTACATTGAGAAACAAAAGGAATAATAAAATGATGAATAGAAACTTCTCCACATTTGAGATATGTAGTCTAATGTAATATCTTCTGGCAAACTTGAAAGAATGAAACTCTGAAAGGCTAAGGAGAGTCATGAATTAAAGACGCAACAAATAAACACCTTCAAGTCTTCACAAAGGACAATGAATCACCATTGGATTATTGAAAACAAAAAATGAAAAATGGTGGGCAAATGAGTTTATGCCATGCAAAATAAATGGGTAGAAAAAAAAAGAGTTTATGTCAACTTATAACTTATAAAAAGCTTGAATCTCCACAATAGGTCAACAATTAGAAGGTTAGCAATAGGTGATAAATTTTCTACGATTTGTAAGGTTTTTCTCATAAAGCTCTTTAGTTTGATAGAATATATTTTAAAGAATATTCTCATATTTAAAACCATGAAATAGATTGATGATCGATAAATGGTTCTAAATTAACCTCTCACATGGTTATGATAGAACATGCAATTAGAGCAAAGTATGGTGATTCCTCCGGTTTATTTGACCCATGCAAGGTTAATAGTATGTTAGAGTGGAGTCAGAATTAAAATGGCATCCATTATATTTATATGGGAAAGGAAAAGAGAGTAAATGAATGAAGGTATTATTAGTGTAAGAGAGTGTGCAATAATTAGAAAGCAAAAGGTAAGGAGCATTGAAAGAGAGGTGGTGGCAATTGGCAAAAGACAAAGTGGTTAGTGGGTATACTGGCGCCATCAACGGCCCCCTCTCCACCACCCTCTTTTCTCTCTATTTTGTATGTATATATATATATATGTGTATCTTTTCTCTTTTTATTACTATAATACTAGTACTGTTTTTTTATTACTCATTTTCGCCACCACCTTTTTTTTCACTCACACACGGAATTCACTAATGAATCCCATCTTCAAAAATCAAAATACATAAACGCAATATCATTTCTTCTTTTGCTTCTAGTTTTATTTTAAAAAGATTAGTGTTAATTTTACAAATCCTAATGTCAAATGAATAATTATTATGCCTCCTCATGAGGGAACTCAAAAATAAGGATGAATGATTTTGATTCAACCACTATTCCTTACATGATCAAAAATAGTAGAAAATTAAATAATTACGTAAAAGCTCAAATATTCACTATTTAGAGCCCGAAATTTTGGCGAAAAGACAATTAATTAATTGTTCTATTTGGATAATCGCTTTTACTTTCTTACTAACTGTCGATTCTTTATTACTATTGCGCAACAGGATAATAGTAGTAATATAATTTTAAAAAAAATTGATTTAGAGTATTTTTTTTTGCGGTACACTTCCATTATTTATTTAATCCTAATTAGCCGCTATACTACTCTAGCTTGTTGGGATTCGCATTTCATATTTTGTAATTTTATTAATTAATAAAAATCATTGCATGTATACATACATACGTACCGCTGGATATTTATTGTTATAGTATTCTGATAGCAACAACAACATACACGATGGATGAATATGATATACTCTAAAATTAAATGCAAAACGGAATAAAAAGATGCATCGGAATTATATTATAAATCTGATCTAGGAAGAAGTCAACTGCAGCTTTGATCATTGCCAGCATGCACTTAGCAGATAAAATAAAATGTTCAATGCATCTTATCAATGTCTTCAACCAAAATTAATCACATTCGAACTCAGAAAAATAATACTAGTAATATTCAAAGTGCACGCACGCACGCACGCACACAAACAAATTAATTACAAATATCATGAAAGCTAATCTCACTTCCATCTTGAATTGACAATTCAATTTTTTGTCCTTATATATACAGTTAAATATTAGGATAAACAACATTATTTTGCGACGGCATCTATTTATACTCATTATAGCTAATTTAATTAATTAAAGCTGTACATTTTTGTCCATTTTCCCTGAATTAAGTTTTTGATGAAGTTATTTGAAAGGACATTTTGTCATTTAGAATAGAGAGGTAGTCATATTTGTTGGAAAGAAATCATGTAATTAAGACAATTGATCACAAATTGATTCTTACCATAGCTAGGTTATCTCCTTACCATATGGAGGGATTGATTGTATCTATAAGAATTGTAACCCTAGCACACAATAATTAAGCAATACATTCATAGAATTACCGATCCTTAATTCTTCATGGTATCAGAGCAGGAAAAGGATCCTCGGCTTAGAAAAATCTCATCATCGCCGTGTAATACCCCTCTCGGCCTTCACCTAAAATCAAACACAATCAACCTCAACCAAAATGTCAGACGGGGCAGAAGAGAAGCCAACGACAGAATCCTCAACATTGAGGACAAACAAGAACGTTACCGTGGCGTTCAAATTGAACGGGAAGAATTACCCGTTATGGTCGCGCTTAATGAAAGTCGCGATAGGGAGCCAGCAGCGTCCGCCGCCAGCCGGAAACCACCACCAGACCGCAGGTAACGGAGGGAGGCCGGACAAGAGCAAACTGTGGTGCTCCCATTGCGGGAAAACCAAGCATACGAGGGAGACTTGCTTTCTCTGGGCAGGTTACCCGGAATGGTGGGACGAGAAACAGCGAGCACGAGCCCAAGGAAAGCTCGCCGTCGTCGGAGTCGCGGAAATCAGTCAGCGACAGGCCCCAAATCAGAATCGAGAAGGGGCGATCGATGGAGGAAATTCAGCCGGTAATACTCCCCAGCCAGAAATCGGCGGTGGCGGTGGTAGCAGCGGCGGCAGGAGCGGCATCCGGATCGGGGATTTTGTGGAGCGAACCGGAGCAGGGACCGAGAGCTCGAATTGGAGAAACGGCGGAGGTAAAGGGTTTGATCAAAGATCAAACCCTAATAAATCCCATCTATTATGTTTTTATCACCATAACTCTCCCATATTACATAATAGACCCCACCATATTAAAGTAGAACCCCCAGATTCCTGTTATTTTGAAAAACCCCCCATACTTGCTAAAAATCCGAAATTAACCCCTAGAGTTGCCCAAATTAATATCCAAAACCGTTTTGCACCCTTATTAAATATTTCCACTGCATACAACGTGCAAAATAATGATAGGATTGATAAAAGAGGTTGGATTTTTGATTGTGGAGCCACAGATACTATGACCCCTGAAAGAGCGGATTTTAGCGAGTTTAGTGAAGTCACTAAAACCTTTATTAGAACTGCAAATGAGGAGTTAATTACAGTAGCAGGGGCAGGAACCATAGAAATTTCTCCGAACCTTCGACTATCAAATTGCTTATTTGTGCCAAGCTTGTCCCAACGACTGATGTCGGTTAGTCATGTCACACGGGAACTACAGTGCACTCTTCTGATGGATCCAAATTGCTGTGTTTTGCAGGATATTCGGACGAGGAAGATCATTGGGCGTGGCACTGAGAACAATGGACTCTACTACGTGGATGGGGTAGTTCAACATGGCAGTGCAATGCTAGCTCACGGATCTACAAGAGAAGAGGCTTGGCTGTGGCACAAAAGATTAGGACACCCTTCTTATGGTTATTTTCAACTTTTGTTTCCTAACTTTAAAATTCCTAAAGATTTTTCCTGTGAGACATGTGTTTTGGCCAAGAGCCACCGACAATCTTTTAAACCTTCGCATTCTCGTATGAAATCTATGTTTGAACTTGTGCATGCTGATGTTTGGGGCCCTGCGCCAGTTGTTGGGGGAAAGGGATTTAGATACTTTGTGACTTTTATTGATGATTGCACTAGGATGACATGGGTTTATTTCTTGAAACACAAATCTGAAGTGGTTGAAAAATTTGTCCTTTTCTTCCATATGATTCAAACTCAATTTCAAACCACCATAAAAATCCTTAGGTCCGATAATGGGAGGGAATTTGTCAACAGTGATATGAATGATTTTTTCCGGGAAAAGGGCCTTATTCATCAAACTTTGTGTGCGTATACACCCGAACAAAATGGGGTAGCCGAGAGAAAGAACAGAACAATTCTAGAAGTAACCCGAGCCATCATGATTGACTCCAAAGTCCCAGCCTTTCTTTGGCCAGAAGCCGTGGCAACGTCCATCTACCTCATAAACCGATTACCCACAAAAATCCTTCACAAAAAGACACCCCTTGACGTCCTTTCCCAACAAGCTAAAATACCCGAATCCCAGAGTCTGTCACCCAGAGTGTTTGGATGCGTAGTTTATACCCATATTCCTAAACATGAACGAACAAAATTCTCTCCGTGTGCTACCAAGTGTGTCTTTGTGGGGTATGGAATCAACCAGAAGGGGTACCGTTGTTTTGACCCAAGTACCAGGAAGGTCTTTACCACCATAAACTGCACCTTCTCAGAAACCGAGTTCTTTTACACTCACCACCTTCGCAGTCAGGGGGAGCAGAATTCTGAAATTAATCATAGGGACTGTCTAAGTTGGTTTGTGTCACATCCAAGTCCTTCAATTGAGAATCCACCAGAGACTGTCGCAGTCACTGCCGCCGAACAGGCCTCCCCACCAGAGTCTCCTCAACCACCTCAAGATCAACCTCAACCGGTATCCCAGGTATCTCCTATACCACCATCTGAAGAAAATACTGTGGATAGTACTAACCCTGCAGAAGAGGAAGAAGAAGATAATACCATTGATAGTGACACTGGGAGATATGTCCTCCCAAATCGAAGCACTCGAGGGATTCCCCCGAAGCGGTACTCCCCTGAGAAGATTGGTGCCAAAAGCAGATATGGGGTTGCAAATTTTGTGCAAGGGAATTTGAGCAAGATGGCTCGCGCATTTGAGGCAGCACTGTATGAGGAAGAAGAAATTCCGCAAACTGCGGAAGAAGCAATGAGGCACAAACACTGGAGAGAGGCCATGGAAACAGAAATGAAAGCATTGATGAAAAACGAGACATGGGTAAAAGACAAGCTGCCAGAAGGTGTCGAAACCGTGTAGATTATTCTGCGACAACAAAGCCGCGATCAGCATCTCCGAGAATCCAGTCCAGCATGACAGGACTAAGCATGTGGAAGTAGATAGACACTTCATCAAGGAGAAAATTGAAGCCCGAATTGTCGAGTTTCCATATGTGAAGTCAGAAGATCAGCTAGCAGACATTCTAACCAAGGCAGTAAACTCCAAATCATTCAAAGGAGTACTGAGCAAGTTAAGGATCGGGAATCCCGTTACTTAACTTGAGGGGGAGTGTTGGAAAGAAATCATGTAATTAAGACAATTGATCACAAAGTGATTCTTACCATAGCTAGGTTATCTCCTTACCATATGGAGGGATTGATTGTATCAATAAGAATTGTAACCCTAGCACACAATAATTAAGCAATACATTCATAGAATTACCGATCCTTAATTCTTCAATATTAATCATCTTTAGTGATGGAATTAGAAGCCATAACTATCATTGATTCTTCTAGCTCATAGTATACAATAATGCATATGTATGACAATGTAATTCTATATATGATAATGCCTCTATTGTTCAAACCTCACTATTCCTAACCTCAAACTAACAAAAACTAATTAATGCATTTTATACTTTACGATGATGTATGTATAATAATATCCATTCAAAATAAGTCATATACAGTGATCTAAGTGGTAAGACTAGTGATGTCAAAGCATTGAATTATGTATTGACAGATTATGATATACTCATTGGTTGATGGAATCGTCGAGAATGTAATATATAATAGTACTCCATATATTATACAGTTCCAAATTAAATGAAAATTTATAGCACTATATGAGCACAATGAAGGACAAGGTGTCAATCTCTAAGAAATAGGTGGTGAAGTTGATAGATTGCGAAAATGAGGCATGGAAAATGCCAGAAACAAAATCATCTTTGAATTGACTCGAAATTCGACAATTCATCCAAGCTCTTGTGGATGGATTTCAATATTGGTTTCTAGCAAATGTAAAAAACAATTCTTCGTCAATTGGAAATATTAATTTTCCTTTATTCCTTACTGTCAATTCTCAAATTCTGTATGTGATCATATTTAAAACAACAACATGGCTCGTGTCACGTCATAGGCCGTGCATTTTCATAAGCTACAATATTTGATTGTGCTTTATTTTATTTCGTATAATTTGCGTCTATTATTGGTGTATCTGTTTCAAGTAATATAATTATATATATAACTGAATTTACTGATAAAGTAAAAAATACATAAAAACCATGCAATGGAAAATTAATGCGTATATTTGGGCTCGATTTATTAACCATTTTGTCGTTCTCTTTTAGTTAAAATGTATACTTAGAAATAAATAAAGTAATGGAGAAAAAAAATAGTATCAGATCATGTTACTCTTTTCTTATTTTTGGTAATTTATATTGAAAAATCTATAGGTTTTGATGGTGACCAGAATCTAATTCCCAATTAGAGTATATTTAGTTATTCACTTTTGTAAAACATAAAATGGCAGAAATATTTAGAAGTTTCTCTAATGTTACAATTTACAAATAGATTTAGCAAAATCTACTCGAAAAGTTTTAGAAATATCTTCTTCTTTTATTTTTTCCAAAATCATTTTGAGATTTATGCAAAGTAGGGACATGATGGATTTTCCGTTAAAACAAGCCTAGCATTGTTTTTCTTCCAAATATGAATAACTTTTTTAGACTGTCCAATTTATAGTTCTTTCTTCAGATCCATAATTTTATTGTGGTTTGCAGCATAACGTGTTACAAGTATTTTTGTAGGGACTGTCAATAATTATATATTTATTCTATTCTTGAAATTTGAGATCAATTATTGTGCTGACTGAATTATAACAAGCTAATTAAAGTTTATAACCAATAAAGAAAGACCAAATTAAAATTGAGATCTAGCTAGTTACAAAAATATATTTAAATTTAAATTCACGAAGCTATTAATTCTTCCTTATTATTCAGTTTCCATTGATAGTAGTTATGCGTTGCATTATGGAGTATTAAAAGTTATATGAGTTGTTGTGATCAATATTGACACGGGATAATAAATGCAGATGACAAATGCTCTTCAAGACAGATAATTTTATTGAAAATTTGATACTTGTGTGAAAATAATTAACTAAAACAAGTCATAACCGGAAAGAAAATTAGAATCATAATTAAAACGATAAGAAAAAAAAAATTCCACTCCACTAGGATACTAATAAAATAGACTAAATAATTAATTAAATTAGTAAACTAGTTATATATCATACTTCCTCCGGGCGTCAATATATAATGTCTTTCGATTTAGTTTAAATAAATATGATGAAAACTAAATTGGAAAAGTTTATAGAATGTGAATTTCTATCTATATTGAGTATTAATTTTATAATAAAATATGAATAAAATAATTTAATAAAATGTGTGACCTACTTATAAAAATAGAAAAATAAAATGAGAACTTTTAATTGTACACGTTCATTTACAACAAAATAAAACTTGAGCTGCTGTGTCATAAAATAAATATATGCCCCGCAATTTAGTGACATTTGACGTGTAGCTAACATGTGAAAGTAAAGTTATTTCGAAATATATTTGAAATTATTTATTGGATTTTATTTATCAACAATGGATGTAGGTAATGGAATAAAATACGTGTGAATATATATGTGAGGTTTAGCAAATTTTTTACTAAATTAATGCCATTACAAGATATTTTTATGGTATGTATAATGCTATACTATATGATACATATATTATAAAAAAATTGAATTTGATTAAAACCAAAATATGTGAACAACTTTATAGATCATTTTACCCAAAACGTCCTAGTCAAGTCTGCCAAAAAAAGACTATACTTTTTTTGAAAAATGGTCGAAAAATATACTTGTATGTAATCCAAAGTACGTGGCATAGAAGCGTCATTTACACATAACGATTGCTTTGACATCTATACATATGGAGTATATTTTACTATATACTAAGTTTTATAGGATAAGAGATTAGGAATATACTAGTAGTATTTGGTCTTTACCATCGGAGAATTAACCCTATTAGCTTGCTATTAGCTATATTTGATATTATGATGTTGATTACCACATAATTTTAGGGTGTCGGCCACCCAGAATGCATGCATGTACATTGATCTACTACAGTGCTCTAATTTTTAATTGCTACTACAAACTTAGGGAAGTCGTTACTATAATTTAATTAATTCAACCATCAACAATATTTAGTCGGCAACAACTAGTCCATAATGAGACTTTTTTGAAGGAAAAGATCCCAACGTAAGCCATGACCTTAATATATTTCGAAATCAATTGATTATATAGCTAGAATAAATAATTTATTATTGCCATTAATTGGTTTCTCTCTAAAAAAAGGGAGTCTATATATCACTGCAAAGTGACAAAAAGTTGTTTCGATTGAAAGATAGATTCGACCGATTGTCCATTTTACCTTCAAATAAAATACTCCGTACTATAATAAATCATGTTTTGTATGCTTGGATTTGATTATCAAATGGTTAATTATACTTTAGTCGTCTAGTGTTTTTATCAGATGTTATATTGAACAAAACCAAATTTGAGAGATGTATATATAGCAAGTTAAAAACACGTCAAAATTAATAATTGAGTAATAACTATTCAAGTCCAAGAAAATACTTTGTGGACATATAGTTAGATTGGAATTCAAACATTGACTAAAACTCTCGTCTATAATAGTATGCAATATAAAATGGACCGTTTATCTATGTGGTTATTTAATTATTTATCTAATGACTTCTTTGCTTCATTGGAATTGAAATATTAAACTATGATAGAATATAATATTAATCGGGGACACATATGCATACGTAATTAGTTACGCAATTAAATGAAATGGTCAATAGTTAGTTAAAAGAATCTGGTTATGTTTGAGATTAAAGCGGAGAGCATTTTAGAACTAAATACCATGAACTGTACACGTGAGAATATTTGGTTTTATGAGAGAATGATTTCTTGCTTATGAACAAGGCAACCCCTTCCTTCTATTTAATTTAAATACTACTCCACATTATTTGGTTATGTAAATAGTTAGACTTAGATATATAGGAATTCGGTGAGAATTGAATTTTACTTTAGACATGATGAAAACCATGAATGAGCACATAGAATCCACAAAACAAGAGGTTGATCAATTAAATATAAATTTGCTCTCAACTTAATTATAATAACCTAAATATAGCATTTACGCAAGATAAAGAAACAAGACTTTTTTTTAACACAGTGACTTCATATATTTGGTAGAATCCAGTGTCTCAAATTAAATTTTTATAGGATTATTTTTGTGCAACCATATTGTGACTTCATATATTTGTTTAATGTGTTTTTATTTTGACTGGCCCTTATATAATAGCATGCATGGTCGTAATACTTGCAAATTATTTTTTATATGTACAAAATATGAGAATACAAATCAACTTCCTAAACATGAAATTTTAATATAATTGGACCCGTGTTGACCTAACATATATCCTATAGAATTAAAACTATAAGTGATTTGTACTAGTAGATTCATGCATCATATTGTTTACTTATTTAAAATTTTATTCTTTTGAGTTGCTTGCCATAATATTTGTTTATGTTAGCTCATCTCTTGAAACTATTCAATTATTCAGAGAATAAATTTCAATTTAACCAAAATTTAAATATTCGGCGACATTAATCATTATCATGGGTATAATTAATTATCAGTATACACTAAATTACTTTCTTTAAATACGTATGAAAGAATCGTGTGCTTGGCGGTGCATGACAAGATGTCGCGCGAAAGTGATATACAGAATTTTCCAGATATCCATATATATGGTTACAAGTTATAGCTTTGTTTAGCTAAAATTTATACAAACCTGTCAAGATTTGAATCTTATTAACACAAATCAAATATCTATAATTTACAATTATATTTGCCGTTTGGGATTTGAACAATCAGACGATTTCAGCAAGTTTTTGTGAAAGAAGTTTTGTTACCTTTTTATAATTTATTTATGGTTCACTAATTAAATGCATGATTTCTCATCGACACGTTATCATAGTGACCAGCCTTTTTGCACGAATATTAGGTCGATTGAAAAATAAAATTTAAAATAATAATTGAGCCACAGTCAAGTTGTATCGAAACTCAACTTTTCTATTTTACTTTAAAATTTACTACCCTTTTTACTCAATCACTCTACTACTACATTTAATTATACTCCTATTTACTAGAAATAATGAGCAAAAAAGAGTGAAAATCAACACTTCCCCTCGTGTGAGTGTCACCTCGGAGGCTCGGATAGGAAATTAGAAACAAGACAAATAATTATGACCAACATTAATGAAGTAGTAGAAAAACGTCTTTTTTTTTACCTAATTTGTAGGAAATTTGTCTGTACTAAACACTCCGGCTGTAATAATGTGGTCGGGAATAACCAAATAAAGAATTGTTAAAATAATGTTTATGAAGAAAGCATCAAAGTAAGTTGTTTGATTGAATGGTAACAAGCACACTAATCACTTTTGACTTTGTTAACCCATCTTTATCCCTTTTACTTGACAAAGAAGTTTGGACACTTCTTATCAATCATCAATTTTATGCACGACTTTTTTTTCACTTGTTTTTATATTGTTATAAACTTGTAGGCAAAAAGTTTGAGTTCAGAATATGTATGACAAAACCTTAACTCTCTTCGTCTTTAAGGAGTAGTTTATTTTTGTTAATTTTATCACAAAATTAGTCCACTTTCATTTTTAGTAAATTTTCTTTGTAATGAAATAGATCTCATTTTATACTAACAATATTCTAATCAATTTTTCTATTACCTTACCAATTATACAGTAAAATTCTAATCATTTTTAAATTTTTTTATTTTTATAAGACGAAAAGAGTATAATTTTATAACTAATGAGACAATTCCACCGTTCAAAGAAAAAAGTGAAATACATATTGAGTCTGCATGTTGCGAATACAATTGTCAAAATATATACTCCATTTGGAAATTGGAATTATTCTAAAAAACTATTAAAAAAATGAAAAAACTTATTAGTCAAAAAAGGCCCTTGGTTAACAGAAATGTAGCGGGAAAAGGGAGAAAATTATTTTGAGGAATTAATTCCCTCAGAATTCCATAAAAGGATGGTGGAAAATGATTTGTTTGTTTTGAATTTCTAGTTTGCCAGGAGACAGAGAATATTCGGTGAGGTGTACTCTTATATATTTTGATTCAAAGTATTTGAGAGTGGTTCTTCTATCCTGAAAAATATAAATTATATATTTTAGCCTATTTTTTAAAAAAATATGAATTTATTAATTTTATAAATTTAACTATACTACTAATACTATGGATCTCACTCTTCACTAATACTTATTTTCATTATCATACTATCTTTTTATCTCTCTCACTTTACCAGTTGTACATTAAAATCAGTGTCGAACCAAGAATGTATACTCAGGGCTAGAGGGAGTACCAACTAGTGTGTATGTCCCATGTTAATTGAGTCATTTTTTTTGTTAAGTTCTATGATAATTGAGTTATTTTTATTTTTAGCAAAAAGTAAATTTCTCTCGTACCTTATTCTTTTTTCGTATCTCTTATTTTTCCTTTCTTACTTTATTCACCATGCATTTAACATAATATATTTTTTAATATATGTAAAAGAAGTGTTTTAATTAATAAGGAATGAAGAAGAATTATTACTCCATTAATAAGCACTATATATTATATGCACATATTACCAACTAATTGATAAATGAGGGCATCAGCAGTGGGGCGCCCTATAGGTTTTACTATTATTTTGTTAATTAGTTTAAATGTTTTCAAATATATAAATGCAAACTAATTAAAAAACACAACGATTAACTAAAAAACGGCAAATACTACATTGATTAAAAAAAATTACACGAGTTAGAAAAAAAAGTTGACTACTCTACAAAAGCCTCAACTTCCGGTGCAACTCATTGATCAACCCGTGGAGGTATTCGGCTCTGGCCGGGTCCGTACACTTCATGAGGGCATTATGCGTGTCCAACAACGTCTACGCCATCGAGGCCGTTGCCAACTCCGCGTAGGCAAGTGCCGACGGGGTCAGGATTGGCAATGGGGGGGCCGCGGCTTGCGAGGAGGATGTCGCCTTCGCCTTCCCCTTGTTCTTCGCAGCCTTGACGCCTACGGGACGCCGGGAGGACATCGGTGTGCCAGAACTCTCATCCTCCGTGTACGTCCGGTTGAGGTCCACCGGATATTCGCCGCTTTCGCTGCTCGTGTAACCACCAGTGTCGGTGATCTTCGTCTCTTTGTCGCACCGGTGTGCAGAATCCCGCCTTGGAACTTCTGCTTGTCCTTCAAGAGCGCCCAGACATTGAAATGCTTGACGTCGCCGTACATGGACTGGTACGGCAACAACACTCCATCGCGCACATCGCTCAGGCTCTCGCCGCTTCCCTGCTCCCTCGAGCACTTCTCATGCTCCGCCGCGAACAGGTTGACTTGCTTCTTTACCTGATCCAAGTGCTTGCGGAGCTGCTCCCTATGGCGCTTGTACGCGCTCGGTGGCTTCGCCTCATTATAGCGCTCAGCGATGCGCTCCCAGTACGCAAGCTGCTTTTGGTTGTTCGCGAATATCGGGTCCTCCGAGATATCCGCTCAACACCTCTCCAAGACGAGGGTTTCATCCGGTTGGTAGTTCGTCCTCCTGGGGGCGTACTCTTCATTCGTTGGCGGAGGTGGCAACTTGTACGCCCGGTACTTGATCCGCTTCTTTCTGGCGGGGCAGCAGCGGCGGAGGGGGCGGCGGCCGCGCGGCGGGAAGGGGCGGCGGGGCGAGTTGGAGTCGGCTCCATGTCAGACAGACCGTACGAATCCGTACTGAATTCGTGATCGTACTGCGTGTCGGGGGGCGAACGACCGATATTCGTCAGGTTGTGTACCCGGCCAACGTGCACCACCTCCAAACATCGAACTATTGGGACTTGAATCATCACCGGAATCCATTTTTTAGTGTAAATTGAGAGTGAAAATGCGAATGAAAACGTTACAAATGAAGGTGGGGTATGGAGTATTTATATAAATGAATTTTTCGAATTAAAAAAAAAAAACAAAAACGCGTTGCATCGTCCGCGCTATCAATCGCGTCGCCCACAGTGGGCGGACGATGCGCGAACTATCTATCGGGTGAGGACGACACATCGTCCATCATCCGCGTACCCACAGTGGCAGATGATGGCGCGCCCGAGGCATCGGGCGACCTATTGTGCACCGTATTGTGGGTGCCCTCGGGTGATATAAATTGTAGGTGTAAATTGTGTCTGAGAAGACAGATGATTGGAAGCAATGACAACCCATACCCTCTATAACTGAAGAATATGTCAGATAGGTTTTGACCTCCCTTCAACATATTCTGGGCATTTTTGGAATTTTATCCAAACTTGTCGGCTTGTCTACCTATTTATTAACTCACGCCCATTCTCTATCGCATAGGCACGCCACCTAAATTAAATTGCAGTGTATCACTAAATTAAGTAAACAATTCAAATCTTCTTCAACTCAACTTTATTTAATATCCATGTCAATTCCTATCAAAATAATGCATGAACATACAAACTATTGTTATTGGAGCCAAAGCACACGAATTGTGTGATTTGTGACTATATTTGGGGGTTTCCCATAAATTTAGGACGTACATATCTTGTAGCCATTTTATTTATCAGAAATTAGTTTTTGTCCAAATAAAATCTTACACGTCGGGCTATCTATGTATCTCAAAAGTACGTCGTTTTAGTCACGAAATATCAAAACATATTTTAATTACTAATCAATTTTAATTTATTATTTTTTATTTTTTAACTGTTATATCCTCTAAATCTTTCATCAACGGATTGGGCCAAAAAGGAAGATGCCTTAACACGATCTCATTCCTACCCTTAATTGGAAGCCTAATTATCATAAACTTCATTTCGGATTTAAGGCTTCTACTACTATTTTTGGAGTTTAATCAATTTTTGGAGGTGGGGATTTGTTGTGTGGTTGTTTGGTGTGTGAGTTGTGAGTCTAGGAGGGAGCGTGGGCGGGCGGAGGCAAGGAGGATGTCGACAACGGTGGCTCACTCTATGTCAACGACTAAAAGGATTTTGAGAGGGGGGGAGAAGTCGTTATAGGAAATATAGGCTTATACATTGGTTAATTTGGATTTTTTCTTTTTCATTTAAAATTTTAATATTCAAACGATGTCGTTTCGACGGATTTGTTTTTCCCTTCGATTTTAATTTTTATACGTCTATTTTTTACTATTTGACTGTAACTCAAAACTTTGAAAATTAGATATAATTAATTATGAATTTAATTTAACATCCTAAATTCATGACAAATACCTAAATATGCCTATAGTTTATGTAGTATTTAGGCACCGATAACCTTACAAAATATCTTGATAGCTAACATTGAGTTGTAAAATCTGAAGCAAATTTCTACTTGTAGTAAATTGGCTTCACAATTTTCTTACTCACACTGCAATTTAAAATGATTCTAGAACAATTAGAATGTAGTTGTATATGTTCTGACTTCTGTGTGGATTAGTTAAATGGCCAATAACGTTAACTTTTCCGAAGTGGATTATTTAAATTATGTGATGGGTATTATTTTAATTTATGGGCTTTAATATACTCGATCGTGTCGATGTTTTCACCTTTAGTTAAATCTAATTTTGGTTAACTATCACTTCATATGGAGTATATATTATTACTACTAGTTTCTGGAAAACTTCGATATGGACGTAGAAAAGGTTAAAAACCTTTGATTCTTTGGGATACTTACTTGCCACTTGGGTCAACCATATTCACTTATTTGACTCTATCATTAAAATATGTACCTATTTATATATACATTGAAATGTACTACTACAAAACTTAGGAACATTATTAAATCATTTTCTATAACAAGTTTATGGAATATATATTTGATGTTTATGTAAAACAAGTTTTACTATTTCACAAGTTCTTGAAATAACACGGTTTGTTAAATTAAGATGTTTGTTACACTGGGGTTTATTTTCTGTTTGTTTGTTAAATATTAGCTACATTTTTAGGATGTTGGCGATGTGTACATTTTTAGGATGCACTATTTTTTTGAAAGACATATACTATAAAGTGATTTATGTCGAAATGAAATTCAAATATGGATAATTGAGCAATTAGTGTATAGTGATCAATCGACAGCAAATTAAATGAGTTGAGTTAAAAAGGGAAAAAATAAACTTATGATAACAAACCCATGTATCTCAAAATATATTTGTACATCTAGGATGTGAATGATTGATAGAAAGTGTATCAATGTATAAAGTTCTTTTCCACATTATGATAGGAGTATTACACAAACAGTTAAAAAAAAGAAAAGAGGAATAGCCTGGAATCACACAATTTAACTCATATATAATTTATTTCACAATTATTTAAATACTGTAAACACAAGAAATATCCCATGAGTCATTATTGGGAAACATATACAGTATATATTTCAATGTCCCATGTACTACATTTTCTAGATAGGCAGCCGCAGCAGCAGCACCAAGTGGTTAACAAACAAAATAGTAACTTGAAAAGTATATTTCATTAAAACAAAGTTACTAAAATTCCTTATTGCTACCGTAATCATTAATTACTAACTATAATCTGGTTTCAAAAAAAATATTACAAAGAACTTTGTTACGATTATCTTACGCGTTATCATGTAAATTTTGTAATTTAATGAGAAATATATCATTTGTCAACTAATGTATGAACTTTCACACATTTTTAGAATTTCAGATTACATATTGCAATAATGTGATCGACATGCAATTTGATTGAGAAGAGCATATTAAATTTTTGTAACAACATATAATTACACCACTACGATATTTTCTTTATTTAGCCTCAATATAAAAAAGAAATGTTGGAAAAAATTGGGGTGTGTATGGTAGTTGGCCTATTTAGTATGCACAAAAACTGAGCTCAAAATCTCGTTTCTCGGGCCATCCTCATTCACGGATATCGAGATTTTATGCTTTTGCCTCTTTACACTACAACTTTCATTCTCGCTACAATCCGATCCATCAATTTAGCAATAATTCCAAGTCCTCCCCTTTTACAAAGTGCTTTTAATGGTCACTCGTTATCGTTGCTTCCGTTGTAGAGAGCAAGAAACTCACTCTCTCTCTCTCTCTCTCTCTCTCTCTCTCTCTCTTCACCCTGCAATTCTCTTCTATCAAACTGCGCATGTGAGTGAGCCAGCCAATCTTCTCTCTCCCTAAACTTTTCATCTTTCCGTTCCTACACTTTCTCGTGGAATTCGAATGAGGATTTTCCTTCTTTTTTTGTCAATATGGTTTCCTACTTAAAAAAAAAATTTTTTGGTTATGGGGGTTGCTAGTTGTTTCATTTTATGGGAAAACCTGAAGCTAAAATTTCAGGAATAATAGTAGTAGTATTAAAAAACGTAATCGAGTTCGCTTCTTTGATGTGAGAAGATATCTAAATGTGGGACACCAGGTTCAATGTGTGTGGATTGGGATCCATGTTGGATCTATTGCTCTCTCTCCCCCCATTTTTTTATTGCGATAATTAGCATTTAGCAGTAGTTGTGCTTGTTTTATGTTTCTCCCTTTTATTTGTTTATTTGCTGAAATATTGGTTGTGGTGCATCCTCCTTTGTTTCTACCTCATTTTTTTAAGCTTAAGTTTGTGTCTCTTTGTTGTTTAAAGGTTGTATCTCGGAAAGGGATAAGCACATTGCCTAGGTCTTGCAATTATTTTTCATGGGTTGAACTTAAGAGATCATGGATAGCTTCACCACCGACGAAGATTCTCAATTTTTTGACGCGCTGGAGCACATTGGTGAAGAGCCCAAATTTAGGAATCGGGAATATGAGGTGTGGATTAATGCTCCACAGAGTGTCGGTGAGCGCCGTGAGAATTTTTTCAAACAGGTTGGGATCAGCCTAGGTGAGATTGAGAGTCAAGCTGTAGATAATTGTGTGATGGGAGATATTGAAAGAGTTTTGGAGGATAGTGGAGCCGTGCTGAGAGCTTATGGTAGTGAAGATGAGTTCTCTTCGAGCCGTTCATCTGTTTCGAGTTGGGACACGGATGATCTGGGATTGTGTAGAAATGGGGATGGGAATGCTAGTGGTGGATGTGAGTTTGAGAATGAGAGGAGGGGAGATTCTCGATTGATGGGATTGGAGTGGCTGCTCTCATCTGCGGAATTGGATTCTTCATCTCAAATGCCTTCCACGGCTGATGAAATTGTGGATAGGGGAAATGAGGCTAATGTAAATACACCAAAATCAAGGAGTAATTTGAAGAAGAGGTGGCTGCGTAGATTGCGTTCGATGACATGTATGATGAGTGGGGGTATGAAAGAGGAGAGTGTTCGATCTTGTGGCATAAGCCAGATGCAGGGGTCGAGGATCTGGAGAGTTAGAGTTCGCCATTGTCAGAGGAGGTTGAAGGAGCTTTCAGCCCTCTTCAGTGGGCAAGAAATTCAAGCGCACGAGGGGCAGATCACAGCTATGAAATTCAGCTTTGATGGACAGTACCTTGCAAGTGCTGGTGAAGATAAGATTGTCAGAATCTGGCAGGTGGTGGAGGATGAGAGATTGGATACAGTTGATATCCCGGATGCAGATCCATCGTGTGTGTATTTCTCCGTCAATCATCTATCTGAATTGGGGCCTTTGATGGTGGAAAAGGATAAAGGTAACAAGTCCAAGAGCCGAGGAAGAACACACGAATCAGCTTGTATAGTCTTCCCTTCAAAGGTCTTTCGAATTCTCGAGAAGCCATTGCACGTGTTCCATGGGCACAGTGGGGAGATCTTGGATCTTTCATGGTCAAAGGATAATGTATGTTGTTTGCTTGGAATGTGGTTATCATTTTGTTATGTTATATTCTGAAATTTTCCATTGAGACGAAAGATATGTTTGTTTTTCTTTTGCAGTGTCTACTATCGTCGTCTGTTGATAAAACTGTCCGTCTCTGGCGGGTTGGAGTTGATCAGTGCCTCAAGGTTTTCCAGCATAGTGATTATGGTACACACCTAGCTGCATAACTCTGTCTCTGAACTAATCAAAATAAGCTAATTTGGGAGGGCACAGAAACTAATATGTAAGTTTTGTTTGACACTAGTGTGTTTACTTTGCTAAAATGATAAATTTGATGCTATGCAGTGACTTGCATCCAATTTAACCCTGTGAATGATGATTACTTCATCAGTGGTTCAATAGATGGGAAGGCCCGGATTTGGTCGATTGGTGGTTGTAAAGTTGTTGACTGGATCGAAACAAGGGACATTATCAGTGCAGTTTCTTACCGCCCCGATGGCCAGGTCTGTTAAAACTGCTCCTTAGGTTTTATTTTTACATCTTCAGAGTGCAAGATTATCAATTTGTTTGCTTTGTAATGCAGGCGGGTATTATTGGTTCTATTGCTGGCACATGCCACCTTTTCCACTCATCAGGTACATTTTCATCGTAGTTGTTAACAGTTTCTTCTTGGTCTATAATTCTCTCGTATGATATTGTAAGTTTATGTAGTGTAAATCCTACCACCACTATATACCACATTTGGGCATAACCTTTCTTGGCATTTGTGTATGCTTTACATTGTGAATGAGTAGAGAATGTGACTTTTGTATGATTAAAGTGTTTATGCATGTCGTATATGTTACAAAAGTATTTTTTTTTATCAAAATATTTCATAATAAGCTCTGAAGCCTTAGCTCTGATGTGGGTCTGTGTGCATGATTTTTAAGCCATAATATTAGAGAGAAGTCAACGTGCTGTAGGACTTGAGATTTCCTTGTAGATTAACGTGTAACAAAATGGAGATGGGGGTTGACTAATCATTGGGCGGCTCGTGTTTCTTGTATCAGATAATCATTTCCAGTTGGGAGCTCAGATGTTCTTAACGAGTAAGAAGAAGTCAGCTTGCAAAAGGATAACTGGCTTTCAGGTTGCTCCATAGTGTAGTGCTTCTTGAGATTGTCATTTGCTTTAGCTATTAGCTTTTTTGTTTCAATGATTTTGTTTCTTACATCGTTGTCTTTTGTGAATGCAGTTCTTACCACAAGATCCAAGCAAAATATTGGTCACATCTGCTGATTCAAAAGTCAGAATTATTGATGGGGTGAAGGTGATTGGGAAGTACAAAGGTAAGGTTCTAAAAAGCTCTGGTTTTGTTATCAGATAATATATATACTTAGTTAACACCATACTTTAATTTGATTTTGTTCGGAACTTTGTATATCATTTTGACATGGGCAGTTTTGTGATAGTTCACTTGATTCAAGAGGGTAGCTAGGGCATTTTTTTGGAGATTTGCTCAATTTTTGTATCTATTCTGTGTTCAGGCCCTAGAAATGCTGGAAACCAGAGTGGTGCTTCATTTACTTTCGATGGAAACCATATTGTCTCAGCATCAGACGATTCCAATGTTTATATGTGGAACTACTCCAATCAGGGGGACTCTTTGTCGCAATCAAAACCAGTTAGGTCCTTCGAGTGCTTCTCCTCAGATGCCTCTGTTGCCATACCGTGGCCTGGCTTCAAAACTAGCAAGTCAGAGGATCCACAAGGCTTGAAATTGAACCAACTGCAGACAAATCCATTGCCTTTCTCATCCTCATCCACTCTCTCTTTGGGGCAAGAGTATTTCTTGGACGCGAGCTCAAAGGGATCCGCAACTTGGCCAGAGGAAAAGCTTCCTGTCTCCAGCCAACGAGCTGTGACATCGCCAATCAGCAAATCTCAGTACAAGCTTCTCAAGACGTGTTGCCAGAGCGCATCGAGCTCTCATGCATGGGGTTTAGTGATAGTCACCTCAGGGTGGGATGGACGGATCAGATCGTTCCTTAATTATGGTTTACCTGTGGCCCTTTAAGACAGGTAGGTCGGGTGGGCTGGAAATTGATTGCACGAGGCCATATTTGGCCGTATTGGGAGGACCCCCACCCCCCCTAGCACGTCGTGGGAGGAGTATTTGGGGATGGAGATCGAATTGGTCCCGTGGAGAAAGGGGCAGGGGGTAGGGGGGTTGGTTGGGTGTACTTGTATGATTGAGCTGAATTATGATGTTGGATTGATGAAAGGGTAAGTTGGTGGTGTGGCCCAGAGATGGAAATGGCATCTTGTGTCATGTGTTTTGTGGTGTGAATAATGAATGAGATTGATTGACTTGTCCACTGTTGGGATTCATTCACAAGCAAGGATTGCTTGCCTTCTTCTAACTCTCCGAGGATAAGATTCAGGCAGATGCAGAGGTTTTGCGAATGTGCATAACTATAGATATATGGATAGTTTGGTTGTATAGTACTGTAGTATTATTATTATTATTCATTGGGAGTATATTTTACCCATACTTTTTCCATTTCAACCCACATATTATTAATACGACTTTCCACATTTGGGATCTCTGTCTCAACAGAGGCTGAAAATCCATTGAGTTTCCACATTCGGTTCAGATGTTACACATTATTTTGATGTCATAATTTTATGCCAACTAAATTTTAGTACTCTTCGATAAATAACATTAAATTCAGCAAATAATCCAAAGAGCTAGATGATAAAGTGCACTTCAATTAGTACGCTTTCTCTCCATTTAATAGCTCATCATCAAATGAAAGATGAGAAAATTAACAATTTGAGCTTTGATATTTTAATAATTGGAATATAAAAAATGCACTAGGTATAAAAAAATAAAGCCAACTTTAACAAAATATTTAAGGGCAAATGGTGTATAATAGCTCATTCTCATTAGTTTCATCAGCGCACAAGCATATCAGCTTCTCTTTCATACGAGTTATAAATAAATGCAACCAGTTTCCACAAATCACATTCACATGTAGAAAAAAATCAGACAATTATGTAAGCAATGCAGTAGATACAGAACAATCAAGTTCTCGGAATTCCATGTCTCTAACGCCCTCTTTTCGCAAGTTGAAGAGAAACAAAGACATCAAAATAAGACCAAAAAAAAAACCCCTCCTAATTCCTAATTTTCACAACACATATTTGTGCATCTCAATCGCAGCCTAATCAGAAACACACACACACACACACACATATATATATATATACATATATTCAGAAGCATTTGAATAAACCAAAACGAGAATGTATGAAGCCTAATCGAGAGCGATCAGGCGGGGACATTCTGAGAGGCGGAGGCGAAACTGGTCTCGCCTCCAGAGGAAGAGGAAGTTGGATCGGGGTAAAAAGTGGTGATCAAGAGAGGATCGTCGTTGTCGTTGTCGTCGTCGTCGTCAGCGTCGATGTTAACGCAGGAGCACCGCTCCAGCGACGAGAAAAACGCCGCCACGACGCTGGTGCCGAACCACCTCGCCAGATTGTTACCGTTAGATTCATTGGTATCCGCCATCGCGTCGCCTAACGCTGCTTCAAACAAAGGATTGGATTCCCCAGTTTTACTTCATCACGGCACGGGAATTGCCCAAATTAGACTTCCCGGACTATTTTTATTTTCAGCCTCATAATTTTTCTATTTATAAAATGATGCTATTATAATTTAGACTTGTTATGGTATTTAAAAAGCATAATTTTTATTTTAACTATTTGAACATTTAACTAAATAACATACACTAAATGCTAGCCTAGCCTAGCCTGCCCACCCAAAGATTTATTACTGCCACGTAAGCATAGACTAGTGTGACATTTATTCAACATTCAACGAAGCTGAACTTCAAGATGTAGACACCATTATTGGTTACATTCATTTTTTTTGAAGCTTTGCGTAAACAAGACTAATAATGATGAGACAAGAGTTCAGTTATTGTGGGAAAAGATCTAACCCATCCGCAGCCAATCACTTATACTTTTCTGCCACTTTGGTTTAAAAAATTACTATGCTACTTGTTGAATATTGTAATGTACTCCCTTGATGAGTCTACTCACTACTGCATAACAAAATTTTTGTGACAATCCCCATAAAATTGGAATGCTTTATGATTAAATGAGAAATACTATAAATTTGGAGAACAATCATATAAGCGCATCTGGTGTAGTGGTATCATAGTACCCTCCCACGGTACTGACCAGGGTTCGATTCCCTGGATGCGCATTGTTTTTTTGAGGATTTATTTTATCTACAAATAATTATGGTGACTTGTCTTTTAAAATTGGTATGCAAGATTTATGGTTTGTGACTATGTGTGGCTGGAACTTGAGGTAGTTGGCTCATGAATTTTAACTCTCATTCTTAATACAGAACTATACTTCTCTACCCATCTCATGAACCAACTTTCTTGCATTTCATACTGCTTAAATCTTCTCCTTAATCCAACTTTAATAACTAATTAATATCTCACAATCTCTCTATTTGTTGATTAACCCTAAGTTCAGTTTCAATGTCCCACAATAAAAAGTGGACAATAGGGGGAAAGGTGGATGATCTAGACAATTAGCATTAAAACTAACAAGTTTAATTAAATTGCACAATTAAAGGTGGAAAGGTTTAGATTTAAATCATAAACTACTTACCCACCTATACAAAATTCTGTTTGTTGATTTGCTCAACGTACGATTGCCTTTTAATTTTCTAAAATATAAAGTTGAAAATTTTGACGTATGGTTCCAGGCAGAATTCAAACCTACAATTAGTTAGATTTTTAAAAAGGGGATGTTCACTCAGTACTTGTATCAAAATTGATTACTAGAGTTTAATTTGTTTCTAAATAAATACAGTAACAAACTTTATATATACTTGATATCATTAGAAGATTTAATTCATTTTTGAACTGTGGCAATTAAAATGTCACCTAAATATTTTAAAGTTAAACCTAAAACATGAATATAAATTCAATACACTGGTACAAAAGATTAGGCCACAGAAAGGTTGGTAAAACCTAGCCAGTTCAACACAGCTTGTCACACGATCATTATTAATCATATAATAATATTCACAAGTCTTTTTCCATATATATGCATATATCAGAGATTTCCTTGCTAATACTAGGCATAGGAGATCTATATACATATACACAAATTCATTGAGAGAGAGAGGGGTGTACTGTTAATTAGTCCTCCAAATAACATTTCTTGCTCAAATGAGTATTCCAAAAAGATGCAGAATGCTACGTACAATATTCTTATGTGTTTTATATCAGTTTCCAAGTGCATCTGCTTCATTTGTGAGATGCTCATTTGGGCAAGTAATGTTATAGCTGAAGGATGCTATATTCCTTCCTTGTGATACACCTCTCTTCATCATCAAGTCTACAAAAGTATCCCTTCCCTTCTAAATTTCTAACTTTTCATAATACTACACTGTACTGCATAGTTTCTTTATGATACTTTGCATATATATAGCAGAAAGAAAGAGAATGCATGGATTTGTATATTTGAGTTAGAGAAAGTTGGGTTTTTCCACATAAAATATGAACACTTGGAGTTGATGATTAGTGTTGCCTAAAGCAGATGAAGCTCTGGATATTCTTTTTCTCAATAGGACTCATGAATTATGTTTTACTTTTGCATCTACACATAGAAAAGCATCTCCTACATGCAGTCATGTTGTTCTTGCTACCTAATTCCAATCACAACAAAAATGGAGAGAATCATAAAATTAGTACTCCTAGTACTGATGTGTTTGGATTTGGTAGCGGAGGGGCTGATCGGCGTCAACTACGGAAGGGTGGCGGAAAACCTCCATCCGGCGTCACAAGTGGCCCGATTCCTGGCAAACTCCACCACCATCAAGCGCGTGAGAAAGGCGTATATCGCCCAGGAATGGGTGAGAACCAACATCCTCCCTCACGCCCACTCCACAAACATCGTCCGAGTCCTCGTGGGAAACGAGGTCCTCTCCACCAGCGATGCAGGCCCTCCACGCCGCCCTCGTGGAGGAGTCCCTGCAGGATCGAATCAAGATCTCCACTCCTCATTCCCTGGGGATACTCTCCAACTCCACCCCGCCCTCCGCCGGAAGGTTTAGGCAGGGGTATGGATTTATTAACCATCCAAAACCTTCTAATAATATATTTTCAAGTAAGATTTTTAAGAATATAAGTCCTTACTAATTTTATTTTCTAGTTATGATGTCTACGTCATCCGACCTCTGCTGAGTTTCTTGAGATTGACGGATTCGCCATTCATGATCAACCCGTATCCCTTCTTCGGAGCGACGGAGGCGACGTTGAACTACGCGCTTTTCCGGGCGAAGGAGGGGATGGTGGATGGGGAGACCGGGTTGGTGTACGGGAACATGGTGGATGCGCAGCTGGACGCGGTGTTCTCGGCCATGAGGCGGGTGGGGTTTGATGACGTGGACCTGGTGATAGCGGAGACGGGGTGGCCATCGAGGGGGGCGGCGGCGGCGAAGTATAATAGGATGGTCATGCGACACGTGGCGTCGGGGATTGGGACGCCGCTCATGCCCAATAGGACTTTCGACACGTATATTTTTGCTCTTTTTGATGAGGATCTCAAGCCCGGCCCGCTCTGCCAGAGGAGCTTTGGTTTGTTCCGCCCCGATCTCACGCCGGCCTATGACGTCGGGATTCTCAAGGCGGCGCCGAATGGTGGCGGCGGACTTCGGGTTGGACGTAGTGGTGCGTTTTTGGTGGTGATTTTGTTGCATATTTTTGATCGGTTTGTGTCGGAACATTTGGGTGTTTGACAAACACGGATTTTGCATATTTTTAAGAACTAGATTTGGTTCATTTTAAATGTTAATCATGCAAACTATGTTCTTAAATTGCATATGTTATACATTTGGTACTTTTGACGTATTTGTTTACTTATTTCAGTCTAGCTTTATAAATCAAACCCAAAAATCCCGTGTCTCTAGATAGTATATATGACACTTAGTATATAGTAGTCAGTTCTAATCTTATTCCCTGTGTTCGATATCCTGGTACTGACCTTTAGCTATACTAGATCTACCATGTATGCTTGCAGGTATTTTTAGTGTTAATAAATAATGCATCAATGTTGTAGGTTGAAACTTGAAGCAAGTGCTAGACTGGGCTCGGCCCGTTGCAGAAGAATTTTGAATATGTCGGTGGTTAGGGCTTGGAGTGCAGCCCGGTTCGAAAGGGAGGCCGGTTCACGGCATGAATCACTTTTGGTCCCATCACACTAATGTGGATCCAACATTCAAGTAAGTACTTTATACTTATATGTATTATTCTTAATAAGTTTGTTAAACAGTTAAATAAGTCTAACATCTTAAAATTCTTCAGGCCACTCGCAACGCGTCACGCGGGTGGCTCGTAACCCGTCACGCTGGGACGAGACGGCGGCGACACGCGTTGCAACATCTCGTCTCGTCCCCAGCCCGTCGAGCGTCCCTTCCCATCCCGCCGAGACGGATGGCGAACCGCCTCGCCACGCACCCGCGCGACGTGGCGCGCTCCGGCGCCATGCGTGACGCCTACTCGCCGGCCCGCGAGTGGGCATCGTCACGCTGACGCAATAAATTATTTTTTTTAAAAAAATTCAAATTTAAAAAAAAAAATCAAAAATCAAAAAACGGTAATATTACCGTTTTTTCGACCGTTTTTTCTTTATTTTTTTTATTTGTGTATATTTTTTTACTCTATAAATACTCCTAATTCATTCTCATTTCACACAAATACACATCTATTTTTCCCAAATCATCTCCATTTCCTCTCAAATTTTCATCTAACCTCTCATCACAAAATATCCGGCGACGGAAACTCTGGCGGT
This sequence comes from Salvia splendens, assembly GCF_004379255.2. Taxonomy (NCBI): domain Eukaryota; kingdom Viridiplantae; phylum Streptophyta; class Magnoliopsida; order Lamiales; family Lamiaceae; genus Salvia; species Salvia splendens. Next base: position 8,357,907 of record NC_056035.1, on the reverse strand, counting down.
GGCGGCTCCGGTGGGTTTGACATCAACGCGTTCGGTGACTGGGGGGCATGTACAATGTCCTGGGTGGTGGTTTCGGTTCGTCGACGCCGGGCAGCTAGGGTTCGTCGACGCCGGGGGGGTACCAACCACCCCATTTTGATGTGGATGCATACGCCCGTCCCTCCGCCCCGAGGTATTCGCAGTGATTATTCCAGATTCGGGAGGACTATTCGGTTGAACCCACTCCGGAAGGAGGCCGAGGCGGTGGAAGCTCCAGGGCGGAAGAGGAGGCGGGCTGAGGAGGAGGATCTAGGCCGGCATCCGTACAGCCCCAAGGAAACGTTGGCTGTGTACAATGCCTGGATCAGCGTCTCGTACGATCCCATCGTCGGGAATCAACAATCCTGGAAGTGCTTCTAGTAAAATTTCACCGAGGCCTACCACGAGATTAAGCCGAAGGGGTCCCGCTGCCGCACATTTAAGATGTTCCGCGCTCACTTTGACCGAGTCGACAGAGAGGTCAAAAAATTATGCCTCATCTACAAGAGTGAAGCGGCTCATTACCAAAGCGGAGCCACGGGAGCCGACTTTCTGAGGTCAGCTTTGCGAGTCTACTTCGACGACACTGCCAAACAATTCAAACATGTCGATATTTGGGAGGTCGTCAAAGACGAGGAAAAGTGGGCCGTCGATGTCCGGTCCAGCTCGGGCTCAACCTCGAAGCGCACGAAGCACACGGCGGGTGGCCAATACTCGTCTAGTGAGGGCGGTTCGGGCAGCGTCGCACAAGAGTTTGCCTCGCAGGAGGTTGAGGGCACGACAGACGATGCCGGGGGGTCCTCTCGTGGGCGCCGTCGGCCGCAAGGGAGAAATGCGGCGAAGGCGGCTAGAGGTAGGAGGGGCCGAGCCGAATCAAGCCAGGCGGGCTCGGGCTCGGGGGCACCCTCAAACTCCCTAATGTTCATGTACATGACCGCCACAATGGCGGACATTTCCCGCATGACGCCTCCCCAATACCCAGCCTATCTTGCCGGAATTGAGTTTATGGCAAGACAACTTGGTATTCCGCCTCCAGGTGGCTTCAGTGCACATCCACCGCCTTCGGGGGATGATTCGTCGGGGGAATAGTTTTTTTTTTTTATTTTCTATAAAATTGTATTTTAAATTGTGTAATTTTTATTTTTTTAAAATTTTAATTATGTGTTTTTTTATTTTTTTGAATTTTAAGTGGTATTTTTATTTTATGTTGTAATTTTATTTTATTTTATTTTATGAAGTGTGTTTTTTATTAATTGAATTTGTTGGAAATAAAAATAAAAAATGAAAATGAATGAATAGTAATTTAAGAGATGGTTAAGAGACAGATAAGAGATGGAGGGTTGCATGTTCGGTCCCTTAGTTAAGAGATGGAGTAAAAAGTACAGTGAGGCCTAAGAATAGTAATTTAAGAGACGGTTAAGGGACGGATAAGAGACAGCGTTGCAGATGGCCTAAGGCTGAAAAGCTTTTCCTGTTATGGGGATTGCATGTATGAGGATTGAGGGGAATTGGCACATTGGAGTCAAAGATCCTGAATATGGAGTCCTATACACTTGTAATATAGTATTGAATTACTATACACTCGTAAATGTACCGAATATTACCATTACGCTATCATTGAACATTGCATACCACGTATACTACCTCCGTCCCACATTAAGTATCACATTTAATGTGGACATAGATTTTAAGAAATATAAAGAAAAGTTATTTGAATAAGTTAGTGGACTATGAGTCCCACTTATATATATTAGTTTTATAATAAAATGTGAGTATACATGATTGGTGGAATGTGGAGTCTACTTACCATTTATAGTAAAAGTGAAATGTGACTTTTATTGTGGGACGAACCAAAATGATAAAATGTGACACTTAATGTGGGACGGAGATAGTACTCCCTCTGTTCTATAGTAATTGAGACGTTTCTTTTCGGCACGGAGATTAAAAAAATTGTGTTAGGTGAGTTAAGTAAATAGAAAATAAAGTGGAAAATGAAAAAGGTAGAGAGATGAAAAGAGAATAAAGTAAGAGAGAGTAAAGTATGTGTGAAGAAATGTGTTGACTTTAACTAAAAAGGGAAATAACTTTATTACTATGGACTATATTACTATAGAACTGAGTAAAATTTATTAGGTTGCAAATCCATACCACATTGAAGAATGGAATTTTATTCATCCGACGTGGGATGAGTTTGTATCCAACCTATTAATTAACTATTTTTTAATGGAAAAACTTTTACTACTAGAGTAACAGTATTTTGTTGAGATGGTGCCCGTATTATTGAATCAAACCCAAAATAACTATACTTGAGCCACATAACCTACAAGTACTGAAGTCGACATTTTACAACATTTAGATGTGAATAGGACTATAGAAATTACTACTATCATTAATTCATTTGTTTCCTTGTCGCATGTTAGAAAGTGCAACTAATACAATTTTCTGATCATTTCATGTCAGTTACCAAAATGTGAAAAGTACAGGTACCACCAAATGAGGAAAGGAATAATATGAACCTTCAAAAATGAAATGGTTAAAAAAGTACCCTGAGAAAAGGATAAAATGAAAAGGATACCCTTAATAAAAATAACTAATTCTAGTACGATTTTGCTCCGGTGCATAATTATCCTCAACCACTATCACTCCTAAATGGATCTGTGTGTATTTAACATAGAAATACGCATACACAACGTAGTTAAAGAAGATAAGATTATAGTTGAAATCAGATGTAGACCTTAAATTCATATTGATCAAAATCCAGACCTACGACAGATCACGCAGCTTGCAATATCCACAAAATAATACAAGAAAGAAAGTTCCGAACCCATTCCCTGTTGCTGCATATCATTCTGGTCCTCATCAAAACTTTTTTTAAACGCAAGTTACTTCACCAACATCTCCGTTCAGTGAAAATCGAGACCTAAAACACCTACAAACCTTCTCTTGCCTTTTACAGTTCATCATGGGCATCATCCTCTTCATCCTCCATTTTCTCACTCGGGGCTCCACCAGACCTCTGATAGACAGCAGTGATGATAGGATTGCACACTGCCTCAACATCCTTCAGCTTCTCGTCATACTCCTCCTTTTCAGCGTTCTGATTGTCATCCATCCACTCAAGGGCCTCCTTGGTTGCTGTCTCAATCTTCTCCTTCTCATCCGACTCCAATTTGTCTGCTAGCTTGTCCTTGTCGTTGATCTGGTTCCTCATGTTGTAGACGTAAGTCTCTAGGCTGTTTCGGGCGTCAATTCTTTCCTTCACTTTCTTGTCTTCCTCGGCAAATTCCTCAGCTTCCTTCACCATCCGTTCAATCTCTTCCTGGCTCAAACGACCTTTGTCATTGGTGATTGTGATCTTCTCTGATCGCCCAGAGGCCTTGTCTTCAGCCTTGACATTTAGGATACCATTAGCATCAACTTCAAAGGTGACTTCAATTTGAGGGGTTCCCCTGTTCACAAAATAAAGTCAGAAACAGTAATACAAAAGTCATACTACAACTTTCTAGTAGATTAAAACAAGCAGATGCAAACCTTGGGGCTGGTGCAATTCCTGTCAGGTCAAATTTCCCAAGCAACCTACAGTCCTTTGTAAGGCTCCGTTCACCCTCAAAGACCTTTGAAACAGCATGTATCTCATGTTAGTTTCTCAAAAAAATAGAAGGTTCTTGAAATTTTCATTGAACAATTTGCATACCTGGATTGTGACAGTAGTTTGTTGGTCCTGGTAAGTGGTAAAAACTTGTGATTTCTTGGTTGGAATGACTGTGTTCCTTGGAATCAATTTGGTCATCACTCCTCCAACAGTTTCAATACCAAGGGTCAATGGTGCCACATCCAAGAGAAGAATATCTGATGCAAGAATAACACAGTTAGTAAGAAAAGCTTCGACCACAAACATTCGTATGGGTCAGCAGTAGTAATTTTATCGAAGGTAGTATTGGTAGAGTGAAGCCACACTATCAATTATAAAGGCAAGTACCTTTGGTCTCATCACCTCCCTCGCCACTCAAAATTCCTCCTTGGACAGCAGCACCGAAAGCAACAGCCTCATCAGGGTTGACTCCCTTGTTGGGCTCCTTTCCATCAAAGTAGTCCTTGAGAAGCTGTTGAATCTTGGGAATCCTAGTACTTCCACCAACAAGAACAATTTCATCAATTTGACGTTTTTCAAGACCAGCATCATCCATGGCCTTCTTAACAGGACCCATGGTCTTTCTGAACAAATCATTGTTCAGTTCTTCAAAACGAGCCCTTGTAAGAGGCTCAGAGAAATCTACGCCATCAAAGAGAGACTCAATCTCCACGCGGACCTGGTGCTGACTGCTCAAAGCTCTCTTTGCACGCTCACATTCTCTCCTCAACTTGCCAAGTGCTCTGTTGTCCTTGCTGATGTCCTTGCTGTGCTTCTTCTTGATCAACTTAATGAAGTATTCCATCACCCTCTGATCAAAGTCCTCACCTGATGATTGCAAAAGAATAATGTTGGTTGGGGAATATAGTGCATTGAATGACTCACCTAAGTCCTTGAAATAAAACTAGAATACCAATTTGAAATCCCAGTCATCGCCTCATAAAGTAAACTGGTTAGGTATAATATCCTACAGTGTACTTTGGTCATAATCATTTGGCAAAAAAATGGGAGAGAATTTGTAGAAGTCCTTTAACTTGTGGAGAAAAAACTCAATTTTTATAACTATTCCATGAACAAGTTCCTCATATGGACAGTTTCTTCAGAAAATAATTGTGATGTTTCATTATAAGTTGTGAGCAAAAGAACCATATTCCAACCGTTTATACCTAGACCATAATAAGGTGGTAAGACTACATGAGAAAATAATAAAGGGATCATGCAATCAGCTTACCTCCCAAATGGGTGTCTCCATTTGTTGCAAGAACCTCGAACACACCATTGTCAATGGTCAAGATACTGACATCAAAAGTTCCACCACCAAGATCAAAGACAAGAATGTTCTTTTCACCACCTTTCTTATCCAAACCATACGCAATTGCTGCTGCAGTTGGTTCATTAATAATTCTCACAACATTCAAACCAGCAATCATTCCAGCGTCTTTAGTAGCCTGCCTCTGAGCATCATTGAAGTAAGCTGCAAAAGAGAAGCAAAAAAGATTCAGTAACTGCTCAATGTTCTCTCACACACACAAAAGGATTTGGCACAAAGTCTTACCAGGAACAGTAACAACAGCATCCTTGATTTTCTTCCCGAGGTAAGCCTCAGCTGTTTCCTTCATTTTTGTCAAGATCATGGCACTGATCTCTTCAGGGCTGAACACCTTGGTCTCACCATCCTTGATTTTAACCTCAATGTAGGGTTTTCCATCCTTGTTCACAATCTTATATGGAACAAGCTTCATGTCCTTCTGAACTTCTTTATCCTCAAACCTGTTGGAGTAGCATTAGTCAAGTCCTAATTATGATAGTACTATATAACAACAGATTATGAGAATAAGAAAAAAAAACAGAGGAGAAATTACTTTCTGCCAATGAGTCTCTTGACGTCAAAGATAGTCCTCTCTGGATTAACAGCTGCCAAATTCTTGGCAGCTTCACCGATCAACCTCTCATTGTCGGTAAAAGCAACCCACGAGGGTGTGATGCGGTTACCTTGATCATTTGCGATAATTTCAACATGACCATTCTTGTAAACACCAACACATGAGTAGGTTGTACCAAGGTCAATGCCAATAACTGTTCCAATTTTAGGAGCCTCCTCAGTTGCTATGGAATATGTAAATAAACTTCCTGTTCAAAGATCAAGCATAAATCGAGTTATTTCAAGTGATCCTGATATCAAAGACCACATTATGTTTTTCCTGACTATTAACTCTAAGGAGGTAACAAAGTAAAATCCAAACTTCTAGAACTTCACGGTGAAATTATAGCAGTAATATTACGATGCAATTTCACTCGCTTCTAGTAGAGTAGCAACAACATATTGTGGCAACTTGAAACACGCAAAGACATTATTAAGACTCCCAATCCACGCATAGAAGCTTCTATTAACTACAGACGTTAGACGTACAAACGACTCGGACCAAATACAGTACTACCATTTATCTCCGTTTATAAAAGGGGAAAAATATTATTTGAGCAATGCCAAATTCGCATCTCTACGTGCTTAAGGATTCAGATAATATCATTATTACTGAACCTAAACAAAGAAGAGGAAACTGATTTCTCTGAGCTCATCTCTATAGTATACCAGATCTAACATGAAACCACCACGATGTGAGCTAAAACTACGGATTTCGATGCAGAGGATCTGACACTAACAACAAAAATTAATGCTAAGGACTTGCACCTCTAATTTCCTAAAATTCTCGAAAAATATTGATCGATGTTAACGAATAGTTAAACGAAGACAGATGGATAACATAAATCTAAGACCTAAGTAGACGGAAATGCTAGATCTCAGTTATTAAAAGAAATCTGAAGAGAAGTAATTCTGACCTAGCAAAACGATCCCGAACAGAGTCCAAGATGCGCGTTTCTTCAACGCATCAGCCATTGCTGCGAAGCACGACAGTCGGACTTGGCTTCGTCGCCTTTGAAAGTGTTGTGTTTCTTATTTTTCTTTTCTTTCGTTCTCAGTTCTGCTCCCTTCTCCGCTGAGTGTAATGGAGTTCTGAAACTGAATAACGGTGGAGAGGAGGAGCGCATTATATACCAACTTCGCAGTAGAGTAAACTCGTCATGGAAAATGACGTGGACCAATCAACTCTCGAGTATGATTCATTGCATTCCCTCCGTCTAAAATGGAGTAAAATTTGTGTCACCCGTGCTTACGTGGACCAATTGTATAGGATCTTCGTGTCAAATTAGCCGACGTGGACCAATAAAATCCAGAGAAGAACGTGCTGCCCAATGAGTTGATAGAAAATCGTTCCGGTTGGGTTTTTCCATTGAAATCGTTGTTTCTCGAATCCGGTTTACTTCAAAGTAGGAAAAGCGTTAACGAAACCGTAATTGAACACCTGTCCTATTCCAGAATTTTCTGGAGTACTAGTAGTATTTTATTTGTTTGTTGGACTCCAAAATACAAACCTCAAAAACAAAACCAACACCATATTTGGTTGCCAAGATTCTATTTGGGAAAGTAATATGATTCCTTAAATTTTAAAATTCTATATTTATTCGATTTTTAATTAAATTGGGAAAGTAATCAGAATCCCCAAACAAGGAAAGTTAGTACAACTTTCCAGGATTCTGAATCCTAACTTTTCTTAAGTATTCTTTTTCCAAGTTTTAGGATTTCTATATATTTAATGCAATATATGTATAATTTTATTATTATTATTATTATTATTATTATTATTATTAATTACAATGTATTAAAATAATATAAAATTATAAACCATATTTAATTATGGTATAATAAATAACTATAATTAAAAATATCATAATTATAACTATATTATTATAATAATTATATATATTTGTTATTATCAATAATAATTAATAATTTATTAAATAATTAAAATATAATTATATAATATAAATTATTATTATTTTATAAATTAATAATTAATCAATAAAGTCATAGTGAAATTTCAAATTATAAAATTTATTCAATTATAATATTTGTAAATATTATAATTATAATTATAATAATCATATTTATTATTATAATCATTTATGATTATAATAATTCATATAACTATAGTTATAGTTATATATAACTGTAGTTATAATTATATATTATGATGGATAATCCATATTTAAACTAATAATAAATATAATAATATAATTATTATCATTTATAATTAATAATTTATAAAAAAATTTATATTTTTTTTATAAATAAAAATAATAATAAGTAGGATTATAATTTTAGTTTGGTGTTTAAATTAAATATGAAATTTAAAATCTTGATATTTTCCAAACACGGGAAATGAAAGTTATTAGGAATCATATTCCTTGGATTCATTTTCCCAGGAATCATTTTCCTTGTCAACTTTACTTTCCCCTCAACCAAACATGGGCCAAGTGTCACCCATCCTAATGGCCAAGATTTTCTCCATATCTAGAGAAGTTTAGGAATTAAATGAGCATTTCTTGCTCTCAACATGATCTTCCCCCATTGGAATATATATCTTGATATAAATTGGATATTATATCTAGAAAGCTTATTCGAAAAAAATGAAAAGAAAACACTAATATTTCATTCCACCCGACTAAGATGACATATTTTTTGGTTGGCATGAAACTATAAGAATTATTGGTTAAAGTCTAAGTATTAAAGTGAATAAAAAGAGAATTGAATAAAAATGTTAGATGTATTAATTGGAGAGATAAAATTTATATAATAAAAAATACAATATTATTTTGTTTAAGATAAATTAAAAAGAAAAGTGTGTAACTATGATTTATAATTGGGAGGGGAAAGTAACGCAGTAACATAGAAGTTATTCAACAATTTTAAATACTAGAATATCATTTAATCCGGGGGCGGATCTAGCATATACTCAGTTGGGCATTTGCCCCTCCTCACCTTTCTTTTGCCATTATATTTCTATATATACAGTTCTAATTATATACTCCTTCCGTTCCAAGATAAGCGGGACGTTTCATTTTCACACTCGTTTGGAAAAATGAAATAAAATAGTTAGAATGGAGAGAGAGTGAAGTAAGAGAAAGAATAATGTAGAGAAGACTCTTCTCTACATTATTCTTTCTCTTACTTTAATTTTTCTCCACCTTAACTATTTTATATGATTTCCCAAAACGAGTGTGAAAAAGAAGCATCTCGTTTATCTCGTTTATCTTGGGACGAAGGGAGTATATCAAATACATAAAATGCCCATTCTCCAATGCATAAAATTTTTCTTTATACTATACTTTTATCCCAAGCAAAATCCTGACTAATCTCCTGATTTAAACTACATTCTATTATGTGTTGTAATCTCATTATATTTTGATATTTTAGATACTATCATTTCATATAGGCGCAAGATGGGGAGGAGACAGCAGCGGCAGTAAGGAGGGGAGGAGGAGATGACGGTGCATGGGGACGAGGAGACAAACGGTGGCAGCAACAATGAGGAAAGTGTGACATATAATATGGGACGAAGGAAGTACTTTCTGAGAAAGTTATATAAGATATGGTACATCTTTTTTTATACTTGATCTAGATATACAACTTTTGAAAATCTAGAATGTTGGAGACATGAGCATGCCTAGGACTGAATCAATTGAGGAAGCATAATTATAGTAACATTTTTGAAATTGTATTTTTTAAAAATAAAAATCTATTTGTTGCATTCTTTCTAATGCATAAATTTTTCTTTTACTATACTTTTATCCCAAGCAAAACTGACTAATCTTGATTTAAACTACATTTATTATGTTTGAATCCATTATATTTTGATTTTTAACTATCATTTCAATAGAGATGGAGGAGACAGCAGCGGCATAAGGAGGGGAGGAGGAGATGACGGTGCATGGGGACGAGGAGACAAACGGTGGCAGCAACAATGAGGAAAGTGTGACATATAATATGGGACGAAGGAAGTACTTTCTGAGAAAGTTATATAAGATATGGTACATCTTTTTTTTATACTTGATCTAGATATACAACTTTTGAAAATCTAGAATGTTGGAGACATGAGCATGCCTAGGACTGAATCAATTGAGGAAGCATAATTATAGTAACATTTTTGAAATTGTATTTTTAAAAATAAAATCTATTTGTTGCATTCTTAAGTCTTAACTGGGCTTTTCAAATAGTAACTTTTACTTACTTTTTTTTGCCTCCAATATTTTTATGTAAAAAGCTTCGTTTTGAGGAATGTGACGAAATAACAAAATGAAAATTCGTTAAAATAGGCAAGGGTTAAAGAGATGTTATACCTACTACGCATTTGGTTCAATATTTGAAGGTCCATTAATAAGCCGTATTGTGAATGTTGCTCTTAACTTCATGCTCACTGTTTTGAATAGAGATGTGAAGGATACAACTGCTTGGACCCTGGCTCGAATATTTCATGGTTCAACTGTGGAGACACTCATTATTACGCCTGCAAAGAATTAATGATGCTCCAGTCCAAATGAGGCTGAGAAAGCTTGTGGTGCTCTCTTTTTTCTAACCCAACGATATGAGGATTTGTACACTACATCACCTTTAAGACTCGGTGCTCCACAGATGAAACAAGTGCAACTTTTTCAAGTCATCATGACTGGATTTAACAACACTCTTGAAGCACAAAAACTTTCATCTGACGCAAGAGAGAAGCAGAACGAGTTGCATGGCCTGCTGCTTACAAGTAAGTCATAATCCAGAAATTAGGGGCTAAGTGTGCATTCATCAGATTATGAATCTTTTCCTACGTTTTTTTGCATGTACAAGTGCCACTGTCCATGAGGAAGAAATGCTTGCCATAGTTGGTCTTGCTTATCTTTGCAAAGTACATGCCAGATGGGACTTGAGAATTTTGAGGAGTACCCGTCACTGTTGGCGTTGTGGGGGATATCTGCAGGGCGTTGGAGGATAAGACTCTGCCGCCTTTCTGTGATGGGCATCGGATAATGACTCTGCTTCTAAAAGATTTGTCAAGAAACCAGTTGAATAGGTCTGTGAAACCTCCAATATTTTCTTGCTTTGCTTTGGAGACATAGCACTAGCACTAGAGCTTTGGAGATAATTTTGACTAGTATTTGATGTATGCTATGCCAATGCTCCAGAGTGCTGCAGAATTGTCTCTTCACACCTCAATGAAACGATAGAGTATACAAATCTTCTAAGGAATGGGATTTCAGAGGCATATTCTGAGATATTTCAGTGTTTCTTATTCAGCAATCTCTGTCCAGCAAAGACTTTTTTAATGAATGCTTATCTTCTGGTGACCATTTGATATATATCTTGGACACAACTACAATAGTTTGCATTAAAGATCGACACAAATAATGGCGACAGGCCCATTTAGTAATAATCGCATTTGTACGAGTAATAGACAGCTTTTTTTCCTAATACCCGACAACTTTATTAAAACATTGTGGAAACGGAGGTTATAGTATCATAATTACTGCATCAAAATTCAAATACTATTAAACATTAATCCTTATCATTGCAGTGATTATATTAATCAAATAAAAATTATTAATAAAAAGAAATTAAAAGCATGTAAATATATTATATATGGCTTAACTTTAGAGGACTTGTCTGCCTTTTGGTAGTGGTACCACTTATTGCTCTCAAAGATTGAGCCTCTTAATCCTGAACATAACGAGGAAAGGAATTCCAATCACATTGATTTAATTGGTAGGTCATTGTCCATTTCCGTCTCCCTCATTTTTGTGAGGAAAGCCGAAATATGAGGATGAGAGGCACCATGGAATTATGGTGGAGTTGTGTCACTTAACAAGTCAATTTCTACTAACACTTGAGAAATCACCCATTTTAAATGGCCTTCTGTGATTTAGCATGCACGAAATCATCATTACATATTTTCTTACACAAGCAAAATAAACTAAAAAAACATACGGGTTTTGGATACAAAAGAAAGATCCAATAAGAATATCCGCTACAACTTATTTCATGCTAGTACATTATTAGTAATGAATATATAAATATATGAAATTAAAATCAACTTAGAATCTTTGAAAATAATAGTATTAGTAGTACAATTAAATAATACTAGTTATCATCAACAATCATTCGTCATTTTACTAGTAAATACTTAAATAATACTAGTTATCAGGCTCGTCCCTTGGCTTGTGCGGCCTGTGCGACCGCACAGGGCCCCCAATTTTCAGGGGCCTCTGAAATATTTCAGCCCATATACATGTATTCCTATTTTTTCAGCCCAACAAAGCTATTTCTCTTGTATAGCAATCGGGAGAAGATTGCATATGAGAACATCGTCGAAGATTTCATTTCAAAGAACACCAAAAGAATGATGTTGTTCAAGTAAAGACTATGCAATCGAGGTTCGAAATGATATATTTCTTTAATTATCATATAGCTTTAAAATGCATTGTCTTTTTTTCTATAGTGGTAGGCCTCATTTTAGATTTTTGCACAGGGCCTCTGATTTTGTCGGGACGGCGCTGCTAGTTATCATCAACAATCATTCGTCATTTTACATACTTTAAACGCTACCCACAAGAGCACTACACTATTTGTAGTTTGCAACTCTTTATCTATAACTCTCAATTAAATTGATTATGAATAAATTAAAAATACTAAAATTTTCATTATAAAAAGAAGATTACATAATTAAAGAGTCGCGATTTGTTTTTTCTTCACAAGTCTCTTAACAAGGCATTGTAGTACAATGACATTAATCCATTCTCAATGATTTATCACATTTGCGCCACCATTCTCTCATACGAGGAGATGTGGTTGTCATCTTCCCCTTTCTCTTGCGTTTCGTCGCTTTTTGGCTCATTGGACGACTTCAACTCGGTTGGCTGGATTCGTTTAAAGAGTTGGAGGAATTAGATTTTCATAATCAAACATGAGGGTTGTAGGATGGAATGGAGCCCAATAGATTCACTACTCACTGAATTTATTTTCAATTTATTCAAATCCGATTTTTCGAATTAAAAAAACAAAGTGAAAAAACCAAAAATGTCATGTATGCATGGCATGTTCAACGTCGAGCACGCCCTAAATATATTCGACTGCACTCAATTTGGTTCGAGCTTGAATGACACGACATCCATACTCAACTTTTAGGTCGAATGAAGACTTTTATACTACTACTATATATTAGCCCAAGTGGTCAGCTCCGAATAGGGAATTGGATTATCTCTACAATCCATAATCTAAAATATCATAGCCTTATCATAACCGTTGTTTAATTTAACATATCTAACATGTTATATCAACAGTTGAAGATATTTGACACGATCTATTTGCCACAAAAAGCATAGAAAAAAGATAAGCAGCAAAAAGTAGTAAATGGAAACTGAAAAGTGAAAAATGCAAGTGGTTGGTGTGAACAGAGTTTTGATAGAGAATGTGCATTAGTTATGTACTGTTTATTGTAAAACTGATGTAAACATGCATATTTATAGAGTTGACTTATATTTTGGGTGATGCATCCTGTTGTGGGCTGGGGTGCACTATCACCACCACTTTTTTGCTTATAAAACCAGCTCCCCAACCTTGAAATTCCTAAGTTTGAGACAACCATTAATCCTATGATGAAGAGCTCTGTTTTGTGTCTTGTTTTGGTGATTATGTTGTTAAATGCAGGTGACTAGTTAGTATGAAATCTAAATTTGTTGATACAGAAAAATACCTTTCTCATGTTTGGGTTTGTTTCTGTAGGCACTATTGAGTGCTCTGCAACTGCAATTGGCACCACCGACACCTTCCTCTCTCCTCACAATGTAATATATTTGCTTCTTTTAGATTAGAATAGCTTTGTGTAGTAAGAATATTGTTTATGGCTTATATTTATGATGAGATGATCTGCAAATTATGCAGGCAGGAGTCCATGCACATTCAAGAAAGCTCCTTGAATTCGACGTGGTGCTTGATTACGACAATGCAGGCCCTAATCCGAAGCACGAGCCAAAAGGGAAGAAAGGAGGCGGTGGCGCTAGAAATCCTTAATTTTGTAGTGCTAATTAGTATGAGTTTTCTACAATAAAGCTTTATCTACCTTTATCCATACCAATATAATATCAGAGTGGTATGAGTTTTTCGTTTTACTTTAATCTTGGATGTTGTTCTTGTTCTAGGCTATCTATAACAAGGATGTTCATGTAATTATGTGTTGCTTAATCTGCATCAAGAGGAAATAATTATGAGATAGGATCATATAATGCATGGATGGTGTGTAACAATCATATGCACAATTATGTGTAATGCTAACTCCACTAATCTCTTTGATTCAGTTTTATTCTTAGCTATTAATGATCATCAGTCACATCCCACTTGAATGCTTTTCTTACAGCAAGGATGAGTTTTGCCTTGATGGTGACTGGATTTACCAAGTTAATGAATCCTGTAAAACAAATCCACCTCCAAATTCTTGGTGACACAAGATTGGAAGAGATGCTGATGATTGTGGTGCTAAACAATGTTAGTACTATAATTTTCTTGACTGCTGCTCAGATAAATGAGGCCTGATTTCTACATAGCACCATGGTGAGGTAAACTAGCAGTTGTAATATTTCACTTGTCATAGCATCTATGTACACGTGGTCGTTGTATCTCGTGTTGATCACGAGATCAAAGTTGAGTTGAGATCCATATACCAAGTGAAACGAAACTGATAGTAGCTACAGCCTGAACCAATTCCAATGCAATGTTCGGTTTCTGCACCCCAAGATTTAGCTTCTGCCAGTCTGTTTGCCTGTTCGCACCAACACACGAGATGAGATATACAGCCTACTTGAACGATTCACCAAAAATATGAACAAGGTTGTGCATATGTACCTCAGATCAGCAATAATAATGCTGATGTTATCTTGTGAGCCTCCGTCCTGCAATACAAATTCGTTGTACACGGGTCAATAACGTGTTAGCTCACAAATGCAATTTAACACGGTTTATTAGTTACCAGAGCCACTTGTGCAAGAGCCTCAGAAGCCATCTACCAAAAAAAGGAGATAAAATCATTTCAACTAGTTCATGAACCTATAACTCATTAGTTACTCAGCTATGGTTCACAACTAACCTGAACATCTCCATGTTTGTAAAGCTGATTTCTAATGAAATTTATTACATCCGAGCTGCAAATAATGAGAAGAAAACTAAATAAACTCATAGTGATGAATAGAAATAGATAGAGGTGGCATGGCCTTTGTTTCTCACCTGCTCATGTAATCCCACAAGCCGTCAGACGCCAATACTACAAACTCAGCATCCGGTCCAAGAGATGTCTCGAAAACATCAGGAGAAGCGGTAACTAAGTCCCCAGTAAATTGTATGCTGACAAAAATAACAAAGACTTACATCAAAGAAAATGAAACAACAATTATTTGGAACTGCAGCAAATTCTAGAGTATACTGGTTTCAAGGGATTTGAACAGACAACGTACTAGCAAATTTGCAGTTAATTATTTCAAACTATCCATATTAATGCAAAGAACAATAGACCTCTCCGCTTACCGTGAAGCAAATTTTTCAGTCCATCGCCCTTCCTCGACTCCCTTCCTCAGCATCCTTCCATAAAAAAGAATAGATAAACGAAAAGGTTAGCTAATGAAAATATTGTGAGGGCTTCAGAAATTTTGGGAAAGGCAAAGGGACTAACTCGTATTTCTTGGTCTTGAACCGTATGTCACCAAAGGCACGGGATACAGAGATGTCTCCACAAATCCTTCCATTGACAATCTGCATAAACAAGGAAAGGTTGCATCTATTAGATTGTGGCTTATAGAGCTTTACCTTTTCAACATATGTTTGCTGCATAGAGAAAATGAGCAGAAACACACACCCAACCACCGGCCTCTCTGATTCGCCTGATTTCTTGCAGTGGGACTGGCTTGGTCCCGTAGGGCCTATGAGAATCGGTCAAGACTTCTGCTTTTCCCGATCGTGATAGAGCCTGCATTTGGTTAAATAAATCAGAAGAATTTAAAACACATTTTAAGTACCTCTACTGGAATAAAACAAGAAATGAACGAAAAAAGGGATCTGGTTTCTCCATGATCGTACCAAGCATGAGTCACCAACATGAGAAACAAACAGCACATCATCGCGAAGAAATACAACAGTCGCTGTAGCACCAGACTCGTCTTCGTCTCCCCTCTTTTCAAGCCTTTACAAAATAAAACCTTCAATACAATCACATACCATGCATAATCCATATTTTCGGCTGCAGATATAGATTTTCTATATCGTCTAGTTTCTTTACCATTTCAAGAGTTTGGCATCTGCACTTTCAAAAGCGTCTTCTAGTGCCTTCTTGATCGCTTTGAAATCCTTCCCACTTAACAGTTTCTTTTTTCCTTGTAATGCAGCATAACATTCTTTGTACAATTCTTCCCTGCACCACAGAGCACCATTTGATGGCTCCTACTCTATACTAATAGGGGAATTTACTATTCATGATTTATAACATACACGCGAGTATTTTTATATTCATCGCAAGAACTTCTGCGATCCTAATACTTCCAATCAAATATGAACCAAGTAAGTAACCTTGAATTACAGAGATAATTAAGGGCTTTAAGATATCCCTAGTTTCAAACTCATCCATCTATCTAGCCTAATCTGCAATAGTAAATAAATACCCTCTTAATCAATTCCAACGATACTAACACAGCAAGAAAACTACTGACTCTCAGATGTAAAAATGAAAGCAATTACTGCAGAACTCCAGTTAGGTGGAATATGATTAATACATATGTAAATCAATCATGAGATCACATTGATTCATTGCTCTCTATTACCTATAAACTAAGAGACAAAGCGAAAACAAACAACATAATAATACTCCTAATTAGCAAAAAATCAGCATAATTTGAACATACTTGAGGAATTGAACAGAAGAGAATCCAGCATGGCCATCAAAAACTGCAGCATAGGAGAATCCATCAAGCTCATCAGACTGAACAATGACGGCATCATCCTCCATCTCTTCGCGGGCTCCCTTGAGCTGAGCCGATCCCCATCTGATCCCCGGCACGCTTGCAATGGAAGAAGGCGCGTCTATTGCGATGGCGGAGCAGAGTCTTCTTCCCTCTCCGCCCTTTACTAAGATGTTGCTTTTCTTGGAAGTCTGGTCGAAGCCATAGTTGCCGCATATTTTGTTCAGTAGAAACTTCTGTAGCTGTGGACTGCATAAGGCCATATCTCATTAATGGTGAAAAAATCAAGAGGGTGCAACAATCATATCTCACTAATGGCGAAATTCTTGCTGTGAGAGTATATTTTGCCTGGTTGAGGTTTAAAGAGAGATGATAACTGAATTAACGGCTTGGATTTTCTTGTTTAAGTCCATCAACCATGGATGCCAGTGGGCCGGGTTGAGCTCTTTGGGCCTTGGACCATTTTATTCTAGTTATACATTTCAAAAAATAAATATAAAAATTGAGATTGTCTTCATCAGTAACAAAACCAGATATAGACATATTTACTAAATTACCCCTTATGAAAGCTTAAAGCCCCTACCCTCGCCGCCGGCATTTCGGAGCCTGATATCCCCGTTCATCTACAAAAACCCCTTCCTTATACGGCGTTGAGTATGGCTTATCTTCTATACGGAAGAAATGCGATGCGGAAGAGCACGATGCACCACCCGCTGCTGTTCGCCGCTCAAGGCGTACGTTATCGGAAGCTGGAAGTTATCCTGACAACTGTTAGCACCTCAATTTTGCCCTATTTTCTCATTTCCCCCCTCAATACAACGCCTTAAATGCTTTTAATTTTGGTGATCCAGACGATTGATAAGCTCGGAAAAGCTGGTGAAACTGTCAAGGTTGCGCCGGGGTTTTTCCGGAATCATTTGATGCCGAAATTGCTCGCTGTACCGAATATCGACAAGTTTGCGCATCTCATTCATGAGCAGCGCAAGGTATTTCCTTCCTTTGGTTTAACTTACGTCTCGGGCTGTTGTTTGTAATTACATTCATGATTATTTTCATTAGCAATCTGAACTCTATGTTTGATTGCTGATCTTTACAAAGACTTGTTACTTCGTTCGTTTATGCTGAACAAAAAGAAGTTTGAATTTATAAAATTGCTGAATTACTAGTCACTGGAAGGTAAGAGGTGCTCCTTTAGGTGGTTTAGGAAGCGGTGCTAATTGCCATTAATGTGGAATATAGTTATGAGATCAATATCATCTAAACAAGCTTGGGATGAGATTACATCCAAAGGTATATGGCCTTATTCTATAAGACTGCTTATAGTAGGAGTACCTTGCTATGCTGTGTAGATTTATTCTGCCGCCTCCTTTGATTTGTGTTCATGTGAGCTGGTCCATTGTTAAGAGAAGTTCTTCTACCAAAGGGAAGTGGACAATACTCTCCTCGGGTGATCATTGTTGTCACTTAGTTTTGCTTTTTCAATGTGTTTTGCGCTATTGGTAGTTTGGTACTACCTGATAAAATGTTAGGATGATGTTTGTAATCCTTTAGAGCTGTATTACTTCTATCAGATCTACCAGCCTAAGGAGGTTGAAGCGGTTAAAGTAGTTGTAAAGAGTGATGAAACAAAGACTAAAGAGTACGTGGCTGCAGCAAACCGCCTTGCTAAAACCAGAGTGGTTAGTAGTTCAAATTTTAAGCTTTACTCTTTCTACATGTAATTCTGGAGAAGTTTTCCAGAAAATAGTTATCTCACCTCTTTTTTTTTAATTTTATTATTGAAGTACTACGGTAAATTAGTTCAATATTATCATATCAGTTCTTTTCTGCCCTATTGGTTCTTTATTAATCATTCAGAAGCTTTTTACTACAACATTTATCTCTTGATGCTGCACTACTAAATAGTGAAATTCTGTTGAGCGATTGAATCATGGGTTCATGGTTGTCTCATTGTTGACTTTATTACAGAGTAATTAACTAACTCTTAACAACTATAAACCTATAATAATCCATTAGTTTTATGTCATGTAGTGTGATTTAATTCATCTTTCTTTCTTTCAAGAATTCTCTCCTTGTGTTTTCCGTACCCTATACCTAGTATAGGCTTAGAAGCAACTAGGAAGTGTATAGTTCAAAATGTTGTTATCTAAATTTATCATGAAATACTGCATCAATATTTTCTCTTAGATGTAAAGTCATTTATGCCTCCCTTTTCTGTCAGAACATACGGAAGTTCATCATAGAGGGAAAAGGAGATGAATTGCGTGAACCAGTAACCAAAGAAGAAGTCTTGGCTGAGGTATGAGTTTACTATTTTGCTATTGAGATTTTGAGATTAGCCTAAGCTATGGCATATGAATTCAAATTATTGTTTGTAGGGCATGTCTTGGTAATTATCTTATTGATTTATACTGTATATGATACTATGATGTAATGTAAAAGTGCATAAATTCAATTTAGTAAAAGGGTTTTAGTGCCATTATAAGGGGATATAACAAGTGTTCAGGAACTGGTCTGTTGTGCATTCAATCAAGAAATGACAATGTGAAATGCTGCCAAAAAAACGTCTTTCATATTTGAGCTGCCATTTGCTCTGTTCACTTAATATGACAACTGTATTTTGTTACCCAATAATGAATGTATACTTGAGTCCTTGACTTAGAAAATGTAAATAGAATCATCTTAAACATGTAAGCTAAAAAGTTGATTGAAATCTTCCTGGTGGTGGACAAAAAATGAAAATTTTCACCACGTAGCTATTAAAATGCGCATGTTCATTTGCCATCAGAATGCAGTTTCTTGTTGTTTCTGCTTTATGAGCTGTCTATTTATTTATCTGAGTGCTTGTTAAGAACTTGGCTTATT
Organism: Salvia splendens; assembly: GCF_004379255.2. NCBI lineage: Eukaryota > Viridiplantae > Streptophyta > Magnoliopsida > Lamiales > Lamiaceae > Salvia > Salvia splendens. The sequence continues at coordinate 8,338,517 of NC_056035.1, read as the reverse complement.
TCTCATTGACCCTATTTGTATGTTGGCGTGAAAATGCTGCTTATAATCCTTGAATTAAATCAATGAAATGACCCAACTTTGGTTGATTAAGGTGCTTTCTTGTTATAAATTAGATTGTTGGTTTTGATTATGCTTTGATCAATAATTGAATAACGACTGATCCAACTAATTTATTTATTTTCTGGAAACAATCAGATAGCGAGGCAGCTTCAGGTGCATATTGAACCTGAAAATCTGCACCTACCGACTCCATTGTCGACTGTAGGGGAGCATAAGGTGCCACTCCGGCTGCCGAAATCCATTCCTAAACCAGCAGGAGAAGATTGGATTCTCAATATCAAAATCAGGAAAAGATAAAAAGGAGGACCAGATGCTATCTGCAGTTGAATGCTTCAAGTTGTCAGATGTGTAAGCAGATTAGTCATTTATTGCCATTTTTTTTTTCTTGCATTTTTGGGCACAGACATGTTATGTCTCGTTGATGTGAACCGTAAACACTTTTGCAAGATCTTTTTCCATAAAAATACGATTTTCCCATTTACCTATGCACATAACTGATTTTTAATATTCATCTATGTCATATAAACTTTTTTTTAAATATTTTATACCCACAATGGAGGCCATCCTTAGACATGTTTTTTTTCTATTTTTTTTTTACTTTTGTAAATGTTTATTCTTACTAGTACATAAATTACATAATAAAAACTTAAACTTACACATCAAACTGTTGAATAAAATTAAATGATGAAAATTTACTAGTATCATCTCTTAAAAATAAAAATAAAACCTATAAGTTAAATATGGTGGTACAAATATTAGTTAAGATGAAAACTCCGATTAAAATATTTTTAAATAATATATAAAAATTATAAAAGGATAAAAAATCAAAGTTGTTACTATTCAACTTCCAATGCACCCTAAAAAATAAATCTACCCTATATGCACCCGTACATAAACTCGTATTCTTGATATAAGTATCTAGTACAAGTATGATTTTGAAACAGAGTTAGTCTCTCATATAATGCGCATACAAAGCCTTGATTGCTGCATGTTGGTCATGTGTATGCAAACTAAGTGAGGTATTTTTAAGTTCAAATACAAAATTAGAACCCACAATTGTTTGGATATTATATGGTTTTCTTGGTGGTAGCAATAGTTTGAAAAAATTAATTACAAAGTGTAAGTTAATTATACTCCAACACAATAAATCATCATACTATCCAGTCTATCCTAATTCAAATGTATATGAAACCTAGATTCTCCGTGTTGACCTTGTTTTCTGTTCCTTTTAACCATAACGTGAAATTAGCACTATATACTAAAGAAAATGATTTCTCTCGTTTAATTACCGATTACGATTGGTTTAAGAAAAATTAAAATAATTTTTTTTAAAACAGCATAAAGTATTTATAGACTATATTAATAATAATTATTATTATCATTACTATGATACTAATAGTATTAGAAATACAATATACAAAAAATCAAACTACGAATTAATTTAAATTCACACACACATATATATATATATAAGTCAGTCGGTGTAAAATGGCATGAATTTCAGTATGCGCACGCGCAGTATGATTTTTTGTGTGGAAGTAAATAACATGATTATCGTAATAAAAACATCATTAATTAGGGCTCATACACGATTCAGCCCCCATCATCTGTGATTGGTAATTTCTCTCTAATTAATGCACCACTTATATACTATTAAGTGTACTCCATAACAAATCATACTTATTACTTTTTCGTAACTCCCATAAACGTGTGCACGAACTTCACCCCATTTCTTTTCCTCATTAATTAATCCTTAATTTTCCCTTATATAACCACAATCTCATCCCACTTTCCTTAGATTATTTTATTGTGAAGAAAAGAAAAAAGAACAGTTCACCCCAATTTCAGCCTTGCATGTAATAAAATGGCTTCCACAGGAATTAAGTTTGAGAATCACAACGAACTTGGATTCTTTTTCCATGAAGAACCAATTACACCCCTAGTGTATGTTATCTCTCAACTTCTTGTTAGTTTCATGTTTTAATATATTTCTCTCTTTCTTGGTGGACTAATTTATCTACTTTTTTTTAGGTCATGGGAGCAACAATTTGCAAGTGTTGAGGGGTTCAACTTAGGGCTTCATAATTTTCTTGAATATGAACCATTTCCATTAGGTCATCAATCTTCAAATCTAGAGCTCACTGATTTCGATGATTTTTCCGGTGATTTGTGGGTTTTCGACGATCATCCATTACCGCTTCACAACAACATTATGGCCAACCCTAACCCTAACCCTAATCCAGCAAGTACCGGGCAAGGCTTTCACACTCTTGATTCGAGCATGCAAATAATGGTTGCTGAAAATCAATTACAACATTCCAACGAAGTCGTGAGGAGAAGCGTGAGGCACAAATCCTCGGCCCTGCAGTTGGAAGAGATTCAAAAATACTTTGATTATCCAATAACTAGGGCTGCGAAAGAGCTCAACGTGGGCCTCACCGTGCTCAAGAAACGCTGCAGGGAGCTTCATATCACGCGGTGGCCCCATAGGAAGATCAAGAGCTTGAAATCTCTCATTCATAATGTTAAGGTATGGATATACTACTATTTTATGTGAAATAATTAACTATTAAAAATATGCTTGTTTTAATTTTTAATAAACGTTGGTGTATATGTTTTAGGAACTAGGTTTGACGAATGAGATTGAGATGTTGGAGGAGCATAAGAAAATGGTGGAAATGATACCGGAAATGGAGCTCACTGAGAGGACTAAGAAGTTGAGACAAGCTTGCTTCAAAGCCAATTACAAGAAGAGAAAGTCCTTCAAAAATTTGTTAGAGGGAACAAAATTACATCATTTCTAGTCCTAGTATATCTTATTTTCTTGATTTTGAGTTTTAATGAAGACATGTGGAACAAAATCAAACATTTTATTTAGTTACATATGTCCAGTTAGTGTAGTGTGTAACTAAACAAACGGTTTCGATTTCCTTGTCTGAATATCTGTATTGGGCCAAGGTCCAGTCTATTGGATATCTGAGACAAAGATAATGGGCCTTTTTTTCAAGAGTTGAGTTGTTTTGCTGAAGTAGTACTACGCTATTTATTTAATTTAGAGTCAATAAATGATTCATATGTGTTACCCATTAAGCAACATACACAAATTAATCAATATGCTAGAAATATTTAAATTTAATAATCGCAGAAACAAATATTTTAGGCTGTAAACCAGTTAAAAATGAATGAGAAATGGAGTACAATCACATCAGTCATAACTACATGAGTATACATTTTTTTTGCCCCCTTCGTAAATTTTGTCATATTGCGCCTTACTTTCTACGTCGAAGTAAAAGTAGGTAGCAATATTAAGAGTATCCCCATCAGTGTTCTTGCCAACGAGCATGGATATAGGCCCTGATCCATTTTTACTCCATGCTCTTAGGCAAGAGCACAACACCCACATCCGTGCTCTTTTGCAAGGACAAACTCAATGGTCTCACCATTCTATTATTCAATTTAAATAAAAACATTTCCACAAAATTAATATGCATTAAAAATATTCGGAATACTATTACAAATTACAAAAAAATTAAAAATTACATAATTAAAATCCTAAAAAATAAAAAGTAGATAATTAAAATCCTAAAAATTAAAAATTACATAATTAAATTCATAAAATTAAAAAAAACCCACTACTCGTGGCCGAATTTCGCCCAAATGTGTTTGATTATGTTTTCTTGTAGCTCAATGTGGGTTCGGGTATCGCGCATTGTGTTCCTTGTTTCGATCCTCTCACCCACCGTCGTATGCACACCTCGGCGTGGGGGAGACCTCGCGGTTGAGCTTCCGGCTTCATCCTCGTCGTAAAAGCTAGCCGCCATCGGTCCTTCGTCAGCTATAATCATGTTGTGCAAGATAATGCACGTGTACATGATGTCGGCGATATTTTTCACGTACCACAGCCGAGACGGGACCTTCACAATGTTGAATCGGGCTTGAAGGACCCCAAAAGCTCTTTCGACGTCTTTCCGAGCGGACTCTTGACGCTGCGCAAAAAGAACCAGTCTCGGGTCTTGCGGGTTGCTGAGCGTCTTCACGAAAGTCGACCACCTTGGGTAGATACCATCAACGAGATAGTAACCCATGTGGTATGCATTTCCATTGACGGTGAAGTCGATCGCCGATGTTACACCATTCATGTGCTCATATTTACTACTCTTTGATGACTAATTAAGCTATAACTCTACATGAGATCAACTGCTGCTTGCACACTCTTCGTAGTCACTTTGTAAGTATGACTTGGGTCTCATTCCTAACATATTATTGAACACTTGTAATTAACCTCACGGAGTACAAAAAATCACTACAAGAAAAATAATTGTCTAAGGACATTTTTTTTAGCATGACATTAATTTGTGTTTTTAAATACATCACATACTTTAAAATGCGATTTCATTTTTAGCCTCTAAACTAAACTTAAGGATATTTTTTTTGGGCCCTTAGTTTTTGTTATTTTTCAAATTTTTCCAAGCTTGGGTCTAGTTTTGTGTCCCTTTTTTTTAGAGAAATTTTGTGTCCTTATTTGTTGCACTGTATATTTGAGTTTTAATCAAACCAGATTTGTATGTCCTCTTACGATCGAACTCTAAAAAATATCCTACGCTTTTGACTATTTTCTGAGGGAATTGTGATACGAGTCTTTTTTCTAATAAGTATTAACTAGTTTAGATATATTAGGGATTTGTATATCCTTTCTTATATTTGTTTCTTGTTCCCTAAGCTAGTATTCTAGTATTATAAATAGGAGAGCTTGTTATCATATTTAGGCATCCAACAATGAATCAATGAATATATTATTTTGGCCAAATGCCTCGAGTTATGCTTTGAATCCGTAATTCCCTACGCTACCTGCTGCCCGACGGAAGGCCTCCGCGCACAGCCGGAACGTATATCTGATCTATAGCCGTTGCCCGACGGGTTGGAACCCGCGCACAGCCGCCCAGATCTTTATCTCCGCCGACCCTCACGGGCGCCGGATTATCTTTATCTCGTTATTGTCCGTTTTATCGGATCGTTAGGGATTTAGGTCCTTAACAACTGGTGCTTTCATCGTGATCTCACCCTCCCACCATCTCGAACCGAAGCTACACAGCTGCCCGACGGAAACATTCCGCGCACAGCAACTGCTTTGGTTGTCGAGTCCCGCCTGTCCGCCGAGCTCTAGCCGCCGGACAACTCTACTTCTGCAACGCCCGACGGGAAGGATTCCCGCGTGTCGCGTCGAAGTCAGCCGATCATCATCCACCACAGCCACGCCTCAATCCGTCAACATGTCATACGACTATCACCGTCGTCAATACGACCCTCCTCAGGTCGTTCAGCAGTTACATCCTTACCAGCCGATCCGACCACGACGTGCAACCTGCCCGTCTGGAAAAGTGTCGGGGCGGTGACCCCCCCACATTGATTTCCCGTTGCTATGGAAGCGGGACATGAGTAAACCAATGAAAGCACCAGTTGTTAAGGGTCTTTCCCCTTAACCGCGATCGATGGCTTCTCTCCAACGATCAAGGAACTCTCCGGCGCCCTGACTTCGGGTCGGCGGACAAAGCTTCTGCTGTGCGCGGGGATCTCCCGTCGGGCAGCACGAATGCTAGGGTTTGTAAGTTTAGAACGAGTTGTTGGGCAAAATCAATATTCTTATTAATTGGATGAATGACTAAAAATATAACAATCTATCCTATTTATAATACTAGAACTACTACCCTAACTTAATGACCAAGAAATAAATATAAGAAAAGATATGATAATCCCTAATATATCTAAACTAAATAATAATAATAATAGACTCGTATCAAATTGTTAATTACACTTGGATTTCTTTCAAAAGAAAACATAGTGTTTTTTCGGAAAGGCGATGAAAAGGTTTTGAATAATAATACTACAAGATATATAAAGGGGTCTCTTATAAATTACTACTACATTCCAACTATATATCAAGAAAAGAAAAAGAGCAGATGCAATTTTGTTGATCCCTTTACTCTATTTAATTTCGTCAATTTAAAGGTAAAAACTGATATGATCTACTAATAAAAAGATACAGCAGCTTCTCATTACTAAAATACGATTTCATGTTTCCCTCTTAAAACATACTAGTATTAAAAAAACAGTAGCAGCAGATGATAAAAAAAAGACATTAATTACATGGAATTAAAAAAGTTGTATGTATAAAACCGTGGGAGAAAGGAAAATTCAACATTTTCTTGCTTGAATTTTCTTCCTCATCATCTCCTTCTCATTGGCTACTACGCCTCCACGGCACCACCTGCTTAAAACTTGCATAAATATCACCCTGCAAATTTAGATTCACAAAACACTAGTAGCTCATCATCAACAACTTTAATTTTCTGATTAAAAATGATTTAATTTAGAAATTAAAAAAAAAACCTACCCACAAATACTTGGAATTGGAGTTAAATGTAGACAATCTAAAGAAACTCTTCCTCCTCCTAACTCTTGTGATCTTCACACAACCATCACCACCATCCTCACTCCTAAATATATCCCCAAGCGACTGCGAAAAGTCCATACTACCCTCCCCACACCGTCTCACCTCCCTAAAGCTTCCCCACCTCCCCGACCCCATATTCCTCTTCCCATCCTCCCGGCCAAAAACCGGCCCTTTCCTGAACGAAAACGTGCAGGCCAGCGACAGCGACCGGCCCACATAGGGCCCATCCAGCACCGTTGTGGGCGAGGGCGTCATGGTCATTTTACCCTCCTCCTGCAGCAGCCTCGGCGGCAGCTCCAGACACCTCGCCGCTTTGCTCTTCGTTGCATCTCCGCCCCTAGGCCTTCCCGGCGCCTCCTCCCAGTGGAACGGGATCGAAACGAGGGGGCGGAGCGGCGGCGTCTGCATGTGCTGCGGCGAGGGCTTGCAGTGTGGGAGTTTAGATAGAGTTAGTTTAGGCTGGTCGAGATCTTCTGCTTTGACGCCCATGGTAGCAGCCTAGTCCGTCTCTTTCCGCAGGGGAGAGTGACATATATGTATAAATATAAATTGGTTGGGGATATAAATGTGTTTGAATGAGAGGCTCCTCGCTTCAACTGCTCACGAGAGTGAACAAGTGGTTTGTAACGGTAAGTTGGAATTTTAAATGTAAGAGGTTGGTCAATATTGAATAAATGAGTTTCAAGGTGCTTAATAATGGTTTTCGAATCAAGAGAAGACTAAAAGATGCACTTCTTCTATTGTGATTTATGTGAAACGTCTCATTAATAAATGGCTTGTTGGTGAACTTGCTTTCTTTTAGGTAAAAATACAGTTACCTAAATAGGATATACATTTATAAGAAAATATTGTTACATATACATACATATATCATGTACTATGCAACATGAGTCGGACTTTTATTTAAGAGATTGCTTGTTTCAATTGCATAAGTAGTTCATAAGTAATAATGGTTGAAAATGTCATTTTTAGTTTTTTACTACTATAGTGATTGTAAAACTGCAATGAGAACTAGCATATGCTATTCTTGAATTCCCAAATTTCTCAACTAGTTAATGATACTGATACATATACAATGCAGTAGTAAGTTAGCAACTTCCATCAATCTGTGCACATTTTTGTGAACAGAAAGCCCTACATTAGTTGAGAAAACTAAGAAAGCCTCAGATCAATTCTAGCCATATTTTTACAGTTTCTGCCATGTGGTGAAACCGTCTCGTGCCAGAGTTCCTTCCAGATCACCTATGATTCGAGATATCCGAACCTCAATCCCTCTCTGAGTTTCGCGGAAGAGCGTCTTCAAACTGTCGCCAAATCTCTCGATGTCGAAGCTCCCATGCTTCTCAATGTCCTCTGCCTCAGCAACAAGATTGGATGCAATCATGGATTGTAGCTCCATTAGTTTCTGCCCTGTTGCAACTATGTACCTCTGCAGTTGGAATGTTTCTTCTATAAAGTGCTCCATCTTTTTGGTTTCATCCTCTCCATTATTCACCTTCTTCTCTTGCTGCATTTTGTCATCCAACCAAATTATACAAATATATTCATACACATTAGTGCTAATTAAGCTTAAGTTGAAGCGTACCATCCTCTTGCAGAGTTGATCAATTTTCCCTTGCAGCGAGTGGTATCGTTCGACTTGCTTGTTGAGGAGCGACATGAGTGCGCAGAATCCCTTCACTCGCGCGTTGATTTCACCATTTTCCGAAGCCTTTTCCTTCCCAGCCAGCCTCTCCAGCACCAAGAGCTGCTGCCTAAGTCTCTTCACTTTGTATGAGACTCCAAGAGCATGAACATCCATCTTCCATGTACAATTAGTTTTGGTTGAAGTTTGGCCTTGTTCGAGTGTCAAAACGATATCCTGCAGCTCGTTCTCTGAGGCTGCTGCTTCATCTGCCTTGACCATCGCGTGTCCTGGTTTTCGCTTAACCACCTTTACTTTCGACCAAACTGTATCATCCCCCGGAGTATTGCAGCTCAGCCTACGGGGATCTGGAGGCGCAGAACGCGTAATCAGCTGCTCTTCCAACTTGGCGATATCCTGCCTGAGGTGTGCAATGTCGCTATCAAGCACTTGAATGTGCGACTTCAGCCGCCTTGATTCAAGCTCCGAGCTCATCAACCGCCAGTTGTATGCCTCCAGCTTCTCATCCTTCTGTCTCAGTTGCTCCAAAACAGCATACATCTCAACACTATGCTTCTGCTCAGCTCCTAATGTTGAAACAAACATCTAAATGTTAAACACAACAAAATTGAGAAACACAAATCAAAAGAAAAGTGAGTCATCTCACTTGATTCTTGAATTGCTCGAGTCAAATAGGGATTGAAATGCTTCAAAAACATATTCCTCAATGAAATTCTATCATGTTTAGACTCTGCAACAGCTTTCCATCTTGCTGCTTCAGCCTCAGCTTGCTTTCTCCTAACCTTAGACGACCTCACTTCCTTCAACAGCATCTGCTTCTCCGCTGCATCCGAATTAGACCTCCTCTCCAAATCCTTGTGCAATCTCACAATCTCCACCGACAGCCTCTGATTCACCAAAACCAGCTGCTCCTTCTCCTCCACCAACTCCTCGGTCTGCCTAATACTCTGCCCCATCTCGACGATCGCAGCCTTATGCTTCGAAATCTCAGAAATACGGCTCTTCAAACTCTCTCTCAACTCCTCAGCAAGATCCTGAGCAGCCTTGAGCTTCTCCTCGCTCTCCAACCTCCTCCTCTCCGCGTCTTCGATCATCTTATCCTTCAACTGCAGAATTACTTCAATTTCATTCATTTTGTCGCCCAATTCGGTGACAGACATCTCTCTCTTGGCCTCCACAACTTTCAAGTCATTCATGAGGTTGAAAATCTGGTGGCTGAGCTTCCTCCTCTCATCAAACCAGCTCTGCTCTCTGGCGGCGAAGATGCTCACCACTTTCTCATTGGCCTTCGCGTCTTCGCTTCTCCTCTTCTTCAACTCGGCTATCTCCATCTGCGCACTCTCCAGTTTCGAAAGAAGCTTCGCGTTTTCGACTGTGACGACGTTTCTTTGAACTGTCCAAACAAGCAATCCGACGAGGGCGCTGCCTTTGAGCATCCGGTTCCTTATTTCCGACCATCTCTCGTCGCAGAGTTCGGGATCCGAAAGTAGGCGTAGAGCGAAAAGCGCGCACGAAACGCCGATGAACATTCCCTTTTCTTCCATCACTCTGATCAAAATCATTCTATGGAATCAATTTTTTATTTTTTAAATTGTTAATTCAATATGTTAATACTAGAACTTACGAGAATGAGTGCAGACAGTCATGGAGCGGTGAAACGAACTAAAAGGATTTTTCAACAACCTTAAATTTGGTGTTTGATTAAGAGATACTAAAACAAGCACAACAGAAAGCTGGTGGCATCTGCTGGTTGTTGCAAAGTTGCAGTTCTGTTTTTTATTAAAATTGTCAGACAACAACTAAAGCGTGTGAGCTTTTTTACACGTGTGAAACGCCAGATCACAGGAGTATATAATTTGTTCCCTCAATTTCAGTGATGAAAATAACCTTTCTGTTTGTCTATTTTCTTCCCTTCCAATTTTTGGGTTGTGGAAATGGGCTTGATTCCTGGGAATTTGTATGCTACTTTGAAATATGAGGTATGATTACCCCAAAAAAATTATGTGACATCTCATTCTCAACCATAGTATCAATTTTTTCATAGTAATAAAATACCAAAAAATACTTCCACTTTCCAGATCTGTCCATCTCTTTTCTGCAACATGGACCCAACTTGCATGCAAAATCAAAGTTTGTACAAATTCAGTTAGAAGGTAAGTATGAAACTTTGTTTTCAGTTCAAATATGTACTTTGATTGGATAAGGATGATTTTGCCTCTTAAATGGCATTTCTATGAAAGTAGGTGCCTGTGTTTATTTTTAATTATTGAAAAATATCTGTTTAGAAGTCAACACCCAAATAATGTTTGATAAAAAATTGTGGGATGTGTGTGTGAATATGGAGTACTATTAGTTAGTAGTTGCAGGGTCTATTGTGGTTCTCCCTCTAGAAATTGGATCCACATGAAAAGATTTGGTTTGATAGTGCGAGTGTGAGTGTTACCTACTCTACATCAATAATGCACCAACGAATATATTCATTTATGAAATGTGACCAAAGAAAACAAAGAATTTTTCTTGACATGGACCAAAATACTACTCCAAAAGATCGCGTATACACACAATCCAAAAGATCAGCAACAAAGAACGATCATATTTTTATTTATTTTGTGTTGGGAGATGTGGGAAGACGAAGGCTACACTGTATCCGAAGTAGAATGATCATAATTTTTAATTATTGATCCTATTTCACTTCCCTATTTATCATATGACATAGTAGCATATGCAAGTAGGGAAAAATGTCAAAGTAAAAATAGCAGTAGTAGTGTTTGAATTAATTAGACAAGAGCTGTATCTGATTTAAACATGCGTAGAAAATAGAAACCTTGAAGCACCACAGAAATAAAATTTGGGGCCAATCCAATTTAAAGAGGGTCTGGTCTGGTCTGCATCTATCAGAATCTCACTTCTCGTATTGATATTCATTTTCTACACACCAGCTTTGCATGGGCCCCACTCGATTAGATATTACTACTCCTTAATTATTGCTTAACTTTTAACTACATTACACAACTGATAGATATCACAGACCTGTAAACAGGTATTTTTGTCCAACTAAAGCTCGACAAATCTAGAAAAACTACTGGCCCACACAAAATATTTTAAGATTTTACTAACTAGTCAGTTTTATGTTTTTACAATTAGTTTCTAAGACCTAAATGTTGTCGTGGAAATGAGATATACAAATCTTGTCGGGCGAATTTACAATGGAAAATAAAGGAAATTATATGAAAAATAACTGAACAAAATTACACGGAAAACTTGTGGAAAGCGGTAAGCCGAGTCGAGGAGTCCTCTTTCCGCAAGACGAGATACGCCCAGGTAGTGCTCTCGGTTTGACGTGTCGTTCCCAAAGATTAAACGACTTCGTCTCTGAAGTAGCAGCACCGCTAGCAACAGAGCTCCGGCGAACGGGAGTAAGGCGAGGGCAGAGCTTCGACGGGGAAGATTATGCAGAGAGGGAGAGAGCGTGTATGCAAGATGCTTGTGTATGTTCTGTTTAGAATGCAATGGATGCATGCCTATTTAGAGCATCTCCAATGCCGGCGTCAAAATCGCGACGCCAATTTTTCGCCGATGCCGGTTCTGACGCCGAACCATTGGAACCGGCGTCGGCGAAATCGGCGTCAAAATCGGCGTGGCCATGCCGATTCGCGCGATGATGCCGGGGTGGGCACCCGGCATGCAGCCCCCTATGCAGATGATGCCGGGGTGGGCACCCGGGATGCAGCCACCGGCACAGCAGATGATTCCACCGGCACAGGGGACGCACGGGGGGGACAACGCCTATCGGCCGACTTTTGATTTTTCCACCGGTTCTTCGCACACATCGACCCCAACGGATGCACAGTATACGGAGACCTTCTCCTTAGCAGACTTGGGTTTTGATATGAACGAGGTTCCGGAAACTCTCATTCAAAGCCAGGGAGTAGGGCGGGGTAAGAAGAAGGGCAAGGCCAAGAAGGTCGGCGAGTCGTCGCAGCCGGAGGCCGAAATCTGGGGCCGGAGGAAGTGGACGGACGCGGAGAACGTTGCGGTTGCCAAGGCGTGGGTGAGTGTCTGCGACGATCCTCTCGTTTCGAACAACCAGAGGATCGTCAACTTGTGGGCCAAGATAGCCGCAGCCTACAGGGCATTTTGCCCTGAAGGGAGACCGTGCACCGGGGAGGAGGTCCGGAAGTGCTGGGACCGAATCAGGTCTGGCGTCTCTCGATTTTCGGGTTTGTACGCCAACGCCCTCCGCATGCAGACCAGTGGCCAAACAGAGGAAGACTGCAGGAGGATTGCGGAGAGAGCCTACCCCGATCCGCAGAAGAAGTACTATGAGTTCACCTACTGGAACTGCTACGTTGTGCTCAACGAGTCAGAGAAATTCCGGGCAGGCGTCGACGCTGGCTGGCTGAAGAGGCAGAAACTGAACTATACCAGAGATTATAGCGGCAGCAGCGGTGGTTCGACAGACCTCCCCGAGACGGCCCAGGAGGTCCCGACTCCTCGTTCGTTCGGTCGCTGACCTCGCCCGGTTGGCCAAAGGCGGACGCAACAGGTTGCGAGGGGGGGCACCCCGAGTTCCCAGGGGGTCCATTCGACATCCCCCCTCGGCAGGTCTACCGAGGAGCTCAAATTCTTCGCGCGCCAACAAACGCGCGCTCAAATGGTGAAGACCTTAGCCGACTTCCAAGCGGCGGTGGACCCCGAGGTGAAGGATTTTCTTCGTGTATTGCTCCAGAGCCAGCATGAATAATTGGAGGCGATGAGGAGGGACACCGGCGGAAATAGCCGCGGCGTAGGTGGCGACGGAGGCGGCGGCGACGACGAAGACGAGGACGGCGGCGAGGAGTGATTTTGTTTTAACTTTTTTAAATTAATGTACTTTTTAATTTTTGTACTTTTTTTTAAATTATTGTACTTTTTTTTTAAAAATTAATGTACTTTTTAAGTTTTAATATTATTATTCGAATTTTCCGTATTTGTCTCGTAAATTAAATTCCTTATGTTGATACGAGTGTAAATTAAATTATATAATTGTTATTAGTGATATGAATAGGTAGTGTGAAGGCTATGTGAGGGCTATTTGATGTCCAGTTGATGTGGCAAGCTGATGTGGCAGGAGAATTGTAGTGCTGATGATGTGACAGTGTGAAGGCTATGTGAGGGCTATTTGACGTCCAGTCTTACTGGAGATGCTCTTATAGGCCAAGTCCACCTGCAGGGCATTGATGGAGTCAACAGCCATTATGTGTGTCATGATGGCTTGACTGTAACCTCTGGGGCTTATTGACTGGTGCACTAGCCAGTGGGAGCTGAAGAGACACGATGCACCTGGACATGCTACACGACGGGATACACCATGAACCGTCGGGGTCCATCGGAGACCTTTTGTCTCCCTTTATGCGTCGGGGTCTAGCGGGGCTGGGACCATGACGTGGGGGATAACGTGGAGTTTGAGGTGGTCTAAAAAGAACAAGCGAGGCTCGATCCACGTCAACCAGCTCCAAAGAACAGTCCAAAGACCAATTGCCAAGGCACAAGGCACAAGGCACCAGGGGCAAGGGTCACGGTGCGCGGGTCGCGGGCGGGCAGCGGCGGCGCACGCTGTGGACTCTGTCACCCGTTTTATTCCACGATAATTATTACACATGATAATTCATCTGATTAAATACTTCATCAAAGAACTTTATCATCCCCGATATGGTATAATTAACACCTAGTTAATTAATCTCTTAGTCTTTTCACATAGCTCATTTCTAGCTTTATTGTGACAAACTTTAATATATTATTTCTCAATCACTGGGAATCGGATTTGAGAAAATGAATATACTAATGTCATCTACTCGGAACGTAGATCGACGTTATTGCATTTTATTTCACAAAATTAAATGTCTTATAACATTTATTATTAGTCAAAAATCATTTGACCAAACACGATTTCAACAAATGTTAAGATCCCTCCCACCACTCTAGAAGAAAAATAAATGTTGCTGTTTGAATTTCAAGAACTGGTCCCCAAATGCTTCCTTCAAATAATAAAAAAAAAAATTAGAAAAAAGTTGGTCCATCTCTTTCATAGTGGCTCCATGTAGTGATGATTTACAGTTTTAACTATCATTGTGTAAGCTTCTATATATTCCTGTAACAAGGGCCTCTTACCTCATCTACAAATTGCAATAACTTTTCATGTGTAGTTTCACTAAATTATTGGGGTATGGACCCTTATCTCCACCCCCTGTATTAAAAGAAAATAATGAAATAAAGATTTTTAGTGTCTGCAGGAAACGGCACATTTCTAACATTTCCATATGACCCTTATACGATATTATTGGTGTTCGGTATATTTTGGAAATAAAAGCTAACACAACTTCAATCAGCCAGGCCGACGACTCATAGAGAGCAAAGGCCCAACTCAAATCAAAATCGCAAAAACAAGGCCCAGCTAAGAGTTTGAGAATAACTTCATCACTACTACGGAGTATAATTTATACGATATTTATCGACCAATTATGAATAAACGAGCCTAAATTAAAATGATTTAAATTATATTGGCACTCAGACTATAATAGAGTGCAGAAATTATCTCACTACTAATTCCTGACCACTAGACCATGGAACCGATTTGATAAGAATTCTCATAGATATATTCAATTATATCATCCCACGAATTTTTATGTTGTGCATCTTAAGTTCAAATACTAGTACTATTTAAGTATTCTATTTTCATAATTTTAAATCTAAAATTTTATTTTATGCAATGAAAGAATAATTTAAAGGATTATCGGACGTGTATTACTATCACTTTTAATTCGCAAAGATCTTCCTCAACGTATAAGTATCAAAAGGTTAGATTAAATTTGGACAGCTTCCAAGTTGAAGTACTCCATTACTTAGTCAAAATTAACAATTTATAATAAATTGAAAAATTAATAATATGTATTTAATTACGTATTTGGCTTTTCTAAACTATATTTAACGGTCATATCAAACAACAATATATTCTGTCTTGTAAAAGAGAGAACTAAAAATCAATCTCCAATTTCATTAAAAAGGGAATAAATCATTTTAGCACGTTTTCGTATCATCTTGAAACAGAAAAATAAGTAGATCGAGTTTCCGCCAAAGAAGGTTTGAAGCAGTCATGATGAAAAAGAAGTTTCTCCAATCTCCAATAATATATCATACCATCAGATTCTTCTCTTAATTACATAAGAAACTACATTAGTTAATCCAAAACTTTACCTTCATTTCAACGCCACCTCTCCACATAAAATTCAGCTTTTCAAAAAGTTTGTGTTAATGTGATATGGAGACAACAAATAATATTATTGTTAAAAGTGTGTTCAGTAGTTCAACCACAATCAGCTGTTTGTGGGTATGCTTTTCTGCATATAGCAATAAAACTAGTAATTTTTTAGAATATAAATTTGTTTTTTTTATTATCATAAGTGTAACTATTTTTTGCATTTTATTTTACTGGATGATTATGATTTTAACAATTGAAAAGGGAACTCTACCATTACTATTTAGCAAACGCCTTTTGGAAATGTGGTCTTTCTTTGAATTGAATAAACTAAGTACTTGTATTTTGATGGTTTATTTTAACAAATCCTTATACTCCCTCCGTCCCGAGCTACTCGCTCATTTCCTTTTCGGCACGGAGATTAAGGAATGAGTGTATAGGAAAGTAAAAAATGACGGCTATAGGTGAAAATTTTTACTAAAAATGGAAAGAGTGCAAGTAACTTGGGACGCCCAAAAAGGAAATACGTGCGAGTAGTGTGGGACGGAGGGAGTACAATTTTTTTCATTTTAGTAAGTCCTTATGCTTTTATATTCGATATATTTCGATCCTTATTTGACGGAACTGTTAACTCGCCGATCGGCTGGCCACCATTGCAGGCTCCCGATCGGCTAGTCGATTTTTTATTTATTTTTATTTAATTTTCGAAACACTATATATACGCGATTTGCACGTCATTTTCATTCGCACCACTTGTTTTAACGAGTTTCTCTCTATCTTAATTTCTGTACAAGAGCAACAACGCGAAATGGAGCACAACAACGAGTCTATTTCAGTGACGAGCGGGTCTCAAACTCCCACGGTACCCGTGGGAAGTGGATGAGGTCTGATGGCCGGGTACTACAACATGTACCCTTGGCAGCAGATGATGCCCGGAATGGCATCCGGGGGTAGTATGCCGGGATGGCAGTGGATGCAGGGCGGGGAGGAGTGTCGGAAGGGGTGGGACCGAATCAGGGCTGCGGTCTCCCGATTTTCGGGCTTGTACTCCAACGCCCTCCGCATGCAGACCTGTGGCCAAACTGACGAGGACTGCAGGAGGATAGCGGAGAAAGCCTTCCCCGTGCCCAGACTTTATAAGGAGTTCACCTACTGGAACTGCTATGAGGTGCTGATGGACTCCGAGAAGTTTCGGGCAGGTGTCGATGCTGGCTGGCCGAAGAAGCAGCGACTGAACTATACCGGTGATTACAGCGACGGCAGCAGCGGCGGTTCCCACGACCTCCCCGAGGATGTTCAGGAGTTCCCACCCCCTCCCGCGTTTACTCGCCGCACTCGCCCGGTTGGTCAAAGGCGGGCGCAACGGGCTCGCCAGGGTCCCAGGATGTCCAGTCGACATCCCCCATGTTGGCAGGTCGACATTCGAGCTCGCCTTCTCCCGCGTCAACAAACGCGGGCTCAGATGTACAAGATCTTAGCTGACTGGAAGACGGCAACTGACCCCGAGGAGAAGAGTTTTCTTCACTCAATGCTCGTGAGTATGCGGGCCGATTTGAATGCCGCCGCGGCACAGTTGGGGGGCTCAGACGCGGGCTCAGATGCCGCAGATTTGAGGGTCCCGGATAGCGGCGACAACGGCGGCGGCGACGACGATGACGGCGAGGAGTGAGGCGGAGGCGGGGGGCTCGTGTGTGGAGGAGAAGTTTTTTTTAAAATTAATGTATTTTTTTAATTAATGTACTTTTTAAAAATCTAATATTATTATTGAATTTTCTCGTATCTGTGTCGTAAATTTAATTCCGTAATTTGTGTGATTGTTAATTATTTGTTTTTTATAATTTTGTTTATTGTGGTTAGGCTATGGCTGACCTATTGCTTGTTCAGTTGCTTGTCCTGATGATATGTCATGATTAGTTTTTAGTGCTGATGATGTGGCAAGTGGAGTTTATGGCTAGGCTATGACTGGACTATATCGAAGATGCTCTAAGAAACCAATAACCCTATATTTTTTGCTTTCATTAATTAAATAATCTGGCGGCTTGCAATTTGCAAATACCAATTCAGAAGAAATACAAATAAAAAACAAAAATCATCTTTACAGATCATAAGCCGTTGATTAACTTCAAAATATCAATGATTTCAAATTCAACGGCGATCCTCATTTCTCTCTCCTCACATAAGCCGCGGTTACACAGAGAGCCACCTTTCCAGATTATGATCCTTCCCTTCTCCCCCATTTGAATCCACCTTTTTCCTCATACTCTCCTCCATTTTCTTTCAAATTCTTTTGATTTCTTCTTTCTCCGCAAAGAAGAAACAAGAGAAAGTGAAAGGAAATAACCCGATAGGAAACAGAAAAGTAATGAACCCCTAAAAAGGGTTGGAGTATCGGCAGCGGCCATCTCAGATTTTCGGCAAAGGTCGCAATTTTTTCTCTGTCAGAACCAGGTATCTACGCAAATTATTCTATCATAGGAATTAGGTTTGTCTAGATTATTGAAAAAGATCAGAATTTGGCAAGAGGGCTTCACATTAAGAATTTGCATTTCCGGTTTGTGTCAAAAATCGGGTGGGGTTCCCGTGAACGATTGAATTTTTGAAGTGGCAAATTGGGGGTTTTGATCGATTGAATTACGAAATTAGGGCACCCCAATTTTCCAAACTTGTAGAAGTGGCCTTCTTCTGATTCGGGGGAATCAAAAGATAGAGGAAAAGACTTGGATTCTTGCGATCAGGTGAGGGATAGTGGAAGAAACCGGATTCTGGAAAAGTGCGAATTACTCGATAAATGGCTGCATTGGAAATCGATAGCGTGGGGTGTGTTTCTTCAATAGATGGAAATGAAGACGAAGAGATAGTTTCTCACACCAAGCAACATGCTCTTCCACATCAGTATTCTTCCAAGCCTCATGGCACGGTCGCTGTTGGACTGGTGCCTACTAGCGTCCATGAGTTACTCGAGTGCCCTGTTTGTACTAATTCCATGTACCCACCCATCCATCAGGTCTGCTCAACATATCTACTTTGCATTTTTGATACATTGTTTATATAAACTTATCTGGCTTGGTGAATGCTTTATGAGTCTCTTGCTTGTTTGAGGGGTGGGACCGTGGGGGAAGGTGGATTGAAGCTTTAGTTGAAATTTGATTTGTAAATCATGTAACTTGCTAGTTTTTAACTGCGTTGTGTTTATTGAATAAGTGTCCCTTACAAGGGGAAACCTCATTTTTTTTGCACTTCAGGGATATAGTGTCTGGGCAGTGTGTATATTTGGTTTGGTACCTTTTCTTATGGGTGTAAAAATGCAAGACAGGGGCCATTATTGTTAGGCGATATAATTGAGCAGTCAATATGGTAGTAATCTATGACCATAATGTCAGCTGATAGCTCACAGAATTAGTACTTTTCACCTTTGGAGCTACTTATTAAACTTGCCCTAAGTAACTTGAGATAAATATTTGCTTTTTTTGGGGTATTTCCTGCATCATGTTCTCTGCCTTTTTCTCTGCCCAGTCACTTCGTGTGGCTTGTAAATAAAAGGCCTTAATCTGATGTGTACATGGGAAAAAGTACATTAGTGTCTAGCTGTTGGAAGAATAGCTTTCTACTTCTTTGAAGATGTGGTGGTTAAACGTTTAGAATGGCTATATTAATTCTATTCTTCCTTGCAGTGTCCCAATGGGCACACACTCTGTTCAACTTGCAAGTCAAGGGTGCATAATCGCTGCCCTACTTGCAGGCAAGAGCTCGGTGATATCAGGTGTTTAGCACTAGAGAAAGTCGCGGAGTCACTAGAGCTTCCCTGCAAGTTCTTCTCACTGGGATGTGCTGAAATATTCCCGTATTACAGCAAACTCAAGCACGAAGCAGTTTGCAACTTCAGACCACATAATTGTCCATATGCTGGATCAGAGTGCTCGGTCACAGGAGACATTCCTTGCCTGGTTGCACATTTGAGAGACGACCACAAAGTGGACATGCACACAGGGTCTACCTTCAATCACCGCTATGTTAAGTCAAACCCACGTGAAGTAGAAAACGCAACATGGATGTTAACGGTGAGTTCCACATTCACTATTCCTGGTTGATGATTCGTGTATAAATAACATGCATTGAGAGAGGATATTGAGTGATAAATCTCGGTTCGGTTGTGTGTGTTGAATTAGGTATTCAATTGTTTTGGGCAATATTTCTGCCTCCACTTTGAAGCGTTCCAACTGGGAATGGCGCCCGTGTATATGGCATTTCTACGTTTCATGGGTGATGAAACTGAAGCGCGCAACTACAGCTATAGTTTAGAGGTCGGAGCAAACGGGAGGAAGCTGATATGGGAGGGGACGCCACGCAGCATTCGCTGTAGCCACCGCAAGGTGAGGGATAGTCACGACGGTCTGATCATCCAACGGAACATGGCCCTGTTTTTCTCAGGAGGAGACAAGAAGGAGCTTAAGCTTAGAGTAACCGGAAGAATCTGGAAGGAACAGCAGAACCCGGACGCTGGAGTCTGCATACCAAATCTTTCTATCTAACCAATTTCTTTCTCTCTTTTTTTTTGCCTCTTTCGATTTTGATACGTTGCGTGGTTGCTTGTATGTATGATATTAACGTCTCTGCTTGCTTCCAAATCTGTAACTTTGCCAAAAAGTTTATTTGTGAAATGACTCTCTCAACATCATCTTCCTATTTCAAACCCTTATCTTTCTTCCCATAACAATGCCAATTTTCACACCATCAGCCTCAATGATGTGAATTTCTATTCGCACACCTGATGGGCTTTGCTTGCTGGGCCTTCAAAGCAGAGAGGCCCGATCATAATTGGGACACTCATCATGAATCATACTATATGGAGATAATGGAGTATTTATTTATAATATAAATATATGTTCTTAAATGGAGACGCATGTTGTTTGCATATCCATTTTTTTACTTATAAAAATATTATCCAGGGACAAAAAAGTGGTTATGATAAATTAGCTGGAATTTTGAAATAGTTATTTTAATTAAATGTTTAGGGTGATATATATGAGGAAGTGGAAAAAGTTAAATAAAGAGCTATCAGTGATGTGCGTCTCTTATTATGTTCCCTCCATCTCCACTCAATTTTCTTCCTTCACATGCTGCCTAATTACGATGAGATTGTGGGCCCTCTTATCTTATTTAATATTTTCTCAAATTAAACATACTCCCACCGACGATCAATCCTACCATCGTCAACATAAATTAATAACATACTCCTCATAATAAGTACTACTAGTATATATACTATTACGTCTGTCAAATTCCAAGAATTACTATTTCATGCGTCAATGTGTAATTGCATTATTACATTTCGTAACCCCCAATTATTGGTGTTATAGATAAAACACTTTCCTTTTAAATATAAGTATATACTAGTATTATATACCACCATATAGTAAATCAAGAGGAGAGGCCGGCAACGAAAGCGACACCAGTGGCCGGGAGCCACGACGAGCCATAGATGAACTTGGCTACAGTGAACTTCCCGGCCTCCTCTTCTGATGTAATGACACGATATCCCGGCCACTTCACGCGCTGCCCTAACCCAGCCCCCGGCCCAGAGTTGATGTACTCCCCATAATACAATGTGTCGAGTGCAAAATCCCCATTCCACTCGAGCCAGCCCTTGGGATGAACGTGATCGCCCAAGTAAGAGAGCATGTAAACAGTCCTCGAGTAGAGCTTCCACGGCCGGCCCAAGTAGGTCGGGTACTGACCCTTGGATGACTCGAGGGCGGGCTCGGCCGTGATGCGGCAGTCGTGGATGGAGATGCCCGTGTTCTGGTTTGGGTCCTTGCGGTTTTGCGCGGTGATCGTGACCTTCTGCTGCGGCATCGGCTTCCGCGCCTGGATATTGCACTTCTGGAACACCACGGCCGCGTTGCCGAAGATGAAGTCCACGGTCCCATAGATGTCGCACTCGCGGTAGAACTGGCGCTGGGAGTGTGTATAGAGGGTGTCTTGGTACCCGATGATGCTGCAGTGGTACACCACCGCGTGGTCTGCCCCCATGCGCAGGGCCACTGCTTGGTGCTTGCTTGCCCCCGCGTAGTTCTCGAATGTTATGTCTCTTGCTATGAACCCGGACCCGGTTGCAGCTGTGTAAAACGAGATAACTATTAGTGCTGCATCTGTGCCATAATAAGAGTCTATTTTATTATTTTAGTCTGTCCCCGATTGCAATAAAATTGTCGTTTCACCATTTATTATACTAGTATGTGGTAAGTAGATTCCGTAACTCATTCAACGAATTTTGCTTGGGCATCCTATGTTGGACGTTATTAACTTTATGCTAAAGAGTTAGTATAAATCAAAGTTTGGCATAAAGTGTTACTGTCTAGAATCACTTTTGCAAGACTAAATTGGTCGACTAGATAGAATTATAGTGAATGTTTTACTTTAATTAATTAGGATCATTATAAAAATAAATACTGTACTACATAAAAGGGGATAAAATGGAAGCGGGTAGAGAGACAACTGACGTTATGGAAGTGAAAAGCGTCAATTTGGTTAAATGAATGGAAAGGAATTTTGAGTTTTGTTGACCTTAACATCAAACAACAATACATGTTATTACCACAGCCACGTGAGGTGTGCATGTTCACTTGTTCAACTACATGCACCGCCAAACCGAAGGCCCATTATTTTATAAGAATGATCAAAATATTAAAAAGAGAATTATCGGAATAATGGATGATGAAAAAGAGCATAAAATTGTTAGTAAAAGGAATTTTACCAAAGGATGCGGTGTGGAATGTCGTCAACTTGTCTTGTACGCTTTTCCCGCCTGTAATGACCGTCTTGCCCTTCCCATCACCGATAAACATTATATTCGTCTTTTTTCTTCCCACCTTTAAGTTATTCTCCTCATACCTATAGGCATCAATTCATTCTAGTTTTTGTCATTTGTAAGTGAATCCACTTTGGACAAATAATACAATCTAAATTCACATTTAGTTTTTTACTATTCTTAAATATTAAAATTAATACTGCAAGTATATACGTATTTAATTCAGATCATACTCTATAACTATTTTATAGGTGTGTGTATGTTTCTTAAAAGGTTATCAGAATAACTTTCTAGTCATGATCATAAAAAGTTTGAAAAAATCTAAATATAAGTATAATTATGGTTGCAGTCAAATTATGATTGATCTGAAATCAGCATGGAGCTTAATCAGTGGGTAAATAGTAGTAGTACTAATAATAACACCAGTTTGACAGGTAATTACGAAAACATTATGATAGGGACTATGAAGTCATTTAGGTCTACCCACCAAAAAGAATTTACGCTTTTCCGAATCTTTTTTAAACCACGAGTCAAATTACCTTCCTGCCCTCACGTAGATGATAAACCGCCGGCTGCTGTGCTCCGGCGCCTTCTTGATCGCCTCCGCGATCGTCTTCACCGTTCCGTTGCCGCTCTTTGACACGGTTATATCCGCATTAATCGCCGACGCCGGCATATCCAGCAGCAAGCGCTCCCTCCGCGACATCCACACCGGGAAGCGCTCGTCGTCGCGCAGCAATCGCCGCCGCCGATTCTGAATCGGAATATCGGAGAAACCGTCGTCGCCTCCCGCGGCGGAGTATATCGCGAGAGAATTGCTCACGAGCTCCGATAAATCCTTTATCCTCTCCGACATTTGATTCTTGACGTCGCCGTCGAGCTCATCGAATCCTTCCTTGCAGGTGTCCTGATTGGTTAAAGCGGCGCTGAGCCAGGTCAACACGTCCTGAGTGGACCCGGCCGGCTCGGCGGCGGAGGTGATTGAGCGGGAGAGGAGATCGATTGAGTGGTCAAGGAGCTCTAAGCAGTCGTCGTATGCAGACCTGATTTAAATGATTTTGATATAAATGCATTTTATTTTTATCGTATAAATAAAGTGAAATAGAATCTAATTTCAAATGGACTGAACCTAATGTGAGGATCCATGGCGAGGTTGGTGATCTCGGAGGAGACGTAGAGCGATCGGCCGACTTTTTGGAGAGTGAGGTTGAGGGAAATGTGGACGAGGTCTTTGTCGTCGGCGTCGAGGGCGCCGGGGAAGTCGATGAGCGAATTGAGGCAGAGAGAAGGGTAGAGCGTGCGGCTGCATGCTCTCGACATGGCCTGAGACGGGCGCCGATTCTGCAGTTTGGAGTTGGTTTTGTGTTGTATGACGAGCGCCACGGCGGCGGAGGCGGCGGCGACCACCATTAGTGTGGCGGCGACGATGAGGAGAAGGCGGAGTTTGGAAAGTTTTGGTTTAGAGGGGAGGTGGGAGGGTTGGAATTGGATGCGGGTGGAGGCGCCACCTGGCTCGGCTTTCCCGAGCCTGCCATAATCCATCGTTTTCTTTTCTTTTCTTTTCTTTTAATTGGATAAAAAGGAAAGGAGGAGAAAGCAGGAAAGAATGTGGCGTTTGCTACGGAGAGTGGGCTACTATATATATGGGCGGCGTAGGCGTAGCTGTATTTTGGACTCATTTATTCCATATACAACGTATTGTGTTTGTGATGATGGTTCGTAAATACACATTCCAACTCACACACACTGTAATAAGTGGAGTATTACTTTAATTCTTCCTTTTGGTGAATTTATTTATGGATGATAAATTGAGAAAAGTTAATCAAGATTACATAGACACACACGTAATTGACTAAGAGCGGTGACCGTTTATGTCCTTTCTTTCTCAAACCGAATATAAATTAACGTAATGACTTCAGAAAAAATTTCTAAAAGATTTTGTTTTCTTCCATTCAGAACGAAATAAAGGTTCTCTCGTGTCCTTTTTTTGAAATTGGAGTCGAGTTAAATGGAATAGGTATGACAACCAATAAATAAGATTCTTATTCCTATTTTAAGATTCCACTGGAAGTAGATTCTTCCAAAAATTCGAGGCTATAGTCTAGACATAAGTATTACTACTTATAAAACCAACAAAAACGATGTTTATAGAGCCAAAATAATGAGTCCTAAAAGTAGCTTAGAAAAGTGAATTATTGCTGCAGGCAATGAAATCGTGTCCAATATAGAATTCAGATCGTATAACAGGAAACGGTATTTGTCTTAATGTTAATTTCATTCATGCCCAATTTTGGTATTATAGATACTTTTGTTAATTTACAGTTATATTTTTGGTTGGCATAATTGTCAATTTGAGACCATACCTACTATTTCTCGATGCATGACAGATATGCAAGAAATCTTGGTAACGGAGTATCACAAAATAACTGGAGTACTATATTATATATTGTGGCCCAAAATTCTTAGGACCAATTTGATGGGTAATTTACCATAGACTAAATATAAGGAGTACTACAATATACTACTAATAATCAAAGAAGAAGAAGAAGAAGCGCATTAGTGAAGTCTATAACAACCTCTTCAACTCAGAATATTTAAAATATGGTCAATTAGGGTAAGGCAATTGGAACTCGAATTCGAAAACATACTGTGGTAAGGCCATTGGAACTCGAACTACAAATGAAATTGGTAAACAAGAGTATGCCTACTTTTTTTTTAGTCTCGTGGCTTTTTTTTTTACCTAAAAAGCACAGGCAATACTCACGCCATCCACCATGCGGTTGTTATACCGTTCCTTAATCGTTCCTTAAACTACTATTTACGGACCTCACTGTATTTTTTTACTACATTCCTTAACTAAGGAACGGAACCTGCAACCCTCCGTTCCTTATCCGTTCCTTAACCGTTCCTTATATTACTATTCATTCAATTTCATTTTTTATTTTTATTTCCAACCCAATTCAATTAAAACAAACACACTTCATTAAAAAATACTAACCATAAAAAAGTACAACTTAAAATTTAAAAAAATAAAAAACACACAATTAAAATCCTAAAAAATTAAATGTTGCAATCAAGTAGTGCAGACGGTTTGGCCCCAAGGCTGTACACGTATTGACTCAAGTTCGATTCCTCCTGCCAGCAAGTTATTTGTTTTCACTGTTTTTATGTCCAATTGTTATGTCTACTCCTTCGATTTTTTTCTATTCATTGTTTTATGCCCATCATTAATTTGTCCTTTGCAGTTTAATACCTAATCTTTAGGATCATTACAACTTTAGCAATCTTTGCAATTAATTAGATCCTTCCGATTGATTTCTATATGAAATTACATTTGAGTCTTCGTTTTATTCTTACACTCTTATGTTTAAGAGGTTTAATCGGACTGCTATTTATTTACATAATATCTGAATTTTAGTCTTATTTTCTTATTTACTTGCACCTTATTTTCTAAGCATGACTAACATATCTATATATAGTTTCTTAGTACGCATTCATTATTTATTTCCTCTCATTATTCATTTATATCTCTTACAGTTCTACATTGCCGATGCTGCAACAAGTTTCGA
Organism: Salvia splendens; assembly: GCF_004379255.2. Taxonomy (NCBI): domain Eukaryota; kingdom Viridiplantae; phylum Streptophyta; class Magnoliopsida; order Lamiales; family Lamiaceae; genus Salvia; species Salvia splendens. Next base: position 8,312,750 of record NC_056035.1, on the reverse strand, counting down.
TTGTACCGATACCTAAAACTTGGGCCCCCAATATAAAATTCCTAGCTTCGTCCCTGCCCACATCGAAAGTGGAACATAAAGCATTCAAGGATGTCTCTATAAAAGAGAAACAACCAAGAATGAGTTTGTCCCACATCAAAAGTGGAACATAAAACATTCAAGGATGTCTGAATAAAAGAGAAACAACCAAGAATGAGTTTCATAAATTCGCAAGCCCATCAAATATATATGGGCTATTACGAATTTCTTGTATTCATTTATTTGTAAAAATTATTTTTAAATATAAAAATCAATTTTTATAAATAAAAAATATATTTTTTTAAAATTCATTTCTTTTTAAAAAAATGAATTATTGCGTCACGGTGACGACGCCCACTTGCGGGCCGGCGAGTGGGTGTCACGCATGGCGCAGGGGCGCGCCACGTCGCCATAGCGCGTGGCGAGACAGCCTGTCTCGTGTCTCGCAGGGACGGGTTGTGGGACGGGCCGGTGTGCCGCAACGCGTCGCGCCCGCGTTCCGTCTCTCCGCGACGGAACGCGGGACAGTGGCACGCTGCGTAGTGGATGCCCTCATAAGCTAACGAGGATTTGGCGAGCACATGTACTCAGCACAACTAATGTATATTAAGCAGTGGTGCACCTATATATGTACAACTAGGCATGCACACGGTTCAAAAACCGCCGGTTCCACGGTTCAACATTTTCATGAACCGCAACCGGAACCGCCCTGCCAAGGGTTTCGGTTCCGGTTCAAAGAAACCCCCAGTTTTTTGCTGAAACCGCCTGTTCCAGGCCTGTTCGACGGTTCGTAAAAATTTTTTTGCATTGTCTTATTTATTTATCTATGAAATGTGCGTAAATAAAATTCAAAAAATCACGATGAAAATTGCAATTTTATTGAGATTACAAGTTACAACAATTACAAATCACAAAAACTTGAAGTCTTAAACAAAAAATTTAAATACAACGACACTACTAGTCTACAACGCAGCTAATTACAAATTACAAAAAAGACTTGAAGTTCTGAACAATAAATTTATAAGTATATATACTCTTAGTCGGCGAAGGAGATGTTTCTACATAACTAAATTGAGGACACCTTTAACAATTCAACCAATATTGAGTTTAGTCTAACAATCAACAATTATAGTAGAATTGTCAAAAGTTTCCCGGATTTAGCCTTATAGACAAATCTACTTAACCGACTAGAGTATGTATAAATACAATTATTTAATTGTATTTGCGTATTTTTAAAGTATAAACAAATGAAAAAAAATAAAGGAAAAAGGACTTGAGCTCAACTTAAATTTAAAATTTAAGTTGAGGTGCCTATGTATCCCCATTGCTCATTTGCATTAGGGAATCAAAGCCCACATAGTTCTCTTACATTACTTACCTATTTGGCTTGCTTGGCCGGCGGTTGACGGTTGGCCTACGATTCATCCCCAGTGAATTCTTATTGTGATTCCTCCTGACGATCATCCCAATCATTTTCTTGTTCTCTTACGCCAGCTTTGGCCCAATCATCAAGTAACATCACGGCTTCCATATTTTTTGCGGAGAGCTTACTTATTGATTCATCCAACACACGTGATCCAACACTGAAAGAGGACTCGACGGCAACAGTGGAAGTCGTAACCAAAAAAATCTCCTTGGCCATTGACGCAAGTATGGGAAAATCTTTCTCGTTTGTTCCCCACCAATCGAGGACGTCGATTTGGGCGGGAGGAGTAGGACCTTCATCACCAAAGTAAAAGAGTGAATCGAAATAAAAATCTAATTCATTTACCATACCTGAGGTCGACCTTCCGCCGATGTTGTAGCTGTATAGGTCAGCTAATTGGGATTGCGCGTTGATAAACTCGGATTTTAACTGTTTTATTGGACATTAAACATGATCTTTTGTGTGCTTTCATTGCATTATCTTAGAGTTTATGTCCATATTCACTATAAAGGTGTTTTGATGAGTTTATATAGTGTTTGAAGTTAAAATAGGTAAAAAATGGTCAAAATGAGCCAAGACGATGCTGAGGTCTGCTTCAAACGTTAATCTGCCTATCGATATGGGGTCCAAATCCTATTTTTAGACTGCCATTGTCTTCATCATCAAAAGAGCTTCGCGTGGGTACCTCACACGCCCCAATCGGAGTTCGGATGAGAGAGATATGGCCGATCTACGAAAGCCGCGAGCGACTGTCTGGAGTGCTACCCGACCGGGTGGATTTTATGTTGAATAATTCCACCCGGCGGGGTCGCCAGTTTTGTTCATGAAGACTTCAGAGAGTTCTACCCGGCCGGGTGAATTTCCTATGCAATAATTCCACCTGGCCGGGTCCGTCAATCTGACAATTTTTTAATGCCAGACGCGATTTTTTGGAGAGAAAATAAGAGGCAAGAGCTAGGGCAACAAAAGACATTCTCTACGAGCCGCAAAAACACACACACACTCTCTCTCAAGAACTCTTGGAAGAAGATTGAAGATTCAAGCTTCGATTCCTCCGCCAATTGTAATTCGTATCATGGTTTCCTCTGTTTTTCTTAGTTTCTTTTGTTTTCTACTTTGAATATGAATAACTAAACCTTTCATGTGAGATTCTTGGTGAAGATGCATGGATTCATAGTTTAATCCAATTGATTTCATTTTTATCTTGCTCTTGCAATTGTTTGAATTATTCTTGTGCTTTTTCTATCAATTGCTTGATCACCATTGAGAGTGTAGGGTTTCTTAGAGTATCGGGAGATGAAATAATTAATCTTGAAAGAGGAATAATTCACACCTTAATTCAATAAAACTCGGGAGAGTTGAGATTATGAGTGGGATCTTTAATCTAATCAAAGTTTTGGGAGTTAGGTCTAAGATTTAGAAAGGGGACTTCACTTATTACACCTAATCTACAGATTTCTCACCTCGGGAGGGGGTTTAATCTACAATTGTGATTGATTCAACAATTCTAGAGACTTTAAATGGTAAATTGGTTTTAATTGGGTTAAGCTATGAGGTGTGCATCGGATCCTTGAATTCTGCATATTTCTTCATCATCTTACACAACTTGTTTTATCGCTCTCTTGTTTAATTGTTCTAATTTAATCTCTGCATTTACATGTTTTCAGTAGTTGTTAGTTTCAAAACCAAATTTCCTGATTGTCTGGATAGTAGTTGAAATTTGTTCGTGGTACTTAGGTTTACACTTAATTGTCTCTGTGGGATACGATATACTCTTGCTTGCTATTTGCTACGATAACCCCGTACACTTGCGGGTATTATTTGGGTAAAATAAAGTTGAGTCAAGTTTTTGGCGCCGTTGCCGGGGATAATTTTGTGTTATATAGCTTGATCTCGTGATAATAATCAAGATTACTACTTCAGATTTTACTGCTTTATTTTTCGTTTAATTTTTTTTTTGAGTTCTCACATTTGTGTTTCTTGTTCAGGTGTATGCACACACGTTCTAAAGGCTTGCCTCTAGAACCTTTCGACTCTGAGGTCGAAGCATCGAACCGGAAGAGGAACGCGTATAGGAGGCTCACGCAGAAAATTCACACTTCTTCGGCTACCCGCGGAGGAGCATCTTCAGATCAGAGGGATCTTTCACCCATCCGATCACCAGTTCAGGATCATATTCAGTTTGATCCTGTTTCTCCTACTCTGATGGAGAACGAAGAGGGTAACAATGGCCCACCACCACCTCCGCCCACTAATGCCGAGCTTCTACGGCAACTGGAGGAACTGCGTCAACAAGTCAATCGTAGACCAACTGTGGTGCCGGTTCAGAATCAGTATGCCTATCATGGAATGGCACAACCACCTGTCAACAACAACATCAATGCCAACAATTTTGAGCTGAGGAGAGGACTGATTCAGATGGCAGAAAATATTGCTTTTAGAGGCAAATCTACAGATGATCCGAACAAACATATCACCAAGTTCATTCAGATCTGCAACACAACAAAGCTGAATGGAGTGACAGATGAGCAGGTTCGACTAAGGCTGTTCCCTTTCTCTTTAGAGGATTCAGCAAAGGACTGGTTGGAGAGTTTGGAGCCAGGATCAATCAGAACATGGGATGCTATGGTGGAAAAGTTCTTGGAAAAATTCTATCCCCCGAGTGAGGCTATTAAAAGGCAACATGAGATCCTTGCCTTTCAGATGACCCTGCAGAGAATATTAGAGAAGCATGGGGGAGGTTCAAAGCCTTGATGAAGCGGTGTCCCAACCATGGGTTAACCCCGACAGTGCAAGTCATTCAATTCTTCAAAGGGTGCGTGCTTGATTGACTTTCTTTCTTTCTTGCCGTGTGTTTTTTCCTTCCTTGCCTTTTGTTTTGGCCCTCCCCTCCCCCCTGCCCCTGCCTGCCTCGTCACTTTCGCTCTGTTCGCGCCCGCGCAGGCGCTGGCTGTTTTCCTGTTCGGACAAAATCCCTTCTTTCAACGATGGAGTCCACGTAACCCGTGAGGCCTCAGAATAGTAATTTAAGAGACGTTAGGGACTATAAAGACACGTTGCAAGATGGCGCTAAGGCTAAAAGCTTTCCTGTTATGGGGATTGCATGTATGAGGATTGGAGGGGATTGCCATTGGAGTCAATAGATCCTGAATTGGAGTCCTATACACTTGTAATATAGTATTGAATTACTATACACTCGTAAATGTACCGAATATTACCATTACGCTATCATTGAACATTGCATACCACGTATACTACCTCCGTCCCACATTAAGTATCACATTTAATGTGGACATAGATTTTAAGAAATATAAAGAAAAGTTATTTGAATAAGTTAGTGGACTATGAGTCCCACTTATATATATTAGTTTTATAATAAAATGTGAGTATACATGATTGGTGGAATGTGGAGTCTACTTACCATTTATAGTAAAAGTGAAATGTGACTTTTATTGTGGGACGAACCAAAATGATAAAATGTGACACTTAATGTGGGACGGAGATAGTACTCCCTCTGTTCTATAGTAATTGAGACGTTTCTTTTCGGCACGGAGATTAAAAAATTGTGTTAGGTGAGTTAAGTAAATAGAAAATAAAGTGGAAAATGAAAAAGGTAGAGAGATGAAAAGAGAATAAAGTAAGAGAGAGTAAAGTATGTGTGAAGAAATGTGTTGACTTTAACTAAAAAGGGAAATAACTTTATTACTATGGACTATATTACTATAGAACTGAGTAAAATTTATTAGGTTGCAAATCCATACCACATTGAAGAATGGAATTTTATTCATCCGACGTGGGATGAGTTTGTATCCAACCTATTAATTAACTATTTTTTAATGGAAAAACTTTTACTACTAGAGTAACAGTATTTTGTTGAGATGGTGCCCGTATTATTGAATCAAACCCAAAATAACTATACTTGAGCCACATAACCTACAAGTACTGAAGTCGACATTTTACAACATTTAGATGTGAATAGGACTATAGAAATTACTACTATCATTAATTCATTTGTTTCCTTGTCGCATGTTAGAAAGTGCAACTAATACAATTTTCTGATCATTTCATGTCAGTTACCAAAATGTGAAAAGTACAGGTACCACCAAATGAGGAAAGGAATAATATGAACCTTCAAAAATGAAATGGTTAAAAAAGTACCCTGAGAAAAGGATAAAATGAAAAGGATACCCTTAATAAAATAACTAATTCTAGTACGATTTTGCTCCGGTGCATAATTATCCTCAACCACTATCACTCCTAAATGGATCTGTGTGTATTTAACATAGAAATACGCATACACAACGTAGTTAAAGAAGATAAGATTTATAGTTGAAATCAGATTGTAGACCTTAAATTTCATATTGATCAAAATCCAGACCTACGACAGATCACAGCAGCTTGCCAATATCCACAAAATAATACAAGAAGAAAGTTCCGAACCCATTCCCTTGTTGCTTGCATATCATTCTGGTCCTCATCAAAAACTTTTTTTAAACGCAAGTTACTTTCACCAACATCTCCCGTTCAGTGAAAATCGAGACCTAAAAACACCTACAAACCTTCCTCTTGCCTTTTACAGTTTCATCATGGGCATCATCCTCATTCATCCTCACATTTTCTCACTCGGGGCTCCACCAGGACCTCTTGATAGACAGCAGTGATGATAGGATTGCACCAATGCCTCACATCCTTCAGCTTCTCCGTCATACTCCTCCTTTCACCAGCGTTTCTGATTGTCACTCCATCCACTCACGGGCCCTCCTATGGTTGCTGGTCTCAATCGTGCTCCTTCTCATCCCGACTCCAATTTGTCTGCCTAGCTGTCCTTGTCGTGATCTGGTTCCTCATGTTGTAGACGTAAGTCCTCTAGGCTGTTTCGGGCGTCATTCTTTCCTTCACTTTCTTGTCTTCCTCGGCAAATTCCTCAGCTTCCTTCAACCATCCGTTCAATCTCTTCCTGGCTCAAACGACCTTTGTCATTGGTGATTGTGATCTTCTCTGATCGCCCAGAGGCCTTGTCTTCAGCCTTGACATTTAGGATTACCATTAGCATCAACTTCAAAGGTGACTTCAATTTGAGGGGTTCCCCTGTTCACAAAATAAGTCAGAAACAGTAATACAAAAGTCATACTACAAACTTTCTAGTAGATTAAAACAAGCAGATGCAAACCTTGGGGCTGGTGCAATTCCTGTCAGGTCAAATTTCCCAAGCAACCTACAGTCCTTTGTAAGGCTCCGTTCACCCTCAAAGACCTTTGAAACAGCATGTATCTCATGTTAGTTTCTCAAAAAAATAGAAGGTTCTTGAAATTTTTCATTGAACAATTTGCATACCTGGATTGTGACAGTAGTTTGTTGGTCCTGGTAAGTGGTAAAAACTTGTGATTTCTTGGTTGGAATGACTGTGTTCCTTGGAATCAATTTGGTCATCACTCCTCCAACAGTTTCAATACCAAGGGTCAATGGTGCCACATCCAAGAGAAGAATATCTGATGCAAGAATAACACAGTTAGTAAGAAAAGCTTCGACCACAAACATTCGTATGGGTCAGCAGTAGTAATTTTATCGAAGGTAGTATTGGTAGAGTGAAGCCACACTATCAATTATAAAGGCAAGTACCTTTGGTCTCATCACCTCCCTCGCCACTCAAAATTCCTCCTTGGACAGCAGCACCGAAAGCAACAGCCTCATCAGGGTTGACTCCCTTGTTGGGCTCCTTTCCATCAAAGTAGTCCTTGAGAAGCTGTTGAATCTTGGGAATCCTAGTACTTCCACCAACAAGAACAATTTCATCAATTTGACGTTTTCAAGACCAGCATCATCCATGGCCTTCTTAACAGGACCCATGGTCTTTCTGAACAAATCATTGTTCAGTTCTTCAAAACGAGCCCTTGTAAGAGGCTCAGAGAAATCTACGCCATCAAAGAGAGACTCAATCTCCACGCGGACCTGGTGCTGACTGCTCAAAGCTCTCTTTGCACGCTCACATTCTCTCCTCAACTTGCCAAGTGCTCTGTTGTCCTTGCTGATGTCCTTGCTGTGCTTCTTCTTGATCAACTTAATGAAGTATTCCATCACCCTCTGATCAAAGTCCTCACCTGATGATTGCAAAAGAATAATGTTGGTTGGGGAATATAGTGCATTGAATGACTCACCTAAGTCCTTGAAATAAAACTAGAATACCAATTTGAAATCCCAGTCATCGCCTCATAAAGTAAACTGGTTAGGTATAATATCCTACAGTGTACTTTGGTCATAATCATTTGGCAAAAAAATGGGAGAGAATTTGTAGAAGTCCTTTAACTTGTGGAGAAAAAACTCAATTTTTATAACTATTCCATGAACAAGTTCCTCATATGGACAGTTTCTTCAGAAAATAATTGTGATGTTTCATTATAAGTTGTGAGCAAAAGAACCATATTCCAACCGTTTATACCTAGACCATAATAAGGTGGTAAGACTACATGAGAAAATAATAAAGGGATCATGCAATCAGCTTACCTCCCAAATGGGTGTCTCCATTTGTTGCAAGAACCTCGAACACACCATTGTCAATGGTCAAGATACTGACATCAAAAGTTCCACCACCAAGATCAAAGACAAGAATGTTCTTTTCACCACCTTTCTTATCCAAACCATACGCAATTGCTGCTGCAGTTGGTTCATTAATAATTCTCACAACATTCAAACCAGCAATCATTCCAGCGTCTTTAGTAGCCTGCCTCTGAGCATCATTGAAGTAAGCTGCAAAAGAGAAGCAAAAAAGATTCAGTAACTGCTCAATGTTCTCTCACACACACAAAAGGATTTGGCACAAAGTCTTACCAGGAACAGTAACAACAGCATCCTTGATTTTCTTCCCGAGGTAAGCCTCAGCTGTTTCCTTCATTTTTGTCAAGATCATGGCACTGATCTCTTCAGGGCTGAACACCTTGGTCTCACCATCCTTGATTTTAACCTCAATGTAGGGTTTTCCATCCTTGTTCACAATCTTATATGGAACAAGCTTCATGTCCTTCTGAACTTCTTTATCCTCAAACCTGTTGGAGTAGCATTAGTCAAGTCCTAATTATGATAGTACTATATAACAACAGATTATGAGAATAAGAAAAAAAAACAGAGGAGAAATTACTTTCTGCCAATGAGTCTCTTGACGTCAAAGATAGTCCTCTCTGGATTAACAGCTGCCAAATTCTTGGCAGCTTCACCGATCAACCTCTCATTGTCGGTAAAAGCAACCCACGAGGGTGTGATGCGGTTACCTTGATCATTTGCGATAATTTCAACATGACCATTCTTGTAAACACCAACACATGAGTAGGTTGTACCAAGGTCAATGCCAATAACTGTTCCAATTTTAGGAGCCTCCTCAGTTGCTATGGAATATGTAAATAAACTTCCTGTTCAAAGATCAAGCATAAATCGAGTTATTTCAAGTGATCCTGATATCAAAGACCACATTATGTTTTTCCTGACTATTAACTCTAAGGAGGTAACAAAGTAAAATCCAAACTTCTAGAACTTCACGGTGAAATTATAGCAGTAATATTACGATGCAATTTCACTCGCTTCTAGTAGAGTAGCAACAACATATTGTGGCAACTTGAAACACGCAAAGACATTATTAAGACTCCCAATCCACGCATAGAAGCTTCTATTAACTACAGACGTTAGACGTACAAACGACTCGGACCAAATACAGTACTACCATTTATCTCCGTTTATAAAAGGGGAAAAATATTATTTGAGCAATGCCAAATTCGCATCTCTACGTGCTTAAGGATTCAGATAATATCATTATTACTGAACCTAAACAAAGAAGAGGAAACTGATTTCTCTGAGCTCATCTCTATAGTATACCAGATCTAACATGAAACCACCACGATGTGAGCTAAAACTACGGATTTCGATGCAGAGGATCTGACACTAACAACAAAAATTAATGCTAAGGACTTGCACCTCTAATTTCCTAAAATTCTCGAAAAATATTGATCGATGTTAACGAATAGTTAAACGAAGACAGATGGATAACATAAATCTAAGACCTAAGTAGACGGAAATGCTAGATCTCAGTTATTAAAAGAAATCTGAAGAGAAGTAATTCTGACCTAGCAAAACGATCCCGAACAGAGTCCAAGATGCGCGTTTCTTCAACGCATCAGCCATTGCTGCGAAGCACGACAGTCGGACTTGGCTTCGTCGCCTTTGAAAGTGTTGTGTTTCTTATTTTTCTTTTCTTTCGTTCTCAGTTCTGCTCCCTTCTCCGCTGAGTGTAATGGAGTTCTGAAACTGAATAACGGTGGAGAGGAGGAGCGCATTATATACCAACTTCGCAGTAGAGTAAACTCGTCATGGAAAATGACGTGGACCAATCAACTCTCGAGTATGATTCATTGCATTCCCTCCGTCTAAAATGGAGTAAAATTTGTGTCACCCGTGCTTACGTGGACCAATTGTATAGGATCTTCGTGTCAAATTAGCCGACGTGGACCAATAAAATCCAGAGAAGAACGTGCTGCCCAATGAGTTGATAGAAAATCGTTCCGGTTGGGTTTTTCCATTGAAATCGTTGTTTCTCGAATCCGGTTTACTTCAAAGTAGGAAAAGCGTTAACGAAACCGTAATTGAACACCTGTCCTATTCCAGAATTTTCTGGAGTACTAGTAGTATTTTATTTGTTTGTTGGACTCCAAAATACAAACCTCAAAAACAAAACCAACACCATATTTGGTTGCCAAGATTCTATTTGGGAAAGTAATATGATTCCTTAAATTTAAAATTCTATATTTATTCGATTTTTAATTAAATTGGGAAAGTAATCAGAATCCCCAAACAAGGAAAGTTAGTACAACTTTCCAGGATTCTGAATCCTAACTTTTCTTAAGTATTCTTTTTCCAAGTTTTAGGATTTCTATATATTTAATGCAATATATGTATAATTTTATTATTATTATTATTATTATTATTATTATTATTAATTACAATGTATTAAAATAATATAAAATTATAAACCATATTTAATTATGGTATAATAAATAACTATAATTAAAAATATCATAATTATAACTATATTATTATAATAATTATATATATTTGTTATTATCAATAATAATTAATAATTTATTAAATAATTAAAATATAATTATATAATATAAATTATTATTATTTTATAAATTAATAATTAATCAATAAAGTCATAGTGAAATTTCAAATTATAAAATTTATTCAATTATAATATTTGTAAATATTATAATTATAATTATAATAATCATATTTATTATTATAATCATTTATGATTATAATATTCATATAACTATAGTTATAGTTATATATAACTGTAGTTATAATTATATATTATGATGGATAATCCATATTTAAACTAATAATAAATATAATAATATAATTATTATCATTTATAATTAATAATTTATAAAAAAATTTATATTTTTTTATAAATAAAAATAATAATAAGTAGGATTATAATTTTAGTTTGGTGTTTAAATTAAATATGAAATTTAAAATCTTGATATTTTCCAAACACGGGAAATGAAAGTTATTAGGAATCATATTCCTTGGATTCATTTTCCCAGGAATCATTTTCCTTGTCAACTTTACTTTCCCCTCAACCAAACATGGGCCAAGTGTCACCCATCCTAATGGCCAAGATTTTCTCCATATCTAGAGAAGTTTAGGAATTAAATGAGCATTTCTTGCTCTCAACATGATCTTCCCCCATTGGAATATATATCTTGATATAAATTGGATATTATATCTAGAAAGCTTATTCGAAAAAAATGAAAAGAAAACACTAATATTTCATTCCACCCGACTAAGATGACATATTTTTTGGTTGGCATGAAACTATAAGAATTATTGGTTAAAGTCTAAGTATTAAAGTGAATAAAAAGAGAATTGAATAAAAATGTTAGATGTATTAATTGGAGAGATAAAATTTATATAATAAAAAAATACAATATTATTTTGTTTAAGATAAATTAAAAAGAAAAGTGTGTAACTATGATTTATAATTGGGAGGGGAAAGTAACGTAGTAACATAGAAGTTATTCAACAATTTTAAATACTAGAATATCATTTAATCCGGGGGCGGATCTAGCATATACTCAGTTGGGCATTTGCCCCTCCTCACCTTTCTTTTGCCATTATATTTCTATATATACAGTTCTAATTATATACTCCTTCCGTTCCAAGATAAGCGGGACGTTTCATTTTCACACTCGTTTGGAAAAATGAAATAAAATAGTTAGAATGGAGAGAGAGTGAAGTAAGAGAAAGAATAATGTAGAGAAGACTCTTCTCTACATTATTCTTTCTCTTACTTTAATTTTTCTCCACCTTAACTATTTTATATGATTTCCCAAAACGAGTGTGAAAAAGAAGCATCTCGTTTATCTCGTTTATCTTGGGACGAAGGGAGTATATCAAATACATAAAATGCCCATTCTCCAATGCATAAAATTTTTCTTTATACTATACTTTTATCCCAAGCAAAATCCTGACTAATCTCCTGATTTAAACTACATTCTATTATGTGTTGTAATCTCATTATATTTTGATATTTTAGATACTATCATTTCATATAGGCGCAAGATGGGGAGGAGACAGCAGCGGCAGTAAGGAGGGGAGGAGGAGATGACGGTGCATGGGGACGAGGAGACAAACGGTGGCAGCAACAATGAGGAAAGTGTGACATATAATATGGGACGAAGGAAGTACTTTCTGAGAAAGTTATATAAGATATGGTACATCTTTTTTTTATACTTGATCTAGATATACAACTTTTGAAAATCTAGAATGTTGGAGACATGAGCATGCCTAGGACTGAATCAATTGAGGAAGCATAATTATAGTAACATTTTTGAAATTGTATTTTTTAAAAATAAAAATCTATTTGTTGCATTCTTAAGTCTTAACTGGGCTTTTCAAATAGTAACTTTTACTTACTTTTTTTTGCCTCCAATATTTTTATGTAAAAAGCTTCGTTTTGAGGAATGTGACGAAATAACAAAATGAAAATTCGTTAAAATAGGCAAGGGTTAAAGAGATGTTATACCTACTACGCATTTGGTTCAATATTTGAAGGTCCATTAATAAGCCGTATTGTGAATGTTGCTCTTAACTTCATGCTCACTGTTTTGAATAGAGATGTGAAGGATACAACTGCTTGGACCCTGGCTCGAATATTTCATGGTTCAACTGTGGAGACACTCATTATTACGCCTGCAAAGAATTAATGATGCTCCAGTCCAAATGAGGCTGAGAAAGCTTGTGGTGCTCTCTTTTTTCTAACCCAACGATATGAGGATTTGTACACTACATCACCTTTAAGACTCGGTGCTCCACAGATGAAACAAGTGCAACTTTTTCAAGTCATCATGACTGGATTTAACAACACTCTTGAAGCACAAAAACTTTCATCTGACGCAAGAGAGAAGCAGAACGAGTTGCATGGCCTGCTGCTTACAAGTAAGTCATAATCCAGAAATTAGGGGCTAAGTGTGCATTCATCAGATTATGAATCTTTTCCTACGTTTTTTTGCATGTACAAGTGCCACTGTCCATGAGGAAGAAATGCTTGCCATAGTTGGTCTTGCTTATCTTTGCAAAGTACATGCCAGATGGGACTTGAGAATTTTGAGGAGTACCTGTCACTGTTGGCGTTGTGGGGGATATCTGCAGGGCGTTGGAGGATAAGACTCTGCCGCCTTTCTGTGATGGGCATCGGATAATGACTCTGCTTCTAAAAGATTTGTCAAGAAACCAGTTGAATAGGTCTGTGAAACCTCCAATATTTTCTTGCTTTGCTTTGGAGACATAGCACTAGCACTAGAGCTTTGGAGATAATTTTGACTAGTATTTGATGTATGCTATGCCAATGCTCCAGAGTGCTGCAGAATTGTCTGTTCACACCTCAATGAAACGATAGAGTATACAAATCTTCTAAGGAATGGGATTTCAGAGGCATATTCTGAGATATTTCAGTGTTTCTTATTCAGCAATCTCTGTCCAGCAAAGACTTTTTTAATGAATGCTTATCTTCTGGTGACCATTTGATATATATCTTGGACACAACTACAATAGTTTGCATTAAAGATCGACACAAATAATGGCGACAGGCCCATTTAGTAATAATCGCATTTGTACGAGTAATAGACAGCTTTTTTTCCTAATACCCGACAACTTTATTAAAACATTGTGGAAACGGAGGTTATAGTATCATAATTACTGCATCAAAATTCAAATATTAAACATTAATCCTTATCATTGAAGTGATTATATTAATCAAATAAAAATTATTAATAAAAAGAAATTAAAAGCATGTAAATATATTATATATGGCTTAACTTTAGAGGACTTGTCTGCCTTTTGGTAGTGGTACCACTTATTGCTCTCAAAGATTGAGCCTCTTAATCCTGAACATAACGAGGAAAGGAATTCCAATCACATTGATTTAATTGGTAGGTCATTGTCCATTTCCGTCTCCCTCATTTTTGTGAGGAAAGCCGAAATATGAGGATGAGAGGCACCATGGAATTATGGTGGAGTTGTGTCACTTAACAAGTCAATTTCTACTAACACTTGAGAAATCACCCATTTTAAATGGCCTTCTGTGATTTAGCATGCACGAAATCATCATTACATATTTTCTTACACAAGCAAAATAAACTAAAAAAACATACGGGTTTTGGATACAAAAGAAAGATCCAATAAGAATATCCGCTACAACTTATTTCATGCTAGTACATTATTAGTAATGAATATATAAATATATGAAATTAAAATCAACTTAGAATCTTTGAAAATAATAGTATTAGTAGTACAATTAAATAATACTAGTTATCATCAACAATCATTCGTCATTTTACTAGTAAATACTTAAATAATACTAGTTATCAGGCTCGTCCCTTGGCTTGTGCGGCCTGTGCGACCGCACAGGGCCCCCAATTTTCAGGGGCCTCTGAAATATTTCAGCCCATATACATGTATTCCTATTTTTTCAGCCCAACAAAGCTATTTCTCTTGTATAGCAATCGGGAGAAGATTGCATATGAGAACATCGTCGAAGATTTCATTTCAAAGAACACCAAAAGAATGATGTTGTTCAAGTAAAGACTATGCAATCGAGGTTCGAAATGATATATTTCTTTAATTATCATATAGCTTTAAAATGCATTGTCTTTTTTTCTATAGTGGTAGGCCTCATTTTAGATTTTTGCACAGGGCCTCTGATTTTGTCGGGACGGCGCTGCTAGTTATCATCAACAATCATTCGTCATTTTACATACTTTAAACGCTACCCACAAGAGCACTACACTATTTGTAGTTTGCAACTCTTTATCTATAACTCTCAATTAAATTGATTATGAATAAATTAAAAATACTAAAATTTTCATTATAAAAAGAAGATTACATAATTAAAAGAGTCGCGATTTGTTTTTTCTTCACAAGTCTCTTAACAAGGCATTGTAGTACAATGACATTAATCCATTCTCAATGATTTATCACATTTGCGCCACCATTCTCTCATACGAGGAGATGTGGTTGTCATCTTCCCCTTTCTCTTGCGTTTCGTCGCTTTTTGGCTCATTGGACGACTTCAACTCGGTTGGCTGGATTCGTTTAAAGAGTTGGAGGAATTAGATTTTCATAATCAAACATGAGGGTTGTAGGATGGAATGGAGCCCAATAGATTCACTACTCACTGAATTTATTTTCAATTTATTCAAATCCGATTTTTCGAATTAAAAAAACAAAGTGAAAAAACCAAAAATGTCATGTATGCATGGCATGTTCAACGTCGAGCACGCCCTAAATATATTCGACTGCACTCAATTTGGTTCGAGCTTGAATGACACGACATCCATACTCAACTTTTAGGTCGAATGAAGACTTTTATACTACTACTATATATTAGCCCAAGTGGTCAGCTCCGAATAGGGAATTGGATTATCTCTACAATCCATAATCTAAAATATCATAGCCTTATCATAACCGTTGTTTAATTTAACATATCTAACATGTTATATCAACAGTTGAAGATATTTGACACGATCTATTTGCCACAAAAAGCATAGAAAAAAGATAAGCAGCAAAAAGTAGTAAATGGAAACTGAAAAGTGAAAAATGCAAGTGGTTGGTGTGAACAGAGTTTTTGATAGAGAATGTGCATTAGTTATGTACTGTTTATTGTAAAACTGATGTAAACATGCATATTTATAGAGTTGACTTATATTTTGGGTGATGCATCCTGTTGTGGGCTGGGGTGCACTATCACCACCACTTTTTTGCTTATAAAACCAGCTCCCCAACCTTGAAATTCCTAAGTTTGAGACAACCATTAATCCTATGATGAAGAGCTCTGTTTTGTGTCTTGTTTTGGTGATTATGTTGTTAAATGCAGGTGACTAGTTAGTATGAAATCTAAATTTGTTGATACAGAAAAATACCTTTCTCATGTTTGGGTTTGTTTCTGTAGGCACTATTGAGTGCTCTGCAACTGCAATTGGCACCACCGACACCTTCCTCTCTCCTCACAATGTAATATATTTGCTTCTTTTAGATTAGAATAGCTTTGTGTAGTAAGAATATTGTTTATGGCTTATATTTATGATGAGATGATCTGCAAATTATGCAGGCAGGAGTCCATGCACATTCAAGAAAGCTCCTTGAATTCGACGTGGTGCTTGATTACGACAATGCAGGCCCTAATCCGAAGCACGAGCCAAAAGGGAAGAAAGGAGGCGGTGGCGCTAGAAATCCTTAATTTTGTAGTGCTAATTAGTATGAGTTTTCTACAATAAAGCTTTATCTACCTTTATCCATACCAATATAATATCAGAGTGGTATGAGTTTTTCGTTTTACTTTAATCTTGGATGTTGTTCTTGTTCTAGGCTATCTATAACAAGGATGTTCATGTAATTATGTGTTGCTTAATCTGCATCAAGAGGAAATAATTATGAGATAGGATCATATAATGCATGGATGGTGTGTAACAATCATATGCACAATTATGTGTAATGCTAACTCCACTAATCTCTTTGATTCAGTTTTATTCTTAGCTATTAATGATCATCAGTCACATCCCACTTGAATGCTTTTCTTACAGCAAGGATGAGTTTTGCCTTGATGGTGACTGGATTTACCAAGTTAATGAATCCTGTAAAACAAATCCACCTCCAAATTCTTGGTGACACAAGATTGGAAGAGATGCTGATGATTGTGGTGCTAAACAATGTTAGTACTATAATTTTCTTGACTGCTGCTCAGATAAATGAGGCCTGATTTCTACATAGCACCATGGTGAGGTAAACTAGCAGTTGTAATATTTCACTTGTCATAGCATCTATGTACACGTGGTCGTTGTATCTCGTGTTGATCACGAGATCAAAGTTGAGTTGAGATCCATATACCAAGTGAAACGAAACTGATAGTAGCTACAGCCTGAACCAATTCCAATGCAATGTTCGGTTTCTGCACCCCAAGATTTAGCTTCTGCCAGTCTGTTTGCCTGTTCGCACCAACACACGAGATGAGATATACAGCCTACTTGAACGATTCACCAAAAATATGAACAAGGTTGTGCATATGTACCTCAGATCAGCAATAATAATGCTGATGTTATCTTGTGAGCCTCCGTCCTGCAATACAAATTCGTTGTACACGGGTCAATAACGTGTTAGCTCACAAATGCAATTTAACACGGTTTATTAGTTACCAGAGCCACTTGTGCAAGAGCCTCAGAAGCCATCTACCAAAAAAAGGAGATAAAATCATTTCAACTAGTTCATGAACCTATAACTCATTAGTTACTCAGCTATGGTTCACAACTAACCTGAACATCTCCATGTTTGTAAAGCTGATTTCTAATGAAATTTATTACATCCGAGCTGCAAATAATGAGAAGAAAACTAAATAAACTCATAGTGATGAATAGAAATAGATAGAGGTGGCATGGCCTTTGTTTCTCACCTGCTCATGTAATCCCACAAGCCGTCAGACGCCAATACTACAAACTCAGCATCCGGTCCAAGAGATGTCTCGAAAACATCAGGAGAAGCGGTAACTAAGTCCCCAGTAAATTGTATGCTGACAAAAATAACAAAGACTTACATCAAAGAAAATGAAACAACAATTATTTGGAACTGCAGCAAATTCTAGAGTATACTGGTTTCAAGGGATTTGAACAGACAACGTACTAGCAAATTTGCAGTTAATTATTTCAAACTATCCATATTAATGCAAAGAACAATAGACCTCTCCGCTTACCGTGAAGCAAATTTTTCAGTCCATCGCCCTTCCTCGACTCCCTTCCTCAGCATCCTTCCATAAAAAAGAATAGATAAACGAAAAGGTTAGCTAATGAAAATATTGTGAGGGCTTCAGAAATTTTGGGAAAGGCAAAGGGACTAACTCGTATTTCTTGGTCTTGAACCGTATGTCACCAAAGGCACGGGATACAGAGATGTCTCCACAAATCCTTCCATTGACAATCTGCATAAACAAGGAAAGGTTGCATCTATTAGATTGTGGCTTATAGAGCTTTACCTTTTCAACATATGTTTGCTGCATAGAGAAAATGAGCAGAAACACACACCCAACCACCGGCCTCTCTGATTCGCCTGATTTCTTGCAGTGGGACTGGCTTGGTCCCGTAGGGCCTATGAGAATCGGTCAAGACTTCTGCTTTTCCCGATCGTGATAGAGCCTGCATTTGGTTAAATAAATCAGAAGAATTTAAAACACATTTTTAAGTACCTCTACTGGAATAAAACAAGAAATGAACGAAAAAAGGGATCTGGTTTCTCCATGATCGTACCAAGCATGAGTCACCAACATGAGAAACAAACAGCACATCATCGCGAAGAAATACAACAGTCGCTGTAGCACCAGACTCGTCTTCGTCTCCCCTCTTTTCAAGCCTTTACAAAATAAAACCTTCAATACAATCACATACCATGCATAATCCATATTTTCGGCTGCAGATATAGATTTTCTATATCGTCTAGTTTCTTTACCATTTCAAGAGTTTGGCATCTGCACTTTCAAAAGCGTCTTCTAGTGCCTTCTTGATCGCTTTGAAATCCTTCCCACTTAACAGTTTCTTTTTTCCTTGTAATGCAGCATAACATTCTTTGTACAATTCTTCCCTGCACCACAGAGCACCATTTGATGGCTCCTACTCTATACTAATAGGGGAATTTACTATTCATGATTTATAACATACACGCGAGTATTTTTATATTCATCGCAAGAACTTCTGCGATCCTAATACTTCCAATCAAATATGAACCAAGTAAGTAACCTTGAATTACAGAGATAATTAAGGGATTTAAGATATCCCTAGTTTCAAACTCATCCATCTATCTAGCCTAATCTGCAATAGTAAATAAATACCCTCTTAATCAATTCCAACGATACTAACACAGCAAGAAAACTACTGACTCTCAGATGTAAAAATGAAAGCAATTACTGCAGAACTCCAGTTAGGTGGAATATGATTAATACATATGTAAATCAATCATGAGATCACATTGATTCATTGCTCTCTATTACCTATAAACTAAGAGACAAAGCGAAAACAAACAACATAATAATACTCCTAATTAGCAAAAAATCAGCATAATTTGAACATACTTGAGGAATTGAACAGAAGAGAATCCAGCATGGCCATCAAAAACTGCAGCATAGGAGAATCCATCAAGCTCATCAGACTGAACAATGACGGCATCATCCTCCATCTCTTCGCGGGCTCCCTTGAGCTGAGCCGATCCCCATCTGATCCCCGGCACGCTTGCAATGGAAGAAGGCGCGTCTATTGCGATGGCGGAGCAGAGTCTTCTTCCCTCTCCGCCCTTTACTAAGATGTTGCTTTTCTTGGAAGTCTGGTCGAAGCCATAGTTGCCGCATATTTTGTTCAGTAGAAACTTCTGTAGCTGTGGACTGCATAAGGCCATATCTCATTAATGGTGAAAAAATCAAGAGGGTGCAACAATCATATCTCACTAATGGCGAAATTCTTGCTGTGAGAGTATATTTTGCCTGGTTGAGGTTTAAAGAGAGATGATAACTGAATTAACGGCTTGGATTTTCTTGCTTAAGTCCATCAACCATGGATGCCAGTGGGCCGAGTTGAGCTCTTTGGGCCTTGAACCATTTTATTCTAGTTATACATTTCAAAAAATAAATATAAAAATTGAGATTGTCTTCATCAGTAACAAAACCAGATATAGACATATTTACTAAATTACCCCTTATGAAAGCTTAAAGCCCTTACCCTCGCCGCCTGCATTTCGGAGCCTGATATCCCCGTTCATCTACAAAAACCCCTTCCTTATACGGCGTTGAGTATGGCTTATCTTCAATACGGAAGAAATGCGATGCGGCAGAGCACGATGCACCACCCGCTGCTGTTCGCCGCTCAAGGCGTACGTTATCGGAAGCTGGAAGTTATCCTGACAACTGTTAGCACCTCAAATTTTCCCTATTTTCTCATTTCCCCCCTCAATACAACGCCTTAAATGCTTTTAATTTTGGTGATCCAGACGATTGATAAGCTCGGAAAAGCTGGTGAAACTGTCAAGGTTGCGCCGGGGTTTTTCCGGAATCATTTGATGCCGAAATTGCTCGCTGTACCGAATATCGACAAGTTTGCGCATCTCATTCATGAGCAGCGCAAGGTATTTCCTTCCTTAGGTTTAACTTACGTCTCGGGCTGTTGTTTGTAATTACATTCATGATTATTTTCATTAGCAATCTGAACTCTATGTTTGATTGTTGATCTTTACAAAGACTTGTTACTTCGTTCGTTTATGCTGAACAAAAAGAAGTTTGAATTTATAAAATTGCTGAATTACTAGTCACTGGAAGGTAAGAGGTGCTCCTTTAGGTGGTTTAGGAAGCGGTGCTAATTGCCATTAATGTGGAATATAGTTATGAGATCAATATCATCTAAACAAGCTTGGGATGAGATTACATCCAAAGGTATATGGCCTTATTCTATAAGACTGCTTATAGTAGGAGTACCTTGCTATGTGCTGTGTAGATTTATTCTGCCGCCTCCTTTGATTTGTGTTCATGTGAGCTGGTCCATTGTTAAGAGAAGTTCTGCTACCAAATGGAAGTGGACAATACTCTCCTCGGGTGATCATTGTTGTCACTTTAAGTGTTTTGCTTTTTCAATGTGTTTTGCGCTATTGGTAGTTTGGTACTGCCTTGAAAATTTCTTGTTTATTTGATGCATGAGATTACCTGATTTAATGTTAGGATGATGTTTGTAATCCTTTAGAGCTGTATTACTTCTATCAGATCTACCAGCCTAAGGAGGTTGAAGCGGTTAAAGTAGTTGTAAAGAGTGATGAAACAAAGACTAAAGAGTACGTGGCTGCAGCAAACCGCCTTGCTAAAACCAGAGTGGTTAGTAGTTCAAATTTTAAGCTTTACTCTTTCTACATGTAATGCTGGAGAAGTTTTCCAGAAGATAGTTATCTCACCTCTTTTTTTAAATTTTATTATTGAAGTACTACGGTAAATTAGTTCAATATTATCATATCAGTTCTTTTCTGTCCTATTGGTTCTTTATTAATCATTCAGAAGCTTTTTACTACGACATTTATCTCTTGATGCTGCACTACTAAATAGTGAAATTCTGTTGAACGATTGAATCATGGGTTCATGGTTGTCTCATTGTTGACTTTATTACAGAGTAATTAACTAACTCTTAACAACTATAAACCTATAATAATCCATTAGTTTTATGTCATGTAGTGTGATTTAATTCAGCTTTCTTTCTTTCAAGAATTCTCTCCTTGTGTTTTCCGTACCCTATACCTAGTATAGGCTTAGAAGCAACTAGGAAGTGTATAGTTCAAAATGTTGTTATCTAAATTTATCATGAAATACCGCATCAATATTTTCTCTTAGATGTAAAGTCATTTATGCCTCCCTTTTCTGTCAGAACATACGGAAGTTCATCATAGAGGGAAAAGGAGATGAATTGCGTGAACCAGTAACCAAAGAAGAAGTCTTGGCTGAGGTATGAGTTTACTATTTTGCTATTGAGATTTTGAGATTAGCCTAAGCTATGGCATATGAATTCAAATTATTGTTTGTAGGGCATGTCTTGGTAATTATCTTATTGATTTATACTGTATATGATGCTATGATGTAATGTAAAAGTGCATAAATTCAATTTAGTAAAAGGGTTTTAGTGCCATTATAAGGGGATATAACAAGTGTTCAGGAACTGGTCTGTTGTGCATTCAATCAAGAAATGACAATGTGAAATGCTGCCAAAAAAACGTCTTTCATATTTGAGCTGCCATTTGCTCTGTTGACTTAATATGACAACTGTGTTTTGTTACCCAATAATGAATGTATACTTGAGTCATTGACTTAGAAAATGTAAATAGAATAATCTTAAACATGTAAGCTAAAAAGTTGATTGAAATCTTGCTGGTGGTGGACAAAAAATGAAAATTTCACCACGTAGCTATTAAAATGCGCATGTTCATTTGCCATCAGAATGCAGTTTCTTGTTGTTTCTGCTTTATGAGCTGTCTATTTATTTATCTGAGTGCTTGTTAAGAACCTGGCTTATTTCTCACTTGACCCTATTTGTATGTTGGCGTGAAAATGCTGCTTATAATCCTTGAATTAAATCAATGAAATGACCCAACTTTGGATGATTAAGGTGCTTTCTTGTTATAAATTAGATTGTTGGTTTTGATTATGCTTTGATCAATAATTGAATAACGACTGATCCAACTAATTTATTTATTTTCTGGAAACAATCAGATAGCGAGGCAGCTTCAGGTGCACATTGAACCTGAAAATCTGCACCTACCGACTCCATTGTCGACTGTAGGGGAGCATAAGGTGCCACTCCGGCTGCCGAAATCCATTCCTAAACCAGCAGGAGAAGATTGGATTCTCAATATCAAAATCAGGAAAAGATAAAAAGGAGGACCAGATGCTATCTGCAGTTGAATGCTTCAAGTTGTCAGATGTGTAAGCAGATTAGTCATATATTGCCATTTTTTTTCTTGCATTTTTGGGCACAGACATGTTATGTCTCGTTGATGTGAACCGTAAACACTTTTGCAAGATCTTTTTCCATAAAAATACGATTTTCCCATTTACCTATGCACATAACTGATTTTTAATATTCATCTATGTCATATAAACTTTTTTAAAAATATTTTATACCCACAATGGAGGCCATCCTTATGTGACATGTTTTTTTTCTAATATTTTTACTTTTTTAAATTACATAATAAAAACTTAAACTTACACATCAAACTGTTGAATAAAATTAAATGATGAAAATTTACTAGTATCATCTCTTAAAAATAAAAATAAAACCTATAAGTTAAATATGGTGGTACAAATATTAGTTAAGAGCATCCACAATGGCGGCGAGGGGACCGGCTCGCCGGTCCGCTCGCCGAACCATTGCAGCAGGCGAGCGCCAAATCGGCGAGTGCACGCCGATCCCCGAGCGCTGGCCGATGCGCTCGCTGATCGACTGGCCGCCATTGCATGCTCCTGATCGGCCAGCGGATTTGTTTTTTAATTTCCGAAACACTATATATACGCGATTTGCACGTCATTTTCATTTGCACCACTTGTTTTAACGAGTATTCTCTCTATCTTAATTTCTGTACAAGAGCAATAACGCGAAATGGAACACAACAACGAGCCTACTCTAGGGACGAGCGTGTCTCAAACTCCCACGGTACCCATGGGAGGTGGATGGGGTCCGATGGCCGGGTACTACAACATGTACCCTTGGCAGCAGATGATGCCCGGGATGGCATCCGGGGGTGGTATGCCGGGATGGCAGGGGATGCCGGGGGGCCGACGATGCCGGGCGGGCAGGGGGTACCGGGGATGCAACCCGGGATGCAGATGATGCCGGGGTGCCCGGGGATGCAGGGGACGCGCCGGGGGGGAGGGGGGGACAACGTCTATCGCCCCAGTTTTGATTTTGTGACTGCTTCTTCGCACACATCGGAGACGCAGTTCACTGGGTGTGATACTTTCTCCTTAGAGGAGTTGGGGATAGATCTCGGGGATGCAGACACCCCCGTTCAAACGGGGGGAGTAGGGCGGGGTCGGGGCGCGCCAAAGAAAAAGAAGGGGAAGGGCAAGAGGGTGGTCGGCGAGTCGTCGTAGCCGGCTGATGACGACAGCCCGACACAGAGTAAGTGGACGGACGCGGAGAACGTCGCGCTGTCCAAGGCGTGGGTGAGTGTTTGCGATGATCCCCTCGCCTCGAACAATCAGAGGATCGTCAACTTGTGGGCTAAAATAGCAGCAGCCTACAAGGCATTTTGCCCGGAGGAGAGGCCACGCAGCGGGGAGGAGTGCCGGAAGGGGTGAGACCGAATCAGGGCTGGGGTTTCCCGATTTTCGGGCTTGTACATAACGCCCTCCGCATGCAGACTAGTGGCCAAACTGAGGACGACTACAGGAGGATAGCGGAGAAAGCCTTCCCCGTGCTCGGGCTTTATAAGGAGTTCACCTACTGCAACTGCTATGAGGTGCTGGTGGACTCCGAGAAGTTTCGGGCAGGTGTCGATGCTGGCTGGCCGAAGAAGCAGCGCCTGAACTATACCGATAATTACAGCGGCGGCGGTTCCCACGACCTCCCCGAGGATGTACAGAAGTTCCCGTCCCCTCCCGCGTTTGCTCGCAGCACTCGCCCGGTTGGTCAAAGTCGGGCGCAACGGGCTCGCCAGGCCTCCCAGGAGGTCCAGTCGGCATCCCCACTGTTGGCGGGTCGACAGCCGAGCTCCTCTTCTTCGTGTGTCAACAAACGCGAGCTCAGATGTACAAGATCTTAGCTGAATGGAGGGCGGCAACTGACCCGAGGAGAAGAGTTTTCTTCACGCAATGCTCGTGAGTATGCGGGTCGATTTGAATCCCGCCGAGGCACAGGTGGGGGCACAGACGCGGGCTCAGATGCCGCAGATTTGGGGGTCCCGGATAGCGGCGACAACGGCGGCGGCGGCGACGACGGCGACGAGTGAGGCGGAGGCGGGGGGCTCGTGTGTGGCGGAGGATTTTTTTTAGATTAATGTAATTTTTTTTAATTAATGTACTTTTTTTTTGAATTAATGTACTTTTTAAAATTTCAATATTATTATTGAGTTTTCCCGTATCTGTGTCGTAAATTTAATTTCGTATTTTGTGTGATTGTTAATTATTTGTTTTTATAATTTTGTTTATTGTGGTTAGGCTATGGCTGACCTATTGCTTGTCCAGTCGCTTGTCTTGATGATATGGCATGAGGAGTTTTTAGTGCTGCTGAGGTGGCAGGAGGAGTTTGTGGCTAGGCTATGGCTTGGTTATTTCTATTGGAGATGCTCTAAGATGAAAACTTCGATTAAAATATTTTTAAATAATATATATAAATTATAAAAGGATAAAAATCAAAGTTGTTACTAATCAACTTCCAATGCACCCTAAAAAATAAATCCACCCTATATGCACCCGTACATAAACTCGTATTCTTGATATAAGTATCTAATACAAGTATGATTTTTAAACAGAGTTAGTCTCTCATATAATGCGCATACAAAGCCTTGATTGCTGCATGTTGGTCATGTGTATGCAAACTCAGTGAGGTATTTTTAAGTTCAAATACAAAATTAGAACCCACAATTGTTTGGATATTATATGGTTTTCTTGGTGGTAGCAATAGTTTGAAAAAATTAATTACAAAGTGTAAGTTAATTATACTCCAACACAATAAATCATCATACTATCCAGTCTATCCTAAATCAAATGTATATGAAACCTAGATTCTCCGTGTTGGCCTTGTTTTCTGTTCCTTTTGACCATAACGTGAAATTAGCACTATATACTAAAGAAAATGATTTCTCTCGTTTAATTACCGATTACGATTGGTTTAAGAAAAATTAAAATACATTTTTTTAAAACAACATAAAGTATTTATAGACTATATGAATAATTATTATTATTATCATTACTATGATACTAATAGTATTAAAAATACAATATACAAAAAATCAAACTACGAATTAATTTAAATTCACACAAATATATATATAAGTCAGTCGGTGTAAAATGGCATGAATTTCAGTATGCGCACGCGCAGTATGATTTTTTGTGTGGAAGTAAATAACATGATTATCGTAATAAAAACATCATTAATTAGGGCTCATACACGATTCAGCCCCCATCATCTGTGATTGGTAATTTCTCTCTAATTAATGCACCACTTATATACTATTAAGTGTACTCCATAACAAATCATACTTATTACTTTTTCGTAACTCCCATAAACGTGTGCACGAACTTCACCCCATTTCTTTTCCTCATTAATTAATCCTTAATTTTCCCTTATATAACCACAATCTCATCCCACTTTCCTTAGATTATTTTATTGTGAAGAAAGAAAAAAGAACAGTTCACCCCAATTTCAGCCTTGCATGTAATAAAATGGCTTCCACAGGAATTAAGTTTGAAAATCACAACGAACTTGGAATCTTTTTCCATGAAGAACCAATTACACCCCTAGTGTATGTTATCTCTCAACTTATTATTAGTTTCATGTTTTAATATATTTCTCTCTTTCTTGGTGGACTAATTTATCTACTTTTTTTTAGGTCATGGGAGCAACAATTTGCAAGTGTTGAGGGGTTCAACTTAGGGCTTCATAATTTTCTTGAATATGAACCATTTCCATTAGGTCATCAATCTTCAAATCTAGAGCTCACTGATTTCGATGATTTTTCCGGTGATTTGTGGATTTTCGACGATCATCCATTACCGCTTCACAACAACATTATGGCCAACCCTAACCCTAACCCTAATCCAGCAAGTACCGAGCAAGGCTTTCACACTCTTGATTCGAGCATGCAAATAATGGTTTCTGAAAATCAATTACAACATTCCAACGAAGTTGTGAGGAGTAGCGTGAGGCACAAATCCTCGGCCCTGCAGTTGGAAGAGATTCAAAAATACTTTGATTATCCGATAACTAGGGCTGCGAAAGAGCTCAACGTTGGCCTCACCGTGCTCAAGAAACGCTGCAGGGAGCTTCATATCACGCGGTGGCCCCATAGGAAGATCAAGAGCTTGAAATCTCTCATTCATAATGTTAAGGTATGGATATACTACTATTTTATGTGAAATAATTAACTATTAAAATATGCTTGTTTTAATTTTAATAAACGTTGGTGTATATGTTTTAGGAACTAGGTTTGACGAATGAGATTGAGATGTTGGAGGAGCATAAGAAAATGGTGGAAATGATACCGGAAATGGAGCTCACTGAGAGGACTAAGAAGTTGAGACAAGCTTGCTTCAAAGCCAATTACAAGAAGAGAAAGTCCTTCAAAAATTTGTTAGAGGGAACAAAATTACATCATTTCTAGTCCTAGTATATCTTATTTTCTTGATTTTGAGTTTTAATGAAGACATGTGGAACAAAATCAAACATTTTATTTAGTTACATATGTCCAGTTAGTGTAGTGTGTAACTAAACAAACGGTTTCGATTACCTTGTCTGAATATCTGTATTGGGCCAAGGTCCAGTCTATTGGATATCTGAGACAAAGATAATGGGCCTTTTTTTCAAGAGTTGAGTTGTTTTGCTGAAGTAGTACTACGCTATTTATTTAATTTAGAGTCAATAAATGATTCGTATGCGTTACCCATTAAGCAACATACACAAATTAATCAATATGCTAGAAATGTTTAAATTTAATAATCGCAGAAACAAATATTTTAGGCTGTAAACCAGTTAAAAATGAATGAGAAATGGAGTACAATCACATCAGTCATAACTACATGAGTATACATTTTTTTTGCCCCCTTCGTAAATTTTGTCATATTGCGCCTTACTCTCTACGTCGAAGTAAAAGTAGGTAGCAATATTAAGAGTATCCACATCCGTGCTCTTGCCAACGAGCACGGATATATGCCCTGATCCATTTTTACTCCCTGCTCTTAGGCCAGAGCACAACACCCACATCCATACTCTTTTGCAAGGACAAACTCAATGGTCTCACCATTCTATTATTCAATTTAAATAAAAACATTTCCACAAAATTAATATGCATTAAAAATATTCGGAATACTATTACAAATTACAAAAAAATTAAAAATTACATAATTAAAATCCTAAAATTAAAAAGTAGATAATTAAAATCCTAAAAATTAAAAAGTACATAATTAAAATCCTAAAAATTAAAATTTACATAATTAAATTCATAAAATTAAAAAAACCCACTACTCGTGGCCGAATTTCGCCCAAATGTGTTTGATTAGGTTTTCTTGTAGCTCAATGTGGGCTCGGGTATCGCGCATTGTGTTCCTTGTTTCGATCCTCTCGCCCACCGTCGCATGCACACCTCGGCGTGGGGGAGACCTCGCGGTTGAGCTTCCGGCTTCATCCTCGTCGTAAAAGCTAACCGCCATCGGTCCTTCGTCAGCTATAATCATGTTGTGCAAGATAATGCACGTGTACATGATGTCGGCGATATTTTTCACGTACCACAGCCGAGACGGGACCTTCACAATGTTGAATCGGGCTTGAAGAACCCCAAAAGCTCTTTCGACGTCTTTCCGAGCGGACTCTTGACGCTGCGCAAAAAGAACCAGTCTTGGGTCTTGCGGGTTGCTGAGCGTCTTCACGAAAGTCGACCACCTTGGGTAGATACCATCAGCGAGATAGTAACCCATGTGGTATGCATTTCCATTGACGGTGAAGTCGATCGCCGATGCTACACCATTCATGTGCTCATATTTACTACTCTTTGATGACTAAGCTATAACTCTACATGAGATCAACTGCTGCTTGCACACTCTTCGTAATCACTTTGTAAGTATGACTTGGGTCTCATTCCTAACATATTATTGAACACTTGTAATTAACCTCATGGAGTACAAAAAATCACTACAAGAAAAAGAATTGTCTAAGGACATTTTTTTTAGCATGACATTAATTTGTGTTTTTAAATACATCACATACTTTAAAATGCGATTTCATTTTTAGCCTCTAAACTAAACTTAAGGATATTTTTTTTGGCCCTTAGTTTTTGTTATTTTTCAAATTTTTCCAAGCTTGGGTCTAGTTTTGTGTCCCTTTTTTTTAGAGAAATTTTGTGTCCTTATTTGTTGCACTGTATATTTGAGTTTTAATCAAACCAGATTTGTATGTCCTCTTACGATCGAACTCTAAAAAATATCCTACGCTTTTGACTATTTTCTGAGGGAATTGTTAATTACACTTGGATTTCTTTCAAAAGAAAACAGTGTTTTTTCGGAAAGGCGATGAAAAGGTTTTGAATAATAATACTACAAGATATATAAAGGGGTCTCTTATAAATTACTACTACATTCCAACTATATTTCAAGAAAAGAAAAAGAGCAGATGCAATTTTGTTGATCCCTTTACTCTATTTAATTTCGTCAATTTAAAGGTAAAAACTGATATGATCTACTAATAAAAAGATACAGCAGCTTCTCATTACTAAAATACGATTTCATGTTTCCCTCTTAAAACATACTAGTATTAAAAAAACAGTAGCAGCAGATGATAAAAAAAGACATTAATTACATGGAATTAAAAAAGTTGTATGTATAAAACCGTGGGAGAAAGGAAAATTCAACATTTTCTTGCTTGAATCTTCTTCCTCATCATCTCCTTCTCATTGGCTACTACGCCTCCACGGCACCACCTGCTTAAAACTTGCATAAATATCACCCTGCAAATTTAGATTCACAAAACACTAGTAGCTCATCATCAACAACTTTAATTTTCTGATTAAAAATGATTTAATTTAGAAATAAAAAAAACCTACCCACAAATACTTGGAATTGGAGTTAAATGTAGACAATCTAAAGAAACTCTTCCTCCTCCTAACTCTTGTGATCTTCACACTACCATCACCACCATCCTCACTCCTAAAGATATCCCCAAGCGACTGCGAAAAGTCCATACTACCCTCCCCACACTGTCTCACCTCCCTAAAGCTTCCCCACCTCCCCGACCCCATATTCCTCTTCCCATCCTCCCGGCCCAAAACCGGCCCTTTCCTGAACGAAAACGTGCAGGCCAGCGACAGCGACCGGCCCACATAGGGTCCATCCAGCACCGTTGTGGGCGAGGGCGTCATGGTCATTTTACCCTCCTCCTGCAGCAGCCTCGGCGGCAGCTCCAGACACCTCGCCGCTTTGCTCTTCGTTGCATCTCCGCCCCTAGGCCTTCCCGGCGCCTCCTCCCAGTGGAACGGGATCGAAACGAGGGGGCGGAGCGGCGGCGTCTGCATGTGCTGCGGCGAGGGCTTGCAGTGTGGGAGTTTAGATAGAGTTAGTTTAGGCTGGTCGAGATCTTCAGCTTTGACGCCCATGGTAGCAGCCTAGTCCGTCTCTTTCCGCAGGGGAGAGTGACATATATGTATAAATATAAATTGGTTGGGATATAAATGTGTTTGAATGAGAGGCTCCTCGCTTCAACTGCTCACGAGAGTAAACAAGTGGTTTGTAACGGTAAGTTGGAATTTTAAATGTAAGAGGTTGGTCAATATTGAATAAATGAGTTTCAAGGTGCTTAGTAATGGTTTTTCGAATCAAGAGAAGACTAAAAGATGCACTTCTTCTATTGTGATTTATGTGAAACGTCTCATTAATAAATGGCTTGTTGGTGAACTTGCTTTCTTTTAGGTAAAAATACAGTTACCTAAATAGGATATACATTTATAAGAAAATATTGTTACATATACATACATATATCATGTACTATGCAACATGAGTCGGACTTTTATTTAAGAGATTGCTTGTTTCAATTGCATAAGTAGTTCATAAGTAATAATGGTTGAAAATGTCATTTTTAGTTTTTTACTACTATAGTGATTGTAAAACTGCAATGAGAACTAGCATATGCTATTCTTGAATTCCCAAATTTCTCAACTAGTTAATGATACTGATACATATACAATGCAGTAGTAAGTTAGCAACTTCCATCAATCTGTGCACATTTTTGTGAACAGAAAGCCCTACATTAGTTGAGAAAACTAAGAAAGCCTCAGATCAATTCTAGCCATATTTTTACAGTTTCTGCCATGTGGTGAAACCGTCTCGTGCCAGAGTTCCTTCCAGATCACCTATGATTCGAGATATCCGAACCTCAATCCCTCTCTGAGTTTCGCGGAAGAGCGTCTTCAAACTGTCGCCAAATCTCTCGATGTCGAAGCTCCCATGCTTCTCAATGTCCTCTGCCTCAGCAACAAGATTGGATGCAATCATGGATTGTAGCTCCATTAGTTTCTGCCCTGTTGCAACTATGTACCTCTGCAGTTGGAATGTTTCTTCTAGAAAGTGCTCCATCTTTTTGGTTTCATCCTCTCCATTATTCACCTTCTTCTCTTGCTGCATTTTGTCATCCAACCAAATTATACAAATATATTCATACACATTAGTGCTAATTAAGCTTAAGTTGAAGCGTACCATCCTCTTGCAGAGTTGATCAATTTTCCCTTGCAGCGAGTGGTATCGTTCGACTTGCTTGTTGAGGAGCGACATGAGTGCGCAGAATCCCTTCACTCGCGCGTTGATTTCACCATTTTCCGAAGCCTTTTCCTTCCCAGCCAGCCTCTCCAGCACCAAGAGCTGCTGCCTAAGTCTCTTCACTTTGTATGAGACTCCAAGAGCATGAACATCCATCTTCCATGTACAATTAGTTTTGGTTGAAGTTTGGCCTTGTTCGAGTGTCAAAACGATATCCTGCAGCTCGTTCTCTGAGGCTGCTGCTTCATCTGCCTTGACCATCGCGTGTCCTGGTTTTCGCTTAACCACCTTTACTTTCGACCAAACTGTATCATCCCCCGGAGTATTGCAGCTCAGCCTACGGGGATCTGGAGGCGCAGAACGCGTAATCAGCTGCTCTTCCAACTTGGCGATATCCTGCCTGAGGTGTGCAATGTCGCTATCAAGCACTTGAATGTGCGACTTCAGCCGCCTTGATTCAAGCTCCGAGCTCATCAACCGCCAGTTGTATGCCTCCAGCTTCTCATCCTTCTGTCTCAGTTGCTCCAAAACAGCATACATCTCAACACTATGCTTCTGCCCAGCTCCTAATGTTGAAACAAACATCTAAATGTTAAACACAACAAAATTGAGAAACACAAATCAAAAGAAAAGTGAGTCATCTCACTTGATTCTTGAATTGCTCGAGTCAAATAGGGATTGAAATGCTTCAAAAACATATTCCTCAATGAAATTCTATCATGTTTAGACTCTGCAACAGCTTTCCATCTTGCTGCTTCAGCCTCAGCTTGCTTTCTCCTAACCTTAGACGACCTCACTTCCTTCAACAGCATCTGCTTCTCCGCTGCATCCGAATTAGACCTCCTCTCCAAATCCTTGTGCAATCTCACAATCTCCACCGACAGCCTCTGATTCACCAAAACCAGCTGCTCCTTCTCCTCCACCAACTCCTCGGTCTGCCTAATACTCTGCCCCATCTCGACGATCGCAGCCTTATGCTTCGAAATCTCAGAAATACGGCTCTTCAAACTCTCTCTCAACTCCTCAGCAAGATCCTGAGCAGCCTTGAGCTTCTCCTCGCTCTCCAACCTCCTCCTCTCCGCGTCTTCGATCATCTTATCCTTCAACTGCAGAATTACTTCAATTTCATTCATTTTGTCGCCCAATTCGGTGACAGACATCTCTCTCTTGGCCTCCACAACTTTCAAGTCATTCATGAGGTTGAAAATCTGGTGGCTGAGCTTCCTCCTCTCATCAAACCAGCTCTGCTCTCTGGCGGCGAAGATGCTCACCACTTTCTCATTGGCCTTCGCGTCTTCGCTTCTCCTCTTCTTCAACTCGGCTATCTCCATCTGCGCACTCTCCAGTTTCGAAAGAAGCTTCGCGTTTTCGACTGTGACGACGTTTCTTTGAACTGTCCAAACAAGCAATCCGACGAGGGCGCTGCCTTTGAGCATCCGGTTCCTTATTTCCGACCATCTCTCGTCGCAGAGTTCGGGATCCGAAAGTAGGCGTAGAGCGAAAAGCGCGCACGAAACGCCGATGAACATTCCCTTTTCTTCCATCACTCTGATCAAAATCATTCTATGGAATCAATTTTTTATTTTTTAAATTGTTAATTCAATATGTTAATACTAGAACTTACGAGAATGAGTGCAGACAGTCATGGAGCGGTGAAACGAACTAAAAGGATTTTTCAACAACCTTAAATTTGGTGTTTGATTAAGAGATACTAAAACAAGCACAACAGAAAGCTGGTGGCATCTGCTGGTTGTTGCAAAGTTGCAGTTCTGTTTTTATTAAACTTGTCAGACAACAACTAAAGCGTGTGAGCTTTTTTACACGTGTGAAACGCCAGATCACAGGAGTATATAATTTGTTCCCTCAATTTCAGTGATGAAAATAACCTTTCTGTTTGTCTATTTTCTTCCCTTCCAATTTTTGGGTTGTGGAAATTGGCTTGATTCCTGGGAATTTGTATGCTACTTTGAAATATGAGGTATGATTACCCCAAAAAAATTATGTGACATCTCATTCTCAACCATAGTATCAATTTTTTCATAGTAATAAAATACCAAAAAATACTTCCACTTTCCAGATCTGTCCATCTCTTTTCTGCAACATGGACCCAACTTGCATGCAAAATCAAAGTTTGTACAAATTCAGTTAGAAGGTAAGTATGAAACTTTGTTTTCAGTTCAAATATGTACTTTGATTGGATAAGGATGATTTTGCCTCTTAAATGGCATTTCTATGAAAGTAGGTGCCTGTGTTTATTTTTAATTATTGAAAAATATCTGTTTAGAAGTCAACACCCAAATAATGTTTGATAAAAAATTGTGGGATGTGTGTGTGAATATGGAGTACTATTAGTTAGTAGTTGCAGGGTCTATTGTGGTTCTCCCTCTAGAAATTGGATCCACATGAAAAGATTTGGTTTGATAGTGCGAGTGTGAGTGTTACCTACTCTACATCAATAATGCACCAACGAATATATTCATTTATGAAATGTGACCAAAGAAAACAAAGAATTTTTCTTGACATGGACCAAAATACTACTCCAAAAGACGTGTATACACACAATCCAAAAGATCAGCAACAAAGAACCATCATATTTTTATTTATTTTGCGTTGGGAGATGTGGGAAGACGAAGGCTACACTGTATCCGAAGTAGAATGATCATAATTTTTAATTATTGATCCTATTTCACTTCCCTATTTATCATATGACATAGTAGCATATGCAAGTAGGGAAAATGTCAAAGTAAAAATAGCAGTAGTAGTGTTTGAATTAATTAGACAAGAGCTAGCTGTATCTGATTTAAACATGCGTAGAAAATAGAAACCTTGAAGCACCACAGAAATAAAATTTGGGGCCAATCCAATTTAAAGAGGGTCTGGTCTGGTCTGGTCTGGTCTGGTCTGCATCTATCAGAATCTCACTTCTCGTATTGATATTCATTTTCTACACACCAGCTTTGCATGGGCCCCACTCGATTAGATATTACTACTCCTTAATTATTGCTTAACTTTTAACTACATTACACAACTGATAGATATCACAGACCTGTAAACAGGTATTTTTGTCCAACTAAAGCTCGACAAATCTAGAAAAACTACTGGCCCACACAAAATATTTTAAGATTTTACTAACTAAGTCAGTTTTGTGTTTTTACAATTAGTTTCTAAGGCCATCTCCAACCATTTACACCAAACTCAAACCCATTTTTGCAGTTCTGTCACATCAAACAGTAATTCTACTCCAACCATTTACACCAAACACAAACCCAAAAGAATATTCCATATTCACCTACTTTTTTTACTTTTTCAATCTTACCTACATATTTATCTAAATTACATATTAACCCCACACCATTTTATCAATAATTTTTCAAACGTAATTATATAATTTTTCATTTGTTAGTTATTGTAATTTGTGGTTTGCCTTTTATTTTCTATTTATGTCGTTGTAATATCATTTCCACTTGTAGCACCACTATGTGTTATGTTATGTTCTTTTTATTATTAAATATCTATTATTTAAGTTTTTTGTAATATTAACATCATAAATATTGCAAATTATACTAAAGAAATAATTTTTTATAATATTAATATCATAACCTACATATTTATTTAAATTACACATTATCCTCACAATACTTTATCCATAATTTATACTACATATTTATACATTAACACCACAACACTTTATGAATAAATTTCCAAACATAATTAAATAATTTAATATAATTATTTATGTTATGTACTACTTTTTTATTAATAAATATCTATTATTTAATTTATTTTTTGTAGTATTAAATTTCATAAAAATTTACAATAGAATACATTAAAAATATTATTGAAGCACAGTATATGTAAAATGAAATAGAATTAAAATACAATTAGAATACAATTACAATTTACAATTAGAATACATTAAAAATTTACAATCAATAAAATGCACTGTGTATGTATGTAAAACGAAATACACTGCCACATCTCTATATAATGAAGCCCATTTGTTGAAATGTAGTTGAAATATTAATGAAGCCCATTTACAGTTAAAAAATAAAACCATTACTGTTCATCATCTTCCCAAACGGGTTCTTCTTCATCAAACCATGTTCTTCTTCTTCTTCTTCCCCAAACTTTTCTGCTCTCACTTCTACCTTGATATACTTGCTCTATTCGAAACATACTCAAACAAGGAGGGTGTGAATGCAAGTTCAGAAATTATAAAATGGGTTTTGCGTTTGCTACAGTGCAACGCCATATATGGGTCGTCACTGTTCAAAATCGCAAAAAAAAACTGATTTGGGATGCGTTTTTTAGTATGGTTGGAGCTCCAATCTACTGCATAGATGGGATTTGCAGTATGATTGGAGATGCTCTAAGACCTAAATGTTGTAGTGGAAATGAGATATACAAATCTTGTCGGGCGAATTTACAATGGAAAATAAAGGAAATTATACGAAAAATAACTGAACAAAATTACACGGAAAACTTGTGGAAAGCGGTAAGCCGAGTCGAGGAGTCCTCTTTCCGCAAGACGAGATACGCCCCGGTAGTGCTCTCGGTTTGGCGTGTCGTCCCCAAAGATAAAACGACTTCGTCTCTGAAGTAGCAGCACCGCTAGCAACAGAGCTCCGACGAACGGGAGTAAGGCGGGGGCAAAGCTTCGACGGGGAAGATTATGCAGAGAGGGAGAGAGCGTGTATGCAAGATGCTTGTGTATGTTCTGTTTAGAATGCAATGGATGCATGCCTATTTATAGGCCAAGTCCACCTGCAGGGCATTGATGGAGTCAACAGCCATTATGATAGAAGTGAAAGGCGAGAGAGAGAGATAGAGAACGAGAGGTACTCTTCTTTGAACAATATAATGTAAATGCAGTATTGAGAGGAATCAATCACTTGTATTGCTGGAATAATAATAGAGAACACTCCTCCGCAGAGGCCTACGACTAAATCGTCCAATTACAAATGATCTATCCAAGATGAATTGAACTCCCTAGTTACATTTATGTATACTAAAACAAATAACTGAAATGCATAACTTTAGGATTTGTTCCTGCCTTCCCTGCCGCCAGCTTCCCCTATTTTCTTGCTTCCCCCACCTGGTTCCTCCAATCTCTCGCTGCTTCCAACTTCTTTCCCCTTTTTGCGGCGGGTGTACACCTTCCACCCTCTGTGGCTGTTGACCGTATCAATTGCCCCGCCTGTCGGAACAGCCTTGTCCGCAAGGCTGAAGAAAGGAAACTGTCCGCGTACGTCTGCCTCGTCCATCCAAGTTGCCTCGTTAGTCCCCAGGCCGTCCCAGCTAATGAGGACCTGTTCGACGCTTTCATCATCTCGACGCTCAGTCCGGCGTGCCAGCAGTAGGGATAGAGGTTCAGCGTCGAGCGGGCCGTTGGGGAGCGTGGCATCCACCCGAGCGTCTCCCACGGCCTGTTTGAGGAGTGAGACGTCCAATTTTGTTGCGCCGGGGTGGCTAGGGGGTGGGCTAGCAGCTGGCGCAGACTCCTCTGATCTGTGTGCACGACGAACCGTCGTCCCAACACGTAGGGGCGCCAGTGATGGATCGCGAGGACGAGGGCCATGAGCTCCTTCTCGTATGCCGACTTGGCCAACCAACGAGAGGATAATGTCTTGCTGAAATATGCCACCGGCTGACGGTCCTGCATTAAGACAGCTCCGAGGCCCCGGCCCGAAGCGTCGCACTCTATCACGAACTCCTTTGTAAAATCCGGCAGTCTGAGTAATGGTGCTGTCGTTAGTGCCGATTTGAGGGAGTCGAACGCGGCGGCTGTCGTTGTTTCCTTCTCTAGGGCGCGAAGGACCCATCAACAGTCCCCCTCCTCGAGACAGCGGAGATCGTTGGTGGAGCATGCCCGGCGCATGAGGGACGGGTCTCCCTTGAGTGAGACCAGCCGGCCGTTTGCTCTAAAATCCATGGAGGATTGTTGCCAATTGGCCATGACGTAGCCGAGGGATGCGAGCCATGCGACTCCCAGAATGACGTCGATGTTCCGGAGGGGAAAAACGTAGCACGACACCACGAACTCCTCGTCCTCCAACACTAGCGGCACGGTCCTGCACATCCCTGCCGCACGACGTGTGGAGCCGTCACCTAGCACCACCGAGTAAGGCGAGGTTGGGGTAATTGGTAGCTCGAGGCGCTGTGCACACTCCTCGGATATAAAACAATAGTTTGCGCCGCTATCGATCATGACCTTGACCTGTTGTGAGGCGATTTTCCCAAAGAGTTTCATTGTATTGGCCGTGTCCAAGCCATTAAGTGACAACACAGAAAGTTGTGGTTCTGGCCCTGTCACCAAGATCTCAGAGTCTTCGGTTTCGGAGTTCGCGGATGCATCCTCATTCTCCTCGCAGATCATGACGTTGAGAGTCTTGGGGGGGGCACCTATGGGCTGGTCCAAACTTAAGCCCGCATTTGACGCATGTTCCTGCTGCTATATGTCGCTTATATTCTTCCGGAGACACGTTACGGAAACGTTCGGACACTGGTTTCGATGAGGCTGTTGAGTACGAGGGGGTCGGAGAGTACCCTTTTGTGACTGACTGATTCGAGTGAGCTGGGTAGGAGGGCGTCTGGACAATGGTCTGGGAAGGGGCAGACTGCTGAGGCTGGGCAGATGCCATGATGTCGAGATCCAGGGCCATTTCGACCGCGTCTTCATAGGTCGTGATTTTGGCGGCTTTCATTTGGAGACGCACCTCCGGCCGGAGCGCCGCCATGAAAAAACCCAAGTACTGTTGGCAAGAAATGTCCGGCACTTGCGCGAGGCACGCCTCAAATGCCGCCACAAATTTCGCTAGAGATCCAGTGTGTCTGACTGCTGCGAAAGCTTCGTATTCGTTCAATGCTCCGGTGCCCCCGAAGCGTTTCATCAACTCTCTCGCGAAACGAGCCCACGACAGATCCGGAACTCGATGTCGCAGCAACTGGTACCAAGGAAGGGCAGCGCCTGCCAAAGCCACCATTGCGATGCCCACCCGGTCCTCGGAAGCAGTCCCCGCGATCAAGAAGTACTGCTCAGCCCGCGCCAGCCAAGCGAGGGCCTCCGAGCCATCGAACGTGGGCATGGGCGACGCCGATGTAGCCCCGGCGGTCGTTGATTTTGAACCGTGATTCGCTGACGTGGACCCATCGTCGGGGTTGGTCGGGTCTTTGAGTTTCAGGGATGCGAAGCCCGCGCGCATCTCCGCAAGCATGGTTGCTACCTGTTCCTCAGTGTGGCGGAACTGAGTATTTAGTTCCTTTACAGCCGCGTCCAACGAGAGGTTGCTCCGGTGCGAATCACCCGTCGCCTTCTCTAACTCATCCAGTCGCGTGTCCGCCCTAGAGTTCTCCACGTTCACCGCACCAATTGATAGGAGTGAAAGGCGAGAGAGAGAGATAGAGCACGAGAGGTACTCTTCTTTGAACAATATAATGTAAATGCAGTATTGAGAGGAATCAATCACTTGTAATAATAATAGAGAACACTCCTCCGCAGAGGCCAACGACTAAGTCGTCCAATTACAAATGATCTATCCAAGATGAATTGAACTCCCTAGTTACATTTATTTATACTAAAACAAATAACTGAAATGCATAACTTTAGGATTTGTTCCTGCCTTCCCTGCCGCCAGCTTCCCCTATTTTCTTGCTTCCCCCACCTGCTTCCTCCAATCTCTCGCCACTTCCAACTTCCTTCCCCTTTTTGCGGCGGGTGTACACCTTCCACCCTCTGTGGCTGTTGACCGTATCACATTATGTGTGTCATGATGGCTTGACTGTAACCGCTGGGGGTTATTGACTGGTGCACTAGCCAGTGGGAGCTGAAGAGACACGATGCACCTGGACATGCTACACGACGGGATACACCATGAACCGTCGGGGTCCATCGGGGACCTTTTGTCTCCCGTTATGCTTCGGGGTCCAGCGGGGCTGGCACCATGACGTGGGGGATAACGTGGAGTTTGAGGTGGTCTAAAAAGAACAAGCGAGGCTCGATCCATGTCAACCAGCTCCAAAGAACAGCCAAAAGACCAATTGCCAAGGCACAAGGCACAAGGCACCAGGGGCAAGGGTCACGGTGCGCGGGTCACAGGCGGGCAGCGGCGGCGCACGTGTGTGGGCTCTGTCACCCGTTTTATTCCACGATAATTATTACACATGATAATTCATCTGATTAAATACTTCATCAAAGAAGTTTATCATCCCCGATATGGGATAATTAAGACCTAGTTAATTAATCTCTTAGTCTTTTCACATAGCTCATTTCTAGCTTTATTGTGACCAACTTTAATATATTATTTCTCAATCACCGGGAATCAGATTTGAGAAAATGAATATACTAAGGTCATCTACTCGGAAGTAGATCGACGTTATTGCATTTTATTTCACAAAATTAAATGTCTTGTAACATTTATTATTAATTAAAATCATTTGACCAAACACGATTTCAACAAAGGTTAAGATCCCTCCCACCACTCTAGAAGAAAAATAAATGTTGCTGTTTGAATTTCAAGAACTGGTCCCCAAATGCTTCCTTCAAATAATAAAAAAATTTAGAAAAAAGTTGGTCCATCTCTTTCATAGTGACTCCATGTAGTGATGATTTACAGTTTTAACTATCATTGTCTAAGCTTCTATATATTCCTGTAACAAGGGCTTATTACCTCATCTACAAATTGCAATAACTTTTCATGTGTAGTTTCACTAAATTATTGGGGTATGGACCCTTATCTCCACCCCCTGTATTAAAAGAAAATAATGAAATAAAGATTTTTAGTTTCTGCAGGAAACGGCACATTTCTAACGTACGATATTATTGGTGTTCGGTATATTTTGGAAATAAAAGCGAACACAACTTCAATCAGCCAGGCCGACGACTCATAGAGAGCAAAGGCCCAACTCAAATCAAAATCGCAAAAACAAGGCCCAGCTAAGAGTTTGAGAATAACTTCATCACTACTACGGAGTATAATTTATACGATATTTATCGACCAATTATGAATAAACGAGCCTAAATTAAAATGATTTAAATTATATTGGCACTCAGACTATAATAGAGTGCAGAAATTATCTCACTACTAATTCCTGACCACTAGTACTGGAGTATAACGGAAGGTGCAATTCCTGACCACTAGACCATGGAACCGATTTGATAAGAATTCTCATAGATATATTCAATTATATCATCCCACGAATTTTTATGTTGTGCATCTTAAGTTCAAATACTAGTACTATTTAAGTATTCTATTTTCATAATTTTAAATCTAAAATTTTATTTTATGCAATGAAAGAATAATTTAAAGGATTATCGAACGTGTATTACTATCACTTTTAATTCGCAAAGATCTTCCTCAACGTATAAGTATCAAAAGGATTTGTTAGATTAAATTTGGACAGCTTCCAAGTTGAAGTACTCCATTACTTAGTCAAAATTAACAATTTATAATAAATTAAAAAATTAATAATATGTATTTAATTACGTATTTGGCTTTTCTAAACTATATTTAACGGTCATATCAAACAACAATATATTCTGTCTTGTAAAAGAGAGAACTAAAAATCAATCTCCAATTTCATTAAAAGGGAATAAATCATTTTAGCACGTTTTCGTATCATCTTGAAACAGAAAAATAAGTAGATCGAGTTTCCGCCCAAGAAGGTTTGAAGCAGTCATGATGAAAAAGAAGTTTCTCCAATCTCCAATAATATATCATACCATCAGATTCTTCTCTTAATTACATAAGAAACTACATTAGTTAATCCAAAACGTTACCTTCATTTCAACGCCACCTCTCCATATAAAATTCAGCTTTTCAAAAAGTTTGTGTTAATGTGATATGGAGACAACAAATAATATTATTGTTAAAAGTGTGTTCAGTAGTTCAACCACAATCAGCTGTTTGTGGGTATGCTTTTCTGCATATAGCAATAAAACTAGTAATTTTTTAGAATATAAATATGTTTTTTTAATTATCATAAGTGTAACTATTTTTTGCATTTTATTTTACTGGATGATTATGATTTTAACAATTGAAAAGGGAACTCTACCATTACTATTTAGCAAACGCCTTTTGGAAATGTGGTCTTTCTTTGAATTGAATAAACTAAGTCCTTATATTTTGATTGTTTATTTTAACAAATTCTTATATAATTTTTTTCATTTTAGTAAGTCCTTATGCTTTTATATTCAATATATTTCGATCCTTATTTGACGGAACCGTTAACTTTTCCGTTATACATCATATGTTAATTATTTAAATATATTCCACCTAATATCTTAGTTGGAAAATATGAACATAACATAAAAAAAAAGATAAAAATGAAAATAAAAATAAAAAAACTAAAGAATTCTAAATCGTTAAAAGAAATTTGTTGTTTAAGTTCGAATATTAATATTTCGAACCAAATACTATAAATTAATATTTAAACTTCAAATAATCAAACAATTCTTTAGTTTTTTTTAATTTTAATTTTATTTTTATATTATGTTATGTTCATATTTTCCAACTAGGATATTAGGTGGAATATATTCAAATAATTAATATATGATGTGTTATTTTATAACGGAAACCGTTAGTTAACGGTTCCGTCAAACAAGGATTGGAAAAAATTGAATATAAAAGTATAGAGACTTATTAAAACGAAAAAATTGTATAAAGACCTATTGAAATAAATAATCAAAGTACAAGAACTTAAGGATGTGTTTTGTCAAAATTCTATGCTCATTCCATACCATAGTAGCATGATAACATACTATTGATTTTTTGTGTATAATTATTTATTATATTATGATTCAATATATATTGTATACAGTACATCACACCAATTCCATATGGTAATTTCCATATTTATACTATTATAATACTTTTCATAAAATCATTAAATGGATGTTTTCATTTTGTGTTGTTAATTTGCTAAATTTGTGTCTATTTGATGTGGTACTTGGGTCTTTTGTATTTTCATTTCTCAAGGAGATATTGGTGAAGGACACCAAGTCATTATGTTATCACGATATGGAATGACCGTGTAAAAAATCTCACTCTCACTCTTATTTTTAATAACTCCTTTAATTATGTTTAGTTAGCATTATACATGGATAATACACATTTAAATAGGGTTGTGATCAATTGGGATTTTTTTAGCCTAATTGAGAATTGAGATACATTATCAGTCACTCATTTTTATTAAATCAGTGGTCCAAAATTTGCCACATAAAAAATATTTTTAGATTTATTAATTATGAAAGGGCAGAATGGTAATTTCATGTTTTAATACAATCTCCATTTCCCCAAAGCAATCGGCGAGCTCTGCAATCCTCAATCCCCAAACTAACCTCCAACTCCTAATTCTCCTCCACCGATTCCGCTCGATTCCCCTCCTTCTCCTCCATCATCGAAACTAATTCACTTAACAGCTCCGTCGTGGCTGCCCTATCGCAGACGGAGGTGTGAATGCGGAGCGCCAGCACCCACAGGCTCCCCTCGAGCGCTTAGAGGCTGGCGAAGAAGAGATTGGCATCGGAGGAAGGGTCCGGATTCTGCCAGAAGTTGTTGTTGAGCTCGTGCTCGAGGATTAACTGCAATGGCGGGATTGAGGAGTGGGATTGGAGGATCTGAGCGG
This sequence comes from Salvia splendens, assembly GCF_004379255.2. Taxonomy (NCBI): domain Eukaryota; kingdom Viridiplantae; phylum Streptophyta; class Magnoliopsida; order Lamiales; family Lamiaceae; genus Salvia; species Salvia splendens. The sequence goes on along the minus strand of NC_056035.1, from coordinate 8,270,127 downwards.
TGGATTGGGTGTCGAAGGGGCGGATTTGGAGGTAGGGGGATTGGGAGTGACGTAGGAGAATGAGCTGTAGGTGACGACAGTGTATCCTAGAGAGAGAAGGGGGAAGAATCAGAAACATACGATCCGACGTATTTGTTGCCGTCGTTGCCGGAGGTTGAATTCGCGGAGGGGTTCGATTCCGCTCTCAATTTGATCAGCGAGAGGTTCAATTCGAACATTCCTTTTCTCTGGAAGATCAATCGCGCCCTAGGTTTGGGTAAGGAGAAGAAGCTAATGGGGAAAATTGATGAGGTTCGTAAATTCACGAAGAAAATCATGAGAGAGAAGGAATCGGAGCTGCGACGACGATCGACGTTTGAATCGGAGGATTTACTCTCTAGCCTTCTCAGATCTGGTCAATCCGACGAGGAATTCATCTGTAACACCCCGACTTTTTCTACCTTTTTATTGTGTTCTTGAAAGGACCGTCGTTTGTGCACTTGAAAATTTTTTCGACCTTGTTTCTTTTATCGAGAGAAGTATTTCACTTTTGGGGCCAAACAATTATTCTTTCGTAGCCCAATTTGAAACCCAATTGTTACGAGCCCAAAATGATACCTACACGAAAGAATAGACCACGTATCAAATACACTTTCGACAACAAATCAAGACGAAAAGTTGGATAAGAACCGCGTCACATCAAGACGAAAAGTTAGATAAGAACCACGTCGCATCATGCACGTTTTCCAACGACGGCCGCATTAATTACTCGGCGTATCGAAACGAAAAGACGTGAATTTTTGTCTTTTATGAAAAAAAATTTCTATATATACAACCTCCCTCCTTTTCATTTCTTTACTTCACAATCGAGAGAAATCCGAGAGAGAGAAGAGAGGGGATGAAGGAACGAATTTCCGACCACCTACCTGTCGGGAACGGCGTCGACGGATGGGGGAGATCCTCGGCGACGGTGGCTGAGGCGGACCGCGACGGCGAGCCGCCGCGCATACAGCAACGGTGGCGGTAGCGTGGTGGCGGCGTGAGCATAGCCGAGAAAGAGAAGAGGAGAAAGAGAGGAGCACGACGTGAAGGCTTTAAACGAACGAGGTGAGCTTTCTTTTACTAAACCCTTTTACGCTTTCAAAAGTATGATTATGGTGTAATAAGGGTGGTTTAAAGTGTTATGTCATGCCATGGATTGTTTTGATTGAGATTGTGTGCCTGATGCCTAGTTCGTCTGAGTTTACTCCGTTAGGCTATATGGCTATGAATGAAACGAATTCGGGTCTGAGTAGGGCCGCAAACCCTATCAGGCTGTGTACACAAGTGGGATCGTGAGCCGTCCTTGCTAGTCGGCCGGTCTCGTGGGCGAATAGTGTGGCCACACTTTCGTCGCACTATGGAAATAGAATGTGATTGAATGATTTATGAGAAAATGGGGAGATTGATTGTCTGGCCAGACTTTGAAATGTTTTTGTGTTCTCGTGATATTTCTTAACTACACATAAAACTCGAGATCACTGGTATGGATGACATAACTGTTTTATTAAAATGTTTTCGGCATGAGCCCATTGAGTACAACAAGTACTCAGCCATGCATGTGTTTTTCCTATGTGCAGGTTGAGCGGGATGTTGCGGTGGATGTTGAGTCGGCATAGGGAATATGGATGCGTTGTGTCTTCATACATAGGCGTCATCCTTGACTCTCTTTGAAACCTTATTTCCGCTGCTATATTTTTGAACTAAAATACTATTCTTTTAAGCTACTTGAGTCTTTCTTATAAACTGTTATCCTTAAATGTTATTCTTGAATGTATGTCCCTGGGTCACGGTCGCCTCGTTTGTAACACCCACAGTATGGGCGGTCGTGACATCATCGTTGAAGTCGTGATCTGCTTCATCCTCATCCGCGAAAATCAACATCACAAGTTATTGACAACCTGTTGACATTTTGCTATAAGTTGTTGACATTTGATATGCATGCTATTGACATGGGTTGTATGATGATGATGCCAGAACTTGTGTAAAATAAAAAAATTAAGATAAAATAGTTGTTATTTTTTAATTATAAAATTTATTTTTTGTTTACACTTTATACAAGTTGTTGACAAGTTGTTGACATTTGATGTACATGCTATTGACAAGCTGTGAATTGTTTTTGCGTTGTTGGTATTTCAATAGGAACAATTCTATTTTTGTTCTAGCCCACTAATGGAATTCCATTTTAATGAAGGAGATTAGATTTATTTCGAATGGGGGGAGTGACGCACAAGGGTTATGCGTCGTTATTAATGACGCACAAGGGTTATGCGTCGTTCAAAGACGCATAATGCTTATGCGTCTTACCCTAATGAGGCATAACCCTTATGCGTCACGCTGGTAAGTATTCCTGCCTGTCACCCGGGTGACCCAGGTTCGATCCCCGGCAATGCCCATTTTTTTAAGTGGTTAGTATTTGATAAAAATGAGTTATTCTAAACATTTGTTTTATATGATGAGTCTAATGTTGCCTTAATAGGACCCAATATACTCATATTTAATGTAATTTATGGCAAACTTAGAAGCTGTCTCTCCTGTTATTTAATTCTGCTACTTCAAAATTACTGCATATATGTGTTATTTTTCTTCCACGGTTATCCTTTGGTTTCGAGGTAGCTTCCTCTAATTATATTTGAGAGATACATTTTTTGTTTTCATTCATTATACAGATATTTAAATGATGTAAGGGGTCAGGTTAAGGATCATACCTACTTTGAAGAGGAGTATGATCTTCTATATAGTACTGTATAAAACAGATCCTATAAATGGTATAAAGCCAAAATTATTATTATTGTAATATCTCAATCATGTTTTAAGAATAATTTCAGATATCTCAGTACGTACATTTGCTTATAATATGTACTCCTATAATCAACCAGTTCCACTAAAAATATCATATTGCATATACTACGCCACCTCACAATTCGGTTCCTTTAATTTGAGATTAGTTTTTAACAACTTTATGTTTTCGAGATCTTTTCGTAATTTTCTTTAATAAAATTAGGATGTGATTCATCAAAGATAATGTTTATGTATATAGAAAGAGTATATATTTAGTCGTTTTATAAAAAAGAAAAAAAATCATAAATTTAAATACCATAGTATAACAGTTTAATGAAAATTTAAAGTAATGTAAAAAATAACATGAGTAATTTAGGCAACATTAGAGTCAACATGAGTATCTATTTGCCAAAAATAAATGTTTAGAATAACTCATTTTTATCAAATACTAATCACTTAAAAAATGCGCCGTTGCCGGGGATCAAACCCAGGTCACTAGCTTGATAGGCGGGAATACTTACCAACGTGACGCATAAGGGTTATGCATCATTAGAGTAAGACGCATAATGCTTATGCGTCTTTAAACGACGCATAACCCTTGTGCGCCATTAACCAACGACGCATAAGGGTTGTGCGTTTCATTAATAACGACGCATAACCCTTTTGCGTCACTCCCCCATTCGGAATAAATCTAATCTCCTTCATTAAAATGGAATTCCATTAGTAGGCTAGAACAAAAATAGAATTGTTCCTATTTCAATACAAGTTGTTGACATTTCAATTTTTATTTTTCTGCCATTTTAGAAATGAAATGACGATAATACCCCCTAGTTGACATAATCTACTTGCTGTTGACATTTCAAAAATTTTGTGGATGAATGGCTGAAAATGCATCTCAATTCTCAATTAAGCTAAAAAATCTCAACCTAACAGGACTCATTTAAATAAGTATATATATAGAGTATTTGTGGCATCACCCTTTGTCTTTCGTATATATTTCTTTAAATATGTGTATTATGATCTGTGACTTGTGAATAGGGGTAGGTAAACGGTTCTCGGTTATTCGGTTAACCGAGAACAAAATTGGAAACGGTCGGTTATCCGTTGGTATCGGTTTGCATTTTTACTCTAAGTCGGTTATTAGTTATATAAGATGTAGTTTTACAATAATTAAACCCCAATCCAAATAAGTTCAAGTTTAAATTTTTTCTTGTTCTTAGACAAAATTGAGAGTTGAGTATTCAATGTCCAAATTTATTAGTCATCTTCATTAAATTTCTTCAGTTTCTTTTATTAGATTATAAAACGGTAAAAACCACATATAATTCGATTTCACTAAGAATCATTTAATGGTAAAAAATCTCAATCGCCATCAATATCAACGATTTTTAAAATCAAATTTAAATTTGTCAGAAAATCCAAATTTGATCAGAATAAGAGTATTCACAATTGCGGCGAGCGGACCGGCTAGCTGATTCTCGGCACTGGCCGATCCGCTCGCCGAACCATTGCAGTAGGCGAGCGCCAAATCGGTGAGAAAAACGGCGAGCGCACACCGATTCCCGGGCGCTCGCCGATCGGCTGGCCGCCATTGCAGGCTCCCGATCGACTAGCCGATTTTTTATTTATTTTTAATTAATTTTTGAAACACTATATATACGCGATTTGCACGTCATTTTCATTCGTACTACTTGTTTTAACGAGTTTTCTCTCTATCTTAATTTCTGTACAAGAGCAACAACGCGAAATGGAGCACAACGACGAGTCTATTCCAGTGACGAGCGGGTCTCAAACTCCCACGGTACCCGTGGGAAGTGGATGAGGTCTGATGGTCGGGTACTACAACATGTACCCTTGGCAGCAGATGATGCTCAGAATCAATGTTTTTAAGTCGGTGAATCGAACCGCGTCGCCATAGGACCGATATATCGACTCAGTCGATATATCGGTCGACTTAGTCGATATATCGATAGTAAGTCGGGCGACTCACCAGACAAGTCGTCCAGGTCCCTCAAGACCGATATATATCGATATATCGGGCGACTTGCCCTTTTACACATGTAAAATATGCAATATATACTTCAAATTACAATAGAGAACAGATGCAGCGCTTGAGGAACTCAAATAATAGACGAGAGAGGAGAGACATAAGAGAGGAAGAGGAACTGGAGCATTACCGGAACTAGAGTTCATCCTGAATGAGGAGAGGCGGCGGATGAGGCAGGCCGGAGGCGTGTCCAGGAGAGGCGGCGGCGTTCTTCAGTTTCTGGAGGTGGAGGGAGCGTCGGCGGCGGCTGCAGTTCTGGAGGAGGAGGACGTGGGGAGGGGGTGTGGGGGATGTATAAAGAAACCCTAATGGGCTGAATAGACACCTACCTGTCCGCCTGGCCCAATCTGGAGTGAAGCCCATTAAGTCGTCCTCGACTCGATCAGGCGACCAATCGGTCGAGTCGCGCGATATATCGGACGACTCGAATGTTAGTCGCCTAAGTCGCATCTGGGTGTGTATCGACCCTTGGCCTACCGATACAGGCGATATATCGCGATATATCGCGATATATCGGACAACTTACAAACATTGCCCGGAATGGCATCCGGGGGTAGTATGCCGGGATGGCAGTGGATGCAGGGCGGGGAGGAGTACCGGAAGGGAGGGGTGGGACCGAATCAGGGCTGCGGTCTCCCGATTTTCGGGCTTGTACACCAACGCCCTCCGCATGCAGACCTGTTGCTAAACTGACGAGGACTGCAGGAGGATAGCGGAGAAAGCCTTCCCCGTGCCCAGGCTTTATAAGGAGTTCACCTACTGGAACTACTATGAGGTGCTGATGGACTCCGAGAAGTTTCGGGCAAGTGTCGATGCTGACTGGCCGAAGAAGTTGCGACTGAACTATACCGGTGATTACAGCGACGGCAGCAACGGCGGTTCCCACGACCTCCCCGAGGATGTTCAGGAGTTCCCGCGCTCTCCCGCGTTTACTCTTCGCACTCGTCCGGTTGGTCAAAGGCGGGCGCAACGGGCTCGCCAGGGGTCCCAGGAGGTCCAGTCGGCATCCCCCCTGTTGGTAGGTCGACAGCCGAGCTCGCCTTCTTTGCGCGTCAACAAACGCGGGCTCAGATGTACAAGATCTTAGCTGACTGGAAGACGGCAACTGACCCCGAGGAGAAGAGTTTTCTTCACTCAATGCTCGTGAGTATGCGGGCCGATTTGAATGCCGCCGCGGCACAGTTGGGGGGCTCAGACGCGGGCTCAGATGCCGCAGATTTGAGGGTCCCGGATAGCGGCGACAACGGCGGCGGCGACGACGGCGACGGCGGCGAGGAGTGAGGCGGAGGCGGGGGGCTCGTGTGTGGAGGAGGAGTTTTTTTTTTAAATTAATGTAATTTTTTTAATTAATGTATTTTTTAATTAATGTACTTTTTAAAATTTAATATTATTATTGAATTTTCTCGTATTTGTGTCGTAAATTTAATTCCGTAATTTGTGTGATTGTTAATGATTTGTTTTTTATAATTTTGTTTATTGTGGTTAGGCTATGGCTGACGTATTGCTTGTTCAGTTGTTTGTCCTGATGATATGGCATGAGTAGTTTTTAGTACTGATGATGTGGCAGGTAGAGTTTATGGCTAGGCTATGCATTTTGAGAAACCAATAACCCTATATTTTTGCTTTCATTAATTAAATAATCTGGCGGCTTGCAATTTGCAAATACCAATTCAGAAGGAATACAAATAAAAAACAAAAACCATCTTTACAGATCATAAGCCGTTGATTAACTTCAAAATATCAATGATTTCAAATTCAACGGCGATCCTCATTTCTCTCTCCTCACATAAGCCGCGGTTACACAGAGAGCCACCTTTCCAGATTATGATCCTTCCCTTCTCCCCCATTTGAATCCACCTTTTTCCTCATTCTCTCCTCCATTTTCTTTCAAATTCTTTTGATTACTTCTTTCTCCGCAAAGAAGAAACAAGAGAAAGTGAAAGGAAATAACCCGATAGGAAACAGAAAAGTAATGAACCCCTAAAAAGGGTTGGAGTATCGGCAGCGGCCATCTCAGATTTTCGGCAAAGGTCGCAATTTTTTCTGTCAGAACCAGGTATCTACGCAAATTATTCTATCATAGGAATTAGGTTTGTCTAGATTATTGAAAAAGATCAGAATTTGGCAAGAGGGCTTCACATTAAGAATTTGCATTTCCGGTTTGTGTCGAAAATCGGGTGGGGTTCCCGTGAACGATTGAATTTTTGAAGTGGCAAATTGGGGGTTTTGATCGATTGAATTACGAAATTAGGGCACCCCAATTTTCCAAACTTGTAGAAGTGGCCTTCTTCTGATTCGGGGGAATCAAAAGATAGAGGAAAAGACTTGGATTCTTGCGATCAGGTGAGGGATAGTGGAAGAAACCGGATTCTGGAAAAGTGCGAATTACTCGATAAATGGCTGCATTGGAAATCGATAGCGTGGAGTGTGTTTCTTCAATAGATGGAAATGAAGACGAAGAGATAGTTTCTCACACCAAGCAACATGCTCTTCCACATCAGTATTCTTCCAAGCCTCATGGCACGGTCGCTGTTGGACTGGTGCCTACTAGCGTCCATGAGTTACTCGAGTGCCCTGTTTGTACTAATTCCATGTACCCACCTATCCATCAGGTCTGCTCAACATATCTACTTTGCATTTTTGATACATTGTTTATATAAACTTATCTCGCTTGGTGAATGCTTTATGAGTCTCTTGCTTGTTTGAGGGGTGGGACCGTGGGGGAAGGTGGATTGAAGCTTTAGTTGAAATTTGATTTGTAAATCATGTAACTAAATTTGATTTGTAAATCATGTAACTTGCTAGTTTTTAACTGCGTTGTGTTTATTGAATAAGTGTCCCTTACAAGGGGAAACCTCATTTTTTTTGCACTTCAGGGATATAGTGTCTGGGCAGTGTGTATATTTGGTTTGGTACCTTTTTCTTATGGGTGTAAAAATGCAAGACAGGGGCCATTATTGTTAGGCGATATAATTGAGCAGTCAATATGGTAGTAATCTATGACCATAATGTCAGCTGATAGCTCACAGAATTAGTACTTTTCACCTTTGGAGCTACTTATTAAACTTGCCCTACGTAACTTGAGATAAATATTTGCTTTTTTTGGGGGTATTTCCTGCATCATGTTCTCTGCCTTTTTCTCTGCCCAGTCACTTCGTGTGGCTTGTAAATAAAAGGCCTTAATCTGATGTGTACATGGGAAAAAGTACATTAGTGTCTAGCAGTTGGAAGAATAGCTTTCTACTTCTTTGAAGATGTGGTGGTTAAACGTTTAGAATGGCTATATTAATTCTATTCTTCCTTGCAGTGTCCCAATGGGCACACACTCTGTTCAACTTGCAAGTCAAGGGTGCATAATCGCTGCCCTACTTGCAGGCAAGAGCTCGGTGATATCAGGTGTTTAGCACTAGAGAAAGTCGCGGAGTCACTAGAGCTTCCCTGCAAGTTCTTCTCACTGGGATGTGCTGAAATATTCCCGTATTACAGCAAACTCAAGCACGAAGCAGTTTGCAACTTCAGACCACATAATTGTCCATATGCTGGATCAGAGTGCTCGGTCACAGGAGACATTCCTTGCCTGGTTGCACATTTGAGAGACGACCACAAAGTGGACATGCACACAGGGTCTACCTTCAATCACCGCTATGTTAAGTCAAACCCACGTGAAGTAGAAAACGCAACATGGATGTTAACGGTGAGTTCCACATTCACTATTCCTGGTTGATGATTCGTGTATAAATAACATGCATTGAGAGAGGATATTGAGTGATAAATCTCGGTTCGGTTGTGTGTGTTGAATTAGGTATTCAATTGTTTTGGGCAATATTTCTGCCTCCACTTTGAAGCGTTCCAACTGGGAATGGCGCCCGTGTATATGGCATTTCTACGTTTCATGGGTGATGAAACTGAAGCGCGAAACTACAGCTATAGTTTAGAGGTCGGAGCAAACGGGAGGAAGCTGATATGGGAGGGGACGCCACGCAGCATTCGCTGTAGCCACCGCAAGGTGAGGGATAGTCACGACGGTCTGATCATCCAACGGAACATGGCCCTGTTTTTCTCAGGAGGAGACAAGAAGGAGCTTAAGCTTAGAGTTACCGGAAGAATCTGGAAGGAACAGCAGAACCCGGACGCTGGAGTCTGCATACCAAATCTTTCTATCTAACCAATTTCTTTCTCTCTTTTTTTTGCCTCTTTCGATTTTGATACGTTGCGTGGTTGCTTGTATGTATGATATTAACGTCTCTGCTTGCTTCCAAATCTGTAACTTTGCCAAAAAGTTTATTTGTGAAATGACTCTCTCAACATCATCTTCCTATTTCAAACCCTTATCTTTCTTCCCATAACAATACCAATTTTCACACCATCAGCCTCAATGATGTGAATTTCTATTCGCACACCTGATGGGCTTTGCTTGCTGGGCCTTCAAAGCAGAGAGGCCCGATCATAATTGGGACACTCATCATGAATCATACTATATGGAGATAATGGAGTATTTATTTATAATATAAATATATGTTCTTAAATGGAGACGCATGTTGTTTGCATATCCATTTTTTTACTTATAAAAATATTATCCAGGGACAAAAAAGTGGTTATGATAAATTAGCTGGAATTTTGAAATAGTTATTTTAATGAAATGTTTAGGGTGATATATATGAGGAAGTGGAAAAAGTTAAATAAAGAGCTATCAGTGATGTGCGTCTCTTTATTATGTTCCCTCCATCTCCACTCAATTTTCTTCCTTCACATGCTGCCTAATTACGATGAGATTGTGGGCCCTCTTATTTAATATTTTCTCAAATTAAACATACTCCCACCGACGATCAATCCTACCATCGTCAACATAAATTAATAACATACTCCTCATAATAAGTACTACTAGTATATACTATTACGTCTGTCAAATTCCAAGAATTACTATTTCATGCGTCAATGTGTAATTGCATTATTACATTTCGTAACCCCCAATTATTGGTGTTATAGATAAAACACTTTCCTTTTAAATATAAGTATATACTAGTATTATATACCACCATATAGTAAATCAAGAGGAGAGGCCGGCAACGAAAGCGACACCAGTGGCCGGGAGCCACGACGAGCCATAGATGAACTTGGCTACAGTGAACTTCCCGGCCTCCTCTTCTGATGTAATGACATGATATCCCGGCCACTTCACGCGCTGCCCTAACCCAGCCCCCGGCCCAGAGTTGATGTACTCCCCATAATACAACGTATCAAGCGCAAAATCCCCATTCCACTCGAGCCAGCCCTTGGGATGAACGTGATCGCCCAAGTAAGAGAGCATGTAAACAGTCCTCGAGTAGAGCTTCCACGGCCGGCCCAAGTAGGTCGGGTACTGACCCTTGGATGACTCGAGGGCGGGCTCGGCCGTGATGCGGCAGTCGTGGATGGAGATGCCCGTGTTCTGGTTTGGGTCCTTGCGGTTTTGCGCGGTGATCGTGACCTTCTGCTGCGGCATCGGCTTCCGCGCCTGGATATTGCACTTCTGGAACACCACGGCCGCGTTGCCGAAGATGAAGTCCACGGTCCCATAGATGTCGCACTCGCGGTAGAACTGGCGCTGGGAGTGTGTGTAGAGGGTGTCTTGGTACCCGATGATGCTGCAGTGGTACACTACCGCGTGGTCTGCCCCCATGCGCAGGGCCACTGCTTGGTGCTTGCTTGCCCCCGCGTAGTTCTCGAATGTTATGTCTCTTGCTATGAACCCGGACCCGGTTGCAGCTGTGTAAAACGAGATAACTATTAGTACTGCATCTATGCCATAATAAGAGTCTATTTTATTATTTTAGTCTGTCCCCGATTGCAATAAAATTGCCGTTTCACCATTTATTATACTAGTATGTGGTAAGTAGATTCCGTAACCCATTCAACGAATTTTGCTTGGGCATCCTATGTTGGACGTTATTAACTTTATGCTAAAGAGTTAGTATAAATCAAAGTTTGGCATAAAGTTTTACTGTCTAGAATCACTTTTGCAAGACTAAATTGGTCGACTAGATAGAATTATAGTGAATGTTTTACTTTAATTAATAAGGATCATTATAAAAATAAATACTACATAAAAGGGGATAAAATGGAAGCGGGTAGAGAGACAACTGACGTTATGGAAGTGAAAAGCGTCAATTTGGTTAAATGAATGGAAAGGAATTTTGAGTTTTGTTGACCTTAACATCAAACAACAATACATGTTATTACCACAGCCACGTGAGGTGTGCATGTTCACTTGTTCAACTACATGCACCGCCAAACCGAAGGCCCATTATTTTATAAGAATGATCAAATATTAAAAAGAGAATTATCGGAATAATGGATGATGAAAAAGAGAGATAAAAGAGCATAAAATCGTTAGTAAAAGGAATTTTACCAAAGGATGCGGTGTGGAATGTCGTCAACTTGTCTTGTACGCTTTTCCCGCCTGTAATGACCGTCTTGCCCTTCCCATCACCGATAAACATTATATTCGTCTTTTTTCTTCCCACCTTTAAGTTATTCTCCTCATACCTATAGGCATCAATTCATTCTAGTTTTTGTCATTTGTAAGTGAATCCACTTTGGACAAATAATACAATCTAAATTCACATTTAGTTTTTTACTATTCTTAAATATTAAAATTAATACTGCAAGTATATACGTATTTAATTCAGATCATACTCTATAACTATTTTATAGGTGTGTGTATGTTTCTTAAAAGGTTATCAGAATAACTTTCTAGTCATGATCATAAAAAGTTTGAAAAAAATCTAAATATAAGTATAATTATGGTTGCAGTCAAATTATGATTGATCTGAAATCAGCATGGAGCTTAATCAGTGGGTAAATAGTAGTAGTACTAATAATAACACCAGTTTGACAGGTAATTACGAAAACATTATGATAGGGACTATGAAGTCATTTAGGTCTACCCACCAAAAAGAATTTACGCTTTTCCGAATCTTTTTTAAACCACGAGTCAAATTACCTTCCTGCCCTCACGTAGATGATAAACCGCCGGCTGCTGTGCTCCGGCGCCTTCTTGATCGCCTCCGCGATCGTCTTCACCGTTCCGTTGCCGCTCTTTGACACGGTTATATCCGCATTAATCGCCGACGCCGGCATATCCAGCAGCAAGCGCTCCCTCCGCGACATCCACACCGGGAAGCGCTCGTCGTCGCGCAGCAATCGCCGCCGCCGATTCTGAATCGGAATATCGGAGAAACCGTCGTCGCCTCCCGCGGCGGAGTATATCGCGAGAGAATTGCTCACGAGCTCCGATAAATCCTTTATCCTCTCCGACATTTGATTCTTGACGTCGCCGTCGAGCTCATCGAATCCTTCCTTGCAGGTGTCCTGATTGGTTAAAGCGGCGCTGAGCCAGGTCAACACGTCCTGAGTGGACCCGGCCGGCTCGGCGGCGGAGGTGATTGAGCGGGAGAGGAGATCGATTGAGTGGTCAAGGAGCTCTAAGCAGTCGTCGTATGCAGACCTGATTTAAATGATTTTGATATAAATGCATTTTATTTTTATCGTATAAATAAAGTGAAATAGAATCTAATTTCAAATGGACTGAACCTAATGTGAGGATCCATGGCGAGGTTGGTGATCTCGGAGGAGACGTAGAGCGAGCGGCCGACTTTTTGGAGAGTGAGGTTGAGGGAAATGTGGACGAGGTCTTTGTCGTCGGCGGCGAGGGCGCCGGGGAAGTCGATGAGCGAATTGAGGCAGAGAGAAGGGTAGAGCGTGCGGCTGCATGCTCTCGACATGGCCTGAGACGGGCGCCGATTCTGCAGTTTGGAGTTGGTTTTGTGTTGTATGACGAGCGCCACGGCGGCGGAGGCGGCGGCGACCACCATTAGTGTGGCGGCGACGATGAGGAGAAGGCGGAGTTTGGAAAGTTTTGGTTTAGAGGGGAGGTGGGAGGGTTGGAATTGGATGCGGGTGGAGGCGCCACCTGGCTCGGCTTTCCCGAGCCTGCCATAATCCATCGTTTTCTTTTCTTTTCTTTTAATTGGATAAAAAGGAAAGGAGGAGAAAGCAGGAAAGAATGTGGCGTTTGCTACGGAGAGTGGGCTACTATATATATGGGCGGCGTAGGCGTAGCTGTATTTTGGACTCATTTATTCCATATACAACGTATTGTGTTTGTGATGATGGTTCGTAAATACACATTCGAACTCACACACACTGTAATAAGTGGAGTATTACTTTAATTCTTCCTTTTGGTGAATTTATTTATGGATGATAAATTGAGAAAAGTTAATCAAGATTACATAGACACACACGTAATTGACTAAGAGCGGTGACCGTTTATGTCCTTTCTTTCTCAAACCGAATATAAATTAACGTAATGACTTCAGAAAAAAATTTTAAACGATTTTGTTTTCTTCCATTCAGAACGAAATAAAGGTTCTCTCGTGTCCTTTTTTTGAAATTGGAGTCGAGTTAAGACCATCCACAACGCGTCTCGCGCCGGGCTCGCGTCTCGTCTCGGAGAGACGAGACCCCCGCGAGACGCATTGCAGCGGCCATCTCGTCTCCAGCTCGCGACCGTCTCGTCGCGTAGCTCGTCTCGGAGAGACACGAGACGAGCTGTCTCGTCACGCGCCCGAGACACGTGGCACGTCCCCATGCGTGCGTGACGCCCACTCGCTGGCCCGCGAGTGGGCGTCGTCACTGATGACGCAATAATTCATTTTTTTTTTTAAAAATCGATTTTTAATAAAAAAAATTTTTTTTTTCGAACGGTAATATTACCGTTAAATATTTATTTTCATTTTTTAAATTTTTAATTTTTTTACTCTATAAATAATTCTATTCCATACTCATTTCAAACACAAACACACATCTATTCCTCTCAAATCCTCTCTATCACTCCAATTTCCATCTTAAATCAACTCAAACAAATGGATCCTTTTGAGCAAATGCGCCAATTAATGGAACAAGGACACGCGACTCTAGCGCCCACACCCAACTCCAAGAGGATCTAATTGAGCACATTTGGGAAAACTTTGGCGGAGAATATTAAATTATGTCATTTTTATTTTTTTAGAATTTTAATTATGTCTTCGCTTTTTTAATGTTAAGTTGTAATATTGTTTTAATTTTAATAAAGTGTGTTTGTTTAAATTGAATTGGGTTTTAAAAAAATTATAAATTAAATTGAATGAATAGTAATTAAGAGACGGTATAGAGACGGAGCGTTGCAGTCTCCGTCTCTTAGTTAAGAGATGGAGGAAAAAATGACAGTGGGGCCCTCAAATAGTGCTCAAATAGTAGTTAAGAGACGGTTTAAGAGACGGTATAGAGACAGCGTTGTGGATGGCCTAAATGGATTAGGTATGACAACCAATAAATAAGATTCTTATTCCTATTTTAAGATTCCACTGGAAGTAGATTCTTCCAAAATTCGAGGCTATAGTCTAGACATAAGTATTACTACTTATAAAACCAACAAAAACGATGTTTATAGAGCCAAAATAATGAGTCCTAAAAGTAGCTTAGAAAAGTGAATTATTGCTGCAGGCAATGAAATCGTGTCCAATATAGAATTCAGATCGTATAACAGGAAACGGTATTTGTCCTAATGTTAATTTCATTCATGCCCAATTTTGGTATTATAGATACTTTTGTTAATTTACAGTTATATTTTTGGTTGGCATAATTGTCAATTTGAGACCATACCTACTATTTCTCGATGCATGACAGATATGCAAGAAATCTTGGTAACGGAGTATCACAAAATAACTGGAGTACTATATTATATATTGTGGCCCAAAATTCTTAGGACCAATTTGATGGGTAATTTACCATAGACTAAATATAAGGAGTACTACAATATACTACTAATAATCAAAGAAGAAGAAGAAGAAGCGCATTAGGCCATCCACAACGCTGTCTCTATACCGTCTCTTAAACCGTCTCTTAACTACTATTTGAGCACTATTTGAGGGCCCCACTGTCCTTTTTTCCTCCATCTCTTAACTAAGAGACGGAGGCTGCAACGCTCCGTCTCTTAACCGTCTCTATACCGTCTCTTAATTACTATTCATTCAATTTAATTTATAATTTTTTTTAAAACTCAATTCAATTTAAACAAACACACTTTATTAAAATTAAAACAATATTACAACTTAGGACCCCGAAGTACGCGTGCCAGATCCAAAGTCGGTAGTCGGCAACGGCCTCGAGTACAACGGTTGGGTGGGTGCCTTTGTGGCCGCTCGTGTAGGACCCCCTCCAAGCCACCGGGCAATTCTTCCATTGCCAGTGCATGCAATCGACACTGCCAAGCATCCCGGGGAATCCGTGCACTTGTTCGTGCAGGTTGAGGAGGAACTGACAATCCTCCGTGGTTGGCCTCCGGAGAAATTCGTCACTGAAGGCTGCCCGGACGCCTCTGCAGAAGTTGAGCAAGCACAAGCGCCCAGTACTGTCTCCGATGTGCAGGTATTCGTCGAATATGTCGGCCGTTTGTCCAGTCGCAAGCTGCCGGATGGCTGCAGTACATTTCTGCAGCGTCGTGTGGCTGGGACGACCGACCGCGTCGAACCCTTCTCGGAAGAACTCCTCCCTGGCCGCCAAAGTATTCGCTATGTGGAGAAATAGCGGTTTCCGCATGCGGAAACGGCGACGGAAATAGGTATCTCCCCAAATCGGGTTATCGCAGAAGTAGTCGCGTACTAACCGTGCGGCGGCTTCCTCCCGGTTCCGATTGATGTACTTCCGGGAGCGTCGTGGGGGTGGTGCGGCTTCCTCCGCCTCTCGTCGTCGATCTTCTTCGAGTGATTGTTCCATTAATTGGCGCATTTGCTCAAAAGGATCCATTTGTTTGAGTTGATTGAAGATGGAAATTGGAGTGATAGAGAGGATTTGAGAGGAATAGATGTGTGTTTGTGTTTGAAATGAGTATGGAATAGAATTATTTATAGAGTAAAAAAATTAAAAAATTAAAAAATGAAAATAAATATTTAACGGTAATATTACCGTTTGAAAAAAAAAAAAATTTTTTTTTATTAAAAATCGATTTTTTTAAAAAAAAATGAATTATTGCGTCATCAGTGACGACGCCCACTCGCGGGCCAGCGAGTGGGCGTCACGCACGCATGGGGACGTGCCACGTGTCTCGGGCGCGTGGCGAGACAGCTCGTCTCGTGTCTCTCCGAGACGAGCTACGCGACGAGCCGGTCGCGAGCTGGAGACGAGATGGCCGCTGCAATGCGTCTCGCGGGGGTCTCGTCTCTCCGAGACGAGACGCGAGCCCGGCGCGAGACGCGTTGTGGATGGTCTTAGTGAAGTCTATAACAACCTCTTCAACTCAGAATATTTAAAATATGGTCAATTAGGGTAAGGCAATTGGAACTCGAATTCGAAAACATACTGTGGTAAGGCCATTGGAACTCGAACTACAAATGATATTGGTAAACAAGAGTATGCCTACTTTTTTTTTGTCTCGTGGCTTTTTTTTTACCTAAAAAGCACAGGCAATACTCACGCCATCCACCATGCGGTTGTTATACCGTTCCTTAATCGTTCCTTAAACTACTATTTACGGACCTCACTGTACTTTTTTACTACATTCCTTAACTAAGGAACGGAACCTGCAACCCTCCGTTCCTTATCCGTTCCTTAACCGTTCCTTATATTACTATTAATTCAATTTCAATTTTTATTTTTATTTCCAACTCAATTCAATTAAAACAAACACACTTCATTAAAAAACACTAACCATAAAAAAAGTACAACTTAAAATTTAAAAAAATAAAAAACACACAATTAAAATCCTAAAAAATTAAACGTTGCAATCAAGTAGTGCAGACGGTTTGGCCCCAAGGCTGTACACGTATTGACTCAAGTTCGATTCCTCCTGCCAGCAAGTTATTTGTTTTCACTGTTTTTATGTCCAATTGTTATGTCTACTTCTTCGATTTTTTTCTATTCATTGTTTTATGCCCATCATTAATTTGTCCTTTGCAGTTTAATACCTAATCTTTAGGATCATTACAACTTTAGCAATCTTTGCAATTAATTAGATCCTTCCGATTGATTTCTATATGAAATTACATTTGAGTCTTCGTTTTATTCTTACACTCTTATGTTTAAGAGGTTTAATCGGACTGCTATTTATTTACATAATATCTGAATTTTAGTCTTATTTTCTTATTTACTTGCACCTTATTTTCTAAGCATGACTAACATATCTATATATAGTTTCTTAGTACGCATTCATTATTTATTTCCTCTCATTATTCATTTATATCTCTTACAGTTCTACATTGCCGATGCTGCAACAAGTTTCGACTGTACCGATACCTAAAACTTGGGCCCCCCAATATAAAATTCCTAGCTTCGTCCCTGCCCACATCGAAAGTGGAACATAAAACATTCAAGGATGTCTCTATAAAAGAGAAACAACCAAGAATGAGTTTGTCCCACATCAAAAGTGGAACATAAAACATTCAAGGATGTCTCAATAAAAGAGAAACAACCAAGAATGAGTTTCATAAATTCGCAAGCCCATCAAATATATATGGGCTATTACGAATTTCTTGTATTCATTTATTTGTAAAAATTATTTTTAAATATAAAAATCAATTTTTATAAATAAAAAATATATTTTTTTAAAATTCATTTCTTTTTAAAAAATGAATTATTGCGTCACGGTGACGACGCCCACTTGCGGGCCGGCGAGTGGGCGTCACGCATGGCGCAGGGGCGCGCCACGTCGCCATAGCGCGTGGCGAGACAGCCTGTCTCGTGTCTCGCAGGGACGGGTTGTGGGACGGGCCGGTGTGCCGCAACGCGTCGCGCCCGCGTTCCGTCTCTCCGCGACGGAACGCGGGACAGTGGCACGCTGCGTAGTGGATGCCCTCATAAGCTAACGAGGATTTGGCGAGCACATGTACTCAGCACAACTAATGTATATTAAGCAGTGGTGCACCTATATATGTACAACTAGGCATGCACACGGTTCAAAAACCGCCGGTTCCACGGTTCAACATTTTCATGAACCGCAACCGGAACCGCCCTGCCAAGGGTTTCGGTTCCGGTTCAAAGAAACCCCCAGTTTTTTGCTGAAACCACCTGTTCCGGGCCTGTTCGACGGTTCGTAAAATTTTTTTTGCATTGTCTTATTTATTTATCTATGAAATGTGCGTAAATAAAATTCAAAAAATCACGATGAAAATTGCAATTTTATTGAGATTACAAGTTACAACAATTACAAATCACAAAAACTTGAAGTCTTAAACAAAAAATTTAAATACAACGACACTACTAGTCTACAACGAAGCTAATTACAAATTACAAAAAAGACTTGAAGTTCTGAACAATAAATTTATAAGTATATATACTCTTAGTCGGCGAAGGAGATGTTTCTACATAACTAAATTGAGGACACCTTTAACAATTCAACCAATATTGAGTTTAGTCTAACAATCAACAATTATAGTAGAATTGTCAAAAGTTTTCCGGATTTAGCCTTATAGACAAATCTACTTAACCGACTAGAGTATGTATAAATACAATTATTTAATTGTATTTGCGTATTTTTAAAGTATAAACAAATGAAAAAAAATAAAGGAAAAAGGACTTGAGCTCAACTTAAATTTAAAATTTAAGTTGAGGTGCCTATGTATCCCCAATGCTCATTTGCATTAGGGAATCAAAGCCCACATAGTTCTCTTACATTACTTACCTATTTGGCTTGCTTGGCCGGCGGTTGACGGTTGGCCTACGATTCATCCCCAGTGAATTCTTATTGTGATTCCTCCTGACGATCATCCCAATCATTTTCTTGTTCTCTTACGCCAGCTTTGGCCCAATCATCAAGTAACATCACGGCTTCCATATTTTTCGCGGAGAGCTTACTTATTGATTCATCCAACACACGTGATCCAACACTGAAAGAGGACTCGACGGCAACAGTGGAAGTCGTAACCAAAAAAATCTCCTTGGCCATTGACGCAAGTATGGGAAAATCTTTCTCGTTTGTTCCCCACCAATCGAGGACAACGATTTGGGCGGGAGGAGTATGACCTTCATCACCAAAGTAAAAGAGTGAATCGAAATAAAAATCTAATTCATTTACCATACCTGAGGTCGACCTTCCGCCGATGTTGTAGCTGTATAGGTCGGCTAATTGGGATTGCGCGTTGATAAACTCGGATTTTAACTGTTTTATTGGGCATTAAACATGATCTTTTGTGTGCTTTCATTGCATTATCTTAGAGTTTATGTCCATATTCACTATAAAGGTGCTTTGATGAGTTTATCTAGTGTTTGAAGTTAAAATAGGTAAAAAATGGTCAAAATGAGCCAAGACGATGCTGAGGTCTGCTTTAAACGTTAATATGCCTATCGATATGGGGTCCAAATCCTATTTTTAGACTGCCATTGTCTTCATCATCAAAAGAGCTTCGCGTGGGTACCTCACACGCCCCAATCGGAGTTCGGATGAGAGAGATATGGCCGATCTACGAAAGCCGCGCGCGACTGTCTGGAGTGCTACCCGACCGGGTGGATTTTATGTTGAATAATTCCACCCGGCGGGGTCGCCAGTTTTGTTCATGAAGACTCCAGAGAGTTCTACCCGGCCGGGTGAATTTCCTATGCAATAATTCCACCTGGCCGGGTCCGTCAATCTGACAATTTTTTAATGCCAGACACGATTTTTAGGAGAGAAAATAAGAGGCAAGAGCTAGGGCAACAAAAGACATTCTCTACGAGCCGCAAAAACACACACACACTCTCTCTCAAGAACTCTTGGAAGAAGATTGAAGATTCAAGCTTCGATTCCTCCGCCAATTGTAATTCGTATCATGGTTTCCTCTGTTTTTCTTAGTTTCTTTTTGTTTTCTACTTTGAATATGAATAACTAAACCTTTCATGTGAGATTCTTGGTGAAGATGCATGGATTCATAGTTTTAATCCAATTGATTTCATTTTTATCTTGCTCTTGCAATTGTTTGAATTATTCTTGTGCTTTTTCCTATCAATTGCTTGATCACCAATTGAGAGTGTAGGGTTTCTTAGAGTAATCGGGAGATGAAATAATTAATCTTGAAAGAGGAATAATTCACACCTTAATTCAATAAAACTCGGGAGAGTTGAGATTATGAGTGGGATCTTTAATCTAATCAAAGTTTTGGGAGTTAGGTCTAAGATTTAGAAGGGGACTTCACTTATTACACCTAATCTACAGATTTCTCACCTCGGGAGGGGGTTTAATCTACAATTGTGATTGATTCAACAATTCTAGAGACTTTAAATGGTAAATTGGTTTTAATTGGGTTAAGCTATGAGGTGTGCATCGGATCCTTGAATTCTGCATATTTCTTCATCATCTTACACAACTTGTTTTATCGCTCTCTTGTTTAATTGTTCTAATTTAATCTCTGCATTTACATGTTTTCAGTAGTTGTTAGTTTCAAAACCAAATTTCCTGATTGTCTGGATAGTAGTTGAAATTTGTTCGTGGTACTTAGGTTTACACTTAATTGTCTCTGTGGGATACGATATACTCTTGCTTGCTATTTGCTACGATAACCCCGTACACTTGCGGGTATTATTTGGGTAAAATAAAGTTGAGTCAAGTTTTTGGCGCCGTTGCCGGGGATAATTTTGTGTTATATAAACTTGATATCGTGATAATAATCAAGATTACTACTTCAGATTTTACTGCTTTATTTTTCGTTTAATTTTTTTGAGTTCTCACATTTGTGTTTCTTGTTCAGGTGTATGCACACACGTTCTAAAGGCTTGTCTCTAGAACCTTTCGACTCTGAGATCGAAGCATCGAACCGGAAGAGGAACGCGTATAGGAGGCTCACGCAGAAAATTCACACTTCTTCGGCTACCCGCGGAGGAGCATCTTCAGATCAGAAGGATCTTTCACCCATCCGATCACCAGTTCAGGATCATATTCAGTTTGATCCTGTTTCTCCTAGTCTGATGGAGAACGAAGCGGGTAACAATGGCCCACCACCACCTCCGCCCACTAATGCCGAGCTTCTACGGCAACGAGAGGAACTGCGTCAACAAGTCAATCGTAGACCAACTGTGGTGCCGGTTCAGAATCAGTATGCCTATCATGGAATGGCACAACCACCTGTCAACAACAACATCAATGCCAACAATTTTGAGCTGAGGAGAGGACTGATTCAGATGGCAGAAAATATTGCTTTTAGAGGCAAATCTACAGATGATCCGAACAAACATATCACCAAGTTCATTCAGATCTGCAACACAACAAAGCTGAATGGAGTGACAGATGAGCAGGTTCGACTAAGGCTGTTCCCTTTCTCTTTAGAGGATTCAGCAAAGGACTGGTTGGAGAGTTTGGAGCCAGGATCAATCAGAACATGGGATGCTATGGTGGAAAAGTTCTTGGAAAAATTCTATCCCCCGAGTGAGGCTATTAAAAGGCAACATGAGATCCTTGCCTTTCAGATGAACCCTGCAGAGAATATTAGAGAAGCATGGGGGAGGTTCAAAGCCTTGATGAAGCGGTGTCCCAACCATGGGTTAACCCCGACAGTGCAAGTCATTACATTCTTCAAAGGGTGCGTGCTTGAAGCACAACGGGAGTTGAATTTGAGCTTAGGTGGAAATCTTCTCAAGAAAGGAGTGAATGAAGCTATGGAAGTGATAGATGAGCTTGCATCTAATGACGAAGAATGGAGCAACGACAGGAGTAAGGTGCATAAAGTGGCCTCTACTACAGATCATGGTTCTATGAGCGCCCTATCCGAGAAGTTGGATGCGTTGACCATGAAATTCGACTGCATGGCAATGGGGCAACCGTCTCGAGAACACCAAGGAAAAATAGGGGACGTGAACTATGTGAATCAAGGGGACAACAACCGGTACTTCAATAATCACCGCCCCAACTTTCAGGGTGGATGATATAATCAGTTCGGGAACAAAGGGCATCCCAATCTCTCTTATGGAAACCCAAATAATGCTCTGCAACCACCCCCGGGGTTCACAGTTACTGATGGAGTGGTTAATGATCCGAAGAAGATGACCACAGAAGACATACTCAAGTCTTTCATGCTACAGTCCAACAAGCTCATGGAGCAGAACAATCAAAGGATGGAGAAGGTTGAGACAGATGTGCAAAGTATGGCCACTCATCTGAAGAACAGCAACACACAGATCAACCAGATTTCCCAGACTGTGAGTACAATTACGCAATCGGGAAAATTACCTTCGAACACCATCATAAATCCCAAAGAATGCAAAGTTGTGCATCTAAGGAGTGGCACTGTTTATGAAGTTCCCTCACTGCCTGCGACCATATCTGATATCGTTCTTGAGCCCAAGGCTGCCGTGGCAGAGAAGGAAAAAGAGGCTGAAAAGGAGAATACTGGCACCACTTCTGGAGTAAAAGTGCCATTCCCGCAGGTACTGAATCAGAAGAAGAAGAAGAAGAAGAAGAAGAAAGATGAGCAGTTCACTCGATTTCTGGACATCTTCAGAAAGGTGCATGTGAACATTCCTTTGATCGAGGCACTGCAGCAGATGCCTAAGTACGCTAAGTTTCTGAACGAGGTGATAGCCCAGAAGACCAGTTGGGGGCAGGTTGACACTATTAATCTAACTGAAAATTGCAGTGCTCTGCTGCAAAGGAAACTGCCTGCCAAGCTGAAGGACCCTGGAAGTTTCACTGTCGACTGCCTCATTGGGGGCTAAAGGTGGAGAATGCTCTCTGCGATCTAGGTACGAGCATTAATTTAATGCCACTATCAGTGTTCAAGCAAATGAACATCGGTACTTTGAAGCCCACCTCAGCCACACTACAGATGGCAGACAGATCTGTCGCATATCCAGAGGGCATCGTGGAAGACCTACTGATTGAGGTCGGGGAATTTATTTTTCCCGTCGACTTTATGGTCTTGGACATGGAAGAAGACAAGGGAGTCCCCCTACTGCTAGGACGTCCCTTCCTTGCCACTGCTGAGGCAAATATAAACGTGAAAAAGGAAGAGTTGACAATCTTCATAGGAGAAGAAAGTCAGACGTTTTCCCACAAACCGAGAAGCATGGATGGAAGAACTGAGGAGTGCAAAGTGGTGCGTCTGAAGCACCACGTGATTACAGAAGAAGGAGGATCGAGTGCAGTCAGAAAAGTGAAGCAGAAGGACTTTTATGAGCTTCACATGGAGATGATGGCTTCCACTAACTCGGAGCCAATAGCATGGATCGATGCAGACCATAGTTGCCATTCACTGGTGCACTCGGTGATCATTACTGAACCCCCTAGGATGGGGGGTAAAATACCAACTGCTGCCAAGGGAAGAAAGACAACTGCTCCAACACTGAAGGAGCCTATCTCGAGAGAGCCTGAAAAGTGGTGGCTCACCAAGACTTGGAATGATCTATTTCCTCATGGAGGCAACTCTGAGATGAAAGGGGATCTCGGTTGATATGTAGAGACGTCGGGCATACGACGGTAAAAAGTTGCGCTACCATGGGAGGCAACCCATGGAAGGTATCTTTTATTGTTTTATGTATTTATTTTGGTGTGGTTGCTAAGTAAACATCACATCTCCACCAACGTTTCAAACTTATGTCTTTGCATAGCTTTGAATAAGTTTGGGGGTAATATGGTGGATGGTGAAGTTTACTGTTTTTATTGTTTTTTTTAGTTTATTTTTGAGTAGATTTTTTATTTTGTTAGGATTTTTTAGTTGAGAATGAATAACCTCCCTTGGATGAACTTGAATGGGGGGTGGAGAACAATAGAGTTAAATTCTGGCATATGTGTTGGATGAGTTGCTTATGATGATTAAAATTCTTCGAAAATGTGTGTGTGTTTTGCGGCTCGTAGAGAATGTCTTTTATTGCCCTAGCTCTTGCCTCTTATTTTCTCTCCAAAAAATCGCGTCTGGCATTAAAAAATCAAGTGATATATACATGCAATGCTCTAAAACACGAACGGCAGTGCAATAATAAATACCCGATAATTCAACAGTCACATTTTTGAAATATTTGAACAAGTTAAATAAACTCACGCTATGATCCCAACAACTATGCGACAGATATAAATCAGAAACGGGATAGGTTCTAAAAAATCACACAAAGAATCTTTATGCGTCAAAGTAGAATTCAGACAATCACATGTCGAATTCCATCTATGAGACACATCCATGATAAAATTCGTATATCTTACCTTCTTTTGATGGCAATACTTCTTCCAAGCTTTGCCAATAGGCGGTATTTGATGGATTAATCTAACTGCAGTTCTAATAGGACTAACATGCTTTTGTCATAATTCAAGCGCATCTTGTACACATAAATTCAAAATATGACATATGCATCTTTGATGAAAATATTTACCACCAATAACCGGAGCACAAGCCGCAATCAAGTCATTAATACTTGCAGGGTTAGCAGTTGCATTATCAAAACCAACAGAAAATATCTTATTGCATAATTGAAATTCATTCAAAACTTGAATAATTAAAGAAGCAATTTCGGGTGCAGTGTGTGGTGTCTCAAATTCTCTAAAACCAATCAAACACTTGTTCAAAGTCCAACTATTGTCCACGAAGTGAACCGTAATGCCCTTGTATGAATGTCTATTAAAACAATCAGTCCATACATCTGAGCAAATGTTCACTTTGTGTCTCAAGTTGAGTAAATAACGTTTTCTCCAAACATTATCGAACGGTAGATCTTTGAACGGTCATTCGACCTACTCTTTTGACAGCTACGTTCAAACCACTTTGCATAGTAACATCAAATTTTTTGTCATCATAAACATTAAAAGGAAAATGCTTCATTGCATCTCATCTAGTCATAACGTCAGCAAAATTTTTAGGATCATATTTAAAAGAGGCGTACCTGACGAACCTAAGCTACCGGGTTGGAAGTTTAGTTGGGTTTGGGTAGAGGCAGTGTCACATTCTACCAGATGCTTTGTCACCAAATGACGACGGAGGTGCCATATCCCCCACCACTCGCAAATTTGTAAACTTTATCACAATAGTTACAATATGCATGAAACGCCGATGTCTCTTCTTGAGAGAGCGGATCATTAGGACTTGGAATTACCACCGGGACCTTTTTGTGGGTGAAGGAGGAGGAGGCATATCCTCATTTCCGCCGGTGCTAGACGGAATACGAGAATAAGATCTATCATCATTGTTGTCCGAGTCCGACGATATAGATATGTCGTACTCGTCATCTTGTTGTTGGGAACTACCACCGCCCCTCCCCTCACCTTGATGCATTTCAGCGAGTAGTATGGCGGTCATATGATCTTCTTCTATCTATAAATATTATATAAGTTGTAGTTTTAATTATGAACACAAAAAATAATTAAAAGACTCAGTCTTATGAAATTATGAATTGTAAAAATAATTTTATTTTTAGAACTTACTTGCATGCGTTCAGCCGCCACTCGGGAAACCTCTTCCATAACTTCTCGACGACTAGGTCGCTTTGATCTTTGGGGACGACTACTTTGTTCTTGGGCAATTCTTTTGCCCCGATCACCACGCCTCGGTCCACCACGAGAAGAAGACATAATGCAAAATGAAAGTAGTATGGAATATGGAGTATTGAATAAATGGTAAATTACGAACACAACAACAAATATAGTAGTAAACAACTTGAGCAATTAGAGAGAATGATGATAGAGAATAAAGAAATTGAGATCGAGAAGGAAATCCTTGTTAACAAAAGAATGAGGTGAGTAAAAATGATGGGGGAAGTGGGGTATTTATAAGAGTAAAATTGGAAGAAATAAAAAAAAATCAAATTTCAAATTTCGGTCGGTTTACCGCCTGAACTGGCGGTTCAGTCCACGGTTTCTGACCGGTTTTCAGGCCTATACACTGCCACCTGAGAAAGGTCCGGAAACCGGCGGTTTCGGCAGAAACTGCCGGTTTTTTCTGCACACCTAGCCTGAAAACCTACACCCAAGCCGGAATCCTACCGTTGGAACCGTTGAACCGCCGGTTCAAACCGGCGAACCGGTGGTTTTGAACCGCCGGTTACGGTTCACGCTTTTTTTGAACCTGAATCGGCCCGCTTGAACCGCCGGCGCCGGTTCTGGTTCCGATTTATGAACCGGCGGTCATGTTCGGTTTGTGCATGCCTATGTACAACTACTAGAGTTGTCAAATGGTTTGTGTTGACCCAAGCCCACCATGTGCCAATCAACTTGGAGCCCGACTCAACTCAGGCTTACTGGTTTCTTTCTATAAATTCAAACCATGCCTAGCCTAGGACCACCGACAAAGTGAGTTGGGTTGCGCATAAAATTAATTTTTTCGTACAATTTTTAAATTTTATATTATCCTCTTCTTCCATAAAAAATATTTCATCTTTCCATTTTCATTTATCCAAAAAAAATTAAATCACAAGTTGATTTCACAGTTGTTTGTTATCAATATATAATCTCAATATTTCTTCTTTAACATTTTCCAAATACTATAAAATAAACAATCTATAAATTCTAATTAAAAGTTATATTCGGTAACTTTTTCAAATAGTCAGCTCTTGCTTCAGTACATATAATTCTATCATAATCATAAGGTCAAGTATATTAATGGTGTAAATTTGTATAGCTAAAAATTGTTGTTGGGTAAGAGGTCGGTATCGAGTAGGATTAGCTGGCCTCTACTAAAAGCCAATTCAATCCCTATTTGTCTATGATGTTAACATACCAGATTGAGAAATGTCAACTTTTTTTTTAACCTTCCCTATTTATTTAATCCATAATTTCTCTCTCTCTTTTTGTACTCGCTTTAGCATTTTGTAATGTGACACGAGAAGCTTCAGGGGATATAAAGCATCACGGCATTAATTACATATTCGAATCTTCAATTTAATTACAAGGAGCTAATTCTGTAACTGCACAGTGAATATATTATATATAACAATGTTGATATCCAATAATTTTTTGTGATAAGATACTGAAAATTACATAAAAATCATGTCAAATCAATGAAGGAATTAAGAGATCTTTGAAAAATGAGGAGTGATAACTGACGAGTGAGACATATTATTGCTATATATACTGTTATTATAATTTGCATCTTATTTTAGACTACTACTTTACTGATATGTATGTCCAAAGTGAATATCTAAGCATTTACTACAATTATTAGTATGGCTGTTTAATTGTACTTATTAAATTAGTTTGTTTAGTATGGGAAACAAACCTAATCCCCCAACTAATTACTTGACCAAGGCAGGTTGTGTTTGGATTTTGGAAGAAAAGATTCTTGCAAAAGGTCACATGAGTTAGTTATAAGAATCATGATAGAGAGAGCACTAAGCGTAGTGACTTTTGCATAATCACCATCTAAAGTTCAAGCCTTATAGGCCGAGGATTCAAAATAAATATAATTCGATCTAGTTAATTAGTTATAGATTTAATAACCTTTTGTTATACTAATAAAAAAAGTTGGTGCACTAACAGTCTAAAACCACGAAAATGGATGATACAAAAGCCTATAAAATTTACAAATGGACTAGGGAAAAGAGTCCAAACATATGAAGTTTTATGATGGTTTAAATTATTTCATTATTTGACTCTTCTTTCAAATATGCTCAAACAAATAAAAGAAAATATAATAGGCTGTTATCAACATTTAGCTAGCAAATAAAGACCATATACATACATAATCACCATTGGTTGATTCTATTAATTAATTTGAAATTGTATCTTTTGTATGCTGACATAGCCTAAGAGTTCATCTTTCCTGTGTCTTTATGAACTGGTATCATTTTTTAGTACAACTTTGGGAGAAGAAACAAATAGATTAAAGAAATACTCCATGACTGTGCAGTGTATATATATGATGTTGATTTTGCTTGGTGATGTTGATAATTCATTATTTTTAAAATGGTAAGAACTTAACACGTCGCCATCAATTTCGACTCATGGACAACTCAAGTCATTAAATTGCTTAGTAGAATAGTATATACACATATATAAATTAAAGAAACAAAGAAAAAGAAGATCGATTTGATCTGAAGAAATCAAGCCAAATTAATGCACCTAAAATGAACGTGGCACTACTTGTAATTTTTCATTAAATAAGAATAAAAAAATTTGATTCGTAGAGGTTGGTGAAGTCACAGATTCAAGATTAATATGATACTACTATCTACCAAGATTAAGACATGTAATTATTAGAGATTGATTCATAATGAACGAAAGGTAAACAAGTGATGTGTTAATTGGTTAGTTAAATGTATCTTTTTATCTTCACTAGATTGAAAAGAATCTACTAGTTCAAAAGGAACCAGTGAAGTTTTCTTTATGGTGAAGGTATCTGATTCATATATATGGTGACTTGGGATCTGGACCTTCAAAAATACTGCTTTTTTCTGGTGAACCATATAAGCTTTTTTATTTTCATTTCATTTTAATTTTATGAAATGAGCCCATAAACTTTCATCTAAATTGGTACTTTTCAATCCAAAATATTGATAAATAATCTAAAATATCACAAATTTTACTTTGTGTGTAGTATGAGGTACTCCTATAATACTATTACATTAAAATTAGAATCGTTATTAATAATCATTCTTTCTATTTTTCTCTTTAATAAATTTTAATCATTAATGCAACCAGAATTTATAAATAAGGGTGTTGAATATATGTTGGTGGACATTTATTTGGATTGTGATTTAATTCTGGCCCAATGCAGAATTGTTTGGGCTTGACCCAAGTGACCGAGCCTTTTAGCCCGTGACTCTTCCTCTCCACCGTTGGATGGTTGTCACGTCTCTCCTTCACTGGGATCATGCTCCTCCATCGTTGGATTGTGAAGTGTGTTTGTTATGTGTGATGTGTATGGTTGTTTGCCTCTCACTTTTCACTTGGCTCTCTCTCTCTATTCACTCGATTCAGTGAATTCTCTCTCTTCTCTATTCTTTTCCGATGACTTCTCCGGCGGTTTCTCTTGAGTCCTTCACTGTTCCGTGGTGTGATTGAATGTGGTTTTGACCCGTGAAGGCAACTGATTCGGTTGCATGTTGCGTTTGTGAGACCTAGGGTTTTGTGTGGAGAGAATAGGTGTGAGGCTGTGTTCTGTGGTACTAGATTCGTTGTGAAGGGGCTGCGGTGAGTCGGTATTGACGGTGAGAGGTGAATCTCTAATCAGAGTCGACGGTACTCCTTTGGATTTAGGGTTCTGGTGAATAGATCTGGACTATAGGCGGGTGGCTGAGCCATTTGTTGTAATCTATTCGGTTTTCTCTGTGTTTCTTGTTCATTTCAGTTGTAATATCTTAGATCCGAGAGGATATTGTTTGTTATTACTAACTGGTTTCTTTAAGTGTGCAGGCGGTGATTTCTTCAAGGAACTAGCTAGGGTTTCTGTCAAGACTCGCAATAGCTAGGTTATATTACTTGTAATGAAACCTGTAATATTGGTTAAATCAGCCGTGTGGTTGAGAGTTTGGCTAAGCTCTCTTGTACAAGAACAAAGAGTTCTCGGTAATTAATGAATTCGGACTGGTATGATCCCTACAAAGGGTATATCGGAGGACTGACTTGTAATTATTACTTTTGTTATGCTAAATTGACTAAGTATAATTTTACACCATTATACATACTTGTATTTTTATTTTGGGAAAGGGATTCGAACTATTAATTGATATGTTTATCTTTCATGAATCCTGAATGTGATACAGTTATTACTTGACACATTTATGTTTTCTTTCCGTCGACGATGGTCTTCCTTCTTGCCCAAAAATATATAGATTTCTCTTATTTTAAAATATAAGTAATACTCAGGTTAAAATGTTTAACTAATTAATTGATTGATATTTCAATGACCCTTTCAATCTGAATAATGGTAACAATAAATTAGGTTCGTTCTCCATAGAAAAAAAACTCACATTGGCTAAGACTCGAATGAAAAGCCTTTCACTATATATGAATAGGCTCAGCTGAGCTCCAATAATGTAATTAAAATTCATGTTAGTGGGCACTTATAGTGCATTCTATTTAGCACTTGACACCCAACTCTACTTTTGTATGTATGGGGTCCTAAAAGCATCATTATTAACCAATTATTTGGTGTCAATTCATCCTTTTCCAACCATGGCTTAACAAGTACTCCTACTGTTCTGTTCTGTTCTGTTCTATTGATGTGTTATGATATGGAGTACTATACGATAAATGTAGTTCTTATAGTAGACTAGTAGTGATAAATTAATTGTACATGTGTACATACATAAATTACGTTTGGAATATATAAAATTAAATCCAAAAAATACGTGCACATTCTATATTTCTTTCTTCTGATGCAAGTTCGGAGTAATAATAATAATAATAATAATAATAATAATAATAATAATAATAATAATATTAATAATAATAATAATAATAACTTTTTGCCATGAATTCGAAGTTGCAGAGCAAACTAAATTTGGGAAGTATGGGTTATGATTCCAGACGTACGTACACACGAAAAGGAAGTTAATTAGGATGTTGATAATCTATTTTAATTTGATTGATGATGTATACACCTCAATTGTAAAACGATTGATTCATATTAGTTTTTCATGTGCCAATCCTTGTTCTTTTGTCAAAAAAAAAAAAGGAAGGGCATATATAGACAGCTAAATCGATTATTTATTTCCCTATAATAGAGTGCCTCAGACATTAATTTAGACAATCTTGATATCGCAAGCCTAACAAACAAAGCTATTCGGTCAAAATTCATAATAAAAGCACGAATTCTACATATTTTTTTCAGTCTAATTTTTTGCTAAACCAAGTAATTTAAGTCATCTGTTAAGAGTAATTTGAGGTAGCTCAGTCATCTGGGAGAAATTAGTTTCTTAATACTAATATTCAAGGAGACCACATAAGAGATTTATGTGAAGTGTACAAAAAAATCGTACGATAAATTCAATTTATGAGGCATTAGTTATTCATGACATTTTTACTAAATTAAATAGTCGTAGTAGTAGGCAATCACACACACCCACACCCGAGAAGGTAAAAACGTAGGACCTTAGAGTTAAGAGCCGTCCTTATCAACACGAAAACGACCTTATAACGCGTTAATGAACTAGTATTATGAAATCTGTCATTTGTAGCTATGAGTAATATCAAGAATCTTTCTATAGTTGCATAACTCCAGCAATATGAAAACAATTTTATTATGTTCATCAAAATCGAATATAATTTCCTAGTATTAATGTTTTGCAAAACTTTGACCAACCACAATTCAAGAATTTTTAAGTGAATTAAAAAAGGATAAATGCTGACCATAAGATATAGTATACCTTTAAAAAAGGGAGTATTTCGAAACAATGAGTATGAGATTACTCCAAAAGACAAAGGGGAAAACGATCGAATGAGTCTTTCATATTATTGTCTTTTTACTAAGAAAAATGTTAACTCCATTACTTTTGCAAACTAACAATAATCTTTCAAATATTTTAATTGCACATATGGTCTATTGTTGTTTACTTTTTTTTCCAAAGTAAAGCATAGTAAAAAAACGCTATATAGAACTTTCAATTTTTTTAAAAAAAATAGAACATTATATTTAGGAGCTCAAAACAAGTTAACATATTAGTACTATATGATTATAAAAGTTCATTATTTCAACAACCAACGAAAGCCATCATTCAATCACTCAATTCATTATCTAAATCTCCATACTTATAGCTCCACTTCAAACACACCAATAGATCCAACTCCTCACCCCCTGCCCCAAACTAATAAGGAAAAAAGAAGCATTTATAAACTTTAAGTCACGTGTTTTAGTGAGTAATTATAACCTCAGTGGATGAAATTAGGTGCTTTAATCTGCCTAAAATATTTGGTAACATTAAGCTACAAATGAAATTTATAACTAACTATCCGCTAATTAAGTTGCTTGATTAAAATTGGAAGTTCCATTTTGATTAGGTCTATTTTATACACATAAACAGGGTGATTTTTGGTGAACTTCAATGCTTTCTTCAAAATTATAAACCTAAATGAAAATACATGTGATCGCCTTCCAATTTTATTACTTTTATCATTGTCTATGGCCCATTTTAAACTTTTTCATTCTAGTCATTTTTACCATTTAGTCGGATATTCAATTCACATATAGATTATTAGTGTGTATCTATGCACCTCAAAAACATATTTCACGGACAAACCTTGTTAGATAGTAATTAGTAATACCTCCGGGCTCCGTCCAATTAAGTTAAGACCAAACTTTTAAGCACGGAAATTAAGAAATTGTGTTAAAAAGTAGGAGATAAAGAGAGAGTAAAGTAAATAATGAAATAAAGTAAAAGTTATTAAATATTTTGTTTTTATCAAAAAAAAAAAGAAATGACCCAGCTTAGTTGGGATATTCCAAAAAAGAATACGAGTATACGACTTAACTTAGTTGGAACAGAGGATACTAGATATTACTATATGAGCAAAACTAGATTAAATAAAAAAATTAAATTAAAATAAAGATAATAAGTATCAAAATTGTAGTTATATATTACAACTCTTTAAATCATTAAAGCGTTAATAATCATTTAAATCATGAATCTTGATTAAATTATAGTATGCCCCATTAACTTTGAATTTGGAATATGAAATAACGAAGTTTCAATTTTCCTCAATTTTTCTATCTATGCACAAAAATTATCTTTTAACAATATTGAAAATAGCATGTTTTCGTTAAGAGAAGTATTTTATTTCTTTTATATTCCTTTATTTTCTGTTTTATCTTCTTATTTTATTACAATATAGTTGATTTAACATCTAAAAAGTCAATTTGTGGATACATGATGATTGAGACAAAAATGAAACTTCGTTCCAATTTCAAAGTTTAATTTTAAAATTATGAAATAAACCAGAATTTGACCAATTTTTGTGATTCTAATCATATTGTTCCTTTAATAAATAACCTTAATTACGAAAGAAGAAAAAAGGAGAATGGGCCTAACTTTACTCTGGCCCAATGAACATTAGAGTAAACGGACTCACACTTTTGATGATCTTCCTTTAAAAATGATCCAATTGCAGGTCTCAATGAATACAACTCCTGCTAATGCAATACAGACCTTTATTAATATATGATAAATTTTGGCCATATATCATACAATAAATAATTAAACTTAAATAATTGCCAAAGCCATAGCACAGTAACGCATATTAAGCATTAACACAGCCTATTCTCAACAAAACAAATTGGTGGGGTGCGCCAAGCCTATACAATAGTGCAACACATCAACAAAACAAATTGGTGGGGTGCGCCAGGCCTATACAATAGTGCAACACAAAAGCGACACATGAAAGCCCAGATAGCAAAATAAACTGATAAGAAAAAACGTTACATTTGATCTTAGCCAAAGGCCGAGAAAGGTATAAGTCTATATAGGTATAGATAGGGCTTCTTATTTTATAGTCGTCTTCATCTGTAAAACTATAGTAGCTAATTCGAAGTGGGATAATTCCAACAAACTCAAAACTCCATCTTCGCGGTTCCCTTTTATTTATTTATTTATTTATTTATTTATTTGTTCTGCTTTGTGGTTCCATTGTTTTGAGAAAGTTCACAAAACACTATGAAGCATACCCTAATAACACTTGGCATTTCTTTTATCTGCTTCCCAAGTCCTTTTGTTCTAGAGCGGACCTTCTTGGTCTGGATTCATTTCAGTTAAGTTCATGGTTTGTACACTCTTCTTGTTTGCAACCAAGTTTTACTGTTAATGTAATACTACTATTCACTTGTCTCAGTTTGACTAAAGCAAAAACAAATCTATGATGAGATGCAGAAGGAAGAAAAGCTTTTGAACAAGTTCATGGGCTACACTACACAGCATATGCCAACAAAATGTAATAAGTGATGAACTTGAAGGATGAAATGAAATTTTTAGAGTGACTTTGGTTAGGACTGACGGATAAATAAAACGTTCCAATAGGCGCTGGACTGCCACTTGTTTTGGAAATCATCTAGCCGCGATTAATCATTCTCTGTTGATGCATTCGATTTTCTTCTTCTAAGACACATCTCTGTAAAATGTTCTTGAGATTAACAGTACTTATCTTGGATGAATGAAGAAACTGCATGGTATAACTAAGTCATCTTTAACTTGATGTATATTTTTGAATACTCCTATTAAGTTGAGAAATGCCAAAAATAGGATCATTTTCAGAGTTGCTATCTCTAAAAAATGATGACTGAAATGCGAAGACCTGGGCTTCTTTCTATACTGTCCATCTGTATGGAGGAAACTATTGCTGACTTGGCAATTGGATTTATCATTTATTTCCTCCTCACTTTCGAATTCCACCTAAATATTTAGTTTTATATAGCCGCATATACTATATCATTTGTATGACAATGAAATTTAGTTAATCAAATGACCTCTGCAGGCACTGCTGTTCTTGTAGTGTGGTCGAAAAGTTTATTGGTTCTAAATATCAAATGCAAATTTCTGTAAATGATAATTGTGATTCAATAACTTGAGCTTTTGTAATGCTTTTTCAGATTTATGAAATATGGGAGTTGGGAGGGAAAATTGATGGAGTATTTTATAACTGAGTGAACTGAATAAAATGTCTGTTAGAGCATCCACAATAGTTTGTGGACAAGCAATAGTCCAGCCATAGCTCAGCCACAAACTCATCTGCCACATCAGCAGCATTAAATTCATCCCGTCACATCAGCAGGACAAGCAACTGGACAAGCAATAGCTCAGCCACATCATCAGCACTAAAAACAAATAATTAAACAATCACACAAAATACGGAATTAAATTTACAACACATATACGGGAAAATTCAATAATAATATTAAAATTTTAAAAAGTACATTAATTAAAAAATAAATAAAAAATAAAATTGCACTCACCGGTCGCTCGCCGATCGGGAGGCTGCAATTGGGGCGAGCCGATCAGCGAGCGAATCGGCGAGCG
Organism: Salvia splendens; assembly: GCF_004379255.2. Classification (NCBI taxonomy): domain Eukaryota; kingdom Viridiplantae; phylum Streptophyta; class Magnoliopsida; order Lamiales; family Lamiaceae; genus Salvia; species Salvia splendens. The sequence continues at coordinate 8,235,383 of NC_056035.1, read as the reverse complement.
CTCGCCGATTTGGCGCTCGCCGGCTGCAATAGTTCGGCGAGCGGACCGGCGAGCGCCAAAAATCGGCGAGCCGGTGCGCTCGCCTCTATTGCGGATGCTCTTAATCTTCGTTAGAAAACACTACGGTTACTTGTTAAATTTTAAATAAGCTTTCAGGTTGAGTAAATTATTTGACCTTGGAAAAAAACCCTAAATCCTACTACTACTTTCTAGTAAAAAAAAGTATACTCATTATTAGAGAAACTGTGACTTTAAAAAGCAAATACTGAGTTAATATATTGGATCATGGGTAAATTGTTTTCGTGAATAAAGATTATTTTGAGGATAAATTATGGAACAATGTACAAAAGTGACGATGTAATAACACTCTTTGTTGCACCAAATAAAGAAATTGTTGCACATTTTCATGGACGAGGAAGTAAAAGTAGAAGGGTTTTCCATGCTGAGAGATAATAAAATGATTTAGTTGACATTAAAAAAATCAATGACTGTTATATTCATTCTCGCAAAATAAAGCTGAAATTTCCAAGACTGTTTAAATTGATGCTACTATCATCAACCAACAAAATGAATTTAATGCCTCACCAACTTCAACATTTTGATTAAAAATTACAATATCCTCCTCCGTTAAACTGGCATATTCCATTATCCTTTTTATTCTTTAGCACTGCGTCATTAACAAAAAAAATAACACTAATGTTCAGTTACATTATATAATCAGTCAATACGACCACTTTAATCGATCAGTATTTATATCGGAAATTTATTTTCTATGTTGCTCGGTCCTTCATGTGTTGGGAGATGATGCAAATAAAGTTCCACATCAAACTAAACTAATGACTTAAATCTTAATTTACTTATAAGTTAAAAGGACATAATTAATTAGTAGCTTATATAGAATCTTGTAGTTATCATGTAATAACGCTCCTTAAAATCATAATTAATCTGTGAAGCAACTTCCTCATATAGTCAGCAATAGCATTAATTAATATTATAAAATCAAACTCAGTCAGTTAATAACTTAACACCAGCGGTTATTTTCACATTCCATAATTCTCCAAAGGAATTAGGTTGCACTCATAACTCATTCACCCATCAACTTTCCAAATAATTTAAATGGAGATAAGTCTTTTTTTGTCCCTCTTGGGACCAAAATATGGGTCCCCTTAACGACAAAACAATTCCATAATCAATGCACTGAAAAACCAACCCACTTACAATTATTTTTCCTTTTTTCGTTTTATGTTATGTAATTCGTTTTTTTCGAGTTCTCTAACAAGGAAAGCAGCAAATCAATTTTATTCAACTTCTAGAAATGGCCACATGTCAACAACATGAGAGTTCATAGCCAAATTAGAGTGCGAAAAGAAGTTGCTTATTGTGAGGAATGATTGGCTGCCAACACTTGTAAGTGGGGATGAGAAAAGTGATCCGTTCATTGGGTCACAACTTAGGAAAAAAATGCGACTCCATTCATTTCATAGTTCATGATTTTTGTCCCAAATATCAAGTTGGGTTTTTTGTCATCAATTATCATAAATAAGAGACAGGTTGATAAATTTGTTTGACATCTTCTCATTCTTGTCTTGTTATTTGTGTTGGAATTGGAATTGGTATTGGTATATCGTTAAAACCAATGTAGTGAGCAAAATGATCAAGGCACATAGAGTTTTTCCATATTTGAACAAGTGTTGTGAATTGATGAAGGTAGTAGTAGTTGATGAGCATTGAATAGTGATCTAGGTGGTGCTTTGTTGCATCTGCATTTTTCAAATTTTCATGTTTCTCAAATTTAATCATTTTGAGTGGGCATTCATTCATATATAGCCAAGTCCAACTAACGTAACGCGAAAGTGGAATGATTACATTTCAATTTATTGAAATGTCATAATCAAGATTAGAGTCGTATGATGAGAACTTGCCACGTGTTTTTCTTACCATTTCAACAGAACAAAATTTGATTGTATGAAGAGACAAAGTATGACACGTGACAAAAGAGTTCGTGAGTTTTAATATCTTTGAGACTTCCCGCGCCATTTTCTTCTATTTTGTTAAAATTTTATGTATACGTGTATATACATTTTAAGCTATTGAATATGTGATATGAGTAGTATATATGAATGTTGAATCAATCAAATCGAATTATATGTGCTAAAAAGCATGTGACATTTCATCTCACTCAATTTCTCTAGATAAAAATAGACCCGTTCTAGTGCATCCACTCCCATTACATTTTCATTTCTACTAGTACAACACTATCAATTATAATTAAGAATATCAAATTATACTTAAAACTTTAATCAAGCTTTAACGAACTATTAATTGCGTGTTTATCTATTTATTTTAGGTGAAAAATTAAAAAATTTAAGAACACAAAGCGATTCAGTCTTTATATATAGTTTATAGTCTATCCCAGCTGTATTAGAAGAGTTCTTCTCTTTTTTTCTCCCATCCATATTCCGGCAACATATTTTGTTTTATTAATTGGCCCTGCAAATATTATTTCACCAACGCTTCACTTAAATCACTTGATTAGTGGAAGCCTCAAAGTCATATCCTCATTATTGTTACCTAGGAGGTAATCAGTTAGATGAATGAACCAATTAATGGTCGCTTATTCAAGGATTTTTTTTGTGTGTGTTTTTATACTAATAGAGGGAACATCTTTTTTAGTATATCAACTATCTTAAATGAGCAAATTTAGTCTGTAACATTTCATAATATCTTTTAAGGTCCATCAACTATAAGTTAATATCAATTTTACTACTTTTTTACTATTTCCAATATTTTCATGACCAAAGTACCCTTAGAGCATCAGCAGTGGCGTGGAATTCCCAAAAACACCTCTTGCCACGTCATAAGGACTTCCCACTGCACAGTGGCGGACATCCTCAAGGACTTCCCACAATTAAAAAAAATTAATGCAATAAACGAGAATTCCGCGCGGACGTCCGTGGGAGTCAACGCAATGGCGGACGTCCGCACGCCCGTCGCGACGGAATTCCGCGTAACGCCGTGGAACTGCGGTGTCCTCGGCGGAATTTCGTATCCGTGCATACCATGCACAATGGCGGACGTCCGCCGTGGAATTTCGGCATGCCGGTCGGAATTCTGCCAAAACGGGCGCGCATTGCTGATGCTCTTAAGGCCATGAAGGGCAATTCAATTTATTTACCCTCTCATTTTCATTAAAGTATGTAATTTATTTTTCTTTCTGTATTCATCCACTTTCTTCTTTCTTCTAATTTATTTGGGATTAAGTTTAATAATTTCTTATACTATTATTATTAATATATATCATACCTTATTTGAATATTATGATAATATTTTTAGTGTAGTTAATACTTTTATGTGATTACATTCTCAATTATTTAGAAAAAATTAAGATAAATATTTTGTTTTAATGAATCTCATAATTTGTATGCACTTAAAAATAACATATTCTTCTATGTATAGCTTTAATATTGAAAAATTAATATTCCATCTAATAAATTGAGCTACTTTTATATACAAATATTGTATAAGTATAATGTTTACATATATTTATAAATATTTATACCTAAGTTATTTCACTATTAATATTAAATATAGTACAATGATTTAAAATATTACAAATAAATAAACTAAGTTATTTCACTATTAATATTAAATATAGTATAATGATTTAAAATATTACAAATAAGTAAAACTAAACGTAAATACTTAATAGTAATAGAATATTAATATCATTAAGATATTTTTATTTTGAAATTAAAATTAGAGGAAATATCTCTTTTGGTACATCAACTATCCCAAATTATATATTTTAATGAAAATGAGAAGGTAAAAAGATTGAATTGCCCTCATTGCCTTAAGGGTACTTTGATGATGAAAATATTGAAAATAATAAAAAAATAGTTGAATTGATATTAACTTATAGTTGATGGACCTCAAAAGATACTATAAAGTGTTACGGACTAAATTTGCTCATTTAGGATAGTTGATGTACTAAAAAAGATATTCTCACGTACTAAAATAATTCCTTCCCATGGTTAGTGGCGGGATTCCCCAAGAGTCAAATACTCCAATTTAATTGTGTTTTTATTTGATGTTTATATAAATTTGAAAATCTGAACATTTGTAAATTGTTGAACTACAAATCAATCGAGATTTTCAAGAGCCTTTTGTTTATGCCCATATTTGGTTGTATGACTTGACTTGTATCCTTCTTTAATCATCCCCCGGCCAATTGTACTGCATGACTACAATTAAATATTCATAATATAGAGTTTTATAAATTTAAAAAAAAAACAGAATTACACATAATTACATTATAAATATTAGAACTGTAACCAAACTAGCAAAAAGTATCCCAAAATTGAATTTATGATTCTCGGAAGAATTCTTGCTAGTCGTAATTGTGCATATGATACAAATTTATACTACAACAGTCAGTAGTTCATATTTATTAATTTGCCCTATTTTTCATAATTAAATAAATAATTGGACCACATAGAATCATGGATAGGTAAATTGATGTTGCCGATCTCTGTGGCCAATGAAAATAGAGGTTCTGTATGAGCAAGAAAAACAGAGAATTTTACATCATGCCGAGAATAGTATGGGTTCAAGCGTGAATCTTTCCCACTAAGATTGCTGCTATATTTATATTTATTCCAACAATTTCGTTTTAATTACCAAAACATCTCATCTTCATCATCATCTCATCCCATAACTAAAGAAGTCTATTAATGCACAACTTTGTGGTTTTTCCATAACTGCAAATATCACTTTATTCTTTCGTTCGCTTATAAATGAAATTTTTAATAAGACAAATATGTATTTTCGTGTTCAATTCACTCCACATTTCTAAAGCAACTTGCGTTGGGCATAAATTGATGGAGAATAATTAAATTCACCCAACTTAAAACACAGAAGCCTTTGTCCCCTCTTTTGGAGATACTTTTCATTTTTTTATCTTTTAGGGGGAAACACTGCTATCTATTCTATCAAAATTAATTTTATCTATAGCTAATTTAGCAAATGAATTAGAAATTATTGCTTTTTTATGAAAGTAAACTTATATTATGAGTTAGGCTTAGCAACAAATTTTTTTAAATTATAGTTGTCGTAAACTAAGTCATGAATTTGTTGTGGTAACCTATAATATTCAAATGTATGACCACGAATTCTAGATTTTCGTAATTTAAGAAATGATTTTCAAAAAATTGATTTTATGTGAGCATCCTCGCTATTTTAGACATTCGGAATCGCGGTTGAGAGATTACATTAGTAATTCAAGTAGGGAAATCATATAGAAGAACCTTGGTGCTCGCATGAAATATAAAAATTGAGATTAGCAACTTAACAAAATGAAGACGAAACAATATAATTATATAAATAAATACAAAATGCATTACTGCGTCATCATTCGTTAATAGTATTGCAGTTTGGGGATAATAAACCAATAAAATTGGCATATATAATGTAAACTCTGCATAAAATTCATATGAGCAAATTTGTATAGTGTTTGGAATTAAGCTTGCAAACTATCCATTAATATGTTATGGTTTTGTACTCCATATTTTATGCGTTAATAAGAGAATTAGATTTTGTGTATTGTTCATTCTTTACAATTTGAATTTATATATATAGTCTATTTGCCACATGGGCGAAAGCAATAAGATTATTTTCTATTATATTTTTAATTAATTTATAATTTAACTATAATTAATAAAGCTATTGTCTTAATAAAAAAATATATATATAGGATCTTGTTAAGTTGAGATTTTTTAGCTTAATTGAGAATTGAGATGCATTTTCAGTCACTCATCCACAACATTTTCGAAATGTCAATTTCAAGTAGATTATGTCAACTCGGGGGTATTATCGTCAATAGCCTACACATCAAATGCCAATAGCTTGCACATCAAATGTCAACAACTTATAGTTGACATTATATGCGTATAGTTGATATGAATTGTATATGTGGTTGACATTATATGTGCGTAGTTGACATGGATTGTATATGTAGTTGACATGGATTGTACACATAGTTGACATTATATGTGTAGTTGACATGGATTGTATATGTAGATAACAAAAAAAATTTAAAAAATTAGAATTAAAAAAAGTATTTATTGAATAAAATGTACCATGAAATTACCATTCTACCCTTTTATAATTAATTAATGTAAAAATATTTTCCATGTGGTAAATTCTGGACCACTCGTTTAATAAAAATGAGTGGCTAATAATGCATCTCAATTCTCAATTAGGCTAAAAAATCTTAATTGATCACAACCCTATATATATATAGGGTCTTGTTAGGTTGAGATTTTTTGGCCTAATTGAAAACTAAGATCCATTTTCAGCCACTCATTCACAATTTTCGCGCGATGTCAACTACGGAGACATTATGTCAACTAGGGGCATAATTGTCATTTTCGCGCGATGTCAACTACAAAGACATTATGTCAATTACGGTGTCAACAACAAACGTTATTTATGTCAACAACAATATGTTACAAATAATTAATGTCAACAACAAATATTTTCATGTCAACGACCTATATTATTGACATGGATTGTACACATAGTCGACATTATATGTGTATAGTTGATATGAATTGTATATGTAGTTGACATTATATGTGTATAGTTGACATGAATTGTATATGTAGTTGACATGGATTGTACACATAATTGACATTATATGTGTGTAGTTGACATGAATTGTATATGTAGTTGACAAATAAAAATATAATAAAAAATTAAAAAAACATTAATTTTTTAAAAATTTTAAAAAAATTTAAATTAAAAAAATATTTATTGAATAAAATGTACCATGAAATTAACATTCTGCCCTTTCATAATTAATTAATCTAAAAATATTTTCCATGTGGCAAATTCTGGACCACTCATTTAATAAAAATGAGTGGCTGATAATGCATCTCAATTAGGCTAAAAAATCTAAATTGATCACAACCCTATATATATATATATATATATATATATGTGTGTGTGTGTGTGTGTGTGTGTGTGTGTGTTAAAATGACAACACCTCTTAAAGTGACACTGTGACACCACGTATCCAGCAATATTATAAACACTACACGGCAATAGTATAAACGCTAGACGCAATCTATAGATTGCTGTCTAGCGTATTGGATATTGCTAGCCGAGAAAAAATGCTGTATAGCGTATTGGATATTGCTAGCCGAGAAAATTTACCCTTGAGCATTTTTTATTATTGTCACATGGCAGCTGATTATTCGTCCACGTGTACAAATATTGGCTAGGAATGGTGGTATGGTGTTACTTTAAGAGGTGTTGTCATTTTAACGCACCCCTATGTATATATATATATATATATATATATATATATATATATATATATATATATATATATATAGTAGTGATCTAGGGAAACCACTACTTAAATGCATAACTAGATAATACAAATTTAGTTCACTATAAGAGTAATTTAGTTCACTACAGGAAGGAGTGAACTAAAACGCCTTTACAGTGAACTAAATCCTTCACGAAGTAAATACTTCACTATAATGGTGTTTTGGTTCACTCGTTTCTTTAGTGAACTAAATCACTCTTATAGTGAACTAGATCACACATATAGTGAACTAGATCATTTTGATCTAATGACTAATATTTATTTTCTAGTTATACACTTAATATTAGTTATACTTTGATAATCTCCATATATATATATATATATATATATATATATATATATATATATATATATATATATAGGTGTATGATCAAATATTAACTTTTTACAGTAATAACTAATAACTAAATATCAATTTTGTATGTTAAAAATATCTACACAAAGACATAAATTTATCAATCTTTCTTGTGTTGATAAATTATGTCTTTGTATTGATAATTTTAATGCACAGAATTGAAAGTTATTAGTTATTACTGTAAATTAGTTAGCACGCTAACACAACCCTATATATATATAGTTGTGATCATATGATAACCCCCAAATCACGTAATAACTCTATAACCAAATCTGAACCACACATATTTTTTAATCTTGTGGCTGAGATTCAAACTTAGATTTACTTCATATAAAAGGCACAGAGGGTAAATATGTCATTTCCCTCATTTAATTTCTGAATTTCGCTCCATTCTTTCACTCTCTCACAGTTCGATTCTCTCTTCTCAGCGATTTTGTTTCCATATTTCTCGCCTATTTTATTTTCATAGGCTCCAGATTTTCTTCCGATTTGGTTCATTATTCCATATTCTCTACAGTGATTTTAATGGTAATTAATAATTTTAACGTGGATTAGAAGCCTCTCTATTTCGTAGTCCAAGTTTGAAATGCTTAAATACCTTAAGACCCAAAACCGGATACTCGCTCGATTGACCCGACACCGATGACCCGCATCATTTCGACTCCTTGGAGAAATAGATATTATCTCTTTCATTTACTAATTCTTGGTTCTTTGCGATCATTTTCTATCTCTCGTTACATCCTCTTATCTTTTATGGTTTCTTTGACAAGAGATTTCTTCTTCTCCATTCATCTTCTTCTATGTGTGTTAAGGAAGAAGTTCCTCAACGATAGATTCCGCGTCGAACGTCGCGAGAGCTTTTGCCCGTCGATCACTCCGGCGTCAAAAAATAGGGTTTGTGCGTTGTGCACGAATGAAAAAGAGAAGAGAGTGTGAAAATATTTTATTTCTTGATTGATTGTCAATTATGAAATATTCCCACATATTTATAATGTGGAATCCTCAAATAAATAAATCTAATCTAATCTTAACCAACTAAGCAAAATATATTGTAAAGATATTAATTACTAATATATGGGAGATAGGGAAGATATGTCTCGTATCAATGTGCTTCTCCTGAAATATTCTTCTGTTTTTCATCTAAAGCCGTGTGCGTGAGTGGAGGCAGGGGCGAACGCAGAAATGAACATGAGTAGGGGCTACATTTTAAAATTTTTATTTAAAAATAAACTTTCAGCTAATTTAAATTATTATTAGGGGCTTTTATACACTAAAATGTACAAAATATGAATACATTTTAAAATTTTATAATAGAACAAAATTAAAAAATTATATTCATTAGGGGCTAAAGCCCCTTCTCATTGCATGTAGGTCCGCCCATGAGTGGAGGGTTGTGAGCTTCTAATAGAGATAAAATTTCTAGATTATGACATCCGTTCACTCTAAAATTAAGATTTTCAGAGAAACTCTAAGAGTGATTTTTCGAGTGTTCTTGAGAGAGAGACACTTCGTGACTAGCCTAAGCGTTCTGTGTATGCCATATTTGATCCGGTGGTAGAGTTTTAGGTCTGTGAGTTGATTGGTCGACAACTTGTATTGATCCTTATACATTCATATACTACAATTATCGGTAAAATGTTGAGATCTTTATAGATTTGTGACACTGTGACATTTGAGCCACAAATATTTGATTCATTCTTTGTATTATTAGATCTCATGTATGTTCGTATAGATCAGTTGTACTACTATTACTGAAGTAAATGACAATACTTAACACATTCTCTTCTCTTTTGCCCGATTTTGAAATGTTATAATTATGATTTAGACTAAAGTACCTTTTTGGTCCTTAACATATAACGATTTTTTTATTTTGGTCCAAAACATTATCTTTTGAATTATTCGGTCCCTCACAAATAAAAACGGGTCACATTTGGTCCATTTTGGACGGAACCGTCAAATTTTTGACGGTTTTAATTATCGGGTCACAAATCCGTCACTAATCCGTCACTAATTGGGAGAAACTGATCCGTCACTAATCCGTCACTAATCTCCACCACTAAACTCCGGCCCCTTTCTCTTCGATTCCCTGTACAAATTCTTTAGCTCGGTCAATTTCTGCAGAATCGAAACGATGGACTTATCAGCTTCCTCGAGGGCGGCCAGGTCGATATCCGGCACGTGCGCCGCTTGAAATTGCAAATACGAAACTTCAAACGATGAGAGTGTGGCGAAGAGAGAGGGAATTAAAGGCCGAATCAATTCCGCATCCGAATTATCCGAGTCCGGTTTGATGACGACGACTTTCTGGTGGGGGATGAACTCCTCGGCGGAGTCGAGGAGGAGGGTGACGTCGCAATCGGAGTCCACGGCGGCGTAGTCGTCTTCCTCGGCGAAGAGCTCGTAGGTTTTGGTCTTGAACGCGAGCGCGAATTTCTAGAACATGTCGGAAATCAGCGGCGGCGGCTGCTCCGACGACGGAGCGCCGTCTATTTCCGCCATCTCTCGGAATCTATACATTCAACGAATTTGAAGAATTTTTAGCCTTCTATTTTGGTGAATTTCCTGAAATTTTGTGCTTTGAAATTTAGTGAGAATATTGCAATTGGGAGAAAGGGCACGGAGTTTAGTGGTGGAGATTAGTGACGGATTAGTTTCTCCCAATTAGTGACTGATTAGTGACGGATTTGTGACCCGTTAATTAAAACCGTCAAAAATTTGACGGTTCCGTCCAAAATGGACCAAATGTGACTCGTTTTTATTTGTGAGGGACCGAATAATTCAAAAGATAATGTTTTGGACCAGAATCAAAAAATCGCTATATGTTAAGAACCAAAAATGGACTTTAGTCTATGATTTATTCAATCATTTAGGCCATATTAATCTTGTTTTTAATTGAAAAATTAAGACAATCTTTGATCTCAGACATTAAATAATCTATTAAAATGTCAGCTCACGCACATATTAATCTTGTTTATGATTTATGTACATGAACTATTAAATGAGAACATTCCCATAAGGGTATTTTAATCAAATGAAACATTGATTAAGATGATCTTACGTATATATAGCCACGTCAAAGATTATTTGAATGCACGACAGTAGTCACAGTACTACATTTCTTCTAATCTCAAATGTTTAGCTGATTGGAGTAACAAGCGCAGTGATTATTTAGTGATAATACCAAATTATGTATTGGTTGAAGAGTTCTTGCCGACCACCTCAGCGATTTATGTAATTAAGCGAAATCTTTCAAAATGTAGCAAATACCATCACAAATCAAATACCACAGTACATCATATTTTTATTTTGATATATATAGTCTATAGAAAGAGAAAGAAATGTTATGCTAAAATATGTAATGAGGCTGATGTCACACATAACTTGCCCCTGACCAAGCCAGAGCAGCCATTATTTCAATCCATCGCTTTTTTAAGTTGACATCTTTATTACAAAATATATATTTGTCGAATGGTTTAGATATTACAGAAGAAAAATGAATCAACCTTACTTTGAGTATCTACTTACCGTGTTACTATTTTTTTTACTAAAGTCCCAAAATGGTCCTTAATATTGCACTTTTTTATTTTGGTCCAAAATATTATTTTTTGAATTATTTGGTCCTTCACATTTGAAATCGAATCATATTTGGTCCATTTTGGACGGTTCCGTCAAATTTTCGACGGTTTTAATTACCGGGTCACTAATCCGTCACTAATTGAGAGATACTGATCCGTCACAAAATCCGTCACTGATCCGTCACAAAATCCGTCACAAATTCGTCACTAATACACGCGAGAACACGGTGCGGCCGTTGTGGTTGAGGGAATTCCACATTATGGTTTCGTGGCTAAGCCCGAAGACGAGGAGGTTGCAGGAGGCGGCGCAGCGGCGGAACATGGCGACGACGGTGTTCAGCTCGTCGGCGGACATTCGGCCGGTGGAGGAGGCGTTGAGGGCGGCGTGGTGACGGATTAGTGACGGATTTGTGACGGATCAGTTTCTCCCAATTAGTGACGGATTTGTGACCCGATAATTAAAACCGTCAAAAATTTGATGGAACCGCCCAAAATGGACCAAATGTGATCCGATTTCAAATGTGAGGGACCAAATAATTCAAAAGATAATGTTTTTGACTAAAATAAAAAAAACGCAATATATTAAGGACCATTTTGGGACTTTAGTCTTTTTTTCAAAAGATAAATTAACAATCTTATTTTACTAATTTCAAACAAAAGTGAGAGACCTCTGAAAATAAAATTAAAAAAAAATCCCCCATAGATTTTTGATTTACTAAATTCGCTATCCCCAGCTATGGGGTAAAGCCGAGCAGCCGTGTAGATACATTCACTACTTTCCAATCAAGCCGAAATTTTACACTATTTAATTAGCGTAATAAGTCGCAGTCAGTAATTTGCTGGCTTCAGCTGCAATTAAAAGAAGTCCATCCATTATTTTACTAAGTTAATGTCAGTATAAGCAATGATTAAATAATCAATAATGGTGGAAAACAGTCGTTTCGACTAATTTGCATAGTATAGCCCATAATCCGATTATCGTAGCCTCTTTTTCTTTTTGTCATTTCTCTAATTTAATAAAAAAAAATTGTCTTTGTTGTTTTAAGCTGGATACTTACCTAATTATTTAATCGTAGAGCTACCATTCATTAGTTCACACATTTAAATAAGTAATTAGCTGTTCACATATTGAAAATAAAATAATATTAATTGTAGTATGTTTATATGATCAAATAAAATAATATTAATTGGAGTATTTTAAATTAGTAATTGTATGTATTTATGTAAATACTACTAATTAATGCAGTCTAAAATCTATCTAGAGCACTTAGTGTAATTTTGCGTAATTACTGAGTTTATGAATCAATTAATCATTAAGGAATGTTGTAAACAAGTGCAGTAAAATATCAGAGAAATGTCCGACTAAATAATTACTCCTATTATCAAGAGGTCCCACAAATACAATTAGTTCACGTTAATAAAATTAAATTAGAAATTCTACTGCATATCCATGACGCTTCGCGCCACCAAGGGGTTTAACAAATAAACAATTGCTTATATTTGATTTTCATTATTATCTATTTTCACCATTTAACTAGATTTTTTTTCCTTTAAGAGCATCCGCAATAGCGGGCTTCGCCGCGGAATTCCCACAGATGTGCCGGAATTCCGTGGCGGACGTCCGCCATTAGGCACGAATGACACGGATACGAAATTGAGCTGAGGACGTCCGCCATTGCGTCGACTCCCGCGGAATTCCGATCGAAATTCCGATTTATTTATTTTTTTGGTGAAATGTACTTTTCTTTTTTTAATGGATTTTTTCCCTATTCGCATCGAAATTTTAATTCCGTAAATTCTTTACTTCTAGAAAGTGGTTAATTTATGAATTTGTGAATTTTTTTTAATGTGAGAATTCCGTCGGGAATTCCGCTACTGTGCAGTGGGAAGTCCGTATGACGTGACATTGGAAAGTCCTTATGACGTGGCAGAGCAGTGTGATGTCCTTATGACGTGGCAGTGAGAATTCTGCAGGGACATCCGCACCACTTCGGATGCCCTAAGCATCAAATAAAAGTTGAAGACGAGGAAAAAATAACCCAAGGTATTGGTATTGAGAAACAAGTGATCATACTCAAAATATATGACAGAAATGTATATTCACAAAACCTAACTAATTATGAAAGTAAGAATTTGGACTGATGAGGAATCAATTTCATGTCTACAATGATATGTGCAACTCATAGCTTTTAAAATGCAATTATTCTCATTCCTTGGGAAGTAAAATTTCATTTCGTGTCTACAATGATATTTACAACTTAATTAGAGCTTTTAAAATGCAATTATTCTCGATCCTTATAGAGTAAAATTTCCTTGCAAAAAATCTAAGGTAAAGTATTACTACTGTGTCACTATTATAAAATAATTATTATCGTTACAAAAATATAGTATAATTTAATTCCCATTATTACAAAGTATAAGCTGCAATTTATAATACTTTAGTAGAATTTCTCTTTATCAACCCAAAATTTAGGATTCGTTATCATCCCGAAATTTAATAACTAATACTATAGTCAATTTTCTCTTTAACATGGAATTATTAGTCATTAAAATAGTACAGAATGTTTCAGCATACACATGTTAAAAATTATGGTATACTAATGAAATTAGTGACGAAGTAGACGGATACAATTTCTTATCAGTCCAAAAAAAGTTATAACATTTTTATAATTATATACACGTATCAGTTCGGTTTGATCAACCATGACCTTTTATAATTAAAAACCATAACAACACCAATTACTAATATCAATCCATAAAATTAAACAATACTACTAAGAGCATCTCCAAGGGGATAGGTAAACGAAGAGGTAAAGTCATACAATTATTATATTTACTTTTTTTTATAAAATATCATTCTCCAATGGGAGAGGTATTTGAGAAGGTATTATACATTTTCCCATTTTGAAAAGGTATCTTTACCTCTTTATTAATGGAGAAGTAAAATCTTATACCTACCATATTTGTCTTCTTTTCATGAAAAACCATTCTCCAAGGAGGAATGTATTTGAGAATATATTTTTAATGCATTTTATACTATCATTTTATTACTAAAAAAATAATTGACCTTCTAATATATACATTTTTCCTCTGGAGTGTGTTACTTTTTGGAAGGATATATTTCACTTTATGAGAACATAAATAGACAATATACATCTTTCGTTTACCTCTCCTTGTTGGAGATGCTCTAAGTGAGAGTATCATTTTACTTGTAACGTTAAAACTAGTTTACATTCTTGTTGTAAGATATGGTTCTGATTTAATGTTTCATAGTATGGTTCTGCTTTAATGTTTTATAGAACAAAATTGAGTTAAGCACATAAATGATAAGATAAAACCAAATAAATGTGAAAAATGATTAGCGAAAATTGAGTAAACTAACATTTTTGCAAATTACACTTGATAGATCATCGTCACGTAGATGATAAATGCGTAAGTTTGATTATTATAGATATTATGATCCCCAAATTTATTTAAAAAATTTAACAATACTAATTACTTCAGTAATAGTAAGAGATATATTAAGTTAACAACTCAGAACAAAATCGATCAATAAGCAAAAGAAACAACTGTCTCTTGCTCAATAATTTGCACTAACTATTTTTAGTTTATTTGCTTCGAAGGCCATCCGCAACGCATCCCTTAGCCGTCTCTTATCTCGTCCCGGAGAGACGAGACGGATAAGAGACGGCGTTGCGGCCTTCCGTCTCCATCCGTCTCGGAGAGATGCCTGTCCCGGAGGGACAGCTCGCGAGACGTCTCATCACGCGCGTTGGCGACGTGGCGAGCTCCGGTTCGTCCGTAACGCCCACTCACCGGCCCGCAAGTGGGTGTCGTTTTTATCCGAAAAAATGTTTTTTTTTTGTTTTTTTTTTTAAAATTCAGGAAAAATTCAAAAATTTTAAAAATCCCAAAAATATACTAGCAGTTTTTAAGCGTTTTTTGATAATTTAAAAATTTTTAAGCCTCCAATCAGTTCTATAAATATCAAATCATTCCCACAAATTAATCCACCATAAAAAAATATGTTTTTTTATTTAAATTATGTATTTTTAATTTTTTTAGGATTTTATTAACGAGGTTTTTAATTTTTTTAGAATTTTAAGTTGTAATTTTATTTTATTTAATGAAGTGTGTTTTTATTAATTGAATTTGTTGGAAATAAAAATAAAAAATGAAATTGAATGAACAGTTAAGGGATGAGATGGTTAGAGCATCCACTACGCATCGCGCCGGCGTCCCGCGACTCGTCCCGGAGCGACGAATCCGTCGCGCGACGCGTTGCAGCTCGCCGTCCCGTCCCGCGTCCCGTGTCGCCGAGACAAGCGACGGGCCGTCTCGCCACGCGCCTAGGCGACGTGGCGCGACCCGGCGTCGTGCATGACGCCCACTCGCCGGCCCGCGAGTGGGCGTCATCACGTGCTGATGCAATAAATATTTTTTTTACAAAATTCGAATTTTTTAAAAATAAAAATAAAAATAAATGGAAAAAAAATTCTAACGGTAATAATACCTTTTTTTGTTTTTTTTTTTTAATTTTTTTATTTTTTAATTAATTTTTTTACTCTATAAATACTCCTAAACTCCTCATTTCACACACAACTACACATCTATTCTTCCTATCATCTCAATTTCCTCTCAATTTTTTATATAACAACTCAAGATGTCCGGCTACGGCAACTACGGCGGTTCCGGCTCCGGCGGGTGGGATCTCAACGCCTTCGGCGATTGGGAGACCATGATCAAGACACTGGGAGGTTCCGGTTCGTCAACGCCGGGGACCCAGGGTTCGGCGACGCCGGGTGGGTACCAACCACCCAATTTTGACGTTGATGCATATGCCCGTTCCTCCGCCCCGCGGTATTCGCAGGGATTATCCCAGATCAGGGAGGATTTTCCCGTTGATCCCACGCCAGGAGGTGGGCGAGGCGGTGGAGGTGGCCGAGGCCGTGTACAACCCCAGGCGGGCGAGGACGAGGAGGATGAAGAGGAAGAGGATCTAAGGCCGGCATCCTTACAGCAACCTCGAAACGCTGGTGGTGTACAACGCCTGGATCACCGTCTCATACGATCCCATCGTCGGGAATCAACAACCCCGGAAGTGTTTCTGGGAAAAGGTCTGCGAGGTCTACCACCAGATAAAGCCGAAAGGCTCCCGCAAGCGCAAATATAAAATGTTCCGCTCTCACTTTGACCAAGTCGACCGACAGGTCAAAAAATTCTGCGGCATCTACTCGGCCGAAGCGGCTCCACGGCAACTGACATTTTGACGTCCGCTTTGCGTGCTTACTACCAGGACACCCGTCAACAATTCAGATTTGTTGATGTTTGGCAGGCCGTGAAGGACGAGGAACGGTGGGCCGGCGGTTTCCGCTCCAGCTCGGGCTCAAACTCGAAGCGCACGAAGCATACGGCGAGTGGCCAATACTCGTCTGGTGGTGACACCGCTGAGGGCATCAGCCCACATGAGGCTGAATCGCAGGAGTTTGCTGGTACGGTCGGCGATGCTGGAGGATCTGGAGGTGGGCGTCGTCGGCCGCAAGGGACAAAGACGGCGAAAGCGGCTAGAGCGAGGAACGGGCGAGGCGAATCAAGCCAGGCGGCCTCGGGATCGGGCTCGCAGGGAGGCTCGGACACACTTATGGCGGTGTACATGACGCCACAATGGCGGACGTTTCCCGCTACTCGCCCTCCCAATACGCGGCCAGGTGGAACGGAGTTGTGCATATGGCAGCACGACTTGGCCTTCCGACTCCCCCTCCACCTCGACCGCCTCCGGAGGACGATTCGCCTGTGGAGTAGTTTTTTTTTCCTCCAAATTTGTATTTTAAATTATGTTGTGTGTTTTTTTATGTTGTGTGTTTTTTTAATAAAGTGTGTTTTTTAATAAAGTGTGTTTGTTTTAATTGAATTGGGTTGGAAAAAAATAAAAAATGAAATTGAATGAATAGTAATTAAGGGACGGAATAAGGAACGGTTAAGGGACGGAGCGTTACAGGTTCCCTTAGTTAAGGGATGGAGGAATAAAGTACAGTGACGCCCTCAAATAGTAGTTTAAGGGACGGTTAAGGGGTGGTGGGGGGACAGCGTAGTGAATGCTCTTAAGAGACGGATAAGAGACCCGTATGATATGACTTTTAACCTTTTCAACTCATTACAAATTTCATTCCACGATAGAAGTGAGAGAGTCGAGCCAAGACCCAAACAAAATCAAATTTCATTCCACGATCGAAGTGAGAGAGTCGAGCCAAGACCCAAACAAAATCAGATTCCTCACTCTCTTCTCTCTCCTTTACGGCTGTTACGGTCGCTGCTCTGCTGCTGCTTCTGGTGATATTTCTGACTGTTTGACACCTATAAAAAGACCTCGCCCCCATTAAAGCTATTCTCCTCCATCTATAGTCTATACCTACGCTTAGATACACAGCTCGGTGTCTTTCTCCCCTTCCCCCAATTTTTTGGAGAGAAACAGAGAATGTATGCAGAAACTGGGCTTATGTTCCCATACTTCTCTCAAGAAGCTCAGCAGTTTGATGATTTTGGCTGCTCACAAAGGCCTAATTCCTCCTTGGTAAATTATCTTATGCTTTTTTGATCATTTTTTGGGGAAAGGGTGTCAAAATATCTGAGGTTTCCACTCTTCATCTGTGTGTTAATGATCTTTTCCTCTTTTCACATTTTGTTCCACTTAATTATCTTCATTCCAAGATTTTTATGCACCCTGCCTTTTCCTGCAAGATGGATTATGCTGAAACCTTTTTTCTATTTTATTTTATGAATTGCTATTTGCTTGCTCATGTTAATTGGGGCATCTCCATGGTTCTTTTCCCTGAGTTTTTTATTACTGCTCATTTTCTCTTAAATGAAAGTTATCATGATGAATTTCGATTTGACTGCCACAAATGTTGACTTATGTAAGAGCTTAGATTAGATTTTTCTTCGAATGTGCTTTTTCAATTGGCACCATTAATGGTTAGCACCTTGAGTTCTATTTATGGTGAAAAGGGAAATTATTGGAACATAATATCACAATCATTACTTCCGTTTCTTTGAAAACCCATTAATTAGGTTATGAAATAATTTCCGACCTTTCTCATCTTTCCCAACTTCAAAAGAGTTCCTATTTTTGTGAAGGTCTTCGTTTTTTCTCCTCCCCCTTCGGTACCTTTTCTTTTCACACTCTGTGTATGCTGGTTCAAGATAGAGAAGTGAAGTGAGTGAATAAGCCTTCAATTATTGGTGGTTACTCTTGAAGCTCTGTTTTACAATGGGATTTCTATTTCTGTTACACATTTAGCTAAAATGATCTTGATTACCCTATTTTTCATGTGCTAGAGTGTTTAAAGGCAACTTAAAAATCAGTAGCATCTTAGTTTTTGATTCAAGTGAATTATCACATAAGTTTCTGATTGAAAAGTTAGTCCTAGTTATGAGAAATTGCACCTGCAGATACTTATAGACACCTCAATCATTGATATTAATTTTTACTTTTGGCATAGGGAGGTGTCTGAGATCTAGTAGATGACATTTTCTGGTGGCGATAACTGTAATGGAGCGAGATGAATTATCCAGCCAAGTCACCTATTTGTCTAGCTAGTTTTTGGTAACTAAGATAATATACTCCATACTTGGTATTTCTTGTAAAATTTTAACCATCTTACCATGATTTCTATTTATTAATGTTGGCTTGGCCCCAACTATAGTGAATCTTTGTCCTAACATGTGATTTAACTGGTGCCCTCGAGTTGAACTTCTGTGTCTGTTGTGGGCTTCTTCGTTTGCTTTATAGGTTGTACTGATGCATACTAACCATCATGTTTGGACAAAAAAGCTTATTTGCTAGATGTGTGCCTACAGCTCCACAGTTTTGGCAAACCACTAGTCATGATTGCTCATTTTTTACTCTGCCTTCATGAGATATTTTTATCAAATATTTTAGTTAACTTTGAGAATTTTCCCCCCCAAATTCCTATATAGGGCATAACAAGCAGCCTCATGCAAACATCCACCATATCAGATTACAACCTGGGGGGAGAAGGTGATCTCTTCAAGGCACCTGAACCAGTAATCGGAGAACCATTAATGGCTGTGGATCCAATGACAGCTGCTATCTCAATGATCTCCTGTGGAGAAGACGTGATCTCCCCCCAGTCGCTAACAGTATCTGATATCGAGTCGTCTATTGAGAGTGGAAGCTCATCAGTGAGGTTTTATGAATGCAGAAAGGATCTTTTGGCACAGCAAGGGAATGGGACGCCACTCTGTGATGCCCTGAGTATCAAGATTCCGTCTCTACAGATAGATGAGAACATTGTTGTTGACGAGAAGCTGTTTGCGGAGGGCGCACTCCAGAAAAGTCTTAGCTCGAGTTGTCTAAGACCTGTGGACGGTGTGCATGAGGCTCCACTGAGGCCAAGATTCTCGAATTTCCCAGTTTTGGGACTTCGGGGCTTTTAATGGGATGCGGAGAGCATTTAGCGAAGGAGACATCAAGGGTAACTCTTCTAGCAATCTTTATGCACATTTTGTTAGGACTCACTACTCTCTCATACTAAATATTGTATCATGAATCTTATATGCCAAGTAATTTGGCTTCAGAATTGGATAATGTTAGTCACATACCTAAAATGTATCTTGAAACACCTCTATATGAATTGGGCCAGCGAATGATTCGCAATTTACCTCTGCTCGTGACTACCACACAAATTTATTGGTTGTACAACAATGTGTATGAACTGAGAATGGTTAGATGTTTGTGGACTCTTGGACAGGATAGGGGTGGGTGTGACTGATACTGAGTTTTTATGGCAGACTCTTGATAACGATGTTAAAAACAAGTCTAGAGCAGTCCTCGGTGGTGCAACCTCGGGTTATAAGCAGCTGCCGTTCTGAAGATCGCAAGGAAAAGCTGTCTAGATACTGGAACAAGAAGTCCAAGCGAAACTTTGGAAGAAAAATCAAGGTTAGACTTATATAATCTTCCTTCATTTCCCAAAGTCTAATATTATCCATCCACCTCATATTAAATCTCACTCATATTCATCATATTCTGTCACGAAAATACATACTGAGTCAGCAAAAGACTAACTAATGACGCGTTTCGCTGCAGTATGCTTGTAGGAAAGCCTTGGCTGACAGCCAGCCTCGAATCCGCGGAAGATTTGCCAAGATGGAGGAAATGGAAAGCCCTAAGATGCAGTAATGTCTGTATTATTGATTATGGATAAGGATACGTAGAGGTGATCACCATGATCATCAACTCACCTCCCAACCTATCTTAACATCCCTCATAATGTCCATCGTGGCTAAACTAGATATGTATATACTGTTTGTTTAATGCTACACCAATAATATGTATGATTTCATCAATCTGTAGTTACAATTTCCCTTTATTATATACTCCAGATTGCTGGCTAGGAGGCTATGAGAGCGTTCTCTTCTCTTCTGGTTTTAATATTGGATTTGATTGTATATTAATCTGGTAATGTAGTTTGAGGTAGGGGTTTAATAATTATACTAGGTTTAAATTTTGCACATGATTTTTTCGTAGAGATGCATGAATTTGGTTGAACCATTTATATAAAAGCTCATTGGAAGAAGAAATGGGCTCCTTATTGGGCTGTTGGGCCACAATAAAGGAATCGTCAAACGTGTATCTTCCGTGGTCCAACACGTCGTCGTTTCGATCACCGTATATGCTCTGGCAGAACCACCGCCAGATCTCAACGATAGTGATTTCGACTCAATTTGATTCTGATTACGAGCTTCGTCGTTCCAGCATCGCCACAAGGAAAGCATAATCGTTAGGGATCAATAAATGGCTAGCAAACTATGTCGAGCAATCTCATCGGCGATCTCTAGATCTAAGCTGTCCAACGCCGCGAGCTGCAGAGCCATCGCCACGACGGCGCACCTCCTGCAAAATTAGCAACCAGCAACCAAAGAGCCTGCGATTTCCGACGACAAGGAAAACATCAACAGCCATATCGATGATGAGAGGAACTTCGACTCTAAAAAAGACGGAGAATAGATGACGGCGGCGACGAGTTCGTGAATAAAGGTACTGGTGAAGTCGGCGGCCCCCGCGGACCGGAACCGACTCGCTACGGCGATTGGGAGAAGAACGGTCGGTGCTCTGATTTCTGATGTTTTTGTATCCTAGTATAAAATTAGAATAAAACAGAAATTTGTGATTTCGCTTCTGCGATGTTTAATCTACTTGAGTTTGTTGATGTAACATGCTCAAATTAATTGCTGTGAAGAGCAAAATTGTTATCAATTTCAGTTATGAGATTGTTTATCTTAAAAAAGATTCCTCTACTTTCTGAATGAAAATGAACAGTTTTATACTTTTATTCACAAGCAAGATGGTTAAATGTCAAGAAGTAAAAGTGGTGGTTGTTGAGGTGGTTGTACATGTGGAAGAAGATGAAGATAAAGATGAAGTTGAATTTGCAGAATTTGAGGCAGCGAAAGGATTGGGCGGCATAATGGGGCATGGTTTGAGCTTCAAGCATCTGGATGATAAGTTTCATGGATGGCCTATCTGCAGGATACCACTGTATACACCAAAGTCCCACAATTATAAGCCTTTTCACAATATCAGTCTCCTCCACATTATCAACATGGATAGCTATATCCTCTGATTGTACATCCACTCTGGAAAGTACACTTCCCCGCTATCCTGTCCCGCTTCTCCAAGCTCCCTTCGTCCACCAACCATGTCCAGCAACACCATCCCGTAGCTATAGATGTCCGACTTGTACGACACCTTCCCAAAGTTCCTCGAGAAACACCTCAGGTGCAATGTACCCTATTGTCCCCCTCGCCCCAGTCATGACAGCTTAGCCAGACCAAATCGGCAACTTTGGGGTTGAGGTTATGGTCCAGTAAGATGTTGTGTGGCTTGATGTCGAAATGAAGGATCCTTTGTTTGCAGCCTTGGTGGAGATAATCGAGGCCTCTGGCTACCCCCAGCACGATCTCCAGCAGCTTCTCCCACCCCACCGAGCTGCTCTGCTTGCCCGATGAGAGGTACTTGTTAAGCGAGTCATTCTCCAAGAACTCGTACACTAGGGCGCGCTTGTACCCGTCCAAACGCACCACATTCACATGGTGGATGTTGCCGATGGTTCCTACCTCGTTGATGAAGTCCTCGCCATTCCCTTTGATGTTGGTTAGGACTTTCACCGCTACCAGAATGTCTGTCGAGAGCTTCCCGCTGAAGACCGATCCGTAGCCTCCCTGCCCCAGTTTGTGTTAGAAACCGTCCGTGATTGTCTTGATATCAGAGTAAGTGTATCTGGTTAGCCTTCTTGCTTTGTGATCCTCAAGAAACGCTCAGTCCTTCGCTCCTTGCTCTGTTTTCGCCTCTTTAGTGTATAGAAGTAAAATAGGGCAGCAAAAGCTAGCGCCGTGAAACAGCAACTGCTACAATTGCAATGACTGCCTTATCTGATATACTACCTTGTTTCTCGTGGTGAGATTGTTTGGGTATGTCAAAGCATAGAGGTTGGTTATTGGTATTGAACCCACAGTACTTGGCAGTTGCTGCAGATGGGTTGGGGCCAATGCAGGTAGGTATCATCGACCGAATACTCTCTCTCAGCCCGTCCAAAAGCACCTCAGAGACATCAGAAACGTTGTACATTTTCACACATCTGGAGAGAGGCAGCTCGGTGACCGAAGTAGAGGATCGGTAAGCATAAACAAGGGCAAGTGATCGGGCCCATTCCTTATAGTTGTCCAGCGCTCCAGAGCAATTGAAAGCGTGCACCATAGTACATGATCTTGATGTGGAATTCGAAAGGAGAGGGAGAGGAGCTGACTTCAGGCACCCGGGCAGGGAGGCACGAAGACGCTGAGTCGGATTACTTGAGCTCTGTAGTCGATTTCATTTGCGGTAGCTTTTGCTGAAAGTGGGAGGATGATATTGCGGGCCGAGGCACGGACTGGAAATTGGAAGTCGAATTCGGTGCGGTGCTGGGGGTGTCGGACGATGGGGCTGCAGCTTGCGGGAGGGCAGTCCTGCTGGGCTGCTGCAAATCTTGGTTGCTGGATATTTAGTGAAGAAAAAGAATCATGGTGCGAGGATCTGCGAGATGTGGATGGAAATTCAGCGATGGAAGAAACAGATATTGAATAAAGGCGCGCATTATTTATTTATTTTTCTGACACAAAGATACAGGTAATTGCGATGGAGAAGAAGCCAATATTGACTTCAAACTAAGATTATGTTCAACGGGCTCAACTTAAAACTAATCCCATCTAAGTAATAGTGCAGTGCTAGTAGTATTTACAATTTACAGTATTAATTAACTGGAATAATTCATTAAACATTTGTGGTGTGGTAATTATTGCGGGCAAACTTATAAGTGGAATGTTGTTGATGAAGTGCACATTATTAGTAGGATATTTTCCTTTAATTGATTAATTAATATAAAAGGTTCAAATAACCGTGATAAGAAAACGAAAGCAGCGATTTGGCATGTCGCATATATCTTAATTTTCTAATTTCAGTTGAATCCTCAAAGCTCATTGTTGACGAGTCAACGACGCATAATTAACTTATTCTCCTATTTCTGCCCGACGCGAAACCAATTCACAGAGCTATAATAGAATGTCTGTGTATATAGTATACTCTACATGATCATGTCTCTACCTCGAAAACAATTGGAAAAGGTAGAGAATTTTAGTTTGAATTTGTGTAAATGGGATATTCATGGTATGAAAATGAAATAAACTTAAAATGACTTTAAAAACGATCCATAATAAAGCTCTTGAGGTATTAATTTTTAAATTCACTCTTTAAAATAAAAAAGGGAAATGTAACAAGTTGTTAGGGATTGGTTCATTGTGATAGCTCGTATTCACCTGCGCCGAGTGTTGAGCATCGTCACTCGCATAATCACAAGAAAGTAGAAAAGTGAAATTAAAATACCCTTTTCAACAGCTATAATTACCGTCTACAAATAATTCTTCTTCTTCTCCATCGTTTCACTTGAATGAACTTTTTAGTCCTTTGGCTCTTTCTCTGTTTTACCCACTTTTGATGGGGGTTTACTATTCTACCCTTTTCAGCAAGTTGGTTTGCATACAAGCCAATCATTTTTAAGGATAAGTCAAATATGTCCGCGCGCGAGCGTGTTTATATAAACTATATATATGTTCTCCTTCATTTGTGGACTAATATCACAGTACTACTACTACTACTACATCAAAGACAATTCCCAGAAAGAAAATAAAAAAAAGAATGTTGTTTGCCATCTTGATCCTTCTTCTTTTCTTAACAGCTAACTCCACAGCCCAAGATAACTGCCCTTCTTCATCTTGTGGCAATGTGAAAATTAGCTACCCTTTCCGATTGACAAGCAGCCCCAAATCTTGTGGCTACGATGACTCTGGCTCCGAGCTCGAATGCCACAACAATGAGACCATCTTCAAGGTGGGAAACGCGAGGTATATCGTCCGAGACATAAACTATGCTACATACTCCATATGGATGGTTGATCCATCCATGAACACAGCAAATGCAAATCTCTCTTCATGCCCTCTTTATCCAACGACCTTCCTTCTTGGCCATACTTGTTCTCCCAAACTACTTCTTCGACATGAATCGCCCCGTTTAGCTCTTTTACACTGCCTAGCTCCGTCAGCTCTTCCAGCTATGTCGAGGAGTTTGAGAGAAAAATTGATGGAGATTTTATCAACTTGAGTGGGACTGATAAAATGTCTGTTAATCTTCGTTAGACACCTAGACGTTTACTTGTTAAATTTTAAATAAGCTTTCCAGTTGATAAATATTTTGACCTGGGAAACAAAACCCTATGAATTCGCAACTACTTACTTCTAGTATAAAAAAGTATACTCATTATTAGAGAAACTGTGACTTTAAAAAGCAAATACTGAGTTAATATATTGGATCATGGGTAAATTGTTTTCGTGAATAAAGATTATTTTGAGGATAAATTATGGAACAATGTACAAAAGTGACGATGTAATAACACTCTTTGTTGACACCAAATAAAGAAATTGTTGCACATTTTCATGGACGAGGAAGTTAGAAGGGTTTTCCATGCTGAGAGATAATAAAATGATTTAGTTAACATTAAAAAAATCAATGACTGTTATATTCATTCTCGCAAAATAAAGCTGAAATTTCCAAGACTGTTTAAATTGATGCTACTATCATCAACCAACAAAATGAATTTAATGCCTCACCAACTTCAACATTTTGATTAAAAATTACAATATCCTCCTCCGTTAAACTGGCATATTCCATTATCCTTTTTATTCTTTAGCACTGCGTCATTAACAAAAAAAATAACACTAATGTTCAGTTACATTATATAATCAGTCAATACGACCACTTTAATCGATCAGTATTTATATCGGAAATTTATTTTCTATGTTGCTCGGTCCTTCATGTGTTGGGAGATGATGCAAATAAAGTTCCACATCAAACTAAACTAATGACTTAAATCTTAATTTACTTATAAATTAAAAGGACATAATTAATTACTAGCTTATATAGAATCTTGTAGTTATCATATAATAACGCTCCTTAAAATCATACTTAATCTGTGAAGCAACTTTCTCATATAGTCAGCAATAGCATTAATTAATATTATAAAATCAAACTCAGTCAGTTAATAACTTAACACCAGCGGTTATTTTCACATTCCATAATTCTCCAAAGGAATTAGGTTGCACTCATAACTCATTCACCCATCAACTTTCCAAATAATTTAAATGGAGATAAGTCTTTTTTTGTCCCTTTTGGGACCAAAATATGGGTCCCCTTAACGACAAAACAATTCCATAATCAATGCACTGAAAAACCAACCCACTTACAATTATTTTTCCTTTTTTCGTTTTATGTTGTGTAATTCGTTTTTTTCGAGTTCTCTAACAAGGAAAACAGCAAATCAATTTTATTCAACTTCTAGAAATGGCCACATCTATACTAATATAAAGTGACAGTTTAATGAAAAGACGTATTTACCCTTTTTGGCGGGAAAACATTATAGTATGTGAGAGGGCATTTTGGTAAATTCAGTTGGCTAAATTTGGAGTTTATTTTCTAATTTTTTTTTTATTCTGCATCCTATATTACCTTTCTTTTTTTCAGAGATTTACCGATTTGAAATTGGAGAGAAAGCCGAGAGACGGCTGGCGCTGGCGGAGCTCCAGTGATCTGGTTAGACGGCGCCGAGGAAGGGGAAGAAGCTGCTGTTCTTCTCCATTTTGGGAAGGAACAAATGGTGAAATTGAGATAGGAGGCGAAGCCGGCAGCACACTGGCGACGCAATGGGGAGACGATTTCGCCGAAAGGAGCGGAGTGAGAAGGAACCACCGCTACTGTGTTCTCCAAATTGGGAATTTACGTTGAGAAGGTTTTGTTTAAGAAGAAGACATATAATTGAGAGAAAGGAAAAGGAGCTGACGGAGCTTAGTATAAATTGGGGCTGCCCAATTCTAACTTAATTTGGGCCATTTCTTTAATTGGGCTCTAAGTGTAAATGGTAGAGATAAGGTGGGTAATTTTAATTAGTTGATGGGCCACTACTAATTTTAGTTGGGCCAGTAATCAAATTAATAATTGGGCCAAGAATTATTTATGTTTGATTGGAAAAAAATATATTGACTTGGAGCTCAATTAAATAATTTTTTTCTTGAATAATTTATCAAGTTCCCGGTGATTGGAAGTATTAAAGTTGGAGACGCGAAGAGCCGACCGGCGTCGCCCCGCGACGCCACAGGCGGCCTTAAGAAATCTTAAGAAAAATTCAAAGAAAAGGATTTAAGAAGAGATTTTTAAGAATCCATATATCATTAATTAAATTTTAAGAGAAAATAGAATTTCTCCAAAATTAGTAAAGGGGATATTACAGTTCTGCAAGAGCAGTGAAGCCCGATTTAGGATTTAAGAAAAATTCTATAAGCCGAGACTAAGAGATAGATGTTATCCTATAGGGTGCATGCATTCTTTTCTTAGAAAAATAGTTCAAGTATTAATTAGCGTGTCACGCTATTTTCTAAAGGAAATTATTCAAGGGGCAAGTGAGGCCAAACGAGGATTTGTTAATTGGAGATAAGCATACCAGGTGGGCTTTCTTTTAATATCCAGCACATTAGTGTGGATATAAATTAAATATTTGTGAACTTATGGAATGTCATATTTTCTCAAATGGAGCTATGGTTTTTGTTAAATTGTTGTCATGCCATAAAATGTTTGTTTTCGAGGTCCTATTTTGAATGTTTGTTTTCGAATGTCATATTTCAGCTCATATACATGTATTCCTATTTTTTCAGCCCAACAAAGCTATTTCTCTTGTATAGCAACGCCCAAGCCTTTTTCTAGCACCGTGACTCCAATTCTGATCGAGGTTCGAAATGGTATATTTCTTTAATTATCATATAGCTTTAAAATGCATTGTCTTTTTTTCTATAGTGGTAGGCCTCATTTTAGATTTTTGCACAGGGCCTCTGATTTTGTCGGGACGGCCCTGCCTCTGTCTTATTATATTCATATTCTCCGCTCTAACTTTTTATTTAAATATATTTAGCCGTTAATATATCTTTATTATTTGAAAATCATTTGTCCCGTGCATAGCACGGGTGATAACACTAGTGTCAACAACATGAGAGTTCATAGCCATATTAGAGTGCGAAAAGAAGTTGCTTATTGTGAGGAATGATTGGCTGCCAACACTTGTAAGTGGGGATGAGAAAAGTGATCCGTTCATTGGGTCACAACTTCGGAAAAAAATGCGACTCCATTCATTTCATAGTTCATGATTTTTGTCCCAAATATCAAGTTGGGTTTTTTGTCATCAATTATCATAAATAAGAGACAGGTTGATAAATTTGTTTGACATCTTCTCATTCTTGTCTTGTTATTTGTGTTGGAATTGGAATTGGTATTGGTATATCATTAAAACCAATGTAGTGAGCAAAATGATCAAGGCACATAGAGTTTTTCTATATTTGAACAAGTGTTGTGAATTGATGAAGGTAGTAGTAGTTGATGAGCATTGAATAGTGATCTAGGTGGTGCTTTGTTGCATCTGCATTTTTCAAATTTTCATGTTTCTCAAATTTAATCATTTTGAGTGGCCATTCATTCATATATAGCCAAGTCCAACTAACGTAACGCGAAAGTGGAATGATTACATTTCAATTTATTGAAATGTCATAATCAAGATTAGAGTCATATGATGAGAACTTGCCACGTGTTTTTCTTAACATTTCTACAGAACAAAATTTGATTGTATGAAGAGACAAAGTATGACACGTGACAAAAGAGTTCGTGAGTTTTAATATCTTTGAGACTTCCCGCGCCATTTTCTTCTATTTTGTTAAAATTTTATGTATACGTGTATATACATTTTAAGCTATTGAATATGTGATATGAGTAGTATATATGAATGTTGAATCAATCAAATCGAATTATATGTGCTAAAAAAGCATGTGACATTTCATCTCACTCAATTTCTCTAGATAAAAATAGACCCGTTCTAGTGCATCCACTCCCATTACATTTTCATTTCTACTAGTACAACACTATCAATTATAATTAAGAATATCAAATTATACTTAAAACTTTAATCAAGCTTTAACGAACTATTAATTGCGTGTTTATCTATTTATTTTAGGTGAAAAATTAAGAACACAAAGCGATTCAGTCTTTATATATAGTTTATAGTCTATCCCAGCTATTAGAAGAGTTCTTCTCTTTTTTTTCTCCCATCCATATTCCGGCAACATATTTTGTTTTATTAATTGGCCCTGCAAATATTATTGCACCAACGTTTCACTTAAATCACTTGATTAGTGGAAGCCTCAAAGTCATATCCTCATTATTGTTACCTAGGAGGTAATCGGTTAGATGAATGAACCAATTAATGGTCGCTTATTAAAGGATTTTTTTTTGTGTTTTTATACTAATAGAGGGAACATCTTTTTTAGTACATCAACTATCTCAAATGAGCAAATTTAGTCCGTAACATTTCATAATATCTTTTAAGGTCCATCAACTATAAGTTAATATCAATTCTACTACTTTTTGGTTATTCCCAATATTTTCATGACCAAAGTACCCTTAAGGCCATGAAGGGCAATTCAATTTATTTACCCTCTCATTTTCATTAAAGTATGTAATTTATTTTTCTTTCTTTATTCATCCACTTTCTTCTTTCTTCTAATTTATTTGGGATTAAGTTTAATAGTTTCTTATACTATTATTATTAATATATATTATACCTTATTTGAATATTATGATATTACTTTGTAGTGTAGTTAATACTTTTATATGATTACATTCTCAATTTTTTAGATAAAATTAAGATAAATATTTTGTTTTAATGAATCTCATAATTTGTATGCACTTAAAAAATAACATATTCTTCTATGTATAGCTTTAAGATTGAAAAATTAATATTCCATCTAATAAATTGAGCTACTTTTATATACAAATATTGTATAAGTATAATGTTTACATATATTTATACATATTTATACCTAAGTTATTTCACTATTAATATTAAATATAGTACAATGATTTAAAAAATTACAAATAAGTAAACTAAGTTATTTCACTATTAATATTAAATATAGTACAATGATTTAAAATATTACAAATAAGTAAAACTAAACGTAAATAATTAATAGTAATAGAATATTAATATCATTAAGATATTTTTATTTTGAAATTAAAATTAGAGGAAATATCTCTTTTGGTACATCAACTATCCCAAATTATATATTTTAATGAAAATGAGAAGGTAAAAAGATTGAATTGCCCTCATGGCCTTAAGGGTACTTTGATGATGAAAATATTGAAAATAATAAAAAAAAATAGTTGAATTGATATTAACTTATAGTTGATGGACCTCAAAAGATATTATAAAGTGTTACGGACCAAATTTGCTCATTTAGGATACTTGATGTACTAAAAAAGATGTTCTCTCGTACTAATAATAATTCCTTCCCATGGTTAGTGGCGGGATTCCCCAAGAGTCAAATACTCCAATTTAATTGTGTTTTTATTTGATGTTTATATAAATTTGAAAATCTGAACATTTGTAAATTGTTGAACTACAAATCAATCGAGATTTTCAAGAGCCTTTTGTTTATGCCCATATTTGGTTGTATGACTTGACTTGTATCCTTCTTTAATCATCCCCCGGCCAATTGTACTGCATGACTACAATTAAATATTCATAATATAGAGTTTTATAAATTAAAAAAAAAACAGAATTACACATAATTACATTATAAATATTAGAACTGTAACCAAACTAGCAAAAAGTATCCCAAAATTGAATTTATGATTCTCGGAAGAATTCTTGCTAGTCGTAATTGTGCATATGATACAAATTTATACTACAACAGTCAGTAGTTCATATTTATTAATTTGCCCTATTTTTCATAATTAAATAAATAATTGGACCACATAGAATCATGGATAGGTAAATTGATGTTGCCGATCTCTGTGGCCAATGAAAATAGAGGTTCTGTATGAGCAAGAAAAACAGAGAATTTTACATCATGCCGAGAATAGTATGGGTTCAAGCGTGAATCTTTCCCACTAAGATTGCTGCTATATTTATATTTATTCCAACAATTTCGTTTTAATTACCAAAACATCTCATCCCATACCTACAGAAGTCTATTAATGCACAACTTTGTGGCTTTTCCATAACTGCAAATATCACTTTATTCTTTCGTTCGCTTATAAATGAAATTTTTAATAAGACAAATATGTATTTTCGTGTTCAATTCACTCCACATTTCTAAAGCAACTTGCGTTGGGCATAAATTGATGGAGAATAATTAAATTCACCCAACTTAAAACACAGAAGCCTTTGTCCCCTCTTTTGGAGATACTTTTCATTTTTTTATCTTTTAGGGGGAAACACTGCTATCTATTCTATCAAAATTAATTTATCTATAGCTAATTTAGCAAATGAATTAGAAATTATTGCTTTTTTATGAAAGTAAACTTATATTATGAGTTAGGCTTAGCAACAAATTTTTTTAAATTATAGTTGTCGTAAACTAAGTCATGAATTTGTTGTGGTTACCTATAATATTCAAATGTATGACCACGAATTCTAGATATTCGTAATTTAAGAAATGATTTTTAAAAAATTGATTTTATGTGAGCATCCTCGCTATTTTAGACATTCGGAATCGCGGTTGAGAGATTACATTAGTAATTCAAGTAGGGAAATCATATAGAAGAACCTTGGTGCTCGCATGAAATATAAAAATTGAGATTAGCAACTTAACAAAATGAAGACGAAACAATATAATTATATAAATAAATACAAAATGCATTACTGCGTCATCATTCGTTAATAGTATTGCAGTTTGGGGATAATAAACCAATAAAATTGGCATATATAATGTAAACTCTGCATAAAATTCATATGAGCAAATTTGTATAGTGTTTGGAATTAAGCTTGCAAACTATCCATTAATATGTTATGGTTTTGTACTCCATAACTTTATGTATTTTATGCGTTAATAAGAGAATTAGATTTTGTGTATTGTTCATTCTTTACAATTTGAATTTATATATATAGTCTATTTGCCACATGGGCGAAAGCAATAAGATTATTTTCTATTATATTTTTTAATTAATTTATAATTTAACTATAATTAATAAAGCTATTGTCTTAATAAAAAAATATATATATAGGATCTTGTTAAGTTGAGATTTTTTAGCTTAATTGAGAATTGAGATGCATTTTCAGTCACTCATCCACAACATTTTCGAAATGTCAATTTCAAGTAGATTATGTCAACTCGGGGGTATTATCGTCAATAGCCTACACATCAAATGCCAATAGCTTGCACATCAAATGTCAACAACTTATAGTTGACATTATATGCGTATAGTTGATATGAATTGTATATGTGGTTGACATTATATGTGCGTAGTTGACATGGATTGTATATGTAGTTGACATGGATTGTACACATAGTTGACATTATATGTGTAGTTGACATGGATTGTATATGTAAATAACAAAAAAATTTTAAAAATTAGAATTAAAAAAAGTATTTATTGAATAAAATGTACCATGAAATTACCATTCTACCCTTTTATAATTAATTAATCTAAAAATATTTTCCATGTGGCAAATTCTGGACCACTCGTTTAATAAAAATGAGTGGCTAATAATGCATCTCAATTCTCAATTAGGCTAAAAAATCTCAATTGATCACAACCCTATATATATATAGGGTCTTGTTAGGTTGAGATTTTTTGGCCTAATTGAAAACTAAGATCCATTTTCAGCCACTCATTCACAATTTTCGCGCGATGTCAACTACGGAGACATTATGTCAACTAGGGGCATAATTGTCATTTTCGCGCGATGTCAACTACAAAGACATTATGTCAATTACGGTGTCAACAACAAACGTATTTATGTCAACAACAATATGTTACAAATAATTAATGTCAACAACAAATATTTTCATGTCAACGACCTATATTATTGACATGGATTGTACACATAGTCGACATTATATGTGTATAGTTGATATGAATTGTATATGTAGTTGACATTATATGTGTATAGTTGACATGAATTGTATATGTAGTTGACATGGATTGTACACATAATTGACATTATATGTGTGTAGTTGACATGAATTGTATATGTAGTTGACAAATAAAAATATAATAAAAAATTAAAAAAACATTAATTTTTTAAAAATTTTAAAAAATTTAAATTAAAAAAATATTTATTGAATAAAATGTACCATGAAATTAACATTCTGCCCTTTCATAATTAATTAATCTAAAAATATTTTCCATGTGGCAAATTCTGGACCACTCATTTAATAAAAATGAGTGGCTGATAATGCATCTCAATTAGGCTAAAAAATCTAAATTGATCACAACCCTATATATATATATGTGTGTGTGTGTGTGTGTGTGTGTGTGTGTGTGTTAAAATGACAACACCTCTTAAAGTGACACTGTGACACCACGTATCCAGCAATATTATAAACACTACACGGCAATAGTATAAACGCTAGACGCAATCTATAGATTGCTGTCTAGCGTATTGGATATTGCTAGCCGAGAAAAAATGCTGTATAGCGTATTGGATATTGCTAGCCGAGAAAATTTACCCTTGAGCATTTTTTATTATTGTCACATGGCAGCTGATTATTCGTCCACGTGTACAAATATTGGCTAGGAATGGTGGTATGGTGTTACTTTAAGAGGTGTTGTCATTTTAACGCACCCCTATGTATATATATATATATATATATATATATATATATATATATATATATATATATATATATATATATATATATATATATATATATATATATAGTAGTGATCTAGGGAAACCACTACTTAAATGCATAACTAGATAATACAAATTTAGTTCACTATAAGAGTAATTTAGTTCACTACAGGAAGGAGTGAACTAAAACGCCTTTACAGTGAACTAAATCCTTCACGAAGTAAATACTTCACTATAATGGTGTTTTGGTTCACTCGTTTCTTTAGTGAACTAAATCACTCTTATAGTGAACTAGATCACACATATAGTGAACTAGATCATTTTGATCTAATGACTAATATTTATTTTCTAGTTATACACTTAATATTAGTTATACTTTGATAATCTCCATATATATATATATATATATATATATATATATATATATATATATAGGTGTATGATCAAATATTAACTTTTTACAGTAATAACTAATAACTAAATATCAATTTTGTATGTTAAAAATATCTACACAAAGACATAAATTTATCAATCTTTCTTGTGTTGATAAATTATGTCTTTGTATTGATAATTTTAATGCACAGAATTGAAAGTTATTAGTTATTACTGTAAATTAGTTAGCACGCTAACACAACCCTATATATATATATAGTTGTGATCATATGATAACCCCCAAATCACGTAATAACTCTATAACCAAATCTGAACCACACATATTTTTTAATCTTGTGGCTGAGATTCAAACTTAGATTTACTTCATATAAAAGGCACAGAGGGTAAATATGTCATTTCCCTCATTTAATTTCTGAATTTCGCTCCATTCTTTCACTCTCTCACAGTTCGATTCTCTCTTCTCAGCGATTTTGTTTCCATATTTCTCGCCTATTTTATTTTCATAGGCTCCAGATTTTCTTCCGATTTGGTTCATTATTCCATATTCTCTACAGTGATTTTAATGGTAATTAATAATTTTAACGTGGATTAGAAGCCTCTCTATTTCGTAGTCCAAGTTTGAAATGCTTAAATACCTTAAGACCCAAAACCGGATACTCGCTCGATTGACCCGACACCGATGACCCGCATCATTTCGACTCCTTGGAGAAATAGATATTATCTCTTTCATTTACTAATTCTTGGTTCTTTGCGATCATTTTCTATCTCTCGTTACATCCTCTTATCTTTTATGGTTTCTTTGACAAGAGATTTCTTCTTCTCCATTCATCTTCTTCTATGTGTGTTAAGGAAGAAGTTCCTCAACGATAGATTCCGCGTCGAACGTCGCGAGAGCTTTTGCCCGTCGATCACTCCGGCGTCAAAAAATAGGGTTTGTGCGTTGTGCACGAATGAAAAAGAGAAGAGAGTGTGAAAATATTTTATTTCTTGATTGATTGTCAATTATGAAATATTCCCACATATTATAATGTGGAATCCTCAAATAAATAAATCTAATCTAATCTTAACCAACTAAGCAAAATATATTGTAAAGATATTAATTACTAATATATGGGAGATAGGGAAGATATGTCTCGTATCAATGTGTTTCTCCTGAAATATTCTTCTGTTTTTCATCTAAAGCCGTGTGCGTGAGTGGAGGCAGGGGCGAACACAGAAATGAACATGAGTAGGGGCTAAATTTTAAAAATTTTATTTAAAAATAAACTTTCAGCTAATTTAAATTATTATTAGGGGCTTTTATACACTAAAATGTACAAAATATGAATACATTTTAAAATTTTATAATAGAACAAAATTAAAAAATTATATTCATTAGGGGCTAAAGCCCCTTCTCATTGCATGTAGGTCCGCCCATGAGTGGAGGGTTGTGAGCTTCTAATAGAGATAAAATTTCTAGATTATGACATCCGTTCACTCTAAAATTAAGATTTTCAGAGAAACTCTAAGAGTGATTTTTCGAGTGTTCTTGAGAGAGAGACACTTCGTGACTAGCCTAAGCGTTCTGTGTATGCCATATTTGATCCGGTGGTAGAGTTTTAGGTCTGTGAGTTGATTGGTCGACAACTTGTATTGATCCTTATACATTCATATACTACAATTATCGGTAAAATGTTGAGATCTTTATAGATTTGTGACACTGTGACATTTGAGCCACAAATATTTGATTCATTCTTTGTATTATTAGATCTCATGTATGTTCGTATAGATCAGTTGTACTACTATTACTGAAGTAAATGACAATACTTAACACATTCTCTTCTCTTTTGCCCGATTTTGAAATGTTATAATTATGATTTAGACTAAAGTACCTTTTTGGTCCTTAACATATAACGATTTTTTTATTTTGGTCCAAAACATTATCTTTTGAATTATTCGGTCCCTCACAAATAAAAACGGGTCACATTTGGTCCATTTTGGACGGAACCGTCAAATTTTTGACGGTTTTAATTATCGGGTCACAAATCCGTCACTAATCCGTCACTAATTGGGAGAAACTGATCCGTCACTAATCCGTCACTAATCTCCACCACTAAACTCCGGCCCATTTCTCTTCGATTCCCTGTACAAATTCTTTAGCTCGATCAATTTCTGCAGAATCGAAACGATGGACTTATCAGCTTCCTCGAGGGCGGCCAGGTCGATATCCGGCACGTGCGCCGCTTGAAATTGCAAATACGAAACTTCAAACGATGAGAGTGTGGCGAAGAGAGAGGGAATTAAAGGCCGAATCAATTCCGCATCCGAATTATCCGAGTCCGGTTTGATGACGACGACTTTCTGGTGGGGGATGAACTCCTCGGCGGAGTCGAGGAGGAGGGTGACGTCGCAATCGGAGTCCACGGCGGCGTAGTCGTCTTCCTCGGCGAAGAGCTCGTAGGTTTTGGTCTTGAACGCGAGCGCGAATTTCTAGAACATGTCGGAAATCAGCGGCGGCGGCTGCTCCGACGACGGAGCGCCGTCTATTTCCGCCATCTCTCGGAATCTATACATTCAACGAATTTGAAGAATTTTTTAGCCTTCTATTTTGGCGAATTTCCTGAAATTTTGTGCTTTGAAATTTAGTGAGAATATTGCAATTGGGAGAAAGGGCACGGAGTTTAGTGGTGGAGATTAGTGACGGATTAGTTTCTCCCAATTAGTGACGGATTTGTGACCCGTTAATTAAAACCGT
Organism: Salvia splendens; assembly: GCF_004379255.2. Lineage (NCBI taxonomy): Eukaryota > Viridiplantae > Streptophyta > Magnoliopsida > Lamiales > Lamiaceae > Salvia > Salvia splendens. The sequence goes on along the minus strand of NC_056035.1, from coordinate 8,198,656 downwards.
CAAAAATTTGACGGTTCCGTCCAAAATGGACCAAATGTGACTCGTTTTTATTTGTGAGGGACCGAATAATTCAAAAGATAATGTTTTGGACCAGAATCAAAAAATCGCTATATGTTAAGAACCAAAAATGGACTTTAGTCTATGATTTATTCAATCATTTAGGCCATATTAATCTTGTTTTTAATTGAAAAATTAAGACAATCTTTGATCTCAGACATTAAATAATCTATTAAAATGTCAGCTCACGCACATATTAATCTTGTTTATGATTTATGTACATGAACTATTAAATGAGAACATTCCCATAAGGGTATTTTAATCAATGTTTCAAAATGTCAGCTCACGCACATATTAATCTTGTTTATGATTTATGTACATGAACTATTAAATGAGAACATTCCCATAAGGGTATTTTAATCAAATGAAACATTGATTAAGATGATCTTACGTATATATAGCCACGTCAAAGATTATTTGAATGCACGACAGTAGTCACAGTACTACATTTCTTCTAATCTCAAATGTTTAGCTGATTGGAGTAACAAGCGCAGTGATTATTTAGTGATAATACCAAATTATGTATTGGTTGAAGAGTTCTTGCCGACCACCTCAGCGATTTATGTAATTAAGCGAAATCTTTCAAAATGTAGCAAATACCATCACAAATCAAATACCACAGTACATCATATTTTTATTTTGATATATATAGTCTATAGAAAGAGAAAGAAATGTTATGCTAAAATATGTAATGAGGCTGATGTCACACAGAACTTGCCCCTGACCAAGCCAGAGCAGCCATTATTTCAATCCATCGCTTTTTTAAGTTGACATCTTTATTACAAAATATATATTTGTCGAATGGTTTAGATATTACAGAAGAAAAATGAATCAACCTTACTTTGAGTATCTACGTACCGTGTTACCATTTTTTTTACTAAAGTCCCAAAATGGTCCTTAACATATTGCGGTTTTTTTTATTTTGATCCAAAACATTATCTTTTGAATTATTCAGTTCTTCACATTTGAAATCGGATCACATTTAGTCCATTTTGGACGGTTCCGTCAAATTTTCGACGGTTTTAATTACCGGGTCACTAATCCGTCACTAATTGAGAGAAACTGATCCGTCACTGATCCGTCACAAAATCCGTCACAAATCCGTCACTAATACACGCGAGAACACGGTGCGGCCGTTGTGGTTGAGGGAATTCCACAGTATGGTTTCGTGGCTAAGCCCGAAGACGAGGAGGTTGCAGGAGGCGGCGCAGCGGCGGAGCATGGCGACGACGGTGTTCAGCTCGTCGGCGGACATTCGGCCGGTGGAGGAGGCGTTGAGGGCGGCGTGGTGACGGATTAGTGACGGATCAGTTTCTCGTAATTAGTGACGGATTTGTGACCCAATAATTAAAACCGTCAAAAATTTGATGGAACCGTCCAAAATGGACCAAATGTGATCCGATTTCAAATGTGAGGGACCAAATAATTCAAAAGATAATGTTTTGGACCAAAATAAAAAAAAACGCAATATGTTAAGGACCATTTTGGGACTTTAGTCTTTTTTTCAAAAGATAAATTAACAATCTTATTTTACTAATTTCAAACAAAAGTGAGAGACCTCTGAAAATAAAATTAAAAAAAATCCCCCATAGATTTTTGATTTACTAAATTCGCTATCCCCCGCTATGGGGTAAGAGTATGCGCAGCGGTGGCGTCCGTCGCCACCGCCGTCCGCGCCGCTGGCACGGACGCCATCCGCCGCCGCTGCGCTCGCGCCGCTGGCACTACGCTGCTCGATGTATCGAGCACGTCCGTGCCAGCGGACGCACACGTGGCACGCTCCGATTCATCAACGGCATAGCCGTTGCATTTAAACATTTTTTATTATTTTTTATAAAAAAAATCTGTTTTTATTAAAAAAAACCGATAAAAAAAATTTCACTTCCCCAAAAAAATATATCCATTTATAACCGTTTTTTACACCTTTTTATTTTTTTTTTCATTTTTTTACCCCAAAAATACACACTTTCATCTGTAAATACCCCCAATTTCACCCCAAAAATTCACATCAAACTACACAACTCTCATCACCATTCTCCAATATCCATTCTCATCTCCATTCTCTCATATCCATTTTCATCTCCATTCTCTCATACCCTACAACATCACTATGTCCGACCAAGACGATAACCCTACGGGCTCCCACGGTTGGAACCCCGAATGGTTCGGTTCACAACCGTTTCCTAGTCCAGAAACGGAATATTCGGCCCCTCCTCAAACCCAAGATTCGGCTGTTCCGGGTGGCTACCGTCCATACCCAATCGACGACCAAGGTGCCTCCGAAGGACGCTACGGGTGGACACCGGAGCCTAGGCCTCACGCCCCTTCCCAAATGTCGACTCCTCCATCTCGCGAAGATGCGGTGATTGGAACGAACCAATCCGGCGATCACTTTTGGTGGCACGTCTCTAGCCGGTACAATGCAAACCGGCCGCCGGGAACGATCGAGCGCAACGAGAGTATGGTGCGCAACTGCATCGGCCGAGCCAACGAAGAAATTGACAAGTTCAACGGCTATTTCATCTAGGAGTCCCGGAATGCCGGGAGCGGCCGAAGCGAGGTCGACATCATCACCGCCGCGCTGAGCACCTACCAATCCATGAACGGTAAGTCGTTCAAATATCTTAACGTTTGGCAGGAGACGCGGACGCACCCGAAGTATAAGGGAGGCATAACATCCTCCTCTAGCGGCTCCTCCAAACGATCAAGGTCAGTAGCCCTATCCGACTCCGGCTCGGAAGAAGTGGCTAGCCAACTCGCCGGAGCTAACTTGGGTAGCCCCGACGCCAGACCGAGCGGTTCCCAACGCCGCCCCCAAGGAAGGAAGAAGGCGGCGGCCACCCGTTGTTGCGGCTCGACTCCCGAAGCCACTCCCGAAGCCGCTCCCGCTCCCTATGTGCCATCTCCACCCCCGAACAACTCGATGTGGATGCTCTTAAGCCAACTCAATATGGCCGATAGGTCATCTATGACCCCCACGCAACTTGAAACACACGAGACCATGATAAAAGGTCTCCAAAAACAATTGGGGTTGATCCCGCCGGATGCGTAGTCTTATTAGGAGTTTAATTATGTAATTTTTAATTTTTAGGATTTTAATTATGTAATTTTTAATTTTAAGGAGTTTAATTATGTAATTTTTAATTTTTAGGATTTTAATTATGTATTTTTTAATTTTATTTGTAATTTGTAATATTTATTGTGGTTTTTAAATGGATTTTAATATTATGGAAATGTTTTTGTTTAATTGAATTTTATATTAATTGTGCTCGTCCTTGCGGAAGAGCACAGTTGTGGGTGTTGTGCCCTTGCCAGAGAGCAGGTATGAATAGTACCGCCAGGGCCCACAACCGTGCCGCTGGCAAGAGCACGGTTGTGGATGCTCTAAAGCCGAGCAGCCGTCTAGATACATTCACTACTTTCCAATCAAGCCGAAATTTTACACTATTTAATTAGCGTAATAAGTCGCAGTCAGTAATTTGCTGGCTTCAGCTGCAATTAAAAGAAGTCCATCCATTATTTTACTAAGTTAATATCAGTATAAGCAATGATTAAATAATCAATAATGGTGGAAAACAGTCGTTTCGACTAATTTGCATAGTATAGCCCATAATCCGATTATCGTAGCCTCTTTTTCTTTTTGTCATTTCTCTAATTTAATAAAAAAAATTGTCTTTGTTGTTTTAAGCTGGATACTTACCTAATTATTTAATCGTAGAGCTACCATTCATTAGTTCACACATTTAAATAAGTAATTAGCTGTTCACATATTGAAAATAAAATAATATTAATTGTAGTATGTTTATATGATCAAATAAAATAATATTAATTGGAGTATTTTAAATTAGTAATTGTATGTATTTATGTAAATACTACTAATTAATGCAGTCTAAAATCTATCTAGAGCACTTAGTGTAATTTTGCGTTATTACTGAGTTTATAAATCAATTAATCATTAAGGAATGTTGTAAACAAGTGCAGTAAAATATCAGAGAAATGTCCGACTAAGAGCATCTCCAATGGCGGACGTCCGGTCGGACGTGCGCGACGGGCGACCGGGACGTCCGCCATTGTGACAGGGGAGGTCGGATACGAACGTCCCGTGAGGACGTCGGCGCGACGGGCGGGCGGACGTCCGCCATTGTGGCGTGGGTCGGACGTCCGATTTTTAAATTTTTTTAATTTTTTTTAAACTCTATATATACGGCTCGTTGAATTTTATTTCATTCGCACCACTTGTGTTAACAAGTTTCTCTCTCTACATCTCTAATTTCAAGTATATCTAGAATGTCTAGTGACAGTGATAGCGAGAATGAATTGGAGGTCGCTGTGGAAGGTGCGATAGATAGGCTGCTACAGCAGAGGGCGCAGCGGCGGCAGCAGGCTGCGGTACCTCGGCCGATCCATAGTCGAACTACAGTACCCTGTGACCACATTGCTGCACATATTCAGTTGTATGCAGACTACTTTGCTCCACAACCGCGTTTTGGGGAAGCCTTATTCCGGCGACGCTTTAGGATGTATCGTCCGCTGTTTCTGCACATCGTGGGTGCTTTAGAGAGAAGATACCTGTATTTTAGGATCAGGGAGGATGCAGCTGGCAAACCCGGACTCACGCCCTTGCAGAAGTGCACTGTCGCAATCAGACAACTGGCGTACGGAGGCGCGGCCGACATGTTCGACGAGTACCTCCACATTGGCGAGTCGACAGCCGTCGAGTGTCTGCAGAATTTTTGCGCGGGCGTGAGAGCGATATTCGGTGAGCGGTATTTTCGGAGTCCGAGCCCCGAAGACTGCCAGAGCCTGGTAGATATGCATGGGTCGGTGCACGGGTTCCCTGGGATGTTGGGCAGCATAGATTGTATGCATTGGGAGTGGAAGAACTGTCCCGCCGCCTGGAAGGGGATGTACACTACTGGCTTCAAAGCCAAGCATCCCTCGATGATCCTATAAGTTGTAGCTGACTACCGGCTGTGGATATGGCATGCTTATTTTGGAGTCGCCGGGTCGAACAACGACATCAACGTTCTCCAGTCGTTGCCCCTGTTCAATGCTCAGTGCGCGGGCGTTGGTCCCGCCATCAGTTTCGTCGCCAACGGCAACCAGCACAATATGGGATACTATTTGGCGGATGGGATATACCCAAACTGGCCCGTCTTTGTGAAGACAATCAAGCATCCGCTCGGACAAAAGAAGTCATACTTTGCGAGCCGTCAGGAAGCAGCGAGCAAGGATGTGGAGCGGGCATTTGATATGCTCCAGAGTCGATGGGCGGTAGTCAAGGGTTTTGCACGGCAGTGGTATATTCCCAACATCGGCGATGTCATGTACGCATGTATCATAATGCACAACATGATTTGTCGAAAATGAAGGTGCGGAACTGACTCAGTGGACCAATGAAGATGATACGGGTGCAGGTCCAAGTCACGGTGTGGCCACCACGAATGTGAATATGGGGGTACCTCATGGAGAGGTCGAGCGGATGCGTGCATTTGCCGACATGCGGCAAACAGATGCCCATGTTCCACTTCAGAACGATATTATCGAAGAGGTTTGGACGCGAAAGGGTTGACGTTGATGTTAGTACTTTTTTTTGTTTTATTACTATGTAATTTTTTTTTCAAATCATTTATGTTTTTTTTAAATGAAGTTATTAATTTTTCGCGTTCGTAATCGTGTTGAAATTTTATTTCCGTAAACGTAAATTGTTTTATTTGTGAATTTGTGATTTTTTTTATTGCGGGAAGTCCTAGTGGGAAGGGCGATGGGAATGGCGGATTGTGAAGGGGATGTCCTAGTGACGTGGCGGGAGGTGTTTTCGGGATATCCTAGTAGATGTCCGAGTGGGACATCCGCCCACTGGAGATGCTCTAAATAATTACTCCTATTATCAAGAGGTCCCACAAATACAATTAGTTCACGTTAATAAAATTAAATTAGAAATTCTACTGCATATCCATGACGCTTCGCGCCACCAAGGGGTTTAACAAATAAACAATTGCTTATATTTGATTTTCATTATTATCTATTTTCACCATTTAACTAGATTTTTTTCCTTTAAGAGCATCCGCAATGGCGGACTTCGCCGCGGAATTCCCACAGATGTGCCGGAATTCCGTGGCGGACGTCTGCCATTAGGCACGAATGGCACGGATACGGAATTGAGCTGAGGACGTCGCAGGTCTGCGGCCTTCAGCGGAATTCCGCGCGGACGTCCGCCATTGCGTCGACTCCCGCGGAATTCCGATCGGAATTCCGATTTATTTATTTTTTTGGTGAAATGTACTTTTCTTTTTTTAATGGATTTTTTCCCTATTCACGTCGAAATTTTAATTTCGTAAATTCTTTACTTCCAGAAAGTGGTTAATTTATGAATTTGTGAATTTGTGAATTTTTTTTAATGTGAGAATTCCGTCGGGAATTCCGCCACTGTGCAGTGGGAAGTTCTTATGACGTGGCAGTGAGAATTCTGCAGGGACATCCGCACCACTTCGGATGCCCTAAGCATCAAATAAAAGTTGAAGACGAGGAAAAAATAACCCAAGGTATTGGTATTGAGAAACAAGTGATCATACTCAAAATATATGACAGAAATGTATATTCACAAAACCTAACTAATTATGAAAGTAAGAATTTGGACTGATGAGGAATCAATTTCATGTCTACAATGATATGTGCAACTCATAGCTTTTAAAATGCAATTATTCTCATTCCTTGGGAAGTAAAATTTCATTTCGTGTCTACAATGATATTTACAACTTAATTAGAGCTTTTAAAATGCAATTATTCTCGATCCTTATAGAGTAAAATTTCCTTGCAAAAAATCTAAGGTAAAGTATTACTACTGTGTCACTATTATAAAATAATTATTATCGTTACAAAATATAGTATAATTTAATTCCCATTATTACAAAGTATAAGCTGCAATTTATAATACTTTAGTAGAATTTCTCTTTATCAACCCAAAATTTAGGATTCGTTATCATCCCGAAATTTAATAACTAATACTATAGTCAATTTTCTCTTTAACATGGAATTATTAGTCATTAAAATAGTACAGAATGTTTCAGCATACACATGTTAAAAATTATGGTATACTAATGAAATTAGTGACGAAGTAGACGGATACAATTTTTTATCAGTCCAAAAAAAGTTATAACATTTTTATAATTATATACACGTATCAGTTCGGTTTGATCAACCATGACCTTTTATAATTAAAAACCATAACAACACCAATTACTAATATCAATGCATAAAATTAAACAATACTACTAAGAGCATCTCCAAGGGAATAGGTAAACGAAGAGGTAAAGTCATACAATTATTATATTTACTTTTTTTTTATAAAATATCATTCTCCAATGGGAGAGGTATTTGAGAAGGTATTATACATTTTCTCATTTTGAAAAGGTATCTTTACCTCTTTATTAATGGAGAAGTAAAATCTTATACATACCATATTTGTCTTCTTTTCATGAAAAACCATTCTCCAAGGAGGAATGTATTTGAGAATATATTTTTAATGCATTTTATACTATCATTTTATTACTAAAAAAATAATTGACCTTCTAATATATACATTTTTCCTCTGGAGTATGTTACTTTTTGGAAGGATATATGTCACTTTATGAGAACATAAATAGACAATATACATCTTTCGTTTACCTCTCCTTGTTGGAGATGCTCTAAGTGAGAGTATCATTTTACTTGTAACGTTAAAACTAGTTTACATTCTTGTTGTAAGATATGGTTCTGATTTAATGTTTAATAGTATGGTTCTGCTTTAATGTTTTATAGAACAAAATTGAGTTAAGCACATAAATGATAAGATAAAACCAAATAAATGTGAAAAATGATTAGCGAAAATTGAGTAAACTAACATTTTTGCAAATTACACTTGATAGATCATCGTCACGTAGATGATAAATGCGTAAGTTTGATTATTATAGATATTATGATCCCCAAATTTATTTAAAAAATTTAACAATACTAATTACTTCAGTAATAGTAAGAGATATATTAAGTTAACAACTCAGAACAAAATCGATCAATAAGCAAAAGAAACAACTGTCTCTTGCTCAATAATTTGCACTAACTATTTTTAGTTTATTTGCTTCGAAGGCCATCCGCAACACATCCCTTAGCCGTCTCTTATCTCGTCTCAGAGAGACGAGACGGATAAGAGACGGCGTTGCGGCCTTCCATCTCCATCCGTCTCGGAGAGATGCCCGTCCCGGAGGGACAGCTCGCGAGACGTCTCGTCACGCGCGTTGGCGACGTGGCGAGCTCCGGTTCGTCCGTAACGCCCACTCACCGGCCCGCAAGTGGGTGTCGTTTTTATCCGAAAAAATGTTTTTTTTTGTTTTTTTTTAAAATTCAGGAAAAATTCAAAAATTTAAAAAATCCCAAAAAATATACTAGCAGTTTATAAGCGTTTTTTGCAAATTTTAAAATTTTTAAGCCTCCAATCAATTCTATAAATATCAAATCATTCCCACAAATTAATCCACCATAAAAAAATATGTTTTTTTATTTAAATTATGTATTTTTAATTTTTTTAGGATTTTATTAACGAGGGTTTTAATTTTTTTAGAATTTTAAGTTGTAATTTTATTTTATTTAATGAAGTGTGTTTTTATTAATTGAATTTGTGGGAAATAAAAATAAAAAATGAAATTGAATGAACAGTTAAGGGATGAGATGGTTAGAGCATCCACTACGCATCACGCCGGCGTCCACCGACTCGTCCCGGAGCGACGAATCCGTCGCGCGACGCGTTGCAGCTCGCCGTCCCGTGTCGCCGAGACAAGCGACGGGCCGTCTCGCCACGCGCCTAGGCGACGTGGCGCGACCCGGCGTCGTGCGTGACGCCCACTCGCCGGCCCGCGAGTGGGCGTCGTCACGTGCTGACGCAATAAATATTTTTTTTTACAAAATTCGAATTTTTTAAAAATAAAAATAAAAACAAATGGAAAAAAATTCTAACGGTAATAATACCGTTTTTTTGTTTTTTTGTTTTTATTTTTTTAATTAATTTTTTTACTCTATAAATACTCCTAAACTCCCCATTTCACACACAACTACACATCTATTCTTCCTATCATCTCAATTTCCTCTCAATTTTTTATATAACAACTCAAGATGTCCGGCTACGGCAACTACGGCGGTTCCGGCGGGTGGGATCTCAACGCCTTCGGCGATTGGGAGACCATGATCAAGACACTGGGAGGTTTCGGTTCGTCAACGCCGGGGACCCAGGGTTCGGCGACGCCGGGTGGGTACCAACCACCCAATTTTGACGTTGATGCATATGCCCGTTCCTCCGCCCCGCGGTATTCGCAGGGATTATCCCAGATCAGGGAGGATTTTCCCGTTGATCCCACGCCGGGAGGTGGGCGAGGCGGTGGAGGTGGCCGAGGCCGTGTACAACCCCAGGCGGGCGAGGACGAGGAGGATGAAGAGGAAGAGGATCTAAGACCGGCATCCTTACAGCAACCTCGAAACGCTGGTGGTGTACAACGCCTGGATCACCGTCTCATACGATCCCATCGTCGGGAATCAACAACCCCGGAAGTGTTTCTGGGAAAAGGTCTGCGAGGTCTACCACCAGATAAAGCCGAAAGGCTCCCGCAAGCGCAAATATAAAATGTTCCGCTCTCACTTTGACCAAGTCGACCGACAGGTCAAAAAATTCTGCGGCATCTACTCGGCCGAAGCGGCTCCACGGCAACTAACATTTTGACATCCGCTTTGCGTGCTTACTACCAGGACACCCGTCAACAATTCAGATTTGTTGATGTTTGGCAGGCCGTGAAGGACGAGGAACGGTGGGCCGGCGGTTTCCGCTCCAGCTCGGGCTCAAACTCGAAGCGCACCAAGCATACGGAGAGTGGCCAATACTCGTCTGGTGGTGACACCGCTGAGGGCATCAGCCCACATGAGGCTGAATCGCAGGAGTTTGCTGGTACGGTCGGCGATGCTGGAGGATCTGGAGGTGGGCGTCGTCGGCCGCAAGGGACGAAGGCGGCGAAAGCGGCTAGAGCGAGGAACGGGCGAGGCGAATCAAGCCAGGCGGCCTCGGGATCGGGCTCGCAGGGAGGCTCGGACACACTTATGGCGGTGTACATGACCGCCACAATGGCGGACGTTTCCCGCTACTCGCCCTCCCAATACGCGGCCAGGTGGAACGGAGTTGTGCATATGGCAGCACGACTTGGCCTTCCGACTCCCCCTCCACCTCGACCGCCTCCGGAGGATGATTCGCCTGTGGAGTAGTTTTTTTTCCTCCAAATTTGTATTTTAAATTATGTTGTGTGTTTTTTTATGTTGTGTGTTTTTTTATGTTGTGTGTTTTTTTAATAAAGTGTGTTTTTTAATAAAGTGTGTTTGTTTTAATTGAATTGGGTTGGAAAAAAATAAAAAATGAAATTGAATGAATATTAATTTAAGGGACGGAATAAGGAACGGTTAAGGGACGGAGCGTTACAGGTTCCGTCCCTTAGTTAAGGGATGGAGGAATAAAGTACAGTGGCACCCTCAAATAGTAGTTTAAGGGACGGTTAAGGGGTGGTGGGGGGACAGCGTAGTGAATGCTCTTAAGAGACGGATAAGAGATGAAGGGTTGCATATGTTGTCTCTTAGTTAAGAGATGGAGTAAAAAATACTGTGAGGTTCATGAATAGTTAAAAGATGAGACGGTTAATAGACGGATAAGAGACCCGTATGATATGACTTTTAACCTTTTCAACTCATTACAAATTTCATTCCACGATCGAAGTGAGAGAGTCGAGCCAAGACCCAAACAAAATCAGATTCCTCACTCTCTTCTCTCTCCTTTACGCCTGTTACGGTCGCTGCTCTGCTGCTGCTTCTGGTGATATTTCTGACTGTTTGACACCTCGCCCCCATTAAAGCTATTCTCCTCCATCTATAGTCTATACCTACGCTTAGATACACAGCTCGGTGTCTTTCTCCCCTTCCCCCAATTTTTTGGAGAGAAACAGAGAATGTATGCAGAAACGGGGCTTACGTTCCCATACTTCTCTCAAGAAGCTCAGCAGTTTGATGATTTTGGCTGCTCACAAAGGCCTAATTCCTCCTTGGTAAATTATCTTATGCTTTTTTGATAATTTTTTGGGGAAAGGGTGTCAAAATATCTGAGGTTTCCACTCTTCATCTGTGTGTTAATGATCTTTTCCTCTTTTCACATTTTGTTCCACTTAATTATCTTCATTCCAAGATTTTTATGCACCCTGCCTTTTCCTGCAAGATGGATTATGCTGAAACCTTTTTTCTATTTTATTTTATGAATTGCTATTTGCTTGCTCATGTTAATTGGGGCATCTCCATGGTTCTTTTCCCTGAGTTTTTTATTACTGCTCATTTTCTCTTAAATGAAAGTTATCATGATGAATTTCGATTTGACTGCCACAAATGTTGACTTATGTAAGAGCTTAGATTAGATTTTTCTTCGAATGTGCTTTTTCAATTGGCACCATTAATGGTTAGCACCTTGAGTTCTATTTATGGTGAAAAGGGAAATTATTGGAACATAATATCACAATCATTACTTCCGTTTCTTTGAAAACCCATTAATTAGGTTATGAAATAATTTCCGACCTTTCTCATCTTTCCCAACTTCAAAAGAGTTCCTATTTTGTGAAGGTCTTCGTTTTTTCTCCTCCCCCTTCGGTACCTTTTCTTTTCACACTCTGTTGTATGCTGGTTCAAGATAGAGAAGTGAAGTGAGTGAATAAGCCTTCAATTATTGGTGGTTACTCTTGAAGCTCTGTTTTACAATGGGATTTTCTATTTCTGTTACACATTTAGCTAAAATGATCTTGATTACCCTATTTTTCATGTGCTAGAGTGTTTAAAGGCAGCTTAAAAATCAGTAGCATCTTAGTTTTTGATTCAAGTGAATTATCACATAAGTTTCTGATTGAAAAGTTAGTCCTAGTTATGAGAAATTGCACCTGCAGATACTTATAGACACCTCAATCATTGATATTAATTTTTACTTTTGGCATAGGGAGGTGTCTGAGATCTAGTAGATGACATTTTCTGGTGGCGATAACTGTAATGGAGCGAGATGAATTATCCAGCCAAGTCACCTATTTGTCTAGCTAGTTTTTGGTAACTAAGATAATATACTCCATACTTGGTATTTCTTGTAAAATTTTAACCATCTTACCATGATTTCTATTTATTAATGTTGGCTTGGCCCCAACTATAGTGAATCTTTGTCCTAACATGTGATTTAACTGGTGCCCTCGAGTTGAACTTCTGTGTCTGTTGTGGGCTTCTTCGTTTGCTTTTATAGGTTGTACTGATGCATACTAACCATCATGTTTGGACAAAAAAAGCTTATTTGCTAGATGTGTGCCTACAGCTCCACAGTTTTGGCAAACCACTAGTCATGATTGCTCATTTTTTACTCTGCTTCATGAGATATTTTTATCAAATATTTTAGTTAACTTTGAGAATTTTCCCCCCCAAATTCCTATATAGGGCATAACAAGCAGCCTCATGCAAACATCCACCATATCAGATTACAACCTGGGGGGAGAAGGTGATCTCTTCAAGGCACCTGAACCAGTAATCGGAGAACCATTAATGGCTGTGGATCCAATGACAGCTGCTATCTCAATGATCTCCTGTGGAGAAGACGTGATCTCCCCCCAGTCGCTAACAGTATCTGATATCGAGTCGTCTATTGAGAGTGGAAAGCTCATCAGTGAGGTTTTCTATGAATGCAGAAAGGATCTTTTGGCACAGCAAGGGAATGGGACGCCACTCTGTGATGCCCTGAGTATCAAGATTCCGTCTCTACAGATAGATGAGAACATTGTTGTTGACGAGAAGCTGTTTGCAGAGGGCGCACTCCAGAAAAGTCTTAGCTCGAGTTGTCTAAGACCTGTGGACGGTGTGCATGAGGCTCCACTGAGGCCAAGATTCTCGATTTCCCAGTTTTGGACTTCGGGGCTTTTAATGGGATGCGGAGAGCATTTAGCGAAGGAGACATCAAGGTAAACTCTTCTAGCAATCTTTATGCACATTTTGTTAGGACTCACTACTCTCTCATACTAAATATTGTATCATGAATCTTATATGCCAAGTAATTTGGCTTCAGAATTGGATAATGTTAGTCACATACCTAAAATGTATCTTGAAACACCTCTATATTGAATTGGGCCAGCGAATGATTCGCAATTTACCTCTGCTCGTGACTACCACACAAATTTATTGGTTGTGCAACAATGTGTATGAACTGAGAAATGGTTAGATGTTTGTGGACTCTTGGACAGGATAGGGGTGGGTGTGACTGATACTGAGTTTTTATGGCAGACTCTTGATAACGATGTTAAAACAAGTCTAGAGCAGTCCTCGGTGGTGCAACCTCGGGTTATAAGCAGCTGCCGTTCTGAAGATCGCAAGGAAAAGCTGTCTAGATACTGGAACAAGAAGTCCAAGCGAAACTTTGGAAGAAAAATCAAGGTGAGACTTATATAATCTTCCTTCATTTCCCAAAGTCTAATATTATCCATCCACCTCATATTAAATCTCACTCATATTCATCATATTCTGTCACGAAAATACATACTGAGGCAGCAAAAGACTAACTAATGACGCGTTTCGCTGCAGTATGCTTGTAGGAAAGCCTTGGCTGACAGCCAGCCTCGAATCCGCGGAAGATTTGCCAAGACGGAGGAAATGGAAAGCCCTAAGATGCAGTAATGTCTGTATTATTGATTATGGATAAGGATACGTAGAAGTGATCACCATGATCATCAACTCACCTCCCAACCTATCTTAACATCCCTCATAATGTCCATCGTGGCTAAACTAGATATGTATATACTGTTTGTTTAATGCTACACCAATACTATGTATGATTTCATCAATCTGTAGTTACAATTTCCCTTTATTATATACTCCAGATTGCTGGCTGGGAGGCTATGAGAGCGTTCTCTTCTCTTCTGGTTTTAATATTGGATTTGATTGTATATTAATCTGGTAATGTAGTTTGAGGTAGGGTTTAATAATTATACTAGGTTTAAATTTTGCACATGATTTTTTCGTAGAGATGCATGAATTTGGTTGAACCATTTTATATAAAAGCACATTGGAAGAAGAAATGGGCTCCTTATTGGGCTGTTGGGCCACAATAAAGGAATCGTCAAACGTGTATCTTCCGTGGTCCAACACGTCGTCGTTTCGATCACCATATATGCTCTGGCAGAACCGCCGCCAGATCTCAACGATAGTGATTTCGACTCAATTTGATTCTGATTACGAGCTTCGTCGTTCCAGCATCGCCACAAGGAAAGCATAATCGTTAGGGATCAATAAATGGCTAGCAAACTATGTCGAGCAATCTCATCGGCGATCTCTAGATCTAAGCTGTCCAACGCCGCGAGCTGCAGAGCCATCGCCACGACGGCGCACCTCCTGCAAAATCAGCAACCAGCAACCAAAGAGCCTGCGATTTCCGACGACAAGGAAAACATCAACAGCCATATCGATGATGAGAGGAACTTCGACTCTAAAAAAGACGGAGAAGATGACGGCGGCGACGAGTTCGTGAATAAAGGTACTGGTGAAGTCGGCGGCCCCCGCGGACCGGAACCGACTCGCTACGGCGATTGGGAGAAGAACGGTCGGTGCTCTGATTTCTGATGTTTTTGTATCCTAGTATAAAATTAGAATAAAACAGAAATTTGTGATTTCGCTCCTGCGATGTTTAATCTACTTGAGTTTGTTGATGTAACATGCTCAAATTAATTGCTGTGAAGAGCAAAATTGTTATCAATTTCAGTTATGAGATTGTTTATCTTAAAAAAGATTCCTCTACTTTCTGAATGAAAATGAACAGTTGTATACTTTTATTCACAAGCAAGATGGTTAAATGTCAAGAAGTAAAAGTGGTGGTTGTTGAGGTGGTGTACGTGGTGGAAGAAGATGAAGATAAAGATGAAGTTGAATTTGCAGAATTTGAGGCAGCGAAAGGATTGGGCGGCATAATGGGCATGGTTTGAGCTTCAAGCATCTGGATGATAAGTTTCATGGATGGCCTATCTGCAGGATACCACTGTATACACCAAAGTCCCACAATTATAAGCCTTTTCACAATATCAGTCTCCTCCACATTATCAACATGGATAGCTATATCCTCTCCCTTCTCCAGCTGATTGTACATCCACTCTGGAAAGTACACTTCCCCGCCATCCTGTCCCGCTTCTCCAAGCTCCCTTCGTCCACCAACCATGTCCAGCAACTCCATCCCGTAGCTATAGATGTCCGACTTGTACGACACCCCCAAAGTTCCTCGAGAACACCTCAGGTGCAATGTACCCTATTGTCCCCCTCGCCCCAGTCATGACAGCTTAGCCAGACCAAAATCGGCAACTTTGGGGTTGAGGTTATGGTCCAGCAAGATGTTGTGTGGCTTGATGTTGAAATGAAGGATCCTTTGTTTGCAGCCTTGGTGGAGATAATCGAGGCCTCTGGCTACCCCCAGCGCGATCTCCAGCAGCTTCTCCCACCCCACCGAGCTGCTCTGCTTGCCCGATGAGAGGTACTTGTTAAGCGAATCATTCTCCAAGAACTTGTACACTAGGGCGCGCTTGTACCCGACCAAACGCACCACATTCACGTGGTGGATGTTGCCGATGGTTCCTACCTCGTTGATGAAGTCCTCGCCATTCCCTTTGATATTGGTTAGGACTTTCACCGCTACCAGAATGTCTGTCGAGAGCTTCCCTCTGAAGACTGATCCGTAGCCTCCCTGCCCCAGTTTGTGTTTGAAACCGTCCGTGATTGTCTTGATATCAGAGTAAGTGTATCTGGTTAGCCTTCTTGCTTTGTGATCCTCTAAGAAACGCTCAGTCCTTCGCTCCTTGCTCTGTTTTCGCCTCTTTAGTGTATAGAAGTAAAATAGGGCAGCAAAAGCTAGCGCCGTGAAAACAGCAACTACTACAATTGCAATGACTGCCTTATCTGATATACTACCTTGTTTCTCGTGGTGAGATTGTTTGGGTATGTCAAAGCATTGAGGTTGGTTATTGGTATTGAACCCACAGTACTTGGCTCGGCTTTCGCAGTTGCTGCAGATGGGTTGGGGCCAATGCAGGTAGGTATCATCGACCGAATACTCTCTCTCAGCCCGTCCAAAAGCACCTCAGAGACATCAGAAACGTTGTACATTTTCACACATCTGGAGAGAGGCAGCTCGGTGACCGAAGTAGAGGATCGGTAAGCATAAACAAGGCAAGTGATCGGGCCCATTCCTTATAGTTGTCCAGCGCTCCAGAGCAATTGAAAAGCGTGCACCATAGTACATGATCTTGATGTGGAATTCGAAAGGAGAGGGAGAGGAGCTGACTTCAGGCACCCGGGCAGGGAGGCACGAAGACGCTGAGTCGGATTACTTGAGCTCTGTAGTCGATTTCATTTGCGGTAGCTTTTGCTGAAAGTGGGAGGATGATATTGCGGGCCGAGGCACGGACTGGAAATTGGAAGTCGAATTCGGTGCGGTGCTGGGGGTGGCGGACGATGGGGCTGCAGCTTGCGGGAGGGCAGTCCTGCTGGGCTGCTGCAAATCTTGGTTGCTGGATATTTAGTGAAGAAAAAGAATCATGGTGCGAGGATCTGCGAGATGTGGATGGAAATTCAGCGATGGAAGAAACAGATATTGAATAAAGGTGCATTATTTATTTATTTTTCTGACACAAAGATACAGGTAATTGCGATGGAGAAGAAGCCAATATTGACTTCAAACTAAGATTATGTCAACGGGCTCAACCTAAAAACTAATCCCATCTAAGTAATAGTGCAGTGCTAGTAGTATTTACAATTTACAGTATTAATTAACTGGAATAATTCATTAAACATTTGTGGTGTGGTAATTATTGCGGGCAAACTTATAAGTGGAATGTTGTTGATGAAGTGCACATTATTAGTAGGATATTTTTCCTTTAATTGATTAATTAATAATAAAAGGTTCAAATAACCGTGATAAGAAAACGAAAGCAGCGATTTGGCAGTCGCATATATCTTAATTTTCTAATTTCAGTTGAATCCTCAAAGCTCATTGTTGACGAGTCAACGACGCATAATTGACTTATTCGCCTATTTCTGCCCGACGCGAAAACAATTCACAGAGCTATAATAGAATGTCTGCGTATATACTATACTCTACATGATCATGTCTCTACCTCGAAAACCATTGGAAAAGGTAGAATTTTAGTTTGAATTTGTGTAAATGGGGTATTCATGGTATGAAAATGAAAATAAAATTAAAATGACTTTAAAAACGATCCTTAATAAAGCTCTTGAGGTATTAATTTTTAAATTCCATCTTTAAAATGAAAAAGGGAAATGTAACAAGTTGTTAGGGGATTGGTCATTGTGATAGCTCGTATTCACCTGCGCCGAGTGTTGAGCATCGTCACTCGCATAATCACAAGAAAGTAGAAAAGTGAAATTAAAATACCCTTTTCAACAGCTATAATTACCGTCTACAAATAATTCTTCTTTCTCCATCGTTTCACTTGAATGAACTTTTTAGTCCTTTTGGCTCTTTCTCTGTTTTTACCCACTTTTGATGGGGGTTTACTATTCTACCCTTTTCAGCAAGTTGGTTTGCATACAAGCCAATCATTTTTAAGGATAAGTCAAATATGTCCGCGCGCGAGCGTGTTTATATAACTATATATATATGTTCTCCTTCATTTGTGGACTAATATCACAGTACTACTACTACTACTACTACATCAAAGACAATTCCCAGAAAGAAAATAAAAAAATAGAATGTTGTTTGCCATCTTGATCCTTCTTCTTTTCTTAACAGCTAACTCCACAGCCCAAGACAACTGCCCTTCTTCATCTTGTGGCAATGTGAAAATTAGCTACCCTTTCCGATTGACAAGCAGCCCCAAATCTTGTGGCTACGATGACTCTGGCTCCGAGCTCGAATGCCACAACAATGAGACCATCTTCAAGGTGGGAAACGCGAGGTATATCGTCCGAGACATAAACTATGCTACATACTCCATATGGATGGTTGATCCATCCATGAACACAGCAAATGCAAATCTCTCTTCATGCCCTCTTTATCCCAACGACCTTCCTTCTTGGCCATACTTGTTCTCCCACAACTACTTCTTCGACATGAATCGCCCCGTATCCTTTTTACACTGCCTAGCTCCTGTCAGCTCTTCCAGCTATGTCGAAGCCCCCTTCTGCGGCAACAGGAGTAGCATTCTCTCCAACTCTTCCCGACTTTACAGTTACGTTGTTGAGGGAGATGGGATCGTGGAGGACTCATGCATGCTTGATCATGTGGTTTGGAGCTCCAGGGCTAAGGGCACTAGCACTATCTCCAATCCTTCTTTGGCCGGCATCTATGGCGATTTGAGCAATGGGGTGGAGCTCTCGTGGTTTATTGTTCACTGCGGAGACTGCCCAAGATTCACAGTGTGCCTCTTGGAGGACAGCCGGATCACTTGCAAACGCCAGTGCCAGGATGATGTAACAACTCTCTCACAGCAAGGTTTTCGATGTAAGTAGGCACATTTTTTTTCTAGTTATTTCTTTCAACTTTTTGTTTGCTGATGCTATTTTTTTCATATGGATTAATGCAGGTCAATTGGAGTATTGGGGATGTGAGTGATCCATCTTCTCAGATCTTCTTCTCCTGTTAAACTTTTTTTTACTTATGGAATACTCTCTTCTAACATTTTTTTTCTGGACAGTTATCTATGGAGCATATACAGTGGTTGCATATGGTAAGATTTCCAACCTTGTTTTGTTCGTCCGTAACGCCCACTCACCGGCCCGCAAGTGGGTGTCGTTTTTATCCGAAAAAATGTTTTTTTAGTTTTTTTTTAAAAAAATCAGGAAAAATTCAAAAATTTAAAAAATCCCAAAAAATATACTAGCAGTTTATAAGCGTTTTTTGCAAATTTTAAAAATTTTAAGCCTCCAATCAGTTCTATAAATATCAAATCATTCCCACAAATTAATCCACCATAAAAAATATGTTTTTTTATTTAAATTATGTATTTTAAATTTTTAGGATTTTATTAACGAGGTTTTTAATTTTTTTAGAATTTTAAGTTGTAATTTTATTTTATTTAATGAAGTGTGTTTTTATTAATTGAATTTGTTGGAAATAAAAATAAAAAATGAAATTGAATGAACAGTTAAGGGATGAGATGGTTAGAGCATCCACTATGCATCGCGCCGGCGTCCCGCGGCTCGTCCCGGAGCGACGAATCCGTCGCGCGACGCGTTGCAGCTCGCCGTCCCGTCCCGCGTCCCGTGTCGCCGAGACAAGCGACGGGCCGTCTCGCCACGCGCCTAGGCGACGTGGCGCGACCCGGCGTCGTGCGTGACGCCCACTCGCCGGCCCGCGAGTGGGCGTCGTCACGTGCTGACGCAATAAATATTTTTTTTTACAAAATTTGAATTTTTTAAAAATAAAAATAAAAATAAATGGAAAAAAAATTCTAACGGTAATAATAACGTTTTTTTGTTTTTTTTTTTTAATTTTTTTTAATTAATTTTTTTACTCTATAAATACTCCTAAACTCCCCATTTCACACACAACTACACATCTATTCTTCCTATCATCTCAATTTCCTCTCAATTTTTTATATAACAACTCAAGATGTCCGGCTACGGCAACTACGGCGGTTCCGGCTCCGGCGGGTGGGATCTCAACGCCTTCGGCGATTGGGAGACCATGATCAAGACACTGGGAGGTTCCGGTTCGTCAACGCCGGGGACCCAGGGTTCGGCGACGCCGGGTGGGTACCAACCACCCAATTTTGACGTTGATGCATATGCCCGTTCCTCCGCCCCACGGTATTCGCAGGGATTATCCCAGATCAGGGAGGATTTTCCCGTTGATCCCACGTCGGGAGGTGGGCGAGGCGGTGGAGGTGGCCGAGGCCGTGTACAACCCCAGGCGGGCGAGGACGAGGAGGATGAAGAGGATCTAAGGCCGACATCCTTACAGCAACCTCGAAACGCTGGTGGTGTACAACGCCTGGATCACCGTCTCATACGATCCCATCGTCGGGAATCAACAACCCCGGAAGTGTTTCTGGGAAAAGGTCTGCGAGGTCTACCACCAGATAAAGCCGAAAGGCTCCCGCAAGCGCAAATATAAAATGTTCCGCTCTCACTTTGACCAAGTCGACCGACATGTCAAAAAATTCTGCGGCATCTACTCGGCCGAAGCGGCTCCACGGCAACTAACATTTTGACATCCGCTTTGCGTGCTTACTACCAGGACACCCGTCAACAATTCAGATTTGTTGATGTTTGGCAGGCCGTGAAGGACGAGGAACGGTGGGCCGGCGGTTTCCGCTCCAGCTCGGGCTCAAACTCGAAGCGCACCAAGCATACGGAGAGTGGCCAATACTCGTCTGGTGGTGACACCGCTGAGGGCATCAGCCCACATGAGGCTGAATCGCAGGAGTTTGCTGGTACGGTCGGCGATGCTGGAGGATCTGGAGGTGGGCGTCGTCGGCCGCAAGGGACGAAGGCGGCGAAAGCGGCTAGAGCGAGGAACGGGCGAGGCGAATCAAGCCAGGCGGCCTCGGGATCGGGCTCGCAGGGAGGCTCGGACACACTTATGGCGGTGTACATGACCGCCACAATGGCGGACGTTTCCCGCTACTCGCCCTCCCAATACGCGGCCAGGTGGAACGGAGTTGTGCATATGGCAGCACGACTTAGCCTTCCGACTCCCCCTCCACCTCGACCGCCTCCGGAGGATGATTCGCCTGTGGAGTAGTTTTTTTCCTCCAAATTTGTATTTTAAATTATGTTGTGTGTTTTTTTATGTTGTGTGTTTTTTAATAAAGTGTGTTTTTAATAAAGTGTGTTTGTTTTAATTGAATTGGGTTGGAAAAAATAAAAAATGAAATTGAATGAATATTAATTTAAGGGACGGAATAAGGAACGGTTAAGGGACGGAGCGTTACAGGTTCCGTCCCTTAGTTAAGGGATGGAGGAATAAAGTACAGTGGCGCCCTCAAATAGTAGTTTAAGGGACGGTTAAGGGGTGGTGGGGGACAGCGTAGTGAATGCTCTTAAGAGACGGATAAGAGATGAAGGGTTGCATATGTTGTCTCTTAGTTAAGAGATGGAGTAAAAAATACTGTGAGGTTCATGAATAGTTAAGAGATGAGACGGTTAATAGACGGATAAGAGACCCGTATGATATGACTTTTAACCTTTTCAACTCATTGCAAATTTCATTCCACGATCGAAGTGAGAGAGTCGAGCCAAGACCCAAACAAAATCAAATTTCATTCCACGATCGAAGTGAGAGAGTCGAGCCAAGACCCAAACAAAATCAGATTCCTCACTCTCTTCTCTCTCCTTTACGGCTGTTACGGTCGCTGCTCTGCTGCTGCTTCTGGTGATATTTCTGACTGTTTGACACCTATAAAAAGACCTCGCCCCCATTAAAGCTATTCTCCTCCATCTATAGTCTATACCTACGCTTAGATACACAGCTCGGTGTCTTTCTCCCCTTCCCCCAATTTTTTGGAGAGAAACAGAGAATGTATGCAGAAACTGGGCTTATGTTCCCATACTTCTCTCAAGAAGCTCAGCAGTTTGATGATTTTGGCTGCTCACAAAGGCCTAATTCCTCCTTGGTAAATTATCTTATGCTTTTTTGATCATTTTTTGGGGAAAGGGTGTCAAAATATCTGAGGTTTCCACTCTTCATCTGTGTGTTAATGATCTTTTCCTCTTTTCACATTTTGTTCCACTTAATTATCTTCATTCCAAGATTTTTATGCACCCTGCCTTTTCCTGCAAGATGGATTATGCTGAAACCTTTTTTCTATTTTATTTTATGAATTGCTATTTGCTTGCTCATGTTAATTGGGGCATCTCCATGGTTCTTTTCCCTGAGTTTTTTATTACTGCTCATTTTCTCTTAAATGAAAGTTATCATGATGAATTTCGATTTGACTGCCACAAATGTTGACTTATGTAAGAGCTTAGATTAGATTTTTCTTCGAATGTGCTTTTTCAATTGGCACCATTAATGGTTAGCACCTTGAGTTCTATTTATGGTGAAAAGGGAAATTATTGGAACATAATATCACAATCATTACTTCCGTTTCTTTGAAAACCCATTAATTAGGTTATGAAATAATTTCCGACCTTTCTCATCTTTCCCAACTTCAAAAGAGTTCCTATTTTTGTGAAGGTCTTCGTTTTTTCTCCTCCCCCTTCGGTACCTTTTCTTTTCACACTCTGTTGTATGCTGGTTCAAGATAGAGAAGTGAAGTGAGTGAATAAGCCTTCAATTATTGGTGGTTACTCTTGAAGCTCTGTTTTACAATGGGATTTTCTATTTCTGTTACACATTTAGCTAAAATGATCTTGATTACCCTATTTTTCATGTGCTAGAGTGTTTAAAGGCAGCTTAAAAATCAGTAGCATCTTAGTTTTTGATTCAAGTGAATTATCACATAAGTTTCTGATTGAAAAGTTAGTCCTAGTTATGAGAAATTGCACCTGCAGATACTTATAGACACCTCAATCATTGATATTAATTTTTACTTTTGGCATAGGGAGGTGTCTGAGATCTAGTAGATGACATTTTCTGGTGGCGATAACTGTAATGGAGCGAGATGAATTATCCAGCCAAGTCACCTATTTGTCTAGCTAGTTTTTGGTAACTAAGATAATATACTCCATACTTGGTATTTCTTGTAAAATTTTAACCATCTTACCATGATTTCTATTTATTAATGTTGGCTTGGCCCCAACTATAGTGAATCTTTGTCCTAACATGTGATTTAACTGGTGCCCTCGAGTTGAACTTCTGTGTCTGTTGTGGGCTTCTTCGTTTGCTTTTATAGGTTGTACTGATGCATACTAACCATCATGTTTGGACAAAAAAAGCTTATTTGCTAGATGTGTGCCTACAGCTCCACAGTTTTGGCAAACCACTAGTCATGATTGCTCATTTTTTACTCTGCTTCATGAGATATTTTTATCAAATATTTTAGTTAACTTTGAGAATTTTCCCCCCCAAATTCCTATATAGGGCATAACAAGCAGCCTCATGCAAACATCCACCATATCAGATTACAACCTGGGGGGAGAAGGTGATCTCTTCAAGGCACCTGAACCAGTAATCGGAGAACCATTAATGGCTGTGGATCCAATGACAGCTGCTATCTCAATGATCTCCTGTGGAGAAGACGTGATCTCCCCCCAGTCGCTAACAGTATCTGATATCGAGTCGTCTATTGAGAGTGGAAAGCTCATCAGTGAGGTTTTCTATGAATGCAGAAAGGATCTTTTGGCACAGCAAGGGAATGGGACGCCACTCTGTGATGCCCTGAGTATCAAGATTCCGTCTCTACAGATAGATGAGAACATTGTTGTTGACGAGAAGCTGTTTGCAGAGGGCGCACTCCAGAAAAGTCTTAGCTCGAGTTGTCTAAGACCTGTGGACGGTGTGCATGAGGCTCCACTGAGGCCAAGATTTCTCGATTTCCCAGTTTTGGACTTCGGGGCTTTTAATGGGATGCGGAGAGCATTTAGCGAAGGAGACATCAAGGTAAACTCTTCTAGCAATCTTTATGCACATTTTGTTAGGACTCACTACTCTCTCATACTAAATATTGTATCATGAATCTTATATGCCAAGTAATTTGGCTTCAGAATTGGATAATGTTAGTCACATACCTAAAATGTATCTTGAAACACCTCTATATTGAATTGGGCCAGCGAATGATTCGCAATTTACCTCTGCTCGTGACTACCACACAAATTTATTGGTTGTGCAACAATGTGTATGAACTGAGAAATGGTTAGATGTTTGTGGACTCTTGGACAGGATAGGGGTGGGTGTGACTGATACTGAGTTTTTATGGCAGACTCTTGATAACGATGTTAAAACAAGTCTAGAGCAGTCCTCGGTGGTGCAACCTCGGGTTATAAGCAGCTGCCGTTCTGAAGATCGCAAGGAAAAGCTGTCTAGATACTGGAACAAGAAGTCCAAGCGAAACTTTGGAAGAAAAATCAAGGTGAGACTTATATAATCTTCCTTCATTTCCCAAAGTCTAATATTATCCATCCACCTCATATTAAATCTCACTCATATTCATCATATTCTGTCACGAAAATACATACTGAGGCAGCAAAAGACTAACTAATGACGCGTTTCGCTGCAGTATGCTTGTAGGAAAGCCTTGGCTGACAGCCAGCCTCGAATCCGCGGAAGATTTGCCAAGACGGAGGAAATGGAAAGCCCTAAGATGCAGTAATGTCTGTATTATTGATTATGGATAAGGATACGTAGAAGTGATCACCATGATCATCAACTCACCTCCCAACCTATCTTAACATCCCTCATAATGTCCATCGTGGCTAAACTAGATATGTATATACTGTTTGTTTAATGCTACACCAATACTATGTATGATTTCATCAATCTGTAGTTACAATTTCCCTTTATTATATACTCCAGATTGCTGGCTGGGAGGCTATGAGAGCGTTCTCTTCTCTTCTGGTTTTAATATTGGATTTGATTGTATATTAATCTGGTAATGTAGTTTGAGGTAGGGTTTAATAATTATACTAGGTTTAAATTTTGCACATGATTTTTTCGTAGAGATGCATGAATTTGGTTGAACCATTTTATATAAAAGCACATTGGAAGAAGAAATGGGCTCCTTATTGGGCTGTTGGGCCACAATAAAGGAATCGTCAAACGTGTATCTTCCGTGGTCCAACACGTCGTCGTTTCGATCACCATATATGCTCTGGCAGAACCGCCGCCAGATCTCAACGATAGTGATTTCGACTCAATTTGATTCTGATTACGAGCTTCGTCGTTCCAGCATCGCCACAAGGAAAGCATAATCGTTAGGGATCAATAAATGGCTAGCAAACTATGTCGAGCAATCTCATCGGCGATCTCTAGATCTAAGCTGTCCAACGCCGCGAGCTGCAGAGCCATCGCCACGACGGCGCACCTCCTGCAAAATCAGCAACCAGCAACCAAAGAGCCTGCGATTTCCGACGACAAGGAAAACATCAACAGCCATATCGATGATGAGAGGAACTTCGACTCTAAAAAAGACGGAGAAGATGACGGCGGCGACGAGTTCGTGAATAAAGGTACTGGTGAAGTCGGCGGCCCCCGCGGACCGGAACCGACTCGCTACGGCGATTGGGAGAAGAACGGTCGGTGCTCTGATTTCTGATGTTTTTGTATCCTAGTATAAAATTAGAATAAAACAGAAATTTGTGATTTCGCTCCTGCGATGTTTAATCTACTTGAGTTTGTTGATGTAACATGCTCAAATTAATTGCTGTGAAGAGCAAAATTGTTATCAATTTCAGTTATGAGATTGTTTATCTTAAAAAAGATTCCTCTACTTTCTGAATGAAAATGAACAGTTGTATACTTTTATTCACAAGCAAGATGGTTAAATGTCAAGAAGTAAAAGTGGTGGTTGTTGAGGTGGTGTACGTGGTGGAAGAAGATGAAGATAAAGATGAAGTTGAATTTGCAGAATTTGAGGCAGCGAAAGGATTGGGCGGCATAATGGGCATGGTTTGAGCTTCAAGCATCTGGATGATAAGTTTCATGGATGGCCTATCTGCAGGATACCACTGTATACACCAAAGTCCCACAATTATAAGCCTTTTCACAATATCAGTCTCCTCCACATTATCAACATGGATAGCTATATCCTCTCCCTTCTCCAGCTGATTGTACATCCACTCTGGAAAGTACACTTCCCCGCCATCCTGTCCCGCTTCTCCAAGCTCCCTTCGTCCACCAACCATGTCCAGCAACTCCATCCCGTAGCTATAGATGTCCGACTTGTACGACACCCCCAAAGTTCCTCGAGAACACCTCAGGTGCAATGTACCCTATTGTCCCCCTCGCCCCAGTCATGACAGCTTAGCCAGACCAAAATCGGCAACTTTGGGGTTGAGGTTATGGTCCAGCAAGATGTTGTGTGGCTTGATGTTGAAATGAAGGATCCTTTGTTTGCAGCCTTGGTGGAGATAATCGAGGCCTCTGGCTACCCCCAGCGCGATCTCCAGCAGCTTCTCCCACCCCACCGAGCTGCTCTGCTTGCCCGATGAGAGGTACTTGTTAAGCGAATCATTCTCCAAGAACTTGTACACTAGGGCGCGCTTGTACCCGACCAAACGCACCACATTCACGTGGTGGATGTTGCCGATGGTTCCTACCTCGTTGATGAAGTCCTCGCCATTCCCTTTGATATTGGTTAGGACTTTCACCGCTACCAGAATGTCTGTCGAGAGCTTCCCTCTGAAGACTGATCCGTAGCCTCCCTGCCCCAGTTTGTGTTTGAAACCGTCCGTGATTGTCTTGATATCAGAGTAAGTGTATCTGGTTAGCCTTCTTGCTTTGTGATCCTCTAAGAAACGCTCAGTCCTTCGCTCCTTGCTCTGTTTTCGCCTCTTTAGTGTATAGAAGTAAAATAGGGCAGCAAAAGCTAGCGCCGTGAAAACAGCAACTACTACAATTGCAATGACTGCCTTATCTGATATACTACCTTGTTTCTCGTGGTGAGATTGTTTGGGTATGTCAAAGCATTGAGGTTGGTTATTGGTATTGAACCCACAGTACTTGGCTCGGCTTTCGCAGTTGCTGCAGATGGGTTGGGGCCAATGCAGGTAGGTATCATCGACCGAATACTCTCTCTCAGCCCGTCCAAAAGCACCTCAGAGACATCAGAAACGTTGTACATTTTCACACATCTGGAGAGAGGCAGCTCGGTGACCGAAGTAGAGGATCGGTAAGCATAAACAAGGCAAGTGATCGGGCCCATTCCTTATAGTTGTCCAGCGCTCCAGAGCAATTGAAAAGCGTGCACCATAGTACATGATCTTGATGTGGAATTCGAAAGGAGAGGGAGAGGAGCTGACTTCAGGCACCCGGGCAGGGAGGCACGAAGACGCTGAGTCGGATTACTTGAGCTCTGTAGTCGATTTCATTTGCGGTAGCTTTTGCTGAAAGTGGGAGGATGATATTGCGGGCCGAGGCACGGACTGGAAATTGGAAGTCGAATTCGGTGCGGTGCTGGGGGTGGCGGACGATGGGGCTGCAGCTTGCGGGAGGGCAGTCCTGCTGGGCTGCTGCAAATCTTGGTTGCTGGATATTTAGTGAAGAAAAAGAATCATGGTGCGAGGATCTGCGAGATGTGGATGGAAATTCAGCGATGGAAGAAACAGATATTGAATAAAGGTGCATTATTTATTTATTTTTCTGACACAAAGATACAGGTAATTGCGATGGAGAAGAAGCCAATATTGACTTCAAACTAAGATTATGTCAACGGGCTCAACCTAAAAACTAATCCCATCTAAGTAATAGTGCAGTGCTAGTAGTATTTACAATTTACAGTATTAATTAACTGGAATAATTCATTAAACATTTGTGGTGTGGTAATTATTGCGGGCAAACTTATAAGTGGAATGTTGTTGATGAAGTGCACATTATTAGTAGGATATTTTTCCTTTAATTGATTAATTAATAATAAAAGGTTCAAATAACCGTGATAAGAAAACGAAAGCAGCGATTTGGCAGTCGCATATATCTTAATTTTCTAATTTCAGTTGAATCCTCAAAGCTCATTGTTGACGAGTCAACGACGCATAATTGACTTATTCGCCTATTTCTGCCCGACGCGAAAACAATTCACAGAGCTATAATAGAATGTCTGCGTATATACTATACTCTACATGATCATGTCTCTACCTCGAAAACCAATTGGAAAAGGTAGAATTTTAGTTTGAATTTGTGTAAATGGGGTATTCATGGTATGAAAATGAAAATAAACTTAAAATGACTTTAAAAACGATCCATTAATAAAGCTCTTGAGGTATTAATTTTTAAATTCCATCTTTAAAATGAAAAAAGGGAAATGTAACAAGTTGTTAGGGGATTGGTCATTGTGATAGCTCGTATTCACCTGCGCCGAGTGTTGAGCATCGTCACTCGCATAATCACAAGAAAGTAGAAAAGTGAAATTAAAATACCCTTTTCAACAGCTATAATTACCGTCTACAAATAATTCTTCTTTCTCCATCGTTTCACTTGAATGAACTTTTTAGTCCTTTTGGCTCTTTCTCTGTTTTTACCCACTTTTGATGGGGGTTTACTATTCTACCCTTTTCAGCAAGTTGGTTTGCATACAAGCCAATCATTTTTAAGGATAAGTCAAATATGTCCGCGCGCGAGCGTGTTTATATAACTATATATATATGTTCTCCTTCATTTGTGGACTAATATCACAGTACTACTACTACTACTACTACATCAAAGACAATTCCCAGAAAGAAAATAAAAAAATAGAATGTTGTTTGCCATCTTGATCCTTCTTCTTTTCTTAACAGCTAACTCCACAGCCCAAGACAACTGCCCTTCTTCATCTTGTGGCAATGTGAAAATTAGCTACCCTTTCCGATTGACAAGCAGCCCCAAATCTTGTGGCTACGATGACTCTGGCTCCGAGCTCGAATGCCACAACAATGAGACCATCTTCAAGGTGGGAAACGCGAGGTATATCGTCCGAGACATAAACTATGCTACATACTCCATATGGATGGTTGATCCATCCATGAACACAGCAAATGCAAATCTCTCTTCATGCCCTCTTTATCCCAACGACCTTCCTTCTTGGCCATACTTGTTCTCCCACAACTACTTCTTCGACATGAATCGCCCCGTATCCTTTTTACACTGCCTAGCTCCTGTCAGCTCTTCCAGCTATGTCGAAGCCCCCTTCTGCGGCAACAGGAGTAGCATTCTCTCCAACTCTTCCCGACTTTACAGTTACGTTGTTGAGGGAGATGGGATCGTGGAGGACTCATGCATGCTTGATCATGTGGTTTGGAGCTCCAGGGCTAAGGGCACTAGCACTATCTCCAATCCTTCTTTGGCCGGCATCTATGGCGATTTGAGCAATGGGGTGGAGCTCTCGTGGTTTATTGTTCACTGCGGAGACTGCCCAAGATTCACAGTGTGCCTCTTGGAGGACAGCCGGATCACTTGCAAACGCCAGTGCCAGGATGATGTAACAACTCTCTCACAGCAAGGTTTTCGATGTAAGTAGGCACATTTTTTTTCTAGTTATTTCTTTCAACTTTTTGTTTGCTGATGCTATTTTTTTCATATGGATTAATGCAGGTCAATTGGAGTATTGGGGATGTGAGTGATCCATCTTCTCAGATCTTCTTCTCCTGTTAAACTTTTTTTTACTTATGGAATACTCTCTTCTAACATTTTTTTTCTGGACAGTTATCTATGGAGCATATACAGTGGTTGCATATGGTAAGATTTCCAACCTTGTTTTGTTTGTTTCAATGTAGGAGATTGCTAATTTTGTCTATGCAGGTGGACTTATAGGCCTGCGATTCGTGATTGGATTCGTGCTCCTGATGGTTTTGGTGGTGTTCCAATGGAGAAAACGGCACGACTTGCCCCTTTAACTTATTATTGCTTCATTATGCTTTTCTCTGATTTTTAGTACATTGTGTCAAGTGTATATCCTTATTCATAGCTGATGTTTTATACTTGTATTTGATTGAAAGAGTGTTATTATTTGATTGTGAACATATATTTCTGAGCTAGTTCAGTTGTGAAATTTTGATTACAATGTCCCCTTGTAGTCAATTTCATGATACAAGTCATGTGGAAGTGAGCAAAAATACAAATACAATGAGGCATAATGTAAATAAGTATTTCAATTTTGGGTGTTGAGATGAAAAGGATATTGAGGCATAGCATTAGCAGGCATGGTTTGCTGTTGAAGCATTTCGATCACTGCTTTCATGGATGGACGATCTGATGGAAACCACTGAATACACCATACCGCAACAATCAACAGTTTCTTCACTGATTCGTTTAATTTCCCTTCTTCTCTCTCCTCCACCTCCCTAAACAACCATTCTGGAAAGCGGACATCACTGATGTCGTCTCCACGGCTATAAGTACTCACACGTGTGCCTACCATATCCAGCAACAGCATGCCAAAACCATAAGCATATGCTTTCTGTGGTATGACATTTGATGAAGATGAAAATAACTCAGGAGCAGTATATTGTGATGTCCTTCCATCAGCAGACGTCGTAGACACTATGATTTTGGGGTTGAAGTTGTGGTCTAGCAAGATACTCTGAGGATTCCAAACCAAGTTGAGGAATTTCTGGGCAGATTCTTGGTGAACATACTCAACTCCTTTGGCTATGTCTAGTGCAATCTGATGTTGCTTCTCCCAACCAACTGTTTGGTTTTGGTTTTCTGGAGATAAAACCATGTCAGCAAGTGTTCCGCCTTGCAAGAACTCGTAGATGAGAGCTCTTGTGCCTCCATCTATGCAGTATCCGATTATTTGAAGGATGTTTGCATGCTGCATCCCACCTATAATCTCCACTTCAGCAATGAAGTCCTCATCGTCTTGTTGAGAGGCATCGAGCACTTTGACAGCAACAGGAGTTCCATCTGCGAGCTTCCCCTTGTGCAGTGCTTCGTGGCTGAGTTTCTCTTTGAAATGATTTGTGAGCCTCTTCACATCTGCATAGCTGTATCTTCTTGGCCTCATATCCTTGTGATTTTTCACAGCATTTTCTATCCTTTCGTTATCTTTTCTCCTTCTCGTCACCACCTTAAAGATGAAAAACGAGGCAATCACAGTAAATGCCAGGAGTGTTACTCCTGCTGTAATCCCTGTAAAGCAGGATGATTATTATCGAAAGATTTCATATAAAATACGATGAAGCAAGAAGATCGATAAGCTTACCTGCAGCCAGGGGTTTGTGGTTTGTTGATGCACCTGTATCGATTTCGTTACCTGTTATATCACATTGAGGGGTGAAGCATTCAGTTTCTTCTGCAGCAGAGCTATTTTGCAACCTACAATAATCCCCTTGTGCTTCACACTTACCACAAGAAGGCCTGCTCCATTTAAGATAAAAATGAGAACCATATTCATCGTTTCCTCCAGTCAATGCGCGGTCTGGAACATATGAAATGCTGTACATCTTGAAACAAGACGAGTACGGGGGCAAGGATGTGATGTCATACACAGAACCAAACTCAATAACTTTGTAACTGCGGCTGCTAAGACAAGCAACTGCCTCATAGTTCCCTGTGTTGGAGCAATTGAACAGAGTTGATCCTTCACCATATCCTATTGCCTCTGCCTCGAATATTGGAGAAGCCGAAGAGTTCACAGTGGGGAGCTTCTCCGGGAGGCAGGAGTGAGGCCGGGCATAGTCAACCAGCATCTTTTGAGCTTTGTAATCGATATCCCACACTGCAACTGTCATGTTTAATGGAAGCATGACATTTGTGGCTGATGCTGCTGTCACTGGGAATAGTAGATCAAGATCTGCTCTGCTTTCGTTGCATGATAATCCGAACCCCGGGTATCCACAATGCTCCGGTTGCTGGCCTTTTATCCAGAATGGGAAACGGACAAAGGGCGCGTAATGGCCACATGTTGCTGGGAGACACTCATTTTGGCTTAGTGCAAGGTGGAAAATGGATATCAAGGTAAGAAGGAAAATTTTCATGTCTGGTATGGATTCTCTGTGAAACGAATAGCTTACTACTTTCCATAGATCATCTTCATCTTACTTAAACTAACTCATTTTCAAGATTCCTATGTAGAATGATTGATTAAATAAATTAAAGACAAGTGATTAAGTTTTGTGTTGACTTTGTGCTTTTTCCTCCACTTCTTCCTCCTCACTCAACCAAAACGTGTTGAATGAATCAGAATAGAATTAGTTCATCTCATTTGCCAACTTTTCTGACTTGGAATGGAATGCTTTGAGCTACCAGATAATGGAGTCCAGTTCAATTATCATGATGATTTGAATGTGGATTCTTGAATTATTTATAGCCAAATAGAGCAATTAGTGACAAGAATGTGGCATTGACTTTGATTAATTAGGCAAGTCAACGCATTAATCCACTTGATCATTACATGAATACATTCCAACTGAAGCAATAACAGAAATGTCTCCAAAACTTCCAAGAAACTAACCATCAAGTTCCATATTAATTAGCATAATGAAACACTCTTTCATTGCTCACATCTTCTCACCATCAACAATCATGGCAAACCGAACGCTCTTTCATTCGCATCTCGCCCTTCTGATTCTGCTTCTATGTTTTACAGAAAGGTGCAGAGCTAAAAACAGCTCACATTGCATCACTTCTTCATGTGGGAATATCAGCATTAGCTACCCTTTTAGGCTGAGAAGTGATCCTGCAAACTGTGGCCATCCGGACTCCATCTTTGCACTCGAATGCAAGAAAGATCAACTCACACTGCACACAAATTCCAGAAGATACAATGTTGAGGCAATCACTTACAGCAACTTCTCCATTCGGATATCTGATCCAGGTTTAGACAGCAAAAATATCTCATCCTGTCCGATTTATTCGTACGTAGACAATGATTTTGTGTACTCAAGCTATATATACACATATTACCCTATCGGCATTTACATAACATATATCAACTGTCTAAGTCCTGTAGCTAATCCGTTATACATTGAGAATCCTTTCTGTGCCAACACGAGCACCTTATCCAACACCTCCAGAATTTACAGCTATGTCACGGCTGAAAAAATATTAGTACCCGATTTGGAGGCGTCTTGCACCTTTGACACCGCGACTCAGGCTACATTTGTTTGGCCTTCAACAGATCACCATAACTATTCGTATGCTCAGATTCATGATCTGCTTGCCTATGGATTTGAGTTATCATGGTTTCAGGCGTTGTGTATAGAATGCGACGAGAGCAATGGCGAATGCAATTTGGAGGGCGACAAAATCCGGTGTCGCTACTATTGCTTTGAGGACACCCCTTTTGAAGAGCGTACTTTCATCTGTAAGCAAACTTTTATGCCTTCCTTGTTCTCTTAGTTCCAAAATATTAGATGGATTTCATTATGAATAGCCTTATTCGTGTACAAGAAGATTACTAACATTCAACTTCACTTGGGAATGCAGGCAAATTGGAGTATTATGCAGGTTAGTTCTCATTGTGCTAGCTAGCTTCTTATTAGTTTTACATATAAAACCTTTTCTTGAATTTGCTACATATATTGTTCATCTTTTTAATTATCTGCTTTCTCCATTGAACAGTTTATTTGTACTTTCCGGCCTTAGCAATCGGTAAGTTCTCACTACTCCTTGGAATAATACTACAAAACATACCATTTCCATACGTTAATTGGAATTTTATTTCTTTACTTCATCACTGCAGGAGGGTTTATAGCACTAAGATTTGTAGTTGGGATTCCATGTTTACTTGGAATGGTAGTGATTAGGAGGAAAAGGCAGCGTTCATGGATAAACGATAGTGAAAACATCGAAGAACTCATGAAACACCAGCTGAATCACATGCCAATAAACTATAGCTATAGGGAGATTAAAAAGATGACTCACAATTTCAAAGCTAAATTAGGAGGAGGGCCTCATGGAACTGTTTTCAGAGGCAAGCTACGAAGCGGCCCCATTGCTGCAGTGAAGATGCTGACTAGTTCCTCTTCTTCTTCAGCTAGTGACAAGGAGTTCATCAGGCATGCATCAGAAATCTCAAGGATCACCAATGCAAACGTGGTCAAACTCTTTGGATTCTGCATAAAGGGAAACAAAAGAGCTCTGGTGCATGAGTTTGTGCAATGTGTCTCTCTTGAAAAATACATCTCCTTGCAGGAAGGGACCAAGAAATGCGATCTGAGCTGTGGAGAGACGTTCAAGATAGCTGTGGGGATAGCCCGTGGGATACAGTGCTTGCATGCTGCTAACATCCTGCATCTTGCAATCAAGCCTCAGAACATTCTACTTGATGGGGATTTCAGATCCCGGACTTGAAAAACTTGAGCCGTCACGGATTAAGGGGAAGATGGGATTCATGCCTCCGGAAATGGTGTACAAGAACATTGGAGGAGAGGTTACTTGCAAAGCTGATGTGTACAGTTTTGGAATGCTGGTGCTGGAAATGACTGCGCGGCTGCAGTCACACGCAAGCCATGTTTACTACCCCTTGTGGATTTACAACCAATTGTGTGAAGGGAGGGAGTTGGAAATGAGAGGTGGTGGAGAAGAAGAGAAGGAGATGATGAGAAAGATGATTGTAGCAGCATTATGGTGCATTCAGATTAAGGCTGGAGATAGGCCAACTATGGAGAAAGTTGTTGGCATGCTTCAAGGAGGAGTTGAGTTGCTGCACTTGCCACCAATGCCTTTCCAGAGACCCATGCATTATGACTAGCTAGCTAGTAGTATTCCCTCATGTATTTACTTTCATCTCTTTTAAGTTTTCGATAGCCATGAATTTAATTTATAATTATTGGTATGATTGAATTATAATATCTTCCATGCTGTGAAAAGAGAAGATGAGTTAAGATTTTATTATTATTATTATTATTATAATATTTAAACGTTGCATTGCTAATAGATTCAGTTATCACGCAAAATTCTGCTACACAAGATTTCATGAAAATTTATTAGCTATAGCCTGTACGGTTAAAGTTCATAATTTAGGTATATGGTTAAAGTTGATGCAAAACACATACTATCATTTTAAAATTTTGTATTTATATGAGATGAAGTACTGTATTAAAATCTTTGTGGACTCACGGAGGATATTTTAGTGGTGATTTTAGCCTCTTGGCGTCGTTGAAGGTTAAGTTGGGACTTGGGAATGATGAGTCATGCAGATTAGGGTACGTGTCAGTTCCTTAAGCGTGGCATGCCACGTACATATACCTCCTACTTCACTTCCTCCTCTGCTCCACACTCACAGCCTCATGCCTGATACCACTCTTCCCTGCTTTTCTTCCAAGTCCGCCAAAGATGCTCGCCGCCGAAGACGCGAGCTCCGCCGCATTCGGTCACTACCTCTATCCACTTCCGCCGCAGCTGTGGAGGATGATTCACCGCCGAGTTTGAGGCGCAAAACTTCCTACGGCAAGATATCCGTGGTCGGGCGGCGTAGGGAGATGCACGACGCCGTGGCGGTGGAACTAGGTTTTCTCAAGAGAGATGGTCAGAGCTACGACTTCTTCGGCGTGTTCGAGGGCCACCGCGTGGGTCGCGCCTGCCGCGAGAGGCTCGCTGAGATTGTCGGAGAGGAGAGAGACAGAGCGTGGGAGGAGGTGATGAGGGAGGCCTTTCAGAAGGTGGCGCCCCTGATGGGATTGGGTTCGGTGGCGGTGGTGGGGGAGTCTGAGGTGGTGGTGGCGGGCTCCAAGGCGGTGCTGTGCCGCGGAGGGGAGGTTGTGCGGCTGTTGGAGAGCGAGGAGGCAGAGCAAGTGAAGGTGAGAGGTGTGAGGAGGAGTGGAGAGGATGAGTTTCTCATATTAGGGAGTGATGGATTTTGGGATGTTATCTCTGACGACCTGCCTTACCAGATTGCCTCCAGGTATTGCAGCGGCGCCACTCCTCTTGATGATGGGGTGGACAAGGCCGCGGCAGTCATGGCGGAGATGGCGCTGGCTCAAGGTAGCAAGCACAATGTTAGTGTGGTTTTGGTGGATTTGAGAAAACCTAAAGCAATTCAACAATCTGGTTTATGTGACACCTAATATTTTTTGTCTTCTTTGTAAAATACTCTAGAATGTAAGCTTTCCAATTCCCTTTCTTGATCAAGAGCGTGCAAGTTGTAACCAAGACCCTTGTAACATACACTGCTCGTATCTCCTGATTCGCTGCCTCAAACTCTCAGGAAGGAGACGGTGAGACATCCACTGCTCCGCATCTCGTCTTTTCACCCTCATCTCCTCCAATCTCAGTGTGGTAGACTGCAGATATGTCTGCAACAACAAAATCCAAGACATTTTACAGAAAACATTGGTAATAATTGAAGAAAGAGTGCAAATACTGTATCCTATTTTGGATAAAGAATTAACTTACCTGCATATTTCCAATCAGAAATGAGAATAGGACCAAGCCAGATATGGATATGAAAATTGCGAAGGTAATTTCCCAAACATAGGTACTTGTTTTAAGGTTCTGGCCGAGAGAACTGCAAAGTTAGTTAAGCTTACATATTATGTACAAGAAACCCTGAAAATAATTACTCTGCCAAGCATGCAAAATATTATCTAGAAAAAACAATTACCACAT
The DNA here is from genome assembly GCF_004379255.2 of Salvia splendens. Taxonomy (NCBI): domain Eukaryota; kingdom Viridiplantae; phylum Streptophyta; class Magnoliopsida; order Lamiales; family Lamiaceae; genus Salvia; species Salvia splendens. Next base: position 8,162,412 of record NC_056035.1, on the reverse strand, counting down.
TTTTAAATTTTTTTTGTTGCATTCTTCTTTAGACATATCTGCCTCAATAGATATGATTATGTCAGGCACATCAAATTAGGAAACATACCTTAGATTCTGGAGTCCCCACCAGAAACAATAAAAGAACTTCTTGGGAAAATCTTGTGATTCAAAAACACCAGACTGAAGAGCATTAAGGAATATCCCAAAATAAAAAATGGAAGCATCAGGTGGCTGAAAAGGGCAAGATTGGTTCAAAATCTGAGGCAGTCCAGCATGATTAAGTTGGCAATTAAAGGAAGCCTTCCTACAATCAGACTCATCCCCACAAGCTTTTATCCAGCAGGTAGTTTCACGCTCTATAGAAAGCACATACCAACAGGCTCCAATCACCTAACAGAGGAGCAAAAATAAACAGAGAACAAAGAACGTAGTTATGGCAGGAGCACTATTTTTCATGTGAAAAGTCTAGAAGACTCGTAGGCCAACCAGCAAGAATCACCCCTAAACTAATCCTACCCAATCTCTATGGTTCAGTAAGAACTAACAAGTATATGCCAATCAACATGGCAACAATAATATACTAATACGTTATATGGAACACCAAACCACATTTACACAACATCTAAGGGGCATACCAAAAATTACATCATGGTTCCTGCCCCATTTTGGCTGAAGGCCAGATGCAGCTATTTCATGATACTTCACCATAAAAGTTTTGGACAGGGAAAAAGAAACCAGAAAGAAAAGAAAAGAAAATATGCAAGTAAGGTAACTTACATACTCCATAAAAGAATGAAAGGAGAAAACAATGTTACAAATAATATAACCAAGCTACTTGATGCTTATAAGATCAACCAACATGCATAAAACTTCTGGGGATACTTACATGACTAGCGAGCATATAAAGAAAAAGATTAAGGGCAGCTCCAGCCCATGCTGTTTCAGTGAGTATGCCAGAACTTCTTGTGACTTCTTTGTATAGAGGACGGATTCGGAGAACCCTTGGAATGTATTGAAGGATCGCCACAATTTTTAACAAATTCTTTGTGTTCAAAGACCTTGCACCTTTCAATCTGGGTACGATGATCACTATTACAATCTGTGCAAGCCAAAGAATGATCATCCAGTTATATACATGCAGAAAACTTATTGCACTAAAGCAATTTGTTAAACATAATATGCATTATGCGTACCACATGCATCGTATAGTTGCAGTCATGTTCACTCAGAGTTGAAGGAATTTCGTGTATACTTTTGTGTAATTCTATAAGTACAAATAAGAAGGCAAATTTGCAGAAGAAGAAAATGCATATAGGGAGATAGAAGTTTGTATAGGGTATCTGAGAACAGATATCATAATTATAAATTATGAGACTGAAAGACTATACTTAATACAGCAGAAGTTGCTATGATTAAATTTTCCTTTCATGCATTAAACTATACATCAAAATTATGAACAATAAAACTTTCAAAAAACAAGTTCCATGGACAATAAAGATATGTAATCCTGCTTGTAAAGTAGAGCTACAATGAAATCATACTATATCTGTGTGCATAAAGATTCTCTCCCTTACCTGTGGAAGTGGGAGAACTGCAAGAATATCAATTATGAAGTAGGAAGACAGATATCTCTTTGCAATCTCCCACGAATTTTCAACAAGAACACCTCTTCCAAACACACGAGAAGAAGGGCAAATAAAACCAGTACGGAATTGAAACATGACATGGATGAGGTAAAAGATATCAGTAAATGACCGTAGAACAGAAACTATAAGTTCCAATTTCCAGTCCAGCTCAAGGCACCTCTTGTCGCCATTTATAATTGGTATGTAGAAAAACAAGGGGTCCAGCGAGACTGCAACCACACATGACAGAACAAAAACTTTATTCCATTTTTGAAGAAATGATCCTTGAGGATCCAGAATTTTTTTCACAGATCCCATTTCATCTGCTTTCAACTTTCCCATAGAAAAAGATCTCAGTGATCCTGTGATTCTTTTAATTCTCTCCGAGCCATACTCAAAACCTCTATGAAACTTGTCGGAAACTGAATATGCTGCTGATTTAAGTCTCCCCAGTTCCAGCCCACCTCTAGAGGAGGATTGTGCATCAAACCTTCCTTGTGATCTCCAATCTTGAAACCTGATAATGTGACACTATATGATTGTGGAAAAATAGAGATACATAACAACAGCAGATTCAACAAGTACCAGTTAAACTAAAGCAACAAAACATAAACTAACCTGATTGGATATGATGCAAATTTGGAAACAAGTTAATATACAACATATAATGTAAATTGATTGTAGAGCTCTAGCTATCTTTTGTGAATGAACATAACAGTGATCACAATAACTAACCTGACAGTCTTCTCTTGTCGGGAACTCATAATCCCGCTCAATTGCAGATTATATAGATTTCTGATTAGGTTGACAAAGAAATGGAGGGAGAAAAATAGGATCCTGCTGCTAGCTCCACATTTGTGTAGCAAATTAAATTAAACCCTGAATAAATATATGCTCTATTAGAAAATTCGATGAAATTGCCTAGTGAAACAGAAACATCCTTCATTGGGTAAGAAGTTCAAATTTAGACCTACCCAGCACATTTCAACTCCTGACCAAGTTTTGTTTTCTCAAATCAGAAAATATCCATAGTTTAAAACCCCATACGAAAAGAGGAAAAGTGGAAGAAATCCAAATCTAACAAAGTTTTGCAGAAACAGCCAAAAATAATGAAATAAAAAGCTGAGGCAGTTAAGGAAAAGGGATACGTGACTTCAAATTTATTTCCTCGGCAATAAATTGAAGAGTCTGAACCAGAAACAGAAGCGAGAAAAAGAGAAGAGCAGTCCAACAATCATGCACATGAAGTCGTGAGTCGTTATAAATGATAAAGAGTCCGTACACCACTGCCTGCTCTTTCTTTGAGAGGGAGGGAAGGGGTGAAGTTTCGTGGATATTTCCAACATTTTTTGTACTTGTATGTCTGTAGGATGAGAGAGTAATTGTGGAGCTTGCAGATTGGAGTGAACGCAAAAATCTTGTCACTTGCATTAGTAGATTTTAGAGAGAGAGAAAGACGAGAATTCTGGCATTGGATTGGTGTCGACTCACCAATAACTTGAAGGTATTGAGTGGCGTCGTTGGTGGCCCATATTTCAAATTACTGTTTGACATGCACGACGACCATCTTCACTAGAAAATGGAGCACTGCTCTTCATTAAACGACGCATGCACTATCTCCCTTTTTAGTACTCTTTTTCTCCGTTTTAATAATAAAATAATTTATGATAAGAAATTACTCAGTGGTATTTCATTTAATATAGGGCCTACGTTTATACACCCAAATACTAGTGATGGGGTGCGTACTAAACAAGCCCAACAGCAATGACGGCCCATCAGCCCAAAGCCCAAGGAAGAGTATGAGTTCGGCATTACCAAAGAGTTCGGCCTCAGCCTACAGCTCGGTAAAAGCCAACCTATCAAGCTCTGCTCTCAGGTCGGCATCAAGCTCTACTCTCAGATCGGCAACCAAAGCAGGAGTATGAGTTCGGCATTACCAAAGAGTTCGGCCTCAGCCTACAGCTCGGTAAAAGCCAACCAATCAAGCTCTGCTCTCAGGTCGGCATCAAGTTCTACTCTCAGATCGGCAACCAAAGCAGTTCGGTCTCAGTATTCGACCGAACAAGGAGTTAGTGGACCCATACAGGATGTCCAACACACCCACTACCACGTGGTGTCAACTCAGGCCACGATCGTAGGCCATGACCTACGCTACATCCACGATCTTAGGCCATGACCTACACGACATCCACGACTTAGGGTGGTGATGCAAGCCACGATCTTAGTCCAAGATATAAATGGAACTTAGATCTGATATGAGGAGGTTAAGCTCTCTAGAGATAAAACACCATATAGCAAATAGCAAGTTTATATTTGTAAGCTGTAGAAAACAGATCAAGCAATACAATCTTGCCCTCCCTTTTTCCCGTGGACGTAGATTTACTTCAGTAAATCGAACCACGTAAATTCTTTGTGTCTGTATTTTCATTCTCTACCAGCATTTGCTAACATCAAAAATTCGCGGATCTATCACTGGCGCCGTCTGTGGGAAGCAGAGAACAAAATTTGTGATAAAGCGAATTTTTGATCCATTTTTTTCCACCCAAAAAATGCATACCAGATCGCAGAGTACCCGTATTCCTGCCCGTGAGAACCAGGAGGAAGCCAATCCATCCCATAGGTCTGGAAAACAGCCTAGGGATAAATCCACCACCAGTTCTCATGGCGAAGGAACAGGCCGCTCCAAAAATCGTCCCACTGAGTCTTCCCAGCAGCCTGATTTGAATGAGGCTGTCAAGCTGTTCTTGGCTGAGAAGCAGGATGAGTTCTTAGCCTTCCTGCAAAAGAGCCAAGAGCCGAAGACGAAAGCGGAGGATTCTCCTTCCTCATCCAGACATGAAAGTCACTACCGCAGTAGTGCCGTGTCTTCCAGGAAGAAGAATCCTCAACCCCGACATATTCCTGCTCTTCCTCGGTACCGGAATCACAGGAGAACTCAATCTCCTCCATACCGACGAAATATCGGATTCGCCGTGTACGGAGCACTGAAGACTCCGTTCTCGGACGACATCACCCGAACTCCCCTACCACAGAACTACCGAACTCCGTCGATGACTTACGACGGGCTCGTGGACCCTCACGATTTCTTGGGGCGCTATCAGTATAACATGGCGAACCAGGGTCTCAACGAGGTCCACATGTGCAAGCTGTTTCCCGAGCTGCTCATCGGGAACGCGAGAAGGTGGTTCGATAGCCTCCCCCAGGGCAGCATCAGATCTTACCGAGATCTAATGGATGCCTTCCACAGGAGGTTCTTTCAGAAAGCGGAAGCCCGAATCACTTCGGCTCAGCTGCTTTCCATTCGTCAAGGTCGCGACGAAAAGATCAGCGACTTTATGACAAGATTCCACAAGGAATGCCTGCAAGTAGACGATCTCAACGATCTGCTTGTCATCTCGGCATTCCAAAATGGAATCCTGCCCGGAGCTCTCTACAGGAAGCTCGTTGAGTGCGGTCCGCAGACAGCTCAGGAAATGTGGGACATTGCGGACCAGTACTCCCGGGCCGATGAGGCAGACCGTCGCAAACGGTCGTTAGACAGCTCATCGTCCCGAGGAGACAGGAGGAAGCCCGATCATAGCGATCAGGGACATCCTCGCCGAACTCCTTTTGGCGATCAGGGACATCCTCGCCGAACTCCTTTTGAAAGGATTCAAAGGACTCCGGTGCAAGACAGATTGGGACCCCGTCTCAATCCCGAGAAGCCGCCCGCTCAGTTCGTACCGCTGAACAAGCCGAGAGCGGAAATTTTCGAACTACACTCCGACCTGTTCGAAAAGCCAAAGCGGATGACGAAATCTGCCGCGCGCCGACCCCAGGATAACTACTGCTCCTACCATCAAGACCACGGTCACGATACCGAGGAGTGCAGAAACTTGGCTGCAGGTATCGATGTTCTTGTGAGGGCAGGGACATTGAAAAAATACCAAAGCAAGCAGTCAAAGAAGAATAAGAAGCAGAGAGGTGCGAACTGCGCTCCTCAGGATCCGAAAAGGCAGCCGGATCCCGAAGACGATGACGAGCCGCAATATGATGGAGTAATCCTGACTATTGACGCTCTCCCTGCCGGGAAGACCAAGTCGTCCCTGAAGTCAGAGCGCAGGGGCTCCAATCGAGAGGAGCCAACGCATAAAAGGCTGAAGCAGGACGAAGTGATTACGTTCTCGGATGCTGATCCCGTCCCGGCCATCTCTCCTCACCAAGACGCCATTGTCATCCAAGCCGGAGTGGCAAACAAACTGATCCACAGGGTGTTTGTGGATACAGGAGCGTCAGTCAGCATTCTTTTTAAAGAGTGCTTCGACAAACTAGAAGTGGACCCAGCTCGGCTCAGCCCGGCTCCGCTTCCCCTGAAGAGCTTCGCCCAGGAGGACACCCGCCCTGAAGGTATTATCAGCCTTCCGATCACGGTGGGGAAAGCGCCTACTAGCTCCAGTACGATGATTGAGTTTTTCGTGGTAAAAGCTCGGTCCCCGTACAACGTCATCCTGGGAAGAGACTGGCTCAACACAGTTCGGGCCGTTTGCTCCACCTATCACCTCACCATCAAGATCCCTACTAAAGGAGGGATAGCGGTCATCCGAGGTGACCAAAAAAGAGCAAAGGAATGCCTGCAAATTGCGCTTAGAAGTGCCGAGCAGTCAGATCGGCACCACCAAGCATAGCAATCACAGCAGCCGGAGTCAGAGGCGATGACCGAAGTCATACCGGAGCCGAACTCGATGACAGTTCAGCTGTACGAAGACGATCCATCCAGAACGGTTAAGATCGGCTTCGCGGGAACGCCTCTACTTCGGGAAAAAACCATCCAGCTCCTCAAGGAGTACAAAGACGTCTTTGCATGGTCTCCGTTGGACATGACCGGAGTGCCCCCCGAGGTAATCACTCATCGTTTAAATATTGATCCTTCGGTCCGGCCGATAAAACAGAAGCAAAGACTCTTTGCGGCAGAACGAAGTCAAGTCATCCATGACGAAGTCCGTCAATTATTGAAGGCGGATGTGTTATTCGAAGTGAAGTATCCTTCGTGGGTGGCCAATCCTGTCATGATCAAGAAAAAGGAAGGAGGATGGCGGATGTGCATAGATTTCACCGATCTAAATAAGCACTGTCCCAAAGATTGCTATCCCCTTCCGAACATAGATAAAAAAGTAGAAGCTCTGATAGGCTTTGAAATTTTTTGTTTTCTTGATCTATACAAAGGATACCATCAGGTTTTAATGGATGAGATTGACGCTTCAAAAACGGCCTTCATTACTGATTTCGGCATTTTCGCTTATAAAAAGATGCCATTCGGTTTAAAGAATGCCGGAGCCACTTATCAAAGGATGGTAGACAAGCTTTTTCGGCACCTGATTGGAAAGGAAGTCGAAGTATATGTTGACGATATAGTCGTCAAGAGCAAAAGCACCTCGGAGTACGAGCACAACCTCAAGTCCACTCTCAACGTGCTCAAGAAAGCCAACCTCAAACTTAATCCCCAAAAGTGTACCTTTTTGGTAGATTCGGGAAAGTTTCTGGGTTGTTGGGTTTCAAAAGACGGACTCAAGGCAAACCCCTCAAAAGTTCAAGTCGTTCAGAACATGGCAATGCCGAAGTCCATACATGACGTGCAAAGGCTAACCGGATGTCTAGCCGCACTGAGTCGATTCCTTTCCCAAGCAGCCGAAAAGCAACTGCCGTTCTTCAAGGTGTTGAAAAAGGCACCAAAGTTCGAGTGGGGAGCCGAGCAGAAAAAGGCCTTTGACGAGCTCAAAAGTTATCTAGCCGAGCTTCCTATTCTCTCTGCTCCAGCCGAAGCCGAAGTACTATTCTTATACTTAGCGGCATCGGATCAAACCATCAGCGCGGTGCTTGTACGAGAAGAAGGCCTAAAGCAGTTTCCCATCTACTTTACAAGCCGAGCATTAAGAGGTCCAGAAACAAGGTATCAACCTCTGGAAAAAATTGCTCTGGCGTTAGTAAATGCAGCAAGGAGACTGCGGCCATACTTCTATGCTCACAAGGTATGCGTCTTAACCGATCTACCTCTTCGGCAAGTTTTGACCAAGCCAGAAGCATCGGGCAGAATCGCCAAGTGGGCTATAGAGTTGGGAGAGCACACAATTGAATATCTACCTCGGAAAGCCATCAAGGGACAAGCCTTGGCAGATTTTCTTGCAGAAGCGAAGTTCGATCAAGCAATTCCTATTATTGCCGAACAGAAGAATTCTGCCAATGCCGAACTAGCACAGCCCTTGGAATCCGAAGTAGAGCCGCCGGACTGCTGGAGCGGATTCGTAGATGGAGCTTCAAACAAGATGGGAAGTGGAGCTGGTATTTTACTTGTCGCTCCCGACGGACACGAGGTAACCTACTCACTTCGTTTCCTATTCCCCACTACTAATAATGAAGCCGAGTACGAAGCCCTCCTGGCCGGACTCCAGTTAGCGCAAAGTCTACTCGTCAAATCTCTCAAAGTCCATTGTGATTCACAAGTCATAGTAAATCACATGTTGGGTACAAGTGAAGCCCGTGACGAGAGAATGAAGAAGTATTTGGACAAAGCGCAAAGCATCAGCCGAAGTTTCTCCTATTTTCGGATAATCCGCATTCCCAGAGCGGAAAATAGCCGAGCAGATACCTTAAGTAAGTTGGCCTCAGATCCGAGCTCAAAGGCGGAAGAATTAATGCATCGAAGCATTGATGAAGCCGAGGTACATTCTGTATCCAGCTCGCCGAACTGGATGACGCCGATCTTGCAGTATCTGGATCAAGGACAATTGCCCGAGGATAAGAGAGAAGCTCGGAAGATCACGTGCCGAGCTCTTCGGTACGAACTTCATGAAGGAGTCCTCTTTAGAAAGTCTTACCTCCAGCCGTTATTGCGGTGCGTAGGACCAGAAGAGACGGACTACATCCTCAGAGAAGTTCATGAAGGATCGTGCGGTAGCCACATCGGAGCCAGAGCTTTAGCTAAAAAAGTTCTGAGATGGGGATATTATTGGCCAACCATGGTACAAGAGGCAGTGCAGCTCGTCAAGAAGTGTACGAAGTGCCAAATTCACGCAAATGTCCCAAGGATGCCGCAGACCGATCTATACACTATGCAAAGCCCTTGGCCTTTCATGCAATGGGGCATAGACATAGTGGGACCACTTCCTCAAGCTCCTCGGCAAATGAAATTCCTTATCGTTGCCGTGGACTACTTCACGAAGTGGGTGGAGGCTGAACCATTAGCTACGATAACGAGCTCAAAGGCATTGGACTTCGTCTGGAAGAACATAGTGTGCCGATTTGGCATACCCCACATCCTCATCTCGGATAATGGGACTCAGTTCACCGACAAGACGTTCAAGAATTGGTGCCAAGAGCTGAACATTCAACAGCGGTTCACTTCGGTCTCCCATCCCCAAGCAAACGGACAAACGGAAGTAACGAACCGGATTCTGGTGAAAGGGTTAAAAGCTCGGTTAGAACAAGCCAAAGGACAATGGGTAGAAAATCTCCCTCAAGTCCTATGGTCCTACCGAACTACACCCAAAACCTCCAACGGTGAAACTCCGTATAGCCTGGTGTACGGCACTGAAGCCGTAATTCCGGTGGAGATCGGCGTACCCAGTCCCCGAACCCTAAATTTCTCCTCAGAAATGAATGACGACGGACTGAGAGCAGAACTAGATCTCGCCGAAGAAAGAAGAGAATTGGCGTGCATAAAAGCAGCCAAGTATAAGGAGCAAGTAGCCCGGTATTATAACCAAAGGGTGAAAAAGCTTCAATTTCAAGTGGGAGATCTCGTCTTGAGAAACAACGAAGTAAGCCGAGCAGAAAAGCTGGGCAAACTCGAACCCACATGGGAGGGTCCATATCGGGTGTCCGAAGTCCTCGGCAAAGGGTCTTATAAATTGACTCACATGTCAGGAGAACAAGTACCCCGAACATGGCACGTCTCCAACCTCAAGAAGTTCCACTTGTAAGAGACAAAGTCCGGTCAGTCCGTCTCGTGTCTAGTTCGGTCATAGGGGTATGTGTTTTATTTGTTTGTTTTTTACTTGTACCTTTTACTTGTCGTTTTAAAAAAAAAGGTTTAAAGTTTTTTTCCTTCGTCTTTTTCATTTTTTCCCTATGTGTTTTGTCTCTATGTGCTTGTCGTCTCTTACAAATGGTACCAAGGTATATCGTTCTTTAAAGACTGATCCCCTTTTTAGATCGATTATTAAAGACTATTGTGAGTCCAAGCTTCTAAGGAGGATATAAGACCACAATTCAGCTTAACAAGCAGTCCGTCTGAAACGAACTGCAATAAGCCAACGATTGTGAGTCCAAGCTTCCAAGGAGGATACAAGACCGCAATTCAGCTTAATAAGCACTTCGTCTGAAACGAACTGCAATTAGGGAAAGTCCGATCCACGCGATAAACCTCGCCGAATTAGGACGACCAAGTTCGGTCAAAGAAGTTTACCTCATAAGACCGGGGACGACCATGTCTAGTCAAAGAGGTTTACTGCATAAGACCACTTCGGTTAACTGGGAAAGTCCGATCCACGCGATAAAACTCGCCGAATTAGGACAAGGGAAAGTTCGATCCCGGCGACAAAAATCGCCAAATTAGAACACAAACCAAGTCCGGTCAAAGATGTTTATTTCATCAGACCAAAGACGAATCCGGTCGAAGACGTTTATTTCATCAGACCAAAGACGAGTCCGGTCAAAGATGTTTATTTCATCAGACCAAGGACCAAGTCCGGTCAAAGAAATTTACTTCATAAGACCGAGGACAAGTACGATGAAATTTTTTCGCTAAGCTGTAAATACAGTGTTAGAAGCGAAAACAAAATTTCATTTATCAAATCTTGTTCAGCATACAACTCCGCTACCCTACAAAATGGCGTTACGCTACTACAAAGGACTATTCTACTGTCCAGGGTTGCTGAAGTTAAGCCACCTATCTGCAAAATCCTCTGGAAGCCGAGTTCGGTTGTTCCGAGCAGATGAAGAATAAGCAGGTCGACGAGATGCTATCCTCGACCCAACGCCTCTTCCCCGAGCCCGAGAAGTCCTAACACCTCGGCGATGAAGAGTCTCTGCAATAAGCATCTGCTGATCTTGCTCGCTCATAGTCACAACTCCTCGGCGAATTTCAGTCCGTCCCCGTCTTGACGATTCCGGTTGCTCCTGAGCCCGTTCTCGTCTTGACGTTTCCGGCTGTTCCGGAGTTCGTTGTTGGCTGGGAGTAGGATTTTGAACAAGGGAACCAGAGGTTTGATCTGGAGTGCGAGCATCTGTTGGCGCGATATGCCGGAGGAATCTCTCAATTGAGGGACGCCGGGCAAGAACAATGTCGTACCGAGAAGCCCAGCGCCGCAATGATTTCACGACTTGTTGGCAAGCCGAGCTCTCCAGTGCATTGTTCCTCCGGAGTACATTATACTCCTCCCACAGTTCGTCAACTCGTTCCTGAACTTCTGATATGGTCATTCCCCCCGCGCACACGGATGTAATCCTCATACGCAGTCCTCTCAGCAATGGCCGTATTCAGCTCGGCCTCCAGATCTTTCTTATCGGACTCTAAGTCCTTGATATCGGCCTCCAGCTTCACTAAACGAGCCAGAAGCTCGTCATTCTTCGTCTGATCGGCTATAGCTCTTCTCTCAGCTTCGTCCAAAGCCGAAGAGTACAGCCGTTTCCAGTGAAGTATCTCCATCTCCTTGGGTACAAAGCAGCTATATTAGTTCGGCAGCTATACCGAGCAGATAGTAAAATACAACAGGAATAAAGGCGAGTACGAAAAGCTATACGAAGACAAATGTAGAGAATTTTTCATTCACAAGGAAAATTTTTACACTAGGGCTTCAAGGCCATTTTACAAGGAAGAAACTAGACTAAGAGAAGGGAGACGAAATCATACTCCGCCTGCTTCGTCTCCGGCTCCTCGGTCTGGTACAGCTTCCTTCTCCTGGGCTACCTCAGCCTCGGCCTCGCCTCCCTGCCGGCCTCGCCTCCGCCTCCTGATCGGCCTCCTTCTCCGGATGCCCGGCCTGATCGACTTCGGCCTCCCGCTCCAGCGGCTCGGCCCTCACCCTCTCCGTTGTAAGTCGAAGCGGGTGAAACGGGTCCCACGGAGGCAAAGATAGCCTCCAGGTTCTCGTCCCGATCAGCTCGACAACTCCGGACTCGGTCTGCAGAAAGCAGGACCGAAGATGAAGCGAGCTCCTCAAGGAGCGGCAGATTCTGAAGCCGAGCTGCTATCTCTCGGCTGTACAGAGGCAGCACGACGTCGGCCCCCTGCTCGCCCTTATCGGCAATTAGCCTTACCAGGCTACCGACAAAGGCCGAGAACTGGCTGCGCAAAAAGAGTTTCTCCGTGTAAACACGGAGAGCCTCCCCTTGGGCAACCACGGCAGCAGCATCGCTCCGCTTCGCCTGCTCTCGCTGGATGACGAGCTGGTTTTTGGCAAACTGAGCTTCATCCTGGGCCGAAATCCTAGCAGCTCTGGCCTTCTCAAAGTTAGCCTCAGCCTGTTCGGCCCGATGACAAGCAGCTGCCAACTTCCTCTGCATCTCGGCATAGTCATTGGACGCTTTGGAGAGTTCGACGGCGACGAGCTTGGAGAGCATATCGTTCCTCTGAAAATGAATAAAGAAAAAAGTCAACAAAGGGACCACAAAAAATACAGAAAAAAAAAAAGCAAGGCCAGAAAATCAAGAAGAGAATTCACCTCGGCAAAGTCCGTGGGCCATAAAAACGGCTCACAGATATGTTCCGAAGGAGGCGCCAAGACCACGTCTTTCTCTGGCGCTCTCGGGGGCTTCTGGGCCTTCCCCTCCCCTTTGCCGAAGTTGACTCCGGCTTCTTCGGATCCGAAGAGGTTTTTTGCCTTTTCGGAGTCCTCTCGGCATCAGACGCCGAGCTGGCGGTTTTCGGCCTCTCCGGCTCCTTGGACTCCGAAGATTTTCGGGTAGCCTTGTTCAGCATGTACACTGCCAAAAAGCAAGAAAAGCAAGGTTAGTTTTCTTCGTTAAAGCAGTAGAACATAAAGGTAAAGAGAAATCCTCACCCTCGGCCTCTTCGTCCGAAGACGAGATGTCGAACACGACGTCGCCCTTGACGAGCTCAGACTCCGTGTATTGTTTCCTAACTATGGGAATCTTGTTGAGCTCGTCATCGAGCTCGGCCAATGGTTCTAACCGAGGGTGAGGAATCACGGACTTCGGCCCTCTCCAGGGGAAGCCCGGAGCCGCTGTCCTATTATAAAAAAAGAAGCGGTTTTTGCCATTTCGGCCACTTGGTTTGCAGAATGCCCTAAAAGGCTGTAAGGGGATCAAGTAAAACCAAGATCCCTTCCTTTTAAATTGGAAAAAATTAAGGATTGCCCGCAGAGACAGATCCTTATCTAACCTACGGAGTTCGGCAGCAAAAGCCGACAAGGTGCCTCCAAGAATTCGGAGTCACCTGACCTAAAGGGAGTTGAAAAAAATCAAGAAACTCTACAAAAGGTGGGGGAAGAGGGAAACGAAGCCCGCATTCTAAGCAGGCTTCGTAAACGGTGGCATAACCCTCCGGCGGATCGTTAGCCCTATGATCATCGTCGGGAACCACCGCCTTCCCCCCAGGAAAAAGAGTATTTTTCGTAAAGGGATATCACAGTATCCTTACTCAAGATACTGTGAAAATACTCTACGGTCTTCTCCCCGGATTCTTTCCGGCTAGAAGACCCCTTACCCCCTTTTCTACCGCTACCAGACTCAGACGAAGAAGAAGCAGACATGGTTCTTACTCTTTGAAAGTTTGAAGAAATCCTGAAGAAATTTTTGAAAGCGGAAGGAAATTTTTCACGCAAAAGATAGAGAGTGCAGAAGAAGCCAATAGCAAAGGTGTTCAAATGATGAAGAAAGGCGGTATTTATCAGATTTGGAAAAGATTTCAAATCATCGCACCGTTTCATATCCCACCTTTTCAGGATTCGACGGCCAGATTTTACTGTCGCATTTAATGCCGCATTTAATGCAGTCACGCGCAGGGCACGTCCCCCGACTTCAGCCTCCCCCCGTATTCCAGAATGCCGAAGTGACTCGCTTCGCCGAAGTGATTCACTTCGCTTTTCGGGGGGGGTAGTGATGGGGTGCGTACTAAACAAGCCCAACAGCAATGACGGCCCATCAGCCCAAAGCCCAAGGAAGAGTATGAGTTCGGCATTACCAAAGAGTTCGGCCTCAGCCTACAGCTCGGTAAAAGCCAACCTATCAAGCTCTGCTCTCAGGTCGGCATCAAGCTCTACTCTCAGATCGGCAACCAAAGCAGGAGTATGAGTTCGGCATTACCAAAGAGTTCGGCCTCAGCCTACAGCTCGGTAAAAGCCAACCAATCAAGCTCTGCTCTCAGGTCGGCATCAAGTTCTACTCTCAGATCGGCAACCAAAGCAGTTCGGTCTCAGTATTCGACCGAACAAGGAGTTAGTGGACCCATACAGGAGGTCCAACACACCCACTACCACGTGGTGTCAACTCAGGCCACGATCGTAGGCCATGACCTACGCTACATCCACGATCTTAGGCCATGACCTACACGACATCCACGACTTAGGGTGGTGATGCAAGCCACGATCTTAGTCCAAGATATAAATGGAACTTAGATCTGATATGAGGAGGTTAAGCTCTCTAGAGATAAAACACCATATAGCAAATAGCAAGTTTATATTTGTAAGCTGTAATCCCAGATCAAGCAATACAATCTTGCCCTCCCTTTTTTCCCGTGGACGTAGATTTACTTCAGTAAATCGAACCACGTAAATTTCTTTGTGTCTGTATTTTCATTCTTCTACCAGCATTTACTAACATCAAAAATTCGCGGATCTATCAACTAACAACTTGTTTTGCCCAAATAATAGCAGATTAGCAGCAATATAAAAACAAAAAGAAAGTGTCTATTCCGCCTTATCTAAATTCAGATACATGGAGTTTTATTTATTTATTTCGTCCTACTACACGTTTTTTTATATAAAAATTATTATATTCACCCACAAAACCATCCACAAAAAATATTAAGTTCTAAATAACACGGATTTTAATGCGCAATAGATGAGGGAAAGTGATGGAAGTAATGTTAGTGGATTGTGTGATCCACGTTATTAATATTTAATTGTTTAAAATTTTCATATTTAGAAATTGGTCTAATTTTTATGGACGTCCTAAATGGTAAAATTAGTCTATATTTCATGGACAAATGTAGTATTACTTTTCTATTTAGATCGGTCTGTTAAAATTAATTTCTATTTACTTTCTTTTTTAATAATGTTATATTCATTTTTACTCACTTTTTTTGTCATCTCACTTGCTTTACCAAATTTTGCAATTTGTGTCGTCACAAATAACTATTTTTCATGAACTGGGACAATATCTTTGTTGAATAAAATATAGCTAGGTTTTAAGTTGATAATGAAATGTAACTTGATTGATATGACACATTTTCTTTTATTCAATAAGTTGGTGTTAAATACTCTCTCCGTCCCAAGATATTTGATTGGACTTCTTTTTTACACTGTTTTGAAAAAATTGCAATAAATAGTTAGAGTGGATAAATAGTAACGTAAAAGTGAGAATAATGTAGATAAGAAGTGGATCAAATATCTTGAGACGAGGGAGTAATTCGTAACAAGTAGTACTATTAATTATTTTCAAATAAAATGGGATTTTAAGCAAGAAAAACATATGTTTTGACCTAGTTACCTTACTATTCCTCACTTCCACCCGAAGTAGTGTGGAATTTCATTCACCCGGTGTTCCGAAAGTACGAGCGCAGTACTTCGCGGTTGAAACCATGCAAATATTTAAAGTCTGTATGAGTGAATATCCAATCATTAATGTCAACTAATAACAATCAAATGTAATTTAGGAAAAACTTGAGAAGAGGTGAAATCGCAAGTACGCCCAACAAGCAACTCAAAGCGCCCATATAGTATGGGTGGAGACTCATACAACAGAGTTAACTCATAAGTCAAAACAAAGAACAACTTAGATAAGAGGAACAAACTACTACTATTAAAGATGTGATAAACAACTAGGAAGTACTCATTCTGTCCCACAGAAGATGATCCATTTCGGTTTTAGTTTGTCCCACTTAAGATAACTCGTTACTAAATATAAAATGTCTTTACCTCTACTTTATTTTCTCTCTCTTACTTTATTCTCTCCACCTAAGATACAAAATAAAATTGCATAAAATAGGCTGACAATGACCGAAAAGAACAAAGCAGACAATTGACGATCAATTCTCCATTAACAGTTCGATCAACCTCGTTCGGAGCGACAAGGCGGGCGGGAGCATTCACATGGAGTCGAGTATTTGAGTCATTCGATTAGACAAAAGACGGTTGAATGCAGGTGAAGATGGAGGTAGCAGTTTAAAAATGTAAATACTATTACGATGTTACAAGCTTTGTATTTCAATGCCTACCCAAATGACACGTCTAGATGAATAAGACTCAACTATAAAAACACTTCTGATTTGTCATCCCATGAAAAATACTCTCTCCTATTCAAAGTAGAGCATTTCTAATTCGGCACAAGATTTATGTAGTGTTGTTTTGTGAGTAAAATAGAGATAATAAAGTAAGAGCGAAGAAAAAGGTAGAGAGAGCGATGTTTCTATTTTTAGAATTGTGTCATTTAGAGTGAGACATCCCAAAAAGAAAAATGGTTATCTTAAAATGGGACAGAGAGAGTAAATAGAACTCTAGATTTGCAAATTATACTCCCTCCGTCCATAAAAATATGTGCAGTTACCATTTTTGTCTGTTCCAAAAAATACTCCGTGCATTTCATTTTTGAAAAGTTATAGCAATTTAATAATGTAGGTCTCATTATTCACTATGACTAGTTTAATTACCATTATCTTCCCCTCTCTTACTTTACTTACCATATAATTCAGCTTCTCTCTTATTTTATCAATTTTCTCTTAACTCTCGTGTCATATTTATTGACTATATTTTTATGGGACGAAGGAGTACAAAATAAGAAAAATTTTAAAAAAATTTCTTCGTCCAATTATAAGCGAAAAGATATAGATGTATGGATATGAAACTTTTGGTGAAATCAATTGATTTCAGTGAACTGTTGGTTCAAATCATTAATACAGTTGACTTATTGACTGCGGGTCTAGGTGAAAAATATATTGATTAATGAGTATTATATACGTATATGATATTTTGGTGACTGTGAAAAATATACTATGACAAACATACCGAAGTGGGAATTAATAAATGTGGAAGAAGTACCAATGCAAAGAGTCGAATTAAATTTGCCTATATGTATAGTAGGAGTGTATGTTTGTTGACTGTTGAGCATCGGTGGCTTGTGGGCATAAATACATTTGACAAAATATCTTGTAGTGGAGTGGTATTTTTTTATGTATGATGCAACTTGCAACTAGTGTTATAGATAGAATTTGGATGACGAGCACGTGAATTCACAACTCGAATGAGGAATAAGTTGGTCATTGGGGACTATTGGGTTTTTTATTTTATTATGAAATAAGGAACCAAAAAAAAATCGTCAAATAACAATAGTATTATAAATTGGAATGGGACCATACTTTTAAAGCGATAACAAAGCCCGAATTAGCCCAAATATATAAAATCTCAATATCTTTTAATTAGCCCAAATACTCGTCGTTCAATATGAGATTGTCTTAAAGTGAAAACAGTACTAGTAATAGTAGTATAGTAATAAATATTTAATGTCTTGAACAAAGTATCGGGACAATGGGCCAATTAAAATTTCAAAAGTTGTGCACTCTTTGTAAACTCAAAATTTCATTCTAAATGCATTACTTATTTATTTATTTTTCTCATAAACGGGGCCATTCGTCTTAATTAATTTCTGGTTGTGATAAAAAAATTAACTAATGTGTACAACTTGATTAGTTATTTTCGGCATAGATTTTGTTACTCTTTCCCATGGTCTGAGACAGTCGGCGAAGGCGACAGTTGCCTCCGCCGGTAACGGCATGGATAGTAGATCTGGAAGGAGGATATCAGCCAGAGATAGACATTTTCAAAAATAAAACACAAGGATTGCTTTTTTCTGCTAAGAAGGAAGATTATGGTTGATATTTTCAACCAAAGCATCAAAACACAGGGCTAAATAAATTCAGGCTGTCAAATTAAAAATCTAACGCCCTTCTTGGTGTGATTAAATGAGATAATGAGGGAATGAAATGACATTATAATGGAATGAACATCGGATGGACGAGTTGTTTGTATTGATAAAAAATACAACAGGAATGGAATAATTAATCCTATGTTAATTTCATTCTTATAACTCGATGACAATAAATAATACATGAATGAAATGGAGTGAAATATGAATAATTAATAGTATGTTTGATTCCAATAAAAAAATTGATATAAATTCCAAAATATTAGGTTTATTATAGTAAAATTAAAAATTATAAAAACTGAGATGAAATTGAATGAAATATACTCTTTCCGTTCCAGATAAGAGTCCTATTTGGTTTCGGCAAGGATTTTAAAGAAATGTAAAAAAAGTCGGTTGAATAAGTTAGTGAAATATGGTCACACACACACACACACACACACATAATATATATATAGATATATATATATATATATATATATATATTATTTATAGCAATAAATGTGTGTGAAATAAGTTGGTGGAATGCCAGAGCCTACTTGGTAATTTATGGTAAAAGTGAAAGAAGACTCTTAATGGGGAACGGACGAAAATGACCAAATATGACTCTTAATCTGGGGGATGGAGAGAATAATATAATACTCCATCCGTCTCACTTACTTGAGACGGTTTTCTTTGGATTTTAAGAAGTTGTGTTTAGTGATACGTGCATAACTATTAGAATATCCCATATCTTTATTAATTATTAGCTTGATTTAACGTATCATTAGCATATCTATTTTCTTGTTCGTTAAGTTAGTATTAGTATTATAACTAGAGCTATTGTTATATTTGAGAATCAATCAATGAAATAACAATATTTTCCTACTTCATCGTCTTCTTTATTGTATGGCAACCCTAGTTCGTTGGATTTTGATCCCAGGGCAAGCCTGCGACGTCCACTTTATCACCGCCGTCGACCTCTCGTCCCGTCGGAAACCTTGTTAAGGGAGCACACCCTCTCAATGAAAGCACCAATTGTTAAGGGTGTTCTCCCTTAACAAGGTTCCGACGACGACGTGAGGTCGACGGCGGTTGATAAAGTGGACGTCGCGGGCTTTTCCCTCTCTCTTTCTTACGTTTTTTCTATCTCTCTATTACTTTACCAATTGTGTATTAAAACCTTGTCATTCATAACTTTGTCTATTTTTTTGGACGGATGTAGTATTATTCAAGTTATATATTTTTCCATCCATAAAAAACGCTCATTGTTTTATGACACGAATTTTAATGCACAACAAGTAATTGAGAGAGAAAGAGAAAAGACCGGTAAGTATAAGAAAAAGCAGATGAAATAGGAGAGGACAAAAGAAAAGGTTAAGAGATTTTTTTTAATAAAAATGAAAGTAATTTTGATAGGTGGACAAAAAATGAGACTATTTATTGCACGGAAACAAATATTAAATGTGGAATATGTATAACTCAACTTGTATCGACTAGATAGAAAATCCTATCTTCAAAAGTTAAAAAAAGTATGTTGATAAAAAAGTTAAATGCGAAGCACTCTTAGGCTATGCACAACATGTGAAAATGAGAGAAAGAGAAAAGGCAATAAATATGAGAGAAATATAAACAAAAAGTAGATAAAATAGGAGAGAGCACAAGAAAACATTAAAGAGAAATTTTTATAAATAAAAAATGACAGTTATTTTGGTTGGTGAAAAAAATGAGACTATTTTTTTGGCGAACGTTAAATGCAGAGTACCTATAATTTGATTTGTTACGGTGAGATAGCTATCTTCAAAAGATAAAAAATAACTCTAGTTAAGCTAAAACGTGTATTAACCATGGTTAATGTCAAACTATAGTTAAACATTTTTTAGTACTATAAATGACGAACAAACCCTTGGAGGCCTCACCATTTTTTCCATTTACAGATAAATTAACATTTCCAAATTTCTCAAGGGGGTTTGACTTCTCCCCCTTCCAATTGGTGGTGTTCACCAAAAAAAGAAGAAGATAAAATCACAAAGCCAATAGCTTCAAGTCCAGCTGATTGAAATTCGAACCTTTAAGGGTAATACTTCGTCTTGTATCTTACATTTGATTGTTGATTTTAACGTGGAACTTGTCCCCTACTAATGTGTGAAATTAATCAAGAGCTGTTGAGTGTGTTCAATCTTATAGATCCATCTTTCGCGCTCTGTGTGCTGTCATTTTGTTTTTTGTTTTTATTGTATAGGTTTTAATGATTTTGGGCTGTTTTACTTGTTTTTGGTTGCTTAACAAGATTGCTTTTTTCTAAGTCTATGCTGTGATTAGAGATTTTGCGGACGAATTTATTAATCCTGTGTAATGTGCTTTATTGACGTGTGCGGCGCATTATTTCTAGGTTCACATATGTTTTCTGTTCTTTGCATGTGTCTTTCACGATGTATTGATGTTATAGGAATTCAAATTGAGTTTGGTGAGCTTGGAAAATGAATAAAACACTATTAACCGGAGTAGTTCACATTTTTATGTTCATTCTTGCAATGTTCGGTGCAGAAGAAACAAATTTTATTAAATGGATTAGTCATGGATGAAACTTGAACATTTTGATTTAGTCGTACAAGTTAGATTAAGGGCACTTTAACTGAGTCGACCAAATATGTAGTCATGTGTAAAGTTCATATTTGCATATTTGTGCATTGTACGCAAATAAACATTGACTACAAATGCGTTAGCTGCACTTAAAATTTGTACTGTTGAGTTAGCCGTCATAAAACAGATTATTCGCACGCAAACAGATTATTTACACAAAGTAGCCATTGCCAACACGTGTTTAAAACGCTTTGCTGTTTTGGCCACTTTGGGCAGTTAAGTACTGTTTGAAATTTGAAACTAGTCACCTGCCGAACGTGTTCGAAAGGAGCTTGTCATGAGCTGACATGTAAATGTCGTGTGTAACTAATTAAATTTATGTGACCGTAAAAGAAAATACTTGTCAGTTTAATACCTTTTAATCTATTTCAAAATGACAAAACTTCCCCAACTTCAGTCTATTTCTGAGTGATAGGCATTTGCGCGCAAAGTAGCCATTACCAACACGTTTTAAAATGGTTTTCTGTTTTAGCCACCACCACTTTGATCAGTTAAGTACTTGTTTGAAGCTTGTCAACTTCCGAACATGTTGGGAAGGACCTCGTCATGAGCTGACATATAAATGTTGTGTGTAATTAATTAAATTTATGACATCTAACCTTAAAAGAAAATACTCGTCAGTTCACGCGTTGAACCAATTCCTTTTCAGGGTGCCCTAAAATAGTATCCGATTCTGAAATGACAAAACTTCCCATAACTTTCAATCTCGCACAAAATAGCCATCACCAACACGTGTTTAAAACAGTTGCTGTTTTGATCACTTTGGTCATGAAACTAGTCAACTTCCAAACGTGTTTGGAAGGAGCCTGTCATGAGTTAGCATATAAATTATGTGTGTAATTTATTAAATTTATGTAATCTAACTGTAAAAGAAAAATACTCGTCACTTCACACATCGAACTAATTCTTTCAGGTTCCCTAAAATATTATCCATTCTAAAATGACAAAACTTCCCTCAACTTGCAATCTCTTTTGATTTTCGCCGTCATTGGGCATTCAACATGACATTGTTACAGAAGTGGGTAATTCCTAGTGCGGCGGTGGGTTACTTGTCAGAACTGGGTTACTTGTCTTGCTTGGGATAATGCAGCTTCATATTTGCTGCTACTTTATTTTATTGTTAACCTTTCTTGAAATCACATTCCACAATCTAACTTTAAAAAATTGAAATTAGGAGAACTTTAGGATTTCTTGTATCAATTACGTTGAAGTAATAAGGATCAGATTTTTCCTTGAATCTCACTTTGTTTTTTCCTGGATTATTTAAATTTTGATTCTACAGTTTATACCCTTGCAGTTGTTTTCACCAATAACTTTTTGTCTAAGTTGATATGACATAGCCACATGGATAATTATCTGTTGCCTAATTGTTTTTCCTGTAAATCAGGCCTGATCAAGATTATATGAATATCTCTTCTGGAGACGCTTGGTATTCAACTTAATTCTTTTCAGCTGCCATGTTGTTGCTTAAGCTGCTGTCATGTTATGCTAAGTGCTGAATATTATAAATATGGAGTGCAATAAAGATGAAGCCACCAGGGCAAAGTCAATTGCTGAGAGTAAGTTAGAGAAAAGGATTTTGTCGGTGCAAAGAAGTTTGCCCTGAAAGCACAGACTCTATATCCAGGGCTTTGTGGTATTTCCCAGCTGTTGACTACCCTGGATGTGTATCTATCTGCAGAGAATAAGATAAGTGGGGTAGTAGATTGGTATCGGGTGCTAGGTGTGAACCACTCAGATGATCATGATACCATAAAAAAGCAGTACAGGAAGCTGGCACTCTTGCTGCACCCAGATAAAAATAAATCTGTTGGGGCAGATGGTGCATTTAAAATCATTTCAGAAGCCTGGAGGTTGCTATCTGATAAAGAAAAGAGGGGGCGGCATACAACCTAAGGAGAGGATATAAGGGACTCCAACAGAATGTCCCACACAAACTGGTGGTCCGTCAGCACCATGCAGGGCACACTCAACAGAACCGTTTTCGCATATACTTGTGGTAAATCAGTGCCACCACAGTCAAGTCAACAGAATGTTCCATCAGCATCACCGCACCGGAGTAAAAAGAAAGTTCCTCCCGCACCATCCCAGCCTAGTCAACAGAATGTTTCAACACAAATGGGCGGTTCATCAACACCATCTGTGGGAAATGAAAGAAGTTCAACTTTAACCCAGAAATCGCAGAGTAAAACTGCAAAGATGCCCAAAACTCAAAATCCAGCCTCCCATCATCATAGATCCGACACCTTTTGGACTGTTTGCCGTGGATGCAATATATATTTTGAGTATCTTAAGAGTATTGCAACCATACTCTTCTTTGTCGCAGTTGTAAAAGCCGTTTATGGCTTTAGAGATAGCTCCACCAGTCTTTTCCAAATCAGAGAAACCGATTCCTTGGGCTCGTTGGAAGCATTCATCTAAAATATTGCCTGGTGGTCAAAATGCTTATGATCCTAAAGGAAATGCTGCAGCTGCTCTAAAATCCGGATCAGGCCATACCGGTCCTAATTCTTTTACGTATACAAACTATCAGCAGGCTCCCCTTCCTAAAACAGCTAATACTGCTGCAGAAAATCCAGGCAATGTTGTTCAGCATACATGATAACTTGAAGAGAGCACATATTGAATCACATGCCTCTTCTAATATGAAAAAATGCTGTAAAAAGGGAAAAGTAGATGATGATAGTAATGGATACGAAACAAAAAACAGTATGGCCCAAGGAAATTTTGGGACATAAATGGCTCATGGGTGTGGGTTTTACGAATTTCCTGGCACTTGCAGTCAGCCAAGAAGTACCAGAGAGCTTCCACCTCGTGAAACCTGGTGCCCGAGACTCAAAAGGAGATTCTGAAGAAGCTAAGTGACTCCAGATTATAGATCAATAGGGAAAACTACAAGATCAAGGGATGTAACAAGGAAGAGTATAGGTAGAACAACAATATGCAAAGGGCATGGTAATAGAAATTAGTTATGTTATTAGTAGTGATGTCATGACCTGTGTATCGTTGATGTTCATCTAATATCTTTAACAAAAAAAAGCCTTTTGTTTGTAACAGTACTTTGTTAGTAATGAATGTCTTATGACAATGAATGAGTACCTCCATTAGCAATGTATAGAGATTCCATTTAAGTCATTTACCCGAGGATATGTCACTAGCTCCTTCTGCACATTGATTTTATCAATGAAAGAAGTGCAAAAACTATGTTCTGTACTGATGGATGGTTCTTAATCTAAGCACCAGCCATAGCTTTGTGTTGTGTCCTCTTCAGTTATGTGCCTACTGTTTTCAGCTGAAGTACATGTGCCAGTTATTTAACATACCATCAGAAGGAAATTGCCACTGCTTTGATTATGCTCCAAGGCATTCCCCATGACGATGGATCAGGTTCTAAATTTTGGAGGTATGATTGCTGACTAATATCTGCATCTGCATCTTTATTTTCATACTATATTTTGAAAGACTCTGCATCCATGTGATCTTATTTCTAGTTTTTCTCACCCGTAGATGAATCAGTGCAAGCATAGTATACCCTAACTATTCAAATTATTTTTAACATTCTTTGGCATAATTGGAAGTTACATGCAAGATGCTTGGTGTACCTGCTTTATTGACTGCAACATATCGGTACTGCTGCTTCTGGCTGGCTGTTTCCCTTTTCACATTTGCATGAATTTGTTTCTGATTCGTTGTGATTGAAGTCATGTCTACTACTTTCTTAATTCCTGAAGCATAAGTCATGGATATAGTATCATGGAGCTTTTATGATGTTTGTTAAAGCTTCCAAGATAAGATGGATGGTTTGATCTGCCTCTTTGGGATGATGGCCAACTCTTTTCCTAGAGTGTTTTTCTTAAAGTTTGTGTAAATAGCCAAAAAAATTGATATCTTCGGGGGTGAAGTACATCTTAGTAGTGAGTTTGTTTACAATAATCTCTCACTTAACGGCTCACATGAAATTGTCTGTTGGATTTCAGTGGATGACACTGAATATGGTCTTTACAAATAGAAGACTAAGTTTGGAGTAAGAAGGACAAAATTACTCTCATAAAATGAGGATTGCATAGTGACATGTCATGGTGGCTCATGGATGCTATGATGTTGAAGGTAAATCTTATTGAGAATATCATCAAACATTATGTCCAAATTTTGAATAGTTGGGTGAATAATTATAAATCTGGACTTTGATGAAGTGAAAATCTTCCATTGTTCAATTCCTCATTCTTACATATGTTCTGTTTTGTGTCAAAGATCTTTCTTGAGAGTGAATGCTCTATCTGTATATTCATTTTGTTCTTTTTGATAGTTATCCCAGAGGCGTTGTTTTGCTCCGAATCAGGAACTCCGATTGTTTCTGTATCAAGTATTTGGTGGCATAGAGGTATGTCAGCCATGATTTCTAGATTTGCATGCGGAATGAATTCACTGTTGCTAAACCTGAGATTCAGGTACTTATTGGCTTTGCAATTGCAATTTGACTATGTGGGCAACAGACTAACATAAATTTGAGTTAGGAATGTAAGCAGATCGAATTATGTGAAGTTATAGACTAAATCTAAGCTAGAATATATTATTTGTATTTACGGTCACCGAGCTTTACTTTACAACATGTAAGAAACATTAGTTATTTAGTTATGCTATTTGGTTAAAAAAACGATCAATTTTAATGCTAAAGGAACAAGAGGATGGTTACGATGTAGACCTGCTTTTGCTTTGCCCTGTGATGGACTCTCTGATGTTCCATCTGATAAGTACGTGGAATCATCAGTACATGTCACTTTAATTGTATCAGCATACATCTGTGACATATATATATAAGTAATCAGAATTATTAATATAGTTTGGTAGACGTATCAATATACGACACGTGGTGATCGATAATGTGAAAGTATTACGCAAGAGTGAAATATCATATAGTAGTATCACAAAGAGGGATATTGACCTGTGCCCATCGTATATGACTCAAAAATCATGGCTTTAAATGTATGAATGGAGACAAATCATGCTGAAAAGACTTGTATTAGTCTATGAGGATAACCATCAATCTAGGAACTAGGTTGTTACAATTTCCACTTGCAGATTAGGAATGGTTGGTTTCATTGTTTGGTTATTTGGTAGTTCACTTGATAATCTGTCGTCAGATTCACATTACTAACACATGCTCTCATGTTAATTGTTTTGGAATTGGAACAATGTAAAACGTAAATGACTAATAAAAAGTGATTCAAAAAAAAGGACTCAAGGATCGAAATAACTTAAGTACAAGGTGATCTACACAAAGAAGTGTAGAACATTTTTTTTAATGAAAACACTAACAAAAACATTCTCATACAACTTTTTGATAGTTTCTGGGGCTTTTTTGAATCATTATGAATCTTTAGATGCACTTTCTATTTTGAATGCTCAATTGAAAAGCATTGAAATGAGAAGAGAACTACACATATACATATCTCAGTAAATAGACCTCCCATAAAGCACAGTATTCTAACAGTATTCTAACCTGTATTTTTCATATAAAAAAACCCAAAATTTTTCCCAAATACAGGGCACAATTTTCCAATGTAATTGACCTACCTTCCAATTTCGTATGGTTCATCCAACATGAATGAGAAAGAAAAAAAATTCTGGGATGAGATTAAAATGGCTAGATTACTTATGATGAATGCTAATGAGCTAATTATACCCTGTACAAACCCTCCCATTCGGAGATGCATCCTGGCTTAAGCCAATACAAGCTCCGCCTCCACCTGCTGCTCCTGCTCTATGAACAACTCTGATCCACTATAAGGAACAAGTATACGTTTTATCTCTTCCGAATTAAGAGTCTCGTACTCCAAAAGTGCATTTGCAAGAGCATGTAATGCCTTCTCATGCCTGCAACAAGCATTTCACAAGATTCAACAAATTGCACCTTTTAGGGAATGCATAAACAAATGTAATGAAATATGCATATAATATAATCAAGTCTATCTTTACAGTCTATTTTTTCTATAGCTGCTATTATACTGGCAGAGTTATCTTAAGCATGAAACTAAGATGAGTGACCCTTGAAAAATATAATGATTATGAGCCAACCTTTTCAGGCAGGGCTTTTACACGATTATAAGCCTCCCTCAATAGTTTGACAACCTGAGAAACGAACAGAAAATTTTATATGGACACAATATATCCTACTAAATGTAATGCTAAGAGATAACAGAAGTATACTTCTGCATCAATACGAGATTGCATTTCTGAACCAGGTCTTTCCTTAATATGAACTGTCCAATTTCATCACTCATCCCACAGGATGATACCTAGAAAAAAAAAGGGGGGGGAAAAGAAGATACTTTTACTCCGGAATAGTTGTCAGAACTGTATATCATATAAAAGTAAATCGAAAGAAAATCTGAAATTCCTCTGCAAGGGGTGATGATAAATATTGCATCCAAATATGTCAGACAAGGTAATGCATTGCAGGAAATACCATATACTGAGCAAGCTCAGTCGCTGTGTTAAGATCACTACTTGCTCCAGTAGTTATATGTTCCTTGGCCAAAGATAAGCTCTTCGGCCACTCTTTCCCCCCATACAAACATCAAGACGTGCCAGCAGTTGCTCTTGCTGAATTGAGGTCTCGTCATCAGAAGGAAGCGGGGTGACCATGCCCAAAGCAGATCCCCTCGGCACAATTGTTGCTTTGTGAATTGGATGTGCACCTTCAGTGTTCAAGGCAACAATAGCATGGCCACTCTCATGATATGCAGTAAGCTGAAAGCAACTAGGTTAATCAGACAACATAAAAAAATATTACATAGATCATTTTAAAATAAGGGGAGCACAATTTCCAATGATTCAAGTAATACTAAATTACATTTGATCCACCATGAAACAAACAAGGAGGGGGACAAACAAAATGGAGGAGAATCTTTATCTTTGGCACGTAAAGGAATTTATTTAGCATATATAGAAGAAAGTGAAAATTGAGTGTTACCTTCTTGGAATCTTCTGATAGAAACATCGTCTTCCTTTCTGTTCCCATGATTATCCTGTCTTTGGCAAATTCTAACTGTGCTGCAGTCAACTTCTCAGCACCTTCCACAGCACTTTAATGGCAGCAATATTTACCAATTAGCAAGATCTGTTGATCAGAAACACATTAGTAAGGTTTCATAATTAACAATTACATTAAGGACAAAACGGAATATATCCTACTAAGATCAGGCAATGTCCTTTTTCTTATATTTTCATTGACCAAAGCAATCAAGAATGATCTACAAAGAACCCAAGCAACCCTCGAGCAAACTGGTTGAGTATTGTGTTTTACGCATTCTAAGTGAGGAAACAGCACAGAATATACAATATCTGTTCTCTGTTTTCGGGGCTGTATATCAAGTTGCCATTGAATTGATAAAATATTGAATAACGACTAACTACAGCTTGCCTGCTCCATTGAATCCTGGGGTACCACGTGCGATTGAGTTTACATCAACATCATTCCCCAAAGGTTATCTTGTAGATAGAGCTCCATATCTCTTCACGGCCGCCTAACATCTGGACTAGGTACAACAATCTAGAAACAGGTCTTTTGGGTCAGATTCAAGGCATGAAAACATTCTGAGGAAAGCATACAGATAAAATCTTAAACAAATCTGTCTGATGCACTTGAAAAACAGAACAAAAGAAAGAAGTTTGAAAAGAACACAAATTAGGTCCAACATGTTCATATTAATTAATGAGTAAATAAGCTTCCATGTACAGTAGTAAAAAAATGTGACTTTAGATATTTTTCTCTTGGAAAAGTTAAGATCTACTGGCAACACCATAAGTTGATATGTCAGTATGTCTACAACTGTTAAATATTGTTCCAACAGTTTAATAACTTTCAATCAACTTTAGACTGATATACTTGAGAATGCACAACTTTGGCACAATGGATAATGATGAACTGACTCCAGCGTCAACCAAGCAGTTTCTAATATGAGAAAATGTACTCATCAAATAAGAGAAGATATACTTACATGTCTGTCAAATCTACCCGGTCTTGTTAAAGCTGGATCAAGTATGTCAGGCAAATTCGTTGCAGCCATAACAATAATTCCCTGTAAGAAGTTCATATTGCAATCCAGTTAGAATGCAAGACACAGTTGGAAAGTAGGGCCCTGCTTTATGTGACTTTACCTCATTCTGTTCAAAACCATCCATTTCAACAAGTAATTGATGTAGCGTTTTCTTTGTATGACCTTCCCACTGCTTGCGTGTAGACCCAACAGCATCAATCTCATCAATGAATATGATGCATGGAGCCTAAATGCATAAAGAAA